>NC_141003.1:33493815-34693815 GCF_052327205.1 Somniosus microcephalus
TGAGTGTATAAATATACAATCGCATTATTTATATATACTCTTTTCTTAGTTTACTGGTTGTCCCTCTGTTCATGGCAAGCTGTAACATAGTGTGCCGCCAGTGTTACACAGCTTCTCTCCTCCCCCAGTAGGTATGGGAGTTTTTGGTTGTCATTCAGATTTCTGAATTCATGGCATATTTGTGAGAATTTTTGGTAGAAATTCTCCCTGATGCCCTGATATTTTCCACAGGCTGTGAGGAAGTGCATCTGTCTCCACTACTCCCTGACTGCAGTGAGAGCATATCCTGTCTTCTCTTGGCAGCCTGGTTTGCCTGTGTCTGCCTTTTTCGATCGCTAGGCTATGTTCGCTAAGTCTGTACCTTGTCAAGGTTCTTCTCAGTTTGTTATCCTTTACCATGGTCAGGTAATCAGCTATGTTGTATTGTCTGTTTAGGGCCAAGTAGCAAATGAGTTTGCTTTGGGTTTTTGTTGTTTCTGCCCAATATGTCAGATATTTTTCCTTTTGCTTAGCGACGATTGTGTTGGGTCGAATTCTTTGTGTTACCCTGTCACTGTCTTGGGACTGGTTATTGTTAGTAGTTACTTTATTGAGTCCCAGGACTAGTTGACTGAGGGTATTCTTCTTTATGGTCAGCTCTTGGCATTTCAGGGCGTCGTAGTGATAGCATTGGGGGTTGCTCATTTGTAGGTGATTCCAAAATTTGGTGGCTCTTTTTTGGATAGTGATTATTAATGGATATTGGCCTAGTTCCACCCTGCATGCATTGTTTACTGTTTTCCTTTGAGTCCGGAGGATACTTTTACAGAATTCTGCATGTAGGATCTCAATTGGGTGTTTGTCCCATTTTGCAAATTCTTGTTGTGTTAGCGGTCCCCATACCTCACTGCCATAGAGTGCAATTGGTTCAATTACTGATTTGAAAATTTTGAGCCAAATGCTAATTGGGATTCCTATTTGGATTGATTTTTTGATGGCATAGAAAGCCCTTCTTGCTTTCTCTTTCAGTTCATTCACAGCCAGTTTGAAGTTTCCCGTAGAAGTGATTTTTAAGCCCAAGTATGTGTAGTTAGTGGTTTGTTCAATTTTGGTTGTTCCTGGTGTGAAATTTATTTTGGGTCCCTGATGTTTGGATCTTTGCTGGAACACAAGGACTTTGGTTTTTTGGGGATTTATTGTCAGGGCCCAAGTCTGGCAGTACAACTCCAGCAGGTCCAGGTTCTGCTGTAGACCCTCCTTAGTTGGTGACAGCAGAACCAGGTCGTCTGCATAGAGGAGGAATTTAACCTTGGATTCATATAGGGTGAGGCCGGGTGCTGTGGATTGTTCAAGTAGTTTTGCCAATTCATTTATGTAAATATTAAAGAGTGCCGGTGAGATTGGCGAGCCCTGCGTCACCCCCCGCCTCTGTGGGAAGTATTTTGTTTGTTTGTCTCCAATCTTAACTGCACATTTGTTGTTTGTATACATTGATTTAATTACATCATATGTTTTTCCTCCTACCCCGCTTTCGATAAGTTTCAGGAATAAACCGTCATGCCAGATGGAGTCGAAAGCATTCTGGAAATCTATAAAGCATGCGTAGATTTTGCTTTTGTTATGGTGAACGTGTTTGTCAATTAGGGTCTGTAGGGTGAAGATATGGGGCCAGAAATTGCTGAACGGGGCTTGCAGCCCCGTTTTTGCACTTGCCCCGCGCTCCTGCCGATCAGCTCCAGGGACGCCTGCACTTGCTGAAACAGAAAGAAGAATCCCGGGCAGCGTATGACGTCACGCCGCCCAGGAGTGCAGCCAGCGCGAAGCCAGGAGCGTGCAGTGCAAGTGAGACACGCCCCTTGAGGTCTCAGTTTCACTGGACACGCCCCCAATGTTTCTGTCAAGCTGCTAAGCATTTTTACATGCAAAGCAGCAGTTTAAATAGGTTTTTGGAAGTTTTTTGAAGATTTTGGTAACTTTTATGAACTTTTTTAAATGTTTACATTATTTTGAGTAATCTGAAGTAGTTTTAAAGAGAATTAAAGCAATTTAAAGACTTTTAAAAGCCCTAAGAATTTTTTAAATTCCATTTATTTATTTAGCAATGTCGTCGTCATACGTGTCTTCACACTGTTCCCTTTGGGGAACTGTATGAAGTGGTGGAAGGATTTATGGCCATGATTAACGCTCATTCCGTGACCGTAACCATCTTTGAACCAGCCATTAGGGCGGTTAGTCCTATGGCGGGAGGGTTTTACGGGCTCCCACAAGCTATACAAGGAGGGGGGGCCACCCACACCCACGGACGCAAATATCCCACTGGATGTCAACCCAGAATTTAGAGCCGGAGCTCCGACTCCACTTGCCGGGACTGTCTGGAGCGGGGTTCGAAACCCTACCCTGATCTGGCCCAGCGGCGGGGATCCTACCGCTATGACAAAGGCCCAATCCGATTAGCAACGTGAAATGGCAGCATAGGGCTCCAGTCACGGGGAGGGAAAAGGCGCAGGAAACGTATGGGTGTCACCTTTTGTGCGGAGTGGGCCTTTTGCGTAGCAGTAAGCATCCCCGCCGCTGGGCCAGAAGGAGTAGGGTTTTGAACCCCACTCCAGACAGTCCCGGCAAGTGGAGTCGGAGCTCCAACTTTAAATTCTGGGTGGACATCCAGCGGGATACTTGCGTCCGTGGGTGTTGGTGGCCCCCCCCTCCGTGGCCCCCCCCTCCCCCTCCCCCCCCCCCTCAGATGGGTTGTGGGAGCCCGTAAAACCCTCCCGCCATAGGACTAACCACCCTAATGGCTGGTTCAAAGATGGTTACGGTCACGGAATGAGCGTTAATCACGGCCATAAATCCTTCCACCACTTCATACAGTTCCCCAAAGGGAACAGTGTGAGGATACGTACGATGATGACCTCTTGCGCAATGCACCTCCTTGGACCCTCAGTCGCAGATGCGAGGGGGCAAGTCGTGCAATTGTTAAATTTTTCATTTTATTGACATGTAAAATGTTGGCCCAGTAATTCCCTTCCAAATGCGCGAGTACGGTCGGGGTACTTACGCATCTGGCTGGATGAAATGCCGGTTTTCAGCATGCACAGTGCATGTGGGGAAAATCGGCATTTCCTGTCCTCTGAACGAAGGGGTTCAGAGGCAGAACGCGTGCGACTGCACAGGCAGCGTGTGCGCAGTATAATTCGCCGCTTTCATTAATGCTTTCAGTGAGGTCAAGTCATTACAACTTACACATGAAAAAAGCATGGGTACAGTTGCTCCAGAGGCTGCGGAGGAAGATATTTATTATCGTGGAGCTTCTGAAAGTATGTATGTCTGTATATATTCCTTTGCGTGTTATGTATATATTCCTTTACTTATGTGTATGAATGTATTATTTAATTATGACTTTCCGAGAAAGTAACTTCTTGGAAAATCATAATTAAAAACATACATTCATACACATTAGTAAAGGAATATAAAACATACATACATATACGTAAAGGAATATATGTGGACATACATACATAACTCATTCTCACATTCCATTCACACAGCCACAATTGCTCCTTCTACCTACCGTTCTGAAAACCCTTTTTACAAAAAAAATTTTAACTTTAAAACTAACTTAAAATTTCTTAAAATAACTTCCCTCCCTTTCCCAAACAAAAATATTGCATTTCAGAAGCTCCACGATAAAATATATCTTCCTCCGCAGCCAATGAACAACTTTACACTTGCTTTTTTCAAGTGTAACTTCTAAGGACTTACCCTCACTGAATCCATCATTGAAATCCACAAAGTTCACTGCGCAAGCGCTGCCTGTGCAGTCGCACGCGCTGTGAATAGACCTCGGGTCTGGAAATGCCGGCGTTCCCCGCATGCGCTGTTCCTGCTGAACGCCGGCATTTCCAAAGGCCAGATGCGTGAGTACCCCGACCGTACTCACGCTTCTGGCCGCGAATTTCTGGCCCATGATCTGATGTTCTATAGTTTGGCAGGAATCCAATTTGGCTTTTACTCAAGACATTGTGCTCCTCAAGGAAGTTTATAAGTCTTTTGTTTATGATGCTACAGAATACCTTTCCCAGGTTACTGTTTACACAGATGCCTCGACAGTTGTTTGGGTCGATTTTGTCCCCACTTTTGTATATGGGCGTTATGAGTCCTTTGTTCCAGATATCAGGGAAATAACCGACACTCAGAACCAAGTTGAAGAGTTTTAGGATAGCCAGTTTCATTTTGTCGTCTGTGTGTTTAATCATCTCGTTTAGTATGCCGTCTGTCCCGCAAGCTTTTCCTGGTCGCAGGTCCTTGAGTTTTTCAGAAAGTTCTTTTTCTGTTATTATGGAGTCTAGTGGGTTTTGGTTATCTTATGGCCATTTCTAGCTTTTCCAGTTTTTTGCATATTTGGTGTTGCTCTGGTCTTAGTGCGTTTTTCTGGTATAATTTTTCAAAGTGGCTTACCCATGTGTCCCCATTTTGAATGGCCAATGCGTCGTGTTGTTTTTTGTGTAGTGTATTCAAGTTGTCCCAGAAACAATTGGAATCAATGGATTCCTCCATGGAGCTGAGTGTATTCTTAATATATTGCTCTTTTTTGGTTCTGAGTGTGTTTCTGTATTGTGTTAGTGTCTGACAATAAGTAAGGCGTAATGCCTCGTTTTCTGGATGTCTGTGTTTTTGGTTTGATATTTTTCTAAGTTTTTTCCTCATGTTATGACAATCTGGGTCAAACCATTTTTCATAGTTTTTTGTTTTGGGTTTGTTCTTGCGAGCTTTCAAGTTTGCACTTTTTGCCAAATTATCAAAAATATTGTTTAGGTTAATAACTGCCCGGTTTACGCCTTCTTTATTGTGAGTGTATATGTTATCCAGAAAGGTGTCCAAGAGAGCTTGAGTTGATGCATTGCTAATTGTTTTCTGGTATTTTTCCGTGTCGTTTTTGGCCCATCTGTACGATTTTTTGGTGTTGTACAGTTTACTGGGTTGTGTTTCTATGTTGTTTGTTTCTGTCTTTTTGAGATATAGTAATTTGACTGTGATCTGACAGTGTTGTTTGTGGTTTGACTGTGAATGCTCTGAAAGAGGATGGGTCCAAATCTGTAATCATATAGTCTACTGTGCTGCAGCCAAGAGGTGAGCAATAGGTCGATCTTCCTAGGAGGTCTCCTATGAACCTACCATTGACAATGTACAGACCCAGGTTTCGACAGAGCTGTAGTAGCTGTTTTCCGTTGGTATTTGACTGCTTGTCGCAGTTATGCCTGTATGGAAGGGAAGGGATGTCAAAGTGGTTATTCCCGAATACGTAATTGTTTCCCTGATTATTGGTGAAGTCTGGTTCTTCGCCCGTTCTTGAATTGAGGTCCCCACAGATCAACACGTTCCCCTGGGCCTGGTATTGGATAATTTCCCCCTCCATGTTGGAGAAGGTGTCCTCTTTAAAGTACGGGGAATCAATTGGAGGGATATAAAGTGCGCAAATGTAAACATCTTGGGTGTTTGAGATAATCTCCCCCTCAATTTTTAGCCACATGTGGTTTTTGCCCTTTTTTATAAATTTGATGTAATTCTTAAGTTCTGTTTTAAACCAGATCAGTATGCCTCCGGAGTCTCTGCCTTGGGTTACACTTGGTAATTTATTGGAGGGGACCACCAGCTCAGTGTACCCTTGGGGACAGCCAGTGTGTCCTTTTCCTTTGTACCAAGTTTCCTGTAAAATGATAATATCTGGATCTTTAGTTTCATCTATGAACTCTGGGGTCCTACTCTTCACGTCTAGCACCGAAGAGCGTAGACCTTGGATATTCCAGGTCGAAATATATAAGGATTTCATGTTAAGTTTGATCTCTTACTATGAGAGGTTAAAGAGTGGTACGTGTTTGTCGTGTCTAAGTGTGGGGAAAAAAAGATCACTTCAGTTGTCTATAAAAGCTAATACTATTTGGTTACAGTTCTTTCTATTAATTAGTCCTTGATCCATAAGGCGGAAGCAGATGCTGCTGCACATCTGCTTATTGTCTCTTAATGGATTGTCTCTGTCTGAGGTATTGCGTACGTCCTGTGCATCTCTCCCTCTGCCTGGCTGGGAGCGGTCCTGTTCCCCTGTGGGACAGGAGTGGTGCAGGTCTGATATTGTTGTTTTGCATGGGGATCCTCTCTGGTCTCGGTTGGTGTGGTGGTGGTCTTTGTAGTGGTCCTGATATGTACCCCGCTGATCTCTGGTGGTCGGGGGGGGGTCCTCTTGGAGTCTGGGTATGGACCCGGTTAAAAGCGACGTCCTTCAGGGCTTTAGCAAAGATCGATATTCTTTTCCTTTGGATGTGGACGTGGTCGTAAAGACATTCCTCATCGAGGGTGGTGTGTTGGGCCAGGTGCACGTTGTGTTTTGATTCACAGTCTCTTGCTATGCTGGCATTTATCTCATGAATTGTGTTGCTGTTAAAGTCTGTTCTCGGCAATATTGTGGAAACAGTGATTCTAGTGTTTGGAAATGTACTGCTTGCCTTCCTAATCATTGCTCTGAGCGATGTTGCTACCTCTTTCTGTTGGGCCTTTAGGTCATTTGTGCCCGTGTGTATTATTATGTGTTGGGGGGAGCCTAATCGGGCTTTGGTCAGCCATCCCATGGCTCTGTCTGTTGTTGGGCACCAGATCTTTTCTACTTTACTTCTAGGGAAGAGCTTTTTCTCCCATAGAAATTTCCCATTTGAGTCTGAGTATTACGATGTCAGCCTTGTTTGTGTTTACTGTCTGGTGGCTTTCGCCTGGACTCATAGTGTGTGTGCTGGGCTGGGGTGTCTGGTGTGTGCGTTCCTCTTGTGAGCGGCTCGCTTGTGGTTCCACGGTGGTGGGGGAAGATTGAGAATCAGTATGCTGGTCGGTCTGTGTGGCACCCCTTGTATTGTGTGTCTGCTGCGTTTGTTCCGTGTGGGAGTGCAGCCGTTCCGTCCGGCTCTGTCTTGTCTTATCTCTAGCCTCTGGTTGCTGGTGTAATGGTGTTATCTCTCTTCTATGGCTCTCTTCTTTTTCCTGCAGCTCTTTCACCCGATTCCCAAGTAGATTCAGCTCTCTCTTGTGTCTCTCCCTCCTGCTTTTGTTCGTGATTCATTTTGAGGAACTCCTCTAAGTTTAACCATCTCTATCTCCAATTGATTAAATTTATCTTTTGGTTGTATCTGGCTGTGTGATCCCGGGGTATGTGTCTGGTCGGCCCTGGAAGGCTCACTCCCTTCCTGGCTAGGCTGGTCGGCCCTGGAGGGCTCACTCACTTCCTGGCTATGCTGCTCTTCTCTTGGTGAGCTGGGAATGGTAGGGGGACTATGTGTGGCTTCCTCCCTGGTAGTTATGCTGGGGTTTGTCAGTTGTATCGTGTGGCTGTGGGTCCCCGGGGTTAGTGTCTGGTTTGAACTCTGTGGCTCGTTCACCTCCTGACCAGGCAGATTCCCTCCTGGTAAGTTGTCAATGTTGGGGGGAGTACGGGCCACTCTGAGGCTGTTCCTTCCCCTCTTAGTTAATCCTTTCAGTGTCCTGAAGGCCGTTACAAATTTGTCGAGGTTGCCTTGCACTAATATTGTTCCGTTATTGTATACGTTGACAGTCGTGGTTGCCCTGTTTCCTGGTGTTAATTTTCATTTTGGACCCATTTGCGGTATTTTCTAGCTTAACACTGGTATAGTGTGATTTTATTGCTGTGATCCAAGCCGCTGGCTGATCTGAGTAGAAAATGAGGTTACTTTTTGTCCCATTGTTGTACCAGTCAGCAAAGAGTTTCTGGTTTTTCTCTCATCTGATCATGCTTGATCGATTTTATAGCATTTTTTTTGATGTTGGGGTGAATCTGGAAGCGGTTGCTCTGTGTCCCTCGGGGGCTGTTGTGGCTCTTCTGATTCGCTCATTTTTGGTATCTTAGAATAAGTTTTTCTGGGGCCCCGGGTTTGGTGTTTCCCTCTCCCTGTTCGCGACCTTTCCCGGTCCCCCTCTCCGACCCCGTGGTCCCTGGGCCTCGGCTCCTGGGTTCACCCTTCCCAGGTCTGAGTCTGTGAGCCGCTGTTTCACGGTGCCTCTGGGCTGTTCCCCTCCCCCTCAGAGGTCTCTGGGCCTCTGTCTCGGCCTGGCTCCTCGGACCTTTCCCTGGTTTCAGTCTCCCTCCCTGGGCCCTGTACTCAGTCTTGGTTTTCTCGTTCCCGTTTGGTTGCTGGATTGCTGGGCTGCGGCCCGAGTCCCCTCGGCTGTGCCGGGTGATGGATTGCTCGGCTGCGGCCCGAGTCCCCTCGGCTGTGCCGATTGCTGGGCTGCGTCCCGAGTCACCTCGCCTCCTCGAATTCGCTTTGCCTCGGTCACTGTCTGCGCCTGGGAGGTCTCCAGGCCTCTGTCTCGGTCTGGCTCCTCCACGGTCCTGTGTTCCGGCCGCCATTCTGGAGTCGCCGCTCTGATTGACGCTGCGTCTCCGTGCGGCCTTCCCGAGCTCGATGCAGCCGAGTCCCCTCGTTCCAGCTGCCGCTGCGTCTCCGTGCGGCGTCCCCGAGCCCGATGCGGTCGAGTCACCTCGTTCCGGCTGCCGCTGCATCTCCGTGCGGCTTCCCCGAGCTCGATGCGGTCGAGTCCCCTCGTTCCGGCTGCCGCTGCGTCTCCGTGCGGCCTCCCCGAGCTCGATGCGGCCGAGTCACCTCGCTCCGGCTGCGTCTCCGTGCGGCCTTCGCTGTGTCCCCTCGCTTCGGCTGCTGCTGCGGCCGCTGTTCAGGTTTTTCTTTGTTTTGTATATTTCTTCCCTTATTTCTTTTTGCTTTGGCTCTTTTTTTTGTTTGCTTTCTAATTTCCTCTGATTTTTTTTTCCCTTTTTTTCGGGTCCCGTCTTTGGCGCTCTTTTTTTCCGGTTTCTTTTTTTCTTTTCTTTCTGTGTTTAAACTAACCTTAAACTTAAACTAAATAGAAATAAACTAAAATGAACTAACTTAGCAAAAATTAATACTTAAATGTAACCTTTTTTCCCCACATTAGACACTAAAAAACACTAAATCTCAGCAGCTCATCTTTTGTGCTGTCTCTCTCTCTCTCTCTCTCCTCTCTCACACTCCCAATCTCTCTCTCTCTCTCTCTCTCTCTCTCTCTCACTCCCAATCTCTCTCTCTCACACTCCCAATCTCTCTCTCTCTCACACTCCCAATCTCTCTCTCTCTCACACTCCCAATCTCTCTCTCTCTCTCTCTCTCTCTCTCTCTCTCTCTCACACTCCCAATCTCTCTCTCTCTCTCTCTCTCTCTCTCTCTCTCACACTCCCAATCTCTCTCTCACACTCCCAATCTCTCTCTCTCTCTCTCTCTCTCTCTCTCTCACACTCCCAATCTCTCTCTCTCCTTCCCTCTCTCTCTTCCCCCCCCCCCCAGTCGCTCCCTCTCTCTCTTCCAACAACAACATGCCCTCAAAAAGCCTCGGCACCGCCGGGCTCCCCCAGCTAGTTGTGTATATATAATTGCCATTAAAGTAGTGCTGGAATATGACCATTTGATTATCACTTCCTAAGTATAGCATTTGACTTGTTCTTAGAATATTGATGTGATATTGTATAGTGATCCATGTGCTTGGTCAGTTTTAGAGCATTAAATGTTGTTGGCAGCTGACAACGGAAGGAGACCCTTGAATATTTAGTTACCAAAATTAACAATTATTTCCATTAGACACAGCATTTGTGATTTTATATATTTTGTGTTGGTAAAATATTTAATTGAAAGTCTGCATATTGGCAGCATTAATTTGAGCATTCCATTGTATCATTTAGAGTAAAGAAATTGATTGAGTTGTAATGCTTCTGTGAAGTTCCTTGGGACGTTTTACTATGTTAAAGGCGCTATATAAATACAAGTGTTGTTGTCCGTGGGGGGCGGAAATAGCGCAGAAAGGTGTTCAGTTTATCATGTTTAAATCCATTGCCAACATAATTAATCTCTGGGTTACATCATATTAGACTGTAATCGAACATGATGCTAGAACTGAAACTGGTGATACAGTATTTAACCAGATATGGATAACAGTGTGAACTACATTTTTAATAGGCTCCTATTTAAAATAAAGGATAACTTATTTAGGGTGTTGAAAACTTCTTTTAAAAAGTGAATTAATACACTAGATTACACACCAAGGCTGCGATTTTATCGGCACTGAGAGGGCGGGTTTGGAGGCGGGTCAAAGGTTCAAATCGTTTTCATTGACGACGGGGTCCGATCCTGCCATCAACCTGCCTCCAAACAATATTCCCAAGTGTCGGGTCCCTGATTTGCGCATGGACCCGACACCTAGCAGCGGGAAGAGAATTAAAACCAATTACCTGCCTGTTAACAGGTAGTTCAAGTAGTTGACCAGGCTATTTTTTAATTTTGCCGCTTCTGCCTCGGGCTTCCCGATGTCTGGACACAACGCCAGGTAAGTGTGGCGTGTTGTGAGTCTGCTGTAATGTTTCTGGATTGATGACCACTGTAGAAGTGGTGTGAAGGATCCAGTGGTGCGTTGGTGAGTCTCCGGTAAGAAAATGTTGGGAAAATCATTTTTAATGCATTTACTCATTTCGTTAGGTAACAAGTTTTGAAAACGATGCCTAGTGCCACCTCATTGGGAGAAGCTCTCTCACCAGTGACAGGTTGCTTCTGCCACCTGACCGGCAGCTGCCATCTGTTCCAGCCTATGGAGGGAGTCATTGGAGAGCCTGGGTGCAAGAGCTCACCTTTGCACAGTGATTGTCAGTGTTTGCAGCACCTCAGTGCTGTCAAACACTGAGAAATGAGCTGTCAAAAAAAAATTGTGCATGGTCCCTTTTAAGAAAACCGGCAGATGATGCGTCATCAAATGATGTCATCTGACCGGCTTCCTCTTAATTGGCTGGCAAGCCCGCAGGGCGGGCTTAACAAGGTCAATCAACGTAAAATCATGTCCGTGGGCCGGATGCAGTTGGGGGCAGGACTGGAAGCCGGAAACTACCTGACCACCTCCCAACCCGTATCCATTTATAAAATCGCAGCCCAACTGTTTGTCCTAGACATGATGTGGCTTTGGTGAAGCTGGAAAAATATTTGTCATATTTTGCTTCTGTAGAATATAGTGTCTCATAGTGTTGGTGACCAGAAGTGAAACATGATTGGTGAATATTGGGACTGTAGTCACATCTGTAGAAAGGGAGTGGAAGGGGCATCAAAGAAATGACCAGAGCCAGCTCAAAGAGTGGGAGGCAGGTGCGAGATGTGGAAAAAGCTGGTCTGAAAGTTTTGCTTGTGTTGCTGCAGTGAGGCACACGGTAAGTATGCTGTGTATTTCCACTGGAACAATAAACTCTTGCTTTTTGGACCCATGTGGTATTAGCGTAGAAATAGCATTAAAATTATTTTGTGGCAGATAAAATCCTTTGCTTGTAAGAGAATATTTCATAGTTGAGTACCAATCTAATTAGTGCAACTCTTTCATTGTTAAATTTATTGAAGCCAAAAATGTTGTTTGCACTTTTTTTCCAGTTTATTGGGAATCCAGCTATCCAACAGTGTGGTCTCCGAGTACTGTGCTCTGTTGCTGATTATTCAGGTGCACTGGAACTGATGGGACGAGGGGCTTTGGACACTGTGGTCCATGCTTTACAAATGTATCCTCATAAACGAGGTAGGAAAAGTAAATTTCACTGTCGGCTCTTTTCGTAGTCATTTTTTAAAAAATGCAAAGGGATTTTTTTCCACTAACCCGTTGTGTTGAAAAAAAATGCTGTTCTGTTCAGAAAGAAAATTTGTGTTGACAGGTACTGTATTTATGCGTTATAGGTAAATAACATGTTGACCCTCAAGTGATGCAGAACAAGAAAACGTGAGCTCCATTTGTCAGTCTCAGCCTTACAACTGGCTGGCTGCCTTCCCACAGGGAAGGAGGGTAAATAACGAAAGCTATTGCTAAGTTGGGGAGGGTGGGAGTATAGTGCAGGGCTGATCCCAGGGGTCGGGTATGTAAGCCCAGCAGTGGCTTGGAGTGGAGAAGAGAGCCTGGGCAAAGGAGTGTGGAGCAACTGGGATTGGCCATGGGGAGCAGTGAAGCTAGAGGCTCTGTACTGGTGTCAGAAGAGAAACAGTAGTAGAGTTGTATTCCTTAGGGCAACTATCTTTAGTTTAAGCCCCTTAGTCAAATCCCTTCTTAATTTCCTGATTTCCAGGAAGTATAACCTAAGGTTACCCAAACTCTCGTCATAGCCCAGTCTCTTCCGAATAAACATTATGTACACTTAAGTTGCAGCCAAGGAGTTATGTACTTGAGGTATGATGGGATCCTGGTGCTGCCAACTGGATGACTCGAGCTTCCTTGTTTGAGGTTTGAAAGGACACAAAAAGCGGATTTGGTCATTTTATCGATGCAATCATATCAATTGCGCTAATTTGGCTGGAAAATTGGCCTTTTGAAGCACAATTTTAGCCAATCTGAGGTGAAGTTTCATTTGTTTTATTTCCACCTCCAAAATGGATTGAGAGATCTGGAAAGGAGGGGAATTGGGCAAGTGAAGTCCTTTTTAAATTTTAGAAGAAAATTTAAAAAATTGGCTGCAATAGTTAGAAATAAGATAAAAGGCATGATAACATAAAACAGATGAGAATGGGGAGAAGGGGTTACAGGGCAAGAAGAAGTGAAGAGTTTAATGTGTACTGTTTTTCTATTTAAGGGGGTGATTTTCCCAATGGAGGCGGGTTTCAGTTTGGGTGGGTTCCAAACCCGCCTTCACTGAGAGGTGGGAAAAAATTGCGATTTCCCCCTAATTGGCCAGTTGATTTCAGAGGTGCGGGTTGCCCTGGGCCAATTAGTGTTTTGGGACTGAAACTCTCCTCTGCTGACGTCACTTATCCAGCTTCATTTAAGGGCTGCTTGCTGCCTTGGCTCATTCTGCTGGTTTTTGGCCGATGTTGCACCAACTCTTTTTATAAAAAAAAAAAAAAAAAATTCTGCTTCAACAATGGCCAACTCCAAGGCAAGGGCCTCCCTGAGGTTCTCCAATGAGGCGCTGGGAATGCTGGTTGAGGGGGTGAGAGCCAGCAGGGAGGTGCTCTTCCCCTCACCTGGGAGGAAGAGGCCTCTCAAAGAAACCAAGGCTGTCTGGGTGCAGCTGGCAAGGGAGATCACCTCCAGATCAGTGTGTAGCAGAACATGGATGCAGTGCCGTGAAAGGTTCAATGACCGTGTAAGATCAGGCAAAGTGAGTATACCTTCAGCTTGACCCTCCTTCTGCTCCCCTTCTCCTCTCATCACCAGCACTCTGCATTGTCAACCTCCTCCTCCACATCCCACTTTACCCTTACAACACTTGCACCCTTCACCATCCCTCTCACTCTGAACCCAATCACTTGACTATTCGACTATGCTGCCCTCACACTCCCTTTCAATGTTATGCAATGACAACGACTAACAATGCACAGGGAGGGCCCTTGGACATGGAACCTCACTCCATCTTTGTCTCCTTCTAAGCATCTATTCTCTGGACTCTACACTCACTCCATCATTCTCACTCCAACTCCACTTGTCTCCCTGTAGAAGTGCCTTACTTCTTAGCTCTGGGTAATGACTCAATACACTCTTGGATTCGTCAGACGGACAGGCCTTTTATTTCACTTGCAAGGGGAATCAGCACCTCCACTCAAGGGGTGAGGCTACTATTCCAATGATACAGCGTAAGCGTTCCATATTTATACAGTGTAACAAACAAGTTAGATTGACATTCCTTTGTTCCTCAATCAGGATACATTTTAGATTAATCATTAGGTCTTATGACATATTGACAGAAGGATCCTGGACACATAAGTCAATGGTTAAGATATAACCAGATATGAATCGTGTAACCGGAGGTCCTCCTTAATCTTAATCATGTATCTGGAGACTAGGTCTAACAACTTATTAAGTCACTGGGTACTTCAAACGGAACCCATTGTTTCACTTCTACATTCTCATTAGGTGGGCAGACATCTGTTCTTGGCTATAATCCAGGTACGTGCAATAGCTCTAGTTACACATCGACTCTTTACCTGTGTCAAGTCTGAAAACTTTTATCCAGCAAGCACCTGAAATTAACCCCTTATAATATGTAGATTTCCTCATCCCTCACTGCAGGGAAAAGAGAGCCCATAATAGATGGGAAAGGGCGAAGACAGGAGGAGGGCCACCTTCCCTAGCCATTCTCACCCAGGCTGAAGAAGCGGCGGCAGCCCTGGACATCGCCGGTGTGGAGGTGGAAGTGGGGGACAGACAGACGGGTGAGGCAGAGCAAGCTGGTGACAGAAGAATAGTTTTGCCTCTCTCTCATTTACACTGCTTGAGTGACTGAAATGGCTGCTGGTATACATTATTAGAATGCGACTTGAGCAGCTGCACTATTGCATGTGCATGCCAGACTTCCCATGTCTTTACTCCCCCACAGGACCATCCACAGAGCGCCACCCCACTGTCAACGAGGAAGAGGCTCCGCAGCAAGACTCCTCAGGGGAACCTGCAACCTCTGAGGACGCAGCGTCAGCAGAATTAAGCGCACCCAGCACCAGCGCAGATACGCACACCTCGGTGGGACCTTCGGGACATAGATTAGTGTTGTCATCGTGTGTATCACATCTCAGGCAAGCATCAGCAGGCGGTGGAGACAGGGACAGCAGTGGAGAGTCCTCGGCGGAGGGGCAGGACTCTCGTAGCTCTGCTCCGCTGCATGTGGACCTTGTGCCTCTGGGTCCATCCAGAAGGAGAGCAATGCTGGAACTCCAGGAGCAGGTGCAGGAATCTCTGACCAGTCTTGTCTCCAGGGTCACGTGTGGAGAGGATGCAGGAGTCCAACTCTAACCGGAGCAATGCCATTGGGGAGGCAATGGTGCACATACGCAGCACCACGGAAAGGATGGCAACGGCCATGGAGGCAATAAGTCGCCAGAGTCAGGAGAACATGGTGATTGTTCAGAATAGACTGACATCTCTGGAGGAGCGATGGGCAGCTATTGAACAGAGAAACCAGAGCTTCATGGAAGTCCTTTTTGAGTAAGACTGCCAGTGCAGATACGGGTCCCCATGGCCCCCCTGATGTGCAGCAAGGTGCTCTCAAGCCACTTGCAAGCACTGAGGTGGACCTGATCCATGAGAGGGAAGTTTTTGGCAGACAACAAGGAAGTGGGGGCTCCTCTCCAAGCGCTCACTTCCATGCCACTGTGTAGCCCTCGGTCAGAGCCCCACCAGAGTCCGCACCCAACTGAGATGGGCGTCTCAGCCCCTGCACTGCCGCAGGAGGAGCAGACGTTTAGCGAGCCCTCACAGGCTTGTAAACCCAGAGGACGCCTGCCAAAGGTGCCGAAGCAGGAGCAGAATGAAAGTAAGCAAGGGGCCTCCACTTCTGCTGAAGTCACAGGGGGAGCACCACGTAGGAGCCTTTAAGAGCCCCTGTGTACTGTAATGCCGGTAATGGCCACTCGGGCTATATAAGCCTGTATATTGTCTTGTATCTGTTAGTTCACCTCCAGACTTTGTTCAGTAAACACCTGTGAAACCAACTCCTGCATTCCGTGTCTCCATTAACACACGGATACAACAGTGGCGACGAATTGGAAACGGACTTACCTGCAATTCGGCAGCACCTCAAGGAGATCGATTCCTCAGACGAAAGTCGAAGAAAAACAAGAAAGAAAATTAAAAAAAAAAAAAACTGTGGTTTCACCAGCTAGGCGAGCTGGTGGCAGGTACTACAATAATCCTTCCTGGGCGGCGGGCTGGGGCTCCATCGGCTGGCTCTGCAGCGGGGCCGAGCAGCGAAGGCGGAGGCAAACGGAGACAGAGGGTGGAGCACTCGGGAGACGGCCGGCGCTGCAAAGCAGGTCAGCGTTCGGACCAAGCAGAGGGAGGGTAAAGTCCCAGAGAGTCCGGCGGGAACGAGTCTCCACCTATTAAAAATACCTATGTAAATAAAAACCGCGGAGAACAGTGTTGTCAGCAGCGGCGGGAAAGCGCGGGAGGCGCCATTTTTTTCAGGATGCCTAAGACTGGCAATATTACTGATTTCGATAGCGATATAGAGGATTGGACCACATATGTGGAAAGAGTGGAGGTATATTGCACAGCAAATGAAATAGAGGATGATAAAAAGGCATCAGTACTTCTAAATCTAATGGGCGCAAGGACATATGGGCTGTTACGAAACTTAATCACTCCAGCCAAACCGAAGGACAAGAATTTTAAGGAGATTGTTGATACCCTACAGGAGCACTTAAACCCAACACCGCTGCTGATAGTGGAACGATTCAAATTCTTCAGGAGGAATCAGCACAAGAATGAAAGTAACGCTGATTACCTCACCGAATTAAGGAAGCTGTCAAAGCACTGCCATTTCGGGGCAGGACTGGCAGATTCTCTTCGAGACAAATTCGTCTGCGGTCTCCTAAGTGAAGGAACACAGAAAAGGCTACTTTCTGAGAAAGATTTGACACTGGACAAGGCTTTCAGTGTGGCTGTATCATATGAAGCAGCCGCAAGAGGAGCTGCAGAGATACAGCAAAAGCCACAGGACTTCGGCACCCATGAAATGACACAGGGTTTCGAGAGATGTTATCGCTGTGGCAGATCCACCCATGACCAGAGGGACTGCTGGTTCAAGGACAAAGCATGCAGGCAATGCGGAAAGATTGGACACATTGCACGTGTATGCCGATCTGGAAACAAAAAATCCACGGACAGGAAAAAAATCAATAAAGAAAAGTACAGAAAGGTACAAATGATGACGGACATTAGCTCCGAAGACCAGAAGAGCGATAGCGACTCCGGAAACAAGAGACTAAGCTGTCTCAAATTACATAATGTAATTGCCAAAGATGATTACCAGACCATTTGGGTTACCCTCACGATAGCGGGGTCCCCAGTTAAAATGGAGCTAGATACAGGATCGGCTCTGACCGTCATAAGTCGACGGGATTACGAGCGGCTATTTCCGCATATACCTTTTGAAAGACACATCCATTATCTTGAAAACATATACGGGGCAGAAAGTATACCCTAGAGGGAAAATAAGGGTGCCTGTTGTATACAACGGCAAGGAAATACAGAAGTTGTATTTATACGTTCTGCAAGATGGTTGTCCACCGCTGTTGGGACGTGAATGGATCAGGAAGATACGTTTAGACTGGCACTCCATTCAGGCACTGACTGTGAGCAGTAAGAAAAAAAATTATGATGACGTCATACCTGAACGATTAAAAGACATCTTGGCCAACGCCAAGGAAGTGTTTCAACAGGAACTAGGAACCTTGAAAGGCGTCACCGCCTCAATAAAAGTGGAAGATGCGGCAATTCCCAAGTTTTTAAGGCAAGGCCGGTGCCATACGCAATTCGTCCAGCAGTCGAGGCAGAGCTGGAGAATTTGGAAAAGGCAGGCGTATTATCCAAGATAGATTGGAGCGAGTGGGCAACACCCATTGTCCCGGTCATGAAGAAAACATTGAATAATGATAAATCTGAAGAACAGAGAAAAATTCGCATCTGTGGTGACTTCAAGGTGACTGTAAACCCGGTTCTTCACACGGTACAGTATCCTCTTCCGAGGATAGAAGATATTTTCGCCTCACTATCCGGAGGGAAACGTTTCACCAAAATTGACTTGGCACAAGCATATCTACAGATGGAGGTTGAAGAGGCCTCTTAAAAAGTATCTCACGATAAACACACACAAAGGTCTGTACCAGTACAATCGACTGGTTTTCGGAGTAGCATCAGCTCCAGCTATCTGGCAAAGAGCTATGGAGCAAGTCCTGCAAGGGATTCCGGGGACTCAGTGCTACCTAGACGACATCCTTGTGACAGGAGAAAACGACAACGAGCACCTTGCCAATTTGGAGCAGGTGCTCACTAGGCTGAAAGAACGGGGCCTACGAGCAAATCGCCCCAAGTGTGAATTTTTCCAGAAACAAATATCATATTGTGGCCACATTAATTAACGAGGAAGGGTTGCATAAGTCACCTGAAAAAATTGAAGCGGTCATAAAAGCCCCAGCACCTGGAAATGTCTCACAATTAAGGTCGTTCCTGGGATTGATAAATTACTATCATAAATTTTTACTGAACTTGTCAACTCTTCTGCACCCTCTTAACGAACTGCTACAAACGGGAGTAATTTGGAAATGGAGCAAAGACTGTAAACGTGCCTTCCATAAATGGAAAGGCTTGATCACGTCCAAGGAAGTTTTGGCTTATTACAACCCATCACTGCCAATCAGACTGGCGTGCGATGCGTCCCCTTACGGCGTAGGAGCGGTATTATCGCATAGATTCCCTGATGGCTCGGAGCGGCCGATAGCTTTTGCGTCACGCTCATTGAACTCAGCTGAGCGTAACTATGCCCAGATCGACAGGGAAGCACTCAGCCTGGTATGGGGAGTGAAGAAATTCAACCATTACCTACACAGACAAAAATTTACCTTGTTGACTGACCATCAACCCCTCGTCTCCATATTCAACCCTAAAAAGGGTGTTCCCATTATGACAGCGCAAAGGCTACAGAGGTGGTCCCTTTTCCTAGGGGCACACCAATAGGACATAGAATACAAAGGATCAAAACAGCATGGGCATGCTGATGGTTTATCGCGCCTACCGTTGCCAACGGTAGAAGAGGCACCTACAGTGGACCCAGTGGAGATGTTCCACTCAACCATAGTGGAAGGTCTACCAGTAACAAATTCTGCCATTGAAAAGGAAACGAGAAATGACCCGACTCTCTCTCTCTCTCTCTCGAGTCTACGATTTACCGGTGAAGGGATGGCCAGCACATGGCGAACCACTGTTGCCAGCATTCTCGTAAAGAAGAGAACAGCTGTCAGTGTGCCGAGGAACCTTGATGTGTGGATCCAGAGTGGTGATTCCACCCAAACTCCCGGATAAAGTGCTAAAGGAGCTTCACGAGGGGCATCTGGGTGGAGTGAAAATGAAGAACCTAGCCAGAGCGTTTGTGTGGTGGCCAGGTATCAATGGAGACATCGAAGAAATGACCAAGAGCTGCCTAGGATGCCAGAAGGTCCAAAACGCCCCACCACAAGCCCCTCTACATCCATGGGAGTGGCCCTCATCTCCATGGCAAAGGGTACACATCGACTTTGCTGGTCCATTTATGGACTCCATGTTCTTAATCGCGGTTGATGCACACTCCAAGTGGCCGGAGGTAATAAAGATGTCCTCCACCACCACGGAAAAAACCATCACAGTATTAAGGACCATATTTGCCAGGAATGGGCTGCCTGAACAGATCTGTTCTGATAATGGACTGCAATTTGTGTCCGAAGAATTGAGGAAGTTCTTAAAAAAAACAATGGGGTTAAGCACTACACGTCCGCCCCATACCATCCCGCCACCAATGGATTAGCTGAAAGATTTGTCCAGACCTTCAAGAAGGCCATCAAGGCCATGGGTAATGAAGACATAAATCTACAGCATAAGGTAGATAACTTCTTGTTTGCATACAGGAATGCAACACGTGGTTACAAACCAAACTCCTGCCATGATGTTCTTCAATAGAAGCCTAAGATGCTGGCTGGATTTGATCAAGCCAAACATCAGAAGGGACTTGGAGAACCGGCAATTTCAAGGCATGAATGAAAGGCCAACTAGAACCTTCCAGATAGGTCAACAAGTTTTGGCCCGGGACTACCGTACCGAGAAATGGCAGCCTGGAACTATTTGCACACGACTAGGACCGCTGATGTATACCGTGGACATTGGAGAAAGCATAATAAGGCGCCATGCTGACCAGATCATAGTCATCCGAAAAGGGACAACCTACACCACAACTCTATACGCCTAATGATGAAGCAGAGATACCCATAGTATCTACCTCCGATCCGTTGATACTGGAACCAGATGAACCCGACACTGGCATTCAAGCCGAATCGACCTTGCCAAAAGAACCTACTACACCACCAAAACCTACTACACCACCGAGGCGTTATCCGGACCGAGTCAGGAAGCCTCCAGAGAGACTGACTTATAATTGATTAACTGCAGCAAATGTGTAGATTATTGTTCTTGTAACATGTTAATTAATGATTACTTAAAATGTTATGTACTGGTTGTCTAAAAGGGGAGGAATTGTGGTGTATGTGCCTTTAAGAGCCCCTGTGTACTGTAATGCCGGTAATGGCCACTCGGGCTATATAAGCCTGTATAGTGTCTTGTATCTGTTAGTTCACCTCCAGACTTTGTTCAGTAAACACCTGTGAAACCAACTCCTGCATTCCGTGTCTCCATTAACACATGGATACAACAGTAGCCACTTGGGTGAATGTTTATGTTTATTGACGAAATGCCATCCCTGTTTGAAAGTATTAAAATGTTTTGATGGCAAACTGTTGGCATGATGGCATCTGTTGTTTCACCTTAGGCAGCTCCATATTGCGGGCTCCGCAATGTTTGCGTGGTCAGGTTGGTGGCCAGAGTGAATGGAGGCCAGAGAGTCATGTCCAATGTCTATCATGTCTTAAGATGGAGCCAAGGACATGGGCAACCTATGCAAATCTGGCCAGGATAAGTGCGTCCCTTGCATCACAGACAGCCATGTGCTCGCGTGCTGCTGGTGGTCAATAGGCTGGTGCTCGGTCCTCCTCCTGCTCCTCATCCTCATCTGAGGAGGCTATGAACTGAGCCACTTGCTCATCAGGAAGCTGCAAGTCACGACGCTGTGCCATGTTGTGCAGTGCACAGCAGACCACGACCATTCTGGAGACCCTGGCTGCTGAATACTGCAAGGCTCCACATGATCTGTCAAGGCATCGGAATCGCATCTTCAACAAGCCAAAGGTTTGCTCGATGATGGACCTTTTCGAAATGTGGCTGGCATTGTAGCGTTCTTCAGCCTCGTTGGCCACTTCTTCAAGGGGTAGCCCTTGTCACCAAGGAGCCATCTGTTAAGTTGGTTTGGTAGATTGAAAAGTGGAGGAACACTAGAGGTTCTGCAGGATGAAAAAGTCATGGCAACCACCACAGAACTTGGCGCAAACTTGCAAAATCTCCTTGTGGTTACTCACCAGTTGTACGTTGAGGGAGTGAAAGCCCTTGCGGTTGACAAAGATAGCTGGGTTGTGTGCAGTCTATGACGCCCTGCACCATTGGCAAGCCTGCCATATTTGCAAAGCTAACTGAACGTGTGGTTACACTTGCTTGATCCCTTGAGAAGTGGATGTAATTGTGGGCCTTTGCGAAAAGGGCATTGGTAACCTGCGTGATGCAACTGTGGGCGACCGACTCTGAGATGCCGCTGATGATCCTTGGAAGGAGCCTGAGGCAAAAAAGTTGAGTGCGTTGGTGACTTTGACAGCCCGTGGTAAGGGGTTTCCACCCGCTCCTTTGGGCCCCAGATGTTGGCGCAGTAGAGCGCAGATGTCTCCGACAACATCTCGTGAAAGTCTCAGCCTCCTTTGGCATTGCTGCTCACTCATGTTGAGGTAGCTCATCCTCTGTAAACCCTGAGGGGGGTATTTCCTGTGGTGACGTGCTTCCTTGCGCTGGCGCCCTCTGCCCTGTGCAGCATCAGGTGGGTGAGCAGGAGGTTGGCGCTTCTGCTGCTGCCGTGGCTGCTCCTCATCTGAATCTGAGCTCCATGGTGAAAGGAAATAAATGGTTCCCATGCTGCTGGCAGATACCTCCGTTGGGGAAGCGCTCAGTCCAAGCGGGGAGAGGGTCTTCTAAGAAGGTCCCACGGTTGAGAGATAGAAGCTGCAGCATCTCCGACTTCGGTAGGCCTGCTAAAAGTGCTGAAAGACCTTTGGAACAAAAGTTCTGCCACCTGCAACTGATCCCTGACGAAAGCTCTGTTTTAATGGTGGAGCTGCAGCTGTGAGGAGGCCACCCACTTGTCAACCTGCCAGGTTTAGCTGGCGTGGCTTAGGAGAGTCGTGGAACACGCTGAAAATGTGGTAAAATAATGACGGTCTGTCAAAATAGGATTAGAGAGGCCCTTACCTACTATTTAAGGGTCTTAACTGCCTCTCTGGACTGATGGAGGCGGGACCGAATCGCACCCCTCAAACCCGCCTCCGGCAAAATTGCACGGAGGCGGGTTCTGAACCCGCCCTCAGTTTTTGCCATTTTGCCAACTGTCCTGCCTCCAAACCCGCCTCCTTGGGGCTGGGAAAATTGCTCCCCAAGTGTTTCTGTAGTTATTAGTTAATTGACCCATCATTATCCATGGCTCATTATCTCTCCTCATTTTATCCACTGCTTTCAACTGTCGACCACTCTATCTCGTCACCTACATGCTTCTGGCCTCTATTCCTGTTGCCATCCCCAGGCTAACTCCAGTGATGTACCTTTCCATCCTGAGTGGATCTTCCGTTCTCACATCTGATTAATTGCAAAGATTGCTTTCCTTCACCTCTAAAATGCTGCCCACCTTTGTCCTTACTTCTCCATAACTACTACTTCGAGGTTTGACTTCTACAATGCTCTTCTAAATGGCCTCCCAATTCCACCCTCTACAAACTAACTTTATTTAGAACTCTTCAGCTCATGTAATCTCTGACACAAACTCCTGTACTCTGTTGCACCCATCTTTGTCAAGTTGTTCTGACTCACTGTATCCAAAAATTGATTTTAAGATCCTCGTTCTTAGTTTCAAATCCCTTCATGGGTTCAACCAATCCGACCATAGTCATTTCCTCCAGTTGTATATCTCCAAATCAATCTTTCATTGCTTTGGTATTCAGTTACTCGTTGCCTGCATTGGTGGCCATTCTTTCAGCCAATATTACCTTCCACTCTGGAATTCTATAACCAAAATTTCTTTACCTTGTCACCTCTCTTCATGCTTTTAAAAGCCTTCCGCAAACCCTTCTCTTTAACTGTCTTAAGTCCTTCTTTTCCTCTTCCAATTCTTTTAATCTTTTCTATTTCATCTGTATCTACCTTTTTCCATCTGATCAAGTGCATTGTATGTGAAGCATGTTGCAGAAATACAAGTTGTTTTTGTTGCTATACTTTTATAATGGAGGGAACCTCCCCCTCTGCTTGGGATAATTGAGCGTCCCAAACTTTAATTTTTCACATATCCCATAGCATTATCCAAGGCATGAAAATGAAAACAAGTGTAACAAAAACAAGTAGCAAAGGAAACATCTTATTTTATTCACCAAGTAAAGCAGGTGAAATACAAATAACACAAGCTGTGGAATGAGGTGATGTTTTGTACAGGGCTTTGTTCTGCAATAATTCTGCTAGTTATTGGAAGGATGGGTTCAAGGCTCTAGTGTGTAGGTTTAATTGTAGTCATAAATCTACTCCTGTCATTTGAGTAGCTTTATTATTGTGATATCACGATTTGTTTTAACATCACAGTGACCTTAAACCTGAACAAAAATTTGCTGACACAGGAAACATGTAAAGAAAGAAAGAATTTGTATTTGCATAGTGCCTTTCATGACCTCCGGATTTTCCAAAGGGCTTCGCTGCTCATTAATTACTTTTAAAGTGTAACCAGCAGGCAATCGTGGCAGCCAATTTGCTCACAGCAAGCTTCTACAAACAGCAAATGAGATAAAAGACCACTTAATCTGCCTAGGTGGTGTTGGTTGTGGGATAAATGTTGGCGAGGACACCAGGAGAAACGCCCCTACTCTTCTTTGAATAGTGCCGTGGGACCTGCAACAATGCAGCCCTAGATTTTGTGCAGAAGTCCTTGAGGGAGACTTGAATTCCTAACCTTCTGTTCAGGCAAGAGTGGTACCCTGAGCCAAGCTGGAATTCTGTAGATCAGCTCTAAGGAATAAGTTTGGATTGCAGTACTTCAGATGGCCAGTAGACCAGTTGCACCACATGTATTCATTTGTTTTTATTTGTTCTTTGGTATGTGAGCAATGTTGGCAAGGCTGTATTTATTGCTCATGCCTAGTTGCCCTGAAAAAGTGATGGTGGGCCTTTTCCTCGAACTATTGCAGTTCTTGTGCTAATGTTCTCACAAAGGTATTCGGCAGAGAATTCCATGATTTTACCTAGCAAGATGAAGGAATGGCAGGTGGTATGTGTACAAGTCAGGGTCGTATGTGACTTGGAGGTGATGGTGTTCCCATAATTTTCCTTCTCTTAACCTTTGTCGAGGTTGTGAGGCTGGGAGATGTTGTCAAAGTATGCTGGGCAAATTGCTAAGGTGATGTATAACCATTCCATCATGAAGTGTAAAGATAATTGAAAACGGTTTATTTTTATGTTCTCCACACGTGGCTGCTCCATTGTGCCAACGGAGATGAATATAGGGAATAATTATTCTATAAGTATTCAACTTTTTTCACATTAATGAATCATTCAATGTGTTCCACATTGATCTGTTTCAGAAATTCAGTATCTGTGTCTGAAACTTCTGAGGGTCCTTGTTCCTAAGAAGGATTTGTGCCATAAATTCTTGGTTTTGTTGGCAAAAATTCTGATGGAAACGTTACGCAGATATGAAGAGGACGCAGAAGTGCAAATACAGGTAGGTTATTGTAAAAGTATAATTGCATAAAAGCTAAAGAAGAAAGGGTAGTGTTAACTTTTGGGATTTTTTTTTATTGTTCCACACTTCAATTTTAGGTGTATAAAGCAAAGCGTATTCATATTTTTTTTTTTTTTAAAAAGAAGGCACGGAAATGAACGTTGATTAAATGCAAATGGAATAAGTTTTGATGTTTCCCCAAAGACGCTGAAAAATAGACAATTTGTTAGCCTGTCTTGTTAATCGGCTAACACCTTGCACCCTTTGTGCATAGAAGTCTACAGTCCCAAGTGCTTGGCAGGGGTGGTAGGCCACGCTTTCCCTTCTAGATGTGAACACGTGATAAAAACAAAGACACTGGCTGGCAGTCAGTCAGATTTTTGATTCAGATCTGAAATTTATCATACAGGAGGACAGTTAGCATTTGTTTTGTTCAAGTCAAGTAAGATGAGACACTGATGTGGGGAAATTTAGACTGTTCAATATTTTTGTATGAGGCCAAGACAAGTTGTGCTGATTTTGAATTCAGTGAATCCAATCATTACAATTGCTCTGTGTTCAATTCCCATGAAATAAAGCAGCTTAATGATCAGTATCTGGCCATGTCTGAACGAGAGTTTTCATGGTCTGCTATTGAAAAGATTGAAGACTGGAGCCTGTGCAAAAGACATAATATCCAGTTCATGTATTAGGGGAGAAGTATTGTTCCTTCTTCTGAGTTATGCTATCGTGCAAGTAGATATTGGGCATTGTGAGTTGACTTTGGCATTGAAGATGTATGGGATCCACTTTTGGAAGTGAGTGGTGCCACTGAAGGTATCTACGGAGACCCGATATTTGTTATGGCAGTGTATTCTCTTGTAGTTTAGTATGTGGACTTGAATCCAGCCTAGTCTAATGGATCCAAATGTCTTTTTGCCTGTCTCAAATGGTCCTAAGTGAATTTTGCATAGACTCAACCCATTTTCTGTAGTGAGGTCTCAGCCCACAGTGGAGTACACATGAATAGAGTACAAAAGCAAGGAAGTTATGCTAAACTTTTAGCCCTCAGCTGGAGTATTGTGTTCAATTCTGGAGACTGCACTTTAGGAAGGATGTCAAGGCCTTGTAGAGGGTGCAGAAGAGATTTACTAGAATTATATTGGGGATGAGGGACTTCAGTTATGTGGAGAGACAGGAGAAGCTGGGGTTGTTCTCCTTAGAGCAGAGAAGGACGTTAAGAGGGGATTTGATAAAGGTGTTCAAAATCATGAATGGTTTTGATAGAATAAATAAGGAAAAACTGTTTCCAGTAGCAGAAAGGTCAGTAACCAGAGGACACAGATTTAAGGTGATTGGTAAAAGAACCAGAGGTGACATGAGGAAACTTTTTTTACAGAGTTGTTGTGATCTGGAATGTACTGCCTGAAAAGGTGGTGGAAGCAGGTTCATTAGTAACATTCAAAAGGGAATTGGATAAATACTTGAAGGGAAAACATTTACAGGAGCTATGGGCAAAGAGCAGGGGAGTGGGATTAATTGGATAGCTCTACCAAAGAGCCGGCAGAGGCATGATGGGCCGAATGACCACCTTCTGTGCTGTGTCATACTGTGATTCTATGAGTACCACATTGGCCTATAGATTATCAGTGTCACTCAAGCTACATTTCAGATTAATGCATGACTGGAACAAGAGGACATCGATACAAACTAGCAAAAGTTAAGAAGCACTTCTTCATAGTGCTGTGATGGGAGACCATAGTTTTCTCTGGAAGAATGAGCTGAATGGGCCAACTGGCCTTCTTCATTTATGCTTATCTTTGTGTTGGCAGTGCAAAAGTGAAAGATTGTTGTCTGACTGAGCAGTAAAGTATCATCTGGTTGGCAAAATATTACATATTATAATCCTTGCTCCACTTTTGGGCCGCGATTTTGCCGGTGCTCCGAGTGTGAGTTCGGAGGTGGGTCTGCTGCCAAAATCGAAATGATTGACAGCGGATTGGGAACCCGCTCCAAATCCGCCTCCATGTAAGTTTCTAAAGTGTCAGATCTACGGTTTCAGAACAGACCCAACACCAAGTGGCGGGGGAGGCATTTAAGATAGTTAAATACTTGTTAACTACTATTTTGCCAGCCTATTTTTATTTTCCCACTTTTTTAACGGAGATCACGTCAGGTAAGTAGGTTGGGTTCTCTATGCCTCCCCATTGCTGTGAATAGGTGACCGCTGGAAAAGTGGTATGAAAGCTACCATTTCACAGCTGGTCACTTTCCAATGTCAGAAGCTTGAGCTTTCAGGAGTTGGAACACAATTTTGAGCTTTATGCAGTTTAGGACTATTTGGAGTAAACTCTCTCTATCCACGGTCACCCCTTGGAGCAAGCTCTCACCATTGACCGATCGCTTCTGTCACCTCAACTTCAGCTGCTACCTATTCCAGCAACATTGGTGCCCTTGGAAAATATCTCACATTGGTCCCCTGAATCCTTCCATGATCAGCCCCAACACCAACATCACCAGGCACGCCAACATCACCAACAACAATACCAACCTTCTCCGCAATCACCTGATGCTGCACAGGACACCGGGCATCAGCACCTGTGCACATTGCTGCCCGTGAGACCAGCGGTGGCACCACCATGGCTAGATTTAGTTCACTTGACGCTGCACACCCTGGCTGCCACATGATGCGCCAGGCTGACACCACCCCACACCAGCACCATAAAGCATCCCTACAATGTCCAAGCCATTCCTTTCACACTCCTCAAAATTTGGTTGGGAGGGGGAAGTTATGTCTCAACTTTCGCTGGAACTCACTAAGACACTTCCAAAGGTGAGCACAGAGCTGTCCAATAAGGTGAAGTGTTGAAAATATAGATTTCAATGTTTGACAACACTTTAACAGAAACATTGGTTAAACCACACAGGTGCCTACCCTTGTGTGTTAGTTCGTATGCTTGCAGTAGGTTGCGGGTGAGTGTGAGGGGTGACTAGTGAGATGGGGATGTGATAATGTAGATAGAGAGGGATTGGTGGAGGTGCAAGGTAAGTTGGTGCGAGTAAAGATGTGCAGGAGTCGGGTAGGGAAGGCAGAGTGATGTGGCTGTGATGAATAGCACAGCAGGATGAGTTTGAGTGTGGCTTGGCAGTAACATTTCGTGATCTGCTCAGATCATTGAAAGGCTTGCGCCACTGCAACCTGGTCCTCCTGACGACATCCCTGCTTCTGTCCTCTGTGCAATGTGCAACCAGGCTGCGTTGATCTCCTGGGGAGGTCTCTTCCGCCCATGGGAAGGGAAGAGAACCTCTCTGTGTGCTGTGACTCCCTCCATAAGCCGTGTACAGTGTTGTCAGTGTTTGCAGCACTTCAATGCTGTAGAACACTGACAGCAGAACTGTCAAGATCAATTTGAACATGGCCCCTTTAAGGAAACCGGCTGATGACGCGTTATCAAATGATGTCATCAGACCCACTTCCTATTAATTGGCCGGGGACCTCGCAGGGCGGGCTTAATGAGCCCAATCGACTAAAAAATCGCTTGGCGAGTGCGGGCTGCAGTAGGGAGCGGGCTGGGACCGCGTCACCGCCCCGGACCCGCCTTGGTCAGCTTTGATGTGATTTCAAACATTATGCATCGATAGGGCATTTAAGCTATTTCTTTACTTTGTGTTTATTATTGATGATTTTATTTTTAAATGTTAAGGAAATTTTGATGTTGGTGATAAATATGCAAACTCACCTCTGGTCATCACCTTTATCATCCAAATTGTTGATGAGCGTTGTGATTTTTCAGCAAGTGTGTTACCGCAGAGACAGTTACAAAACTGAGCAGCAAATGTAGCTTTCATAGAATCGTAGAATGGTTATGGCACAGTAGGAGGCCATTTGGCCCATCGAACCCGTGCCGGTTCTCTGCAAGAGCACTTCAGCTAGCCCCAATCCCCTGCCCTTTCTCTGTAGCCCTGCAATTTTTTTTCTTTCAGGTACTTATCTAATTCCCTTTTGAAAGCCACGATTGAATCTGCCTCCACCACCCTTTCAGTCCGTGCATTCCAGATCATAACCACTAGCTGCGTAAAAAAGTTATTCCTCATGTTGCCTTTGGACCTTCTGCCAATCACCTTAAATCTGTGTACCCTGGTCCTCGACCCTTCCGCCAATGGGAACATTTTCTCTCTCTGTCTAGACCCTTCATGATTTTGAACACCTCTATCAAATCTTCTCCGCTCTGAGGAGAACATCTCCAGTCTATCCACTTAACTGAAGTCCCTCATCCCTGGGACCATTCTTGTAAATCTTTTCAGCACCCTCCTTCTCCGGAATTTCTTAACTTCAAAAATAGCCTGATGGAATTAAGCTTTGAGAAGTTGCAAGTAATTTTGCATACAGTAGAAATTCTTATCAGATTGTGATTGAAAATTTACTCCTTTTTTAGGGTTTCCAAGCAGCCTTGATGTATTTTGAAACCATACCATCTGTTGTAATTATCTTCAAGGAATACAACATTGACACATTTATTTTTCATCAGATGAGACATTGCAAAAACGAGCAGGTCATTTAAAATTTCCTTTTTGTTTTCAAGAATTTGAGATACATTACTTTTAATTCTGTCTGAGCAATTATTTTATGTTCCTATTTTGAAACGATTAGTTGCAGAGCCTCCTCTGTAAGTGTTTGTCCAAGTTGGCCATTGATCGTGGAATGAGAAATCAGATGCTTGAGAGTGCTTGCTCAGAAAACAATGTCATGATGGCAGAATACTTAATCATCTTGAAGGCTGATGTCAATCAGAAGTCTAAAAATGAATCGCTGATTTACCAGGTAAATATAATTTTGTTTGAATGCTAAGCCTGCTGTAACTCCATTTCTACTACCGAGAATCATCTTTTGCCAAATTCCAACGTAGGTAGTAGTGGAATTGTGGCTTAAGTTCTGAAACACAGACATAAATGGAAAATTCAACTTCCATTTGAAAGCAAAGAATATTGTGGGGTAATTTTAACCCCCAAAAACTGATTGAGTTTGGGTTGGTGGGAAGTTAAAATGTTAAATTTTAAATCCGAACCCAACCTACCCACTTTTGGTTTTAATGGAGGAGAAGCAGGATGAGGGGTAAGCGACCAATCTGCTCTTGGCAGGCAGGTTGGTTGTAGAAGCCTTTTAAGGAGGCTGCATGCCTCCATTTTAACAAGGTTTCTATTTTTTAACTGCTGAGATTCCCGGGCCTTGGGAAACCCGGTAAAAGGAGACGAGAAGGGCGGGATCCATAAGGTGTCTTTACAGCACTGCTTGTGGGCCAGGAGGAGCTGGAGTGTTTCCTCCAGGTCAAACAAGGTAACCCTGTAAACCCACCCACAATCGCTGAACACCACCCCGCCCCCCCCGCGATCATCGACTCAGACGCAAGCCCGAGCGTCCGCTTATTCTGACTGCCGTCATCACAGTTCACAATTGCCGGCCCTAGCAAACAACCCATGAGTCACCTACCTGATGCATTTGTGAGCCGCTGACTTGAAGATCCTGGATATGTTTCTGGCAGAGCACTGGCAGGATCTGGAGGCAAAAAAAGACAAAAGGCGGTGGTCACTTTGACAGCCACTGGTAATGTGAGGCCACCAGATCCAGCAGGGAGCAGGTCCTCTTCTAGGAGGCTGCAGATGTCTGTCACCACCTGACGTGACAGCCTCCAGAAGCACTGCTGTTGTGACAGGTCAAGGAAGCTCAACTCTGCATGTACACCCTCCTGTGAGCTGCATCCCTCTGCTGCTCCCCTCTCTGCTGTCCAGCTGCAGGTCTTTCAACAGCAGTCTATTGCTGCTGGTGCTCTCCCCTGTCATGTCCAGCTCCAAGGACATCAACAGCAGCCTGTTGCTGCTGCTGATGGTCATATTTCTCCTCGTCCGAGACTCAATCTAAGGCAAGGTGACACCCAACCAGATCTGATTCTGAAAACCTCAAGTGTAGAAAGTAAACACTCAGCAAAAGTACTGTAAACAACCCTTTCCCACAAGTAAGTAATAAAGCAGCTGAGTGCTGAGTATTTATTGCTGTATTTGCAAGAGTTTTAATCCGCCCCCCTCAATTGCCATTGTGTTCTTGTCTTGCTTTCAATGGCGAGTTTCAGGAAGGCCGGGGAAACCCGTGGATGCGGCATTAACGTTAACTGTGTTGAACCCTCGCTCCAGTTGAGTGATTAGTATATGTTAATAGGCAACCAGCCTAACAGACTCGAGTTAAATGCAGAAGTTGGCGGGTTGGAACCAGCTTCCTGACACGCTTGCATTTTTGCCAGCTTTAAACCCCCCCACCCCACCCCCACCCACACCTAAACCCTCACGCACCTTCATGTTAAAATTTCCCCCATTATGTGAAAGAAAAACTCATTATGCTTTTTGGATCCTGAGAACAAAATTTTGTAATTTTGCTTGGTCAAATTAATAGTACTTGAGTTTTAACAACTTCTTAATGGTTTTCATAGGCTTGTAAGAAAAGCAGCAACCCGTTTTTAGTGGAACTTTTGCTTAACAGTGGAGCACGTGAGCAAGATATTCGGAAAGCATTAGCTAACAGTATTAAGATGGGTAATGACAAAATCATAAGCTTGCTTTTAAGAAAACTTGGATTGGACCAAAACAATAAGGCTATTTGCCTGGGTGGACTTCATATGAGCAAGATTGAAGCTGCTTGGTTACATCCATTGTTTCCTGATGAAAAGTTTCCCATTTCAAAACAGCAGCTGAGTAAGTACATGAATAGATTGTTTGACTTTTATAGTTTTAACAGTTAATGTTGGTATGGTGTATAACTAATATTTTCTGAGGGTGTTTACATTCTGTTTTTCTTCTGATTTTCGCCTTCTTCCCAGACTCTTCATCATGTGCAGCCAAGAAGTGGGTGACCTGCTCCAAGGCTTCCATAGTGCAGTTCTGAGCTGGCTGCTCGCCTGGCTGCTAAGGTAGCCTGATGATTGCCCTCGTTCTGATTTTCCTCCCTTGCTAAGAGGCCCCTGGTCTTTGCTTGGCATCACAGTGATTCAGCCGAGATCAGGGCTCAGTGGAGTGAGAATTTAATCTGAATTTTATAAAATACATTAGTGCTTGTACTGTAACACTGTGCCATCTTTATTCTTAACATCATCAAACTTAATGTTACGTGGCACCATCTATTCCTAGAAACTTCAGTCTAAACCACGTATTAGAATCCTTTCTTAATTCACTGTGTATACAGCACCAGTAACTTAGCAATGAGTTTCCCATAGTTGTCATACTTTATAATGCATTGGATTGTTAATATAGTGGCTATTTGTAGGTGTGTTCATCATCTTTGTTGATTTTAACAAATGTCAAGTAACCATGTAAAGGGATGTGATTCCTGTTTCTACAATTCATGCATTTGGGGAAAAAATGTAACCAAGTTATTCTCCTAATATGATTTTAAGTGGGATTTATAGAAGGTTTAGGGACGTACACATTGCTCCCAAATGCTGGTACATCTCATGTACATACTGGTATGTAGGACCTGGGGCGTGCACACCCATAAACCATTAGTATTTTGACCCTCAAAAGTGGTACATTCTGGTTTACAGCATGTTTTTACTTCACAGATGACATCTTTTTCAATTTTAAAAATAAATATCTTTCGAGCTTATCCATGTTCAACAAACACATTAGACTATCCCATCCCCAAAATCAACCTGAACAGTTACTGATTCCTTTTTGCTGAGGAACCCACTCCGTCAACTCTAATCAGTTCACAGCTATGTATTCCCTTCCTCTGGTTCTCCGAGGCACGCTTTGTTCCTCCCTTCTTGTCCAAAGAGGAAACCATTCCCCCTCCAATTCTGTGGCACTCATTTCTTCCACCAATTTACAATGGCACTTTGTTCCCTTCCCCCCCTCCCCCTCCCCCTCGCCCTGTTCACAGAAAGATACTCTCTCTCTTTCCGTAATGATTCTCACAGACAGCTTATCTCAACTCCAGTTGCTTTACTTCTGGGGGCAAACCAATATGTCCCATGGTGCGGGCAGGAATTCCTGAACTAGCAAATACTATCGTGACATTAGAACTTCCTCCCCTTTGTGCTGATTTCACACCCTGAGGGGATAAGAAACATGCATTTGCATATGCATGTCTATTGCTGGGCAGATTTTGCAGCATTTCTATTTTTTTACAGCAGACAAACTAATGATTATTGCTTCCATGCTCTAGCCACAGGTGCTTCCTTGGCAAGATTTTTGCTAAGGGATGGGGCAGAATCGGGATTGTTCGTAATGCAGAATTCAAATACAAATTCTGAATTGAGCTACTCTGAGGAAGCATTGGACAAGAGCAGTGATTGCACTCTATTGTTGGATGTGTCAGCGACTGATGTAGAAGAAAGCAGCATATTTGATGACTTGGAGAGTGAAGGTTAGCTTCTGATTGATATTGAAACAGCTGCGCTGATTTAGCTTTTTGCTTTATCACCAGTTAGTTCATTGTGGGTCTTAGTGGCTGTTTACAGCCACTATCATCAAGTAATGAATTAGTCATAGGATTCACTTGCTTGTTATAAAAGCAGGATATTTTGCACATGACTTATGCTTATGGTTCGCATAGATCCATTGACAGTTTTGACTATTTTACTTGCATTTGTTCAAAAGGACAAATGTTTTTGTGTGTGTGAATTTCTTCCATCAATGTTTGGTGCATGGTCCTGTAGTAGGAATGATGCCAGAATTTATTAACATGTCTGCAACTTTGCTCTGCACTGCATGCCCTGCTGATGTGTTCGGGGTGTTCATTGTTTTTTGATGACTGAAATGCAAGGGAGGGGGGGATGTGTTTGTAAGTCAGAACAATCATGAACTGCAGAATATTTGAGCATGAAAAGTTTGTATTTCTGTAGCTTATATTAGTTTATATGAAATTAAACTGCATGGTTAAAACAAAGGATTTCAAACTTTGTTCAATCATTACCTTTGCAATTGGGTTATATTTGAATTGCGATAAGGCTGGTTGTATTGAATGTCTGCTACAGAGCAGTTTCGCTGTATTTCCATTTCCCTGTTAATTGCAAATATCCCAAAGTTTTTTTTTTCTTTTAAATTTAGGGAGTGATATCCTGTTTCAAAATCCAAACTATTTGCACGCTGGAGCATACAGCGAGTCTACAGTAAAATTGAGACACTACAGCTCTCTGGTATGGAAATTACATTTGAGTAGAAAATAAGATCTAATACAAAGTAATGTCAATGTTCTATCTAGTATGTTGCCCCTTTTTTTGAATAGATTTTAGTGCTCACATTATCCCCATCTCTTTGTTTTTATATGTTGGTTTCCAACTTGCTTTCTAATTGATCATTGCTAACCACGTGGTTAGCAGGGACAAATCGAAATTCCACAGCAAACACAGAAAGCAGTAGTTCCAAACCAAAAACTGAAATTTGAAGCATCCAAGTTGAAATAACGCCAACTATTTAAAAGTTGTAACTGAATGCAAGTTGGAATAACTGTTAACACTTCAAAAATAGAAATTCAAGCTAATGAAAGTGAAGCATTGAGCCTGATCAAGTCCTGGGCCCATGGACAAGTTTGAGGCTCAGTTTATGAGCAAGTCACAGATGTCAGCTACTGAATTTTGATCATTTTTTTTAGAGCAATGCCATGGGAATCACGTAGTGTATTTAATGTGTGATGTGATGTGCCTCAATAATTCCGAGACTCGATGTTAGCGAAACAAAACAAGGCTTTTATTAACTTAGAAAGTAACACGTAAGAGAGAGAGGTATCTTCCTTCTGGAGACTGAGGCCAGACTGAGCTAGCTTACAAAAGGGGCCAGGTATGGGCGGAGCCCTACACACACAGCACATTCCAATAAACAATACAATGAGGACTGGGGGAAGGGAAACGACACTGAAACCGACCACAGTCACAGGCAGTGATGAATGGAATATTTCATCACATTCACCCCTTCTATAGATTTAGTCTGTTCGGGGGTTTGATAGTCCTCTGCGACCGACGTGGCTGTTGTGGTGCCGCGGGTGTCGGCTGGGTGTCCCCGGTAGTCTCCTGGGTCTCTGCCGGGGGTGCCGCCAGGGTTGTTGAAGGGGTAGTTGGTGGGGGTGCCGTTGGTCGATGTTCTTCCGGGGGTGATGAAAGAGTAGTGGGTGGGTAAGAGTTGCTGTGATCGTTGTTGCTGCTATTGCCGTGGTTGTTGTCGATGCCGGCTGGGGCGACGTCTTTTATGGACACGGTGTCCTCCCTTCCGTCGGCGTGCCGGACATATGCGTATTGGGGGTTGGCGTGGAGTAGGTGTACTGGCTCCACGAGAGGGTCCATCTTGTGGCCCCTCACATGCCTTCGCACGAGTACCGGACCTGGGGTGGAGAGCCATGACGGCATGGATACGCCTGAGGTGGATTTCCGGGGAAAGACAAACATTCGTTCATGAGGCGTGGCATTAGTGGCCGTACACAATAGCGACCGTATCGAATGGAGCACATCCGAGAGGACTTCCTGCCAGCGGGAGATAGGGAGGCCCTTGGTCCTTAGAGCTAGAGTGACTGCTTTCCACACTGTCCCGTTCTCTCGCTCCACTTGGCCGTTACCCCGGGGGTTGTAGCTGGTGGTACGGCTCATGGCGATCCCCTTGGACAGCATGTACTGGCGTAGCTCTTCACTCATGAAGGACGCCCCCTATCCGTATGGATGTAGCTCGGCATACCGAACAGGCAGAACAGGCTGTTGAGGCATTTAATGACCGTGGCGCTGGTCATGTCTGGGCAGGGGAAGGCGAATGGGAACCGGGAGTATTCGTCCACAATGTTCAGGAAGTAAACATTGCGGTCGACGGACGGGAGGGGGCCCTTGAAATCTAAGCTGAGCCGCTCAAAGGGCCGTGTAGCTTTGATTAAGTGGGCTCTATCTGGGCGGTAGAACCGAGGCTTGCACTCAGTGCAAGTGCGGCAGTTCCTGGTCAGAGACCGAACTTCCTCAATCGAGTAGGGTAAGTTACGGGACTTTATGAAGTGGAACCGCCGCGTGACCCCTGGGTGGCAGAGGTCGTTGTGGAGGGTCTGTAGCCGATCCCCGGCGGCACTGGCACACATCCCTCGTGAGAGGGCGTCAGGGGATTCGTTAAGGGCCCCTGGCCGGTAAATGATGTCGTACTCGAAGGTGGAGAGCTCGATCCGCCACCTAAGAATCTTATCATTTTTAATCTTCCCCCTCTGTTTATTATTGAACATAAACGCTACCGACCGCTGGTCGGTAAGTAGGGTGAAGCGTTTGCCGGCTAGGTAGTGGCGCCAGTGGCGCACTGCCTCCACGATGGCTTGGGCCTCCTTTTCCACGGAGGAGTGTCTGATCTCGGGCCCTTGGAGGGCCCTCGAGAAGAAAGCTACGGGCCGCCCCGCCTGGTTGAGGGTGGCCGCCAAGGCGAAGTCAGACGCATCACTTTCCACTTGAAATGGAGTGTTCTCGTCCACTGCCTGTAGCGTGGCCCGCTCAATATCCTGCTTAATGCTTTTGAAGGCGGCGTGGGCCTCAGCAGAGAGCGGGAAAGAGGATGCTTTCAAGAGGGGGCGGGCTTTGTCGGAGTAGTTGGGGACCCATTGGGAATAATAAGAAAATAACCCCAGGCACCTTTTCAGGGCTTTGGGAGTGTTGGGCAGGGGCAGCTCCCGTAGGGGGCGCAATCGGTCGGGGTCTGGTCCGATTTCCCCATTCTCCACCACGCTGCCTAGTATGCAGAGGCGCGTGGTGTTGTAAACGCACTTGTCCTCGTTGTAGGTGAGGTTGAGTTTTTGTGCGGTTTCCAGGAACCTCTTGAGATTCGAGTCGTGATCCTGCTGATTGTGGCCGCAGATGGTGACGTTGTCGAGGTAGGGGAAGGTTGCCTGCAAGTGGTGGTCATCGACCATGCGGTCCATCTCCCTCTGGAAGACCGAGACCCCATTCGTCACCCCAAAGGGGACTCTGAGGAATTGGTAGAGGCGTCCGTTCGCCTCGAAGGCGGTGTACGGGCGGTCCTCTGGTCTGATAGGGAGCTGGTGGTACGCTGACTTGAGGTCGATGGTGGAGAACACCCGGTATTGGGCGATTTGGTTCCCCATTTCTGATATGCGGGGTAGCGGGTAGGCGTCTAGTTGGGTGTACCTGTTGATCGTTTGGCTATAGTCGATCACCATCCGTTTCTTCTCGCTACCCCTTACCACTACCACTTGGGCGCGCCACGGGCTGTTGCTGCGTTCAATAATGCGCTCTTTCAGGAGCCTGTCTACCTCGGTCGCGATAAACCGCCTGTCCTCCCAGCTGTACCTCCTGCTTTTGGTCGCTATTGGCCGGCAGTTAGGGGTAAGGTTCGCGAATAGCGAAGGCGGCTTTACCTTCAGGGTAGCCAGACCGCACACTGTGAGGGGCGGCTGGGACCCACCGCACTTGAGCGTGATGCTTTGGTGGTTGCACTGGAAATCCAGGCCCAAGATCACGCTCGCACATAGGTTCTTCATGATTAATACTTTAAAATTATCGTATACAGTTCCGTTAACACCCAATTGTACCGTGCAGTAACCCAGAATGGTCTATGTCTGGGTTTTATCAGCCATAGAGATGGTACCCTGAGCAGGGACCACCTTTAGGGAGAGTTGCTGTGCCAGTTCAGGGTGGATAAAACTCTCCGTGCTTCCACTGTCAATTAAACATTTAACCCGGCACCCGTTTACCTCGATGTCCACCATTGATTTGGATAGCGGGTGCGGCCTGGTCTGGTCCACTGTGACCGATGCCACTGTAGGGCCCTGATCGATACAAGATGGCGTCCACGCTGTCTGCTCATACGATGGCGGACCCCACGAGGTCGGGCAAGATGGCATCCAAGATGGCCGCTCCCACGGCGCACACGCGGCGGTGGCGGGTTTTCTGGCGGGGTTCCCTCTGCACACCTTCCCGAAGTGCCCCTTCTTACCGCACTTAAAGCAGGTGGTGCCTTTTGCCGGGCACAGGTTTCTGGTGTGTTTTGGCTGCCCGCAGAAGTAGCAGTTGGGTCCCTGACGCGTCGCGGCTGTCGTAGGGCTTCTGGGGGGAGAGCGGGGCCCCGCCGGTGTCGGGCTGCCGGGCGGGGAAGATGCCTTCCAAGATGGCGGCGCCCTCGGTGCACACGTGGCGGCGTGGACGGCGCGGGCTGAAGAGTAGGCGTCCGAGTTTCTCTGGGCCACATCCAGGGATCGCGCGGTGTCCGCAGCCTGTTTCAGGTCCAACCCCGTTTTTTCCAGCAGTCTGCCGGATGTAAGTGGAGCTGAGGCCTGTGATAAAGGCATCGCGAACAAGCTCGTCAGTGTACACTGCGGCTTTTACATCTCGGCACTTGCAGTCTTTGCCAAGCATTTTCAGGGTGCTTAGGAACTCCTCCACCGATTCCCTAGGTCGCTGTGCGCGAGTAGCGAGCAGATGCCTAGCATACACCTCATTCGTAGGCTGCTGGTAATGTGCCTTTAAGATGTCGCAGGCGGCCAGGTACGTATCGGCGTCTTGGATGAGGGGGTAAACCTGGTGGCTTACCCAATTCCGCAGAATTCCGAGTCTCATCCTCGTAGCGTCTTTGACGGCTGCGGAATTGTCCAGGAAGAATTCCATACACTCAAACCAGTGTCCGAAGCGTGCTGATGCGTCCGGAGCATGTTGATCCAAATCCAAACGTTCGGGTTTCAGGAGTTGATCCATAGTGTTGAAAAATAAGTTAATAAAATTGATGTGCCTCAATAATTCCGAGACTCGATGTTAGCGAAACAAAACAAGGCTTTTATTAACTTAGAAAGTAACACGTAAGAGAGAGAGGTATCTTCCTTCTGGAGACTGAGGCCAGACTGAGCTAGCTTACAAAAGGGGCCAGGTATGGGCGGAGCCCTACACACAGCACATTCCAATAAACAATACAATGAGGACTGGGGGAAGGGAAATGACACTGAAACTGACCACAGTCACAGGCAGTGATGAATGGAATATTTCATCACATTATGTGCCAGCTAATTTTAATGTGCAATTTCAGGTGGTGGTTTTAAAGATTCTAGTTGTGGCAAATAAAATTTTCAGCAGTTTTGTGCCAGTTGCCTGAAAAAATGGTAAGCTATCTTAAATTGCTACTGTATGTGTAATTGTTTGTGGTGGCTCAATGGACTGACTAGTTGTTAAGTTTAGCTTCCACTCTGGATTGATGATCCCATTCATCTCCCTTGAAATTAGTTAATTGTTGCAATTCTTATCTAGGCCACTATTTGGAGTACTGCAAACAGTAAAACACACCGAGGAAAAACTGGTAGGACTAGCACTATCTTGCAGAAGCAATCCTGTTGTTGCCCAGTAACAAAATCATTGTTGGTAGTCATGTAACCAGACTGCAGTTTAGATCATTTCTTTCAGATCAAAGGGTCCCCTTTGCTCCATTGGGAGTAGAAGAAGAGAACTTTACTTGGGTCCTCACCAGGCCTCCTTTCTGCTGTCACAGTGGCATGGCAGCTGCTCCAACATTGCAGCTGGTGGTTTGGGGCAGATGCTACTCATTCACGCTTGCAGGCAAAATGTACCTACCACAACCGTGCAACTGACCCCATCCCCTGGATTTACGATGGGGTCTCTGGTTTTGGCTAGGCTTCTGCTTTGCTGTATTTAAAAGAAAGATTTGCATTTATATAGCGCCTTTCATGACCTCGGGACACCCCAAAGCACTTTACAGCCAATTAAATACTTTTGAAGTGTCGTCATTGGTGTAATATAGGAAACGCGGCAGCCAATTTGCACGTAGCAAGTTCCCACAAACGGGAATGTGATCATGACCAGATAATCTGTCGTTTAGTGATGTTGATTTGAGGGATAAATATTGACCAGGACACCAGGGATAGCTCCCCTGCTCTTCGAAATAGTACCATGGGATCTTTTATGTCACCTGAGAGAGCAGATGGGGCCTCGGTTTTACGTTTCATCTGAAAAACGGCACCTCTCACATTGCAGAATTCCCTCCGTGTTGCACTGGAGTGTCAGCCTAGATTTTTGTGCTCAAGTCTCTGGAGTGGGAGATGAACCCACTTTTGACTTAGAGGTAACAGTGTGACCAACTGAGACATGGCTGACAGCTTCATTTATGCTGGTAGAGTGGACCCCCATGCATTTCGGGGCTCAAGTTTATTGGACATATAGGAAGATTTTGGCTTGAGTGTTTCAACAGGACTATGCACACTTTAATTTCATGATAATTCTTGCATTTTACATCATCTTGGCCCAGAAATTCAGGTCGGAGGCTTCCCGCGGGTGCAAGCCTCTGACCTGCACTTACCTAGCGCGCTGGCCGTTGTGCTGTGGGCCCGCGTGGGATTCCAATCCTGGGCCTGCTCCAACTGCCGGCGCGCAGTGCTTGCGTATCCCAGGGGCGCAGTTAGTTCGAAGCGTTCCGTGGGATCACGTGGGCCATGGAGAGCCAATGGTAGCAGGGAATCTGTATTCATAGATTTGACAGGCAGACCTGTCAAATCTATGAATACAATTCAGCCCCAAAACATAACTAAAACTTCAAATAATTTTTTTTTAAAAACACATTTTTAAAATAACTATAAATTACATAAAATAATTATTTTAAACAATTTAAATTTTTGAAAAAATTAATTAGTTTCTAATGGGGCTAAAAATAAATTTACCTTTAAAGTATTTAAAAAAATAAACCTGTAGAAAAAATGTTTTAATTTTACTTAATTCACCACTTACCTTGTTAAAAGCAGGCCTTGTGACTGCTTTTTATAAGCGTAGCTCCTGGAGACTTGCCCTCCCGGAAAAACCTGGAAAAAAAACGCAAGTTCCAGGCGTACGCGCTGCCTCTCCGGTGCACATGTTCGACCTGTGAACCCCTTCCTTTAAGGGAACGGAAGTTCCGGTTTCCCGCGCATGCGCAGTGCATGCACGAAACAGGCGCTTTCGTTGGGCCTACGCGTGAGAACCCAGCGCGTACTCACCCGTGGGGACCCGAAGTTCTGGCCCATTAATCAGAATATCATCTTGTGCATCCTTTCGGCCCAACTGTCTATGTCGGCGTTTATGCTCTACATGAACCTCCTCCTACCCCTCTTAAGAACATAAGAAATAGGAGTAGGAGCAGGAGTATGCCATTTGGCCCTTCGAGTCTGCTATGCCATTCAATAAGATCATGGCTGATCTTCTACCTCATCTCCACTTTCCTGTACTATCCCCATATCCCTTGATTCCCTTAATATTCAAAAATCTATCAATCTCTGTTTTGAGTATACTCAATGACTGAGCCTCCACAGCCCTCTGGGGGAGAGAATCCCAAAGATTCACCACCCTCTGAGTGAAAAAATTTCTCCTCATATCAATCCTAAATGGCCGACCCCTCATTCTGAGACTGTGCCCCCCTGGTTCTAGACTCCCCAGCAAGGGGAAGCATCCTCCCTGCATCTACCCTGTCAAGCCCTGTAAGAATTTTGTATGCTTCAATGAGATCACCTCTCATTCTTCTAGCTAGAGAATATAGGCCTAGTGTACTCAATCTGTCCTCGTAGGACAATCCCCCCCCATCCCAAGAACCAGTCTGGTGAACCTTCATTGCACTCCCTCTATGGCAAGTATATCCTTCCTTGGGTAAACTGTACTCCAGGTGTGGTCTCACCAGGGCCCTATATAATTGCAGTAAGACGTCTTTACTCTCATACTCAAATCCTCTTGTAATAAAGGCCAACATACCATTTGCTTTCCTAATTGTTTGCTGTACCTGCATGTTAACTTTCAGTGATTCATGTACAAGGACACCCAGGTCCCTCTGAACAGCAACATTTCCCAATCTCTCTCCATTTAAAAAAAATACTCTGCTTTTCTATTTTTTCTACCAAAGTGGATAACTTCACATTTCTCCACATTATCTTCCATTTGCCATGTTCTTGCTCACTCACTTAGCCTGTCTATTTCCCCGTGAAGCCTCCTTGCATCCTCCTCACAACTTGCATTCCCACCCAGCTTTGTATCATCAGCAAACTTGGATATATTAGATTTGGTCCCCTCATCCAAATCATTGAGGAAAATTGTGAATAGCTGAGGCCCAAGCACTGACCCTTGCAGTACCCTACAAGTTACAGCCTGCCAACCCGAAAATGACCATTTATTCCAACTCTCTGTTTTTTGTCTGTTAACCAATCCTCAGTCCATGCTAGTATATTACCTCAATCCCATGAGCCCTAATTTTGTTTAATAACCTCTTGTGTGCCACCTTATCAAATGCCCTTCTGAAAATCCAAATATACCACATCCACTGGTTCCCCCTTATCTATTCTGCTAGTTACAACTTCAAAAAATGCCCACAGTTTTGTCAAACACAATTTCCCTATCACAAATCCGTGTTGATTCTGCCTAATCCTATTATTATTTTCTAAGTGCCCACGTCCTTAATAATACATTCTAGCATTTTCCCTATTACTGATGTCCGGCTAACTGGTCTGTAGTTCCCCGTTTTCTCTCTCCTTTTTTAAATAGTGGGGTTACATTTGCTACCTTCCAACCGTTCTAGAATCTATAGAATTTTGGAAAATGACAACCAATGCATCCATCAGGTCGTGGGGATTTATCGGCTTTCAGTCCCATTCATTTCTCCAGTACTATTTTTTTACTAATACTAATTTGTTTTAGTTCCTCATTCTCACTAGACCCTTGGTTCTCCACTATTTCCGGGAAGTATTTTGTGCCTTCTTCCATGAAGACAGACACGAAGCTCGCGATTTTGCAAATGGATGTGGCTTGGGAGTGGATCAGCTGGTTTCCGGGTTCCAGTCCCGCCCCCAATGGCATTGTTAAGCCCGCCCTGTGGGTTTGCCGGCCCATTTAAGAAGAAGCCAGTCAGATGACGTCATTTGATGACGCGTCATCTGCCGGTTTTCTTAAAGGGACCACGCACAATTTTTCTTTGACAGCTCATTTCTCAGTTTTTGACAGCAGTGAGGTGCTGCAAACACTGACAATGACTGTTCACAGGTGAGCTCTTGCACCCAGGCTCTCCAGTAACTCCCTCCTTAGGCTAAAACAGATGGCAGCTGCAGGTGAGGTTACAGAAGCAATCTGTCACTGGTGAGAGAGGTTCGCCCAATGAGGTGGGACTAGACAGCCAATTCAAAACTTGTTACCTACAAAAAAGAGTAAAATACATTAAAAAATGATTTTCTTACCTCTGAAACGCACCGGTGGATCCTTCACACCACTTCTGCAGTTGTCATCAATGCAGAAACATTACTGCAGACTCGCAACATGCCACACTTAGCTGGCGTGGTATCTGGACATCGGGGAACCCGAGGCAGAAGCGGCAAAATTGAAAAAGCGCCTGTTAACAAGTATCAAGTACCTGTTAACAGCCAGGTAAGTGGCTATAATCTTCGTCCCGCTGCTAGGTGTCGGGTCCATGCGCAAATCGTGGACCCGACACTTGGAAGGATTGATTGGAGGTGGGATGACAGCGGGTTTCCTGCCCGCTGTCAATCTTTGCCATTTTGACAGCGGTCCCACCTCCAATCCCGCACTCTGAGGACCGGCAAAATTCCAGCCGAAGTATTTGTTTAATTTCTCTGCCATTTCCTTATTCCCCATTATAATTTCTCCTGTCTCAGCCTGTAAGGGACCCACATTCGAGACCCGACGTTCAGGCTTGGGCTGATAAGTTGCAGGTAACATTCGTGCCACACAAGTGCCAGGCAATGACTATCTCCAACAAGCGAGAGTCTAACCACCTCCCCATGACATTCAATGGCATTACCATCGCCGAATCCCCCACCATCAATATCCTGGGGGTCACCGTTGAACAGAAACTTAACTGGACCAGTCACACACATACTGTGGCAACAAGAGCAGGTCAGAAGCTAGATATTCTGCGGCGAGTGTCTCATCTCCTGACTCCACAAAGCCTTTCCACTATCTACAAGGCACAAATAAGAAGTGAGATGGAACACACACCACTTGCCTGGCTGAGTGCAGCTCCAACAACACTGAAGAAGCTCGATACCATCCAGGACAAAGCAGCCCGCTTGATTGGCACCCCATCCACCACCTTAAACATTCACTCCCTCCACCACTGGCGTACCGTGGCTGCAGTGTGTACCATCTACAAGATGCACTGCAGCAACTCGCCAAGGCTTCTGCGGCAGCACCTCCCAAACCCGCGACCTCTTCCACCTAGAAGGACAAGGGCAGCAGGCGCATGCGAACACCACCACCTCCAAGTCACACGCCATCCTGATTTAGAAGTATATCGCCACCGATCCTTCATCGTTGCTGGGTCAAAATCCTGGAACTCCCTAACTAACAGCACTGTGGTACTACCTTCACCACACAGACTGCAGCAGTTCAAGAAGGTGGCTCACCACCACCTTCTCAATGGCAATTAGGGATGGGCAATAAATGCTGGCCTTACCAGCGATGCCCACATCCCATAAACGAATAAAAAAAAAAAAAATTTACTTTTGCTAATCTTTTCCTTTTTACATACCTATTGAAGCTTTTACAGTCTGTTTTTATGTCTCTCACTAGTTTACTCTCATATTCTTTTTTCCCTTTCTTGATCAATTTCTTAGTCCTCCTTTGCCAAATTCTAAAATCCTCCCAATCCTCAGGCTTACTCTTTTTGGCAACATACAAGTCTCTTCCTTTGATCTAATACTATCTTTAACTTCTCATTAGCCATGGTTGGACCACTTTTCCTGTGGGGTTTTTGTGCCTTAAAGGAATGTATATTTTTTGTAAATTATGTATTAATTCTTTAAATGCTAGCCATTGCTTGTCTACCGTTAAACCTTTTTAATGTAGTTTCCCAATCTACCTTTGCCAATTCGCCCCTCATACCTACGTAGTTTGTTTTGTTTAGATTTAAGACACTAGGGCGCGATCGTGCCAGCCCTGGGGAGGCGGGTATGGAGGTGGGACTGCTGGGAAAATGGCAGAATCTGAGGGCGGGTCCCCATCCCGCCCCCAAGCCATCTTCCCAGGAGGCGGGTAGCTGACCCGTGTCGGGTCCCTTCACTTGGAGGCGGGAAGGGGATTACAGCCACTGAACTGCCTGTTAACATGTAATTAACAGGCAATTAAGAGGATTATCCCCATTTTTCCAAGAGAGGTGCGGGCTTCTCGACGTCGGGAAACCCTGCCAGGGTCACCGAGGCGAGCAGTGGGTCTGCGGGGGTCGGAGGGGTGCAAAAGCGCACTGCGAAGGTAAGTGATGGGTGCAAGTGTGGAGAGGTAAGTATGTGAGGTGAGTGAAAAGTGATAGAAAATGTTTACTTTCCTTTGTTTCTTCCTGCAGGCTTCAACAGTTGGGGATGTGGAGAGCCTCGCATCACACTGGCAGAGATGACAGATGGCTGCTGCACCCTCCGATGCAACAACCATCTAATTTCTGCTCACAAGAGGTTTGATGAGTCTTGAATACAAGGACTCATCAAACAACAGAGAATTAGTGTTTGACAGCTTCACAGAGCTGTCAAATGATGACAATTCATCTGTCAAATTTTTGACAGATGAAACGTCATACGCTGATGTTCTCTGTAACCGGCTTCCCCTTAATTGGCCTGCTAAACCCACTCGGCAGGCTTAACAAGGTCAATCAAGGGAAAATAGCGTGGGTTGGCCAGGAGTTGATGGAGGCGGGACTAAAATCCAACAAGCAGCAGTCCCGCCTCAAGTGCCCCCATTGGCAAAATCGCCCCTTTAGTTTCAGTTTTAACTAAATCACTTTCAAACTCAATATAAAATGCTGTCATATCGTGATCACTCTTCCCCAGAGGCTCCTTTACTACAAGGTTATTAATTAACCCTTTCTCGTTGCACATTACTAGATCTAAACTAGCCTGTTCATAGTTGGTTCCTTGACATACTGATCTAGAAAACGATCTTGCATACATTCCATGAATTTGTCCTCCACACTATTACTGCAAATTTGATTTGCCCAGTCTATATGTAGATTAAAGTCCCCCATGATTACTGTATTAACTTGATACATGCGCCTCTAATTTCCTGATTTATACTCTGCCAAACATTACAACTACTGTTTGGGGGCCTATAAGGAACTCCCACCAAAGTTTTCTGCCCCTTGCTGTTTCTTAGTTCCACCCAAACTGAATCTACTAGTATACCCTATCAGCATATCCTTTTATTCCTTTCTCTCTCATGTGTCTTCAGCTGCCCCTGAAATGCGTCTCTGCTATTCATCTCAACTATTCCTTGTAGTAGGGAGATCCACATTCTTACCACTCTTTGGGGAAAAGAGGTTTCTCCTGAATCCCTTATTGGATTTATTGATTGTCTTTTATATTTATGGCCCCTAGTTTTGGTCTCCTCCCATAAGTGGAAACATCTTCTCTATGTCTACCACATCAAACCCTTTTATAATCTTAAAGACCTCTATCAGATCACCCCTCAGCCTTCTCTTTGCTAGAGAAAAGAGTACCAGCCTGTTCAGCCTTTCCTAATGAGTATATCCTCTCAGTTCTGGTACCATCCTTGTGAATGTTTTTTGCACTTTCTCCAGTGCCTCTATATCCTTTTTATAATATGGATGGATGTATTTTATAATGAACTACTTTTGATGTGCAGTGACAGTTGTTATGCAAGAAAGCATAACTTCTGGGCACCAATAATCTTAGCATTCTTGTGTACTGTAGTAGTAAATGTAATAATTTTAGTTTTTTTTTAAGTATGTCAATGTTGATTAAAGGAAAATATTTTGTGCAAATGTTTCTAATCCATTTTTTAAACAAACCTCTTTACACTTAGAGTTCACTTGACGATGATGAACCTGCAGTTAATCCAAGGCGGAGAATTATTTCACATGTGATTCATAAACCAGGTAAGGAAAAAATAAAAACCTTATCTTGAATTATGCTGTGTTAGGCTGTTCCAAATCAGCACAGATGAGCAGGGATATCAAATTCATTATTTTAGACAAACCTGCCGTCATCATTACCTCTATCACCGCATTGAACTGTTCTGTAAATTATTCCAAGGTTTTTGCTCCCATTGCCTTAATCTGAGATCCAATCCACATATTGGTCATTCCTTGGTGTGAACAGGGGCTTTGCTAAGTTTTCCCTTTACAGTATGAGCCTTTGTTTTTGCCTTCCACTTCCATCCACTTAAATACTTACCTCATGATGGAGTTTCTGGCTGTATTGGCTGACCGCCCCCCGCCCTCAAGTTTAGCACCATTTGAAATTTGACCATATCCTCTAATTCAGTGCTCTCAGTCCAGTTAAGTAATATGCTTCCATTTTACATTATGCACTTCTCTCAAGATTTGAAAATCTGGACCATGTGACTCTTTGTAAATTAGAGCATTTAGTCCTGGGATAACTCTTATAACTCATCTATGAATTCCCCCAATCCAGCCATGTCTTTTTTTTTTCTTTTTGAAAGTCTCTCCAGCGCATTAATGTTCTTTGGAAAGTGTAGTGCCCCAAGCGGAATGAAGAATTTTCCCACCTAACTCCCTCGCCCCAGAAGATTAATTGCATTTGGAACATCAGTTTAACTATTCCTCTAAACATTTTGTATGTTTGTAAGTAGTGGAGGCTAATCAGTGTAGTTTGACATGGATTCGGAGGAGAGGAGATGATTTAGGGCTCGATTTTGTCAATGGGGAGCTTTTGGAGGCGGGACTCCCACTTTTTGGGTTGTTGTCCTGCCTCCATCGACTTCTGGCCAACCCACGCTATTTTCCCTTGATAAGCCTGCCTAGCGGGCTCAGCAGGCCAATTAAGGGACACCTGGTTACTGGTGATGTCAGCAATTGACATTTCATCTTTGACAGATGAAAAATCAACGTTTGACAGCTCTGTGAAGCTGTCAAACACTGACAATTTGTCTTCTAACTTGAGTCCTTCTACTCCGATTCAGTTAGAGAGCTCTCCAGACCAGAAAGCAGAGGCTGCAGCTTTTGACAGTTCAGCGGCCATTCTGCTTTCTGTGTCGGTGAGCTGAGGGACTCCCGAGAACTGAAGGAAGGAAACCTGCAGGAGAAAGTAAAGGCAAGTAAAACTTATTAAAACACTTTACACTTACCTCACACACTTACCTCTGCACACATGTACCCATCACTCACCTGCACAACGGACATCTCGACCCCTCCAACCCCTGCAGACCGACGGTCTGCCTCGCTAACTTGCCGTGGTTCGGAGCCGTCGGACAGCCCACGCTTCAGGGCTAAAAATTGGGATTGGGCAAAAAACTGCCTGTTAACCACCTGTTAATTGGCGCTAATCCCCTTCCCGCCTCAGGGAGGCGGCTCCCAGCACAGGTCGGGTACCCGCCTCCTGGGACATTGGCACGGAGGCGGGATGGGTTCCTGCCCCCCCGATTCTGCAATTTTCCCACCACTCCCGCCTCCAAACCCGCCTCCTCGGGGCTTGGAAAATCGAGCCCTTAGACTCTGTGAAAATCCATTCATTTGGAGTGGCCTATATGTGCTTTATAAAGACAATTGGGATTACTTTGGATTTCAGAACTGTGACTTTTTTTCTTGTGTTTATATGTTTCATTTATACCAGAAAGTTCATGAACAACTCTTTAAATATTATGATAACGTTTGTTTCAGGTTGCAAGCTGGCTAATTGCTGCAATTTTTAAAAAGTGTATGTATGCTTTTTCTTAGATTGTGCACCAAAAAGACCCTCTTTTGGAAGTGGACAAGACCATTTGTTGCAGCTTGGTTTTGAGACGGAATTCATCAGGTCATTGGATCTTTCTGCAAATGACTTGGAGAATCTAAACTCCTTAAATGAGAAATGTTGTGTTGCTGCACAACTTGCACAACTACAAAAACTGGATCTTAGTCAAAATAACTTAACAAGCCTTTCACAAGATTTGTGCACTGTAAGAACTGTTATATATTTTTACAGATCTATTGGACACCATAGCTTCCAGATTTTTTTAATCACTGAGAATTGTGTTCTATTGATATCTATTGTAAAAACATGTGTTTTTGATTATTAACTAATTGGAATATTAGACAGCAGTCTTAACTACACACTAGATTTGAGTAAAAGATAGAATTTCTGGTGGGCTGGGTTATAGAATTCCTCAAAGAAAGCAACATATTAGTTTAGAAAGTGACGTGGTGATCATTCCACGTTAGACACATTAGCACAATTGTCAAATTAATAATTTGCGTGAACATGGAATTTGAGGGCAGTTTAAACTGAAATGCTGACACCCAAGTAAGTCATGTATAATTGACTTGCTTTGGCATAGGAATCGCCATTTCTCTAATATACTGTTATTTATTTCTCCCTTAGACTCTCAAGTTTCTGACTGAGTTGGACTTGAGCAACAACAAGCTCACCTCCTTTCCTTCATGTATACTGGAAATGCATTCTATTAGCTCCCTTGATATCTCCAGAAACAACATTGGCCATCCTCTGACCTTGAATTCCAGATGCTCAACCCTGAAAAAATTAAGTTTGTCTCACAATCAGCTCTCCTCTTTCCCAGAGTGTCTTGGTGAAGCCACGGAAAAACTAGAAGAACTGTTACTTAAAGGGTAAGTAACTGGTTATTGCCAATGGGATTGCGAGTTAGTTAAACATATTGGCTTGAATTTTGCGGTCGGCGGTGTAACTATGGATTATGCCACCAGCATCCGAATGAAATGCGCACTTACCTGATGGTGACCCTCCTTCGAGAGCTTGCTGGCAGACGCTGTGTAGTTGAGGGCAGTGTAGTGGCCCACAGATCCCAGGGGTGCACTGTGTGCGGAAGTATACCTGGGAGCACGTGGGCCGACGCTCCAATCAGGAAACGGAAGGTGTTTCATTATTTATAACATAGATGTGTGGATTTTTTTTAAGCTTATGCTCCGCATAGATGTAAAAAAAAAACCCTCAATGTAACAACCGCTTCCTCCGAACTTTTCATGGACAAGAAATATGTTTCAGGGACAAAATCCTAAAATGCTTCCATTTCCAGCTTCATATAGCTTTTAAAATTTCTTGGATTTGTCAGGAGGTATCCTCTTACGCTGTGCAAACAGGCCCTGCTCCTGTTTGCATCAGCCGTAAAACTTTCATACTTAATTGCTGGGCAGTTGGTGGGCAATTAGCCCAACTCTGCGGCAGCAATTAGGATTTCTCCTTCGGTGCGGATCATCTGTCAAGTTGGAACTTGACAAATTGCAAGTTCGGGATTCAGCGCATGCGCATGCGGAAATCCCGAACTTGCTGTCCATTTCAAAGGCGGTATGACGGTGCACTTAGAGTATGCCCTCATACCAAACGCAAATTGTGGCTCATTAAATGCTAAAACTCTGCAAAGGACCAACAATGTGATTCCAGATGTAAGGCTGTTACACAAGCTTAAGGCGTAGAGTATGCAAGATAAAACTTGGAGGTGGGTAAGGAATTGGCTGAAAGAGTGGAAGCAGGTAATACGAATGATGTTGGGCTGGGGGGATGTACTGCGTGAAATGTTCTAGAGATTGATGTTGGACCCCACATATTTCTGATGTGATGTGCATATAAATTGGTTAGCTACCCAGATGATAATTAGGAAAGTGGGGTGGTGGGGGTGGGGAAGGCGACAGCTGCAGAGTCTGACGAAGCAGTGTCTGACGAAACAGCTAAGGAATGACATGAGAACCTGGGCAATTTTTGCAAGTGAGCAGGACTGTGGCAGAAGGATGTCGATACAGATAAGTGCAAGGTATTGCACATTGGAGAGGAATAAAGTGGGGACGTACTTAATGAATGGAGTTCAACTCGTTATGGAAGAGACTGAGAGCGACAGTAAACTTCCCAATGACCATATCCTGTCATTACAAAGAAGTAGTTAACAAAGCAAACCGAATACCGACTTGTATTGACAAATCAGTAAAGTACAAGTCTGAAGTCATCGTGCTCAAGCCACATAGTGCTCTACTCAGGCCACATGTTGAATACTGCATTTAGTTCTCACCACCAAGGCACAAGATTCAGTATGTCCTGGCTCTGTGGAAAGGATTATGATAATCTGCCATCCAGTGGGCTCCTGGTGGTATGACTGTGTAAAAAGCAAAATTTGTAGTTCAAACTCTAATGTTCGTTTGTAGTACGTGGCAAGTTAGAATTAAGGCCCAGCACACCAACAATAGATGTAACTGATACTACATTCCGCATTACATGTTGACACTTTAAAAATTATTTTTGCCCCAGACAGAACGTGGTGTAGGAGTTTACAATGCATTTTGTAATGCTATTTAATCTTTTTGTAACTAAAAATACAATTGATGGGATATTGGCCTTAGCTGCAGCTTAAGTCATGGCAAATTCATGTCCCACTGCACGCCCATAGTAACCAAGTTGGTATGTCATACATGAGACCATTAGGTTTCACTTTTCACAGAAAAATAAACTGAATTGTGAAATGTGATCCCAAAACACTACTAAAATTCCTGAGATGTAAAGTAATATAAAATAATTGAACTTAATCAGTTGCCATGAAGCAGTGGCCTTGGTCATAGACCTTTATTCAGGGTTGTTTTCCAGTTGTACATCTTTTCTTGAGATGTCAGCTTTTTGGAAGCTGTTCAATAACTTTTCTGAATTGTTTTAGGCATGTGTGCAAAGGTTGTGACAGAATGTGGGTCTGGCAAAACTTTCAACCCTCCCACACCGAGATCCTTCAAATACAAAAGTAAAATTCCATTATGTTCACTCGTTTCTGCAAGTTGAGTTAGCTCTGTACCCTCTGAGTCCAGCAGGTAATTTAGCTCCATCTGTCAACTAATGCTCCAGTGAAAATGTTAATTTTCGTACAACCGTAGAGCTCCTTTAATACTGGAGTAGGTGAGTGATGAATTGTTGATCTCTGGCAGGAAGGTTTTCTTTTTGCTTTTTAGACATAAACTGCCTAATTCAGATGAGCAATCCAATGTAGTGTAGCAATGCCAGAATGTCTGATGATGGCATGACCCTTCAAAAAAGAGCTAGCTTGGAAGAAACATGGTTCCAACAGATAGTTTCCAATAAACCCTCCACAGGAAAGCCTGACTTGGTGTCACAAGCTGCAATGCTTTGTTGTCCTTTTATCTCTTATATTTTCCTGTCATTTATGTGTGCACACACTCTCCTCGTTTTAACTTTCATTTTAATCGCTTTATAACTAATATACTCTATACCAATTTTAACTTATTTCCTAATTTTTTTCACAGTGCAGGTGGGAGGAACCTTACATAAGTTACCATCTGGCTGAAAACAGCTTTAAAGCCTGGTGCATCAGTAAATCAATTGGAGTCAGGTCTACTGCACTTTAATAGTTAATTGACCTAATTTCAATCTAGGAATATTTGCATAATTCAGTTTAACTTGGTTATTTGTTGACTTCCGGTGTTTCTGTTCATTGTTATATCGTTGATTATAGGTAGGATCATGAAGCAAAAATGTAAAAAGAAACTGTTTTGTAGCACAATAGAGAGCTACGGTAAATAGAAAATAGAAATTCATTTTTATTTGTGTTCAACATTTGATAATCTTTCTCGGCTATCAATGAGATTGTGTTCCAAACTGAATTGCGAGAACATATTACTCAAACTGATCTGGCATGGATCTCCATTTGGCTGTAGTGTCAAAATAAACATCACATTTATTTCAAAAACAAATCTGAGGTGGAGGCCAATGAAGTAAATGCAGCCAGTAAACTTTATATGATTGAGGACAGATTCCCCCCCCTTGTACATAATTCTTTGAGAAGTCCCAGAATTGTCAGAGATCCATTTCAGATCATGACTTCGTTTGAAGTAATTTGGCATTTACAATATGCATGCTTTCTGATAATTCTTTATATTGGAAAAAAAGAAATAAACTTTTTATTTTAAATTGGATACTTTTTTTCTCTACTTTTTAGAAACAAAATGAGCACAATTGTATCGCCGCTGTGTTTGACTGAGCTTAATCTACTAGATCTCAGTCAGAACTGCATCTCTACCATAGTGGATACATTTCTGATGCAGTGCTCAAAGCTGGAAACATTCAGAGCCTCGGAGAATCATCTCAGTAAGTATACTTGCAAATAAATAGCAAAGGGAAAGTAGTTTTCTTTGTGAATGTATACTTGGGAATAAAGGTTGATCTCTGAAAAGTGAAATACAGGAAACTTTTTTTTATCCGGCACGGACGGGACCGACGTGGTGCCGGTTCATCAAAAATTCCGGATAACCGAACGCTATAGTAAAAGATATGGAGCTGAGAGCTCCGTATAAAGCAGCAAACCCTGTGCTTCAGAACAATGGGCACAAGTTGCAAACGTCTCTGTAGCTTAGCAACAGCTGCAGCCGCACCCTTGCAAAGCAACAAATGGAGTAAAAAAAGTAATAAAAATTACCTGAACCTACTGCTGAATTTTGCCGGTTAACCGAGATTTCCGGTTATTTAGGTGCCAGTAAATCGAAAGTTTCCTGTATGAGTTTAAAGCTGCCTGAAGTAGTTAATTACAGTACTACGCTGAGGCTGTTGTGAATCTTTTTATTCACCCAGAGAATGGCTCTTCTGGAGATCTCAGTACGGTTCTGTTTTGTTCCTATGAGTAGTGGATTATTCCTTACTGTGAAGGTTAGGAGTACCTTACCCAGGAGGGATAGAGAAAGTGCAGCCGCATGTTTTTTTTTCTATTTGTTCATGGGATCTGGACGTCACTGGCAAGGCCAGCATTTATTGCCCATGAGAAGGTGGTGGTGAGCCGCCTACTTGAACCGCTACAGTCCGTGTGGTGAAGGTACTCCCACAGTATTGTTAGGGAGTTTCAGGATTTTGACCCAGCGACGATGAAGAAACGGCAATATACTTCCAAGTCAAGATGGTGTATGACTTGGAGGGGAACTTGGAAGTGGTGGTGTTCCCATGCGCCTGCTGCCCTTGTCCTTCTAGGTGGAAGAGGTCACGGGTTTGGGAGGTGCTGCCAAAGAAGCCTTGGCTAGTTGCTGCAGTGCATCTCATAGATGGTACACACTACAGCCACGGTACGCCGGTGGTGGGGGGACTGAATGTTTAAGGTGATGAATGGGGTGCCAATCAAGCGGGCTGCTTTGTCTTGGATGGTGTTGAGTTTCTTGAGTGTTATTGGAGCTGCACTCATCCAGGTGAATGGAGAGTATTCTGTCACACTCCTGACTTGCGCCTTGTCGTTGATGGAAAGGCTTTGGGGAGTCAGGAGGTGAGACACTCGATGCAGAATACCCAGCCTCTGAGCTGCTCTTGTTGCCACAGTATTTATGTAGCTGGTCCAGTTAAGTTTCTGGTCAATGGTGACACACCCCCCCCCCCCCCCCCCCCCACCCCAGGATGTTGATGGTGGGGGTTTCGGCGATGGTAATGCCGTTAAATGTCATGGGGAGGTGGTTAGACTCTCGCTTGTTGGAGATAGTCATTGCCTGGCACTTCTGTGGCGCGAATGTTACCTGCCACTTATCAGCCCAAGCCTGAACGTCATCCGGGTCTTGTTGCATGCGGACATGGACTGCTTCATTATCTGAGGAGTTGTGAATGGCACTGAACACTGTGCAGTCATTAGTGAACATCCCCATTTTTGACCTTATGTTGGAAGGAAGGTCATTGATGAAGCAGCTGAAGATGGTTGGGCCTAGGACACTGCCCTGAGGAACTCCTGCAGTGATGTCCTGGGGCTGTGATGATTGACCTCCAACCACCACAACCATCTTCCTTTGTGCTAGGTATGACTCCAGCCAGTGGAGAGTTTCCCCCCCCCCCCCCCACAATTCCCATTGACTTCAGTTTTACTAGGGCTCCTTGATGCCACACTCTGTCAAATGCTGCCTTGTTATCAAGGGCAGTCACTCTCCCCTCACCTCTGGAATTCAGCTCCTTCGTCAGTGTTTGGACCAAGGCTGTAATGAGGTCTGGAGCAGAGTGGTCTTGGCGGAACCCAAACTGGGAATCAGTGAGCAGGTTATTGGTGAATAAGTGCCGCTTGATGACACCTTGCATCACTTTGCTGATGATTGAGAGTAGACTGAATGGCTGGATTGGATTTGTCCTGCTTTTTGTGGACAGGACATACCTGGGCAGTTTTCCACATTGTCGGATAGATACCAGTGTTGTAGCTGTACTGGAGCAGCTTGGCGAGAGGTACGTCTAGTTCTGGAGCACAAGTCTTCAGCACGACAGCCGGGATGTTGTCTGGGACCATAGCCTTTGCTGTATCCAGTGTGCTCAGCCTGCAGTGGCAGGTTTAGTTGGGGAATTAGATTGGAGGAGAGATACCTATTCCTTTCTTCTCTTGTGAATTGGTCGTACAACATAGTTAGACTCTAACACTGTTATCTTTCAACACATGAAACCTCTGTTTAATGCTGGTCAGGCTCAATGATGTTGGATAGAAAGAGGGCCAAGGGCTTATCGGAGTCGATTGAAGCCTTTTGCTGCAGTGAGATTCATAGAAAGAACTTGCATTTTTCTAGTACCTTTCACAACTTCAGGATGTCCATAAGTGCTCTACAACCAATTAAGTACTTTTAAAGTGTAGTCATGGTTGTAATGTAGGAAACTTGACAGCCAAGTTTGTGCACAGCAAGGTCCCACAAACAGCAATGAGATAATGTCCAGATAATTTTTTTTAATGATGCATGTTGAGGGATAAATATTGGCCAGGACACAAACAACTCCCCTGCTCTTCAACTAGTGCCATGGGATCTTTTACGTCCTCTAGAGAGGGCAGACAGGACCTTGGTTTAACATCCCATCCAAAAGACGGCACCTCCGTCAGTGAAGCACTCTCTCAATGCTGCCCTGAATTGTCAGCCTAAATTATGTGCTCAAGTCTCTGGAGTGGGACTTGAACCCTCAACCTTCTGAATCAGAGGCGAGAGTGCTACTACTGAGCCAAGGCTAATAGATCTGGGGAGCTAGTCTGTTGCCCTTGGATTTCGCTCCATTGATATGCTTGGCTTTACATTTCAAGCATCTCTCAGGAACAGCAAACCAATCTACCACAGATATCTTTTGATGGGAAGAGTTCTTTTGAAGATGTCATTTGAAGGCACCTCAAAGTCCTGGGGTTTCTGCTCTCCTGTATCTTAGCTCCTCTCTCAAATTTCTTAAGAGAAGCCTGGAGTTTCCGCTCAGTTGTGCTGGTTTTTTCGACGTAATCGGCGCAAAAGATCACAGAATTTTCAGCGCAACTCTCGAGTTTCTGCGATCTTTTGCGCTAGTTTAAAAAAACATTGCACTAAAAGCAGACCCTGCCCACAAAACTGGCCACGCCCCCTCCCCCCCCCCCCCGGATGAATTCATCACCATTGGGAATTTCTGCTTATTATGCTTCTTCGCAGGCCTTTGAAGAGGCTCTAAAAATTAACCTGGTTTTTTGGGGCACAAGGACACTATTGGAAACGTTTTAAAAGCTTTTGAATGTAATTTTTTTTTTGAATTTACTAAGATACTGACTACTGTACCCTAATATAACTAGGAAATGGACAGTCTGGATTTGTCAAGGGGTTATCCAGTTATGAAAGTACTTCAGTGGATAATAGTGGAAGCAAATTGTAAGATGCTTATGGAGGGAAGAAATAGTTTTGTTAACTAGAATTTCAAATTTAGAAATTTTATTCATTGGTTTCTATTACAGTTTGTGCTATGTAGCATCAAGACATTACTGTATTTGGCTGGGCCGTGCAGAAATAATTGATCACTTTAGTTTACTTAAATTGTGTCAATGCATCCTGATCTCCACATTTTAAAACCAACATATGCCTTATTTCTCCAATAATCTTGAGACTTTATTATTGCAATAAAAGTTCACAATATTGGCTGTATTTTGCAGCCCCTACGGATGCATACGAGGTGCATATGCACTTGTAAGGGCCGCGCAAGTTCCGGGTTTTCGCGCATGAAGTGCTTGTGCGAAAACCTGGCACTTGCAATCTGTCAAGAATCCTTTTGACAGATCGTAGCCAACCCCGGGAAAACGGCATTCGCGGGCGGAGAGTTGAGCTATTTGCCCAGCGAATGCCCGTGAAATTCTTACGCCTGGTAAAAGCAGGCATAAGGCCTGCTTTTACCAGTGTAAGAGTTTAAATGAACATAAAAATATTTTTTTTTCAATTATTTAAATATTAAAACACCTGTAAAATAAGTAAAGGTTATTTTTAGCCCCTTTAAAACATTTAAATTTATTTTTCAATTTTTTAAATGTTTAATTGTATTCCAATTAATTTTAAATATGTAATTTTTAAAATTTGTTATGCTAATATTTTTATGTGATCCCCATTCATGCTTATGGGGATTCCATATGTATGGAATCCCCATAAGCATGAATAGGGATCCCCCTTCTTTAATTGGTTGGGCCGGCCCACGTGATCCCAGGGGCGCTTGTGAACCGCCTGCGTCCCTGGGATATGTGGGCCTTTACGCATGTCTACACCAGTTTACGTGGATCCAGGATCATCAGGTAAGTGGGTAGATTTTTTGCCGGTTGGCGGGAAGCCTCCGATCGCAAATTCAGGCCCAATGTTGTATTTCATGGCATCATAGGAAAATTAACTTTTTTTTCCTCCTGAATTTGAAAAATGTTTTCAATCTGATTTTCTGCCCTGTTGCAGCTTAATTCTTTTTATTGGACTTAGGTTTACGTTCTTTGCATCTTTGACAAACAAATTCAGATGTTTTTACACTGTTATGTTTTGTTCTGTGGTTTTCTGACTGGTTATTTTACTTTAACAGGTATGTTATCTGGTTTGCCATCAAAAATTACCACACTCGACTTGGCCAGCAACAATTTTGATAGAGTTCCCGAAGCAGTTCGCAAGCTTCAGCAGTATGTGCCATAATCTGTCAATTTTTCTTTATATCTATTTTGAGTGACTGAGTGTATGTGCTCATCAGGAAGAGGGGTGTCATTGCGAAGAATGAAATGTTTTGTCAGAGTGTTCGAACATACATAAGAACATACGAATTAGGAGCAGGAGTAGGCCACTCGGCCCCTCAAGCCTGCTCCGTCATTCAATAAAATCATGGCTGATCTGATTACTCCACATTTCCGCCTACCCCCGATAACCTTTCACCCCCTTGCTTATCAAGAATCTATCTACCTCTGCCTTAAAAATATTCACGCAATTCCAACTCAAATATAACATGCCCAGAATGTGGAGTAAAGCTCCCTTTACTCTGCGCTAACAATTTGCCTAACCTCTAATCTCCAAAGTATGTTCCCCACAGCAATTTTTTCCCACTTCCCACAGCAGCCATACTTAGGGCCTTCAGTGAATGAGATTCCAAATTATGTTTGCTTGGCTCTTGGGAGCAGTTGAGTTTATTCCCACTAGAAATTGAGCTGAGATTCCTGAATTCATTTTGTAGGACTGTGACACCCGACAGAGAGGGAACTTTCATCTCGTGAGTCTGGACTGAATTTAGTTCCCAGTGTTGAAGGGGCAGTATGCTATAGCTCACCATACCATCCAGCTCCTCATTGTTAACTGTTCTAACTTAATGACAGTAGATATACATAGTCAGATTTGAAAGAAAAGGCGTTTGTATGCATATTCAATTAAAAGTGAGCAAAGTAGTTTAACAAAAAAAAAGCCCTGTGTTTGAAAACTAGATTGTACTTGGAAGAATACGAACTTTCTGCACATGCACAATGTTTCTTTCACAAGGTATTAAACTTGATCCTCCTGGGGAAGGGGTGCAAAATTCATTTTTGTAAGAGCTAATTATGTAAGAATTACATAGAATTTACAGCACAGAAACAGGCCGGTGTTTATGCTTCACACGAGCCTCCTCGTACCCTACTTTCCTCTAAATCTATCAGCATGTCCATCTCTTCCTTTCTCCCTCGTACTTATCTGGCATCTCTGCTGATCACCTCAACTATTCCATGTGGTAGCAAGTTGCACATTCTAAGTACTCTCTAGGTAAAGAAGTTACTCCTGAATTCCTTATTGGATTTCTAAGTGACTATCTTGTATTTATAACCTCTAGTTTTGTCGCGCCCACAAGAGGAAATATCTTTACGATGTGTACCCTATCGAACCCCTTCATAATTTTAAAGACCTCTATTCAGTCACCACTCAGCTTTCTATTTTCTAGAGACAGGAGCCCCAGTCTGTTCAGTCTTTCCTGATAGTTATAACCTCTCAAGTTATGGTATCATCCTGGTAAATTTTTTAGATGACCACCTACAAGATCCAAGATTTCATTACAGCAGAATTTACCAAAATCACATAAATACAGGTATTTCTGAATATCCTGTAAGTTTGAAACCGTGATTAAAGTTTGTTTTTAAAAGAATTGCTGCTTTCTTTGCATTGCTAGTTGAGTTGTAATGGTCTGATCTATTGTATCACAAGAAGTCTTGCGTCTGAGGCGCGGCAGTCTATTTTCCCCATACACCACAAAGTGTTGCTCATGCTGTATGTCATGCTTGTTCAGTTGTCTCAAATAGCCACTGCATGTTAAATTAACCTTGCTGATTTGCTCAACTGTGTAAATCACAAACTACCAACCCACAGAAAACTAACCAATCAAATAGTTTTCTTTTTAGAGCTACCAATCAGTAGCTAGCAGCTGACACAAAACAAATGACATCAATGTTTTTGTTGTCGGCTTTTCAACTATGTACACTTTCTAAAATAAAGTTTATAACATAACACAAATGTGAATGCACAAAAGCTGAAATATAAATATTAAACTTGTTCAAACAACCTTTGCTGCTATCACTGCTCCGACCCTCCAACCTAAAGCAGCCCTGATGCCTACAGATGCCGCTGTTGCTCTGATTCCCTTGGCTTTCTGCAGTGTACTGCTCGTCCCCTATGCTGCACTCCTGTGTACAATCCTTTATTGCACTCCTTTACTGCACTATGAAACATTCCCCAACCCCTTGCAAGTGTTTCCTAAAGCCAGACCCCCCACTCTACTCCCAATTCCCAGCCTCAGTCTGCTCATTGTTTCCCTGTCTCCGTTGCCCATTTCCTTCTACCTGTCAACCCTAGGTCTTTAACCCACAACTGAAGCCCAACCTGACCCTCAGCTGCAAATCTTCCAGTGAGGTGCTCCATGCAGGGGATAGACCTCTGAATCTGACAATGGGCCTTTGCCTTTGGCTCATTGTCTGAAATTTCAAGTATGCACAACATTCCCTGGCTGCCCCTTTGGGATATTTTAGCTGTTAACTTGTTGGCGCGTGTAGTTCAGGTGGCCTAACTGCTTTGTTGGAACACTTTTAAAATTGCTGAGTTTATGGTAAGGATAATGGTGCATTAGCTGTGAAACGGCAGTAACATGTTGATTTGGTGTGTAATGTCATGTTGATTTAGTAATTGTCATTGATTGCAAAAGGGAAAAAACTGTACTGTGGCTCCACTGAGGTAGAAACAGTTTAATTCTAACTGTCACATTGCCAAGCAGCTCATTTTAAAAACATTGGCCTGGAATCGCGGTCGGTATGACGGCATTCTCTGAGTACGCCATCATACTGCCTTTGAAATTGGCCACAAGATCGAGATTTAATTCCAAACTTGTGATCTGTCAAGTTCCAACTGTGCATCGGCTTCATTGCATGTTTCACCCATTGGAATCAACATGCTGGTGAAAAGTTGGGCTAATTGCCCACCTACTTTGCATTAATTACCCTGAAAATGTTTACATCTGGTGCAAACTGGCGCAGGAGCCTGTTGCACAACGTAAGGGGAAGGGGGAATGAGAAAATGGTGTTAGTTGGTGGCTGCTGACTGACCCGTTGAGTGTTTCCAGCATTTTCTGATTAAAAATTTACTGGCCAGACAGAAAGCTCTTTTCATGTATCAAAATCTTGCCCGATGAGTTTTTGAACCCAGAAATTAAGCACAGTAAACACCAGCAATAGGTACTCTATAGATTGGGTATATTTGTTTAAGGGCAAGGTTTTGTGTGTTGATTATTTCTCAACATATTACAATAAAAAAAATCCTACTGATTTGTAGAAACATTTCGTTCTGAGGTATTGTACTTTATGGGCACAATTCAAATAATGGAGCATCTAATCTAATTCTGAGTAGGTAAGAACTGTACATCTAACAAATGCAGTATTATTATTTACACATTGTTATGAAAGATGTTTTACGTAGGATTACATAGGATATACAGCACAGAAACAGGCCATTCGGCTCAACCAGTCCAGTCTAGCGTTTATGCTCCACTCGAGCCTCCTCCCGTCTTTCCTTACCTAAATCTATCAGCAAAACCCTCTATTCCCTTCTCCCTCATATGCTATCTAACCGCCCCTTAAATGCATCAATACTATTCACTTCAATCAATCCCCAATCGATCCCTGTGGTAGCGAGTTCCACATTCTCACCACTATCTGGGTAAAGAAGTTTCTTCTGAATTCCTATTGGATTTCTTGGTGACCATTTTATATTGATGGCCTCTAGTTATGCTCTTCCCCACAAGTGGAAACATTGGGGGCGATTTTCCCACTGGAGGCGGGTTTTGGTTTGGGTGGGTTCCAAACCCGCCTCCACTGATAGGTTTGAAAAAATTGCGATTTTCCTCTGATTGGCCAGTTGATTTCAGAGGTGTGGGTTGCCCTTGGTCAATTAGTGTTTTGGGACTGAAACTTGGCCTTGCTGACACTTTTCCAGCCTCATTTAAGGGCTGCTTGCTGCCTTGGATCATTCCACTGGATTTCTGTCAATGCTGCACAACCTGCAACATATTTTGAGAAACCACTGTGTCCAATTCCAAGGCAAGGGCCTCCCCGAGGTTCTCGGGTGAAGCGCTCCAAATGTTGGTTGAGGGGGTGAGAGCTAGCAGGGAGGTGCTCTTCCCCTCAACTGGGAGGAAGAGGCCTCCCAAAGAAACCAAGGCTGTGTGGGTCCAGCTGGCAAGGGATACTACCTCCAGATCTGTGTACAGATTGGGTGAATGTTTGTGTATTGATGAAAAGCCATCCCTGTTGGAAAGCATTAAAATTATTTGATGGCACCTGTTCTTTCGCCTTAAGCAGCTCCACATTGCGGGCTCTGCGACACTTGCGTTGTCAGGTTGGTGGCCAGAGTGAAAGGAGGCCAGAGAGTCATGTCCATTGTCTATGATGTCTTGCGATGGAGCTAAGGACATTTGCCAACATGGGCAACCTACGCAAATCTGGCCAGGATAAGTGCATCCCTTGCATCACGGCCAGCCATGTGCTTGTGTGCTGCCGCTGCTGCTGGTTGATAGGCCGGTGCTCGGTCGTCCTCCTGCTCCGCAGTCTCCTCAGTATCTTCCTCTTCATCCTCATCTGAGGAGGCCTGGAACTGAGCCACTTGCTCATCAGGAAGCTACAAGCCACGACGCTGTGCCATGTTGTGCAGTGCACAGCAGACCACGACCATTCTAGAGACCCTGTATGGTGTATACTGCAGGGCTTCACCTGATCGGTCAAGGCATCGGAAGCGCATCTTCAACAACCCAATGGTTTGCTCGATGATGGACCTGGTCGAAGTGTGGCTGGCATTGTAGCGCTCTTCAGCATCGTTAGCTGGCCTCCTGATCGGCGTCATTAACCACTTCTTCAGGGGGTAGCCTTTGTCACCAAGGAGCCATCCGTTTGGCGGATTGAAAAGTGGATGAAAGACTCATGGCAACTACCACAGAACTTGGCGCAAACATGCAAAAACTCCTTGTGGTTACACACCAGCTGTACGTTGAGGGAGTGGAAGCCCTTGCAGTTGACAAAGATAGCTGGGTTGTGATGGGGTGCCCTAAACGTCATGTGTGCAGTCCATGACTCCCTGCACCATTCAGCAAGCCTGCCATATTTGCAAAGCCAACCGAACGCACGGTTATACTTGCTTGATCCCTTGAAAACTGGATGTAATTGTACGCCTTTGCGAAAAGGGCATCAGTAACCTGCGTGATGCAACTGTGGGCGGCTGACTGGGAGATGCTGCTAATGTCTGCTGATGATCCCTGGAAGGAGCCTGAGGCACAGAAGTTGAGTGCGTTGGTGACTTTGACAGGCACTGGTAAGGGGTGTCCACCCGTTCCTCTGGGCACCAGGTCTTGCTGCAGCAGTCCGCAGATCTCTCAGACAACCTCTTGCGAAAGTCTCAGCCTCCTTTGGCACTGCTCTCACTCATGTTGAGGTAGCTCACCCTCTGTCTGTAAACCCGCTGTTGCGGGTTTCTCCTGTGGTGAGGTGCCTCTGTGCTGGCGCCTTCTGCCCTGTGCAGCATCAGGTGGCTGAGCAGGAGGTTGGAGCTGTTGCGGAGCTGCCTGGTTCTGCTGCTGCCGTGGATGCTCCTCATTCGAATCTGAGGTCCATGGTGAAAGGAAATGAATGGTTCCCATGCTGCTGGCAGATGCCTCCATTGGGGAAGCACTCATTGCAAGCGGGGAGAGGGTCTTCCAAGGAGGTCCCACAGTTGATAGATACAAGCTACAGCACCTCCGACTTCGGAAGGCCTGCTAAAAGTGCTGAAGGACCTTTTAAAGCAAAGTTCTGCCACCTGCAACTAATCCCTGATGAAAGCTCCGTTTTAATGGTGGAGCTGCAGCTGTGAGGAGGCCACCCACTTGTCAACCTGCCAGGTTTAGCTGGCGTGGTTTAGGAGGGTTGTGGAACACGCTGAAAATGTTGAAAAATAACAAGGGCCTCTCAAAATAGGATTAGGGAGGCCCTGAACGACCATTTAAGGTTAAGAACCTCTCTGTCCTGCTGGAGGCAGGACTGTTTTCCACCCTGCAAAACCGGCACCGGCAAAATTGCGCGGAGGCGGGTTGGGGGTGGGTTGCGAACCCGCACTTATTTTTTGCGATTTTTCCCGCCTCAACGCGCCTTCTCGGGGCTGATAAAATCTCCCCCATTCGCTCTGTATCTACTCTTTTTTACATAATTTTAAATACCTTTTATTAGGTCAGTCCTCAGCCTTCGCTTCAAGAGAAAAGAGACCCAGCCTGTTCATCCTTTCCTGATATGTATACCCTCACATTTCTGGTATCATCCTTGTAAATCTTCTCTGCACACTCTCTCCAGTGCCTTTATATCCTTTTTATATTATGGTAACCAGAATTGCATGCAGTAGTCCAAATGTGGTCTAACCAAGATTCGATAAAAGTTTAGCATAACTTCACTACATTTCAGTTCTATCCCTGTAGAAATAAACCCTAGTGCTTGGTTTGATTTTTTATGGCCTAGATAACCTGTGTCACTACTTTCAGTGATTTGTGTATTTGTACTCCGAGATCCCTTTGCTCCTCGACCCCACCCAAATTCGCACCCTCCAAGTAATAAGTAACCTCACTATTCTTCCTACCAAAACGTAATACCTCACATTTATGTGTTGAAATTCATTTGCCAATTATATGCCCATTCTGCAAGTTTATTAATGTCTTCCTGTAATTTGTTGCAGTCCTCCTCAGTATTGACTATCCTCCCCAATTTGGTGTCATCCACAAATTTAGTAACTGTTTTTGATTCCAAAGTCTAAATCGTTAATATAAATTATGAACAACAGTGGTCCCAGCACTGATCCTTGTGGAACACCACTTCCTACCTTCTGCCACACTGAATAGCTACCCTTTCCCCCTATTCTCTGCTTTCTGTCTTAAAGCCAGTTCGCTATCCATTCGGCCATTTGTCCCCTGACTCCGCATTCTCTGACATTATTCATTAGTCTATTATGTGGTACCTTATCGAAGGCCTTTTGGAAAATCTAGATAAATTACATATACTGCATTACCCTTGTCTGCTCTCTCTGTCACCTCTTCTAAAAATTCAATGAGGTTGGTCAAGCAAGACTTTTCCTTTTTGAAATCCATACATTATTATAATTTTGGTTTCTAGATGTTCTTCTATTTTCTCCTTTTAGTAGGGATTCCATTATTTTTCCTGCCACTGATGTTAAGCTGACTGGTCTATAGTTCCCTGGACATGTTCTATCTCCCTTCTTAAATATAGCTGTTACGTTAGCTATCTGCCAGTCCTCTGGCACCACAACTTGTTCTAACGAATTATTAAATATGTGTAGTAATGCCTCTGCTATCCCTTCCCTAGATTCTTTTAAAATGCGTGGATGTAATCTGTCTGGACCAGGGGTTTCATCTTTTTTAGCTTGATTAGTTTATTTGATATATCTCTTTATTTTAACTGCAGTTGTCTCATTACTAATCTCATCATCTGATGTCATGCCCTCCCTGGTAAATACTGAAGCAAAGTAATTATTTAATATTTCTGTTATCTCTTTATCGCTGCCTGTGGTATTTGTCCATCCCTTAGTGGTCAGATTCCCATTCCACCTTTCCTTTTATTTATGTGCCTGTAAAATATTTTACTATTTTGCCTTGTGTTCCTTGATAATTTAATTTCATGGTTCCTCTTTACCTTCCTAATTGTTTTTTTGACTTCTCTCCTAATCTCTTTGTATTCTCCCTTATCATGCTCTCCCCTACTGTCCAAGTACTTAATGTATGCCTCTTTCCTTACCCTCAATTTTTCCCTATGGCTTTATTCATCTATTTATTCATCAAATGTACATCTGACATAACTAAAATATATAGCTACCTTTTTAAATCCCTTCAACCAACATTTCCAATTGAGAGTGGCTATTAAACGCTATGTAGATTGTAAATGTATGCCAGTAGAAGACTTCTGTCTTCTATTGACACATATTTACAATCCTGTTTTAGCAAGCTCCTCTGCTGATTGGTTGAGAGCCAGGAAGTGATCCCAGGTTTGCATACGCACAACGGTGTGCTCCTGGGATCCATGAGCCACTACACTGCGCACAACTCTGCAGCATTTGACAGCAACTTTTTGATGGGGGGTTCGCACAAGGTAAGTGTGGATTTCGTTCGGATGTTGGCGGCGTACTTCTTAGCTACGCTGCCGACTGCGTATTCAGGGCCATACAGTTGAGTGTAAAGATGAAATGTCCCCCACCACAAAAGATAATTGCATTAATTTAACTCATTTTAATGAGCCGTTAAGATAAGCTGAAGGGAATTTTTCTGTTCAGATGCCTTGACTTAAGCAATTTGAACAGAGTTGCATTGAAGATGATTTTGAAGAAACAAATGTTCTGTATTCCCTCTCTCTTTGGTTTTATAACTGATGCACTGTTAAGTATCCTTTTAATTATTTCCATATGCAGTACAGTATGAATGAAATGTCTAAACTATAGAAATTTAATGGTGTGTATGTTGAAGTTAAGCTCAATGTTTTGGAGGGATCTTGAGAACCAAGATATGAAAACACTTGGAAATTCTGCAGATTGAAGAATTGATCCTGTTTTCGGGTTGTCACAGTCTGATCACCATAAATTTGATTTATTTTTCAACCAATGATCTGAGATGTCTTTATTTTCTCTCTAGTTTACGAAGTGTAAACCTAAGTCACAATAACATATCGGAGCTTCCTGGGCCTGTACATTGGGCGTCTTCAAGTTTAAGGGAGCTGATATTCAGCCATAACCAAATCAGCGTTTTGGATCTGAGTGAAGGAGTGTACAAATGGTCAAGACTAGAAAAGTTGAATCTTAACAATAACAACTTGAAGGAGGTAACATTTTACATTTTATTTCAGTAAGCTCTGTAAAATTAATAACCTGTTATTCATGGTTTCTTAATTGAACCTTTCTGAAAATTAGAAAAAATATGGAAAAACATGTACAAGATACTGGTTTTCTTTGAACATATGCTTTGCTACAATTGTGCATGTTCATGTTTGGCATGTTTAAGTATTTTTGATTTTATATTTAGGTATATCAAGTCTAGAGTTAAGATTTAATCATTTGGATTTTTATGTTGCTTTCAGCTACCTCCTCAGATTGGTCTGCTAGAAAACATCACCTCTTTACTCCTGAGTCATAACTCTGAATTGAGATCCTTGCCTAATGAAATGGGGAAGCTGCAAAAGTTGTGGGAGCTTGAATTACAAGGATTGTTTCTGGATTTGGATTTAAAACATGTGGGCAGCAAAACAAAAGATATTATAAGGTGGCTAACTTTATTTCCTTTTAAAATAACGACAAATTTTTGTGTAGCCTGTGGAATCAGAAAGATGTTTGTGCAGTTAAGTCGAATCAATACCATGTAATGATGACATGACACTGTTGGCGTTTACTGAAGGCCTGGAGGTGTGTGAAATATGAAACTAAGAGCAATTATACTATTTTTGTGTTGGTGGCGGGACTGGTGATTGCACTAAAGCCTGCGCATCAATCGCAAGGGGCCGCTGGAAGAGATAACGCGCATGTCCAGTTGCTAAAGGGCCCGCGCAATAGTCCTGAGATTTTAACTTTCCTGCAGTGACTAAAGCTGACTTTATTTAAATTAAGCCATTAGATATAGATAAAAATCGTTTAAAATAGTCATATTTACATTATTACATCATTATAGTAGTTTCCACATTGGGTTATTTTTGAAATATAATGTAAAGTTTAAAGATGGTGCACTTTCTTGCCATCCTACTTGCCCATAATGTTGGTGGTGGTGGAGGAGGAGAAGGAAAAGGAGGAGAGAGTGGAGAGAGAGCTGTGGAGGTTCAAAGCCTATAGACTCGAGGTGCATCAAGTGCAGTTGCACAAGCAACATGTTCACCCGAGCTGTAGTTACTCCACACTTATTTACAGGCCTCGCTTGAGCTACAAGGCAATGTCTGAGGAGCGGGTCATGTGCCGTCTGCTCTTCACCTAGGTGGAAATCAGCAACCTGAGGCCTCGATCGTCGACCAGCATGGCCATCACTGTGGAGATGCAAGTGACAACAGTCTTCAACATCTATGGGACTGGCTCATTCCAGGGGTCGCTGGGGGAGCTGTGCCAGATCAGCCCAGGGGCAGTAAAGGCCAGCATCAGGTAGTGTGAAACGCCCTGTTCCGCAGGGTAAATGACATCACCAAATTTGATGCAACATTGGCGGAGCAGCGGTCACTGGAGCTCTTTAAGATAGCTGCTTCCCCAACGTGCTTGGATCCATCGATGGCACGCACGAGGCATTGAAGGTCACGTGCCACGAATGACGAGGCTACCCGAACAGAAAGGGGTTTCACTTCCTTAATGTTGATAGTGTGCAATGCCCATCTGCGACTCCTCCACCTGAGTGCCATGCCCGCTGGAACAATGCACGATGCTTTTATATTGAGGAACTTGGACATGGCGCACATATTGGGGGCAGGTGATCGGCCTGATGGCTGGCTGATTGGAGACCAGGCCTACCCTCTGCTACCATGGCTGATGACTCCTTTCTGTTCTCCACAAAATGAGGCAGAGATGAAATATAATGTCGCCGAAGTCTCCACCAGGCAGCTTGTGGAGAGAGCCATTGCGGTCCTGCAGATGCCTGGACAGTTGTGGGGGGGTAATACAGTATTCCCCAGAGAGGGTGGCCAACATTACTCTAGTTTACTGCGCTCTGCACAATTACACCCTCGAGGAAGGTCTGGACCTGGTCATCCCAGGAGAGGTGCCGGTTGAACTAAATCTTGTGCCTCGGGAACTGGAGCCGAGAGGTGCTGAGACTGCACAGTAGCAAAGACTCTCACTGCTCTTAAAACTTTGGTTTAAATTATTTTTAATTGATAATGCAATCAATTGGTTGAATGCAGTTTTAAACTTTAATTTGTTGTTTATTCTTCATTTGTTGGGGGGAAAATTGTGTTGCGTCCCCTTTGGGGCGCTAACTTTGCCGTTGGTGCCCCCGCGGCCGAAATTCATTTGTAGCGCCCCAAGAGGGAAGCGGGCTTGGGGCGCTGCGAGGGAATATCGCGGCGCTACGTGCCGCGGTACTGCAGGCCTTCCTCCCCTTCTTAAAGGGGCGGGGCCTAGCCCAGTGCGACCAGGGGCCCAGCTGGGCCACCAGGGACTGGAGTGCCGGGCTCACGGAGCGCAGCCGGCACGCCGTGGTGGTGTTGCTGAGAAGGCCGGAGGCGGCAATGGGGGCAGGTACTGGCAGGCGGCCAGCAATAAAAATGGCCGCCCGGCACCTCGCCTTTAATTAGCGCCACCCCAGCCGCAGGTACGCCTCCTTGACCCCGTCGGACATAGCGCCCGGCGGTAAGTCAGGGGGCGATACCGAAGATCGTGAGCGGGGCGCTGCGCACAGCGATGTCATCGCTGGCGGCACAGCGCTATGGGGCGCTAACGGTTACCGCTGCCGCTAACCTCCCGCTGAATTTCGCGGGAGGCGTTGGTGGCACCGCACCCGGGCGCCAGTTGCTTCGGGCACTAATGGGAAGCGCAAAGCAACCGAATTTTTCCCCCATTGTCTTTTAATCAACTCTTCTAATTCTACCATTGGGTGGTCCATTCTCTCCTTTGTGAAGTGGCTTAGGGCCTTTTATGATGGTAAAGGTTAATATTTTATGATGTTAAAGATTATACACAAATGTATGTTGTGATGGCGATTCTAACCTGGAATTGACACCATACCTTTTTATATAAAAAGATTATGCTCCCGAGATGATAATTGAACTGGAATAAATAGTTTTTGAAAGTGTAATTACAGCGATTTTTCTCGAGTTGATTCTGTTTTTGCTACTGTGATAGCCTAAACTGTGGAAACTTTGTTCTGAATTTTTTAATAGCAAGTTCATCATAATAAGAGCATTATTCTGGCTCTATGGTAAATGATTTAGTTTTGGCCAGGGGGTTGGTATTTTCACTGCAACTGAAATTTAACAATGTCCAACTTCACATTGCATGCCTGATAGTGACTTTCATAAATAACCGAAGTGGTCAGCTTAAAGTCACCAGGGATTGGAAGTAAACTTTAAAATTCTCAAACCCGACCCAAACCGCCCACTTGCTGTTTTAACGGAAACGGGTCGGCGGGAGGGTGGGTGAAGGTGACCAATCCACTCTCTGGAGCGGGGTAGGTCACTGAAATCTTTTAAGAATGCTGCGTGTCTTCATTTTTAATTGGATTTTTATTTTTAACACATGGAGGTTAGGATTCCTGGGGATCGGGAATCCCAGCAGGTAAAAGGAGGAGAGAAGGGCCTGATCCATGAGGTAGGTGCCTTTATTGCACTGCTTGTGGGCGAGAGGGGCAGGCGTGTTTCCCCCAGGCCCAACAAGCTTACCTCCACGTGATCGGCCAAACCCGCCACCCTCCCCCTCACACTGCAATTTCCAACCCCCTGCCCCTGTGAGGTCACGATTACATGGCATCCGCTCACCGGCTGCTTTCCTGATTTAAAAGTTCATTCCTGCAGGACGTTTGGGAAACTCATATTCTGGGTTTCCCGTCCGAAAATCCTCCCCGAGTAAATATCGGAGCTACTTTTCTTTAAAAATTCTCACGTTTACCTTTTTTATATTAGATTTCTGCATCAGCGCCTGAAGAAAGCTGTGCCTTATTACAGAATGAAGCTGATGATAGTGGGAAATGCTGGAAGTGGTAAAACCACATTGCTTCAGCAGCTGATGAAGTGCAAGCGTTCCAATTCTGGGCCGGAGAAAGCCACTATTGGAATTGATGTTAAAGAGTGGTCAGTTCACGTAAAAGAAAAAAAAGGGAAGAGAAAGGAATACATGTTGAATGTCTGGGATTTTGCAGGTAATTGTCTGCTGGTTTATTTTTTTCTGGGGCTCATTATTGTTGAGAATTTTAAATAGTCAACTTTTCTTTTTTGCTTCCTGCCATTAAACATTACTAGTTCAAGGACTTTTGCTCCCAATTGTACTAAACTCGTAATAGAAAACTAATGAATGTCCTGTATTGCGAATGTTGCTTGTCCCAGCAATATCTGCATCTGCGCAATACGTTAACATCAAGCAGGGAAGAAAATGTTGACATGACACTTGCTGATTTAAATCTGATTTTTAAAAGAAACTGGGCTTAAATGGGAAAGCAGAAAATGGCTACAACAACAACAACTTGTATTTATATAGCGCCTTTAACATACTAAAATGTCCTAAGGTGCTTCACAGGAGCGTTACAAAACAAAATTTTAAACTAAACATAGAAACATAGGAGCAGGAGTAGGCCATTCAGCCCCTCGAGCCTGCTCCGCCATTCAATGAGATCATGGCTGATCATCCAAATTCAGTACCCTGTCCCTGCCTTCTCCCCATATCCCTTGATCCCTTTAGCCTTAAGAAATATATCCAACTCCTTCTTGAATACATTTAATGAATTGGCCTCTACTGCCTTCTTTGGTAGAGAATTCCACAGGTTCACCACTCTCTGGGTGAAAAAATTCCTCCTCATCTCAGTCCTAAATGGCTTACCCCTTATCCTTAGACTGTGACCCCTGGTTCTGGACTCCCCGACCATCGGGAACTTCCTTCCAGCATCTCGTCTGTCTAGTCCTGTTAGAATTTTATAAGTTTCAATGAGATCCCCTCTCATTCTTCTAAACTCCAGCGAGTACAAGCCCAATCGACCCAATCTCTCCTCATACGTCATTCCTGCCATCCCAGGTATCAGCCTGGTGAATCTTCGCTGCACTCCTTCCATGGCAAGAACATCCTTCCTCAGATAAGGCGACCAAAACTGCACACAATACTCAAGGTGTAGTCTCACCAAGGTCCTGTACAACTGCAGCAAGACATCCTTGTTCCTGTACTCGAACCCACTCGCTACGAAGGCCAACATACCATTTGCCTTCTTGACTGCCTGCTGCACCTGCATGCTTACCTTCAGCGACTGGTGCACAAGGACACCCAGGTCTCTTTGCACTTCCCCTTCTCCCAATCTATTGCCATTCAGATAATAATCTGCCTTCCTGTTTTTGACACCAAAGTGGATAACCTCGCATTTATCCACGTTATATTGCATCTGCCATGCTTCTGCCCAATCACCCAACCTGTCCAAATCATCCTGGAGTTTCTTGGCATCCTCCTCACAGCACACATGCCCACCCCAGCTTTGTGTCGTCTGCAAACTTGGAGATATTACATCTAGTTCCCTCGTCCAGATCATTAATATATATTGTGAATAGCTGGGGTCCAAGGACCGATCCCTGCGGTACCCCACTAGTCACTGCCTGCCACTCGGAAAAAGACCCGTTTATTCCAACTCTTTGCTTTCTGTCTGCCAACCAGTTCTCTATGCAAGTCAATACCTTGCCCCCAATCCCATGTGCCTTAACTTTACACGCTAATCTCTTATGCGGGACCTTATCAGAAGCCTTCTGAAAGTCCAAATACACCACATCCACTGGTTCTCCCTTATCTATTTTACCAGTTACATCCTCAAAAAATTCCAGTAGATTAGTCAAGCACGATTTACCTTTTGTAAATCCATGTTGACTTTGTCCGATCCGGTCACTTTTTTCCAAGTGCTCTGCTGTTGCATCTTTTATAATGGACTCTAGCATTTTCCCCACTACCGATGTCAGGCTTACCGGTCTGTAATTCCCCGGTAGTTGGAGTAAACTAAGCCACAGAAGAAGATATTCGGGCAGATGAGGTAGGTTTTAAGGAGCGTCTTAAAAGAGAAAAGAGAGTTGGTGAAGTTTAGGGAGAGAATTCCAGAGCTTAGGGCCTTGGCGGCTGAAGGCACGGCCTTAATGGTGGAGCAATTAAAATTGGGGATGCGCAAGAGGGCAGAATTTGTGGAGCGCAGAAATCGCGGAGGGTTGTGGGGCTGGAGGAGGTTACAGCGATAGAGAGGGGCGTGGACATGGAAGGATTTGAAATCAAGGCTGAGAATTTTTAAACTGAGGCGTTGCTTAACTGGGAGCCAGTGTAGGTCAGCGAGCTTAGGGGTGATGGGTGAACGTGACTTGGTGCAAGTTAGGACACGGGCAGCAGATGTTTGAATGACCTCAAGTTTACAGAGGGTAGAACATGGGAGGCCAGCCAGGAGTGCAATGGAATAGTCAAGTCTAGAGGTAACAAAGGCGTGGATTAGGGTTTCAGTAGCAGATGAGCTGAGGCAGGGAATGAGTCGGGCAATGTTATGGAGGTGGAAATAGGCGGTCTTAGTGATGGCGCAGATACGTTGTCGGAAGCTCATTTCGGGTCAAATATGACACCAAGGTTACGAACAGTCTGGTTCAGTCTCAGACAGTTGCCAGGGAAAGGGATGGAGTCGGTGGCTAGGGAACGGAGTTTGTGGCAGGGACCGAAGACCATGGCTTTGGTCTTCCCAATATCTAGTTGGAGGAAATATTTGCTTATCCAGTACTGGATGTCAGACAAGCAGTCTGACAATTTAGAGACGGTGGAGGGATCGAGAGAGGTAGTGGTGAGATAGAGCTGGGCGTCGGTGAGGTAGAGCTGGGTGTCATCAGCGTACATGTGGAAACTGACACTGTTTTCAGATCATGTCGCTGCAGGGCAGCATGCACTGTGTTCCCTGTAAGGTGCGCGGCCACGCGGCGATCTGTAAGGTCCCGCGCACTTAAATTCAAAGGCGGTGAGCTGGAGCGGGGGAAGGGGCCCAATACAGAATGGCCATAGAATGCTCAGTTATTTGTGACCTCCGAGAACAGCATTTGCTAAAATACAGAGCCATGGAACCCGGTGAGAGTCGTCTCGGAATTTTGTCAGTACTTTTTTCTATGCAGATGTGTGTAGTCTGTTCTCTGGGAGTGAAGGGCGGCCGCACTTTGAAACAACACAAGCTGTTGCAAGAAGCGCTCTTTGTGGTGGCAGCACTAAACCTAGAGATTCCTCTCCGTAGGAAATTACTGACTCGGATGGGCCGGGGGGGTTATGTGGTTTTTGTTTTGCTGGCTGTCTGAGCAAATTCATTAACTGGTACATCCTGCAAGCAGTTGGGACTGTATCATCTATTGCCAGAAGTGCATATCTTTATCCCCCTGCAGCGCCCACCCCCCCGTTTCAGATTTGCACCTGGCGGGCAAGGCACTAGTAAAGTGCCTTTCGTTGACTGCTCGTTGTTTCCTGTGTACCTCAGCACACTGGGCTGTCAGGCTCAGAGTCACTTGCACCCCGTGCTGCTTGATGTGTTCTACCAACCACAGCATGGTTTCTATGGCAGTCCTTTCAGCTGGGGATGTGTTCATGTGTTGCATGAATGAGTGGGTGTATCTGTGCGGTGCGTGAGTGAGTTGAGTGTGTGTGTGTGCGAATCTGTGCTTGTGAGGGAGGGGTGGGGCTTGCAGATAAGGTTTATTTAGCAGGATAACAGCTATTTATCGTATAACTGTTTGGATTTACTGTTTATTCAGAATAACTTGCATCTGTGTGCAGCACCATTAACATGGAAAAACACCCCAAGGTGCTTCAGAGGTGTGATCACTGATCAGGTGCAAATGTACACCGAGTCAAAGAAGGGGACATTAGGATTGGGTGATCAAAGGTTTGGTCAAAGAGGTGGGTTTTCAGTAGGTTCTTGAAAGAAGAGAGCAGTAGGCCCAAGGTGATCAAGCTTGGTTTCTGTAGGTGTCGGATTTTAAGATGAGTCATATTACATGATGCCAAGAATGCACAATTGCCTCTATTGTTCTGGCCAATCTGCTATTAACACCTCGTGGGATGTTGCCGACTTGTCATAGAATCATACGGCACCAAAGGAGGCCATTCGGCCCATCGAGTCCGTGCCGGCACTCTAGAGCAATCCAGTCAGTCCCATTCCCCCGCTCTATCCCTGTAGACTTGCCAGTTTATTTCCCTCAAGTGCCTATCCAGTCTACCCTTGAAAACATTGAGTGTGTCCGCTTCCACCACTTCCGTCGGCAGCGAGTTCCAGCTCCTCCCCACTCGTTGCGTAAAAAAGTTTTTCCTCACGTCCCCCCTGTATCTGTTGCCCAAAACCTTAAATCTGTATCCCCTCGCCCTTGTACCATCAACTAGTGGGAACAGCCTTTCCCCAGCTAGCCTATCCAAACCCGTCATAATCTTGTACACCCCTCAACCTCCTTTGCTCTAATGAAAACAAATCCAGCTTCTCCAACCTGTCCTTGTAGCTAAGATTCCCCCATTCCTGGAACCATTCTGGTAAATCTCCTCTGCAGCCTCTCAAGGGCCTTCACATCCTTCCTAAAGTGTGGTGACCAGAACTGGACGCAATACTCCAGTTGTGGCCTAACCAGCACTTTATAAAGGTTCAGCATAACTTCTCTACTTTTGTCCTCAATACCTCTATTTATAAAGCCCAAGATCCCATATGCTTTGCTAACCACTCTCTCAATATGTCCTGCCACCTTCAGGGACCGATGCACATTAACTCCCAGGTTCCTCAGTCCCTACACACTCTAAGACTGTGCCAATAAGTGTATATTGCCTCTCCCTGTTCCTTCTGCCAAAATTCATCACCTCACCCTTCTCCATCTGCCCATTCTGCTAGCCTTTCTATGTCCTGTTGCAGTCAATTGGTATCATACTCACCGTTTGCCACATCCCCAAGTTTGATGCTATTGGCAAATTTAGAAATTCTACTCTGTATTCCAATATCCAGGTCATTAATATACATCAAAAAAAGCAGTGGCCCCAGCACTGACCCTTGGGGAACAACGCTGACTACCATCCTCCAGTCTGAAAAACAGCCATTTACCACAACTTGCTGTTTTCTGTCCTTAAGCCAATTCCCTATCAAAGCTGCCACTGACCCACCTATTCTGTGAGCCTCAATTTTGTTAACCAGTCTTCTATGTGGTATTTTGTCAAACGCCTTCCAAAAATACATGTAGATAACATCCATTGCATTCCCTTCATCAATCCTCTCAGTTACTTCATCAAAAAATTCAATTAGATTAGTCAAACACAATCTGCCTTTTACAGATCCGTGTTGGCTTTCCTTAATTAGCTTAAACCTCTCCAAGTGCCCGTTAATTTTTTTTCTTGATTTATTGTTTCTAAAACTTTACCCATCACTGATGTTAAACTGACCGGCCTGTAGTTACTAGGATTGTCTTTACACCCTTTCTTGAGCAATGGTGTCACATTTGCCACTTTCCAATCCTCATGCACCTCCCCCGCATCTAAGGAAGATTGGAAAATCATGGCAAGCCGTTCCGCTATCTCCTCCCCCAGTTCCCTTAGCAACCTGGGATGCAAGCCACCTGGACCAAGCGACTTATCCACTGTAAGCATACCCAGCCTTTCTAGTACATCCTGCCTATTAATTTTCACCCCTTCCATTGCTTCTACCTTGTAGTGGCGCTTCTTAGTTTCCAAACAGGCAGGCCACTGGGCTGTGGGGCTTTTAACATCGAGTAGACGCGTGTCGAAATAAAACGTTCCCAAGCGTAGCTTTGTCTTTTAAACGGTTTACTATAACACTTAACAAACAGAATTACAAAGCAAACACGTATAAACGAACACGGTCAAAAACTGTACTGCTCCAAACCTCACAGCTTCTGCCTCTTTCACCACGTGCAGTTTAAAACTGTAAGATGGCTGCACCCATGTGTGGCTTAGGGACTGTTCCATTGTGGCAAGAATGAAGGGGGTGTCGGACTATACTACTGGAGCAAGAAAATAGGGGGTTTCTTAATACAATAAGTCGTTCAGGTAAATTAACTATTATGCCATTTAGCCACTATTTTAAAGTATTTTCTTAAGCTTTTATGGCTCTTACATACCTTTTCCACTTCTACTGAGATTTTGTCAGCATTCACCTCCTTAGTAAACACCGATACAAAGTACTCATCGAGTATTCTAGCCTTGCCCTGCGCCTCTAAGCACATATCACCACCTTTGTCTCTAATAGGCCCCACCCCGCCTCTTCCAACCCACTTACTGTTTACATGCTGGTAGAAGATTTTTGGATTCCCTTTTATGTTAACCACCATTCTACTCTCATATTCTCTCTTTGCCAATCTTATTTTCATCTTTCCTTCCCCTCTCAACTGTATTTGGTCTGGTTCTCCCTTGAAGAATTCACCTGACATTCATCATACACCCTCTTTTTTTTGTTTCATCATCTTCTCTATTTCCCTTGTCATCCATAGAGCCCTTACTTTGGTTCTCTTACCCTTCCCTCTTGTTGGAATGTACCTAGCCTGTACTTGGAGCATCTCCTCCTTAAAGATCACCCATTGTTCTGTTCCAGTTTTTCCTTTCAGTCTTTGGTTCCATTTTACCCTGGTTAGATCCTTTGGCATCCCATTGATGTTAGCCCTATTCCAGTTTAGAAGTTCCACTCTAAATTGTTCCTTGCTCCTCTCCATTGCTAATCTAAATCTTATTAGACAATGATCGCTCATACCCAAGTGTTCTCCCAAAGACACTTGGCCGACCTGGCCCACCTCATTCCCCAGCACCAGATCCAGCAATGCCTCCTTCCTAGTTGGGCCAAGAACATACTGGTCAAGGAGATTCTCATGAACACATTTCAGAAATTCCTCCCCCTCCTTCCCCTTTACCCGAGCATTATTCCAATCGATATTTGGGTAATTAAAGTCCTCCAATATCACGACTCTATAGCTCTTGCATATCTCTGCGATTTCCCTGCAGATTTGCTCCTCTACTTCCCTCTCACTATTTGGAGGCCTGTAGAATACCCCCAATAGTGTGATCATACCCTTTTTGCTCCTCAACTCTAACCAAATGGATTCTGTCCTTGTCCCCTCAAGAACATCCTTCCTTTCCAACACTACAATGTCTTCCTTAATCAGCACTGCCACCCCACCTCCCTTTTTTCCTTCCCTATCTTTTCTGAACACCTTGTACCCTTGAATATTCAGTGCCCAGTCCTCACTTTTTAAGCCACGTTTCTGTTATTGCCACAACATCATATTGCCAACGGCTAATTGTGCTTGTAGCTCACCAACCTTATTCACCACACTTTGTGTGTTTACGTGCATTCATTCTAAACACATTTTTGAATTTTTCGTAGTCTTTCTTCGTCTGCTCCTATCTAATATGGCACTACTTCCGCCTCTAGTACAGGAAACTTTGTGCTATTCGGCACCGACGGGACCGAGCTGTTGCTGTTCCCTCAACTGCCGGACACACCAGCGTTAATGTTGAAGCATACGGAGCTTTTCATCTCTGTATCTGACAACAAACACTGTTGCTTAGCAACAGCTTCTAAACAGTCGGCCCGTACCTTGGAAGTGTCTCTGTAGCTTAGCAACAGCTTCAGAGAGACTTTCCAGAGCCTGACTGTTGGGGGGAAAAAAAGCCACGAGAAGAAAAAAAAAGCCACGAGAAGAGAAGAAAAAAAACCTAACAAAACGGCTCCTGATTTTTGCCGGTGGCTCGAGCTTGCCGGACACTTAGCCTCCGGATAACACAAAGTTTCCTGTACTGCTTTCTTCTCTAGTACTATCCAACACACTCACTCTTCTATGCACCTTATTCTTCTTTTCTGCTCCTATATGCTGGTGCCCATCCCCCTGCCAAGCTATTTAAACCCTCCCCAACAGCGCGAGCAAACCTCCCCGTGAGAATATTGGTCCCGGCTCTGTGAAGGTGTAACCCGTCCGGCTTGTACAGGTCCCACCTTCCCCAGAAATGGTCCCAGTGCCTCAGGAATCTAAAGTCCTCCCTCCTGCACCATCTCTCCAGCCATGCATTCATCTGTTCTATCCTCGTATTCCTGTACTTACTAGCACGTGGCACCGGGAGTAATACAGAGATTACTGCCTTTGAGGTCCTGCTTTTTAATCTCTCCTAGCTCCTTAAACTCTGTCTGCAGGACCTCATCCCTCTTTCTGCCTATGTTGTTGGTACCGATATGGACAACGACCTCTGGCTGTTTACCCTCCCCCCTTCAGAGTGTCCTGCAGCCGTTCAGTGACATCCTTGACCCTGGCACCAGGGAGGCAACTTACCATCCTGGAGTTACGTCTGCGGCTGCAGAAACGCCTGTCTGTTCCCCTAACTATCGAATCCCCTACCACTATTGCTCTTCCATTCTTTTTCCTCCCCCCACCTGTGCAGCTGAACCACCCGTGGTGCCGTGGACTTGACTCTGGCTGCACTCCCCAGAGGAACCATCGCCCTCACCAGTACTCAGAACAGAATACTGGTTGGAGAGTGCGATGCACTCCGGGGACTCCTGCATTACCTGCCTGGTCCTCCTCTTCTGTCTGGCGGTCATCCATTCCCTCTCTGCCTGCATACTCTTAAGTTGCGGGGTGACCACCTCTTGAAACGTGCTATCCACGTAACTCTCAGCCTTGCGGATGCACCGCAGTGACTCCAGCCGCCGCTCAAGCTCCGAAACCCGGAGCTCAAGTTGCTGTAGCTGGTGATATTTCCTGCACATGTGGTCGTCCAGGCTACGCAAAGCGTCCAGGACTTCCCACATGGCACAGGACGTGCACTGCACCGGACTGAGCTGCCCTGCCGTGCCTCTAGTTAATAGACAAAGAACTAACCCTGCAGAAATAAACTTAAAACTTAACAAAAAACACTCCCCAGCTACTCACCATTGAGCTCTTTCCCTCTGTTTTGTAGGCTATTAACTAACTTAGCAGAAATAAACTTTTAAACTTAAAAACATTTTTTAAAATGTTTAATTTTTTTTTTTTAAATACACTCACCAGCTACTCACCAAATACACTCACCAGCTACTCACCAATCAGCTCCTTCTCTTGTGCCGATGTCACTTTTTTTACTCTGACGCCACTTTTTCAAAAATTACCTCTGATGAGTTGCTGCCACTCCTTTTAACTGCTCCGCTCTCGCTGTGCTCCCTCCAGGTCCACTCCTTCCAGTCTTGCTTCTTCCTACTCACCCATTGTCCCGACTAATCTCCAACATTAGCAAATCCTGATTGGACAATGACCCCGACATCTTATGATTAACTTTGATGGGACACCTGAGAGGCTGACATAAAGCAAATTCTAACACGAGATGCGTGTAATATAGTTTTTGTAAGAGCTAAAGCCACTTTATTATCTGCAAAAGAGCAACTGATTTCATGATTTTTAAGAGTTTGTCTGATTCATGATTTGAGACGGTGGGGTGGCAGTATGGCATTACTGTATATTTGCTTTTAAGTGGTTGCTGCTGTTCTAAAGGTTGTTGTTGTAAAATTTTCTCACTGACAACACGGTCGCACTCAAAGGAGTTCGTGGCCTGTTCAGTACAAAAAAAATTTAGAGGGAACATTGGCAGCATGTAGATGAGAAATAGGAGAGGGCCAAGCATAGATCCTTGGGGGACACCAGAGGTAACAGTGCAGGAAAGAAGAAAGACTTACATTTATATAGCACCTTTCACGCCCGCTGGACCTCAAAGCGCTTTACAGCCAATCATGTACTTTTGGAGTGTAGTCACTGTTGTAATGTGGGAAAGCGGCAGCCAATTTGCGCACAGCAAGCTCCCACAAACAGCAATGTGATAACGACCAGATAATCTGTTTTTTGTTATGTTGATTGAGGGATAAATATTGGCCAGGACACCAGGGATAACTCCCCTGCTCTTCTTCGAAATAGTACCATGGGATCTTTTACATCCACCTGAGAGAGCAGATTTAACGTCTCATCCAAAAGACGGCACCTCTGACAGTGCAGCACTCCCTCAGCACTACGCTGGAGTGTCAGCCTAGTTTTTTGTGCTCAAGTCCCTGGAGTGGGACTTGAACCCACAATCTTCTGATTTCAGAGGCGAGTGTGCTACCCACTGAGCCACAGCTGACACTATGAGCAGGAAGATAAGCCATTGCAGGTGAGTCTCTGGCTACAACTAGATGGATAAGAATGGAACCAGGCCAGTTCAGTCATACCCAGCTGGACGACGGTAGAGAGGCGTTGGAGGAGGATGGTATGGTCAAACATGTCAAAGGCTGCAGATAGGTCAAGAAGGATGAGGAAAGATAGTTTACCTTTGTCACAGTCACATAGGATGTCATTTGTGACTTTGATAAGTGCCTTTTCGGTACTGTGGCGGGGCGGAAACCCGATTGGAGGGATTCAAACATGGAGTTTCAGGAAAGATGGGCACGGATTTGGGAGGCGACGGCAGTTTTGAATGAGGGGGGACAATACCCGAGGTGAGAGAAATGTTAACAATATCCGCTTACATGGGAGCTAGGAAGCGAAGTTGGGTGGTCAGCAGTTTAGTGGGAATAGGGTTGAGGGAGCAGGAAATGTGTCTCATGGACAAGATGAACTCGGAGAGGGCATGAGTGGAGATCGGAGAGAAACTAGAGAAAGATGTGCGTTCAGGGCTAAGGCAGGGGACAAACTTGGAGGAAGTTTGGCCTGGTGGGCTAGGGGAAGGAAGGGAAGTGGCAGAGGCAGCTGATTGGATGGTCTCGCGCTTAGTGACAAAGAAGTCCATGAGCTCCTCGCACTTGCTGGAGGTGAGGGTGGAGGAGACAGGGAAGAGGAGTTTAGAAGACAGTTTGCAGTGGCGGCAAGAAGCCAGGGGTTATCTTTACATTCCAGAATGATCCTGGAATAGTGAACAATTTTGGCAGACGCGAGCAGGCCCCAGTAACGCTTTGTGGTCCAGCTAGATCTGGCTGTGAATGGCTGAACCATATCCATATCCGTTCAAGGCTGCGTCCTTTGGACTTAAGGGAGTGGAGATGAGAGCCGTACCAGGTGCAAGGGCCAGGGTGAGAGAGCGTAATGGTTTTAATGGGGACTAGGGCAATTAAAAGTGGAGGTCAGGGTGTGGTTGAGCAGATCAGTAGCTGCAGGTATGTCGTGAATGGAGGGCCAAAGGCGAGACAGTTGGGATTTTGAAAGTGCAGTTATAAGTGAATTGGGATTGAGTTTTTTCCGGGGGCAGACATTAGAAGGAAGTAGGGTTGGAAGAGGGATGTGGGTGGAGAGCATTACAAGGAAGTGATTAGAGATGGCCTAATGTGTGATTGACGAGTAGCGAGGCCAGGTGAGATGGCAAGGTCAAGGGGGTGGCCAGGAATATTTGTTGGGGAGTTTACATGGAGGGAGAGATTAAGGGAGGATAGGACGACACTGAACTCAGAGGAGAGAGTGCATGATGAATTGTGATGAAGGTTGAAATCACCAAGGACGAGAAGTTGCTCGGTGCAGAGGCTGAGGGAGGAAAACAGTGAGGATATCTCGGTGAGAAAATTTGATCACTAACGCTTTGACACTCGCGAATCGAGCAGAATGATATTATTACTGCCAACAAAACAATCAGTAGCAAAGCACTAAATACCATTTTAGATTATATGCTCAAGTCTCTGGAGTGGGGCTAAAACCTGTAACCTTCTGACTGAGAGACGAGAGTGCTACTTCTGAGCCAAGACCGACAACTACTATACTTTATTCTATGATTACTGTAGACAGATTTAACCTGTTCAGAGATTCTTTAATGACCTGTTACGTCTATGGAGTCGAATTTCAGCGCCTTAACGCCAGCAGTTAAGGCCGCCTCGCTTCCTCCCACTTCTAGCGCGGCCTGCGCTGGTCGCCATCTTGGTGAGGGCGGTAGCGCGGGTGAGACGTGCATGTACCGGCAGTAGGCAGATTGTGACATCAGTCAATGTGAAACGCTAATTTGACACACGACCTACCATTTTGGACATTGTCGTTCCAAACAATGCCCTCTCCTAAACACGCACAGTTGAACGTGCATTCAGCTGCATGAGGGACCCCAGATGCCCATTGCTCAACACTTCCCCACCGTACCATCCCTCTGTCACAGAACATCACAGCGTCCTCTTGGGCACAATGCTGAAATGAAAGCTACCTCAAAACAAACTTTCCAAACATAATTTATAAATGATTAAATCCAATATTACATTACAAAGTCAACTAATCACCCTTGTGTATTCCTTTAGTGTCTGTCTTTTGTGTTCCTTTGCCTATTCTAGTGCTCTTACGCAATGCTACTCCAGTGGCTGCAGCCTGCCTGGTGGAAGGCTGCTGACTTTCCATGGGGACACTGCTGATGGCCTTGCAGGATGACCTCGAGCAGCTCTGGACCGAGAAGGCCCAGCTGTAGACTGCACCACCTCTGCATGAGTGGCAGCAGTCTGGGCTGGCTGGCTGACAGGCAACTGCAATGGCAGTGGCAATAGAGGAAGTACGAATATTGTCATCCTGAGATAGGAAAGCAAGTTCTTGTTCCATGGAGCCACTGCCATTCCCCAGGGTGGTGCCTCAGCATTCCTAGCCATCTGTTGGAGGACAAATTGCTGGACTGTTGTGAAACCCTGAAAGCCCCTTTCCACACTCGTAAACCCAGCCACGATGGCAGCAGTCTGATTTTGCGTAGCAGTAAGCTGAGTCTGCCTGCGAGCAGTCTGAGCTTGCGTGACAGCAAACTGAGCCTCCATGACAGAAATCTAAGCTTCCACTGCAGCACTCAGATGTTTGGTTGCTTCCGCTTGTGCTGCAATGGAAACTGCGACATCACGCACCACACCCAGCATCGTGGTTGGGTCCACAAGTGCTGCAGTGCAGTTGTCCATCACTCCCATCCTGGAAATCATAGGCTCCAAGCTCCGCGCAAAGCTCTGTGCAGTGTTGGAACTCCTCTATGCTCCTTGACACTGTCAAGAGGCTCTCTGGCAACCCCGCCATTGCACCTAGAATTTCTGTGTGCATGCCCATCACCCTTCTTCTGAAGGCGCCCCATCGAAGTCCTCATCTGAGTCCTGTGCAGCAGAACTCGTATGTGACCTCGCCCTCCAGGGAGCTGGCACCTGCGCTATCCTTTCCCCCGGCCTGGCTGCAGCCCATTCATGCCCGGTGACTCACCGTGTGCAGATCCCACCTGTATACTACCTTCTAAAGTTCGCGCAGTGCTATTTTCTGAGCTGGTGCCTGGGAGTGTCTACTTCTTGCTGCACAGGCTGGGCTGCTGGCAGTTCTTTGGTATCTGAAAGGAGAAAGGCACAAGGGTCGTGTTGTGGTGAGGGGATGGGGGGGCAGGGGGAAGCAAGATGTGCATGCTTGCACCATCAGCAGCTTGTAAGTGATGAGAGATTGTGGGATGAGGGGGAAGTAGGATGTGCGAAGAAGGAATAGATACGAGCATACTGTCATTAGCAATACTTTCAGCCTCGCCGATCGCCACGGCCTCCATGATGGCCTCTCCAGTTATCTCCAGCACTGTCTCCTACAGCTGGGTCAGGTTAAGCAGTCGTGCTTGCCCCCTGCCTGTTTGCTCCTGCTCACGCCGGTTGTGAGCTAACTTGGCCTGCAAGAGAAAGGGAAGTGTGTCTGAGTGTGGTGCAATGTGTTTGGGTGATGTGCCTGTCATGGTTGAATAGCTGGCATTGTGTGCAAGGTGTGAGATGTGGGTGCGAAACTTGCAGCAGTGATAAGTGTGTGAGGGTGAGGTGAAGCTTTGATTGATTGTCAGTTGTGTGTTGCGATTGCTAGAGATTGTTGGTAGATGAGTGATGCGGGTATGGTGCATTGAGCAGTGTGTGAGGCTAGTGATGCAGTTGGTAGGTTATGGCATTTGAAGATGCATTCACCTTGACCATTGGTGTGAGGTCATTAAACTTCTTTCGGCACTGGATCCATGTCCTGCGGGACAGACTGATGGTACTGACCGCTTCAATGATCCAACTGCCTTCGAACAGTGTGTCTGGAAGGCCTCCTGCCCCCCTGTGGGTAGAGGGCCTGTCTCCTCCTGTAGACTCTCTGCATCGGAAAACTGAGGTGCCGTTTCTCTGCTCTGTTGAGACATTGCTAAGTTGCAGCTGCAGTCACAATGAAGTTCTTCTCTCACAAAGCATCTCCCCTTTAAGAAGTGCAGACAGCCTTTCACTCTGCAAGCAACTTTTAAATATAGAGCAGACTCCATATGATATTGGGATCCCTGTTGAGCGCTAAGCCAAACAGCAGTGCGTTTAGTGCTTGGCTCTGTGCTCAACAGGGTGCCCAGTATCGTGTGGAGCCTGCTCTCTATTTAAAGGTTGCTTACAGTGTGAAAGGCTGTCTGCATGTTAATTAGCAGTCAGCACGAATTTCACGTCTTTTGGAGTGAGATTCACTCTTTTTAGTTTAAAAAGGTACAGTGTCTCGATCTTTTCATCTCTGTACATATGTTTCTGACTTATAACATTTCTCTCACAGTAATAACAGCTGTACTTCACATCATATGTTGATTGGGTGAGAGATGAAGTAAGGTGGGAGAAGGCTCGTTTGGAGCGTAAAGACCGGCATAGTCCTGTGGGGCTGAATGGCCTGTTTTTGTGCTGTAAATTCAACGTAAAGCAGGCTTGTTTTGCTGCAGGACCACAGAGACTACTGAGGAGTGAGGCAAAATGACCAATTTGAATGAGCTAATTAAAAAAAGTATTTATATATTTCTGGAGTGTAGTTCAGTTTGAAAGCAAAGTTGGAACTAGCGCAGTTTCTACAACTGAGCTGTGAGTCCTGTGGCTCTTCGTCAGTCACTCCCAAGGTTTACCTTGGGGGCGGGGTGGGTGGTGGTCTGAGGACTCTGCATCTTTACTCAGAATAACCTCCATTACTGATGCCCTTCCTTGCTCAGTTAGGATGTGCTGTTAATAGAAGGCACTCAAGACACCACCTTCCAGAAGTACCAGTAACTTTTTAATAGCACGAAGTTCTACAAATTGGCAGGGTTTGGGAGCAGAAGTGCCCAATGGATGGGAGAGTAGCGATGGCCGAGAACAGCTGATTGGAGGCCCAAGGGAATGAGTTGGTGATATATTACCGCCAGGCAATGGGAGCCATTGATCCCAATCCTGAAATTTATTTGAGATAAAATCCTGTCTATACGTTGTCAGTGCAGCCAAAGTTGGAAGTGTTTTGATGGAGAGGAAGTGAAGCAGGGGTTGAAGTTTGAGTTTAAGCATTTGTTTCTGTTTTATTTGTATTTCTGCCCATCCCCTGTTCTTATAAAAGCACAAATGAAGGTTGGAATCTTGTGGTCAGTGGAAGAGGCCAAACCCACTGCCTGGCACATAGCCTTCCATAGGAACTTCAAAAAAGGAATGCTGAGCCGGATCAGTTTTGAGTCTCAGCAAATTTTGAATAGGCGGCTAGGAGGAGAATGTGGGCAGAACTAAGGAAAGATTTATTTAAAAAAAAAAGCTACAGTTAAATAATTAAAACTTAGAAAGAAGTGACTGGAAGATAGAATTGCAGCATCTAATTATTGTAGACTGTCCACATAACTTTGAAAAGTCCTATTAAACTAGTGCTACAATCATAGGACAAGCGTTACATAGGACTTTCCAATAGAATGTGGCAGCGTATAGCAAATTTAATGTCAATGTGCTGGGTTTTTGCATTAATTTCGTAGGAACAGGAGTAGGCCATTTAGCCCCTTGAGCCTGTTCCACCATTCAGTGAGATCATGGCTGATCTGCAACCTAACTCCATATACCTGCCTTTGCCCCATTCCCTTTAATACCTTTGGTTAATAAAAAATCTATCAATCTCAGATTTAAAATTAAATTAACAATTGATCTAGTATCAATTGCTGTTTGCGGAAGAGAGTTCCAAACTTCTACCACTCTTTGTGTGTAGAAGTGTTTTCTAACTTCACTCCTGAAAGATCTGGCTCTAATTTTTAGACTATGCCCCCTGGTCCCAGACCCCCCCAACCAGCAGAAATAGTTTCTCTCTACCCTATCTGTTCCCCTTAATATGTTGAAAACTTCAATCAAATCACCCCGTAACCTCTTAAATTCTAGGGAATACAACCCTAATTTGTGTAATCTCTCCTTGTAATTTAACCCTTGGAGTCTGGGTATCATTCTGGTAAACCTACGCTGCATTCCCTCCAAGGCCAGTATATCCTTCCTAAAGTGTAGTGCCCAGAACGGCTCACAGTGCTCCAAGTGTGGTTTAACCAGGGCTTTTTATAGCTGCAGCATAACTTCTACCCCCTTGTATTCAAGTCCTCTAGACATAAAGGCCAGTATTCCATTAGCCTTTTCGACTATTTTCTGTACCTGCATGACATTTTAATGATCTATGTACCTGGACTCCCAACTCTCTTTTGGACCTCCACTGTTTTTAGCTTTTCACCATTTAGAAAGTACCATGTCTATCCTTTTTAGGTCTAAAGTGGATTACCTCACATTTGCCTACATTGAAATCCATTTGCCAAAGTTTTGCCCATTCACTTAATCTGTCGATATCCCTTTGTAATTTTATGCTTTCATCTACTCTGCCTACAACGCTGCGAAACTAGTGAAATACGGAGGACCGTGAAAGAGCAATGACAATAATGAAGTATTTTCTTTATTGTATAGAAACTATTTTGATTGTTTGAAAAAACATTCCAGGACATCACAAATGGCTATGTTTGTTTTTTGCCATTTTGAGATAAAATTATTTTCATGCATACTTATCCATGCCAAAGCTTTCCTTGTATGAACTGAGTTTTGGCTGTGTGCACACTGCAGTTCATGGCATAATAGAAGAACAATGCTTGTGTAGTTGGGTTCTCACAGGGGTACATGCTGGATAACGTTGAGTGTTCCACATTTAGATACTCTGAGAAGTTCAGAGAATACATACTACGGATAGACCCAGTAGCCTTTCACAGCACATAGTGTATGTTTTAATGGAATGTTTTTATTTTCTATTTTTTTACGTTGTACAAATATTATATTGGCAGATTTGCATAAACATTGAAGTTAAGTTTGACTTTTGGAATGTTTAGATAATTATCTAAGCTTGTAATGTTTTCTGCTGAAACATCTTATTTTAAATTATGCATAAAATGCTGGTATAAAATAGCAATTTTATTTTCATAAGGCCAAGAAGAGTTCTACAGCACACATCCCCACTTTATGTCTCCACGAGCCCTGTACCTTGTTGTGTATGACCTTAGTAAAGGAGCTGGTGAAATTGATGCTATCAAACATTGGCTGTTCAACATAAAGGTATGAGAGAGGAACTGTAAATGTTCCTGTATTTAATAATGTCCGCTTGTAGTAAACAAATCATTCCTTCTCATCCGTTTAATCTTCAATGATAAAAGAAGAGACTGCCATCCAAATGGGAGCAGTTACTGGGTAATGACCGTTTAAACTGTCGCTGTAACCATGTGGCGCATATGATTTTCTCATACAGTTGTTCCGGATTTGTACCCTAGTGCTTTTTTTCAGTGTTGTCGGTAGCAATCTTGCTGTTGATTTACACCAGAAAAAAGTTCTTGTCACTCATTGTTTAATCAGCTATTCCCTTAGTCTGTAGTATATTGAGATTGAGCTAATGACCGAAGAATAGGTATAAAAGTGGTGTAGTCTGAAAAAGGCTGCCACTACTGACGACATTTCATGAGTACTCTGTGTGCCGTTATCAAGTCAAATGGGAAAGCTCAGTCTTGCTATCTGAACCTTGAGTACTTTTGATGGGACACCCTTTACCCCAATCTGAAAGTCCCCATCTTTTGAGATCTATGGCTGCTGTTCAGTCTCCTGGATGCACTGCTGGAATGATGTCCATTATAATTAACACTATTGCTGGATGCTGGGTAATGTTTGGGTCAGAAATGCCACATTGTCTTGGGAACAACTAAATAACAGGATTAGAATCTGCAACTTTCCTCACCTAAAAGTAAGACTTTTAGCAACAGAAAAAAGCCATTGGGCCCAACATCCCTTTTTGTTTGCTTTAAATATACATCCTTTCAAGCAAATGGTCATCTACTTGGACTGCATTATGAATGGACATAAGGCCTTGCCCTGAATAAAAGACTTATCTTCTGGACATGGAACTTCACTGCTGATTCTGTGAAGTAAAAAGGAATTCCTCTGTGGCCACAGCGGTTTTGTATAGTTTCAGTTCTCTAAGGAGCTGAGGAAACTGGGATATTTCACACACTGTTTTGCTGATTATAGGAGAAATTAAAGGATGTTAAAATCATAATTTACTGCAACTGATTTTAAAACATACTGGAGTTTTCAAGACATTTGAATGTTACCTGCTTGCACATAGATAGATGCAAGAGTATGTGAACTACCATTGCTCTTGTTTACATTTCCTAATTTTGATGTTGGTATTTGTTTTACAATACGATTTGTAAGTTTTTTTTTCCATTAATAGGCCCGTGCCTCATCGTGTCCTGTAATTCTTGTTGGTACTCACGTTGATATGACCAATGAAAAACATCGGCAAAACTGCATGACCAAAATTAAGATGGAATTCCTTCAGCATCGTGATTTTCCTCCAATCCGTGATTACCATTTTGTGGTGGCCACAGAAGAATCTGACTCTGTAGCAAAACTGCGAAGAGCCATTATTAGTCAAATACAGACTTTCAAGGTGCACAAAAGAAGTGTTATAAAGACTGCAGTTGTGTGTTTGTGTAAGGATTATAACCATTGCCCATCTCAAACTGCAATATTTCAGTAGATTTAGTGCAATAATTAGTTTCATTTACTTTCATTGGTCTTTGTGCAGTTTTATCACACTGAGCTAATATTATTTGATTACTTTAAAATTTGTGTTCAAATAAACTTCCTGCAGATAAATTCTCTCTTTACATTCTTCCAAAAAATGTACTAAATGCCATATGGTGACTGCAGAGGGCATTATTTAGTCACAAGAGCCCTATTCTCAAACATTTTAGTTTTCTGCTTTCACCCAGTTTAACAATGTTGCTGTAACCCTTTAGAGTTATGAAGGATTTTCAGATTTGAGAATATGCCTTTTTTTTATCTTGTTAACAAGTAAAAATGATTTGTATTTCTGATACTGCATATTTAATTATACAATAGTGGACCCCTGGGAATAATTAGAAGGCAGCAATCTAATCAAGTAACTGAATAAATAATTGCTAGAATGAAGCTCGTGGTTTATAATCATCCTCGGGTTCCTGGGCATTTTATTTATAGTAATGACAGCAGCTCTCTGCATACTCCGATTCCTTGATTCAAAATTACCTTCACACACACAATAGGCAATTACTATAGATTTATCTGAAGGTCAAGGAGAATAGTACTCTTAGAGGAAATCATTTTTAATTTTATAGATTTTTCCCACGAATCACTATTTTGTCACAGTGAAAATAGTCCTCGAAGGTTAAGGCTTTGGACCCAGTTCAAGTGAAACTTGCAGTGAAGTCACAGCCAACAACAATGCCAAACATACAGATGATATATATAAAATGACCTGGATATTGGAATACAGAGTAGAATTTCTAAATTTGCCGATGACGCCAAACTTGGAGGTGTGACAAACGGTGAGGATGATACCAATCGACTGCAACAGGACATAGAAAGGCTAGCAGAATGGGCAGACAAGTGGCAGATGGAATTTAATAGAGAAGTGTGAGGTGATGCATTTTGGCAGAAGAAACAGGGAGAGGCAATATACACTTAATGGCACAGTTTTAAAGAGTGTGCAGGGACAGGGGACCTGGGAGTTAATGTGCATAGGTCCCTGAAGGTGGCAGGACATATTGAGAGAGTGGTTAGCAAAGCATATGGGATCTTGGGCTTCATAAACAGAGGTATTGAGGACAAAAGTAGAGAAGGTATGCTGAACCTTTATAAAGTGCTGGTTAGGCCACAACTGGAGTATTGCGTCCAGTTCTGATCACCACACTTTAGGAAGGATGTGAAGGCCCTTGAGAGGCTGCAGAGGAGATTTACCAGAATGGTTCCGGGGATGGGGGATCTTAGCTACAAGGACAGGTTGGAGAAGCTGGATTTGTTTTCATTCGAGCAAAGGAAGTTGAGGGGTGATTTGATAGAGGTGTACAAGATTATGACAGGTTTGGATAGGCTAGACGTGGAAAGGCTGTTCCCACTAATTGATGGTACAAGGACGAGGGGACACAGATTTAAGGTTTTGGGCAAGAGATACAGGGGGGATGTGAGGAAAAACTTTTACGCAGCGAGTGGTGAGGAGCTGGAATTCGCTGTCGACGGAAATGGTGGAAGCGGACGCACTCAGTGTTTTCAAGGGTAGACTGGATAGGCACTTGAGGGAAATAAACTTGCAGGGCTACGGGGATAGAGCGGGGGAATGGGACTGACTGGATTGCTCTGCAGAGAACCGGCACGGACTCGATGGGCCTCCTTCTGTGCTGTATGACTATGACCCTATGATTGCGTGTCAAATCTGTGGGAACAACCATGATTGTCCCTTAATTGTATGCATCATCCTTATTTCCATACAAGCAGATATTTTTGCATAATCAAAAGAACCTTTAAAGGTTAAAGATTAGACATAAAAGTACACTGAAAAACCAGAGTGAAAGTTGTAGCAAATCTTGGTGACAAATGCACAGTAATGAAGAACTTTGCTAGCATCTAAATTTAAGTGAGTTCACTTACTTTTGCATGCTAAATTTCCATTCTTTACTATTAATGCTAGCATGTTTTTATTGCCTAGTTTCTTGTTGCACCAGAAGCAAAACAAGGTTCCCATTTTCAAACAATATCTTTACAGATCAGGGACCAACCAGTAATGGGTCAGCTAATCCCCCATAGTTACTTGGAGCTGGAAAAGAGGATTATACAGGAACGAAAGACCGTTCTAACAGAATTTCCAGTAATTCATCAGCAGCGGCTGTTGGAAATAGTTCAAGAGAGCCAGTTGCAGTTGGATGAAAATGAACTGCCCCATGCTGTTCGCTTCCTCAATGAGTCTGGTATTTGTTTCATTTTAATGCTTTTAAATATCTGTATCAACAATCAAATGGTCTGTTCAGCAGAATTACATTGTCTCATTAATTTTGTACATGTGATGAGGGAGGAGAGGACTAGTTTATTCCAAATGATACTGGGGAATAAATGGACACTTGTGTGCAGAATACTAATTGATTTCAAATCAACTGTATCTGTTTTGTTAGAACAGTTCCCCATTTTATTTCTGTGTCACTTGCTTAATACATTAACCCGGTGTCGTAGTAGTCTGCACGCAACTGCTCTCTTGCTGCTCCATTAAATAGCTTATATTTATCTCAAGGCAGATATGATTGAGAAAACAGTGAGGACAGTTGTCTGATTCTGACTGGTGACGGTACTTTTTTGGCCCACTGAGAATGAACGGAACTCAGACAGTGTGTTGGAGGGAATGGGAAGTCATCTTTCCCATCGCCTAGAATTCCTTTTAATGACATTAATGTCTTTGGGAAGACTGAAGCCATTTATCTTTCAGCCCAGCCATACTCTCACCACCAATTCCATCCCCTCCCTGGCCACTGCCTTAGGTTGAAGTGTTCATACCACAGTGTCCTATTTGACCCCGAGCTGAGCTACTGACCCCATATCCTCCCCATCACAAAGACTCTTGATTTCCACTTCTATAATCATCTGCTTCTACCTTTGTCCACCTGCTGCTGAAACCTTCATCCCTGCCTTTGTCGCCTCTGGCTCTACTATTCCAATTTTACTACAGTTCCTGACCATCCCCACCCTCCATAAACTTCAGCTCATCTAAAACTCTGCTGCCTGTATCCTATCCCACATCAAGCCCTGCTTGTCCATCATCCCATCCTCGCTGACCTACATTGACTCCTGGTCCCCCAACAGCTGAAACTTTAAATTCTCATCCTCATGTTTAAAGCTCTTAATGGCCTCACTCCGTCGTTTTTCTAACATTCACTAAACTCTGTTCCTCGAACTCTGGCCTCTTGTGCATCGCTTCTCTTCACCCCACCATTGACGGCTGTGCTTACAGTTGCTTAGGCCCCCAATCTCTGGAATCCCCTCCCTAACTCCCTCTGGCTCTCCACTTTGCTCTCCTCCTTAAATACCCTCCTTAAAACCCACCTCATTGACTGAGCTTTAGCTGACCCCATCTAATATATCTTTCTATGACTCGGCACCTATTTTTTTCCTTGTGTGTCTGTGAAGCACCTTTTGGTGATGTGAAAGAAAAATATCCCATCAACCAGTACCACCACTAACATGCACTGTGTTAATGCATGTTGATAGTGGTAGCGATTGATTCATGATGCCATAGAATTAGAATTTAATGATGTCCGATGTCTGCTACCTTGCTTTCTCTCTCCAACAATTCTAAAATATCCAACGGTATAACCAGAAAAGGAGGGATACTAATGAATCTACAGGTACCTTCTTAGCTGCCATTTAAGAATGGTTGGAGAATTCAGTTGAATACACTTGCTTTCACATCTACCATTCATGCCAATTTGAGAATCACAGTGCTGTATGAATAGTCCTTGCAGATAAGGCAAGTTTAACACAAAGGAAAACAAGGTCAGTAAATTAGCTGGGGAGACTGGTACCTACTAGATGGAATGTGCATGTTCATTATAGCCTTCATAAACTGAAAAGGCTGCTGTTGGTTATGTAGCTGCATAAAATTCAAAACCTCAGTATAGTAAATGATGCACAGTATTGGGAGGAGAAAAAACAGAAGAAAAATGTTTTGCGACACATTTCAGCACACACAAATCAAGCAATACCTTCAGCTTTCATTATGATTTAGCATTCTATGCAAAGTTTTAAGTATTGAACTATTTTAAAGGTGAGTTTTCTCTTTGCAGGTGTGCTACTACACTTTCACGATCCAGCTCTTCAGCTACGGGATCTTTATTTTGTAGATCCACAATGGCTATGTAAGATGATGGCACAGGTAAAACCTTCAGATTTTTGCCTTGAAATTATGTCGCACAACTAGTAATGTACAAAAGCCTTATTTGGTTTTGTGAAATTCTTTTGTCTGCTACTTTAACTGAGGCACTTTGTTAAACATTCATACACTAATATTTATAGAGTGTAATTTCACAGGCTTGGATTTTAAGAAGTAATTGGCACAATTTTATTTGTAAAAGCTAGTATAAGTAGTGAAATCCGTGGGATTTGTTCCAGCAGAGGAGATTAATTCATTTTTGTAGGTCTACACGTTATCCTAGCAGTTAACCAGCAGTATGAACGCATGGAGAGCGTGCTGGAGCTTGGTATTATCATTGTGTTTAACCAAAGGATGAGAAAAAAGATGGTGCACAATGTACCTGATGCTTATTTTTTATCTTTCAAAACAAGTTTATTTGCTTGTCTCAAGACCTACCAGAGCAATTTTTTAAAACAGATTTCCTGTTCCATGTTGTTGTCTAGTAATTGTGTAGACATATGCAAATATTGGTTACACTTTCTTACAGCATTTCTGAATATTTCGTAAAAAGTCTGGATAACTTAACTTCATTTTTGTTTAATGAATAATGTTGCATAGTGCTCAAAGGGTCAATGAAATGCGACATGGGTATGTGATCTCTGATTTGTCAGAAATACTACAGTGAACATGACAGAGACATAGGCCCCGATTTTTCTGGCGCTAAGCGGACCCGATTGGTGGCGGATCAGCTGTGAAATTTAAAATGATTGACAGTGATTCGGGAACCTGCTGTCAAAACGCGCACACTGGACTTTCCCAATGTCGGGTCTGCCAGCGCTGAGCAGACCCGATAGGCAGCAGCAGGGGACCCAATTCAAATCATTCGTAGCTTGTTTAACAATGCTTTCCCCCCTGCTCCCCCAGCTTTTTAACTTTCACAGGTCTCCCACGGGTTTCCCGCTGTGCCTAGACCTTGTCAATGAAGCTGAGGCGGGAGGTCAGTGGCCATTGAATCAGCTGATGAGTTGACAGCTTCAAGTATCAACTCAATGCTCCCAGCTGATTCCGATATCTTCCCTTAAGCACTAGTATCTCTAAACTGCATTTCCACTACAGATTCAGGATGCTTCAAGTCTTTACACAAGTCTCCATGCAGTCTGACCTCATTATTTCTCCCACCATTGACAGATTGCTTCTGTCATCTCTACTTCACCTGCCATCTATTCCATCAGCATGGGTGCACTTTATACTCTCTCTCACCTTGGTCCTCAGAATCTGACCATGATCAGCCCCCACACCAGCAGCACCTACAATCACACCAACCTTCTCCGCAATCACCTGATGCTGCACAGGACAGCGGGCATCAGCACCTGACCATATTGCTGCCCAGGAGGCCAGGGATGGCCTCACCATGGCTAGATTTACTTCATGTAACGCTGCATACCCTGGCTGCCATATGATGCGCCAGGTTGGCACCACCCCACACCAACAACATAAAACATCCCTACAATGCCCAAGCCATTCCTTTCACGCTCATCAGCATTGTGGGGGGTACCGTTATGCTCACCATTCACTGCAACTCACTAAGCCACTTCCAAAGGTGCACACAAATCTGTCCAAGAATGCAAAATGTTGAAAATAAAGATTTCAATGTTTGAGAGCACATTAACAGAAACTTCACATGAACATTAGCTAAAGCACACAAGTGCCTACCCTTGTGTGTTAGTTGGTATGATTGAACTAGGGTGAGTGTGAGGGTCTGCTAGTGAGATGGAGAAGTGATGATGGAAATAGAGAGGGATGGGTGGAGGTGCAAGGTAAGTTGGTGTGAGTAAGGATGTACAGGAGTAGGGTAGGGGATGTGATGAGTGGCACAGCAGGATGAGGTTGAGTGTGGCTTTGCAGTAACGTTTCGTGATCTAATGAGATTATTGAAAGGTTTGCGCCACTGCAGCCGGATCCTTCTGACGACATTCCTGCTTGTGCCCTCCTGTGCAATGTGCAACCAGGCTGTGTTGGTCTTCTGAGGAGGTCTCTTCCGCCCATTGGAAGGGAGGAAGCATATGGAGGGAGTCATGGGAGCGCCTGGGTGCAGCCATGCACCTCTGTTGCAGTGCTTGTCAGTGTTTGCAGCACCTCCATGCTGTAGAACACTGACAGCACAAATATCAAAGTAAATTTGCGCATGGTCCCTTTAAGGAAATTGGCTGATGACGTGTCATAAATGACGTCATCAGACCCGTTTCCTTCAATTGGCCGGGAAACGTGCTGGGCGGGCTTAACAAGCCCAATCAGGGGAAAGTATTGTCCGAGGCCAGGATGGAGCCAACAGCGGGGCTGAGACCCGCCACCAATGTCACCTGCCAAGGTAGGGAAAATCGCGGCCATAATAATGGGCTTAGTGTATAGTGATCTTGGTCTAGTTTCATCAGTTATTTGTTTGAAAATTGAAACACTGATTTCATGTGGAAGTCCTCCAAACATTATAAATATCAACCAGTATGCATGCTTTTTGAAATTAGATTGTGACTGTTAAAGCAGCAAGTTTTCCAAAGCATCCTTGTGGAATTATGTACCGATCAGATGTTGAGAAGTTTCTCTCGCAGAAAAACAGTTTCCCTCAGAATTACATATCCCAATACATAAAGCTACTGGAAAAATTCCAAATTGCATTGCCTTTAGGAGAGGAACAATTACTTATTCCAAGCAGGTAACTCTCGATCAAAACTGTATTAGTCATCATGTGCTGAATCCATTAATTATCATTTGTGTGTGAAAGGATTAAGTAAACAAAAGACAAGATGTAATGGTATAACAGTGGGCATCAATTTGCTGTTCTAAACCAAGTATAAATGAAAGTGGTGCAGGAACATGAAAAGAGTAATTATGACTACAACATTAAAAGGAACTTGAATATTAAGTGTGCGCTGTGTTTTCATGGAGTTACATTAGCAAAATTCTTGTGGTTTTAATGTGCTTTTTGTAATGTAGACATTGAAGATGAGTAAATGTCTAATTCCATATTGATCTTTGTAACTAGAAGAATTTATGTTATGGTGCTGTTTTTGTAGTTTTCCATCTGTTACCCAACTATCTTTAAAATATTTAATCATTTTAACCAAATTCTGGATGTTAACTTGTGCAGTTAAGTAATTGCTATGCTAGTTGCTTTTTAAAAAAAAAAAAAAAAAATCTGGCTTTCAATACATTTACTGCATGAGATGGATCCACCTTATTTTACACTCTCTTTAAATGTTATTCAGCTTGCCTGATCAGAGACCTGTAATTGAGCTCCCACACTGTGAAAACTCTGAATTGATAGTAAGGCTTTATCAGATGCCATATTTCCCAATGGGATTCTGGTCCAGACTTATCAACAGGCTGCTGGAGGTTTCTGCTTATATGCTTCGTAGACAAGGTAATTGTCAGTTACTTTTTGTTGACTCTCTGCTCTATTGATGATGACATATTTTAAAGATGGGGAGGACTGGGCATTAAGATTCTGTTGAATGACTAGTAGGAGAGGGAGCACTGTTTCTATTCGTTTTTAAAAAAAATTATTCTTGGGATGTGGGCAACACTGATAAGGTGTCATTTATTGTATTGACCATCGTAGTCGTCCTGTTGCAGTCATTGTGATTGTGGTCACACAGTGGTGTTAGGAAGAAAATTCCAGGATATTGACCGAGTGACTATGAAGGAAAGGCGATATATGTCCAAGTTAGGATCAGGAGAGTTGCTGGGGAACTTGGAGGTGATCATGTTCCCATGGTCTTGCTGCTCTTGACCTTGGTGTACAGGTCACAGGAGAAAGAAGATGCTCTCAATGTAACTTTGGTGAGTTGCTGCAGTGCATCCTATAGATAGCACATACTGCAGCCACTGTGTGCTAGTGGTGGAGGATATTGAATATTAAATCCAGTGACAGGATGCCAGTCATGGGAACTGCTGTGTCCTGAATGGTGTCAGATAATTGAATAATTGTAACCTCACTTGGTTGGTGTTTGTTTCAGAATTCCAACTGTTTCTTTTAGTATTGCCTCCACAACTAATTTGCAGAGAGATTTTGACATTAATATTTTCGCCACACTGCAGCATTTCCTTTATTGCTGGTATTCCAATATTTGAATTGAGCTAGAATGTTGAGAATATTGACTTTTGTTAATATTCTCAACTTGATAACCATGTTACTGCAATTATCAAAGGCATTAGGACTGCAACTCATCATATTCTGGAATCTTTTAACCACCTTGGATTAAATTATGTTGTTAATTCAGCATGGCATTTGCTAATAATGAAATGAAGGGCCTACTAGAAACTGCTGACTGAATGTAATAAATAAAATTTAAAAGTTAGGATGTTTTGCTGAATGGATAGGAATGATTAATGCACCAGAGAATGATTGATACATAGTGTACCTTTACTTTTTAAACAAAAAACAAACTATGATGTTTCAGATGCAGAGAAACCTTTACGTCCTAATAGGACATATTGGAGACAAGGAGTGTACCTGATCTGGTCACCAGAAGCATACTGCCTAGTGGACTCTGCTTTATTGGACAATAAACCAGAGAGTATTCTCAAAATAACTGTTCCGTGCTGCAAGAAAGGTAAGCTGTTATTTTTCCAATACTTCATGCAAATTTTTTTTTTGGGTGGTTGGGTGGAAGAATGTTTATCTAATTCCAGTTGGGTGTACAGGCCAGCATTGTGTATAATAAGTACAATTTTCCTCGAGCTGTTGTGAGGGCAACTGCAGCAGGAAATTAAATATAATGCCGGACCAGTAAGGTCTCTTTCTTGGGTTTTCCCTTTAGGCACATTGTTGAGGCACTTTGAGGATTTTTACCTTGTACCTAAATTGTCCTGTTACCTGTCCTGGTAGGGTTTGAGTGCAAAGTAAAGAAATACAAACAAATATCGACCTACAAAGCATTGTGCTTTGTATCTCTTTTGAAGTTATATTTAAAACTCATCAAATTACTGTTTTCTTTCTGTGATCACAAAATTGTTACTTTGTTTCTGTTACATAAAAAACGAGCAGGGTTCATTTTGTTGGGCCAGCTTGTGGATCACATTGATTCTCTGCTGGAAGAGTGGTATCCCGGCCTACTGGAGACAGATATACGTGGCGAAGGAGGCACTCTTTTGAAGAAATATGCCATGTATAGCTTTGAAGGTGATCAAGAATGCCAGCAGATTCTAATAGACGACTTGCTAGATGTAGCTGAAGAAGGTATTAATTTCTCTGTAATTAATTAAGTTGTGATAATTAGCATTGAAACCAGGATTTCAATGAAGTACAATTTTGCACATTTGAATTGTGACAAGCACTCATAGCATAATTGTAGATTGTTCCATTCCAAAATTGTATTGTGCTGGGAGAGAACATTTTGAATTTCAACATTATGGTGTAGTAACTGGTAGTCATAGTGATAGAAGCAATTTGAAATGATTGAGTATTACACAAGAAGCATTTTGCACAACAATGAAGTGTATTGGCTTAAATGCATTCTAATTATAGTGTATTACAAGCAACATGTTAAATAAGTCTAATACTGATATTGGTCATATCTTAAGCTGTTTTACTCTAGCAATATTGATGAGACAAACCTATAATACCATTTGTAATATTTAAAGTGTAATTTAATTGTAGTTTCTCCATTAGTTGCCATATTATAAGATTATCTCCTCAATCTACTGTAAATTATTTCTCATTTAGATCTGCAGTAATGATGCCATCAGCAATGAAATCTCTTAAATGTAATTATGCATCATGTTCATGGCGTGCACTGAAACTGGTTTCTGTGCACTGAGCTGCTCCAAGCATAAATCAAACTGAAATTAAAATAGAAAGTGCAGAAAATCAGAAAGGAATGAAGGTTCTGGAACAGAATAATTAACCAACCTAATTGCCTTACTTACCGCTGCTGTACACTCTCCATGTTGGTCATCAATTCCCAAGTCCTGGCATATCAATGAAGTCCACTGAGAGGAGCAAAGGGATCTCGGAGTACAAATACACAAACCACTAAAAGTTGCAACGCAGGTTAACAAGGCCATAAAAAGCAAACATGCACGAGGGTTTATTTCTAGAGGGATAGAATTATTGAGTAGAGAAGTTATGCTGAACTTGTATCGAACCTTGGTTAGACCCCACTTGGAGTACTGTGTGCACTTCTGGTCGCCATGTTATAAAAAGAATATAGAGGCATTGGAGAGGGTACAAAAAAGATTTCCAAGGATGATACTGGAATTACAAGGTTATACCTGTCAGGAAAGGATAAACAGGCTGGGTCTTTTTTTTCTTTTGAAAAGAGAAGGCTGAGGGGTGACCTAATCGAGGTCTTTAAAATTATGAAAGGTTTTGATAGAGTAGACACAGAGAGTGTGTTTCCACTTGTGGGGAAGAGTAAAACTAGATGCTATCAATATAAGATAGTGACCAAGAAATCAAATAGGGAATTCAGAAGAAACTACTTTACCCAGAGAGTGGTGAGAATATGGAACTTGTTACCACAGGGAGTGGTTGAGGCGAATAGTATAAATGCATTTAAGGGGAAAGCTAAGTAAGCATATGAGGGAGAAGGGAATAGAGGGTTATGCTGATAGTTAGATAAGGAAAGATGGGAGGGGGCGCGAGTGGAGCATAAATGTTGGCATGGACTGGTTGGGCCAAATGGCCTGTTTCTGTGCTGTATATTCTATGTAATTCAATATTGTACTTGTTGAATTTTGTAGCCATTTCTCAGCCCAACTTCCCAATCTATCCAGTTCCTTCTTCAACTTATCAGTAGTAAAGTTTGACTGTTTTGTCTCTCCCCACAGAGCTCCCATTATCCACAAACACTGCTATCATCTCCTCAAAGAATCCTAATAGGTTTGTCAAGGTGTTCTCTTTCCCCCTCCAATAAAATCATGGTGGCTTGTCTTGATTGCTTGATACTTCTTTAGGTGTTCTGCAGTACCCTTCCTCAGGATAAACACTAACTTTTTATTTATAATTGATGTCAGGCTCACTTCTCTCCAATCCTTTTGTTACAACTCCTGATTCTGATGATTCCCCAAAAATCCCCCAAATTAATAATTTTCATTGGCCCTTTCCTTCTTATCCTCTGCTTTAAACATTTCAGCCACTTTTTTTAATCATTATTTACTGTTTGCCATAAAATGTCCTGCTTGTTTCACTGAAAGTCAGGAGACCAAACCTGGTTTAATGTGGAGTGTAGAAGGTGTGGCAGGAGCAGCACCAGGCATGCCTTAGAAATGGGTACAAACCTAGTAAAACTACTACAACAAGACTATCTACAAGGCTAAACAATAAAAGCAGTTCATAGATAGAGCTGAGTGGGTTACAAACAACAGATCAGAATAAAGTTATGCAGCCCTACCACATCCAGTTGCGAATAATCATGAACAACCGGCATCTCACAGGAGGAGAAGGCTCCATGAACATTCCCATCCTCAACCGTGGTGGAGCTCAGCACGAGTGTGGGAAACAAGGCTGACGTATTTGCCATAGGCGCTGAGTGAATGATCCTACTTGGCTTTCTTCCAAGGTCCCCACCATCATGCATACGTGCGTTCAGCCACTTCGGCTAACTACACCATGACATTAAGAAATATTTGGACACCGCATCCTGGGCCTTAACAGCATCTCAGTTCTAAACCATTTAGAACTGACTTGGATCTTAAGATGAAAATTGGCTCTTAAATGCCTTGATTAGATTGCATAACTGTTATCACTCCCAAGGTATGTATGAAATATGGATTGTTTAAATGGAAAACAAACCACCAAGATTTGTTTGTGTAGCTATTTCTATACATATCGCTCGAATATCTGTTCTGAACCATACCCTAGCGAGAGTCAACGTAGGAGAGAGAGGGTATGGACATTATGTAAAGCAGCACTTGGCATATTTTACTATATTCAGTTACTTTTGTGTTTTTTTTCCACAGGGGATTTTTTGACTTGTCCCACTGATAGACACAACAAGATATCCATTTCTCGAGTTGCTCCAGACCTTGTGCTGGCTGATCTACCCAGCAAGGTTATGCTGGATGTCAACCACCTTGAGCTTGAACAAACACCTGACTTTTTGTTGGGTAAGATTTAATTCAGATAATTTGTGATTTTATTCTTTCGGTTGTAAAACTACTAAATCACGATGTAGATAAAAACTTTGTTTATAAATTGAGTTGCTGCAATGATGTGAGAAACATCAACTGCTAATTTTTAATCTGGGTTACACTAATATTAAGATCTTGTTGAAAATGTTTCTGCTGCAAATTAACTAACATTTGCTGCATTGAGAACTTTGAAGCAGGCTGATCCAACAACTAAGTTTGCTTGAAAGGAATATTTCATGCAGTGGGACAGTTTCTATTCCATTTAAGACATTAGCCCTGAATTTGATCATCTTTTCAGATGCATACCTAATTGGGATTTTTGGTGAATCGATTATTACATTTTATTAAAATATTGATTTGAAAAGTCTGCACACTTCCTTGGTAAAATGTCAACTTCAACTTTCTTGTTTTCTTTTAAAGGTGATGGAGGGTTTGGGTCTGTCTATCGTGCAACTTACAAATATAAAGAAGTGGCTGTTAAAATTTTTAACAAGCATGTGTCACAGATGTACCTACATCGCCTTCTGAGACAAGTATGTAACAAAAATTGCATTGTAACTGCTTCATAGAGAAAGAAATGATAGGGGGAGTACTTTCAATCTAAAGTATTTATAAAAAAAAAAAAAAAAATAGCTTACCTCTTAATTTCTGTTTTTCGCTTCTGTGGAGATGTCTCATTTCAGTTCTCCTTTCCCTGCAATGTACTGCTGACTTTTCCATGTCCTGATATCCAGTCCATATGTCACTCTGTGGAATGCCCAGTAGAGCTGCTTATGGACACCTGATTAACTATAAGTTACTCCTCAAAATAATAGGGCTCACAGCATTATAGATAGACAGTATATGAAAAATTATTATTGACCATAATTAAACATACACTTAATAACATATGAGTTTTTATCTCGGAAAATCCACACGTTAACAGCAAAATGGTCAGCTGATGAGACCTTGTTGAATTCTGAGGTCTTTCTTCCCGCAATGACTGTTTTATATTGGTTTTTTCCCCAATCCTGTTGTGTTTTAGTATTACCTATTGTTCCTGTCATGTCATCCATGTACCCTGTCATTGACTTGCACATCCTGATTGATCTGTCAGTCAAATCCTTAGGGTGAATTCAGTTACAGAACCATCAAAGGCATTTTAACGTTCCTGTGCATGTTACTTTTCCATCACACTATGCAGCATTCCTTTTGACAGATGTCACATTCCAGTGTGACCTTTGCATACAGCTGTTTATCTATCAAAACAATCACCTACAACTTTAGAAACACCTAACCATCATAACATTTTCCCATCTCTCTTGTGTCACTGTGAAGTTGAAAGACAAATAATTTATACGGTGGTGTTCCGTCTGCGTACTCGCATCTACAACCACTTGATCTTTTTACAGAGTCTGTCCATATCAAAGAGATAATCAAGCTGCTAGTGAGATCAGTTCCAATTGAAAATTTACTGGACACAATTAAATTAATATAAAGAGAAATCAATAGTAGTCCCTTTTGATTAATCCTTTACTAACAGCGCCACCGCCCCCACGCCCCCTCTGCCCCCAACCCTTGGTGGTTAGAGACATTTAAGGCCAGCACGAATTATTATTTCATCAGGATCAATTGATTCTGTCACATAAATGCCTACCCATTTGTTTTGCAAAGCATAGGATCCAAAAATATGAAAATCATTGTGCATTGAATCTTGCTCACTACTCAAAGCACAAGCATCACCTGGAGTTAAATGATCCTCGAGTACTTTGTTATCCACGTTGTGGATAATTTTAATTTCAAATTCCCTGAATTGGAATTTCCAATTTTATAACTTTCTCCAACCCTATCGTGATCATTTCATTAAAAGGTCAGTTTCTCTATGGAGCATATGTCAGTGCCTTGATTAAAAAACCTGTTTTCACATTCCTGAGCCACATTAACCATTTAATGTTGTCGGCAGGACTGACCATGTCTGAGACCCGTTCTTCAATGCATCTTCATCATGCATTCCGCATGCCAGTTGTGTCACATGCAACATATCACATTTGTAACCCAAGATATGCCACACATGACATCAGATACAAGCCTTTCCTAAGCTTTCAGGCTTTCTTATCAAAAGATTTTGGGAGTGCACTAGTTCATGGCAGATTGCACATTTGACGATATTCAAATGAGTTTGAGCGGAAACTTGAGGGAAAAAAACACTTCTCAAAACTAGCGCAACTTTGGGCACAATTTGTGCCTGGATCACCGATTGTGCCCAAAGCGGATACTCTACTGTTTTTACCTGTAGAAAATGAATAAGCTTATGCAATTCTATAGGCTTTTGACAAAGTCCCACATGGGAGACTGGTCAAGAAGGTAAGAGCCCATGGGATCCAGGGCAATTTGGCACATTGGATCCAAAATTGGCTTAGTGGCAGGAGGCAGAGGGTGATGGTCGAAGGTTGTTTTTGTGACTGGAAGCCTGTGTCCAGTGGTGTACCGCAGGGATCGGTGCGGAGTCCCTTGCTGTTTGTAGTGTACATTAATGATTTAGATATGAATGTAGGAGGTATGATCAGTAAGTTCGCACATGACACGAAAATTTGCGGAGTGGTAAATAGCGAGGAGGGAAGCCTCAGGCTATAGGATGATAGACGGGTTGGTTAGATGGGCAGAACAGTGGCAAATGGAATTTAACCCTGAAAAGTGTGAGGTGATGTATTTTGGGAGGACTAACAAGGCAAGGGAATATACAATGAATGGTAGGACCCTAGGAAGGACAGAGGATCAGAGGGACCTTGGTGTGCATGTATATAGATCCCTGAAGGCAGCATGACAGGTAGATAAGGTGGTTAAGAAGGCATATGGGATACTTGGCTTCATTAGCCGAGGCATAGAATATAAGAGCAGGGAGATTATGATGGAGCTGTACAAAATGCTAGTTAGGACACAGCTGGAATACTGTCTGCAGTTCTGGTCGCCATACTATAGGATGGATGTGACGTAAGAAAACTACTAGGCACTTGGTCTAAATATTAAACAAGGCTTTAATCAACTTTTTTTCAACATGGAGATCTAGTTGTGTCCTTCACTAGTTCCTGTTAAAGAATGTCCTGAGCAAGCTGGGCCCATGTCTGAGTATTTGTACTCTCCCTGGACAGCACCACCAGCAGGCCGCCCAGTATCATTTCATAAGTCATTCCACATGAATGACGAGATTCATGTCAGGATGTGATTGCATTGGAGAGGGTGCAGAGGAGATTCACCAGGATATTACCTGGGCTGGAGCGCTTCAGCTATGAAGAGAGACTGGACAGGCTGGGGTTATTTTCCTTAGAGCAGAGAAAGCTGAGGGGGGACCTGATTGAGGTGCACAAAATTATGAGTGGCATAGATAGGGTAGATAGAAAGGAACTTTTCCCCTTAGTAGAGGGGTCAATAACCAGGGGGCATAGTTTCAAGGTAAGGGGCAGGAGGTTTAGAGGGGATTTGAGGAAAAACTTTTTCACCCAGAGGGTGGTTGGAATCTGGAACTCTCTGCCTGAAAGGGTGATAGAGGCAGGAACCCTCACAACATTCAAGAAGCATTTAGATGAGCACTTGAAACGCCATAGCATACAAGGCTAAGGACCAAGTGCTGGAAAATGGGATTAGAATAGACAGGGCTTGATGGCCAGCACAGACACGATGGGCCTAAGTACCTCTTTCTGTGCTGTATAACTCTATGACTCTATAATATTCAGGAACTTGCAGTTCTTAGCCATCTGCATCATCCCAGTTTGGTGTCTCTGTTGGCGGCTGACTTTCGGCCTCGGATGTTGGTAATGGAATTGGCACCCAAAGGCTCCCTGGACCTCTTGCTTAGCCATGAGAAAGACCACCTTAATCGAACACTTCAACATCGGATAGCTCTACATGTGGCTGATGGCTTAAGGTAACTATAATTCAGTACATTGCAATTCACTGTAGCTAGCACCAATAGATTTTGGAGGCAAACTCCAAACTATTAAATGTAATATTAGATCTTATTTTAATTTGTTAAGCAAGCTTAAGTTTGTAGTTTTAGCAGTAATATACCATTTTTGTAAACTGCCATGCATTATTCATGATATAAACACAAAAAATGATGAAAAATAGAATCATTGAGCAAGTATGAACTTTTTATAGTTTTTTAATTGTTAAAAGGAAAAAGGAATTTCTTGGCATTGTTAAAAAAGGAACATTGATGTGTTTTATGACAAGGCCCATCTATTAAAAAAAAAAATTCAATAAATAAGAATATAAATCGCATAGTCTGAGGTTTCCTCTAGTTAAATAACTAATTGTGATGTTGCCCACATTATCTAGAATGGCTTATCATTTGTGGGATCAATATGATTCTTTGTATTGAGGGAATGGTCCAGGAGAGTGGTCTCTTCTACCCAAAATCTCTCTGCCTTGCCTCCTCCCTGCTTTCAAAAGCCTTCTAAAAATCTTGTTCTTTGAGTGTGTTTTTTCTTCTCCTAACTTTTTTGTTTTTCCTCCTGCTCTGAATCAATAGATTTTTCTTTACCCTGTAAAGCACTTTGACATTTTTCTGTATCTGAGGAGTGGTATAGAAATGCAAGTTGTTGAAATATGAAAGTAATCTCAAGTAACAGCAAGATGATAGTAACTATCTTCAATTGAATACTATGTAATTTCTATTAGTATTATTTATACTCCTGTTGACCATTTCATATTCCTTCATTTAGAATAGAGCTGCACTTTTAGAAATAAGGGGTGGGGAGGGTCCCGGTAGAGAGAAATCTAGAATGCTAAAGAGAAAAGACAAGGAAGAAGTGCAGGAAAGTGATTGGGGTGAGGATAACCAGATTGTGTCCGGAAGGGACAGAGCGTACAAACAAAGGAGTGCACTAACAAATAGGGTCCGGGTGAGAGAAAATGGTAATCAGACAAATAGGGCCATAGTACAAAAAAATGTTCATGTCTAAAAATGTTAAAAAGACAAATCTGAATGCATGATGCATTCGTAATAAGGTAGACGAATTAACAGCGCAAATATATGTAAATGGATACGATATAATTGCGATTACGGAGACATGGCTGCAGGGTGACCAAGGCTGGGAGGTGAATATCCAAGGATATTCGATATTTAGGAAGGACAGGCAAAAAGGAGGTGGGGCGGAGCTGTTAGTAAAAGATGAAATTAGAGCAATAGTGAGAAAGGATATTGGCTCAGAAAATCAAGATGTAGAATCAGTCTGGGTGGAGCACCAAGGGGCAGAAAACATTGGTGGGAGTTGTCTATAGGCCTCCAAACAGTAGTGGTAATGTAGTGGATGGCATCAGACAGGAAATGGGAGATGCATGTATCAAGGGTACTACAGTAATCATGGGTGACTTTAATCTACATATAGACTGGCCAAACCAAATTAGCAATAATACTGTGGAGGATGAATTCCTGGAGTGTGTACGCGGTGGTTTTTTAGACCAGTACGTTGAAGAGCCAACTAGGGAACGGGCTATCCTAGATTGGGTATTGTTCAATGAGACGGTGTTAATTAATAATCTTGTGCGGGGTCCTTTAGGGAAGAGTGACCATAACATGAGAGAATTCTTCATTAAGATGGAAAGTGAAGTCGTTCAATCCGAAACTAGGGTCCTAAATCTAAACAAAGGAAACTATGAAGATATGAGGAGTGAGTTGGCTATGATAGATTGGGGAACTTCATTAAAAGGCATGACGGTGGATAGGCAATGGCTAACATTTAAGGAACGAATGCATGAATTGCAACAGTTATACATTCCTTTCTGGCGCCAAAACACAAAAGGAAAAGTGGCCCAACCATGGCTAACAAAAGAAATTAAGGATAGTATTAGATCCAAAGGGGAGTCATAAAAAGTTGCCAGAAAAAGTAGCAAGCCTGAGGATTGGGAGCAGTTTAGAGTTCAGCAAAAAAGGACCAAGAGCTTGAATAAGAGGGGAAAAATAGAGTATGAGAGTAAACTTGCAAAGAACATAAAAGCGGATTGTAAAAGCTTCTACAAGTATGTAAAAAGAAAAAGATTAGTGAAGACAAATGTAGGTCCTTTACAATCAAACAGGAGAATTTATAATGGGGAACAAGGAAATGGCAGAGCAATTAAACAAATACTTTTGGTTATGTCTTCATGGAAGAGGACACAAATAACTTCCCAGAAATGCTAGGGAACCAAGGGTCTAGTGAGAAGGAGGAATTAAAGGAAATGAGTATTAGTAAAAAAAAAATAGTGCTGGAGAAATTAACGGGACTGAAAGCCGATAAATCCCCAGGGCCTGATAATCTGCATCCCAAAGTACTAAAAGAGGTAGCCATGGAAATAGTGGATGCATTGGTTATCATCTTCCATAATCTGTAGAATTTTGGAACAGTTCCTGCAGATTGGAGGGTGGCAAATGTAACCCCACTATTTAAAAAAGGGAGAGAGAAAACAGGGTTAGACCGGTTAGCCTAACATCAGTTGTAGGGAAAATGCTAGAGTCTATTAAAAAGGATGTGATAACAGACACTTAGAAAATATCAACGGGATTAGACAAAGTCAACACGGCAAATCGTGTTTGACAAACCTACTGGAGTTTTTTGAGGATGTAACTGGTAGAATAGATAAGGGAGAACCAGTGGATGTGGTGTATTTGGACTTTCAGAAGGCCTTTGATAAAGTCCCACACAAGAGGCTAGTGTGCAAAATTAAAACACATGGGATTGGGGGTAATATACTGGCATGGATTGAAAATTGGTTAACAGACAGGAAACAGAGAGTAGGAATAAATGGGTCTTTTTCGGGGTGGCAGGCGGTGACTAGAGGGTTACCGCAGGGATCAGTGCTTGGGCCCCAGCTATTCACAATATATATCAGTGATTTGGATGTAATATTTCCAAGTTTGCTGATGACACGAAACTAGGTGGGATTGTGAGTTGTGAGGAGGATGCAAAGAGGCTTCAAGGCGATTTAGACAAGTTGAATGAGTGGGCAAATACATGGCAGATGCAGTATAATGTGGATAAATGTGAAGTTATCCACTTCAGTAGGAAAAACAGACAGGCAGAGTGTTATTTAAATGGTGATAGATTGGGAAATGTTGATGTACAGAGGGATTGGGTGTCCTTGTACACCAGTCACTGAAAGCAAACATGCAGGTGCAGCAAGCAGTTAGGAAGGCAAATGGTATGTTGGCCTTCATTGCAAGAGGATTTGAGTACAGGAGCAAGGATGTCTTCCTACAGTTATACAAGCCCTTGGTGAGACCACACCTGGAGTACTGTGTGCAGTTTTGGTCTCCTTACCCAAGAAAGGATATACTTGCCATAGAGGGAGTGCAGCAAAGGTTCACCAGACTGATTACTGGGATGGCAGGTCTGTCGTATGAGGAGAGATTGGGTCAACTAGGCCTGTATTCACTAGAGTTTAGAAGAATGAGAGGGGATCTCATTGAAATGTATAAAATTCTGACAGGGCTAGACAGACTGGATGCAGGGAGGATGTTTCCCCTGGCTTGGTGGTCTAGAACGAGGGGTCACAGTCTCAGGATACGGGGTAGGACAGAGAGGAGGAGAAATTTCTTCACTCAGAGGGTGGTGAACCTGTGGAATTCTCTACCACAGAAGGCTGTGGAGGCCAAGTCACTGAATATATTTAAGAAGGAGATAAATAGATTTCTAGACACAAATTGCATCAAGGGGTATGGGGAGAGAGCGGGAATATGGTATTGTGATAGAGGATCAGCCATGGTCATATTGAATGGTAGAGCACGCTCAAAGGGCCGAATAGCCGACCCCTACTCCTATTTTTCTATCTGTATGTTTCTAAAGCTGCTGTTTTTTTTGCTGATTTTTAAAAAAACATTTCTTCCTACGCTGTATATATGAATAAATGGCATAGGGCAACCATGTAATATACTAGACATAGGACTAGTATGTCTCCAGATTGTTTCTTGGTAAACCTGCAACAATTAATCCTTAGGCTAATGTCATCTAGTGACAAGTGAGTAGAGCACAAGAATCGTTGTATCTTGCACTGAAAGTTGCTGGTGGTACAAAACAAAATAAAAATCAGAAATAAAAGCCTGAAACTTTATAAAACAATAACTGATAACCTGAAGTCACTGCCGTGCTTTAATCTAATCTTAGGCCAAGGCTCAGCTGATGGATATAAACCACAAGTTTCTCGTGATTAATGACTCCACCCAAATCTACCAATTAGATTGTTGCTTTATCACTCCCAGGTATAAATTGTGTAAAATGTTTGGTTATGTTTGCTTTTAGTTGTGTTAATATATTATTTTTTTTGACAGATATCTGCATTCATCAATGATAATATATAGGGATATGAAGCCTCACAATGTGCTGCTGTTCAACTTGAACCCTAACTCGGGTATAATTGCCAAAATTGCTGATTATGGCATTGCTCAGTACTGCTGCAGAATGGGAATCAAGAGCTCTGAGGGCACGCCAGGTAGAAACTTATCAGTGTACCTAAAGGAGGATCCACTGCAGTATATGTTATTAGAAAATGATTAATTTTTTTACTTAGTTTTGTTGTTTCTGTGCTCATAAATGCAGCACATTTGTCATTCAGTCATAGCCCCCCAATTATGGGTAGAGTTATCTAATACTCCTTGGATTAATATGCAACAGTATGTAAGATGTGCATATGAAAAAGGACAGTAAAGACCAGCCGGTTGATCAAGCCTGTCCCATCTTGGCTTGGTGTGACCTCTGAATAACATCCGCTCCTCCCATGCAGCCATGCAATCTCCTGAGAGAAGCAAAAAAAACTTTGGTCAGTTGAGGAAATATTCTGGGAAATTCCTCTCTAACCCCTGATCAAGTAAGCTCCCGGAGACCACGCTGACTGGATAACCAAACCCCAATGACCCACTTACCTTCTATGTGTAGAGATGTTTGTCACTCTTGGGAACTCTTCTAGCTCTCTTGAATATTTGCAGTGAATCCACACTCACTGCACGTGTCGACAACTTATTCCAGAGGTTAGCGACTCCGCAAAAATAAGTACCTTCTATTACCAAACCAAGCTCTGTGCTTTCGAAACATAGATATGCCCCCTTGTTCCCCCTAACCTATCTAGCTCAATTAGATTGTTGCTTTATCTAAATTGTCTAAATCTAATCCTTTCATGATCTTAAAGACCTCAATCATATGTCCTCAAACTCTATGGGCTGGATTTTCCACCCGGAGGCGGGATGGTTGCGGGTTTGCTATTCGGGTTCCAGTCCCGCTCGCGGTTGCTGTTGCCCTCCATTATTGATTTTCCTGAGATTAGCCTCATTAAGGCCGGCGTGCGTGCTTGCCGGCCCAATTGGTAGATGCGGGTTGGCTGCTCGTGCTTGATGTCGTGCCAGGAGCCTGTATATTTAAGGGGGCCATGTCCCCTTTGATTTTCACTTGCTTTCTTCTGCTTCCGAATGCTGGTTGCTGCAGGCATGGCAGCTCAACAGTCCCTGCTCCCCGTTTTGATGATGACTCCCTCCATGCTCTTGTGGAGGGAGCAAGAGGATGAAAGGAGGTCCTCTTCCCTTCCGATGGATGGAGGAAGCCTCCTCTGCACACAGAGGCAGCCTGGCTGCAAATTGCTGAGGAGGCAAGTGCAAGGTCGGTGTGTACTTGGAAAAAGGTTCAATGATCTGATGTGCTTAGCAAAAGTGAATATAACATCACACTTGCCTTCAATCTGCTTCCCATCTCTTCTCATCCCCATCACTCTGCATTGGCAACCTACCCTAACATCCCTTGCACCTTCACCCATCCCTCTCTATGTACAGAATCACTTCACCATCCTGCTATGCACCCCTTACACTCGATCTCACTGTTATGCAATGACGACAACTAACATCGCACAGGGAGGGACCTTGGTATTGGCAGTTCACTCCATCTTTGTCTCCCTCTAAACATCTATGTTATCCATTCCTTACACTCACTCCATCAATCTCGCTGAAACTCCACTTGTGTGTCTCATTGCAGGAAAAGAGAGCCCACAATAAGAGGGAGAGGGGGAGGATAGGAGGAAGCCAGCTATCCCTGGCGCATCAAACGAATGCTGAGGAGACAGCTCTGGAGATCGTCGGAGGTTCAGAGGAGCTGGAAGTGGGGGACGGAGAGACGGGCACAGTACAGCAAGCTGGTGACAGAATTGATTTGCAACCCTATCATTTTGTTTTCATGAGTGACTGATATGGCATCTGAAAGAAATTGAGTTCTGATCATCTGTATAATGAGATGTGTCTGCTACTTAAATATCACATGTCTAACTCATGCCTTTACTCCCCCACAGGATCATCGAGAGTCCCCCTCCCCACTGTCCATGAGGAAGAGCCGGAGGACTCCTCAGAGAAACCTGCCGTCTCTGAGGGAGCAGCATCAGCAGAAATGAGCACACCCAGCACCAGTGCAGAGACGCACACCTCGGTGGGTAGTTTGCAAGATAGAGTAGTGTTGTCACCTGGCGTATCGCAGCTCACAAGTGAGCATAAGCAGATGGTGGAAAAAGGGACAGCAGTGGAGAGTCCTCACGGAGGCCGCAGGGCACTCCTAGCTCTGCTCAGCTGCATGTGGACGCTGTGCCTCTGGGGCCATCCAGTAAGAGAGCGGTGCTGGAGTTTCAAGAACAAGTGCAGGAGACTCTGACTGGGTTTGCAACCACGGTAACTGCAAGTGTGCGGAGAATGGAGGAGTCTATGTCAAACATGAGCAATGCCGTGGTGCACGCATTGGCGAATGTAGGTGCCGCCATGGAAAGGATGGCAACCTCCATGGAGGACATAAATCGCCAGAGTCAGGAGATCATGTTAACACTTCTAAATAGATGGTAATCTATGGAGGATAGAAGGGCATCTATTGAGGAGAGAAACTAGAGGTTCATGGACGTCTTTGTTATGAGGAATGTCAGCACAGAAATGGTCCTCATGGCCCCACTGATCCGTAGCAAGTGCTCTCCAGCTACTTGCTAGCAGTGAAGTGCGGGTGACCCATGAGGGGGATGGTGGTGGTCAACAACAAGGAAGTGGGGCTCCTCTCCAAGCACTCACACTCCCATGCCACTGCGGAGCCCTTGGTCAGACCCCCAGATGCCTCACCCAACTGAGATGGCCGTCTCTACCTCTGCACAGCCGCAGGAGGAGCAGACTTTTGCGGAGCCCCCCAAGGCTTCCAAACCCAGAGGACGACCACCAAAGGCGTCTAAGCAGGCATAGCAGGGAAGTGAGCCTGCTGCCTCCAAATCTGCTGAAGCCATGGGAGAAGCACCACGAAGAAGCACGTGTAAGAGAAAGCTAAAATACAAATAGTCACAAGGGTAGTCACTTGGGTGATTTCATATTATACCAATTTACGTTTGTGAGCTTTATTTCTAGTGTATTAAAGTAATGCGATGTCAATGATTCAATGCATTGCCCTATGTGTGCTCAGAATTGGAAGTAGCACAGTGAGGGGTGAGGGCGCCTTTCATCTGCAGTGATGGGGAGAGTGATAGTGCACAGTTCATTGTTCAGATGCTGTATTGTGTGGAATGGAGGTCCTGGCAATCCTCATGTGCATGTGCCAGCCACATGTATGTGCAGCATAAAGTTACGTGAATCTGGCATGGATTAGTCCATCCCTTGCCTCATGGCCAGCAATGAAGTTGCGTGCTGGTAGCACTGGGACAGCCGTCTCCACCAGGTGTTTATCATTTGCAGCCTCATTCAGCTCTTCCTCCTCCTCTGAGGAGGAGGAGGCTGTGCGCTGTGCCATTTGTTCCTCGAGCAGCGGTAAGCCGCGCTGCAGTGCGATGTTGTGCAGGGCACAGCAGACCACAATTTTCTGGACACCCTGGCTGGTACGTACTGTAGGGCTCCACCAGATCTGTACAGGCATTTGAAGCGCATTATGATGCTTCTGGTGAAAATGTGGCTCTCATTGTAATGCTCCTTACCTTGGTTTGATGGCCTCCTCATCTGTGTCATTAGCCACGTCTTCAGGGGATAGCCCTTGTCTCCAAGTAGCCATCCGGAAAGTTGGGTTGGCGGATTGAATAGCTGAGGCACAGTTGACTGACGCAGGATGTATGAGTCATGGCAGCTGCCAGGCAACTTTGCGTACACCTGCATAATGTTCTCCCTTTGGTTACACACCAGCTGCACGTTAAGGGAGTGGAAGCCCTTGTGGTTCACAAATACAGCTGGGTTGTGATGGGGTGCCCGAATGGCCACATGTGTGCAGTTGATGACGCCCTGCACCCTTGTGAAGCCTGCCATATTGGCAAACCCAACCACTCGCGCGATGACACTTCATCCGTTGAGAAGTGGATGTAATTGGCCAACTTGCCAAACAGGGCATCAGTAACCTGTGTTACGCATCTGTGTGCGGCAGACTGGGAGATGCCGCTGATGTCTGCAGATGATCCCCGGAAGGACCCTGACTTAAAGAAGTTGAGGGCTGTGGTGACTTTGACAGCCACTGGTATGGAGTGTCCACCCGCTCCTCTGGGCTCCAGGTGTTGGTGCAGCATTGTGCAGATGTTTGCAACTACCTCTCGTGAAAGTCTCAGCCTCCTTTGGCACTGCTGCTCAGTCATGTTGAGGAAGCTCATTCTCTGCCTGTAAACCCTCTGTTGGGGGTTCCTCCTGCGGCGCGGTGCAGCCCTGCGCTGACACCCTCTGCCCTGTGCAGCATCAGGTGGCTCAGGAGAAGGTTGGCGCTCTTGTCGGTGCTGCTGGTGTGCCTGGTTCTGCTGCTACCGCGGCTGCTCATAGAAACATGGAAGATAGGAGCAGGAGTAGGCCATTCGGCCCTTTGAGCCTGCTCCGCCATTCAATGAGATCATGGCTGATCATCCAAATTCAGTACCCTGTCCCTGCCTTCTCCCCATATCCCTTGATCCCTTTAGCCTTAAGAAATATATCCAACTCTTTCTTGAATATATTTAATGAACTGGCCTCCACTGCCCTCTGTGGCAGAGAATTCCACAGATTCACCACTCTCTGGGTGAAGAAATTCCTCCTCATTTCAGTCCTAAATGGCTTACCCCTTATCCTTAGACTACGACCCCTGGTTCTGGACTCCCCGGCCATCAGAAACATCCTTCTTGCATCTAGTCTGTCCAGGCCTGACAGAATTTTATAGGTTTCGATGAGATCCCCTCTCAATCTTCTAAATTCCAGTGAGTATAAGCCCAATCGACACAATCTCTCCTCATACGTCATTCCTGCCATCCCAGGTATCAGCCTGGTGAATCTTCGCTGCACTCCTTCCATGGCAAGAACGTCCTTCCTCAGGTAAGGCGACCAAAACTACACACAATACTCAAGGTGCATCCTTGTTCCTGTACTCGAACCCTCTTGCTACGAAGGCCAACATATCATTTGCCTTCTTAACCGCCTGCTGCACCTGCATGCTTACCTTCAGCGACTGGTGCACAAGAACACCTAGGCCTCTTTGCACTTCCCCTTCTCCCAATCTATTGCCATTCAAATAATAATCTGCCTTCCTGTTTTTGCCACCAAAGTGGATAACCTCACATTTATCCACATTATAGTGCATTTGCCATGTTTCTGCCCAATCACCCAACCTGTCCAAATCGTACTGGAGTTTTACGACATCCTCCTCACAGATTACCCTCCCACCCAGCTTTGTGTCGTCTGCAAATTTGGCGATATTACATCCAATTCCCTCGTCCAGATCATTAATATATATTGTGAACAGCTGGGGTCCTAGGACTGATCCTTGCGGTACCCCACTAGTCACTGCTTGCCACTCGGAAAACGACCCGTTTATTCCAACTCTTTGCTTCCTGTCTGCCAACCAGTTCTCTATCCAAGTCAATACCTTGCCCCCAATCCCATGTGCCTTAATTTTGCACGCTAATCTCTTATGCGGGACCTTATTGAAAGCCTTCTGAAAGTCCAAATACACCACATCCACTGGTTCTCCCTTATCTATTTTACCAGTTACGTCCTCAAAAAATTCCAGTAGATTAGTCAAGCATGATTTACCTTTTGTAAATCCACGTTGACTTTGTCCGATCCTGTCACTGCTTTCCAAGTGCTCTGCTATTACATCTTTTATAATGGACTCTAGCATTTTCCCCACTACCGATGTCAGGCTTACCGGTCTATAATTTCCCTGCTTTTTCTCTACCACCTTTTTTGAATAGTGGGGTAACATTAGCTACCCTCCAATCCATGGGTACTGTTCCAGAGTCTATCGAGTTCTGGAAGATGACCAGCAATGCATCTACTATTTCTAGGGCCACTTCCTTAAGTACCCTGGGATGTAGATTATCAGGCCCTGGGGATTTATCAGCCTTCAGTCCCATCAATTTTCCAAACACCATTTCCCTACAAATACTGATTTCTTTCAATTCCACCCTTTCATCAGACCCTATGTTCCCTGGCATCTCTGGGAGGTTATTTGTGTCCTCCTTTGTGAAGACCGAACCAAAATATGTATTTAGTTGGTCTGCCATTTCTTTGTTCCCCATTATAAATTCCCCTGATTCTGACTGCAAGGGACCTACGCTTGACTTCACCAATCTTTTTCTCTTCACATATCTATAAAAGCTTTTACAGTCAGTTTTTATGTTCCCTGCAAGCTTACTCTCATATTCTATTTTCCCTTTCTTAATTAATCCCTTTGTCCTCCTTTGTTGAATCCTAAACTGCTCCCAATCCTCAGGATTATTGCTTTTTCTGGCCAATTTATATGTCCTCTCCTTGGATCTTATGCTCTCCCTCATTTCCCTTGTTAGCCACGGTTGAGTCACCCTTTTTTATTTTTATGCCAAACTGGAATGAACAAATTCTGTAGCTCATCCATTCGGTCTTTGAATGTTTGCCATTGCCTATCCACCGTCAACCCTTTGAATGACATTCCCCAATCAATCCTACCCAACTCGCTCCTCAGACCATCGTAGTTTCCTTTGTTTAAATTGTGGACCCTAGTCTCTGAGTCAACTACTTCATTCTACATCTTCATGAAGAATTCAATCATATTATGATCACTCCGACCCAAGGGGCCTCGTACAACAAGATTGCTAATTAATCCTTGTTACATAATACCCAGTCTAAGATGGCCTGATCTCTGGTTGGTTCCTCGACATATTGGTCCAGGAAACCATCCCGTAAACACTCCAGGAATTCCTTTTCCACAGTATTGTTACTAATTTGGTTGGCCCAATCTATATGTAGATTAAAGTCACCCATGATGACTGCTGTGCCCTTATTGCACGCTTCTTGAATTTCCCTTTTAATGCCAACCCCAACCTCCGCCTTACTGTTGGGAGGTCTATATACCACTCCCACTAATGTTTTTTTCCCCTTAGTATTCCTCAATTCTACCCATACAGATTCCACATCATCAGAGCTAATATCCTTCATTACAATTGTGTTAATCCCTTCTTTAACCAGTAATGCTACCCCACCTCCCTTTCCTTTTTGCCTATCCTGAATATCGAATACCCCTGGATGTTGAGTTCCCAGTCTTGGCCATCCTTGAGCCACGTTTCCGTAATCCCAACCAAATCATATTCGTTTACCTCTATTTGCGCAGCCAATTCATGCACCTTATTACAAATGCTCCTTGCATTAAGACACAAAGCCTTCAGGCTTGTTTTTTTAACGCTCTTAGACCTATTAGAATTATTATTTACTGTGGCCACGTTTGATTTAAACCGTTGATTTCTCTGACTGCCACTTTTGTTTTTCTCCTTCCTATCTTTTGCTTTTATCCTTGTTTCCCTTTCTTCTGTCTCCCTGCTCAGGTTCCCAACCCCCTGCCATTTTAGCTTAAACCCTCCCCCACAGCACTAGCAAACACTCCCCCCAGGACATTGGTTCTAGCCCTGCCCAGGTGCAGACCGTCCGGTTTGAACTGGTCCCACCTCCCCCAGAACCGGTTCCAATGTCCCAGGAACTTGAATCCCTCCCCCTGGCACCATTCCTCTAGCCACGTATTCATCTGAAGTATCCTTCTATTTCTACTCTGACTAGCACGTGGCACTGGTCGCAATCCTGAGATTACAACCTTTGAGGTCCTGTTTTTTAACTTATCTCCGAACTCCCTATATTCCGCTTTTAGGACCTCATCCTGCTTTTTACCGATATCGTTGGTGCCTATATGCACCACGACAACTGGCTGTTCACCCTCCCCTTCCAAGATGTTCTGCAGCCGCTCGGAGACATCCTTGACCCTTGCACCAGGGAGGCAACACACCATCCTGGAGTCTCGTTTGCGGCCGCAGAAACGCCTATCTATTCCCCTTACAATAGAATCCCCTATTACTATAGCTCTACCCCTCTTTTTCCTCCCATTCTGTGCAGCAGAGCCACCCCTGGTGCCAGGAAGTTGGCGGCTGCTGCTGCCTTCCTCTGATAAGCCATCCCCACCCAACAGTACTCAAAGTGGTGTATCTGTTGGAGAGGGGGATGGCCACAGGGGACCCCTGCACTACCTGCCTGCGCCTAGTACTCTGCCTGTTGGTCACCCGTTCCCTTTCTTCCTGTCCAACCTCTACCTGCGGTGTGTCCAACTCCGTAAACGTGCTATTCACGATGTCCTGAGCATAGTGAACGCTCCAGTATGCATCCAATCGCAGCTCCAGTGCCGCAATGCGGTCTGTCAGTAGCTGCAGCTGGATGCACATCCTGCACATGTAGTTGTCAGGGACACAGGAAGTGTCCCTGAGTTCCCTCATATTGCAGGAGGAGCATATCATGTGGCCGGGCTGTCCTGCCATGACTTACCCTTTGATTTAATTTAAATTCAATTAAGTAATCAATCCCACTAATTACACTACAGTTAACTGGTTTACCAACAGTCCCCGGTACACCAGAGAGACCTTAGAAACTATAAAACACAGAGTTAAAGTTTAAAAAAAAAAGAGAAATACTCCCCAACCAATCACTTACCTGCTTCCTGGTGACGTCACACTTTGATTACTTTTTACCTCTCTCCCCCGCTGTTGAATTGGTGTGCCTCACTGCTCACACCCAGGTCCGATGCTCTGGTCGGGCCTCGCTGCCGGTTTTATGCTCTGCCTCGCCTCACTGCTCACACCCAGGTCCGATGCTCTGGTTGGGCCTCACTGCCGGTTTTATGCTCTGCCTCGCCTCACTGCTCACACCCAGGTCCGATGCTCGTCCTCCGAATCTGAGGACCATGATGAGAGAATATAAATGATTCCCATTCTGCTGGTGAAAATGTCACTTGAGGATGAAATGTTATAAGCGCTTAGTCAAAGTGGAGAGAGGTTATTCCAAGGCGGTCACAGTGTATATAGATCTCACAACACACACTTACAACCTCAAAAGACTTGAAAAATGTCTTCCAGATCCTGAAATCAGAAAGTTCTGGCTTTTGAAATTGAACTGATGTGGCAGGTTAGCTTTAATGCTACACTTGCAGCTGTGAACTATTCAGCTTGTTGGAACACCCGACACAATCAGCTGGCCTGTTTCTAGAATGCCGTGGAACACACTGAAAATGTGGCAAAATTGAAAAGCCCTCTCAAAATAGCATTAAACAGGTAGTTAACAAGCCTGCCTCTCCTGCCGCTTGGTGTCGGGTCTGATCAGGAGTCGCAGACCCTGTGATGATCAGTAACATGTCATTCTATAGTGGACACTAGGTGGAGCCGTAGAGCTGTATATAAGACTACACTACCCAGCTGTATGTATATTAAGACTACATTACCCATGAGGCACTAGGCTACCCACAAGGCAGCAGTCAAGATGGAAGCCTCTACAGATACTGTACCTAGTCCACATGTGCTCAATAAAGTAACTAGCAAAAGCTAGCTGTGTTCATAATAAGAATGTCTATTTATTAATGAACATAAGATGGTACCAGGGTGGTGAAGATCTGCTGAAAATTGTGAAAAGCGACATGGAGAATTTGAAGCCACCAGAGCGTTTGAAACTCACAGGAAACATCGACTACAATTGGCAGACTCTTAAACAACAATTCGAACTCTACATTGCAGCCATCGGATTCGGTACGAAGCCAGACGCAAGGAAGATAGCATTGCTGCTTACGGTTGCAGGCCCACAGGCGATAGAGGTATTTAATACATTTGTATTTAATCCAGTGGAGAACAGAGAAAAATTAGAAGATGTGCTAAAAAAATTTGATGCACATTGCTCTCCCAAAAAGAATGAGACCTATGAAAGATACATCTTCTGTTCTCGGACACAGCAGCAAAATGAGACTTTTGACAGCTTTATAACTGATCTGAAACTGAAAGCACAGACATGTAATTTCTCTGAGCTCAAAGCATCCATGATTCGTGACCAGATTGTGTTTGGTATTCATGATAAAAAAGTCAGGGAACGTCTGTTGAGAGAAACCGAACTAAATTTGGAAAATGCGGTGAAAATATGCCAAGCCAGCGAGCTAGCTCGAAAGCACGCGAAGACTTTCAGTGAAATCAATAATGATGCGATTGTAATGAGTGATAATGCTGTGCTGTGCCCTATAAGGGGAAGAAACATGGGCAGAACAGAAATGAAAAGCAATCGGAGGATGAAATTTTTAATTGTAAACGCTGTGGTTACAAACACCAGTTAAGACAATGCCCAGCGTTTGGAAAAATGTGCACAAAGTGTAATGGAAAGAATCACTTTTCCAAACAATGCTTTTCAAAAGTACAAACTAAGAAAGGGCAACGAGTTAATGTAATTGAGGACACTGATTTAAGTGAGACATTTTTTGTAGGAATGGTGTCATGTGACAATATCAAAAAGGATACAGAAAATGTGCAACCCTCAGAAATGGACAATGCTGAACATAAAGTTAATGCAGTAAAAGAGGACAAATGGATGATCCCACTGCAGGTAAATGGAGCATTAGTTACATTGAAACTAGACACTGGGGCAAAAGCAAACTTAATCAGTATGAGTGACATTAACAATATGAAAGAAAAGCCCAAAATACAGAAAAAGTCAGTACTACTGAAGGACTATAATGGACAGAAAATAGATAACTTAGGTGTATGCAGACTTAAAGTGACAGTCAAAGACAAAGTGCATCATCTCATGTTTTCTGTTGTGGCTGAAAGGCTTGATTCACTACTGGGTGACAAAGCTTGTGAGGACTTAGAACTGGTCAAGAGAGTCTACTGTATAAACTGTGCCATAAGCAGACCAGATGACTCGGTGGATTCTGTAGTGAATAATTTCCAGGATGTGTTCAAAGGATTTGGAGTTCTACCATTCACTTACAAGATCCAGCTAAAGGAGGATGCTCAGCCAGTGGTACATGCTCCACGAAGAGTTCCAGCACCCCTGCGTGACCGGCTCAAGAATGAACTGGACAGAATGACCACACGAGGAGTCATCAGGAAAGTCGAAGAGCCAACAGACTGGGTTAACTCCATGGTATGTGTAAAGAAAAAGAACAATGATCTAAGAATATGCATGGATCCAAAGGACTTAAATGCAAACATAAAACGTGAACACTACCAGATTCCCAAGCGAGAAGAAATCACCAGTGAAATGTCAGGTGCCAGATACTTTACAAAGCTCGATGCCTCACAAGGATTTTGGCAACTAAAACTGGATGAAGAGAGCACCAAATACTGTACCTTCAACACACCATTTGGCAGGTATTGTTTCCTCAGAATGCCTTTCGGGATAATATCTGCATCTGAAATCTTTCATAGAGCGATGGAACACATAATTGAAGGTCTGGAAGGAGTTCGGGTCGATGTTGATGACATCATCACCTGGGGCTCCACACTGAAAGAACACAATGAGCGACTGACTAAAGTGCTACAGAGCATACGCCGGAATGGATTGAAGCTCAACAAAGCCAAGTGTCAGTTTGGCATCCAGGAAGTCACTTTCCTAGGAGATAATCTATCTGGTAAAGAAATAGAGCCAGATATGGAAAAAGTAAACGCCATACTCAAAATGCCCCGACCCACTGACAAAAAAGGAATGCTACGCATCATGGGGATGATAAACTTCATTGGAAAGTTCATTCCTAACTTGTCAGCCAAGACCGCCTGTCTGCGAGTCCTGCTACATAAAACAAATGAGTTCGCATGGACAGAAAGACATGAACAAGAGTGGATAAACCTCAAAACAGTGCTGACAACCACACCTGTACTCACCTTCTTTGACCCAACAAAGAGAATCAAAGTGTCAACGGATGCATCAAAAGATGGCCTAGGTCCGGTCTTGCTACAAGCAGAGGGTGAAGATTGAAAGCCTGTTGCCTATGCCTCCAGGTCTATGACTGATACTGAGTGTCAATACGCCCAGATTGAAAAGGAATGTCTAGGCTTGGTAGTTGGGCTAGAAAAGTTTCATGGCTACATATATGGACTTCCCACCTTCACAGTTGAGACAGACCACAGCCCTCTGGTTGCCATCATAAAAAAAAAACCTGAATGAGATGTCTCCAAGGATTCAACGACTCATAATGAAGCTGCAAAGATATGACTTTGAACTGATCTACACACCAGGCAAATACATAGTGTTAGCAGATGCACTATCCCGAGCACCCACAATGAGTCCTGTGAGCTCTACTGAAGAAGACGTGGATGTTCATGTGAGTATGGTCACTGCTGCGCTGCCCGTGTCAGACACAAAATCAATGCAAATAGCAGAAGAAACAGTAAAAGATACAGTATTACAAACAGTAATAGAGAACATTCATCATGGTTGGCCAAAAGGTTCCTGTCCAAAATATTTTCACAAGGTCAGAATTGAGTGTCGCAAGTGGACTATTACTAAAACAGAACAGAATAGTCATTCCACAGGCTCTGCGTCAAGACATGCTCAAAAGGATTCATGAGGGACACCTTGGAATTGAAAAATGCAAAAGGAGGGCAAGAGACACTGTTTATTGGCCTGGTATAAATAAGGACATTGAGAACATGATAGGCAAATGTGAGACATGTCAGAAACACCAAAACAAACAAGCAAAGGAACCAATGATAGTAGCTGACATACCAACAGCACCATGGCAAAAGGTTGGTATGGACCTTTTTCATTTAAATGGTAAAGACTATCTAATAGTGATTGACTACTATTCTAACTATCCTGAGATGGCGCTGCTCTCGAGCACCACAGCAAGCAGTGTCATAATGCATGTGAAATCCATCTTCGCCAGACATGGAATTCCCAGGATTGCCGTTAGCGACAATGGTCCGTGCTTCAACTGTAAGGAGTGGCAACAGATTGCAGCACATTATGACTTTCAGCACATCACATCCAGTCCTTTGTATGCTCAGTCAAATGGTAAGGCAGAGAAAGGTGTTCAAGTTCTCAAGCAGCTGCTGAAGAAAGCGACAGAAAGCAAGTCTGATCCTTATCTCGCCCTGCTGAGCTACCGAGCCTCACCTTTAGACTCTGGTTCTTCACCTGCTGAACTCCTAATGGGTCGCAAGTTGTGCACCACGCTACCCTGCTGTGCAAAAGAACAGCAAAGTGCGGAACTGAGACAGAGACTTCAACTGTTAAAGCTGAAACAGAAATCATACTATGACAAGTCATCCAAAACTCTAAAACCATTGACCAGGGATGATGTCAGGATTGAGGATCCAGATGCATGGAACAGGAAAGCTACAGTTCTTGAGGAAGTAGGACCAAGGTCATACACTGTTAGAACTGAGGAAGGACAGATTCTCAGGAGGAACCGCTGTTCCCTCCTAAAAACACGAGACTATTCAAGAGCAGATTGATGACAATGCCGCAACTGCATCTCGTCATTCACCGCCAGAACAATCTCATGAAGACACATCAGACTTACCCGTGTTGAGAAGATCCACACGTGAAGTAAAAAAGCCTGATAGACTTAATCTTTGAGTACAATGTAAAGCTTTGAAAATGTGTTGACTGTTTTGAAAATGTTTATGTTTATAGAGCACTAACAAAAGTGTTACTGATATTATCTTTATTGTTTTCTTGAAAGTTGATTGATATTGATTTTGTTAAACCTCAAAGAAAGGGGGATGTAATGATCAATAATATGTCATTCTATAGTGGACACTAGTTGGAGCCGTAGAGCTGTATTTCAGACACTTTGGAAAGTTGCGTGGAGGCGGGTTGACAACCCGCCTTCAATCATTTTGGATTTAACTATTGACCCGCCTCCAATCCCGCCCCCTGAGCGCCGGAAAAATCGCGACCAATGTTTTTCCAAAATAAAAAGCCGCAGTTCTCTTCGTCTGTTCTGATAACTGAGGGCCTTTAAGCTACATATCAATCTAGTGGGCCAACTCTAAATCTTTTCTGGGGCCTCTCTATCTCCGGTCATGTACTAATTAAGGAAATGCAACTTGATTAAAGGACAAAATTGTAGGTAGAATATTTCAATCAGTCAACTGTATTTGCCTGCACCCATAAATTCAGTGTCCTGTATGAGTCAATGTGTAGTGGGGAGTGCCAATGATTGTGTAAAGTTTTATTTTGCCTTTTCTCCTTATTTTGTGGTTATCAGAACAAGAGATATTAGTAAAAGAAATTTGAAAAAACTTGCATTTAGTACTGGAAAATGGAATGCTTCTATTTTAGGCGCCTTAGCGAGATCAAGTCCTACCAGATAATAGCATAATGAGAGTAAAGCTCCTTCGATTTTGCCCCAGCAATATGTCTTGACCCACCCTTATTAAAAAACCCTCCTTTCCCTGTAGAATGACTGTTTCTGCTTCTCTTGCTAGCTATTTTTCTAACCTGTTACCAGTTAGTGCTGAATTAGGAGCCATGTTTGTGTTGTGGTATTATGCATACAATAGACTGTATTGGAACTGGCCAAACACATTTCACATTGGACTGTTACATGCAGCTGTGAGTTTTGTGTAATATGTTTAGAAAGCCATTGAATATTGAGGAAGTGAACTGCCACTATTGCAGTACTTCATACAACAAAAGCAATCAGCAGAATTGCTTGATGTTAAAATGGAGCTCGAAGCTTACTTTGGAAGTATTCGGGTTATGGAGAAAAGTTGGGAATTGGGATGGCAAATAAAATGGAGTGAATTCAAGCCCAAAACAGACTCCTCCTGTTTCTAAACTTGTGTACCTGTGATTATAGTATTTTGATTAAGTGTGCTTTTGAATTTGCGTAATCATTATTTTCTTTTGTTAGGATTTCGAGCACCAGAAGTTGCAAAAGGAAATGTCATCTATAATCACCAGGCTGATGTCTATTCCTTTGGCTTGCTTTTATATGATATTATTACTAATGGTGAAAGAATCTCTGAGGGAATGAAGTTTCCAAATGACTTCGATGAGATGGCGATTATGGGGAAATTGCCAGGTAATTTTTTTAAACCGATGAATTACAAAAACATTTGATGTAACTTTTAAAGGATAATATTCTGAACCATTTCCTCTTCATGCCAGTGCTTTCTGCTGGAAATGTTGGCTAATTCACACTGTAGGTGTTTCCAAGACCTTCTTAGACAGCCCCTTGGAACCGAGGATGACTTGCTTCCACATTAAAAATGAGTTCTCAGGTGACTGATGAGTCCAATGCAGGACTTACACTCTCTGTCACAGGTGGGGCAGACGGTGGTTGAAGGGGCAGGTGGGTGGGGTGCTTGGGTTGACGCACGCTCCTTCCACTGTTTGCGCTTGGCTTTCACTTGCTCCCAGCGAAGAGACTCGAGGTGTTCGGCGCCTTCCCGGATGTTTCTCCTCCACTTTGTACGGTTTGGGTCAGGGATTCCCAGGTGTTGGTGGGGATGTTGCACTTTTTCAAGGAGGCTTTGAGGGTGTCCTTGAAATGTTTCCTCTGCCCACCTGGGGCTCTCTTGCCGTGTCGGAGCTCCGAGTAGAGCGCTTGTTTTGGGAGTCCCGTATCGGGCATACGGACGATGTGGCCCGTCCATCGGAGGTGATCGCGCATGGTCAAAGCTTCGATGCTGGGGATGTTGGCCTTAGCGAGAACACTGACGTTGGTACGCCTATTCTGCCAATGCATTTGCAGGTTCTTGCGGAGGCAGCATTGGTGGTACCTCTCCAGTGCTTTGAGGTGCCTGCTGTACATGACATGTCCATGTCTCTGAAGCATACAGGAGGGCGGGTATCACTACTGCTCTGTAGACCATGACCTTGGTGCCGGGTTTGAGGTCCTGGTCTTCAAACACTCTCTTCCTCAGGCGACCGAAGGCTGCACTGGCACACTGAAGGCAGTGTTGGACTTCACATCATCGACGTCTGCCCTTGTTGACAGTAAGCTCCCGAGGTATGGAAAGTGGTCCACGTTGCCCAAGGCCTTGTCGTGAATTTTGATAATCGGGGAGCAGTACTGTGTGGCGGGAGCAGATTGGTAGAGGACCTTTGTCTTATGGGTGTTAGTGTAAGGCCCATGCTCTCGTACGCTTCGGTGAAGATGTTGACGATGGTTTGGAGTTCGGCCTCAGTGTGCGCAGACGCAAGCGTCATCTGCATACTGTAATTCAACGACAGAGGATGGGACGACCTTGGATCTGGACTGGAGGCGACGGAGGTTGAACAGTTTCCCGTTTGTTCTATAGATTAGCTCCACTCCAGCGGGGAGCTTACTGAGGGTGAGATGGAGCACTGCAGCCAGGAAGATCGAGAAGAGCATTGGTGCGATGACACAGCCTTGCTTGTTCCCGGTCAGTACGTGAATTGGGTTTGTGGTGGATCCGTTGGTCAGGATCACGGCTTGCATGTCGTCGTGAAGCAGGTGGAGGATGGTGACAAACGTTTGAGGGCAGCCGAATTTGAGGAGGACACTCCAGTGTTCTCGCTGAGGCCAGCATCAAGGACACATAGAAACATAGAAGATAGGAGCAGTCGTAGGCCATTCGGCCCCTGGAGCCTGCTCCACCATTCAGTGAGATCATGGCTGATCATCCAAATTCAGTACCCTGTCCCTGCCTTCTCCCCATATCCCTTGATCCCTTTAGCCTTAAGAAATATATCTAACTCCTCCTTGAATATATTTAATGAATTGGCCTCAACTGCCTGTTGTGGTAGAGAATTCCACAGGTTCACCACTCTTTGGGTGAAGAAATTCCTCCTCATCTCTGTCCTAAATGGCTTACCCCTTGTCCTTGGACTGTGACCCCTGGTTCTGGACTCCCCGGCCATCGGGAACATCCTTCCTGCATCAAGTCTGTCTAGTCCTGTTAGAATTTTATAAGTTTCAATGAGATCCCCTCTCATTCTTCTAAACTCCAGCGAGTATAAGCCCAATCGACCCAATCTCTCCTCATACGCCATTCCTGCCATCCCAGGTATCAGTCTGGTGAATCTTCGCTGCACTCCCTCCATGGCAAGAACATCCTTCCTCCGATAAGGCGACCAAAACTGCACACAATACTCAAGGTGTGGTCTCACCAAGGCCCTGTACAACTGCAGCAAGACATCCTTGTTCCTGTACTCGAACCCTCTTGCTACGAAGGCCAACATACCATTTGCCTTCTTAACCGCCTGCTGCACCTGCATGCTTACCTTCAGCGACTGGTGTACAAGGACACCCAGGTCTCGTTGCACTTCCCCTTCTCCCAATCTGTTGCCATTCAGATAATCTGCCTTCCTGTTTTTGCCACCAAAGTGGATAACCTCGCATTTATCCACATTATACTGCATCTGCCATGCATCTGCCCAATCACCCAACCTGTCCAAATCATACTGGAGTTTCTCGGCATCCTCCTCACAGCACACACGCCCACCCAGCTTTGTGTCGTCTGCAAACTTGGAGATATTACATCTAGTTCCCTCGTCTAGATCATTAATATATATTGTGACTAGTTGGGGTCCTAGGACCGATCCCTGCGGTACCCCACTAGTCACTGCCCGCCACTCGGAAAAAGACCTGTTTATTCCAACTCTTTGCTTCCTGTCTGCCAACCAGTTCTCTATCCAAGTCAGTACCTTGCCCCCAATCCCATGTGCCTTAACTTTACACGCTAATCTCTTATGCGGGACCTTATCAAACGCCTTCTGAAAGTCCAAATACACCACATCCACTGGTTCTCCCTTATCTCTTTTACCAGTTACATCCTCAAAAAATTCCAGTAGATTAGTCAAGCACGATTTACCTTTGGTAAATCCATGTTGACTTTGTCCGATCCTGTCACTGTTTTCCAAGTGCTCTGCTATTGCATCTTTTATAATGGACTCTGGCATTTTCCCCACTACCGATGACACCCTCAAAGCCTCATTGAGGAGGACTTTCCCTGTGGCAGACAGCAGGGAGACTCCTCAGTAATTACTGCAATCAAACTTGTCACGATTACGGCATCTCTGAGATCCCCTGGCATGCTCTCCTCTTTCCAAATAAGAGGGCACCAGGAATATTGCTCAGCAATGTGCCGTGTGAAGTATGACAGAGTCCATTTTGCCTTCCTCTAGGGTGAAACTGTTGTGTAGCGTTGTCTCTGGTGATTTAAGGCTTTTTTATGTTGTGGTAGTGGTATTGGATACCCCAAGTCTGAGTCTCGTGCACCTGGCTGCAAAACAAAAATTTCACTGTTGGGACCTTCAGTAGGCGGTTTGGAAGATCTACTAAAAATGGTGTTTCTGGCAGCTAAATTTAGTGAGATAGCCTTGATTCACAAAACATCATTACCTCATTATCAAGCCAATTACTGAGAATAAATTCTTGTCTATGATGAAGCTATGAGCTTTGATTTGCTAAGGCACAAGCTTCCAGAATTGAGGGAAGCAAGGAGAAAGTTAGTGACAATATAAAACCCTGATATTAAAAGGGCCGTGGCTCTGATCTTATTCCCATTGAAGATGTTCAAACATTTTAAAAACTATCCAGGTTCCAGTTATATTACTTTGAATAGGTCCCAATTTCTTTTAAAAGCCCCAATTTTTCAAACAGTGAACAGGTTCTGCTATTTCAAGTTTGAAGAGGCCTTTTTATAAAAAATTTTTTTTTTTTAAATGGAAGAGATGCCTCCCTGCACTGGCATGATTTCTTTATTGCCAAACAGGCACCGCTTTCTCCTGGTTTGTTCCTGAGATAAGACATTATGATGTTATTAAAGTTTGAGAAATTTAACATTGGAAACCCTAATCTCAGTATTACCAACAGGTGTAAAAGATATTGCAGGGTAAATGTGGGCACTTTTATAATAGCATTATCCGTAGGACCAAGTTGACATAGGAGTTTTCACTGCATTTTGTATTGGAATGTTACTATTTTTAATGTATAATTATTTATCACTTCGGATTGGTAAGATCAGCATCCAGAACCAGGAAAGAAGCCATTTCCTACTCCCACAATGAGTGCCATTCACCAACAAAGTTCTTTTCCAGATTAGCAGCACAGAGCTTTTCTGGCTATGATGATCGTGAAGGGTGGAGATGGGTGACCCTTAGTAGATGTATTGCCCTTCCTGTGGAGTTGAACCCATGTTCATAGTGTGGAATTTATAAATGGTTCATTTAGTTTTAATTTACAATGACACATTGATAGCTGTGTACACAACTACTACTCTTGTCAGTTTTGGGCATTAAAACAAAACACTTTTTCGCACCCATTTTTACATTTTTGTGAACATTGCTTGAGTTTCTGTTTCCACGCCATGTTTGGGTCCCATGCAAGAAGATCCAGTTTGATTGAGGACAACAGTGTGCTTTGATTTTATATTTTACATGTAAGTTGAAACATTGAGAGCCGGGGAATTTTGTGCAGTGAATTTTCTATGTAATGGAATTATGTTTCTCATCATTCTACCTGATTTAGAATGGATGACTTGGTTTTTTTTTCCCCCTTATGATTCAAGGATTGCTGTTTGTTACTGCTGCAAAATCCAACCGTATATTTTTTATGGCCTTTGTAAGAGGTGGACTTTTTACAGCCATCACTTATCTGAGTATGACGCTAAATACTATTAAATGTTTGGCTCTTAATCAGTGTTCACACCTTTTTAGATCCAGTCAAAGAATTTAACTGTTCCCCATGGCCTGGTATCCAGAATTTAATTGATGATTGTCTGAAACAAAACCCCGAGGACAGGCCTACAGCTTCTCAGGTAAGATTATAAAATGGTTGAAAAGTAAGCTTTAAGCACAGGCACCAAAATAATCTACCCAATAATAATGTATGTTGGTCAGCAAATGGAAGTTGGATGAAAATTTGTCCAATATGGATACATTTATGTAAAGTGTAGTTCACTTTATATAAAATTGATACAGCAGTGACTGCTCTGAGACTGTTAGCTATACAATGCAACTCACAGCTGGCAGCACTCATGGCAAGAGGGAATTTTGTGCTTGAGTGCATATACTTGTATTTATATATCTAGAAATCCACTCCTGGTCACATCAGCAGATGGTGGGAAAGCATGTATAATCACACATGGGCTCTGGATAGAGTGGGCATGATGTGCCAAATGGACTTTTCTCACTCAGGATTTTATGTTCTTAAATCATGGAATTAAGCAGTGATCCAAGTGGGGCCAGTAGTGAGGAACTGAAGGAAACTGATTTGTGTATAAAGCAGTTCATTTATTTTAAGAGTAAAGCACAAAAGAGAGATTCGGGCTCTCTGAGGAGAAAGCATTACATTTTCATAGTTACTGCTGCCAAAACCACAGATTTTATTCAATGTCATCTACATCTGGTGAACTCCAAAACCTTTGGAACTATCAGACTTTTTTTGTTGGTTTCCTAGGTCTCTTTTTTTACTTACAATCTTCTTTAGATTTTCCACTTTCCCCTTTTTCTCCTCTGGTTTTGTCCAGATTCTTTGTGTTTTTCTCATTCTTGATCTTTTTCAAGCTTGGCATTGTGAAGTCCACTGTGTAATTATGTTGCATTAAACAATTATTCTAATGTTTGAAAGTGCAATAACAACCCAAATGGCTTCTAGCATTCTATTGATACAAATTTACCTTTAGCATAGCAGTTTACCTGGTTACTTGTTGAGAGTCAGTTGTGGGCAGGTAGAACTTTTTCCTCATTCTCAACAGAAAATGTATCATTTTCCCTATGACATGAAACATAACGTTATGGATTTAATTTACGTGAATTGTTCTCCCTTTTATTGTAAACGCAACTGGATAATACTTAAGATTCTATTACACCTTGCGTCACTTTAGAAGATAGATAATATCAGCCACACCAGGCATTTTTCATGGTTCTCTAAACTATTAAACAGGCTGATTCTCGAATCGAATTATTTAATGAAGCAAGCAGTATAGGCAATATTGAATAGCAAAAAAAAAGTCTGAATGGTTCGCAAGACGTTAATTAAACAAACCAAGTAGATGAGACCCTTCTTACAGAACTTGAGATGAAATATTTTTTCAAAACGAAGTTAGCATTCAGTCCTCAGCAAAAACAGTATGTAGTATTTGTACGGATTATGTAAACACAAGTTTATGGGGCCTAATTCTTCCCCATGAACTGTACAAAATAAATCAAACTGCAAATACATGATATGTGCTGTTTCTTTTTATACTCATAATTCCTTTCAAGGCCTGTCTGTCAGATAAAGGTAATCGGATGAACAATACCAACAATCTTGACAACCTGTAGAGACAAAGGCATGCAGAGGACGACAATTATACATCATCTATGTTTGGGCAGTTTTGATACAACTTCAACTACAGTAGACATTTAGACACATTTCATTCACATCTGGTTCAAAGTACCTTTAACCAAATTTATGTGTGAGCAAGAGTGCTGACTTTTAATGAAGATGGAATCTGGATTTTGAATGTGGTGTTTAAAATTGTTATTTAACAACTAACAACAAAAGAAACCTTGGAAAATCTTCTTAAATGAGCAGAAGAAAAAAATAACAGGATGGCCAACTCCTCAACGGAAAGACCAGCAGCAGTGACTGAATAATTTTCCTGAGGTCAGAGTAAATATTTAACATGCAGGTGACGGGGTCAAGGATCATAACATGTCAGGTGGAAAAGTGGAAACTTTTCTCTTGAATTTAAGATGGCTGCGGTTATCTGTACTTCAACAAATGATTTGATCTATCTGAGCTGGTGTGAATAAATAGGTGGTTGTGGCAAACAGCTCAATCATAAACACTAAGGTGTCAATCTTATTCGGTCTTTCACTACAAGCCTTATTTTTATTTGGTGTCATAGTTTCTTTAAAATTCTTCTGTGACCCAAGCTCCAGGTGTATGAATTCCATCTTTTTAGGATATTTGTTTAAAATTGTTGTTAGGTGCTGCTGATGGATCTTGCAAAAAAATAAAGAATGATTTAGGACAAGCAGGAGGGGAAATTATCTTAAATAATTGTAGAGATGTATGGGTAAAATGAAAAGGATAATTTCCATCGCTCGATTGTGATGCGAAATGGTGAGGTCACCAGTATAATAGAGCTGTAAAAAATGATTTTTTAAATCTAATATGATTTTATTGAATAGACACATTTACATGTATTTTGGGGTAAAATTATATTGGGGTAACAATGTGCAGAAATTTGAGCATGTTCATTGTAAATGGAGCCCAAAAGATTAAATAATACTCTCTCTTCTGAGTGGTATTCTTATACATTTTTTTTTTCTACAGGTGTATGAGACTCTGGACTCAGTGGAGTTACTTTGTTTGAAGAGAAGGATGACCGTACCCAGTAATCTCACAGCAGAGTGCATGGTAGCTACCAACCCAATTTGCAGAAAGCCTAGTGTCTGGATTGGCAGTGGAAAAGGAAACAAGGCACAGCTCTCCTCTTTAGAGCTGGATACCGATGGGCAAGTTCTCGTGGTATGTGTACAGGAGAAAATCTAACGTTTCACTAGAAATAAATTGCAATTCCAATAAGGAGCTTTGCTTAGTAAGGAAATGGTAGATCTGGGTAGAATATTTATTGTCCTAGGTTAAAGAGACTTTGAAAATTATGTCATTCCTTTACTTTGCTCTTGTTTTTTTAATTTTTAAAAAATGTTTTGAAGCTGCTTGAGTCTGCTGTCTTTCAATCTGTTTAGTATTTAGAAAGGCAAGTTTGTGAGTAGGTGACACACAAACTATTTCAAATGGTCTTGACCGTCAATGACATCTTGTTGAAAGCTATGGCCGCGATTTCACCAGCGGAAGCGGGATCGCGGCGGGAGAGGTGTTTGGTGGGTTCTGGTCCTGTTCCCGGCTGCAGCCGCTCTGTAAAAAGGATTTTCCGTTAATAGGGCTTGTTAAGCCCGTCCTGTGGGGTTCCCAGCCAATTAAAATGAAGCGGGTCTGATTACGTCGCGTCATCAGCCGATTTCCTTAAAGGGACCATGGCCGCATTCATTTTGACAGTTGTGCTGTCTCTTCTGCAGCATTGAGGTGCTGCAAACACTGACAAGCACTGCACAAAGGTGCACGGCTGCTCCCAGGCTCTCGCATGACTCCCTCCATATGTTTATGGAGGGAGTCACAGCACGCAGGGAGGTTCTCCTCCCTTCCAAGGGTGGAAGAGACCTCGCCAGGACACCAATGCAGCCTGGTTGCACATTGCACAGGTGGGCACAAACAGGGATGTCGTCAGGAGGACCAGGCTGCAGTGGCGCAAACCTTTCAATGATCTCAGTAGATCACGAAACTTTACTGCAAAGCCACACTCAACCTCATCCTGCTGTACCACTCATCACATCCCCATCACTCTGCCTTCCCTACCCTACTCCTGCACATCCTTACTCACACCAATTTAACTTGCACCTCCACCCATCCCTCTCTACATTATCACTTCCCCATCTCACTAGCTACCCCTCACACTCACTCTCATCCTAATGCAATCATACCAACTAACAACACACAAGGGTAGGCACTTATGGTGATGATGTGGGGTGGTGTCAGCCTGGCACATCATGTGGCAGCCAGGGTGTTCAGCATCAAGTGAAGTAAATCTGGCCATGGTGATGCCATCGCTGGCCTCCCAGGCAGCAATGTTGTCACGTGCTGATGCCCTGTGTTCTGTGCGGCATCAGGTGATTGCGGAGAAGGTTGGCGTTGTTGGTGTGCCTGGTGATGTTGGTGTTGGGGCTGATCGTGGAGGGATTCAGAGGACCGATGTGAGATTTTTTTCAAGGGCACTGATGTTGCTGGAATAAATGGCAGCTGAAGTTGAGCTTACTCCAAGGAGGTGACAGTGGATAGAGAGTTTACTCCAAACACTTCCAAACTGCATACAGCTCCAAAGTGTCTTCCAAGTCCTGAAGGCTCAAGCTCCTGACGTTGGAAAGTGACCAGCTGTGAAATGGTGGCTTTCATATGACTTTAGCAGCTGTCACCTATTCACAGCAATGAGGAGACATAGAGAACCCGACCTACTTACCGGACGTGATCTCCACACGACATGAACCTCGTTAAAAATGTGGTAAAATAGAAAAAGGCTGGCAAAATAGTAGTAAAAAGCACTTAACAAGCAGTTAAGTATCTTAAATGCCTCCCCCGCCACTTGGCGTCAGGTCTGTTCTGAAATTGCAGACCTGACACTTTGGAAACTTACATGGAGGCGAGTTTGCAGCGGGTTCCCAACCCGCTGTTAATCATTTCATTTTTGACAGCGGACCCGCCTCCAAACCCACACATTGAGCGCTGGCAAAATTCAGCCCTATATGTGCATAGCTCACGGCAGACTTGTATTTTGACACTAACACCAAAAAATTAAGTGAATAAAAAGCAAAGGTGGTGGGGAAGTGGAGCTCAGATTGAGCAGAGCTTAAAGTTCAATGCTACTTCAATTTTGGGAAAATTTGTTTATCCTTGACATACTACTCAATAGGGAGCCATCTAACTGGGGAGATCACATGTCCTTTTAAACACTTTTTACTATCACAATAACCACACAAACCAAATAATATATCCCTCAATTCACTGCATAATGGGCCTAGTTCTGCTTTTGCATCTTTTTTGGCCTAGAAATCCGATGAGGCCTGACAACAGGCGGTGCCACCATGGGGTGAGGTTTGCTCACACCTGTAAAAAGATCGCAGGCAGCACCGTTATTTAGGTGCTGCCTGCTAAATTGAATGATTGCAGCGCACAGCCTAGCGTGGAACACGTTGCCTCAGCAGGAGGCCGAAGGTCGGGTCTAAACTATCTTTGCTGATCATGCAGCACATCGAGATTTATGAAACTGAAGTGGAATGTTTCTGGTTATGTTTCTCGTGTTTTATAGATCGACAGAGAATTGAAAACACACACGGGTATATGCAAGATAAATCAAAGCTTACAAATACACTAAGCTGTCAGATTTTAAACAATGCAACCTGCAGTTTAGCTGAAATCTATGTTTAATTCAACTCTCAAATAGTTAGCCAGCAAATTTGTCGAGTACACAATTATTCATTAAAAAAGTCTTCATTAACTGATTAAATGACTGTAATTTGGGTGGAATCATTTTAGCAGTTTGAGGTTACAAATACTTGAATTCATCATAAAATTCCTGATGACACCATCTAGTGCAAACAATGTTAAAATTATTTGAAACAGTAATCAGTTGAGAATGCAAACCTGTCACAGAGCCTGTGTTCGGTGGGGCTGCACATATTCTGCATAGTAATAGAAGATTGAGAGATCTATAGATCTCCTTCACTTTCTCCCGGGTCAGATACGCACTAGCAGCGGCTGGACGCACAGGCGTGCTTTGGAGAGGGCGTTAAAAGGAACAGCGACATCCAAAATCGCACATCTTGCATCAATTTGGCGTTGCACGCCAATTGACATCACAGTGTTGATCATTAAAATATTTGAGGCAAGGGCAGGCAACGGCGGTCCTGCCGACCTGCCCAATACGGTGGCTGCCGTGTTCCCTGCTGGAAGTGAACGGAAGTGAGGTGGCCGCCATTTTTTCCTCAAAACCAGCCTTAATGACCGGCGCTAAGGTGCCCAATTTCTCGGCCCAAGTCTTTCAAAGTTTAACTGGTTATATTACGAGTTTAATTTGTGTCTGCAAGTACTTTTTAATGGGGAATGGGCATTGTAAGTTTGCTAAGCGTTTTATTTTCAGTTTTTGGCTGATACTCTGGCTTTGAGACACAATGGGGTCAATTTTCTGGCCGCCGTTGGGCGGCTTTTCAGGCGGCCGGGGGCCGAAAATCGCCGAAAAAGCGGGTCGGGACCCCCCCGCCTGATTCCCCACCCCGTCCGACTTTCGGACTGCTGTTTCCCGCGACCCACTTCAGTCCCGGCCGCCGCTGGCGGGACTGGTCGTCGGCACACTAATGACCAATAATTACCTTGTTGAAGAAGATTTTCCGGGGCCGTTGTGACTTTGGGGCTTTCCCCACATCAAACATGCCTGCGGGGAACCCCGCTGATGAGACCTGGCGTGAAGCTTGCCGGCTTGTCAGCTGCAGGTCAATCAGAGAAGCTGCGATTTAAAGGGACAGCACTTGTATGTTGAAGGACCTTGTTGTTGCAGGTTTGGGGCTACTTCTTCAAGGCTTAGGCACAGCTGTGGAAGGTTGGAGCCTCACACACTTCTCCAATGCTATCTCCTGGGAAGCCCCTCTCACCACCCTCACTCAGCGCTTCCTCAGCGGAGGCATCTGTGAGAAGCATGGGATGCCTTTTTTTCTTTCCCTTCTTGCCATTACAGGATCTCCAGCAGCAGAGGTGGCAGCAGCAGAACCAGGAACAGCAGGATGAGCACCAGGAGCACCAGGCTGCTGCTCACTCACCTGAAGCTGCACAGGCCAGAAGGGGCCAGCGCTTGGAAGTGGCTTGAGAGCACCTTGCTGCGCTTTAGGGGGCCATGGGGACCCGTTTCTGCACTGGCAGTCCTACTCGGAAGGACTTCCATGAAGATCTGGTTTCTCTGCTCAACAGATGGCCAACGCTCCTCAAGAGATGTCATTCTCTTATGAGCACTCACCATGTTTTCTGTACCCTGGCGAGTTATCTCCTCCATGGAGGTTGCCAACCTTTCCATGGTGATGCGTTCATGCGCCAATGACTCCACAAAGGCTCTGCTCATGGTCGCTATGGACTCCTCCATTCGCTCCACACTCGCAGCGACCCTGGAGACAAAACCTGCCAGAGACTCCTGCATCTGTGCATGGAGATCCATCACCTCTTCTCTTGCGGATGGACCCAGAGGCAGAGGGTCGACATGCAGCGCAGCTGAGCTGAGCTGGCAGAGCCCTGCGCCCTCCGACGAGGACTCTCCACTGCTGTCCCTGTCTCCAGAATCTGCTGAGGCTCACTTATGAGCTGTGAAACACCAGGTGACAACACTACTCTATGTCCCGAAGGTCCCCCCGAGGTGTGAGTGTCTGTGCTGGTGCTGGGTGCGCTTACTTCAGCTGACGCTGTGCCCTCAGAGGGTGGAGCTTCCTCTGAGGAGTCTGGCTGCACAGCCTCTTCCTCCTCCACAGTGAGGATGGGGGCTCTGGATGGTACCGTGGGGGAGTTAGAGATGTAATGCCAAGGTTCTTCTGGTGACTCCCAGCGAGTTGGCATCTGCTGACACCTGCATCCGTGCAGCATTGGTCTCAGTGGGAGGCCTCTTCCTCTTTGACCTAAGGAAGAGGACCTCCCTGTGGGCCCTAACCCCATCCAATAATGCCTGCAGTGAAGCCTCATCGAATTTGAAGGCAGCTCGGGGTCTGGCACTGGCCACAGCTGCTGCAGGCTCCTCTGCCATCCTGTATGGTTCGTTTGGAAGCCTTCAGAGGATGCAGTGCTTGCTATGGACCTTGAAAGCACCACGAATGATGACATCATACTGTGGGGATTTCTGACTCGAATTGGACAATTAGCAAGGCTTCCCACATGCTGGGAATTAATTGGCCAATTGAGGGAAAATTGCGTGGAGCTGGCTGACACTTTTTTGTGTGTCAGAAACCCCACATTCGGGGAAACCCGACCATTTCCCACACAAGCCGAAAATCGGGGCCAATGGCTGGAATTTTCCCACTGCCATGTGCAGGTTTGGAAGCGGGTTGGCAGTAAAAGTTGCAGAAAATGGGAGCGCGTCGGGACCACGCCGTTATTCCGCCTCCTCGCGCCTTTAACTCGGGCGCGTTTGCCAGCGCGCCACAGACCCGAATGGCAGAGGTGGGTGACCAATTAATCTCATTAAAATCCTTGTGAGACCCATAACAGGGATTTTAACCGGACCGTTTGAATTTCACTGGATTGCCACGGGAATCACGCAGCTCAGGAACCTCGTCTGTCAACTTGAGGTGGAAGCTCAGTGGCCATTGATCGACGTCATTAATGCAGTGCGTGGAAATCTCAGTAAATACTCCCAAATGACACCTGCTTACTTGCTTATGGGAAAGGCCCTTGCTGACTCCATTTGGAGCACAGATTTAGTTGTCTAGAGTTTGCACATCTTTTCTGCCACTTCAGAAGCCACTTTCACCACATTGCTAGTAACGATCACAACATTGACAGATTGGTCCTCTGATCGCTACTTGACCTGCCATCTATTACATCAGGTTGGGTGCCGCTTATACTATCTCACCTTGGTTCTTAAAATCGGACCAAGATGAGCACCAGCAGTAGCAGGCACACCAGCAGCAGCAGCAACAACAACACCACCAACCTTCTCCTCAATGACCTGATGCTTCACAGGAGAGAGGGCATCAGCATAGGGCTGCACCATGCCGGAGGCACTACCCCCAACACGGGGTATACAGGCAGAGGATGAGCTTCCTCTACGTGACTGAGCAGCAGTACCAAAGGAGGCTCGGGCTATCGTGCCAGGTCATCACAGACATTTGCAGCATGCTGGAAGAAGACCTGCAGCCCAGAGGATCTGGTGGACACACCTTGCCTGTGGCTGTCAAAGTCACCAGTGCCCTCAATTTCTTCGCCTCGGGCTCCTTCCAGGGATCTGCAGCAGATATTTGTGCTATCTCGCAGTCGGCTACCCACAGATGCATCATACAGGTCACCGATGCCATGTGTAACAAGGCAGCCAATTATGTGAACTTTGCCACTGATGAAGCCAGTGTTACTGAGTGTGCACTCGGCTTTGCCGCTGTAGCTGACTTCCCATGGGTGAAGGGCACCATGAACTGCACACGTGGCCATCAGGGCACCCACACATCACCCAGGATTGTTTCTGAACCGCAAGGGCTTCCACTCCCTCAGTGTGCAGCTTGTCTGCAACCATAGGAAAATCATCATGCATGTGTGCGCCAAATTCCCTGGCAGTTGTCATGACTCTTTCGTCCTGCGCCAGTCCACCCTCCCTCAGCTCTTCGCACCGCTAAACACACTTAGCGGCTGGCTGCTTGGAAACAAGGGCTATCCACTGAAGTCGTGGCTCATGACACCCTTGAGGAGGCCAAGCAATGAGGCTCAGGACTGCTATAATGAAAGCCACATGTCCACCAGATGTGTCATAGAGCAAACAATAGGCATGCTGACGATGCACTTCAGATGCCTTTACAGATCTGGAGGAGCGCTTCAGAACACTCCTGCCAGCGACTCCAGAATCATCGTCATTTGCAGTAACAAGGAACAAGGCGCCGAGTGCACAGTCTCTTCAGAGGTGGTGGAGGAGGAGCATCAGCTGGAAGACGAGGAGGAAACATAGAAGATAGGAGCAGGAGTAGGCCATTCGGCCCCTTGAGCCTGCTCCACCATTCAATGCGATCATGGCTGATCATCCAAATTCAGTACCCGGTCCCTGCTTTCTCCCCATACCCCTTGATCCCTTTAGCCTTAAGAAATATATCCAACTCCTTCTTGAATATATTTAATGTATTGGCCTCTACTGCCTTCTGTGGTAGAGAATTCCACAGGTTCACCACTCTCTGGGTGAAGCAGTTTCTCCTCATTTCTGTCCTAAATGGCCTATCCCTTAAACTGTGACCCCTGGTTCTGGACTCCCCGACCATCAGGAACATCCTTCCTGCATCTAGTCTGTCCAGTCCTGTCAGAATTTTATAAGTTTCAATGAGATCCCCTCTCATTCTTCTAAACTCCAGCGAGTACAAGCCCAATCGACCCAATCTCTCCTCATACGTCATTCCTGCCATCCCAGGTATCAGCCTGGTGAATCTTCGCTGAACTCCTTCCATGGCAAGAACATCCTTCCTCAGATAAGGCGACCAAAACTGCACACAATACTCAAGGTGTAGTCTCACCAAGGTCCTGTACAACTGCAGCAAGACATCCTTGTTCCTGTACTCAAACCCTCTCGCTACGAAGGCCAACATGCCATTTGCCTTCTTAACTGCCTGCTGCACCTGCATGCTTACCTTCAGCGACTGGTGCACAAGGACACCCAGGTCTCGTTGCACTTCCCCTTCTCCCAATCTATTGCCATTCAGATAATAATCTGCCTTCCTGTTTTTGCCACCAAAGTGGATAACCTCACATTTATCCACGTTATATTGCATCTGCCATGCTTTTGCCCAATCACCCAACCTGTCCAAATCATCCTGGAGTTTCTCGGCATCCTCCTCACAGCACACACGCCCACCCAACTTTGTGTTGTCTGCAAATTTGGAGATATTACATCTAGTTCCCTTGTCTAGATCATTAATATATATTGTGAATAGCTGGGGTCCAAAGACCGATCCCTGCGGTACCCCTCTAGTCACTGCCTGCCACTCGGAAAAAGACCCGTTTATTCCAACTCTTTGCTTTCTGTCTGCCAACCAGTTCTCTATCCAAGTCAATACCTTGCCCCCAATCCCATGTGCCTTAACTTTACACGCTAATCTCTTATGTGGGACCTTATCGAAAGCCTTCTGAAAGTCCAAATACACCACATCCACTGGTTCTCCCTTATCTCTTTTACCAGTTACATTTTCAAAAAATTCCAGTAGATTAGTCAAGCACGATTTACCTTTTGTAAATCCGTGTTGACTTTGTCCGATCCTGTCACTGTTTTCCAAGTGCTCTGCTATTACATCTTTTATAATGGACTCTAGCATTTTCCCCACTACCGATGTCAGGCTTACCGGTCTGTAATTCCCCATTTTCCCTCTACCACCTTTTTTGAATAGTGGGGTAACATTAGCTACCCTCCAATCCATGGGTACTGTTCCAGATTCCATCGAATGTTGGAAGATGATCAACAATGCATCTACTATTTCTAGGGCCACTTCCTTCAGTACCCTAGGATGTAGATTATCAGGCCCTGGGGATTTATCGGCCTTCAATCCCATCAATTTCCCTAACACTATTTCCCTACAAATACTGAGGAGCAGGAGGTACCTGAGGTACAGATGCCAGCAGCGCCGGAGCACATTGCTGCCTGGGAGGCCTGGTATGGCCCCATCATGACCAGATTTACTTAAATTCCTGCATTGCACCCGTTTGGCTGCCACATGCCTTTCCAAGTCGCCCCCCCCCCCCCCCCCCCCCTCTCCCAACAACACCATAAAGCATCCCTACAATGACCAAGCCATTCCTTTCACGCCAACCCCCATTGCTGGAGGTAAGGTTAGGTCTCCGCATTCACTCCATCTCACAAAGCCACTTCCAAATAGCAGACAAAAATGGACATGACCGGAAATTGGTGAAAATAAATACTTTTATAGGTGTCATAACAGTAATGGAACCTTAACAATAACACTTCTTTAAACACCCATGTGCTTACCCTTCTGTGTCATTTTTCTTTTATGCATGCTTCTGCGAGGTGCAACTCCTGTGACTTCAGCAGAGGTAGAGGCAGGCTGCTCACTTCCCTGCTACGACTGCGCAGACATTTTTAGTGGGTGTCCTGAGTTTTGGAGCCTCTGATGGCCCTGCCAAAGTCAGGCTCCTCCTGCGAATATGCAGGGGCAGACTTGGCCATCGCGATCCGAGGAAGCATCTGGGGCTCTGACTGACGGTGGGGAGAAGTGTGAGCGCTTTGAGAGGAGGCCCCACTTCCATGTCCCCTCTCACCAGCATCCCCCTCATGGCCACCCGCACTTCTCTGCTAGCAAGGAGCTGGAGAGCACCTTGTTGCATATCAGTGGGGCCATGAGGACCCAAGTCTACATTTAGATCCCTTCTGGACAGGAGGTCTATGAGCCTGTGCCATCTGTTCTCCATAGCTAGCATGTGCTCATGTGCGTGGCGCATTAGCTGCACCATGCAGGTGGCCATCCTTTCCATGGAAGAGTATACCGTCGCCATCGCCTGCAACATGGTCGCGCTCATGTTGGAGATGGACTCCTCCATTGTCTGCACATTTGCACACATCGCGGCTGCAAAACCCGCCAGAGCCTCCTGCATTTCTTGCTGCACCTTCAGGATCACCCTGTTTCTCAATGGCCCCTGACGCTCAGTGTCTGCATGCAGCTCAGCAGAGCGTGTAGCATCCTGCGCCTTCTGGCGAGGAGTCTCCACTGCTGTTCCTGTCAACACCATCTGCTCTTGCTCACTTGTGACTTGAGACACCAGGTGACAACACTACTCTATCTCACATAAGACCCATGAGCAAGGATCATGGACAGTCCTTTGACAATACTATTCTAGTAGACCCACAGCACGCCACACTTATCCTGGCCGGGTTTCCCGCAGTAGAAGTGTCAAAATTGGAAAAAGCCCCTTAACTGCCTGTTAACTGACTGTTAACAAGCTGTTAAGTGGCTATAATCCTCTTCCCGCTGCTAGGAGTCGGGTCTCTGTGCAAATCGGAGACCCGACTCCTGGGAAAATTGATTGGAAGCGGGTTCAGGACCCGCTGCCAATCTTTTTGATTTTTGCCAGCAGTCCTGCTTCCAAACCCGACCCCTGAGCGCCGGCAAAATCATCCCCTCGGTATTTATCCTTCATATCTTTGACAGTTGGCACTAGAGGAAAGCCTTTTTGTCCTGGAAGGGGGGAGGAGGGGCTGGCAATTGTGGGCTTTGGCATTGGTTGAGTTCCCCAAGAAGGGATCTATCAGTGGTACATGTATGTGGGAAATATTGATTGACTCATGCTATATTTTTGCCGGATACTCTGTTGACTACCTGTTGCAAACTGAAACAATAACCCCAGCTGAAGTGGCTTGTAATTTTATTGATATCCTTCTGCCTTGCAATCCTACCATACATGTGTCAAGACTAACTTACTGATGCTGAGGCACATTGATTTTGGCTCTGACCTCCATGAACATTAGACAAGCAATCTTTTCTTTGTGGCACCTTGAAACAAAGCTCAACTCCAAGTGGAATTTAGCAACCCATTCTGCTCTTGATGTACACTTTTTTTTCTCCATGTTTTGCCTTCTGGTCCCCTTGTAACATTCTACCAAAATGAATCTTCAAAATGAACAGTATTTTCATGTCTGTAATCTAACCACAAATTGATGAATATCATTGGTAGCACCCACTGGCACAGTGGATTTTTGTGGTTTACCATTCATTAGTAGACCCAGGCTCTGGTTTAACTCACTGATATGCAAATGTGTATCTCTACCAGATGTTACATTCTTATTTTTTTAAACATCAAATATTAACAGATTTCAAAAATAAACTTAATGTTAGTTTAACAAGATTGCTAAACAGTATTGCATTTCATTAATGTGAATAAATGGGGGAAATATGTAAGGGGAAGGGAAAAATTCTATTAGTGCACAGGGAAAGAACAAATTGTGGGAGAGGGAGAAACGGCAACAAGCCACAAGAGGGAGAAACAAAAATCCAACCAGGCGCTAAGCAGCCAGACAAAAAACTAATACAAAAGGTAGATAGGTTGAGCTTAACAGCAAATGCCTCTTTATCTATCTATCATGTGTATATATGAAAAAAATATATGTTGCATCAAGAACACGTTTTATCTGTCACGTCACAATTTAATTATTGCACATCGGGCATCATGCTGATGCTGAGTATCAAATCATGAGAAAGCATTTCACCGAATACAGACATCCCTCACCTTGGTGAGCACAACATTAATTCCCTCAAACTGTTACAACTTGCTGCTCTAGGCTTAGGGGTAAGAAAAGTAATGCTGTTAATGTTTTTAAGCGACAGAAATGCTTATCTGGTATAGCAATGAATAAAATAAAATTCACTTTTGCTTCCCCCAGATCACCAGTCATTTAATATGCCTTTTATTCTAAATCCTTGTCTAGGACATTGATGATAACTGCATTTTGTCCCTGGCACTGGTATCTGTGATTGGTGAACAAGTTAACTGGGTTGTTGCTGGCACTCAGTCTGGACATTTGTGGGTAGTCAGCACAGAGCATGTAAAATCTGTTCATCAACTTCGGAAGATGTCTGATTCTATTACCTGTTTGTTCTTCACCTATCATTCCAAACATAGGTAAGCATGTATTTAAGCAGCTTCTAGTGTTATACATATAGCATTGATATTTTTTTAAATGCTAAATAACTTGATTGATTTACAGTACTGTGGTGTTTTTTCCTATCCAGGCGCTATATCGATCAAAATCTAGGATTTCAATGTGTAAACTAAACTTATAGCTTTTTTTCAGTTTCCTGTTTATTGGTTTTGTTATGATTATAGCAGGATAGATTGATGTCTGGGTGTTCATTCAAATCTACATTTAGTTTGCTGTGTCTTCCATAGGAGTCATTAAAGATAACAGTCTAGCTGGAGGAGATTGCAGCTGGATCAGCAAATAATCTCTCAACACTATTTAGTAAAGTGTGGATGGCAATTATTTTTTAATGAGAAGTTATAGCCTGATCCCCTAAAATTATGCAGCTGTCAGTGGTCTACCACTTCTCAGTCATTGAAACTCAATTGAATATACAGTAAAACCTGTATAAACAGACACCTGCAAACAACAGACAGACACTTGTTGACAATCCCAAATAACGTACATTATATTAGATACAAACTGCCCCTTGAAACCACGGACAGAGGCAAATTACAAACTACAGACAGCCTTCAAATCACCAACTCCATTTGCAACTGAAAACACCAGACACGCAGGTAAGTGCGAGGTGACGACGGGTGAAAAAAATGGCTTTTGTGTAGTGGAGATTTTTTTACCCAATGTCCATAGCGGAGGAGAAACCCCTTTATCACTGGGATTGAATGCTTGCACAGCTCTATCCCAGGGATAGAAGATTTCTCTGCCGTTATGGATGGTGGGTAAAGAACTCCCCATTCCACAAAAGTCAGGAACTGCACTGCACTCTCATGAAATAGAACTTGGGTCTTCAGAGTGCTGCCTCTAGATTATTTACGTACCGATCATTAGATTAAATTTCCCACCACAGTGCGAATCCTACCGCCCCCGCCCTCCTCCCCGGCTCGGTAATGTTACCCGACCACTGCCATAGAGAGCCGCAACCATTGGCGCGCAGTCAGGAGGGGCTGGAGAGTCAAGAATCATGGGTGCTGACATTCAGGTGATCGTCCGGATATAGGGTGGTACCAGAATTTTCGGGATCTCTGAAATCTGGGGGGCATCTCCACATTCATGGTCGGGGGGGGGGTCATCTCTGGAAATCGGTGGGGGAAGAGATGAAGACTGGGGAATGAGGTTTCAGGGAGCGCAGGAAAAAGGGAAGAGAATGGGACTAGGAGTTGGGAGACTGGGGCTCAAGTGGGCGTGGGGTTGGCCACCGTGAATCTTTGCAGAGCCAGGAACAACAACATGGAGTGGGAGCAGCACTGAGAGGAGCAGCCAGTAAAGTGGAAGAACTAAAGGGGGAAGGGAGGAGGAAGGTTCTTAAATGAGGGCTATTAGACCATGGGATCTTTCACCACATGTTTCTAATTTAAAACTAAGTGCAGAACAGTGGAGCATAGGTGCAGATTGTGAAAGCGGCTGCGCGAGAGGAAAGTTCTGGTCAGAATGCGAGCAACGGGCGTGACGAGCCGAACACACACAACCCAACCCAAAACGCGCAAGCGGGAAAAACTAAACCTGCGGTTTGAGGATCAAATCTCAGTCCACCAGTACGTCAGGTACTGATGAGCTGCTAATAGCCCCCAGCCACTCCTCAGCATTTCGAACATTAGCAGCTGCAACACATGGAGGGAGGGGCCCCTGATCTGGGTCTGCAGGAAATTAATTCTCCCCCCCCCCCCCCCCACAAACCCCGAATTTGGCTGGGATCTGCCAGGCACTAGCTGGAGTGCTCTTGCAGAGTGCCCTACAGCACCCACCTCGCTCTGCAGGCTGCCAATGTAGCAGATCCCAGGATCAGGACATCTCTCCCTCAATGGAAAAGGACTCTGGGATGGCAATGAACTGGGAAACCCAACAAAACAAGAACTGAAATCACATCCTGTTGGCAGGACTCTAAAATTAAACGTGATCTCAGGTGAGAGATTTAAAAAAAAGAATGCTTCAGGAGATGCAGCCAATCCAGCTTACTGTAATAGCATGACCACTTTGAAAATAAGGCCACCTGATGCAAGTCCCTTAGGTGTCCCTAATATACAGGTTTCACTGTAGTTAGAAAAAAAACAGGGTATAGGATGTGTGTGACTTAGGTGCACATACATCTTGCGTCTAGTCCCCATGGCTTACTCGACTTGATAAATGCCACTAACAGGGATAGGGCTTTTTTTTTCGTTCTTGGGATGTGAGCGTCACTAGCAAGGCCAGCATTTATTTCCCATCCCTAGATGCTTCCATCAAAGCTGCCGGATTGTCATTAAAACCCAGCTTATTCACTAATGTCATTTTGTGAAAGCAAATGTAACCCCACTATTTAAAAAAGGAGGGAGAGAGAAAATGGGGAACTACAGACCAGTTAGCCTAACATCAGTAGTAGGGAAAATGCTAGAATCTATTATAAAGGATGTGATAACAAGACACTTAGAAAATATCAATGGGATTAGACAAAGTCAACATGAATTTATGAAAGGGAATTCGTGTTTGACAAACCTACTGGAGTTTTTTGAGGATGTAACTGGTAGAATAGATCAGGGAGAACCAGTGGATGTGGTGTATTTGGATTTTCAGAAGGCCTTTGATAAAGTCCCACATAAGAGGTTAGTGTGCAAAATTAAAGCACATGGGATTGGGGGTAATATACTGGCATGGATTGAAAATTAGTCAACAGACAGGAAACAGAGCGTAGGAATAAATGGGTCTCTTTCGGGGTGGCAGGTGGTGACTAGTGGGGTACCGCAGGGATCAGTGCTTGGGGCCCCAGCTATACACAATATATATCAATGATTTGGATGAGGGAACCAAATGTAATATTTCCAAGTTTGCTGACAGCACGAAACTAGGTGGGATTGTGAGCTGTGAGGAGGATGCAAAGAGGCTTCAAGGCGATTTAAACAAGTTGAATGAGTGGGCAAATACATGGCAGATGCAGTATAACATGGATAAATGTGAAGTTATCCACTTTGGTAGGAAAAACAGAGGCCGAGTATTATTTAAATGGTGATAGATTGGGAAATGCTGATGTACAAAAGGACCTGGGTGTCCTTGTACACCAGTCACTGAAAGCAAACATGCAGGTGCAGCAAGTAGTTAGGAAGGCAAATGGTATGTTGGCCTTCATTGCAAGAGGATTTGAGTACAGGAGCAAGGATGTCTTACGACAGTTATACAGGGCCTTGGTGAGACCACACCTGGCGTACTGTGTGCAGTTTTGGTCTCCTTACCTAAGAAAGGATATACTTGCCATAAAGGGAGTGCAGCGTAGGTTCACCAGACTGATTACTGGGATGGCAGGTCTGTCGTATGAGGAGAGATTGGGTCAACTAGGCCTGTATTCACTAGAGTTTAGAAGAATGAGAGGGGATCTCATTGAAACGTATAAAATTCTGACCGGGCTGGACAGACTGGATGCAGGGAGGATGTTTTCCCCTGGCTGGGGGGTCTAGAACGAGGGGTCACAGTCTCAGGATACGGGGTAGGACATTTAGGACTGAGATGAGGAGAAATTTCGTCACTCAGGGTGGTGAACCTATGGAATTCTCTACCACAGAAGGCTGTGGAGGCCTGTTTAAGAAGGAGATAGATAGATTTCTAGACGCAGAGGGGGAATATGGTATTGAGATAGAGGATCAGCCGTGATCATATTGAATGGCGGAGCAGGCTCGAAGGGCCGAATGGCCTACTCCTGCTCCTATGTTTCTATGATCTGGCCCATCGGCTGACATGTGACTCCTGCCCCACAATATGTGGTTGACTCCTAATGCCCTTTTGAAGTGGCCCGGCAAGCTTCTCACTCAAAAAATTGCTACTGAATAGATAAACACATTTTTGAAGTGCAAGCAATAATTATAGACTTGTTGAAACAACAGATATTTAGGAAAAGGAACCATGATTTATACATTTATCAAAACATTTTTGCATTTTTCCTAGCAAAGAAGAAAACTTCCTGTTGGTGGGGACAGCAGATGGAAAGCTAGCTGTTTTTAAGGATACAACCATAAAGGTAGATTCACCTTTTATTTATCAAAATACAGTAAACCTTGTGTATAAATACTTGAAAACAATTCAGGAAGTATAATTCAACCCATAACATTGGGTTTTATCTCCTGGAAGTTTTGTTGCAAATGCTACTCTTTCCTAGCATACTTTCATGAGACCCACCTCATGCTCCCTCGACCTTATTCCCACCAAACTGCTGACTACCCAACTTCCCTTCCTAGCCCCCATGTTAGCTGATATTGTTGACGGTTCCCTCTCCTCGGGTACTGTCCCCCTCCCCTTCAAATCTGCCATCATCAACCCCTTCTTCCGAATACACACCCCATCTCCAACCTCCCTATTTAAAAATGTGTTTTATGGGATGTGGGCGTCGCTGGCAAGGCCAGCATTTATTGCCCATCCCTAATTGCCCTTGAGCAGGTGCTGCTTTCTTGAACCACTGCAGTCTATGTGGTGAAGGTACTCCCACAGTGCTGTTAGGTAGGGAGTTCCAGGAGTTTGACCCAACGACAATGAAGAATCGGCGATATACCTCCAAGTCAGGATGGTGTGTGACTTTGAAGGGAACGTGGAGGTGGTGGTGTTCCCATGCGCCTGCCGCCCTTGTCCTTCTAGGTGGAAGAGGTCGCGGGTTTGGGAGGTGCTGCCGAAGGAGCCTTGGCGAGTTGCTGCAGTGCATCTTGTAGATGGTACACACTGCAGCCACGGTACACCGGTGGTGGAGGGAGTGAATGTTTAAGGTGGCGGATGGGGTGCCAATCAGTTGGGCTGCTTTGTCCTCAATGGTGTCGAATTTCTTGAGTGTTGTTGGAGCTGCACTCATCCAGGCAAGTGGAGAGTATTCCGTCACACTCCTTACTTGTGCCTTGTAGATGTTGGAAAGGCTGCCACTTATCGGCCCAAGCCTGAACGTCGTCCAGGCCTCTCAAGCCCTTGAACATGTTGCCTCCAAAATCTGTGCCCATCTTTCTCGCAACTCCATGTCTGAACTCTTTTAATCAGGTTTCCGCCCTGACATAGCCTTGAAACGGCCCTTATCAAAGTCACAAATGACATCCTATGTGACTGTGACCATGTTAAACTATCCCTCCTCATCCTTCTCAACTAGTCTGCAACCTCTGACACAGTTGGCCACACCATCCTCCTCCTTAGCTGCCTAGGCCCCAAGCTCTGGAATTCCCTCCCTAAATCTGCCCACCTCTCTACCTCTTTCTCCTCCTTTAAGACACGCCTTAAGATCTACCTCTTTGATCAATCTTTTGTATCACCTGTCCTAATATCTCCTTATGTGGCTCGGTGTCAAATTTTGGTTGGTAACACTCCTGTGAAGCACCTTAGGACGTTAAAGGCACTATATAAATGCAAGTTGTTCTTGTTATAAAGAGCAGGATCAAATTCTTCTTCCACATTCTGCATTCTACATTTACTGTATTTTTTAATATCAGTTTATTTTGAACCCACATTTTTAGAACACAGAAACAGGAATAGGCTATTCAGCCCCTTGCCCCTGTTCTGCCATTCAATTAAATCCTGGCTGATCTGTACCTCAACTCCATTTACCCGCCTTTGTTCTATATCCCTTAATACCTTTAGCTCCCTTTTGGGGGAGCAAATTTCAGATTCCACTTGTCTGACTTCTTGATTTTATTCCCTGTATTGAATCTTTTAATCAGTTTAAATACCTCAATTAGATCACCCTTTAACATGCTAAACTCAAGGTAATACAAACCTGTCCTCCATAATCTAACCCTTTGAGACACGGTATCATTCTGATGAGTCTACGCTGTACCCCTTCCAATATATCTTTCCTGAGACGTCATCCAAAATTGATGGCAGTGCTGCAGAAGGGGGATCTGACCAAGGTTCTGTACAACTGAAGCATAACTTCCTCACTTTTGAATTCCAATGCCTTTGCGCTAAAGGCCAGCATTCAATTGGCCTTTTTGATTGCTTTTTGTACCTGTGATCTGTGTAGTTGTACAACTAAATCCCACAGCTCCTAGGGTGAGAAATTCATCATAGCCCCGTTTGGGGTGCTAAAACTTTGGAAGCGGAAAATTTATCACTCGGTGCTAATGATGGGAGGCTCCCGCGAAATTCAGTTGTAGCGCTCCAAGAGGGTAGTGAAGTGCTAAATCAAGCGCTATCACTTCCCTTAGAGCGCTAAAGGGAGTGAGGGGGCGGCATCGGCAGAGCGCTGATGAATGTTCTATGCAGCGCTGCCCTCCCTTAAAGGGAAGGGCCAATGCTCACAGCAGTTAAAGGTAAGGCTGGGGATGGGCTGGCAACGGGATCCGCGAGGAGTAGCCCCAAGCACTGAGTGCAGGGCTGATCAATCGCGACAATTACATTTTTTAAAAAACAGCGCAAAGGGATGAGAAAAAAAATTTGGCCTACCTGACCACCAATCCCTTTAATTACCACTCCCCAAGCAGCCGGCTGAGGTCACAACGCCTCCTGCAGCTGCCACTGCTGATGCCCAGTGAAGTTGCAGGGGGCAGAAGCGAATTTAGGATCCGGAGCGGTAACGGGGCGATGCACACTGGATGACGTCATGATCTCCGGGGTGCAGGAAATTGTGACGGTAAATTTTACCACCGGCACTACCCGCCTATTGACTTTTATGGGAGTTGCTGCTTTTGCCACGCCCAGTCGGTACGTCATTAGTGCCCCCTGGAGGCGACAATGGGAGATGCAAAGGAGGCCAATTTCTAGCCCCTAGTCTCTCCATTAAGAAAATATTACAATTTGTCCTTCTCAAATCCAAAGTGGATAATCTCGCACTTCCCCAGATTGAACTTCATCTGCCACAATTTTGACCACTTACGTAGTCTGTCTATGTCCCTTTTGTAACTTCCTCCTCCCATTCACACAATTTACTGTACTTCCTAACTTGGTGTCATCTGTGAACTTAGATATACAATTCTCTATTCCTTTATACAAGTCATGAATATATGATGAAAAGCTGAGGCTCCAGTATGAATCCCTGGGGAACACCACTTATCACATCCTGCCAATCAGAGAACAAATCCTTTATCTCTATGCTCTGTCTCCTACCTCCCAACCATTTACCAAATCATGTGAACATTGGGTTGTAAAATAATTCTGTTTTAAGTTATTGAAACAGCATTATTTTATAGTGCAATGTTAATTAAATAAAAATATTGTTGTATATTACTTGTCATTCCTGAAAATGTAGTTGAGATCCATTTTATTGTAAAGATTAGTGGTATTAATAATTATGTTTTATTAACCTGAACTGGCTTTGCGAAGGAGCTCAATTGATAATTTTAGCAGACTTAAGATATTAATATCTTCACAACCAAACTGAGTAAAGTGAAGTTTGTGTTTGAGTTCCAACCATGATGTATACTATTGAAGTGTATACATTTGTGATTTTTAAAATGTTAATTTTTAGAAGAATGTAGATTTAATAGTACCATTTTCCCTACTCTCTGGTACTAAAGTGGAGTATTGAAAGGTTTTCACCAACACAAGTTATGAATGAGTAAACCCTGTTGGATTTTCTGGTTGCTTCTCTTGTTTTATTCACAGCAAACTCCTAGCCCGGATTAGGCTTGCAACCAGGAGCTTTCTGACTGATGGGGTGGAAAATATTTTGGAGAAAGCACATGACATTGCAGCATAGCAGAAGGAGGAGGCAAACATGTTTATATTTGTTCAAAAATGTCCCAACATATCTAAAGAATCCCAGCAGTGCACAGCTGCATTAAAGTAGGCAAAAGGATATTTGCCCTGTTTGGCATTGGAGGGCATTTTTTCCACAGAAGAGCTGTGTGGATTGTGTGGAAGGAGGTGACAGAAAGTCAATGCCAAGGGAAGGTTATCTAGGAATACCTTACACTGTAAATGGGCAAAGTATGTATTCTGTAAACACTCAACTTGTTGCTCCTTGCCTGAAGCTACGTACAGAACTCCACAGAATATAAAACTTTACAGATCTTTCAGATCTTTACGTGCCTGAACTGCAGCAGGGCAAACATCTTAAAACTGGAACTATTGTTGATTTAATACATGCACAGGTGAGTTTACAAAGCCAACAAAACCTAGTTGCATAATGTACGTTCATTTACCCACACACATTAGGATGCATGGTAGGTGTTCCCTTCAAACTTCTAACATATGAAAAATCCTTTTCTGCTTGCAGGACAAGGCAGCACATAAAAGGAGAGAGCAAACTTGCATGGGATGAGAGCCCTGCAACTTTAACTCTTTGGGCTAGATTTTGTGAATGGAGGCGGGACTGCTGCTTGTTGGGTCTAAGTCCCGCCTCCATCATGTTCTGGCCAACCAGAGGGATTTTCCCCTGTGACCTTGTTAAGCCCGCCCTGCGGGCTCAGCAGGCCAATTAAGGGGAAGTCATTGACAGAGCATGTCAACGTCTGATGTGCCATCTGTCAAGGTTTCTTGAAAGAAGAAATGTCAGCGTTTGACAGCTCTGTGAAGTTGTCAAACACTGACATTCTGTGTAGTTTGATGAGCCCTTGTGTTCAGGGCTCATCAAACCTTTCAACTTTGTAGAAACAGATGACTGTTGGTTCGGAGGATCCAACAGCCAGTCTGTGAAATCTACAGCGAAGATGTCGGGACTCCGGAACCACCGTGGCTGGTGGCTGATGGCTGTAGGCAGAAACAAAGGTAAGTGAATATTTTATAACACTTAACACTCACCTCACATACTTACCACTCCACACTTGCACCCATCACTCACCTCTACATCTCACTTTCAGGCCCCTCTGACCCCCGCAGACCTCCTACTCGACTCCTCCAACCCGGCGAGGTTCTCCGAGGTCGGGAAGCCTTCACCTGAAAAGGTAAAATGGCATTAATCCTTTTTTTTACCTGTTAACTACCTGTTAACAAGCATTTAAAAGAATTTAATCCCTTTCCCACCTCGAGGAGACGGGACCCAAAGCAGGACATCTTCCCGCCTCCTGGCAAAAGGGCACGGAGGCGGGTTTGCCATCCGCCCCCACTTTCTGCAACTTTACCGGCTGTCCCGCCTCCTCGGGGCTGACAAAATCCAGTCATGGAGTCCCGTTGAAGAGGTAGAGGGCTAAATTGGATAGCCCCCAAAACGGGCGGGGGCTCACGATGCGCGATTACCCTGCGCTCATTCCATGTGATGTGGGCAGCGCGCCAACTTCATGCTGCCTGCTCATTAACAGGCAGCCAGCGCTAACCACACTGTTGAGTGGCTGCACGCCTCAGCAGGGGGCCCAAAATTGTGAGAGGCTAGCTGCTCTACTTAAAGCCAGCTTGCACCTCTTAAAGGGAAGGTGCATTGTGGCTGAAGCAGGTGGTGGAAGTCCTTGTACAAGTCACTCTGACCTGGAAAAAGACTGAATAATGGCACAACATGGGAGAGAGTGCATTCCAAGGTTCTCAGACGCTGCACTGGTGGAGGAGGTGGAAAGGAGGAGAGAAGTGCTGTATCCACAGGGGGTCACGAGGCCCTCCAGACAAACACTCAGAAGGCAGTCGGACCAGATAGCCCTGGCAGTCAATGCCAGGAGCCAACCCACCGATGCAGTGTCGCAAAAAGTTCAGTGACCTCTCGTGAGTGGTCAAGGTCAGTTAATTCATCTTCAAATGCAATATCCCACCAACTGCACCACTAGCCTCAGTCCCTTCTCAATGCACCACACACCCATCACTCACCTACCAATAATCTCAATCAATCAGGACTCATACCGAACATTCATAGCTACCTCACCCTCACACACTTAGCACTGCTGCAAGCCTCACACCTACACACTGCCAGCTATTCAACTATGACATCCACATCACCCAAACAGATTGCACCACACTCACTGACACATATCCCTCTCTCTTGCAGGACAAGGTGACGCATAACTGGAGGCAGCATGCGTAATCGGCAGGGTACAGGTGCTCCTGCATGTCTTTACCCCATGGAGGAAACAGTACTCGCCATCATTGAAGCGGCCAATGCTGAGGCCGTGGCCAGTGGTGGGGGCTGAAACCATAGAAGATGATGGTATCCTCATAACTAATGCTTCTTCTTGCATCACACTTCCTCTTCATCCCTCAATCTCGTCAGATTTACAAGCTATAGATTGTGTAAGGATGCACCTCTTGCTTCCACCCCTGCCCGCCACCCCCCCCCCCCCCCCAGCTCTCCTCACCACAACCCTACCCTTGTGCCTTTCTTTTTTCAGATACCCAAGAACTGCAACCTGGCCAGGCAGTGGTGGAAGAGCAACAACACATTGATGAAGAAACACTGTCACTTAATTGCACACTTGCAGCCACCAGCTCAGATACTGACACTGCGCGTAATTTAGAGGATAGCATACAGGCAGGATCTGCACGTAGTGGGACACCGGGCACGAGTGGGCTGCAGCCAGGGTGGGGGGGTCGGAAAGGGTTGCACAGGTACCAGCTTACCGGAGGGCGAGGTCACACACGAGTTAAGCTGCAGAGGGCTCAGATGAGCACTTCGATGGGGCAGGCTACAGAAGAAGGCTGATTAGTATGCCCAATAAAATGTTTGGTGCATTGGCAAGCCTGCCAGAAAGTCTGTGCAATCTAAAGGAGAATGGAAGAGTCCTGCACCAACTTGGCATAGGGCTTTGTGCAGAGCCTAGAGTACATCCTTTCCAGCATGGAAGTGGTGGCCAACACCATTAGCGCACTTGTAGACCCAACCATGATGCAACGTTTGCTGGCCAATGCCTGAGCTTCCGTTGCAGCACAGGCAGCAGCCACCCAACGTCTGGGTGCTGCCATACAAGCTGAGACTGCTCTCGTGCAAGCTCAGACTCCTGCAATCATAGCTGCGGATACCAGTATTCAAAGGGGCTTGCAGTGTGTCACAGTAGTCCAGCAATCTGTCCTCTAACAGGTTACTAGGATTGCTGAGGTGCCGCCCTGGGGGAATGGCATTCGCTCCGTGGAGCACAAACCCACTGTCATCTCGCAGGATGACCGCATTCATCCTCCCACCACTGCCACTCTGCCAGGGCCCTTGCTGTTGCCTGTCGGCCAGCCAGCCCAGACTGCTGCTGCCCATGCCGTGATGGTGCAGTTTGCAGCTGGGCCTTCTAGGCCCAGAGGTGTTCGAGGTCGTCTTCCAAGGGCATCTGCAGTCACTTGCTGAAAGGCCACGGCATGCTTTACCTTCTTATGTGGTCTTATCTTGCTGATCTTATGTGGGTGAGTTGATTGCATAGTGCTTTCCACATGAGAAGTTTGGGGAGTTGTACAAGTGCTTATTATTGTGACATTAACTTGACTTGTAATATTTGAATTTAGTTCTTGTACTTTAGAAGTTATACCCAAGTGAGTGTTTATACTGTGTATTTTATTCTCCCAACTGACTGAAACCCTGTATGGATGTCCAAAACAAATTGTTGTTTGTGTATGCAGTGAGGAATTGGGGTTTTCATTTCTGAAAAACTTTTTCCACGATGAAGCTGTTGGCAACTCATATTGTGATCTTCTGGTTTTTGTTGCTTAATACTGCATTGCCTGGTGCATTTATCCTGTAGGCTATTGAGATCTTTTTTGTTTAGTTGTTTTTACATTGGAGGAGAGTGAGCAAACTGAGTTACTCTGCTGCATTTATATTTTTTTATAATTGACAGCTGGTCTTCCTATCAACTCAGCGGCACTGGGGAGGCCTAACATTCCACTCGTGCGCAGGCTGACCATGCCATTTTACTCAGCATGCATATCCAAAGTACTATATTTATCAGCTCCAGTAACACTGACAGCAGCATATCCTTCGAACAATAATGCCAAAGTAGTTTTTATTTGTAATTATTTGGGCATTCCTCATTTCAAAGAAAGCCTTGCTTAGAACAAATTTTGTTCAAATTGATGGCGTGCATGTATGTCTGCCTGCACTTCATTCATTCAGGTTCTTTATTTGAGTGGTTTACAGAACCATTGAGATTGATTATGTTTAGAAGGGGTTATATTTACCAGCATGATTTATTTTAAGCGTGTTTTCAGAGGTTTTCTGGCCTCAATAAATGTAAAAGCAAGGATTCTGACCGATGTTTCAAAACCATATGTTCCTATACTTAAAGCAACACAAACTGTAATTTGTGGTTTATTCTGATCCAACAGTATCAAGATGGTGCACCACTGAAGGTTGTGGATATCGGTGACATCAGTACTCCTCTGGTGTGTTTGAGCATATCGTCCAATTCAGGACAGATAATCATTTGGGCAGGATGTGGAACAAAGATCATATCACTGAGCAGCGATTTTACAGTTCAGAAGGTGATAGATACAAAAACAAGGATTCTGTGAGTTATTAGATTCTTTGGTTAGAGTTAAGTTTTTTGATTTTGAGGTATAAACTTTAAATATATTAATTAACTTTTTTTTCTAAGTATTTTAGTACATCTTGCAAGTGTGTAAACCAATATTTTCAGTGGCATTTTCATCTCCACATACTCTGAAGAGCTGCCTATGGAAGCTACAACAAACTGCAGCCATTTGAAATGAGGTGTCTTAAAATATTGCAACTTTGTCATCTGTAAATGATGGTCTTCATCTTGTGTCTATTACTTTAACTCCCATTGTGACTCATTTAATAGTTTAATTGTTTCACTTTTTATTTTCGAAGTATTTTGATACAATTTGGTAGAACCAGGCCAAGCATAATGACTATTGTGCCTACTCAGATGGGCGTGTGCAGTGCCCCTGCTAAATGGATAGCATTTAGTCATTCTGTATGACCCAATATCTCCTGGCATATCGAGAAGGACAGGCTAAAGCTAACATTGTTAATCTTGTTTTATACACAACTCAAGGTAAAGGAATGCCAATGACGAGCGTGCCTTTTAAGAAGAGTTTCAACTTGACAGGCAGGTTAGCTTCCACCTAAACAGTACACGTCCCTTAAAGCCTATGATAATGTTCTGCAGTTCCTGCTCTTAGACAGGGAGGTGGGGCAGCAATTATTCCTCTATGGTTAATGTTATTTGTTTATGGATGAGTTTATACCTTAAGTTCAGCATTCTTGCGAAGCAGCTGCAGAGTCAGAGCCTGACTTTTTTTTCAGCTGAACAAAAACCTTGGTATCCCACAGCTCCAATGTATAAAATTTGAATAAATATAATTGGTTTCTGTTGGCCTGTGTGCACACTTTTTGCTGTCTCTTCTCAAGAATTTATCAAATTGGATCCCATGAAAGAGGTGACCTAGACTAAGTTTCACCATCTCAAGGAAAAAGGTCAAAACTCCATTATACAAATCTTTGGACGTATTCAGTCTAAGAAGGATGATTTCCTGAACTGTTAAATTTACCATCCACAGCATACAAGTAAAATAAATGAAGATAATTTACTGTATTTCCACCATTTCTTTTGCAGAAGACAGCAGAAATATTATGGTGATGGAAATATTATCACAATGGTGATCGATAAATATATTTATCTGGCAAAGAAGGACAGCCATGTTGTTGAACTATGGGACAAAAAGATAGACAGAATGAGTGTGTCAATTGACTGTGCTTCTATTCTTAAGTAAGTATTTAATCAACTTCAATTTGTCAAAAATATTGGAGAAAATAAATGTGCCCTTCAATTACGGTTATGAAGTTATTGCCAAGGAGTGGATCAATAATTTAATACTATTGTAGGATATAGATTATGTTGTTTGAAGTGAAGAAATTTTAAATTGCAGTCTGTTGCTGGCACAATGATAGTTAATGCGAGGATTATAGGTCAAGCATCAATCAGTAAATGTCAGCTTGCCATTGTACTGTAACTGGTTTACATCAAATACGGCTAGATTATTACCATTTATAGTCAATAGATAGTAATTTTAGCCCATAATATGATGATGTTTCCTACAACTTAACCCAGCTGTGAAATAAAAATGTTTTGTGATCATGTCCCACAATCCACTTCACTCTGCACTACTCTAATACATATTTCTTAGCAGCTGGATATAGTGATGTTGGCAGAAACCTGCTATCAGATTGCCTGCCCACTTTCTTGGTTGTGGAGGACTTGAGGGAGATGAATATTTCATAGCAGAGCATCAAAGACTAAATTCTGAGTGGTTAAGCATTAGTTAATGAGTGCAGAACATTAAAATAACAGTTTGGCTATTGCAAAAAAGTGCTGCAGTCTCCATTAAAAATAGTGGATAGAGGGATGTTATGGGAACACATTACATATTCATTCACCAATATCAGAAGTAGCAATTTAGGTTTCTAAGATGTTTTGGAATGCAATAAGATGTAGGTTTGTGTGTCATCCTCCACCTTAGGACACATTTTTTCATCACTTTTTTTAGGGGGAGGAGGAAAGCTACCATATTTGAGAAGTGACATACTTTGAAACTTTAAACTTTTATCGAGAGTGTCACTATTTTTCCAGTATCTTTGGATTAAGAAATATTCTCTCAAAAGCTCAGAATCTTGTCCTTTTTTAACCAATTTAATCTGTCTGTAAACTTCCATATCCAAACCCACCTACTTTTCCTTGCCCTCACATGGGGCTCTGGCAAGCTTTCAAATACTGATTAGAGTGAAACCACCAGAAATGCAAATCCCTTTGTGCAGTGTAAATGCATTCTTTAGTAGTTCAGGTGCTCAGCTGAAGTTTCCTTAAATCGGTGTTGTGACATCATCACACTAATGTATGAACCTGAACATAGAGTGCCAGTACAAATTGGCTTTCCATCTCTTACTATAACATGAGAGCAAATCCCCCCTTTGTGTAGTACAACTGCACCCGCAAGGCCCCCACCTTTTCTATCTCTTCAAGCGCAATTTGTACTTCAGGCAATGAACAAGTGCAATAAACTCTCCTTCCTGCTGCTTTTTTAAAAACTTCCTTTACCAAGTTTGTGTGACAGGTTTTTAGTCTGCAGTTTAAATCCATGGATTTGTGTCAGCCGTGACTCGGTAGCACTCTCACCTCTGAGTCAGAAGGTTCTAGGTTCAAGTCCCATTCCAGAGACTTGAGCAGAAATATCTAGGCTGACACTCCAGTGCAGTAGTGAGGGAGTGCTACACTGTCGGAGGTGCCGTCTCTCAGAAGAGACGTTAAACCGAGGCCCCGTCTGCTCTCTCAAGTAGATGTAAAAGACCCTGTGACACTATTTTGAAGAAGAGCAGGGTAGTTATCCCGAGGGTGTCCTGGCCAATATTTATCCCTCAATCAACATCACTACAGAACAGACTATCTGGTCATTATCACAGTACTGTTTGTGGGAGCTTGCTGTGTGCAAATTGGCTGCCGTGTTTCCTACATTACAACAGTGACTACACTTCAACAAGTTCTTTCCTTCCTCCCTCCCTCCATCCACTGTAAATCTTTTGCAAGCAGCACCAAAGAAAGCCAAGGCTTAAGATACTGTAAAATCCAGTTGGAGTAATTTCCTATTTCATCATTTACTATTTTATTGCACTTGTGCTTCAGATTTTCAAGAAATGTGAGAACATAACTTAGTAAAATATAAAACAAAAGGAGGCCCTTTAAGTCTGTTTCTTTTGCAGCTTGTTTATTGTGTACTGTATCATGGCTTGGCCCAACCCACTTAGACACCTAAGGAAAAGTTCTGCAAACTTACTCCTAGCCCCCCTGAGGGTGAATCAGGAAAAGGCCAAAGGTGCCTGTTCTAATCTAGCATTGTACACAAGTTGCTTTTAACATTCCACCATATGTTTTTTTAAGTTAAGTACTTCAACAGCTTGTGTTTCACAGTTTATGATCATCTTTCTTGCTACCTGTAGCAGATACTTCATGGATAGCTATAAGATAACAATTTGATTTCCACAAATGAGACAGCCATGTGACTCTCTCAGGCGGGAAAAAAAAGTCCCCTCAATTACTTGCTGATCTGGAATTTCTGATGTGAAATTATGGCTTCTTGCAGTTAGACAGGGTTAACTGATAAAACACAATTGTGCTTTATTTAAAATCTTATCTTCAGAATTAAACTATATGCCATTGTGATTCATTATTTTTCTGTTCATTATTTTAATAAGTTATCTTGAAAGGGGAAAAATTGTAAGTTAATTCGCAATCCAATTTAAAAACATTTAAAATTTTTAAAAAATAATTTTCCTAGGAATGACACTTATTCTGCCAGAGTGAAAGCACTTCATCTTCAAAAGTCAGCTGCCCTTTGGATTGGAACAGGAGGGGGTGACGTCATATTATTAGATCTTTCCACTCATCAACCCATCCGGGTCATTGATAAATTTTGTCACTCTGTTAGAAGTATGGTGACCACACAAATGGGTAAGGTTTTGAGACTGAGAAACTGTTTTATTTGAATTTAAGTATAGGACATGGAGTAGATAGGACTGTGCATTACTTACTGGAAAGTATCTTGACAACAGCTGGTATAATTATATAAACTAAAATATGCAAATCTTTACTTGGGAATATTTGTTTTTCTAGCTGGTTATTTTAAAATAGTGGTAGTCACAATAGGTAAAATAGTTGGATCCAGTGAAGAGTCTCTAAAAATTTTCCAGAGTGCACACTATCAACTGCTTGGTAGTGGGTAAGACTACGGTGGGGTTGTCACATAATGTTAGGTACTGCCACGTTACACTCAATTATTCATTTAATGTTACACTTATAGTGCTGCTTATAGATGTAATACCTTTGGGGGGAAAAATTGGGTTGCGGCCCCTTTGGGGCGCTAACTTCGCCGGGGCGCCACTTTTAGCGCCCTGAAAAAGTTAGCACCCCCGCGCTCAAAATTCATCAGTAGCGCCCCAAGAGGGAGGCGGGGCGTTACTGGAAGCGCCCCATCTCCCTCTTGGGGCGCTGCGAGTGAATGTCGTAGTGCTACGTGCTGTGGCACGTCGCGCCGCGGTACTGCAGGCCTTCCTCCCTTTATTAAAGGGGATGGGCCGAGCGCAGCACAACCCGGGGCTCAGCTGGGCCACCAGGGATCAGAGTGCCGTCAAAAGAGCCGGGCACTCGAGATGAGTGCTGGGCTCACGGAACGCAGCCAGCACTCCAAGGGAGGGTGGGGGGGGCTGCACAGAAGGCTGGGGACGGCAAAACGGGCAGGTGCTGGCAGGCACACAGCAACAAAAATGGCCGCCCGGCACCTTCCCTTCATTTTGCGCTGCCCCGGCCACAGGTAGGCCCCTCTGATCCTGTCGGACATAGCGTCCGTTGGTAAGTCGGGGCGCTACCGAAGATCGCAGCCGGGGCGCTGTGCACGGTGATGTCATCGCCGGCGGTGCAGCGCCACGGGGCGCTAACCTCCCGCTGAATTTCGCGGGAGGCGTTAGCGGCACCGCGCCCAGGCGCTAGTTGCTTTGCACCCCGTTAGCGCCCTTTTAGGGTGCTAACTGGAGGCACAAATCAACTGAATTTTTCCCCTTTGGAATCTTGAAACCACTCACCATTTTTAATATGTAATGCAATAGATGCTTGTATAAAAGGACAGACATGGATTTCTGACGGGAGGATCTGCTGCCAGTGGTAGAACTACAGCTCCTCCACTGCTGGGAGGGTCTAATTACATAGATGTTTACATAGATGATGTCCATTTATAAATTTGGACATACGAGTTTATGAAAGAAAATGATAATGGGAAGCTTATGCAAATGGAAGATTTTTAATAAATAAATTACATAATTTTCATCTTGAGTATTTATGCGTTGCTTTTATGAAAGGATTCAGATTATTTGTCTTTCAATAGTATTTTTATTGATGCTGAGCATATTTCTTTAATTCTTTGTTTTAGAAAAGGGGCACCTTTACACTGTCATGCTGATCCTAGGAAATGTCTCTAAGGATTATTATGAAAACAACAAATGGCAGAGTGGTATGTTCATTTTCTGAAAATGTTGTAATAGTTGAAGAGAAGTAAACAGAACTTGTGTATTTAATCAATGAATAAAGTAACTTTTGGCTTCTGTACACCCACAGTTGTATAATTAAGTGAAGATTTTCATACAAAACAGTGCATAGATTTACATAGTTAAATGTAAAAAGAAATTGAACTGCAAGATCTAATTCTACATTACCAAATTTATACATTTACAGTGTTAATTATTGACCCAAAGCCTACTAGCTTCATATAGTGTGCAGGTTGGATATTAGCAATAACTGATTCAAACCCTAAGGGGTCGATTTTCATTGTGGAGTAGGAATTGGAGGCGTGCGGGGGGTTAAAGTCCCGAATTCGGGGTTCCCGCCCCCAACCCGCCTCCATGTAAGTTTCAAAGGAGGCTGGTACCCGCCCCGCACTTGTACCCGCCTACCCGAGGTGGGACGGGATTAGTGCTAATTAACTACCTGTTAACAGGTAGTTAACAGGCACTTTTTAGTCTAATCCCTATTTAAAGCTTGGAAGTGTGGGATTCCCGATGGCTCCAAACCACACCAAGTTAGAGGAGGCAGGCCGTCGGGTTGAAGGACTTTGAGGGGCCGAGATGTCGGTGTTCAGGTGAGTGATGGGTGCATGAGTGCAAAGGTAAGTATGTTTGGTGTGTCTAAAGTGTGTAAAGGAGTTTAAATTACCTGTACTTACCTTTTCAGCCTTCCTTCCTCTAGGTTTCAGGAGTCCATCACCTAACCGGCACAGAAAGCAAAATAGCTGCGAACTGTCAAAAGTGACAGCCTGCAGCTTTCTGTGCCGGTGAGATTTCTAACTGAGTCTGTGTAGAAGGACTTGGGTTAGAAGTAAGACTGTCGGTGTTTGAACAGCTGTGAAACGCTGATATTTCATCTGTCCAAAACTCTTGACAGATGAAATTTCAGTCTGTGATGTTGCCGGGTGGCCCTTAATTGGCCTGCTGAGCCCGCTGGGCGGGCTCAACAAGGTCAATCAAGTTAAAATCGCGTGGATTGGCCGCATCTTGATGGAGGCGGGACTACAACCCCGAAAGTTGTAGTCCCGCCTCCTTCCCGACTTCTGAATGAAAATCACCCCCTAACTGCTTCTTGATATTTCAACTACTTTTAATTACATGTTTCAGAATTGCAACCGCAGCTGTTTGTTTGGGACATGAACCTTCCTTATGAGATCCAGAACCTGAAGAAGCACACTGATATGAGAAGAGAAATAACTGAAAAAATGAGGACTGGTTCATTGGAATGATTGCACATGGGCAAATACATATGTATACATTTCCTTCAGTTAATTTAATGTCTTTGAAGATATGAAATGGTAAACCTAACATTTCAGCATTCTACTTAAGTCACAAAAGGCAGTTTTAATATAAAATTCATACTGCTTTTTTAATATGGGATATTGCACACAAAGGAGCTACAATACCTCCCATGCTTGTCCCATCATGGAAATCCCCTCTGTAGAGATTGAAGCTAGACACTTTGACTAAGTATGCTATTGTCCCAGCAATCATATATTTTTGTTACTTGTCATACTTTATTTAAATCTCTAGATCGCTGAAGTTTGGCACTCATAATATTGCAAGAATATAAATAAATTTACATTTTGGATTCTTGCCTAACTTGATTGATTGATTTGCCAGCACAAAATGATGCTGGGAGAGTTAGAAGTTGGTGGTTTAATGTACCATTCTCCATGTTGGCAGTTAAGTGCTACACTTGCTGACAATACGTGAGCACTGATTTTCGGGTCCAGGAACAAACCCAGTTGGAGGTCACCAAGGTGGGATTTGTGCCCAACCAATTGGCTCATTACTGACACCTCAGGAATTTTGGGGGTTTGCTGAATTACAATAAGCTATGAATGTTCATGATCAGTTATTGGGAATGATGCTAGGAGTTCACCAAGGAGTGGGGTTCAGGATATCATGTCCTTAAAAGGCTAATCACAACAATGGCAACCTTTAAAAATATATGGCCAGCTACTCTTGATATAGGGGCAAAAATTGTGGTTGCCTTCAAAATGGCTATAAACACTTTCAAAACATATTTGAGCTACTCACCCCCACATAGGCACGTTTGAGGCAAAAAACAGGAGCTGGTGATGCCCAGTGACTGATGCAGTAAAAAGGAATCTGAGGGCTGGTAATTGATTGACATGGCACATGTTTGATGACTGTTAAGGTGGAAGTGCTACTGCATGAGGTATGTATTATGAGGACTGCCTTGTTTGGCACTCCAGGGCACTTTCCACAGAAGACAACATGCCTGGCAAGAGGTGGGAGCCAAGTTCAACGCTGTACACACTAACTGCAGTACCTGAGAACAGAGACAAGAAGATGGAACACCTTATAAAAGCTGCCAAGGTAAGACTAAATAACAGTTCCACTTATCATGTGCCTATGCCTCCCACAAAGTATTACAAAGTAGATTGTTGCACATATACTGCTGCCCCATGCAAGCTCTCACAAAACCTTATAGGTCTGACATGCATACCCATAAGGCACATATTTTAGCTGTAAACTATTGGAAAAAGCTTAGCACATCAACACAGTTAAAGGACTTTACACATAAAACACAACCTAGCGTCATGATGAGCTGCAGCTTCGGCATATGTCTGTCACTATCCATGTGTTCCTTCAATTTACAACATACCAGGAGTACTTCTCTGGTTGCATGGAAAAATAATGTCATACAAGGAAACAGACCCAAACAGGAGGAAGCTTTAGAAATTATAAGTCCTTGACTCCCTTGAAGAAGACCATCTTCTGTATAAGAGCATCCCTTACTTCACACAGGCATACAAACAATATACATAGTTAGTGTTACATAGTTATGTTGGGACTACATTGTACAAGTGTACTAACACACAAATCAAGTGTAGCAGCACTACGATGCTGGGAAAGTAGTGCGCAGGCGCTGCACAGTGCACTTGGAAATATCACGCCGCACCATGCGGCAGGCAGCCATTACAACTCAAATAAAACTAGTTTATAATTACAAACTACGGAGTCCAGAGGCGCCTTTACAAAGCACTACGAGCGCTAGAAGACATAACATGGTGGCAGCGGTATAAGTGAGTAAAACTTACGCAAATAAAAACGATATCAGATTGAAGAAAGAAATTTAAAAGTAAACTCTGCAGCGTTTTAACTGCGAATCGTACGGGCAGCTAAAATGGCGGCGTCCAATGCACTGACCGCGAATATGCTCCCCATCATGAACTGGGAAGCTGACGATATCGTGGAAGCTTTCCGGAAATTTAAGCAAAAATGCGAGTTTACATTTAAAAGTTTCCTGAAAGGCTCCTCCGATGAGGAAAAAGTCAGCTACATTCTACTGTGGGCGGGAGAAAAAGGCTTAGATCTCTAACAGCTGGAGTTTATCCGAAGAGGATAAAACGAACCCTACGGAGATTTATGAAAAGTTCAGTAACCATCTCGAGCCTAAATCAAACCACCGCATACACGGGTATAAATTCCAAAGCTTAAGACAGGAACCTGGTGAAACGGCTGACAATTTCCTGACGAGATTAAAAAACGAAGCCAGCAAATGCAAGTTTACGGAACTAGAAGAAAGGCTGGTAGACCAACTAATATGGGGATCAGCACATACAGAAGTGCAAAAAGAACTAATAGGAAAAGAAAAGCTCGGAATATCGGAAGCCATAGGTACAGCGAGGGCTCACAAAGCCACAAAACAACAGATAAAAATGCTGAATACTCATACGGCTGACGTGCGGACAACTCCCGAACCGGATCACAGAGTAGATGCAGTGCGCGAAAAGCACAGCACACAAAAACAAGTATGACAGCGGGAAGAATACGTGTAGAAAATGCGGAAGACAACACAACTACACAGACAGAAGAAAATGCCCAGCGTATGGAACAAGCTGCAACACGTGTGGTAAAGCAAACCACTGGCAAAAGATGTGCAGAGCTAAAAGAGAGGGGCTACACACCAAAAGAAGAGGTGGACAGCAGAACCAACAAAAGAAAAACAAAATCCATACCATTGGTGAGCAAGATGACGAAGACTGTGGGTACGACAAAGCTCTGAACATTGAAACCATAAAGGTTCTCTTAGACGAAACGCCCAGAGCGGAAAGCACCCCAAAGAAAGAATGGCACACTATCATCCAGATTAAAAAGAGGATCGAAGGACAGCCCACAACCGTCAATCTAAAAGTAAAGTTGGACACAGGAGCTCCGAGCAACATCCTTCCACTGAGGCTATACCAGAGGATCTTCCCCGAAAACTTGGGCGAAGATAGATACCCGAAAAGAGGATGTTTAAAAGCAAACAACGTCACGCTGACAGCGTATGGGCAGAGCGAGTTCAGACAACTCTGAACAACCTATATAAAAGGAACACACAAAAGCAGAAACATCAACTGCACGTTCTATGTGACCGACTCCGAGGGACCGGCGATCCTGGGATTAAACAGCTGCGAGAAGCTGGGGTTAATCTCGGTAAACCACGAACTAACAAAAACATCACAAAGTCGACAGCAACACCCCACTGGAAAATCGTCCACAAATCATGGACATGAAACATTTGATGGACACGTATCCAGAGTGTTTTGATTACACTATAGGATGCTTCGGGGAGTTCAAGTACCATATAACAATAGATCCAGAGGTAAAACCCGTCATCCACGCTCCAAGAAAAATACCCATCGAGCTAAAAGAAAAATTATACACCAAACTAAAAGAAATGGAAGAGAAAGAAATAATTGCAAAGGTCACTGAACCCACAGACTGGGTAAACTCGATTGTGGTACGGGAAAAGTCGAACGGGCGGCTCAGAATCTGTCTGGACCCCAAAGACTTAAACCAGGCAATAAAGCGGGACCACTACCCCACACCAACATTACAAGAAATCACACCAGCACTGGCAGGAGCCAAAGTCTTCTCCAAACTGGATGCCAGAAACGGCTACTGGAATGTAAAACTGGACGAAGAATCAACTAACCTGACGACTTTTAATACACCATTGGGGCGTTATAAATTCCTGCGGCTGCCATTCGGGTTGAAAGTCAGCCAAGACATCTTCCAACAAAAGATCGATGAAACATACAAAGGCTGTGAAGGAGCCATTGGAATCGCTGATGACATCCAAGTTTACAGAACAAATGAAAGAGACCACGACGTGCACTTGCACGAGGCCATGGAGCGCACCAGAACGGCTGGCCTCAAGCTGAACGCCGAGAAGTGCATCGTTAAAAGTACGAAATGCAAATTTTTTGGCATGATCTACACACCGGAGGGTGTCGAGCCTAATCCCAAAAAGGTCGAGGCGATGGTAGAGCTGATACCTCCAAACGACAAGAAGGAGCTGAGAAGCTACCTCGGCTTGGTCCAGTATATGAGCTCTTTCATCCCGAACATGTCAGACTACACAGCGAACCTAAGAGAACTACTAAAAGAAGACACCGAATACCAATGGTCAGAATCCCATGAGAGGAACTTGAAACACCTAAAGGAATTATTATGTAAAGAAACCAGCCTGTCTTATTACGATAGAAAAAAACCTGTCACCCTACAGGTAGATGCCTCTACCAGGGGGCTAGGGGCAGCCCTCGTGCAGGAAGGAAAACCAATAGCTTTCGCATCGAAGGCATTGACATCAACAGAGACAAGATATGCAAACATCGAAAGAGAACTATTGGCAGTAGTATACGGATGCAAAAAGTTCCACACCTACTTTTACAGAAGAAAATTCGAGGTAGAGAGTGACCATCGTCCACTCGAACAAATTTACAAGAAAAACCTAAGCAAGACCCCAGCAAGACTGCTAAGGTTACTGTTAAGACTCCAAAGTTACGACTTCGAATTAAAATACCGGCCAGGAAAAGAAATGGCACTGGCAGATGCATTGTCTCAATTGTCACCACACGAAAAACACGAGATGAAGGGCCTGACAGTAAAAATACACCACCTCGTAAATGTTACTCCCACAAAGCTTAGCCAAATTCAAGAGGAGACTGGTAAAGAAGAGGAGTTGCTACTACTCATGCAACAGGTAATACAGGGGTGGCCGGAGAAGATCCAGCAGGTCCAAAACCAAATCCGACAGTACTGGACAATCAGACGACATCTCGGTGGAGGACGGTGTTCTCCTTACTGGCTCAAGAATCATAATACCAAAAACGATGCAAACTGAACTTCTCCGCTTAATACACCAAGGCCATATGGGGATGGAGAAATGTAAACTAAGAGCCAGATCAGCTGTGTAGTGGATAGGCATGTACAAAAGCATAGAACAAATGGTCTCCACATGCTGCATATGCCAGAAATACCGAAACACAGCAGAAGGAGGAGATGATTCAAATGGAAGTACCCCCGAGACCATGGCACATGACCGGAACAGATCTGTTCCTGTGCAACCAGGAGTGGTACCTCATAGTAGCAGACTACTACTCAAAATTTCCTTTTGTCAGAAGGATGAACGACATGAGAGCCACAACAATCACAAAAATTGCGAAAAACTTATTCGCAGAACAGGGCATCCCAGAGAAGGTCATCTGCGACAATGGGACACAATTCACCTCCAGCGAATTCAGAGCACTGGCTGAAAAATACAGATTTAAAATAATTACCTCATCCCCACATTACCCAAGGGGACATGGATTTATTGATACAGATCCAAACAGTCAAAAGAGCTCTCATTAAAAGCAAGGAGATGGGAGAAGACCAAGACCTCGCCCTTTTGGCAATCAGATCGACACCTTTGAGAGCAGACTCGAAATCACCAGCAGAACTACTAAACGGTAGAAAATACAAAACAACTCTACCAGCAAAGATATATCCTCCCCAGGACCAAGAGGACGTTCGGCAGAAGCTGATGGAAACACAAGCTACGGGGAGCACACACTATAACAAGCATGCAAAAGCACTACCGGAGCTGCTAAATGGGCAATCCGTGCATATACAAGATCTGTTGTTGAGAACATGGAGTCCAGCCAAGGTTATTGGAAAAGCTGATGCTCCAAGATCTTACTTGGTAGAGACAGAACCTGGAAACCAATACAGGCGAAACAGGATCCATATCAGACCCTCACCGGAAGCTGTCAAACAGCGGACAACATTAACAGCAGTTACGGTACCAGACACGGAAAACAATATAATGCCAGAAACAAACACCTCAAATACAACAACTGCAAACATGCACTCTCCAGAGCCAAATGCGACAGCACCGGCAACAAGAAAAGAACACACCAAAACACCGCAGAAAGGAATAATTACAGCCAAGTCCACAAGATGGAGGAGTAACATACAACCACCTGAGCGGTATCGCGAATAATTATAAAGACAATTATAATTCGCACAGAACAGTAAAACAACATGGACAAATATCTGTATATAAATTGAGCAAAGAAAGCTCACGTTCTGTATTTTGTTAACGTTATTCAACTGGAAACATTGTAAAATAGAAAAATTGATGTAATTAGTTTTGTTGGGAAAGAGGGATGTTACATAGTTATGTTGGGACTACATTGTACAAGCGTACTAACACTCAAATCAAGTGTAGCAGCACTACGATGCTGGGAAAGTAGTGCGCAGGCGCCGCACAGTGCACTCGGAAATATCACCCCGCACCATGCGGCAGGCAGCCATTACAACTCAAATAAAACAGTAGTTTATAATTACAAACTACCGAGTCCAGAGGCGTCTTTACAAAGCACTACGAGCGCTAGAAGACATAACAGTTAGTAAATTGCAATGCAAGCTTTATTGGAATGTGTTTCTTGGAGGAGACATTGTAACGTTAGTCATCTTTTTGCCATTTTAGGTCTGGAACAGCAGCTTGCAGCACTGAAAGTGGGCCAGGACAAGACTGCACCCTCTGTCCCTCTCACCATTGTTTGCAAGGATCATCACAGCTGCACACGTTCTAGAGGATGCAGTTAGTGAGGTTGAGGAGATAGCTACAGGTGAGTTACAGATGAGGAGGAGCTAATTGTAGTGGAAGAGTAGAGGCATGATCCTGCTGGATGGCGGCAAGCACCCCTGTACTTTGGGGAAATAGCATTATAGTAAATATGAAAAAGCATATTAACATATATTGCAGATGATACCTATGCTAGACTGAAAGGAAGCAAAGCTGAAAAAGTTGAATGCACAGCTAATGTAGCCTGTCACTGACGGAATCAACCCTATAGTGCAGGTTGACTACAGCAGAGGGTCAAGTTTACCAACTGACCTCCTGCTTACCTGCAGCCTATCCAGCTAATTCCCACAGACTTTGCTGGATAAGCATGTCAGAGCCTGCAGATATGGTTAGTGACATCATGATGGGTGAGGCCAATCTGGCTGTGTTGCCTTCTGATTTTTCTATCATGCCTTATTTTTTGTTGTACCGTCAAATACTGTGATTGAGGGGATGGGTTGCCAAGCATCCTCCTGCAGTCAAACAATAGACTTAATCAAAGGGCATTGCAATTTATATAGCTTCTAGTTAGATGCACACTTAGGCGGTATAAATGTTGATATTGTTACAGATCACACCATCTTTAAAGATCTTTCTGTTCTTTGTAATGGAGTTTCTCGATATTGGTAACCAAGCTGCACGTGTGCTTAATGAGGCTCCCACTCAAAAGTAATGGGAGTGATTGATATGGGGATATAGTGGACAGGGCTGCATTTTCAGCTGGGACCAGGCAAGGCTTCCAGATATGTAATTTATTGCTCCTTGCCCAAATCCCTTTGATGGTAGAAATAACAAGTGGTGAAAAATATATCCTTCAAATGTGTGCATTGGCTTGGTCGATAACTCGGATGATGCCAACATAATAAAAAAAAAAAATCTGTATTCAGTAACTTTAACGTGGCCCCTGGAAATAGCCCCCGATCTGCACTTACCTTGCGCACCGGCCGTTGTGCTGTGGGCTCCCGTGGAATTCTGATCCGGGGCCTGGTCCAGCTGCTGGCACGCAGTGCTTGTGTATCCCAGGGGCGCAGTTAGTTTGATGCGTTCCCCTGGGATCACGTGGACCATGGGCAGCCAATCGGAGCAGGGAATGCTCCATTCATAAGTCTGACAGGAAGTGCTGTCAAGACTTATAAATACTACGGCCGCAAAATAGCACTAAATCTTCAAATAATTTTTTTTTAAATCACATTTTTAAAATAAACTATAAATTGCATGAAATAACTATTTTAAACAATAATTTAAATTTTTGAAAAAAATAATTTTATTTTCTAACGGGGCTAAAAATCAACTTACCTTGCTTTAAAGTAAATTCTGCAGGCTTACCCTCCCGGGAAAACCTATATTTAAAAAAAAAAAAAAAAAAAAACGAAGTTCGATGCGCATGTGCAGCCTCCCCCGCACATGCGTTCGACCTCTGAACCTCTGTTCAGAGGAACGGAAGTGCCGGTTTCCCGTGCATGCAGGAAACTGGCACTTCCATCGGGCCTACGGGTGAGTACCCTGTGCGTACTCGTGGAGACCCAAATTTCTGGGCCATTATATTTTAGCAGCATCATTCAGTTACTTTGTGACAAAGCATTGACAACAGGAATACGGTCACTGTATATGGAGTGGGCACCAGGGATCTACACTGGGAGTAATTTTGTTTTCCATTTATACAAATGAGCTGGACAAAGACATGAGAATGATGCTGAAGATTGCTGATACCAAATTAGGGGCTGAGCTGAATGACACAGGTAAGTGGAGTGGACAGAGAAGTGGCAGCTGCAGTTTGATGCAGAGAAAAGATAAATAGTACACTTTGCTTAAAAGTGAAATAAAGAACAATGAAAGAAAGTATGCCCTAATCGATAACGGAGATATATAGGGTGGAGACACCGAGATCTTCAAAGGTAAGACTGTAGGTGGAAAAAGCCATTAAAAAGACAAATGGTTTTCTGTGTTTTATGCATAAGAGCATTGAAAATTAAAGCAAAGTGATAATTGAATAGGTGGTGCACAGAAGGTGGTCATTTAGCCCATCGAGTCTGCGCGGCTCTTTCAAAGAGCAATCCAGTTAGTCCCACTCCCCTGCTTGTTCCCCATATCACTAATTTTTTCTCCTTCAAGTATTTATCCAATTCCCTTTTGAAAGCTACTATTGAATCTGTATCCAGCACTTTATCAGGCAGTGCATTCCAAATCCTAACCACTTGTTGCGTAAAAAAGATTTTCCTCATGTCGCCTCTGGTTCTTTTGCTAATCACCTTAATTCTTTGCCCTCTCGTTATCGACCCTTCAGCCATTGGAAACAGTTTCTCTTTATTTACTTTATCTAAATCCTTCATGATTTTAACCACCTCTATGAAATCTCCTCTTAGCCTTCTCTGCTCCAAGGAGAACAACCCCAGTTTCTCTAGTCTATCCACGTAACTGTATTCCCTCATCCCTGGAACCATTCTAGTAAATCTCTTCTGTGTGATGTTGAATTAGTACAATACATTGGTTAGGCTCAAAAGAGAGCCAGCGCAAACACATTGGGCAAATGGCCCCCTGTACTGTAACCTTCTGTAGTTCTTTAGAAAGAAGCCCAAGAGAAAGAACTTGAATTTAGGATGTCCCATAGCGCTTTCTATCTAATGAAGTACTTTTGAAGTGTAGTCACTGCTATAATGTAAGGAAGCACAACAGCCAATTTTCACACAGCAAGAGCCCTCAAACAACAATGAGTTAAAAGACCAAATCATTTGTTTTACTGGTGTTGGTTGAGGGTAAAGTGTTGGCCAGGAAATTAAGAAAACTTCCCTGCTCTTGTTCCAATAGTGCCATGGGATATTTCATATTCACCTGAGAGGTTAGACGGGGCCTCGTTTTAACATCTCATCCAAAATACACCACCTTTGATGGTGCTGCACTCCCTCTGTACTGCAATTTTTCAAAGGCACGATCTCCCTGATCCATAAACATTAATGGCTGGTTGATGTTGTCTTATATACACACGCATACACGATTTAAACAAGGCATTAGAAGGCAGCTGGTGCCCGTGGAACTGTATCTCAACATGAATCAATGCCTGCAGTAGAAAAGTGAGAGGACATAGTTCATTTTTTGTGGCTGATCTTGACAAAATGGTGTTTGATCAGATATTAGAATAACATTTGTTTATGTTATCATTGCATGTGTCATATCCTATGACTTAGCTTACAATGAGACCATACTATTTGTACAAATAATTTGCTTAACTAATGAAGGTTTAATTGACCATAGCCCTGATGAACGTCAATGCCTCCAGACAATGCTTCAGCTTGCATTGTATATAATTTAGGAATATCCATCCTATTCTTCAAGCTGAAATGCCATGGGATCTTTGACGTACACCCGGAACAGGCAGATAGGGCCTTGATTTGAATGCTCACCTCAACAAGAGCACCCCTGACAATGCAGCGGACCCTCAATATTACTCTAAAGTGTCAACCTAGATTGTGTTTGAGCCTGGGCCTCGAGTGGAGTTTGAGGTTAGAACCTTCTCACTCAGAAGTGAAAGTGTTACCACGGCTAACATTTAAGATTGTCACCAGATGTTTTACTCTAATTAGACATCTGTTATTGATACTGTCTCTCCTCCCATCCTTAAGGTGTATGCCTTTAAACTTACCCATGTCATATGCCATCTCTTCAACCTCTTGTATTTTTCTCCCTTTTGTCCTGAAAGTATTGAATCCTGTTGAGATACAGTTCTATGGGCAATAGCAGCCCTTCCAATTCCTTGTTCAACTCGTTGTGTGTGAGTGTGAAAGAGTGCCGGATAGTAAATGTCAGTAAGCATTTCAAGGATAGAATAGGGGGCATCAACACTAATCTTGATGTCCACACACACACTTTCCAGGAGGGTTCACTGATTAGAAGACCAAAACCTTAGGCACATATTGCACAAATATTATAATTAGTGAATATATTGCTAAAGTTTATGTAGCACATATTTTATAAGTAATTCTTTTTTCTAAAAATACGTGGAATAAGTTGTTATTTCACATGTGGAATGTGAATGGACATCAAATACTGGATGAACTGAATATTCCTCCAATTAAGCATTGGGAAGACCAATGCCATTGTGTTTGGCCCCCGCCACAAACTCTGTTCCCTAGCCACCGAATCCATCCCCCATCCTGGCCACTGTCTCGGGCTGAACCAGACTGTTCACAACATTGCAGTCTTATTTGACTGTGAGCCGAGCTTCTGACCCCATAATCCTCTACATCACCAAAACCGCCTACTTCCCCCTCCGTAATATCGCCCATCTTCTCCCCTGCTTCAGCCCACCTGCTGCTGAAACCCTCATCCATGCCTTTATCACCTCCAGACTCAACTATTCCAGTGCTGTCTTGGCAGTCTCCCATCCATCTCCCTCCATAAACTTGAGTTCGTGCAGTAATTTAGCTACCCATATCCTAGCGTACACCAAGCCCCTTTCACCCATCATCCCTGTGCTCACTGACCATCATTCGCTCCCGGTCCCCGAACACCTCGCTTTCAAAATTCTCATCCTCCTTTTCAAATCCCTCCATGCCTCGCCCCTCCCTATCTCTGTAACCTTCTCCAACTCTGCAATCTCTGAGAATTTTTGCGTTCCTCCAGTTGTCTTTTGTGCATCCTTCAGCTTCCTTTGCCCACCATTGGCGGCCATGCCTTCAGCTGTCTGGGCCCTAAGCTCTTGAATTCCCTCCCCTAAACCTCTGCGCCTCTCCACTTCTCCTTTAAGACACTCCTTAAAACCTATCTCTTTCACCAATCTGTCCTAATGGGCCGAACCTTGATGGAAAAGTAATGGCGAGTTCATGATGCATGCCATTATTAGTGCACAAATCAGCCAGTAAATTCAGGGGATTAAGAAATATGCCGTGAGTTGTGAATTTCCAGAACTTGCTGGTCGATTTATGCTGCTCAGCCGTTTGCTACGCACAAATGGCATCTTGCCCTTAGCCTTCCTGTTATTTTTAAGTATTTGCTGAATTTGCCCATTAAACTCCCTGCAGAAAGTTAGGGCTGGCGATTTAAAGATGAGATAATTAATGTTGTGCCAATCAACCTTTCTGACCCAGAAAAGGAGTAATTTAAACTGTTCAATCTCATTCCTGCATGTAGTAAATTCTTAGAGATTTAAAAAATTTAAAATTGAAACAAAAATTTCCTGTTTGCCTTTTTTTTCCTCTATCTTAATCCAATCTTTCATTATTTCTCTTTCTGTATATGATTTGACTCTAATTCACTCTCCCTTCTCTGTTGTTCCTCTGTTTCTCAATCCTTAAATCTCATTGTTCAAGGAGGTACACTATTGGTCTCGCCATTCACTAAGGTGCATGATGTTCTGTTGCCCTTGCCACGCTGTTATCAGCTTGCACTTCCAGCAAGTTATGGCACAAAACAATTTTGAGGTGAAGGGTGCCAGAAAATGTCTTAACTAACGGCACACACTTCGAGGTGCCCCACTCCAGAAGATTTGGCCCCATGTTTCCTTTGGCTTGGTGTTAATTTTTTGTGTAATTACACTCCTGTGAAGTGCTTTGGAATGTTTAATTACATTAAAGGCGCTATATAAATGCAAGTTATTGTTGTTGAATATGGAGTTTGTTTTATTTACTTAAGAGAACCTCATGATTTAAATTGTTTCTGCACATCTTTGAAGGCATTTTCACTGCTATTGACCCTACTTGGATTTCAGTTCTTGTTCAGCCGTTAGTTAGTCCTTTTCATATTTGATTTTGTATGGATTTTTTTTTACCATGAGGAAAACGTTGTACCATCCATGCTGTAGTAGCACTATCAAATTATGTGCCTGTATTCTGTGTTACTGTGTAGCACTCCTGTCTCCGAGTCAGAAAGTTGTGGCTTCAAACCCCATGTTGGGACTTGAGAACATAATTTGGCATTCTCTCAATCGTCCACTGTTTCTCTGGGGGTACTGCAGATCTTCCAAAGATCAGAAGAACCCCCATGGAAAGTAATGCTGACTAAAACCTGATGAATCAATTTACAATTATGTTTTTGGTGAATTTTCTAACCAGCAAGGCTAGGGGTATTTGTACTGAGGAATGGAATACTTTTTTCACTCTTAGCACTTTGTGATATCATGAAGGAATCAGAGTTCAGATGTAGGATAGGTGAGATTCAGTGTAAAATTGCTTCTGTTCTTAATTCCACCCTCAAATTATTACACCCTGCTGCACCAATTTTCCCATAGATTTGCTATTTACTGCTGATAGTTACCAAGTTACAGGCAATTTTGTGCTGTAGACTGGTAACCATTAGAAGCATTGAGCTTGTTGTGATAGGTAAGATGCTGAATAGCTGCCACCACCAATGGCACTGTACTCCAGCATGAATTGCTACCTTGAAGAAGAGAAGGAGTAAGGAGGAAATCGGAGGAAAAATAAATGTTTTTCAGCTGTGACACCCTACGATTTTAAAACATTTAATTCAAGCAGAGCTGGATGGTTTTTTTTATTTGTTCATGGGATCTGGGCATTGCTGGCATTTAGTACTTCTAAGTCAGGATGGTGTGTGACCTGGAGGAGAACTTGGAGGTGGTGGTGTTCCCATGCACCTGCTGCCCTTGTCCTTCAAGGTGGTTGAGGTTGCCGATTTGGGAGGTGCTGCCGAAGAAGCCTCGGCTAGTTACTGCAGTGCATCTTGTAGATGGTACACACTGCAGCCACAGTACACTGGTGGTGGAGGGAGTGAATGGCTAAGGTGGTGGATGGGGTGCCAATCAAGCAGGTTGCTTTGTCCTGGATGATGTCGAGCTTCTTGAGAGTTGTTGGAGCTGCACTCATCTAGGCAAGTGGAGAGTATTCCATCACACTCCTTACTTGTGCCTTGTAGATGGTGGAAAGGCTTTGGGGAGTTAAGAGGCGAGACACTCGCCGCAGAATACCTAGCTTCTGATCTGCTCTTGTTGCCACAGTATTTATGTGGCTGGTCCAGTGGTGACCCCCAGGATGTTGATGGTGGGGGGTTTGGCAATGGTAATGCCGTTGAATGTCAAGGGGAGGTGGTGAGACTCTCGCTTGTTGGAGATAGCATAGAAACATAGAAGATAGGAGCAGGCGTAGGCCATTCGGCCCCTCGAGGCTGCTCCGCCATTCAATGAGATCATGGCCGATCATCCAAATTCAGTCCCCTTTCCCTGCCTTCTCTCCATATCCCTTGATCTCTTTAGCCTTAAGAAATATATCTAACTCCTTCTTGAATATATTTAATGAATTGGCCTCAACTGCCTTCTGTGGTAGAGAATTCCACAGGTTCACCACTGAGTGAAGAAATTCCTCCTCATCTCTGACCTAAATAGCTTAGACTGTGACCCCTGGTTCTGGACTCCCTGGCCATCGGGAAAATCCTTCCTGCATCTAGTCTGTCTAGTCCTGTTAGAATTTTATAAGTTTCAATGAGATCCACTCACATTCTTCTAAACTCCAGCGAGTATAAGCCCAATCGACCCAATCTCTCCTCATATGTCATTCCTGCCATCCCAGGTATCAGCCTGGTGAATCTTCGCTGCACTCCCTCCATGGCAAGAACATCCTTCCTCAGATAAGGCGACCAAAACTGCACACAATACTCAAGGTGTGGCCTCACCAAGGCCCTGTACAACTGCAGCAAGACATCCTTGTTCCTGTACTCGAACCCTCTCGCTACGAAGGCCAACATACCATTTGCCTTCTTGACCGCCTACTGCACCTGCATGCTTACCTTCAGTGACTGGTGCACAAGGACACCCAGGTCTCGTTGCACATCCCCTTCTCCCAATCTATTGCAATTCAGATAATAATCTGCCTTCCTGTTGTTGACACCAAAGTGGATAATCTTGTATTTATCCACGTTATATTGCATCTGCCATGCTTCTGCCCAATCACCCAACCTGTCCAAATCATACTGGAGTTTCTTGGCATCCTCCTCACAGTACACACGCCCACCCAGCTTTGTGTCGTCTGCAAACTTGGAGATATTACATCTAGTTCCCTCGTCTAGATCATTAATATATATTGTGAATAGCTGGGGCCCTAGGACTGATCCCTGCGGTACCCCCCTGGTCACTGCCTGCCACTCGGAAAAAGACCCGTTTATTCCAACTCTTTGCTTTCTGTCTGCCAACCAGTTCTCTATCCAAGTCAATACCTTGCCCCCAATCCCATGTGCCTTAACTTTACACGCTAATCTCTTATGCGGGACCTTATCGAAAGCCTTTTGAAAGTCCAAATACACCACATCCACTGGTTCTCCCTTATCTATTTTACCAGTTACATCCTCAAAAAAAATTCCAGTAGATTAGTCAAGCACGACTTACCTTTTGTAAATCCATGTTGACTTTGTCCAATCCCGTCACTGTTTTCCAAGTGCTCTGCTATTACATCTTTTATAATGGACTCTAGCATTTTCCCCACTAACGATGTCAGGCTTACAGGACTATAATTCCCCGTTTTCTCTCTACCACCTTTTTTGAATAGTGGGGTAACATTAGCTACCCTCCAATCCATGGGTACTGTTCCAGAGTCTATCGAATTTTGGAAGATGACCAGCAATGCATTTACTATTTCTAGGGCCACTTCCTTAAGTACCCTACGATGTAGATTATCAGGCCCTGGGGATTTATCGGCCTTCAATCCCGTCAATTTCCCTAACAATACTGATTTCTTTCAGTTCCTCCCTCTCATTCGACCCTATGTTCCCCGACATCTCTGGGATGTTATTTGTGTCCTCCTTTGTGAAGACAGAACCAAAGTATGAATTTAGTTGGTCTGCCATTTCTTTGTTCCCCATTATAAATTCCCCTGATTCTGACTGCAAGGGACCCACGCGTGACTTCACCAGTCTTTTTCTCTTCAGATATCTATAAAAGCTTTTACAATCAGTTTTTCCTTTGCTCTCCTTTGTTGAATCCTAAACTGCTCCCAATCCTCAAGTTTACTGCTTTTTCTGGCCAATTTATATGTCCTCTCCTTGGATCTTATGCTATCCCTAATTTCCCTTGTTGGCCACAGTGGAGTCACCTTTTTTGTTTTATTTTTATGCCAAACTGGGATGAACAAATTCTGTAGTTCATCCATGCGATCTTTGAATGTTTGCCATTGCCTATCAACTGTCAACCCTTTGAGTGACATTCCCCAATCAATCCTACCCAACTCGTGCCTCATACCATCGTAGTTTCCTTTATTTAAATTCAGGACCCTAGTCTCTGAGTCAACTACTTCACTCTCCATCTTAATGAAGAATTCGATCATATTATGATCGCTCTGACCGAAGGGGCCTCGCACAACAAGGTTGCTAATTAATCCTTTCTCATTACATAATACCCAGTCTAAGATGGCCTGATCTCTGGTTGGTTCCTCGACATATTGGTCCAGGAAACCATCCCGTATACACTTCAGGAATTCCTCCTCCACAGTATTGTTACTAATTTGGTTAGCCCAATCTATATGTAGATTAAAGTCACCCATGATAACTGCTGTGCCCTTATTGCACGCTTCTCTAATTTCCCTTTTAATGCCATCCCCAACCTCCGCATTACTGTTTGGAGGTCTATAAACCACTCCCACTAACGTTTTCTGCCCCTTGGTATTTCTCAGTTCTACCCATACAGATTCCACACCTTCCTTACAATTGTGTTAATCCCCTCTTTAACCAGCAATGCTACCCCACCTCCTTTTCCTTTTTGCCTATCTTTCCTGAATATTGAATACCCCTGGATGTTGAGTTCCCAGCCTTGGCCACTCTGGAGCCATGTTTCCATAATCCCAATCATATATATTCGTTTACCTTATTTGCGCAGCTAATTCATCCACCTTATTACGAATGCTCCTCGCATTAAGACCAAAGCCTTCAGGCTTGTTTTTTTAATGCTCTTAGACCTTTTAGAATTATTATTTACTGTGGCCATGTTTGATTTAAACCCTTGATTTCTGTGACTGCTGCCTTTGTTTGTCTCCTTCCTGTCTTTTGCTTCTATCCTTGTTTCCCTGTCCTCTGTCTCCCTGCTCAGGTTCCCAACCCCCCCCCCCCCCCCCCCCTGCCATTTTAGTTTAAACCCTCCCCCAGAGCACTAGCAAACACTCCCCTAGGACATCGGTCCCGGTCCTGCCCAGGTGCAAACCATCTGGTTTGTACTGGTCCCACCTCCCCCAGAACCGGTTCCAATGTCCCAGGAATTTGAATCCCTCCCCCTTGCACCATTCCTTTAGCCACGTATTCATCTGAAATATCCTTCTATTTCTACTCTGACTAGCACGTGGCACTGGTAGCAATCCTGAGATTACTACCTTTTTGAGGTCCTATTTTTTAATTTACCATTGCCTGGCACTTGTGTGGCGCAAATGTTACTTGCCACTTATCAGCCCAATCATGAATGTTTTTCAGGTCTTGTTGCATGCGGGCATGGACTGCTTCGTTATCTTGAGTACGAACATTTTTTTGATTGGCTCAAAGTATGCAGCAAATCAGAACTGAAGAGGCAGGGAACATATGAATCAAAAGCTCGAAAGCTTTCAGTAAGAAACTACTAAGGATGTATAAAAGCAAGCAATCCTGAATGACCAGTCAGAAGAACCTATATAAACAGAGAAAACGGTGAACCAATCAAATACATAGAATTCTTTATGCAAAAATATTTGAGGCCAATTTTTTCAGTAATTGAAATTTCTTCTGTTTATATTTTAAAAAATCAAAAGGTTAGATATTTCACTATAACATAGAGTCATAGGATCTTGCAGCACAGAAGGAGGCCATTCGGCCCATCATGCCTGTGTCAGCTCTTTGAAGGACAATTTAGTCCCACACCCCAGCTTTTTCTTCATAATCCTGCAGATTAGTCCTTTTCAAGTACATGTCCAATTGCCTTTTGAAAGTTACTATGGAATCTGATTCCACCACACTATCAGGTAGTGTGTTCCAGATCTTAACTTTCTGTGTGAAGAAATTTCTCCTCATTTTCCCCTCTAGTTGTTTTGCCAATTATTTTAAATCTATTACCTCTGGTTACTGAAACACTTGCCAGAGGAAATAGTTTCTCCCTACTCGCTCTATCAAACCCCATATAATTTTGAATACCTCTATTAAATTTCCCCTTAACCTTCTCTGCTCAAAGGAGAACAATTCCAGCTCTCCAATCTCTCCACATAAGTGAGCTCCCTCACCCTAGTAAACCTCCTTTGTACCCACTCCAGGGCCTGACATCCTTCCTAAAGTGTGGTGCCCAGAATTGTACACAATAATCCAGCTGAGGCCTAACCAGAGACTTGTAAAAGTTTATTAGTATTCAATGCCTCTATTTACAAAACCAAGTATCCCATATGCTTTCTTAACCATCTTTGCAACTTGCCCTGCCACCTTCAAAGATCTGTGAGTATGCACCCCCAGGTCCCTCTGTTCTTGCATCCTGCTCAAAATAGTACCATTTAGATTATACTGCTCCTCCATGTTATTTCTCCCAAAGTGAACCACTTCACACTTAACCACATTAAATTGCATCTGCCATGTGTCTGCTCATTTCACCAGTCTTTTTTTATGTCCTCCTGAAGTCTGCTACTATCATACTCACTATTTACTGCATTGACAAATTTTGTATCATCTGCAAACTTAGAAATGTTACTCCTGATATCCAAGTCCAGGTCATTCATATATAACAAGTAAAGCAATGGTCCTAATACTGACCCCTGGGGACTCCACTGCATACTTCTCTCCAGTCAGAAAAGCATCCGTTCACCACTACTCTCTGCCTTTTATCCCTTAGCCAATTTCGTACCCAAGTTACCACCATCCCTTTAATACCATGTGCTTCTATTTTCCGAATAAGTCTAATACTTCCATCAAATGTCTTTTTAAAGTCCATATTTACAACATCATCTGCACTACACTCATCAACCCCCTCATCAGCCCTCTCTGTTAATTCATCAAAGAACTCTATTAGGTTAGTCAGACACGATTTGCCTTTAACAAATCCATACTGGCTGTCCCATGCTTCTCCAAGTGAGAATTAATTTTGTCTTTGACAATGATCTAAGAACATAAGAAATAGGAGCAGGAGAAGGCCATTTGGCCCTTTGAGCCTGCTCCACCATTCAGTAAGATCATGGCTGATCTTCTACCTCATCTCCACTTTTCTGAACTATCCCCATATCCCTTGATTCCCTTAATATTCAAAAATCTATCGATCTCTGTCTTGAATATACTCAACGACTGAGCCTCCTCAACCATCTGGGGTAGAGAATTCTAAAGATTCACCACCCTCTGAGTGAAGAAATTTCTCCTCATCTCAGTCCTAAATGGCTGACCCCTTATTCTGAGACTGTGACCCCTGGTTCTAGACTTCCCAGCCAGGGGAAACATCTTCCCTGCATCTACCCTGTCAAGTCCTGTAAGAATTTTGTATGTTTCAATGAGATCACCTCTCATTCTTCTAAACTCTAGAGAATATAGGCCCAGTCTACTCAATCTGTTCTCGTAGGACAATCCCCCCATCCCAGGAACCAGTCTGGTGAACCTTTGTCTATGGCAAGTATATCCTTCCTTAGGTAAGGAAACCAAAACTGTATACAATACTCCAGGTGTGGTCTTACCAGGGCCCTATATAATTGCAGTATGATGTCTTTACTCTTATACTCAAATCCTCTTATAATAAAGACCAACAGACCATTTGCTTTCCTAATTGCTTGCTGTACCTGCATGTTAACTTTGTGATTCATGTACAAGGATGCCCAGGTCCCTCTGAACACCAACATTTCCCAATCTCTCACCATTTAAAAAATACTCTGCTTTTCTATTTTTCCTACCAAAGTGGATAACTTCACATTTCTCCACATTATATTCCATTTGCCATGTTCTTGCCCACTCACTTAGCCTGCCTCTATCCCCTTGAAGCCTCCTTGCATCCTGCTCATAACTTACATTCCCACACAGCTTTGTATCATCAGCAAACTTGGACATACAGGTGCACGATCCCTTATCCGAAACCCTTGGGACCAGCTGTGTTTCGGAATTCGGAATTTTTCGGATTTCAGAACGGTATTACGGGGCAGCACCCTGTAAGCAAACACATTAATATTTCTGCAGTGAACCTTATGAATATTCACACTGGGATAAATAAAGAGTATAAATAGTATTACAGTTTATTTGTACAGTAATAATTTGGTAAATTAAATAGTGGAAGAAATATAGACCATAAATACTCTAGTACAGTTTATTTGAAAGGAAAACATTCAATAAAACTTCAAACATATACAGGTACAAACTAAACTAAATACCTATACATGCAGTAAAGGTACATTACATCTGGCTTGAGGATCTTGGAGAAGAGGGTACATCAGTGTTGTCATCGTCATCAGGTTGGAGTCGGACATCTGAAGATGGGCCAGGAACAGGATTCTCAAGTGATGAAGCAGCACTACGACAGACGGCCTTTTTAAAGACTTCTTCCAGTGTCATCTGTCTCATTAACATTGGTTTCTGTCTAAGCAGTCTCTCTTTAATTGAGTAAACTTGCATAATCTCTTGCTCACTGATAAATGCACGTTGTTCAAGGCCAGCAATTAACTGATCACACATTTTCACCATATTGTCTATGGAGATTTTTTCACCTGTGTTCACAATGTCATCATCAGCACTACTATCTTCATGCTTGTCTTTATTTAACACCATTTCAGCAATTTCCCCATCACTCAACGAATGCACAACAGGTGCATCATTGTCAATGTTCAGCACTTTTTCGATGTCAGCTTCCTTTAATTTATTTACACTTTCGGATGATAAACCTTTGGCGTAAGTAAGGAGGTTTGATATCATCTTCTCCTTACTGACAGGAAATCCTTCAAAATCTTCATCTGCAGGTCCATCTTCATCAAACATCGTTGTAGGCCAAAGTCTGTGCCAAGCATTTGTTAATGTTGGTTTATCAACATCGTTCCAAGCATTAGCAACTGCGTAAATGGCATCCTTAACATTGAACTCTTTCAGGAAGCTTTGGATTCCTATGCCCCTGTTGACTGCATCATGCATAGAGTTCAAAAAAACGTCTTTATACTTGCTCTTCCTGGAGCGTAAAATTCCTTGGTTACAAGGCTGTATTAAAGATGTCACATTAGGGGGAAAGTTAATGCCAAAAACATTACTTTTCATAAGTTCAGGAGGGGGATGTGCGGAGCAGTTGTCCAGGAACAATAAAATTTTCCAGTTTTCTTCCAGTCCAGCTTGCCTGCAATGAGCTTGTATCGCTGGTACGAAGTGGTTATTGAACCAGTCAGAAAATATTCCTCTGGTTACCCATGCTTTCTTGCTCGCATAATAATGCACAGGTAAATTGCACACACCTTTCAAACATCTCGGATGTTGGCTTTTTCCAATCACTACCAACTTTAACTGTCTGCAGCATTGGCACACCCAAGAACAGTCAACCTGTCCTTAGCGTCCTTACAACCTGCTGGTGCACTCTCATCAGCCGTTGTTAATGTTTTTCTAGGAACGTAGCGCCAGTGCAGAGCTGTTTCATCAGCATTGTAAATTTGTTCAGGACCGAGGTTTTCATCAGATATTATTTTGGCAAATTCGTCAATGTAATTTTCAGCTGCTTCATGATCAGCAGAAGCTTTTTCACCACAGATTTTCAGATATTTTATACCATGATGCTTCTTAAATTTATGCAGCCAACCTTCTGAATATTCACACTCAACTTCAATGTTCAGTTCTTCATGGTATATTCTAGCTTGTTTCATGACCATCAAACCAGTCAGTGACACACGTTCACTTCTTCGTTGTCGAATCCACTCAATCAGCACATGGTCAAGATCTTCATTTTTTGCCCTATGCAATGTTTTCCTACTTTTCATTAGTTTATAGTCATCACTGTCAGTGTACAACTTGTCTTTCTGTTTCTTTAAGTCATATACGGTGGTAGTTCCCACACCATATTCTTCAGTAAGACGCCGCACAGATACACCACGATCAAGCTTCTGCAATAACTCCACTTTCTGTGATATTGATAATGAGAGATGCTTCCTTCTCTGCTTCTCACTGTTACCCATAGTGGTGTTTGCAGCTCTTTTTGACATTTTCACAAATCACAAAAAAACAAAAAATATCAGAGCAGCAGACGCACGTGTGACAGTGCTGAGACACAACTGATGCCTCACACCTGCGTGGGTCAAGCATCGGCCGCGTCGGGTCATGTTTGGCGCCACTCGGGTCATGTCGTGCGCATGACTTACACTCCACGAAAAAACTTTCGGTTTTCGAATTTCGGAATTGCGGATAAGGGATAGTATACCTGTATTACATTTGGTCCCCTCATCCAAATCATTGATGTAGATTGTGAATAGCTGAGGCCCAAGCACTGATCCTTGCGGTACCCCATTAGTTACAGCCTGCCAACCCGAAAATGACCTGTTTATTCCTACTCTCTGTTTTCTGTCCGTTAAGCAATCCTCAATCTATGTTAGTACAGTACCCCAAATCCCATGAGCCCTAATTTTGTTTAATAACCTCTTGTGTGGCACCTTATCGAATGCCTTCTGAAAATACAAATACACCACATCCACTGGTTCCCTCTTATCTATTCTGCTAGTTACAACCTCAAAAAACTCCAATAGATGTGTCAAACACGATTTCCCTTTCATAAATCCGTGTTGATTCTGCCCAATCCTATTATTTTCTAAGTGCCCTGTTACCACGTCTTTAATAATAGATTCTAGCATTTTCCCTACTACTGACGTCAGGCTAACTGGCCTGTAGTTCCCCATTTTCTCTCTCCATCCTTTATTAAATATTGGGGTTACATTTGCTACCTTCCAATCCGCGGGAACTGTTCTAGAATCTATGGAATTTTGGAAAATGACAACCAGTGCATCCACTATCTTTATAGCCACCTGTTTCAAAACCCTAGGATGTAGGCCATCAGGTTCAGGGGATTTATCAGCTTTATTCTCCAATACTACTTTTTTACTAATACTAATATCTTTCAGTTCCTCATTCTCGCTGGACCCTTGGTTTTCCACTATTTCCGGGAAGTTTTTTGCATCTTTCGTGAAGACATGCACACACGGCTGGATTTTACTTACCTTCCGGGTTCTAGTCCCGCCCCCAGTGACATCCAACGCACAGACGCTACTTTCCCCTGATTGACCTTGTTAAGCCCTGCGGGCTTTCTAGCCAATTAAGGAAAAGGTGGTGTCAGATGACATCAGTTGATGACACTTCATCTGCCGGTTTTCTTAATGGACTTGAACCATCTATTTTTGACAGATGAACTGACAGTGTTTGACAGCATTGAGGTGCTGTCAAACACTGACAAACACTGTACATAGGTGAGTCCTTGCACCCAGTCTGTCCAATGACTCCTTAGGATAAAACAGATGGCAGCTGCGGGTGATGGTACAGAAGCGATCTGTCATTTCTCCCAATGAGGTGAGGCCACACAAACACTTCAAAGCTTGTCACCTGCAGAAAAATCTGAACACATTAAAAATGACTTTCCCAACATTTCCTTACCTCTGATACTCACCAGTGTCCCATTAATCCTTCACACCACTTCTGCAGCTGTCATCTATACACAGACATTACAACAGACCCACGGCACACCTCACTTACCCTGGCGGTGTTCCCCGACGTCGGGAAGCCTGCAGCAGAAGTCTCAAAATGGGAAAAAGCCTCTTAACTGCCTGTTAACTACCTCTTAACAGGCAGTTAAGTGGCTATAATCCTCCTCCCACCGCTAGGAGTCAGTCCCTGCGCAAATCGAGGACCTGACTCCTGGGAAGATTGGTTGGAGGCAGGTTGGAAGTGGGTTCGGGACACACTCCCATTCTTTTTGATTGTCCCAGCAGTCCCGCCTCCAAACCTGCCTCCTCAGAGCTGGTAAAATCCAGCCCAAAGTATTTGTTTAATTTCCCTGCCATTTCCTTATTCCCCATTATAATTTCTCCTGTCTCAGCCTTTAAGGGACCCACATTTACTTTTGCTAATCTTTGCCTTTTTACCTACCTATAGAAGCTTTTAGTAATTTCTCTAGTAGTTTTCCCACCACTGACATTAGACTGACTGGCCTGTAGTTACCAGGTTTACCCCTCTCCCCTTTCTTGAATGGGGTGTAACATTTGCAATCCTCCGGTCCTCTGACACCTCTCCAATATCCAAGGAGGATTGAAGATTGTGGTCAGAGTTTCTTCTATCTCCATCCTAACTTCCCTCAGCAACCTTGGATGCATCCCATCTGGACCGGGTGACTTGTTATCTTGGAGTGATGCCAACCTACTTAGCACCTACTTTCTATTTATTTTTATCCTATCCAGTATCTATACTGCCTCCTCAACTAATGCAACATTCATTTCAGTGAAGAAGATGAAAAGTACCTATTGAGTGCATCAGTCATGCCCTCTGCTTCCACAAGAAGATTTCCCTCTTTGTTCCTAATCGGCCCCACCATTTCTTTAACTATCCTTTTTACTTTTATGGCCTAGAAATTGGAGGTGTTGCTAATGGCTGTTAAGGCACATTTTGGAAAAAAATGGCAGCCACCTCACTTCTGCCAGTGGGTCCCACAGCTGCCATTTTTGATGTTCTCTTGCCAGGAATATGTAGATTATGCAGATCGTGATATCAGTGAATGTGCAATGCTCACCTGACGCCCAATCTGCCATTTTTCATTCACTGCTCCACTCACTGTGTTAATTACAACCAGCGGACCAAGTGTTCAGCAGCAGGAAGGAGCCTCCAGCAATTTTATTTAAAGGGATCATCAGCAACAACTTGCAGCTGACGGACTTTTTTCAATTTGACTGGTTCTGTGTAACTTTCTACAAATCTTGCAGCTTTCTAAACTTGTTTCAAGTTCCTAAGGTGACAGGAAGTGTGGGTGCAAGTGGAGAATGGCTTCATTCTTATTTAAAGGCTCCTGCTCACAACACTTGCTCACAGTCATTGGGGTTCTACTTGCAGTCCCTCTTGCACTCCAGTATCTTCAGGAGAGGGATCAGAGGCAGCGAAGAAGAGGAGAAGATGCGGGGAAGGAGGAGGAGGGCCAGAAAGACACTCAACAAAAGGCCTTACCCACTAAGGCTCTTCAGAGAGCACTTGTCTTATCTCCACTTAAACGAGGAGCAATGTATTAAGAGGCTCTGCTTCACCTCGGAGGTGGTCACAGAACTGTGATCTCCTGCAACCAGACCTGCAGCCTCAGAGCAGGGTGACCACAGCTCTCCCAGTGGCCCTCAATTTCTTGACCAGCAGATCCTTCCAGTCTGCAGCCGGAGACATAGCTAACATCTCCCAGTTCACTGTCCATCGCTGCATTCGGGAAGTCACAGAGGCTCTTTACACCAGCAGAAGGGACTACGTTGTCTTCTCTCTGAAGCGAGAGAAGCAGGAGGAGCGCGCATGTGGCTTTGCCAGGATAGCGGGCGTCCCCATGGTGCAGGGCGCCATTGACTGCATCCACGTGGTTTTGTGGGCGCTGCATACCAATCCTGAGTTCTTCTGTAACCACAAAGACTACCACTCACTTAATGTGCAGTTGTTGTGCGACCACGCCCAATGCATCATGATGGTCAATGCTCGCTATCCTGGCAGCAGTCATGATGCCTTCATCCTGCATCAGTCCGGTGTGCCAGCAATCTTCTAGTCACCACATCACACCTGAGCGTGGCTACTCGGAGACAAGGGCTATCCAACCTGCACCTGGCTGATGGCTCCCCTTCGCAACCCTACCACTCATGCCTGGCACTCATATAATGAGAGCCATGCATCCACCAGGAACATCATTGAGCAGATCATTGGGCTGCTGAAGCAACGGTTCCGCTGCCTTGACTGCTCAGGAGGAGCACACCAGTACTTGCCGGAGCAGATGCCCCATGTTGTGGTGGTCTACATGCTTCACAACTTGGCCAGCATAAGGGCGCAGCCCTTGCCAGCTGGAATTGTGGGATCACCTCAAGAGGAGGAGGAGGCAGGCAGCAAATCAGCCTTCTGGACTGGCTATCCATGAACGCCTCATTAGGCACCAATTCCAATGAAAGAAACCCCAGATCCCTGTTGTTCACCACATCCCCATCATACCATCCCTCTGCCACGGAACATCACAGCGTCCTCCTGAGCACAAAGCTGAAATGAGAGCCACCACAAAACACACATTCCAAACAAAATTCATAAATTTATAAGTATTCAATTAACAGTACAATATCTACTAATCACCCTTGTGCAATCCCTTAGTGCCTGTCGTTTGTGTGCGTTTTCCTACTCTGGTGCTCCTAAGCAGTGCTCCCCCAGTGGCTGCAGCATGGAAGGTGGAAGGCTGCTGAGTTTCCATGGGGGAGACCACAGATGGCCTTGCAGGATGACCTCGACCAGCTGTGGACCTAGAAGGCCCGGCTGTAGACTGCACTACCTCGGTATGGGTGACAGTAGTCTGGGCTGGCTGGCTTACAGGCAGCGGCAAGGGCAATGGCACAGTGGTGGGAGTAGGAATGCTGTCATCCTGAGAGAGGACAGCAGGTTCCTGCTCCACAGACCCACTGCCAGTCCCCTGGGGCAGCCCCTCAGCCATCCTAGCAATCTGTTGGATGACAGATTGCTGGCCTGCTGCAATACCCTGCAAGCCCCTTTCGAGACTCGTAAACCCAGCCACGATGGCAGCAATCTGAGATTCCACTGCAGCATTGAGACATTAGGTCACTCCTGCCTATGTTGCAGTGGAAGCTGCAAGGTCGCCCATCACACACAGCATCATGTCTGGGTCCACAAGGTCTCTCCTGGAGTTGTCCATCATTTCCATCCTGGAAATCATGGGCTCCAAGCTCTGCACAAAGCCCTATCCAATGTTGGAGCCGGACTTCTCCATGCTCCTTGACGCTGACAAGAGGCTCTCTGGGAGGCTTGCCATTGCACCTAGGTTTTCTGTGTGCATGCCCATCACCCTTCTTCTGAAGGCTGCCCCATCGAAGTCATCATATGAGTCCTGTGGAACAGAACTCGTGCGCGAACACGCCCTCCGGGGAGCTGGCCCCCGAGCTACCCTTTCCCCCTGACCTTGCTGCAGCCCACTCGTGCCCAGTGCCTCACCATGGTGCAGATCCCACATCTATACTACCCTCAAATTCCACGCAGTGCCAGTTTCTGAGCTGGTGTCTGCGAGTGTCAGCTGCAGTGACAGTGTGCCTTCTTCTTCATCTCCAGTCTCTTCCATTACATCAGGGACAGGCTGTGCTGGTGGCACTTCTTGGTTATCTGAAAACAGAAAGGCACAAGAGTTGGGTTGAAGTGAGGGGAGTGGGGGAAATGCAAGATGTCCATGCATACAGTCAGCAGCTTGTAAGTGAGAAGAGATTGTAGGATGAGTGAGATGTGAGAAAAAGGATTAGGAATACAGTTATTGTCCCCAAGGGCTTCAACTTCACCCATTACCAAGGCCTCAGTAACTTTCCTTCCAGTGGTGTTAAGCACCTTCTCCCCCAGTTGGCTCAAGGCCTGTAAAGCGGCTTGGCCGCCTCCCATCTGCCGTTGCTCACGGCAGTTGTGAGCCACCTTGGCCTGCAAGAGAAAGGGAAGTGTGTCAGTGAGTGTGGTGCAATGCGTTTGGGTGATGTGCCTGCCATAGTTCAATAGCTGTCTGTACGTGCAAGGTGTGAGATGTGAATGTGAGTGTTGCAGCAGTCGTAAGGTTGTGAGAGTGAAGTGAAGCTATGATTGTGAGGTATGAGTGATGATCGGTAGAGATTATTGGTAGGTGAGTGATGGGAGTGTGGTGCATTGAGCAGTGTGTGAGGCTTGTGGTGCAGATGGTGGGGTGTGGCATTTGTGAAGCGTTCACTCGCCTTGACCTGCCATGTGAGGTCATCAAACTTCTTTCAGCACTGGATCCATGTCTGCTGTACGACACTGTTTTGCCAGAGCCTTCTGGAAATGTGCTTTGATGGCTTCCTGCTACCCTGTGAGAACAGGACACCCCACCATCTCTCCACTGCCACTACCAATGCTTCGAGAACTGCATCCAAGAATCTTCTAGCCCGTTCGCTGTGTTGCTGCTGAGCCATGTCTTCAAACTCCAATGACAATGAGATGCAGGTGCATCAAAGCACCTCCCCTTTAAGTAGTGGAGAGAAACTCGGCCAAACATTACTGGCCATTAGACTGCACCCGATATTGGCACACCTGTTGAGCGCTAACCCAACCAGCAGCGCCTTTAGTGCTGAGATCAGTGCTCCAATCATGTAAATGAGCAGGCAGCATGAATTTTGCGTGCTTCCAGCACCACTTTGAACAGGCGCAGCCAAATAGCGCTGGCCCATGACATCGCCCGTTTTCGGGCCATATCCAATTTTTAGGCCTAAGTTTTTATAAAAGATTTTTGGGTTCCCTTTTATGTTACCTGCTAATCTTTTCTTATACTTTCTCTTTGCCCTTATATCGTTTTTCAGTTTCCCCCTGCACACGCTCTACTCTGCTTGGTTTTTGATTGTATTCTGTACTTGACATTTGTCATAAACTTCCTTTTTTCTGTTTTATTTTAACTTTTATTTCCTTTGTCATACAATGAGCTCAAGGTTTGGATGCCACGTTTTTTCTCCTTATGGGAATATGCTTGGTTTGTACCCAAACTATCACTGCCTTGAACGCCTGCCATTGCTCATTTACTGTTTCCTGGCCAATCTGAAAAGACTAAGAAGTTTAGCATTACTGAAAGTTGGTCAGTCACCTGGCCTGGATGGAATGCATCTTAGGTTGCTGAAAGAAGCAAAGGTAGAAATCGCAGAGGCACTGGCCACAATATTTCACTCCTCATTGAAGATAGGAGTAATGCCGAAGGACTGATGGGAGTAATGCCGGAGGACTGAAGGGTTGCTATTGTTATATCACTATTCAGGAAAGGGCAAGGATAAACCAGGAAACTACAGGCCAGTCAGCCTAACATCGGTGTTGCAGAAGTTATTGGAAACCATTATAAGGAACAAAATAAACTTTCATTTGGAAAGGCATAGGTCAATCAAGGAGCGCCAGCATGGTTTTGTTACAGGCAAATCGTGTCTGACTAACTTGATTAAATTCTTTGATGAGGTCACAGCGAAGGTTAATCAAGGTCGTGCAGTAGATGCATACATGGACTTTCGGAAGGCATTTGACAAAGTGCCACTTGGGGGCTTGCTAAGAAGATGGAAGCCCATGGATACGAAATTGGCTCAGTGACAGGAAGCGAAGGATGGTGGCAGATGGATGTTTTTCAGACTGGTTTGCAGTGGTGCTCCCCAAGGGTCAGTTTTGGATCCATTAGTTTTTTCAATTTTTAGAAACAACCTAGACTCTGGTGTAGGGAGCAGCATTATAAAGTTTGCAGATGATATGAAACTTGGCAAAGTAGTAGATTGTGATGAGGATAGTTATAGACTTCAGGATGACATAGACAGGATGGTGAAATGGGCAGAAACATGGCAGATGGAATTCAATGTGGAGAAGCGTGAAGTGATGCACTTTGGGAGGACTAATATGGAAAGACAGTATACTATAAATGGCACAATTTTGAAAAGTGTAGATGAGCAGGGAGACTTTGGTGTCCATATACACAAATGCTTAAAGGTGGCAGGGCAAGTTGATGAGGTGGTTAAAAATGTATATGGGTTACTTGGGTTTATAAATAGATGAATAGAATATAAAAGCAAAGAGATCACTGGTTAGGCCTCAGCTGGACTATTGTGGACAATTCTGGCCACCACACTTCAGGAAAGATGTACAGAGTTACAGAAGAGATTTACCAGGATGTTACCAGGGATGAGGGGCTTCAGTTCTGAGGAGAGGTTGGAAAAGTTAGGAATTCCTTGGAACAGAGAAGGTTAAGAAGTTACCTAATAAAGGTTTTCAAGATGATAAGTTTTGGTAGAGTAGATAGAGAAAAACTATTCCCTCTGGCGAGTGGGTCAATAACATCATTGGCAAAAGATCTAGAGGGGAGATGAAAAGAAATGTTTTCACTCAGAGTTGTTGGGATCTGGAATGCTCAACCTGAAAAGGTGGTGGAAACTATAAGTAAATTTAAGAGAGAGTTGGACAGGTACTTGAGGATGAAGAACTTACTGGATCATGGACAAAAAGCAGGGATGTGGGACTAAGCACAACTGCTCTTTCAAAAAGGTGCCGAATGGCCTCCTGAGCTGTGTGTTTCTATGATTCTTCGATTTTTTTTTTCTCTAGTTCACCTGTGCTAGATCCTTTCTCAAATGAAATTGGTTTTCTTTCAGTTGGGTATTTTCACCGTTGATTTTTCTTTGTCCTTTTCATAACTACTTTAAACCTAATTATATTATGATCACTATTACCCAGATATTCTCCCACTGAAACACAGTAACTATTTTCCCTATAATAGTTCGATTGCAGTTGCCACGGAGACACCACCCTGGGATGCCACTCGAAACATTACCCTCCAGTACATCAAGGGGTGATTGCGAAACCACATGTTCAGGGACAGTTTGGGTTACCACTTATGAGGTCCAGGAAGGGAGAGGGGTGTATGCATAAAATTCAAAGATCGACGTACTGGGCCAAGGGTGTGGTTTTTACAAGCAGAACCAAGTAACTGTTCAAGGTACTATCAGATAGGGAACCCTCAGGGGAATGTATGAAGCCCGACCCAATCCCGAGCAGCGGGAGACACTCTGTTGTGTTGGCCCTGATGGTGGAAAATTCATGAGGGAATTTAAGGATGTGTAAGCCCAAGTGGGGTGACAGATGTGTTCCAGTCGGATGATTCGGACGGCTTGTCCATGATTGAAAGAGATGTAACCAGTTGTACAACGTTTGCCCACCATAGGGCCAAGGAACTCTCTCAATGGTATAGCAACGATACCGGTATTAGCACCTATCACGTAAGGGGATGTGGTAACGAAAGTGCGGTTATACATGCAGTAGAATTAAAAGTTCGACCGAAAACTCCCCTCCCTATGAATAAAACACAATCACGGGAAGGACAAAATACAACCCAGGTCACTTCTCGGCTTCTTGGCGCTGTAGGAAGTCCGAACACCTCAATAACAGGAGTCTGACTCTCCCGCGCTGCCGGTAGTCTCTTCTGATCTGCCATTTTTCTGTTTACTGTATAAGTTTTGTTTTACTGTTAAGTAATTAAAGAGTTATGGATTACCTTCAACTGGCAGTACTGTACTTAATCAAGCATCTTCCACCATCCATTTAACACAACAGTCTGTAGGTGAGTACCCAATTACTGTATACTGCACATTTCTTGATGATTTTTATTTTTGTTTGTTAAAAATAGCCTCGGTAGATAACCCTCTCCGTCATCCGGAATTTTTAATCAGCCGGCACCATCCCGGTCCCATTGGTGCTGGATACCAAAGAGTTTCCTGCAGTAACAACACTACAAACATTTTATGAAACAACTCCACACACAACAATAGCATTTCTATTTTTTTTCCTGGTCATACATACTTGAAATTGGTCAGAAATTTCAAAATTACCAATTGTTGATATGATTGCCTCAAGTCCGGAACTAGAGGCTTTCACACAATTTACACCAACCAGAATTTCACCATGGCCACAATAAAAGTCTGGTTTTAACAGGTTAATTAACCTCAATAACTCCGATTTAATTCAAACCAATATCTTAAACTAACCAGTACCGCCAGAAAAACAAAAGAGGGAGGAGCTTTCCTCAGCTTGTAGCTTCGAAACATTCATACAAGTTTTTTCAGACATCACTACACTGAAAGTAGAAAAGGGACAGAATCTTTCCTTTGCTCCTGTCTTTATTTCGCCATTGGCTACTTGTCAAAAACTTAGAAAGGGGACTTCTCGGATTTACAGTGACCAAATTAAGAATACAGTGCTTTGTAAACGTTCGAATTGATTTAAAAATAAAATTAAACGGTAGCAATTTTTGTAATCCAATTAAAACAAAGTACTTTCAAAAAGCCCAGACTCATTTTCTACCAGACACAATCAGAAACCATGGCAACCGTAACTTCAAGGCTGAAGCTTATCTTTTGTTACACAAACTGCTTCTGACTTACAGTTTGCTGTACAAGCCATCCCAGTCAAAATATATCCACAGCAGTGTCTTTAACTTAAAATGCAAATCACGAAGTTTCTCCCACTTCTAGGTGCACAATCTTAAATTGAAATGAACATATTTAACACCTCCAGACTCTCTTAAAACTTCCAACATCCAACAATGGGTTAAACGGCTTTTAGCTCCATGCACAGAAAAGTGGGTGGAGCCAAAACAAACACAACAGACTCTTTCAAAGACAAACATTCAGACAAAAGGAATACTGTAACTTCTTAAAATTCATAGTCAGGAAAACTTCCACACTTTAACACAAACTGAAATTACTTTAAGGTTCCTTTCACTCAGCAAATCTTGTGTATTATTTGTCTCGGCACAGAAGCTGATCGCTTCCGTGTCGGTAAAACTTTAAGTTTCTCTTTTTAGTTCTTCTTTTAAATCGTCGTCTCAACAGCTTTTCCTGGCTCCCCAAATCCCTGTTTTTTTGCCTTCCTTTGCTGAGTTTTCAGATTGGTTAGCCTGCAACTTAAATCTTTTTCCTTCTTTATCTCCCACTCTCTCTCCTGTTCTTTATGCTTCACCTCCCTTTCCTTAATCCGCTTATTACATTCAGTGTGGTCCCCATGAGCACTCCATTTCTCTACAGCCTGTTTCTGGCTGACCCTAAATGCAACCTTTAGGTCCTCAGTGACCTTTTCTGCCTGGTCTGCCTGGTGTCTCTGATCTGCTTCCTTCAATGACCACACGTCACACTGATTCTGATTGTTTATACACTGGCTCTCGAGGTACGGTTCTTTATTACACCACTTCTCCTCCTGTTCCAACTTTTCCTCAAGCCTATTTCTACATTCCCTTTCTTCCTCTGTTTCTTTCCTTAACTTGATCTTTACCCTTTAATCAGATTTAACCTGCCTCTGATAGCACTGCAGCATGATACCTCCGTCTACAGATGTGAGGGTACAGGTATATGCAGGAGGACACAGAGCACCTCTTGGGAAGCCTGACCTACCTGGCATCTCTCAACAGCTTCTCCTCTTCCAAACATGTCAGGTCGGAGAATATCCCTACTTGCAAACCTTCTGATGTCAATAAAGTGAGCTCGGTGGCAACAACAAGAGAAAAGCAACAACTGGTTCTAAGGCTCATGAATATCCAAAATGCCCACTGAAAAAAATCTTTAACAAAGTTGAAAGTCCTAATCCATGAATCTTTGTAATCTTATAGTAAAGGATTCTCTGAGGAAGAGTGATCATAATATGATAGAATTTCACATTGGCCCTGAAATTGCAGCCTCCATGACAGTGTACTCTCAGAGTACACCATCATAATCCATTTGAAAGGCCCCGCAACTTCTGGATTTCCGCGTGTGCAAAATCCAGAACTTGCGATGTGTCAAGGTATGCCTTGACAGATCATCTGAACCGCCTGAAAAATGAATATTGCTGGTATAGAGTTGGGCTATTTGCCCAACAACTGCCCATGCAACTCTTACGGCTGGTAAAAGTAGGCATAGGGCCTGCTTTCATCAGCATAAGGATATATATAAGGCTTAACTTAAACATTTAAAAATCCAAATTTATGCACATACACTTTAAATGAGTTAATTCAAATATTGGCCCGGATTAAGATGTTTAAAATTATTTATCAAAAAATTAAATTTTTGTTGAAGTTAGTGCAATGAAGGAACTTTTGAATAAAATTACTATTCAGTAATTTATAATTATTAGAATTCTGTACATGGTATAATTATTTGGGGATTCCATAACACATTAGGGGATTCCCTTCGTAAATGATTGCAATGGAATCCTTTTTGATTGGAGGACCGGGCCCACGTGATCCCAGGGACATTTCTGAACTGCCTGCGCCCCTGGGATCCGTGGACCTTTATGCTGTCATCTGCCTAGAGGCCCAAGAGTGCAACTCTTCGCAGCCTGGACGCCAGGGGGTGCTTTTGGAATTGTTTCACGGGTTGGAGGTGTACTCCGGAGGTATGCCGCCGACCGCAATTTCTAAGCCATTGAGTTTGACAATGATATGGTTAAGTCCAAAGCTAGGGTCACAAATTTAAACAAAGCCAATTATGTAGGTATGAGGGGTGAGTTCGCTACAGTAGATTGGGAAATTAGATTAAAAGATGTGATGGTAAATAAGCAATGGCGAACATTTAGAGAAATAACTCATAATTCTCAATGAACAACATTTCCCTTGAGGAATAAAAACTCCACAGAATAGTGATCCAACCGTGGCTAAATAGAGAAGTTAAGGATAGTATTAGGTTAAAAGAAGAGGCTTATAATGTTGTCAAAAAAAGTAGTAAGCCTGGGGATTGGGAGGGTTTTAGAAATCAGCAAAGGATGACCAAGAAATTAATAAAGAGGGAGAAAATAGAATGAGAATGAACTGGCAAGAAATATAAAAACAGATTGTAAGAGCTTTTACAAGTAAGTAAAAAGGAAGAGATTAGAGACAGGAAACATGGGTCCCTTAGAGACAGAGACAGGAGAAATTATAATAGGGAATAAGAAAAAGGCAGAGATGTCAAACAAGTATTTTGTATCTGTCTTCACAGTAGAAGACAGGGGAAACATAGTGGGGAACCAAGGGTCGAATGAGAATGAGGAACCTAAAGTAATTAATATTAGTAAAGAAAAAGTAGTGGAGAAATTATTGGGACTAAAAGCTGACAAATCCCCTGGACCTGATGGCTTGCATCCTAGGGTTTTAAAAGAGGTGGCTGTAGAGATAGTGGATGCATTAGTTTTGATCTTCCAGAATTCCCTAGATTCTAAAATGGTCCCAGTGGATTGGAAGGTAGCAAATGTAACCCCACTATTCAAGAAAGAAAGAGGGAGAGAAAACAGGGAGCATAGTCCAGTTAATCTGACATCAGTCGTAGGGAAAATGCTAGAATCTGTTATTAGCAACGTGGAAAATCACCATGATTAGGCAGAGTCAACATGCTTTTATGAAAGGGAAATCGTGTTTGACAAATCTATTAGAATGTTTTGAGATTATAACTAGCAGGGCAGATGATGGGGAACCAGTGGACATAGTGTATTTGGATTTTCAAAAGGCATTCGATAAGGTGCCACATTAGAGGTTTTTACACAAGATTAGTGCTCATGGGATTGGGGGTAATATATTAGCTTGGACTGAGGATTAGTTAATGGACAGAAAATGGAGAGTAGGAATAAACGGGTCATTTTCGGGTTATAGAATCATAGAATGGTTACAGCACAGAAGAAGGCCATTCGGCCCATCGAGCCCGTGCCGGCTCTCTGCAAGAGCACCACTTCAGAAATTCTTTCCCCTCTCTGCCCTTTGCACTTTTACTATCCCAATCCATATTAGGATAGTTGAAGTAATTATCACTACCCTATAGTTCTTGCATCTCTCTGTAATTTCTCTGCAAATTTGCTCCTCCATGTTTTTCCTAGTAGTGTAATGGTACCTCTATTGTTCCTTAACTCTAGCCATATAGATACTGCCCTTGACGCCTCCAAGACATCCTCTCTCTCCAGCACTGTAACATTCTCCTTAACCAATACTGCCACACCACCTCCTATTTTTCCTTCCCTATCTTTCCTGAACACCTTATATCCAGGAATATTTAATATCCAATCCTGCCCTTTTTTGAGCCAGGTCTCTGTTATTGCCACGACATCATATTCCCATGTGGCTATTTGCGCCTGCAGTTCACCAACCTTGTTTACTATGCTTCGTGCATTCACATTCATACACTGTAAACTTATCTTCGACCATCTTGTATTCTCTCTTAGTCTGACCCAACCTAACACCTTACTATTTCTTACTTTAGTGTTATCCGTCTCTCCCAATCCTTTGTGCCCTTTGTTCATCCTTTCCAATGCTACATCCTGGTGCCCATCCCCCTGCCAACTTAGTTTAAATCCTCCCCAACAGCACTAGCAAAGCTCCTCATGAGGATATTGGTCCCAGCTCTGTTGAGCAGCAACCAATCCAGCCAGTACAGGTCCCACCTCCCCCAGAACTGGCCCCAATGCTCCAGGAATCTGAAGCCCTCCCTCCTGCACCATCTCTCCAGCCACACATTCATCTGCTCTATCCTCCTATTTCTAAACTCACTCGCAAGTGGTACCAGGAGTAATCCAGAGATTACTACCTTTGAGGTCCTGCTTTTTAATCTCTTTCCTAGCTCCCTGAAAACTGCCTGCAGGACCTCATCCCTCTTTCCACCTGTGTCGTTGGTACTGATATGGACCACGACCTCTGGCTGTTCACCCTCCCCCCTCAGAATGTTCTGCAGCCGCTCGGTGACATCCTTAACCCTGGCACCAGGGAGGCAACATACCATCCTGGAGTCACATCTGCGGCCGTAGAAATGCCTGTCTATTCCTCTAACTATCGAATCCCCTACCACTATTGCTTTCCCGATCTTCCTCGTGGAAGGGTTTTCTGAAACTCTCACTCTCATAGACTATGCAGTTATACATTGCAAACAGGCAAGTCTTGGAGACTGTCAGTGACAGGGAGCATGTGAGAGTAACTATTTCATCATGGCATATAGTTAGATTATGAAGAAACATGTTATTATCTTAAAATAGCCAGAAGCATTTTTCTTGTATCTCAGAGAATACATTACTGATACACTTTTGGGAGATATGTGTAATGCGGTTGCAATGTAATTACTCTGCTGTGAGAAAGCTAATAGTCATTACCAAACAATGCTCACAAGTATATTATCATACAATAATTAATTAAATTCTAACATGACAAATGTTACTTAACCTTGTGTCCTGTATAGTGTGACATCAGCATCTGTTTTTATGACTTCCATTTTCTTTTGAAGAAATGTTGAATGGAATGAATATTAGTGCAAGATGCATTGGAATTTTAAGATATATTTTAAATATATATTGGTATAAATATGTTTTGCATCAGGGTTTGCCTTTGGAAGCTCCGAAGTTCAACTATTCTATCGAGTAATAGAGCAGGTCTGAGAAAAAAACAGATACACCGGTTTCACCTTGGATCACTAATAATCAGGCACATGCTCACTAATTGGCTGTTGACCTACTTTGGCTCTTGTACAAGTGCTGGTTGAAAAAGTACATCATTAAAAAGGAGGATGAAATACTTCAATGTATGCAAATCTATATAACCTGAAGGATAGGTTGGGACCTAACATGGGGATATAGGATATCGTACTGACATCATAATGCACTAATTTTGTCAAAGTATTGATAATTGATGTCAATGAATTGGAAACAAACCATAGCATGGGACAAAAAGCTACAGGTTCACTGGTGCTGGCTGCCCTCAGGTACTTTAGTCAAGTGCCTATTATTCGTGTGTGAGCAAGCTATTTGACTGCAGTGGCATAATCGGTGATCTTGGCACTATCCTCATTGAGCATCCACACGCAAAAGACAAGGCTGATGTGTTTGCAATCATCTTCAGCCAGAAGTGCCGAGTGGATGATTCATATCGGCCTCCTCCTGAGGTCCCCACCATCACAGAAGCCAGTCTTCAGCCACTTCGATTCTCTCCATGTGCTATCAAGAAATGGCTGAGTGCACTGGATACAGCAAAGGCTATGGGCCCCGAAAACATCCCGGCTGTTGTGCTGAACTCATGTGCTCCAGAACTAGCTGCACCTCTAGCCAAGCTGTTCCACTACAGCGACAACACTGGCCTCTACCCGACCCCCAGTTATGTGCTGTTCACAAAAAGCAGGACAAATCTAATCCGGCCAATTACCGCCCCATCAGCCTACTCCCAATCATCAGCAAAGTGATGGAAGGTGTAATTGACAGTGCTATCAAGCGGCACTTACTCACCAATATCCTACCCACCGATGCTCAGTTTGGGTTCCGCCAGGACCGCTCGGCTCCTGACCTCATTACAGCCTTGGTCCAAACATGGACAAGAGAGCTCAATTCCAGAGGTGAGGTGACTGCCCCTGACAGCAAGGCAGCATTTGACCGAGTGTAGCATCAAGGAGCCCTAGTAAAATTGAAGTCAATGTGAATCGGGGGGAAAACTCTCTACTGGCTGGAGTCATACCTAGCACAAAGGAAGATGGTTGTGGTTGTTGGAGGTCAATCAGCTCAGCCCTAGGACATCACTGCAGGAGTTCCTCAGGGCAGTGTCCTAGGCCCAATCATCTTCAGCTGCTTCATCAATGACCTTCCCTCCAACATAAGGTCAGAAATGGGGATGTTCACTGATGATTGAACCGTGTTCAGTTCCATTCACAAATCCTCAGATAATGAAGCAGTCCATGCCTGCATGCAGCAAGTCCTGGATGACATTCAGGCTTGGGCTGATAAGTGGCAAGTGATATTCGCACCACACAAGTGCTAGGCAATAACCATCTCCAACTAGTGAGAGTCTAATCACCGCCCCATGACATTCAACGGCATTACCATTGCCGAATCCCCCACCATCAACATCCTTTGGGTCACCATTGACCATAAACTTAACTGGAGCAGCCATATAAATACTGTGGCAACAAGAGTGGGTCAGAGGCTGCATATTCTGCGGTGAGTGTCTCACCTCCTGACTCTTCAAAGCCTTTTCCACCATCTACGAGGCACAAGTCAGGAGTGTGATGGAATACTCTCCACTTGCCTGGATGAGTGCAGCTCCAACAAGGCTGAAGAGGCTCGAAACCATCGAGGACAATGCAGCCCGCTTGATTGGCACCCCATCCACCACCTTAAACATTCACTCCCTCCACCACCAGCGCACCGTGGCTGCAGTGTGTAGCATCTACAAGATGTACTGCAGCAACTTGCCAAGGTTTCTTCGGCAGCACCTCCTAAACCCGCAACCTCTACCACCTAGAAGGACAAGGGCAGCAGGCGCATGGGAACGGCATCACCTGCAAGCTCCGCTCCAAGTTACAAACCATCCGGAATTGGAAGTATATCGCCATTCCTTCTTCATCGTTGGGTCAAAATCCTGGAACTCCCTCCCTAACAGCACTATGGGAGTGCCTTCACCACAAATACTGCAGTGGTTCAAGAAGGTGGCTCACCACCACCTTCTCGAGGGCAATTAGGGATGCTCAATAAATGCTGGCCTTGCTAGCGATACCCACATCCCAGGAACGAATAAAAAAAACACATGCATTTCTTGCACGAATTGCAGGATACAGATCAGGAGTGGAAACCATGGTTGTTTTCTCTCTCTCTTCCCTGATAGAGAATGCTCTCTTCATTGCTGAAGGAACATCATACTTCACTCAGAGATCCTCCTTTAGGAGGTACTGGAATGCTGCCTAGCAAAGAAATCATAAATCGTTTTCCCTGTCCAAACTATTCCCCTTTCTACCATTATGCCAAAATTGAGTGCTATTTTAATCCAATTGTTTACACAGTTAAAATTGAATTGCTTAAATAAAAATTTGTTCTACAAATCTTATACCGCAAATCATTAAGTATAAATTTGGTTGAAAGTAACTTCCATTTTTGTGTTGTGTTGTATTCTTTTGCAATTTAATTTTAATGTTAGCCTTAATCTCAAGAGGGCTGGGATACAAAGCGGTGGAAGTTATGCTACAGTTGTAAAGAACTTTGGAGTACTGTGTTCAATACTGGGCACTACAAAAGCTGTTGAGGTTAGTACAATTGAAAATTTCAAAGCTGAGATTGATAGATTTTTGCCAGGGAAGGGTATTAAGGGATATGGAACCAAGGTGGGTAAATGGAGTTAAGATACAGATCAGCCATGATCTAATTGAATGACGGAACAGACTCGAGAGGCTGAATGGCCTACTCCTGTTCCTCTGTTCCTGTGTATGAAACCAAGATCCACATTTCAGATAGCATTGACTAGCAAAATTTACACATAATTCCATCTTTACTAATAACTGAAAGTTATTTTTTCCACAGCTTTTCAATATAGAGAACATCACTCAACCCTGCTCTTTGGGAGGACCTGATCTGACATTCCCATGTATGTCTCAAAATTAGTGTTGGTAATATTAATAGAGGAATGCTTAATGTGTCTATATAGTATTTCTATATTGGCTATTTTAGCAGCAGCGTTAAAATAGTGGGCAGTGTAATATAAATGCATTAAGCATCCCTCCGCTAATATGATCAACAGTAATTTATAGGTTATAATCATTTCCTGAACTTGGGCCAACTGAAGAGGCAATAGCCTACATGAAGAAAGTCAAAATCAGAGCACGAGCTCACTGTAGCTATTCTTGCTTGCCTTCTAGTGATTGTTATAAAGTGATACTGGACTAGGCTGGAGAATGTACAGCTTGAACTTCATAATAAAAATAGAGTTTTGAATAAAATAATACTCATTTCTATTCACATTGTGATGGAAAAATTCACTCGTGCAGCATTCTGTAAATAAAATATTGTACACATGACAGAACGCCTATTTTAAACAAAATAGAATTGTATGATTATATGTGGTAACAAGTCAGTAAATCTTAGGATCTGGATTACTGCTCACAGGCAAATTACTCATTATGCAGGAAAATATAATATAAAGTTCACCGAATAACAATTCTCCCTTGTTTTGTGCACTTCCAAAAATATTTTCTTTGTTCCTGGTCTCTTGCTTTTTACTTCATGTCCGTCATTCACTCCTTATCCTATTAGTGGTGCTCCAAAGCCCAGTTGTCCTGCAATATTTGCTACGTACGATTAATCTGCCCCCCGACACCACAAATTCAGCCTCTTGTCTCCATTCTCACTTCTTTCTGTGTGCCCTTAGTGAGTTAGTTTGTAACAAATTAATATTTGTGTAATATAAGCTGAAATGAAGTCCAATGTGGTAAAACTTGAAATTCTTTCAGTATTTAATCAATATAGGTCAAATGTAATCTATTTTATTCTGAAACTAGATTTCATTTAATGTTTATTTAGATAGCATTTGCTTTAATCAACATAAACTTATTTCCAAGTTTAAAGTCTGCGCTCATACTTATGAGTCTGATGTGCTTTAACAATAACATTTTATAATTTCTAGAATTTGGTCTATTCTGCTCCTGCTGACCCTACCAAAAAGATATTAACATTTCCTGGGCGATTTGTGATTGGTCTGCAGTGGGCCATTTACTGTTAGGCTGCTCAATGCCTGGGGAAGGTGGATGAAGCGTGTGCCACGCATTTAGACTTCAAACTTGCAGGTGGGGTCCTATGTACGTCACAGAACACAGACTTGCATATTCCAAGTGGTCTACAGCATGAAATAGGCAGGTGTTCTGATCTGCCGGAGCTGAGATGGCAGCAGCCGGAACACCGGTGTAAATGACCTGATGCTATTGTAGGGTTCCTACTGCCCCATTTACACTGGGCAGAGGCAATTAAAATCAGCTCTCTTGCCTTTATTGTCAAGTCCCTCCAAGGCCCACCCTACCGTTTCAAACTCTTCCAGACCCATGAGTCAATATGTACCCTCCACTCTTCAGTTTCTGACCTCCTCTGTCTGCTCCACTTTTAATAGTAGATCGTTTTCAAACTCTCTCCCCAAACCTATTAGCCTTGCTACCTCTCTCTTCTCCCTCAAAACCTATCTCTTTCACCACCACTTGGCTCACCTCCTCAAACATTTCTCACTACGCAGTCTGGTTGTTGTCTCTGTGAAGCACTTTGGGGCATCTTATTATGTTAAAGGTGCTATAGAAATGGAAAGTGTAGAATGTTTTCATTAAAATAATCTTTCTGATTGATGTGCCTCAATAATTCCGAGACTCGAAGGTAGCAGAACAAAACAAGGCTTTTATTAACTTAGAACGAAACACGTAAGCGAGAGAGATGTCGTCCTTCTGGAGACTGGGGCTAGACTGAAGCTAGCTTACAAACGGGGCCAGGTATGGGCGGAGCCCTACACACAGCACATTCCAGTATACAATACAGCACATTCCAGTACGCAATACAATGAGGTCTGGGGGAAGGGAAATGACACTGAAACCGATCTCAGTCACAGGCAGTGATGAATGGAAATATTTCATCACATTCACCCCTTCTATAGATTTAGTCTGTTCGGGGGTTTGATAGTCCTCTGCGACCGACGTGGCTGTTGCGGTGCCGCGGGTGTCGGCTGGGTGTCCCCGGTGGCCTCCTGGGTCTCTGCCGGGGGTGCCGCCAGGGTTGTTGAAGGGGTAGTTGGTGGGGGTGCCGTTGGTCAGTGTTCTTCCGGGGGTGATGAAAGAGTAGTGGGTGGGTAAGAGTTGCTGTGATCGTCGTTGCCGCTATTGCCGTGGTTGTTGTCGATGCCGGCTGGGACGACGTCTTTTATGGACACGGTGTCCTCCCTTCCGTCGGCGTGCCGGACATATGCGTATTGGGGGTTGGCGTGGAGTAGGTGTACTGGCTCCACGAGAGGGTCCGTCTTGTGGCCCCTCACATGCCTTCGCACGAGTACCGGACCTGGGGTGGAGAGCCATGACGGCATGGATACGCCTGAGGTGGATTTCCGGGGAAAGACAAACATTCGTTCATGAGACGTGGTATTAGTGGCCGTACACAATAACGACCGTATCGAATGGAGCACATCCGAGAGGACTTCCTGCCAGCGGGAGATAGGGAGGCCCTTGGTCCTTAGAGCTAGAGTGACTGCTTTCCATACTGTCCCGTTCTCTCGCTCCACTTGGCCGTTACCCCGGGGGTTGTAGCTGGTGGTACGGCTCGTAGCGATCCCCTTGGACAGCATGTACTGGCGTAGCTCTTCACTCATGAAGGACGCCCCCCTATCCGTATGGATGTAGCTCGGCATACCGAACAGGCAGAACAGGCTGTTGAGGCATTTAATGACCGTGGCGCTGGTCATGTCTGGGCAGGGGAAGGCGAATGGGAACCGGGAGTATTCGTCCACAATGTTCAGGAAGTAAACATTGCGGTCGACGGACGGGAGGGGGCCCTTGAAATCTAAGCTGAGCCGCTCAAAGGGCCGTGTAGCTTTGATTAAGTGGGCTCTATCTGGGCGGTAGAACCGAGGCTTGCACTCAGCGCAAGTGCGGCAGTTCCTGGTCAGGGACCGAACTTCCTCAATCGAGTAGGGTAAGTTACGGGACTTTATGAAGTGGAACAGCCGCGTGACCCCTGGGTGGCAGAGGTCGTTGTGGAGGGTCTGTAGCCGATCCCCGGTGGCGCTGGCACACATCCCTCGTGAGAGGGCGTCAGGGGATTCGTTAAGTGCCCCTGGCCGGTAAACGATGTCGTACTCGAAGGTGGAGAGCTCGATCCGCCACCTAAGAATCTTATCATTTTTAATCTTCCCCCTCTGTTTATTATTGAACATAAACGCTACCGACTGCTGGTCGGTAAGTAGGGTGAAGCGTTTGCCGGCTAGGTAGTGGCGCCAGTGGCGCACTGCCTCCACGATGGCTTGGGCCTCCTTTTCCACGGAGGAGTGTCTGATCTCGGGCCCTTGGAGGGTCCTCGAGAAGAAAGCTACGGGCCGCCCCGCCTGGTTGAGGGTGGCCGCCAAGGCGAAGTCAGACGCATCACTTTCCACTTGAAATGGAGTGTTCTCGTCCACTGCCTGTAGCGTGGCCCGCTCAATATCCTGCTTAATGCTTTTGAAGGCGGCGTGGGCCTCAGCAGAGAGCGGGAAAGAGGATGCTTTCAAGAGGGGGCGGGCTTTGTCGGAGTAGTTGGGGACCCATTGGGAATAATAAGAAAATAACCCCAGGCACCTTTTCAGGGCTTTGGGAGTGTTGGGCAGGGGCAGCTCCCGTAGGGGGCGCAATCGGTCGGGGTCTGGTCCGATTTCCCCATTCTCCACCACGCTGCCTAGTATGCAGAGGCGCGTGGTGTTGTAAACGCACTTGTCCTCGTTGTAGGTGAGGTTGAGTTTTTGTGCGGTTTTCAGGAACCTCTCGAGGTTCGAGTCGTGATCCTGCTGGTTGTGACCGCAGATGGTGACGTTGTTGAGGTAGGGGAAGGTTGCCTGCAAGTGGTGGTCATCGACCATGCGGTCCATCTCCCTCTGGAAGACCGAGACCCCATTCGTCACCCCAAAGGGGACTCTGAGGAATTGGTAGAGGCGTCCGTTCGCCTCGAAGGCGGTGTACGGGCGGTCCTCTGGCCTGATAGGGAGCTGGTGGTACGCTGACTTGAGGTCGATGGTGGAGAACACCCGGTATTGGGCGATTTGGTTCACCATTTCTGATATGCGGGGTAGCGGGTAGGCGTCTAGTAGGGTGTACCTGTTGATCGTTTGACTATAGTCGATCACCATCCGTTTCTTCTCGCTACCTCTTACTACTACCACTTGGGCGCGCCACGGGCTGTTGCTGCGTTCAATAATGCGCTCTTTCAGGAGCCTGTCTACCTCGGTCGCGATAAACCGCCTGTCCTCCCAGCTGTACCTCCTGCTTTTGGTCGCTATTGGCCGGCAGTTAGGGGTAAGGTTCGCGAATAGCGAAGGCGGCTTTACCTTCAGGGTAGCCAGACCGCACACTGTGAGGGGCGGCTGGGACCCACCGTACTTGAGCGTGATGCTTTGGTGGTTGCACTGGAAATCCAGGCCCAAGATCACGCTCGCACATAGGTTCTTCATGATTAATACTTTAAAATGATCATATACAGTTCCGTTAACGCACAATTGTACCGTGCAGTAACCCAGAATGGTCGATGTCTGGGTTTTGTCAGCCATAGAGATGGTACCCTGAGTAGGGACCACCTTTAGGGAGAGTTGTTGTGCCAGTTCTGGGTGGAATAAGCTCTCCGTGCTTCCACTGTCAATTAAGCATTTAACCCGACACCCGTTTACCTCGATGTCCACCATTGATCTGGATAGCGGGTGTGGCCTGGTCTGGTCCACTGTGACCGATGCCACTGTAGGGCCCTGATCAATACAAGATGGCGTTCACGCTGTCTGCTCACAAGATGGCGGACCCCACGAGGTCGGGCAAGATGGCGTCCAAGATGGCCGCTCCCACGGCGCACACGCGGCGGCGGGTTTTCCGGCGGTTGGTTTTCCAGCGGGGTTCCCTCTGCACACCTTCCCGAAGTGCCCCTTCTTACCGCACTTAAAGCAGGTGGTGCCTTTCGCCGGGCACAGGTTTCTGGTGTGCTTTGGCTGCCCGCAGAAGTAGCAGTTGGGTCCCTGACGCGTCGCGGCTGTCGTAGGGCTTCTGGGGGGAGAGCGGGGCCCAGCCGGTGTCGGGCTGTCGGGCGGGGAAGATGCCTTCCAAGATGGCGGCGCCCTCGGTGCACACGTGGCGGCGTGGGCTGAAGAGTAGGCGTCCGAGTTTCTCTGGGCCACATCCAGGGATCGCGCGGTGTCCGCAGCCTGTTTCAGGTCCAACCCCGTTTTTTCCAGCAGTCTTTGCCGGATGTAAGTGGAGCTGAGGCCTGTGATGAAGGCATCGCGAACAAGCTCGTCAGTGTACACTGCGGCTTTTACATCTCGGCACTTGCAGTCTTTGCCAAGCATTTTCAGGGTGCTTAGGATCTCCTCCACCGATTCCCCAGGTCGTTGTGCGCGGGTGGCGAGCAGGTGCCTAGCATACACCTCATTCGTAGGCTGCTGGTAATGCGCCTTTAATATGTCGCAGGCGGCCAGGTACGTCTCGGCGTCTTGGATGAGGGGGTAAACCCGGTGGCTTACCCAATTCCGCAGAATTCCGAGTCTCATCCTTGCAGCGTCCGTAGCGTCTTTGACGGCTGCGGAATTGTCCAGGAAGAATTCCATACACTCAAACCAGTGTCCGAAGCGGCTGATGCGTCCGGAGCATGTTGATCCAAATCCAAACGTTCGGGTTTCAGGAGTTGATCCATAGTGTTGAAAATAAGTTAATAAAATTGATGTGCCTCAATAATTCTGAGACTCGAAGGTAGCAGAACAAAACAAGGCTTTTATTAACTTAGAACGAAACACGTAAGTGAGAGAGATGTCGTCCTTCTGGAGACTGGGGCTAGACTGAAGCTAGCTTACAAACAGGGCCAGGTATGGGCGGAGCCCTACACACAGCACATTCCAGTATACAATACAGCACATTCCAGTACGCAATACAATGAGGTCTGGGGGAAGGGAAATGACACTGAAACCGATCTCAGTCACAGGCAGTGATGAATGGAAATATTTCATCACACTGATATTATGTGAAAGATACTTTATAATTTCTAGAATTTGCTCTATTCTGCTTCTGCTGATCCTACCAAAAAGATATTAACATTTCCTGGGTGATTTCTGAGTGGTCTGCAGTGGACCATTTACTGGTTCGGCCCAGGGGCGAGGACGAGACCCAGGGGCGAGCCCAGCAGTGAGGTCGAGGCCCAGGAGCGAGGTCGGGACCCAGGACCGAGGTTGAGGCCCGGGCATGGCACAGCGTGGACCAGCAGCGGGGTCAGGAGCACCACGCTGCAGCCTATGAAACCCAGGCAGAGAGGACCTGCGGGAAGGAGGGAGGAGGACAGTAGGAATATGTTTGTGTGTTTGTGCTAGGCTGATGTAGCAGAGCCTGGTCTCCAATCGTCTTGGATCCCCTTGCCATTGGACCAAGACCTTGCTCTATCAAGCCCGTGTGGTAGCTGGTGTGCAACGGCCACCCTTTATTAAAAGAACTCATGCACAGGCATCTTCCACCCTTTAAAATGAAGTTCGGGACCTGGAACGTCGGGACCCTCATGGACAACCCCAACAGCGACAGACCAGAACGCCGTACTGCTATCGTTGCCTGGGAGCTCAGAAGTTTCAACACAGACATCGCCGCCCTAAGCGAGACCCGACGGGCAGGGGAAGGCCAGCTCAAGGAGCAAGGCAGTGGTTACACCTTCTGGAAAGGCAAACCTGAAGAAGAACACCGCCTCCATGGGGTAGACTTCATCATAAAAAGTGAGCTAGTTGAATGTCTCAGAGACTCCCCTTGTGGAATAAACGAATGCCTCGTGACTCTACGGCTCAGCCTAGCCCGGAACCAGCGCGCTACGGTCATCAGTGCGTATGCCCCAACACTGGAAGCCACAGACGAGACCAAAGAGGAATTCTACTCCAGCCTCGGACAATCCCTGTCCTGAGTCTCAACGGGCGACAAGCTGATCTTCCTTGGCGACTTTAACGCCAGAGTTGGAAAGGACACAGACCTCTGGGGAGGTGTGATCAGCAGAGATGGGGTAGGGAAAGCCAACTCCAATGGTACCCCCCCCCTGACGAAATGCTTAGAACATGGCCTTGTCATAACCAACACCTTGTTCTGTCAGAGAGACAAGTACAAGGCTTCATGGCAACACCCTTACTCCAAGCACTGTCATCTGCTGGACTACGTCATCGTCCAAGCGAGGGACCGCAAGGACGTCCGCATCACCCGCGCCATGACAGGAGCTGACAACTGCTGGACAGACTACCGCCTAATCCGCTCTGTCATCTCCATCAACGTAGCCCCAAAACAGCGGCGGCAACAGAAGCAATGCCGCAGGAAAATCAACGCTGGAGCACTCAAAGACTCTGCTAAGAAAGCCCTATTCAGCCTGTGCCTCACAACCAACCTGGCGACTCCATGTGATTCAGAGACAGAGGGCTCGATTTTCATTGAGCCGTGGAGTCGGGCTTGGAGGCGTGCGGGGTTTAAAATCGCAGAAACTGGTGGGCGGGACCCCCCCGCCTGGTTCTCGACTCCGAGCAATTTTAACTCAGGCGTGCCTGATGGTCCCAACTCCGTCCTGCATCCAACAGGCGGGACTGGTCTTTAAGGCCCTTAATTACCACTAAATGGCCCCTATATTCCTATTTTAACAGGCCCTTGCAACTTTAACCCTTTTCCCACGTAAAACACGCCTGGTGGGAATCACGCATGTGAAATCTGGCGGGAGCACTATTGGATTGCTGACTATCAACTGCAGATCAACCATTAAAGAGGAGATTTGATCAGCCATGATTTGCAGGTGGCAGGACTTAGTGGTCTCAGGTCTGGGGCAACTTTTACAAGGCTTAACCACACCTGTGGAAGGTTGGCGCCTCACACCCATCTCCAGTGTGACCTCCTGGGAAACCCCTCTCGCCACCTTCACTCAGCGTTTCCTCAACGGAGGCATATACCAGAAGCATGGGAGCCATTTACTTCCTTCCCATCTGGGCATTAGAGGAGCTCTCGAGCACCAGCAGAACCAGGAACAACAGCAGCACCAGCAACAGCAGCAGCAGCAGGAGTGCCAGGCTGCTGCTCACCCACCTGAGGCTGCACAGGCCAGAAGGGGCCAGCGCCTGGAAGCCCATCGGTGCAGGAGATACCCCCCAAACAGGGTCTACAGACGCAGGGTCACCTATCTCAACATGTCTGAGCAGCAGTGCCAAAGGTGAAGGTAGTGACTGACATCTGCGCAATGCTACAGCAAGACCTGCTGCCCAGAGGACCAGGTGGACAAGCATTACCAGTGGCCGTCAAAGTCACCACCGCACTCAACTTTTTTGCTTCAGGCTCATTCCAGGGATCAGCAGCAGACATCAGCGGCATCTCCCAGGTGGCCGCACACACTTGCATCACGCAGGTAACCGATGCCCTCTTTGCCCTCGCGCACAATCACATCCATTTCACCAAGGATTGAGCAAGTGTCACGGCACGAGCGGTTGGATTAACTCATCTGGCAGGCTTTCCAAAGGTGCAGGGCGTCATTGATTGCACACATGTGGTGCTTAGGGCTCCCCATCGCAATCCAGGTATTTTTGTCAACCGCAAGGGCTTCCACTCAACGTTCAGCTGGTGTGTGACCACAAGAAGGAGATTTTGCATGTTTGTGCCATGTACCCTGGCAGTTGCCATGACTCCTTCCTACTGCGCCAGTCTAGTGTGCCTCCGCTATTCAGTCCGCCAGACCAACTTAACGGATGGCTACTTGGAGACAAGGGCTATCCCTGGAGGACGTGGCTAATGACGCCGTTGAGGCGGCCAGCCAATGAAGCTGAGGAGCACTACAACTCCAGCCACATTTCCACCAGATCCATTATCGAACAAACCATCGGTTATCTTGTCCGAGAGTATCCTGTCCGGCTGCATCACTACCTGGTATGGCAACTGCACCGCCATAGACCGCAAGGCTCTGCAGATGGTGGTGAAAGCTGCACAACATACTATAGGAATTAAACTACCTGCTGTGCAGGATATCTACCTCGAGAGGTGCCGGGGGAAGGCCCTGAGAATCATCAAAGACGCGAGCCACCCCAGCCACAACCTCTTCGCCCTGCTCCAGTCCGGTAAGAGATATCGAAGCATACGGTCTCATACCAGCAGGTTTCGAAACAGCTTCTACCCCCAGGCCATAAGACTCATGAATGAATAATTTATTATTATTTATTACTGTTGTTTTATTTATTATTACTGTATTTCTATTAGTATTTTTATCATTGCTATGCCATATTTATTCCAATGTTGGGAGGACTCGTAAAAATCAACATTTCATTGTGCAGTACACACGTTTGCTGCATATATGACAAATAAAATTGAATTGAATTGAATTGAATTGATTTGCTGAAGATGCACTTCAGATACCTGGATAGATCAGGTGGAGCCCTACAGTACTCAGCAGCCAGGGTCTCCAGAATCATCGTGGTTTGCTGTGCACTTCACAACATGGCACAGCGTCGTGGCTTGCAGATTCCTGAGGAGCAAGTGGCTCCTCAGATATCCTCCTCAGAGGAGGAGGAGGAGGAGGTGGTGGGTGAAAACGAACATCCTGCAGAGGCCCATCAACCAGCGGCAGCATTACGCGAGAACATTGCTGCCCGGGATGCAAGGAACGCACTCATCCTGGCCAGATTTGCTTAGCCTAGTCAATCAAACACTTTTGCCTCGCAGCTTCTTACTAGAGTATTGACAATGGCCAAGAACCAGAGGATTCCTAGCACTCTGACCACCATACTGACAGTTGCAAGTATTCCTAAGGCCTCACTGTGGAAGTCCCAATAGCGAAATGACAGACGCCACAACTGCAACATTTGCCATCAGACTTTTTATGCACAATTACGACGTGATGGCATTTTTACACTAAACACAAAATTCCACCCAAGTGACTACCCTTGTGACTATTTGTGCAGTATCTTCCTCTTACGCGTGCTCCTACGTAGTGCTTCCCCTGTGGCTTCAGCAGATGTGGAGGCCCCTTGCTCACTTTCCTGCTGCTCCTGTCTCAACACCTTTGGCGGGCGTCCTCTGGGGTTGCGAGCCTGTGAGGGCTCGTCAACAGTCTGCTGCTCCTGCGGCTGTGCAGGGGTTGAGATGTCTATCTCACTTGGGTGTGGACTCTGGTGGGGCTCTGACCGAGGGCTCTGCAGTGGCATGGAAGTGTGAGCGCTTGGAGAGGAACCCCCACTTCCTTGAGGTCTGCCACCAACCTCCCTCTCATGGGTCAGGTCCCCCTCAGCGCCTGCAAGTGGCTGGAGAGCACCTTGCTGCACATCAGGGGGGCCATGGGGACCCGTATCTGCAATGGCAGTCCTACTCAGAAGGACTTCCATGAAGGTTTGGTTTCTCTGTTCAATAGCTGCCCATTGCTCCTCAAGAGATGTCCATTCTATTCTGAACAATGACCACGTTTTCCATACCCTGGCGACTAAGCTCCTCCATGGCTGTAGCCCTCCTCTACCGTAGCCATCCTCTCCTCTACGGTAGCCAGCCTTACCACGGAGGTAGCAATCGTTTCCACGGAGGTAGCCATCCTTTCCGTGTTGATGCGTTCATGCGCCAATGACTCCATAAAGGCTCTGCTCATGTTCGCTATGGACTCCTCCATTCACTCCACACTCGCAGCGACCCTAGAGACAAAACCTGCCAGAGACTCCTGCATCTGTGCCTGGAGTTCCATCACCTCTGATCTTATGGATGGACCCAGAGGCAGAGAGTCGACATGCTGCTGAGCCGAGCTGGCAGAGTCCTGCGCCCTCCGACTAGGACTCTCTACTGCTGTCCCTGTCTCCACAATTTGCTGATGCTCACTTGTGAGCTGTGATACACCAGGTGACAACACTGCTCTATGTCCCGAAGGTCCCACCGAGGTGTGAATGTCTGTGCTGGTGCTGGGTGCGCTGAATTCTGGTTGCAGCTTCCTCTGAGGAGTCTGGCTGCTCAGCCTCTTCTTCCCGGCTAGGGGGGACGGATGCTTGTGATGGTCCTGTGGGGGACTAAAGATGCAAAGGCTACATGCACATAACTTTTTGCAGATAAGTGCATCTGTTACAGCTTCACAATCATTATCAGTGACTCATGCAATGTCAAAGAGAGAGATGGGAAACTATTCTGTCACCAGCTTGCTGTGTTGCACCCGTCTGTCCGTCCCCCATGCGCGAATCATCCTCCATTCCCATTATTTCCAGGACGGCCTCCTCCCAGGGGGTCAGGTGGGCGATTGAGGCTGTCGCTCCTCCTGTCCTGGCTCTCTCTCTCTTGTGAGCTCTCTTTTCCTGCAGTGAGAGAGACAAGTGGAGGTTGAGTGAGAATGCAGGAGTGAGTGTAGAGATTGCATAGCATAGATACTTAGAAGAAGACAAAGATGGAGTGAGGTTGCAAGACCAAGGGCCCTCCCTGTGTTGTCAGTTGTGTTCAAAGCATCAGAGTGAGAGGCAGTGTGAGGGCTGCATGGTGGAATAGTTATGTGAATGTGAGCATAGAGAGAGAGGGAATGGGTAAGGGTGCATGGATGTCAGTGTCAAGTGGGATGTGGAGGAAGAGATTGCTAAAGCTGAGTGCTGGTGAGGAAAGGCAATGGGGATCAGATTGAGGGTGATGGGAAACTCATACTCACTTTTCCAGTGCGCTGAAGGTCATGAAATCTTTTCCTGCACTGTATCCAGGTTCTGCGGGTTACTCCCAAGGGGTTGAGCTCCTCAGCCACCTGCATCCACACAGCCTTGGTCTGAGTGGGAGGTCTCTTCCTCCCTGATGAAGGGAGCAGGACCTCCCTGTTGGCCCTAGCCCCATCTACCAATGCCTGCAGTGCTGCCTCGTCAAAGCGAGGAGCTGCTCTTGCCCCCCCGCTTGTCATCTTTCCTGCAGGTCCTTCTAACACCAAATGGAGTAACGTTGGAAGCCTGCAGAAGAAGCAAGGCTTGCTGTGGACCTTAAATGCAGCAGCAATGATGATGTCATCGGAGGGGACTTTCTGTCATGAAAAACCCCTTTGCAAAGGCTTCCCACACGCTGGAAATCAATTGGCCAATTGAGTTAAAATTGCATCAATCTCCCACATCCATTTAAATTTGTGTGGGAAACACGAAATTCGGATAACACGACAACAGCCCACACCTGAGTTAAAATCGAGCCCAGCGTGTCCACAGTGCCTGGCCTGCACTCAAGGCCTCCATAATCAGCACCTGTGAAGAGACGCTCGGTCACTCGACCAGGAACCACCAAGACTGGTTCGACGAGAATGACCAGGAGATCCAGGAGCTAATAAGCCGCAAGCGCAAGGCATTCCTGATCTGGAAACAGCAATAGAACTCGAGAGCAAGAAAGCAGCTCTACAGACGCCTGAAGGCCAAGATCCAACAAAAAACTTGTGACCTAAAGAACAGATGGTGGGTGGAGAAAGTGCAGGAGATCCAGCAGCTAGCCAACAACCACGACAGCGTGGATTCTTTAGCGCAGTCAAGACCACCTACGGCCCAAGCACCCAAGGCCCTTCCCCACTGCGGGCCAAGAACGGAGAGATACTCATCAAGGACAGAGAGGCAGTCAGTGCCCGCTGGAAGGAACACTTTGAAGATCTCCTTAACCACGACTCTGTCTTCGACACGAGTGTCCTCAACTCCATCCCGTAGCATGCCACTAGCCATCACCTCAGCACAACCCCTGCCCTGCATGAGGTTGAAAAGGCCTTCCGACAACTGACGAACAACAAGGCCTCAGGAGCAGATGGAATCCCTGCCGAGGCGCTAAAACATGGCGGAGAAGCACTATTGGTGCGAATACATGAACTCATTTCTCTTATTTGGAAGGAGGAGAGCATGCCAGGGGATCTCCGATGCCGTAATCGTGACCATCTTCAAGAAAGTTGACAAGTCCGATTGCGGTAATTACAGAGGAGTCTCCCTGCTGTCTGCCACAGGGAAAGTGATTGCAAGAATCCTCCTCAATTACCTTCTCCCAGTGGCTGAAGAGCTACTCCCAGAGTCGCAATGTGGATTCCGCCCACTAAGAGGCAAAATGGACATGATCTTCACCGCGCGTCAACTACAAGAGAAATGTAGGGAACAGCACCAACCGCTGTATATGGCCTTCTTTGACCTCACAAAGGCCTTCGACACTGTCAACCGTGAGGGATTATGGAGTGTCCTCCTCAAATTCGGCTGCCCTCAAAAATTTGTCACCATCCTCCGCCTGCTTCACAATGACATGCAAGCCATGATCCTGACCAATGGATCCACCACAGACCCAATTCATGTATGGACCGGGGTCAAGCAAGGCTGTGTCATCGCACCAACACCTTCTCGATCTTCCTGGCTGCAATGCTCCATCTCACCCTCAGTAAGCTCCTCGCTGGAGTGGAGCTAATCTACAGAACAAACGGGAAACTGTTCAACCTCCGTCACCTCCAGTCCAGATCCAAGGTCGTCCCAGCCTCTGTCATTGAATTACAGTATGCAGATGACACTTGCGACTGCGCACACTCTGAGGTCGAACTCCAAACCATCGTCAACACCTTCACTGAAGCGTACGAGAGCATGGGTCTTACACTAAACACCTGTAAGACAAAGGTCCTCTACCAACCTGCGCCCGCCACACAGTACTGCTCCCCCATTATCAAAATCCATAACGAGGCCTTGGACAACGTGGACCACTTTCCATACCTCGGGAGCCTACTGTCAACAAGGGCAGACGTCAATGATGAAGTCCAACACTGCCTTCAGTGTGCCAGTGCAACCTTCAGTCGCCTGAGGAAGAGAGTGTTTGAAGACCAAGACCTCAAAACTAGCACCAAGCTCATGGTCTACAGAGTGATATCCGCCCTCCTGTATGCTTCAGAGACATGGACCATATACAGCAGGCACCTCAAAGCACTGGAGAGGTACCACCAACGCTGCCTCCGCAAATCCTGCAAATCCATTGGCAGGATAGGAGCACCAATGTCAGTGTTCTAGCTCAGGCCAACATCCCCAGCATCGAAGCTTTGACCACGCTCGATCAGCTCTGATGGACAGGCCACATCGCCCGATACTAGACTCCCAAAGCAAGCTCTCTACTCAGAGCTCCGACACGGCAAGAGAGCCCCATGTGGGCAGAGGAAATGCTTCAAGGACACCCTCAAAGCCTCCTTGAAAAAGTGCAACATCCCCACCGACACCTGGGAATCCCTGGCCCAAGACCGCACAAAGTGCAGAAGAAGCATCCGGGAAGGCGCCGAACACCTCGAGTCTCTTCGCTGGGAGCAAGTGGAAGCCAAGCGCAAACAGCAGAAGGAGCACATGTCAACCCAAGCACCCGCGCCCCCCCCCAGCCCTTCAACCACCGTCTGCCCCACCTGTGACTGAGACTGTAAGTCCTGCATTGGACTCATCAGTCACCTGAGAACTCATTTCTAGTTTGGAAGCAAGTCATCCTCGGTTCCGAGGGACTGCCTAAGAGAAGGCTGCTCAACGCCTGGTGAAGATGGATGAAGCGTGTGCCACGCATTTAGACTTCAAACTTGCAGGTGGGGTCCTATGTACGTCACAGAACACAGACTTGCATATTCCAAGTGGTCTACAGCATGAAATAGGCAGGTGTTCTGACCTGCCGGAGCTGAGATGGCAGCAGCCGGAACACCGGTGTAAATGACCTGATGCCATTGTAGGGTTCCTACTGCCCCATTTACACTGGGCAGAGGCAATTAAAATCAGCTCTCTTGTCTTTATTGTCAAGTCCCTCCAAGGCCCACCCTACCATTTCAAACTCTTCCAGACCCATGAGTCAATATGTGCCTTCCGCTCTTCAGTTTCTGACCTCCTCTGTCTGCTCCACTTTTAATAGCAGATCGTTTTCAAACTCTCTCCCCAAACCTATTAGCCTTGCTACCTCTCTCCTCCCTCAAAACCTATCTCTTCGACCACCACTTGGCTCACCTCCTCAAACATTTCTCACTACGCAGTCTGGTTGTTGTCTCTGTGAAGCACTTTAGGGCATCTTATCATGTTAAAGGTGCTATAGAAATGGAAAGTGTAGAATGTTTTCATTAAAATAATCTTTCTGATATTACGTTAAAGATACTTTATAGTTTTAAAATTTCTTTCAGTCAAGGAAGTATCAAAGTATAATATTGCATACATGGTATAAAAAGATGCATTCATTTTACCACAGCTTATTTAACTTCCTTATTCTATTCAAATCTGATTGGGAGCCGTTGAGCTATAAAAAGTTGAATAAGGAGCCTGTCAACAGAAGGCTTGGTGTGCTGCTCAGTCTCAAACTGAGAATGAAACACTCCATATTTGGTGTTTTCTGGGCTTTGATCCTTTTTGCAGGCAAGTTATTTTTCCTGTACACTATTGCGTCTTCCATCTAAACTGTAATAATATGAAATATATATTATGCTTAAAACATATTCATATACGTATTAGTTCACCTATTTTATAGTGCTGCTACATTGTTTAAATGTTAATGAAAATCAAATAATTTTCCAAAAATTCAATGAAAATGAACATAAACAAATAAATCTTGGCAAGATTTTTCTTTCAGGGCACAGATGACAGTCGCAAGATTTCAACCTTTAACAGCAAAAATATGGATGATTTACAATGCAAGTTTCTAGCTTGTATAATTTTGTAGCCATCTTGCAAAAGAAATGTAATATATTTCTGTATTAAGTAACTATATTTTAACACCAGGTAAATTAGGAATTAAACTTATTGTCCTATACAAATCCATTATAGCCTCCAAGATTATTGCTATTTTCTTACCTAAAGTGTATAATTTCAATTTGTTGTAGTATTTTAAAAATAGTGTTTAAATTATTAGTATTTGCAAAGCTTTGCAATATAATTTAATAGCACATGCTAAATAAACTACAAGTATAGTTTTCATTCTTGGCTTTTTCTTTTGCAGCAATTTTTGAAAAGTTGATAAAATGGGAGGATAATAGATTAATATTATTTCCACATCGTAAAATAACAAATATACATTATTATACTGAGGTGAATGAATGTAAAAAAGAGGGGAAAAAATTGGATTTGTTGCTTCATGATAGCTCCCGCATTGCATAGTGGGATGGTTGGGAAGCAAAATGAGTGAAAGTATTGGGTAAAATTGTTTTGAAACATTTTGCCTATTTTCTCTGTCCTTTACTTGAGTTCAGACAATTACAAAAACAATAACTTAACATTTATATAGTGCTTGTCATACAATCATAGAATGTTACAGCACAGAATAGGAAAAGGTGAGTCCATGAAGGGATTTAAGTATGAGGATGAGAATTTTAAATTCGAGGCATTAGTGGACCAGGTGCTAATGTAGGTCAGTGAGCACAAGGATGATAGGTGAGCGAGACATGTTGCAGTATAGGATATTGGCAGCAGATTTTTGAATGAGCTGAAGTTTATGGAGGGTGGAAAATGGAAGGTCAGCCAGGAGAGCTTTGGAATAGTTGAGTCTGGAGGTGACAAAGGCATGGATGAGCATTTCAACGCAGATGGGCTGAGGTCGAGACAGAGGCGGGCAATATTATAGAGGTGGAAGTAGGTGGTCTTTGTGATGATGAGGCTATGGGGTTGGAGGTTCATCTCATGGTCGAAAAGGATGGCACAGTTGCAAACTGTCTGGTTCACGCTGAGACAGTGGCAGGGGAGGAAGAAGGAATTGGTGGGAAAAGTATGGAGGTTGTGGTGGAGGCCGAAGATGATGGCTTTGATCTTCCCAATGTTTAGTTAGAGAAAATTGCAGCTCATCCAAGACTGGATGTCGGACAAGCAACTTGCACAGAGGCAAGAGACGGGGTGAAGAGGTAGAGTTTCCTTTTGTTTGCATACATGTGGAAGCTCACCCCATGTCTGTGGATGCTGTCACCAAGGAGCAACATGTAGATGAGGAAGAGGAGGGGGCCAAGGATGGATCCTTGTATAAATCCTGAGGTAAATGTGTGGAGACAGGAAGAGAATCTATTACTGGAGATGCTCTGGGTACAATTCAATAGGTAAAAGTGAGGACAGTCCCACTGAGTTAGACAATGGAGGAGAGGCATTGAAAGAGGATGTGTGGTCGACTGTGTGAAAGGGTGCGGAGATCGAGGATGGATAATGTAATGTGGTCACAGTCACCAGAGGATGCCATTATTGTCTTTGCTAGTGTTTAAAGAATTAATACATAATTTACAACAAATATACATTCCTTTAAGGCACAAAAACCCCACAGGAAAAGCGGTCTAACCGTGGCTAACAAGAGAAGTTAAAGATAGTATTAGATCAAAGGAAGAGACTGATAATGCTGCCAAAAATAGTAGTAAGCTGGAGGATTGGGAGGTTTTTAGAATTCAGCAAAGGAGGACCAAGAAATTGATAAAGAAAGAGAAAATTGAGTTTGAGAGTAAACTAGCGAGAGACATAAAAACAGAATGTAAAAGCTTCTAAATGTATGTAAAACCGAAAAGATTAGTGTAAGTAAATGTGGGTCCCTTACAGGCTGAGACAGGAGAAATTATAATGGGGAATAAGGAAATGGCAGAGAAATTAAACAAATACTTTGGGCTGGATTTTACCAGTCCTTTGGAGGCGGGACTGCTGGAAAAATCAAAAAAATGGGAGCGAGTCCCAAGCTGCCTCCAACCAATCTTCCTGGCAGTTGGGGTCCCCGATTAGCACAGGGACCCAACTCCTAGCGGCGGGAAGAGAATTATAGTCACTTAACTGCCTGTGTATAGATGACAGCTGCAGAAGTGGCGTGAAGGATCCAATGGGAGACTGGTGAGTATCAGAGGTAAGGAAATGTTGGGAAAGCCATTTTTAATGTGTTTAGATTTTTCTGCAGGTGACAAGCTTTGAAGTGTTTGTGTGACCTTACCTCATTGTGAAAAGTGACAGGTTGCTTCTGTACCCTCGCGGATGTAGGTGGGAAGAGACTAGAAAAGGGGAGAAAAAATAGAGTCGAGATAGGAAGAGATAAGTTTCATGGGGCAAGGACAGGCTGAAACGATGGGTCTACCAGGGCAGTCCTGTTTGTGGATCTTGGGAAGGAGGTAGAAGTGGGCTGTGCGGGGTTGGGGAACTATGAGGTTGGCGGCCGCTTTCAGCCTGTTCTTGCCCCACGGAACTTAATCTCTTCCTATCTCAACTCTATTTTTTCTCCCCTTGTCCAGTCTCTTCCCACCTACATCCGCGACTCTTCCGATGCCCTCTGCTGCTTTAACAGTTTCCAGTTTCCTGGCCCCAACCGCCTCCTTTTCACTATGGACGTACAATCCCTCTACACCGCCATCCCCCACCAGGAAGGCCTGAGGGCGCTCCACTTCCTTGAACAGAGGCCCGACCAGTCCCCATCCACCACCACCCTCCTCCGCCTGGCTGAACTTGTTCTCACATTGAACAACTTCTCCTTTGACTCCACTCCCTCCAAATCAAAGGTGTTGCTGCAGGAACCCGCATCGTTCCTAGCTATAGCAAAATACTGCGGATGCTGGAAACCCGAAATAACAACAGAAAACGCTGGAAAAACTCAGCAGGCCAGGCAACATCCGTGGAGAGAGAAACAAAGTTAACGTTTCAGGTCTAAACCCTTCTGAGTGTTGCCTGGCCTGCTGAGTTTTTCCAGCGTTTTCTGTTGTTATTTTGGGTCCTAGCTATGCCTGCCTTTTCGTGGGATATGTGGAACACTCTTTGTTCCAGTTCTACTCAGGTCCCCTCCCTCACCTCTTTTTCCGGTACATGGATGACTTGTATCGGTGCCGTTTCCTGCTGTCACCCTGAACTAGATAATTTCATTCACTTTGCTTCCAATTTCCACCCTTCCCTCACCTTCACATGGTCCATCTCCGACTCTTCCCTTTCCTTCCTCAACTTCTCCGTCTCCATCTCTGGGGATATGTTATTGACAAACATCCACTACAAGCCCACCGACTCCCACAGCTACCTGGACTACATTTCCTCCCACCCTGCTTCCTGTAAGGACTCTATTCCATTCTCCCAGTTTCTCCGTCTCCGCCGTATCTGCTCTGACGATGCCACCTTCCACACCAGTGCTTCCGACATGTCTTCCTTTTTCCTCAACCGAAGAATCCCCTCTACTGTGATTGACACGGCCCTTGACCATGTCCGTTCTATCTCCTGCACTTCTGCCCTCACCTCTGCCCCTCCCTCCCGGAACCATGATAGAGTTCCCCTTGCCCTCACCTTTCACCCCACCAGTCTCCACATTCAACGGATCATCCTCCGCCATTTCCGCCACCTCCAGCGTGATCCCACCACCAAACACATCTTCCCCTCACCTCCCCTTTCAACATTCTGAAGGGTCCGCTCCCTCCGCGACACCCTGGTCCACTCCTCTATCACCCCCAACATCCCTTCCCCTTCGCCCGGCACCTTCTCGTGCAAGCGCAGGAGATGCAACACATGCCCTTATACCTCCCCCTTTCCCACTGTCCAGGGCCCCAAACACCCCTTCCAGGTGAAACAGTGATTTACTTGTACTTCTTGCAATTTAGTATACTGTATTCGCTGCTCACGATGTGGTCTCCTCTACAAGGGAGACCAAACGCAGATTGGGTGACCGCTTTGCGGAACACCTCTGTTCAGTCCGTAAGGGGGACCCCGAGCTTCCGGTCGCCTGTCACTTTAATTCTTCGCACCACTCCCACTCAGACCTCACCGTCCTCGGCCTCTTGCATTGTTCCACTGAAGCTCAGCGGAAGCTCAAGGAACAGCACCTCATCTTTCGATTAGGCACTTTACAGCCTTCTGGACTCAACATAGAGTTCAACAGTTTCAGATCAAAACCTCGGCCCCTATCATGTATATAGTTTTCACCCACACTTTTTGTCTGTCTTTTTTTCTTCTCTCCCACATGGCAGCTGTCTTTCATTCTGCCAGTGCAATTCACACTTCATTTAGAGCCACCCTTTGTTTCTTAACCTGTCTCATTACCATCTCCTTTTGCCTTGAATATCTCTTAATGGCCTAGAAATTCGGTTGTTTGCGCCAGCGGTTAGCGCCTAAAGAGACCGAGAATTGGGGCGTTACCTAATGTTGGGGCGGGCGCAATGAAGATAGCGACAACTCCCATATTGACTATACATTTAACGCCTGCGCTAAGTGTTTGCGCGCGCCCGCGAGCGCAAGCAGATCATGACGTCATTTCATTGTGCAACGCCTTTTAGGGGCGCCTGAGCGGATATTGGGTGGCGCCCGGAGCCTTTACGCCTAGCGCTATTAGTGACAGTTCGAAGGAGCGTTAGCAGGCCCTTCTCGGAGTCGGGGGGCGCTATTTAAAGGGGACAGCTCTAGTACAGAAGCTTCAGCCACTTGGCCTGTTCATTGCGATCGTTGGTGGAGAGAGTTGGTGAGCTACTGTGGAGCAGAGTTTTTGGAATTTAGCATTAGAGTACTTGGGACCCTCAAACCTGTCCGGAGCAATTGGAGCACTAGACCTAACAGCCTTTTGACCAACTGGCATCGGAATGGGAGATGCTTTGGAGGGCGACGGCCTCATGGCCGAACACTATGGAGGGGCAGAGAGACGGCGGGAGAGAGGGCCGGGATTGGCCAGAAGGAGGAGGGGCAATGGAGGTCGGCCAATCCGAGGGTATGCTGCAAGGGTCTTTAGGCAGCAGGTGTCATACCTTGCCATGTCGGAGGAGCAGTGTGTGTGAAGTCTCCGATTCGGGATGGACGTTGTTACTGAGCTGTGCCACCTGCTTGCTGAGGATCTGCAGCCGCGTCTACGGTGCATGACCTCTCTGTCGGTGGCCGCTAAACTGACTGTTGGCCTCAATTTTTATGACAACGGACCCTTTCAGTGAGCCATTGGGGACATCGCGAATATCTCTCAGGTTGCAGTCCACTGCTGCATCCGGCAAGTTACAGCTGCCCTTTATAGGCGAAGGCGTCAATTCATCACCTTCCCTCTGACCCTGGAGAAGCAGGCGGAGGAGGAGGAGCATGCGGACGAGGAGGAGGAGGAGGAGGAGGAGGAGGAAGATGGAAGGGCTCCTGAAAGTGGAAGGGCCATCCGTCACAGGCTCATGAGGACTCGTATCGAGGCCCCTCTGGCTGAATGATGAGTGTCTTAACTGCTGCGCACTTTGGATGTTTGAAAGCCTCTGAAGGCCAGCATCACTGTAATTAGTCACGTACACCATAGCACATTTAAACTTCTCTTTATTGTCACAAAAGTCTTTCATTACAGCAAAACAACGTCATGTCAACAGAAACCATAACTAACAAAATAACAGTTAACTCTTCGGCAAAGCCGCCAAACTAAACAAACTATTTCCAACAATTCCAACAGGTGAGGGTCTCCTTGATTTAGGCCAAAGAAATGTCTCAGCTCCTCCCTCTACTGCTGGCCCCTTGATGGAGAACGACTTCTCTTTCGCGCTCGGCCCTTTCCCTCCCTGCAGCTCCTATGTAATTGAACCCCAGTGGCGGGGTGAAGGCTGGGGGATGCCTGCTGACTGTCTGGAAGCGCAGAAGCCCCTGAGGGACGGCCTGGCTGACCTCTGGGCTTGGAGGGTGCGGACGCAGGATGCTTGATCTGAGCATGGCTGGAAGCAGTGTGCCCTGCAGGTGGTGGCAGCTGCACTGCAGACGTGCCAGCGCTGGCACGTGGAATGGTCACCTGCCGAGAGAGGACACCTGCACCATTGTCGGACGACACACTGGCTCTCTGAGGGGACCGGCTTGGCTCATCCGCCACAATCGCATGCTCCACTGATTCCTGGCCTTGTATGGGACTGGAAGGGCCCGGGGTGATCCTAGCTGATGCAGATAGGGTGGCTGCAGTGAGAGTTCGCGTTGCCTCAATCTGGGTGTGGACAAGGCCGGCAAGTGACTGCGTGGCAGCAGTGAGGACCTGTGAGCCAGGTGCCAGTGCTTCGGAGAAGCCCTGGACAGTTCTTTCCATTGCTTCGGACAAGGCCGGTGCCGACCGCTCCACTGCCTCGGACAAGCCCTGGGCAGACCTTTCCAGGGATTGTCCGAAGCCCTGAACAGTCCTTTCCATAGCGGCCTCGAAGCCCTGGACAGTCCTCTCCATTGTTGGGCCAAAGCCCTCGACAGACCTCTCCATTGTTGCCCCGAAGCCCTGGAGAGTCCTGTCCATTGTTGCCCCGAAGCCCTGGAGAGTCCTGTCCATTGTTGCCCCGAAGCCCTGGAGAGTCCTCTCCATTGTTGCCCCAAAGTCCAACACACTCTTTGCCAGTGTATCTATTGACTGAGGCATCCTCCCCACTGCAGCCATCAGCTCAGTGTGCCTGAGCCAGGCCTGGGTGCTCATTTCAGCCAGGCGATGCACCTCCTCTGCACTCTGTGCAGCAGTCATTACTACCTGCCTTGCCCTCCGGGGAGACGGTGGCCGAACTTGCCTACCCCCCTTGCGTTGCTGCATGCCGCTTGTTCCGGCAACTGCCTGATCCTCAGAGCCCCCCCCCCTCCACTCCAGGGAACTACTCTCCCCAGTCTGTACATGTGTATGCTCCCCGAGATTGGAATGGATGGTCCGGCTTCCTCCTGATCCTCGCCTCCGGAGGCACTGGCACTGGCAGCTTCAGGGCGTGGAACCCCAGTTGGTGATGCATCATCTGAAAGCAGGGAGGTGGAAGAGTGGCTTTAGCAAAAGGACAGGTTGGCGGAAAGGCATGGCAGATTGCGGCACACTGAGGAAGCATGCTGGCGGGGGGACCAAGTGGAAGGAGACAGCTGCAAAAGGTGAGAGCCTTACCCTCGCTGTCGAGAATGGGGTCGGCAGCTGCAGTGGTAACAGGACCAGACAGACGTCCTCCAAGAATCTGGTGCACTCTCTCCTCGAGATCTGTGAGAGTGACCACTTGTGGAGGTCCGCCACCGGTTCGACGCTGCTCCTTTTGCATCGTCGCCAGCTTGGACTGCAGGGGAAAGAAGGGGAAGTTCTGTAACATGATTCCTTGAGAGATCATCTCATACCCCCATGATGCAAGAGCCCTTACATGATGCCTTGAGAGATCATCTCATGCCCCCCATGGTGCAAGAGCCCTTACATGAGGCCTTGAGAGATCATCTCATGCCCCCCATGGTGCAAGGGACCTTACATGATGCCTTGAGAGATCATCTCATGCCCCCCATGGTGCAAGGGCCCTTACATGTGGCCTTGAGTGAAATGTCCATGTGTGTGCCCAGAAAGGGCCATGGGTGCTTGCTGACAGATGGCCATTGGGGCATCATGGCAACAGGTTCCTCGAAGTTAGGTGCAGATGGAGGGAATCAGAAGTTTGCATAACCAACACTCACCCTAACGACCCGAGTGATGTCATTGAATTTCTTCCTGCACTGAACAGGGGTCCTGGTCGCCATGCTGTTGGAGTTGACCCTCTGAGAAACCTCCCTCCAAGATCGCCGGTAAGCCTTTTGATTCGGCCTCTTGCCATTGTCAGAATACAGAACATCTTGATGGCGCTCAACTGCAGACACCAACTGGTCCAGAGCCTCAGTGCTGAAGCGCTCTGCTCTCTGTCTCACCTTCTCCATCCTCACCAAGTTTATTGCGCCAGAGAAGGGTGAGCGCCGATTCGGAGGCCTACAGGGCATTGAGTGTAGCAGCTCAGGCTGACTGACCCACCCCTTTAAGAGCCGGCCGGCGCCTGGAAGTCTCGTGGTTTCCGGTAATTGAGATCACCTGCGCTGCTCCCGTCCGCGCCGATATTGGGTAGCGCCTGAACTTTTGTACCTTAGGAGCCCCGTGCAACATCTGAGTTCGCGCCTCAATCCCCTTTGGGGGCGATGCAACCCAATATCTCGCCAGGCAGCGATAAGTTTAGTCTGGCTATAAACTTTGCGCAGCGCCAGTTCTAACGCCTCAAGCGGAGCTATACCCAATTTCTAGGCCATTGTCTCTTAACTTCTCCTGCCTTCTATCCTATCACAGACCTTCCCTTTTGTTCTTTCATCCCCTCCCCCCTTTCCCAGCCCCTGCACTTGCTTAAAAATCTGTTCCATTTCCTGCTTTTTTCCAGTTCTGATGAAAGGTCATCGACCTGAAACGGTAACTCTGTTTCTCTCTTCACAGATGCTGTCTGACCTGCTGAGTATCTCCAGCATTTTCTGTTTTTATTTCAGTTTTCCAGCATCTGCAGTATTTTCTTTTTGTATTTCCAAATTGAATCTCTGTTCTGTACTGAGATAGCCCATTTCAGTTGGGGTAGCACCAGGATCTGTAGTTAGCTTCAATGTATTTAGCTAGGGAAGGAAAAAGCAAGTAAACATTTCCCTGGTTTCTGGAAATGTATTATGAGGTAAGGTTTAACTTTTAGCATTTCTGGTGCAGAATTTTGTGCACCAAACACACACATCAGAAATTCAAGCTGCACCAAATTCACGGGACCATAATTTCCCATTCATTAAAATACAGCTGAAATTATACCCCCTGTGGATGCCAGTGAGCTTGGCTGTAATGTGCCATATGTTTGAATACTCTTCTGATGATCACTGCTCAAGTAGACACATGAAGAACATTCACTTGAACCAGAGACTGCTAGGTTGCCACTGCCTATGGGAATGTCTTCCTCGACCTCTCCACAGCACTCAAAACTGTTGAAAGTGCAAAAAGCATTACTTATTTCCTCATATATATTTTATATTCCATAATTTTTTTTTTACTTCAAAATAACTCAGAATCCTTTGTGGACTTTTGTTAACACAGTTATGGTGCATTTATGTTTTAAGTACCACTCCCCACTTTCTGAACCTTTTCATTAACCCCAGGTAAGTTTTAAAAATGCTCAGTGAGTCCATTGACTCAAATGTTCCCTTAATTGATTTTGAGACCATATCCTGAGTTATAATGCAAATTAGCAATAATGTAATATCCATTCTAGTGGGTAATTGTTTACAAATGATGTGAGTTCACTTCACTTCAATCTTCATTATAAACCATTTACAATTGCTTTCAGAGATTGATTTACCTGTATTTATGTGATAATATGTGCCAATGTCCCTAATGTACAGTATCAGAGCTTTCACCAGCATTGCTGAAAATGACTTGATAAGGTTAGGTTATTAATGCATTTAATTAATGTTTTAAAATAATTCTATTTTTAACACTTTACAGGTATATCTGCAAAGAGAGATAAACGAGCTGGTAAGTTTGGAAGTCAAGCTACACAACACCAACTTCAGCTCAAGCTCATTCTTTTCTAGAACCTCAAACTGTGGAAGTCCTTATCACCCTTTGTAACTCCTCCATGTCTGCTCCTTTACACTATTATTTTCTTTTCTTCTCCCCTCCCTTTCAATGTAAAGCATTTTGAGAAATGTTCTATGTTAGAGGTGCTAAATAAATGTAGATAGACATTTTATGGTTTTGTTTGTGTTAATTACATTTGATTGTGGGCAGAGGAAATGCTTCAAGGACACCCTCAAAGCCTCCTTGTAAAAGTGCAACATCCCCACCGACACCTGGGAATCCCTGGCCCAAGACCGCACAAAGTGGAGGAGAAGCATCCGGGAAGGTGCTGAACACCTCGAGTCTCTTCGCCGGGAGCAAGCGGAAGCCAAGCGCAAGCAGCGCAAGGAGCGCACGTCAACCCAAGCACCCCACCCACCCGCCCCTTCAACCACCGTCTGCCCCACCTGTGACAGAGACTGTAGGTCCCGCATTGGACTAATCAGCCACCTGCGAGCTCATTTTTAATGTGGAAGCAAGTCATCCTTGTTAAGTCTGTGTGTTCTAGTTGTAATTACTAACACAGACTACAAGATTAAAGTTCAACAGGTCTTTACTGGTTGGAGGTCAGGACTATACTAAATACAATATTACTACACAGTGCTTATATACCGGTGGTCACCACCGGTATTACGTATACAGCAGCCAGAGAAAGTAATACATCTCTTAAGGTGGAACAGGCTTAAGTTCTCTTAAGGTGGAACAGGTTACATACACCACAATCCTCCCTTTTTAGCTTAACAGTCATATCCCCATTTAACATAACATAATAACATATATAACTTCAGGTATAAACAGTTCAAAGGTTCAGTCTCAGGAGGCCTTCTGATTCGGTTTGGATAACGCCTTTCAGTGGTCTCTGATTCCTGTTGCTGAGGTGACTCCTCGAGTTGGTCTCCCATGCATTGGGTGTTATCATCATCAGGTACATTTCCCTGCCGAGGTAGATGCTTCAGGTTCATTAACGTCTTCCACAGTTGTCTCTGTCGCAACCATGGGTTCGACCCTTGCTCTCGATTCTACCAGTTGATCCGCATGACGCCTTATCACATTGTTACCAATATCTACTGTGTACATCAGAGGTCCTTGTCTGGCCCGAATTGTTCCGGACTGCCATTTTTCGTTTCCATAGCCCCTTGCCAACACTGGTTGTCCTACGTCGAAACTTCGAGTGGTCTTGTTATTAAGATGCCGGAACTGTTTGTTTTCCACTTCCCTCCGCACATTTGGTTTTAACAAGTCCAACCTGGACCGCAACCTCCTGTTATAAAACATCATGGCAGGACTTTGGTTAGTCACTGCATGAGCGGCGTTTCGATATGCCATTAGGAAATTGTCCACCTTGTGCTGTAGCGGAATCTGATCATCGTTCATGGCCTTTATTGCCTTTTTGAATGTTTGGACCAATCTCTCGGCCAACCCGTTTGTCGCCGGATGATATGGGGCAGAGGTATAATGTTTCACCCCATTCTTCTTTAAGAATTTTTGGAATTCTTCCGACACGAACTGTGGTCCGTTGTCCGAACAGATCTGTTCTGGCAATCCGTTCCTTGCGAATATTGTTCTTAACACCGCAATTGTCTTTTCTGAAGTAGTGGTATTCATCTTGATCACTTCTGGCCATTTGGAATGTGCGTCCACCGCAATTAGGAACATGGAGTCCATGAATGGACCAGCAAAGTCAATATGTACGTGTTGCCATGGGGCTGAAGGCCATTCCCATGGGTGTAGTGGTGCGATCGGAGGTGCATTTTGCACTTTTTGTCACCCAGCGCAGCTTTTCGTCAACTCCTCTATCTGTTGGTCAATACCCGGCCACCATACATAAGCCCTAGCAAGACTTTTCATCTTAACTCCCCCCAGATGACCTTCATGCAGTTCTTTTAGAACTCTTTCCCTTAACTTGGGAGGAATAATCACTCTTGTCCCGTACATCAAAGTACCATGGCAGACGGACAGCTGGTCTCGCCTTGCCGAGAATGCCGGTAACAGAGGATCACCACGTGTTGGCCATCCTTTCACTGTCACCTTGTAGACTCTGGACAGTGTCGGGTCGTTCCTGGTTTCTCTTTCAATACTTGCATTGGTGACTGGTAAACACTCGATGATGGTCGAATGAAATAACTCAACAGGGTCAACTTTCGTCGTTTCTTCTTCTTCAGGTAGTGGCAGGCGCGACAGCCCATCAGCATTGCCATGCTGCTTCGTACCTTTGAATTCTATTTGATATTGATGTGCCCCTAGGAAAAGGGACCATCTCTGGAGACGCTGTGCTGTCATCACTGAAACACCCTTCTTAGGGTTAAAAATGGATACCAACGGCTGATGGTCTGTCAGAAGTGTGAATTTTTGGCCCTGCAGGTAATGATTAAACTTCTTCACTCCCCATACAAGGCTGAGAGCCTCCCTATCGATCTGCGCATAGTTGCGCTCAGCGGAGGTCAATGATCTGGATGCAAACGCAACTGGCCTTTCCGTGCCATTTGGCAACTTGTGTGAGAGTACTGCCCCAATACCATATGGAGAAGCATCACAAGCCAACCGAATAGGCAGTGTCGGGTTGAAGTGAGCCAACACTTCCTCTGAGGTGATCAATTCTTTGCTTTTGCGAAATGCCTTCTTACAGTTTTCGCTCCATTCCCATGGCACCCCCTTCTGTAAAAGAGCGTTTAGCGGGTGCAGTACCGTGGATAGATTTGGTAGAAATTTATGGTAATAGTTAATCAATCCTAGAAACGACCTCAACTGAGAGGCATTATCCGGAGCGGGAGCCTTTACAACTGCCTCTATCTTGTCAGGAGACTTATGAAGCCCCTCCCGGTCAATGACATGACCACAGTACGAGATCCGCTTCTGGAAGAACTCACATTTCTGCCGATTAACTCTAAGTCCATACTCTTTCAGTCTGTTGAGCACCAGTTCCAAGTTTGCGAGGTGTTCTTCATCACCATCACCTGTAATCAGAATATCGTCCAGGTAACATTGTGTGCCTGGAATTCCCTGTAATACCTGCTCCATGGCCCTCTGCCAAATTGCTGGAGCCGATGCCACTCCAAAAAGCAGCCTATTGTACCGGTACAAACCTCGATGCGTGTTGATCGTGAGGTATTGGCGTGACTCTTCTTCAACCTCCATCTGCAAGTACGCCTGCACCAGGTCTATCTTGGTGAAGTGTTTCCCGCCAGACAACGAAGCAAAAATATCCTCAATCCGCGGAAGCGGATACTGCACCGTGTGAAGCACCGGATTAACGGTGATTTTGAAATCTTCACAGATGCGAACCTTCCCTGGTTCTCCTGGCTTGTTGCTCGAAGGACGTTTCATAACGGGAACAATGGGCGTAGCCCACTCACTCCAATCTACCTTAGACAGTACACCTGAACGTTCCAGCGCTTCCAGTTCCGCTTCTACAGTAGGTCGTATTGCATAGGGTACCGGTCTGGCTTTAAAAATTTTTGGGTGTGCATGTTCATCAATCTTGATGTTTGCCGTAATTCCTCTCAGTGTTCCCAGTCCCTGCTGGAACACCTCTTTAGCATCATCCAATATTTTGGACAATCGTTTAGGTTTGACATCTGTTTCCCCGGAATCTACCGTTAGTGCCTTCAAGGAGTACCAGTCCATATTCATTTTTCTAATCCACTCCCGTCCCAGTAGTGGTGGACCTCCTTCAGGTAGCACATATAAGTCCATTACTTGGCTTTCTTCGCCCTTGTGGACCACTTTTACCTCTATCTTTCCGATGGGGTACACTCTTTGCCCCGTGTATGTTTTCAATATAATCTCCGTATCCCGTAGGGGAATATGTTGGAATAACCTTTTGTAATCTTTCTTATTCATGACCGTCAATGCCGATCCAGTGTCCAATTCCATCTTTACTTGGACTCCTGCTATCTGAAGGGTGACCCAAATTGTCTGGAGATCTGCATCCTTACCAACGTTGTGTACTCTTAAGCTACCCAGTTCATTACTGCTAGCGTCTGAATCTGACTTCTGTTCGGTCGAACTGTTCTTTGTCACCTTGTGTACCTTTATGTATTTTCCTTGCGGTGACTTTTTGTTGCTGGTCTTCTTTCCTGACCGGCATACTTTAGCTATGTGGCTAAGCCTGCCACACGTTCTGCATTCTTGGTTTTTAAACCAACACTGGTTCTGATCATGCGTTGTCTTTCCACAACGATAACATTTTACAGTACTCAAACCCAATTTATTTGTACTGAGTTCCGGTGACCGTAGCTGCATTACTGCCGTGCCTCTCGCTGCGGCTTCGTGTGCTGCTGCCATAGTGACCGCTTTCTCAAGCGTCAGCTCATTCTCCTCGAGCAGTCGCTTTTGTGTATCTTCTTTTAATAAACCACACACAAATTTATCTCGTAGTGCCTCTGTCAGTCTCGTTCCAAACTGACAGTACTTTGCTAGCTTACGCAATTCCATTAAATATTCAGCATTGCTTTCATCCTTCAGCTGCCTTCTGCTGTAAAATTTAAATCGTTCCGCTAGCATCAGCGGCGTGGGGTTTAGATGATTTTTCAGGACAGTAACAATCTCCTCGAACGTCTTATCCGCCGGTTCATCTGGTGATAAAAGGTGTTTCAATTGCCCGTATGTCTTCGCACCCATTAAGTTTAATAATGTTAGTGCTTTCTCTTCATCTGGGATTTTATTTGCTTTACAATAATTTTGTATGCGTTCTACATACATGGCCCAATCTTCGATGTCGCTATCAAAGGTATTAATGTTCCCATGTTTAGGCATCGTTGCAATTTAATTTATTTTAATTTTTATCCAAGATGGCGGCTTCCCGCTCTTGTCTTCGTCCTCCACCTACAAAATGGCGGTTTTCCCACGCTTGGCGGTCTTCACCCGTCCCCCGACGTTGTCTCCGCTTCACCGCGGCTCTCGCGCCTTCAGTTGCCCCAGACGCTGCGCCTTTTTAGCCCGAATGCGGCCCGGCCCTTATCACCAGCCGCGATCGATGTCCCCGCGCTGCGCCTTTCGGCCCGAATGCGGCCCGGCCCTTATCTCCGGTCGCGATCGATCTCACTGCCCTTATTCCTCCGTCTTCCCTCCCCGTCTGTACAGCCAACGCGGCCGACTTTCTGGTCGCATCGCTGCCCGGCTTACCCACCACCGAGGTAGAAAGAAGATAGCTGACAGCCGCTGATGGAGGCTTCGAGTTCAGGATGTCTTCTGCACTCTGGTTTCTCGATGTCTGCTGCGCGACGTGTCTTCCAGCAGGGTGATGAGGGTGGAAGCCTCTCTTCGACGTCCGTTCCGTGGACGAAGCCGCCGTGGATATAAACTGCCGCAGGGTAAGAATCGGACTCGTCGCCACTGTTAAGTCTGTGTGTTCTAGTTGTAATTACTAACACAGACTACAAGATTAAAGTTCAACAGGTCTTTACTGGTTGGAGGTCAGTACTATACTAAATACAATATTACTACACAGTGCTTATATACCGGTGGTCACCACCGGTATTACGTATACAGCAGCCAGAGAAAGTAGTACATCTCTTAAGGTGGAACAGGCTTAAGTTCTCTTAAGGTGGAACAGGTTACATACACCACAATCCTCAGTTCCGAGGGACTGCCTAAGAAGAAGAAGAAGCATAACCCCTCTACCAATGCTAAGATTTTCAACCAGGAACACTTCTTGGTCAGCATTATTAATTTGAATGTAAAAATTATAGCATAGGTAGAATTTTTAGCAACAGGAACCTTCCTTTATTTATTAAACTCAACCTCACCTACTCACCTTCTCAATATATCCCCTAACCCCGTCACCACCCTGAAATACATCTAGTTGCCCCTTGAACCTATTTATGCTGATAGTGCCCCTCAAACATCAACAGACTAAACAGACACGTACCTGATTGATATCAAACATGGCATATTACATTAATGATAAAAACATTGTCATTAAAATGTTCCATCCAAATGTTGTCTTGTGTAAAATAACCATATAAGCCTTTTATGTATTTGTTTTTGATGTGCTATTTAATTTTTTAGCATATGTGTAAATGAATATGACCCAGTTCTAAACATTTATGTCACTGTAGTAATAATTAATAGCTGTTTAAAATGTATGATATATATATATATACATAGTAGAATCCTGGGTAGCAGTGCATAGATATGTAGATAGACAGTGTAGATGTTGGGAGGATGTTTCCCTTTGTTGGGGAGTCTAGAACTAAGGGCCACAGTCTCAGAATAAATGTAGGACGAGATGAGGAGAAATTCTTTCACACAAACGGTTGTGAATCTTTGGAATTCTCTACCCCAGAGGGCTGTGGATGCTAAATCATTGAGTATATTCAAGGCTGAGATCGATAGATTTTTGGACTCAGAGAATCAAGGGATATGGGAACCAGGCAGGAAAGTGGGGTTGAGGTTGAAGATAAATCATGATCTTATTGAATGGCGGAAAAGGCTCAAGGGGCCATATTGCCTATTCCTGCTCCTATTTCTTACGTACTTAATATTAGTTTTAACATTAGAACATATTACATTTCTATTGTTTCTAACTCTAATTTAATCATTTTGAACTAGAATGGGTCTCTATGCCTAATCCGGACAGTGTAATAACTGCATCAGTATCGAGTAGCAGTTCCCGTGAGTATATATTTGTCCTCTCGTTGAGATGTTTGGATATCCAAGTACACCATTTGTTAGCTTACATCATATTGAAAAATACATTTCTGTTATTTTAGTGCAAGGTTATTACTTACACTTTTCTTTCAGGCACCTGTGCAACATGGGGAAAGGGAGCAGTCAGGACATTTGATGATAATTTCTACCATTTTATATCAAATTGCTACTTCACTATGAGCTCCATTTGCGAAGACCCAAACAATTTGAATGTAAAGGTTCGCCGAGGAGCATCGGGCCAACTAGAACATATTTTCATGGAAATAGAAGGTGCCACGATTGTTGTGGAAAGAGGGATAATTAAGATTAAAGATGAAGTGTAAGTTCTGCTTTGGTTATTTTCTTTTAGATGTGTTTTCAAGTGTCAAATTATGGCCCTGAATTTCCACATGGTGAGTTGCACTACATTTGTGGCAATATGAGATGGGTTGTGCCGGTCCATGGTTTGTAGATCTAGTTGCACCAACGTTTCATGGATCAGCTAATCTACATGAAAATGGGAGAAGTCATTGGTGTAAATTCCATGTAAAATGGGTATAATTTCAGGACTGATTGGAAATTAGAGTTCAACCTTTAAAAAGCCAGTTCTCAGTGAATATTGCAACAGTAGGCTGGGGGAGAGAATTGCTTAGTGAGTTGATGTCAACCAGCTTGACTTGATATCTCTTGAGTGTTATTGTGCCACCTTTAAAGAACATCTGCCATAGGAGCAGCTGCCAAAGGCAACTGGAGAAGGCATGGTACAAAGACACAGAAGAAGAGCCCACAACTTCAATGAAGTAAAGCAGATGAAAGACAGAATGCTGGGTGTTCATCGAATGAAGCCTCCAAAAAATATCTCTTGTGCCATGCGTTTTCACTGAGTGCCGTCTCTCTCACCCACAGAACTGCAGTTCAGTGCCACAAGAAGTTCAATGGCCTGATCAGAGCATGGAGGGTAACACATCGGCCACTCTCACTTTTCTTCCTTGGGTACCCTAGGCAACAACACTTTACCCTCTATAATTAAAAGCTTGTCTCTGTAACCTCCTCCAGCCCTCCAAGAATTCCGTGTACTTCCAACTCTGACCTTTTGCGCATCCCCTACTTTCCTCCCCACCATTGGCAGCTGTGCATTCAGTTATCTAGGCCCTCAACTCTGGAATTCCCTCTGTAAACCTCTCTGCCTCTCTACCTCTCTTCCTTTAAGATACTCCTTAAAACCTACCTCTTTGACCAAACCTTTAGTCACCTGTCCAAATATCTCCTTCTTTGGCTCAGTGCCAATTCTTGTCTGATTATGCTTCTGTGCTTCCTCAGGGTGATACCACCACATCTCTTACTTTAGCTGCCCCATGCCACCTAACACACACTCCTCAGTTGCTAGCATTTACCTCATTCACTCAATCCTCTTGAAGGACTAACTGGTGCACAATGCCTACAAGAAGCAGGCTATGGAGCTGATGGAGAGGCACTTCTGTTCTTGCCGCAGGAGATGTCAAGATCAGGGATACAGTACCAACGCCAGGTCAGTGACTGAACATCTGTACAGTCTTGATGACATCCCTGTGAAGCATTACACAGCCAAATGCTTCCACCCCCTTCCCTGTTTCAATAATGCCAAGGAGGTAATGCTAACCCATTCTTAACTTGTACACTCCTTTACAGCAGATCCATCACAGAATCGGGGGGTAGAGGATAATAATGATGATGAGGAAGAAGAGGAGAGACACAACATCTTCCGCATGGTTATGAGGGTGATGAAGGCGAGGAGGATGATGATGAAGAGGGAAAGGATGTCAGGATCTATCCCAACAAAGTGTCGCTGCAACGACCTTCTGCCCTGTGTTCCTCTGCCACACCAATTCACTTTCATCACCAGCGTTACTTGCTTTATCCCTACCATGCAGCAACTCAGATACTTTCCCCTGGGAGGGAATTAGATAGTGTTAGTGGCACTGATTGAGTCACAGAGCATGAGGGAGCTGGAGGAATGGGTGAAGATATACCACCTTCCCAGTGCATAAAGCTGTCCATAGCTTCAGAGATGTGAGGCCCAGAACTTATGCGCATTTGCCTGAAAAGAAGTACGTTTGAGGAACATCACACCTCTGTGCAGGCTATGAGGTCAATCTAAGAAGATATGCAGTCGCTGACAAATGTGACTCTGGAGTTTAAGTTCTTATTGTGGCAACAAGAAAGAAACTTTAGTCCAGAGTTTAACTCACGCGGGAGTTGTATGACTGGGGGCTGAGGTGGATGTGAATCTGTCCGACCTTCTGCAGTGTGAGATTTTAACTCTCGGGTCTCATCTGCATGGGCCCTGTGACCCTGTCAGTCTCCCGTCCAAATCCAAAAGAATGGTTCATGACAGTCAGGTAGTTGCTTAGGAGAGGGATTGGAAAGGCATCGTAGTCTGGGCAGGGGGAGAGTAGCCTGGGGCAGAGGAGGCCCAAAATGTAATTGTGGGGTCTGGACCAGGACTTTTGTTCCTTCTGACCCACAATGGAACAGAAAAAAACTAAAAATTGCTTACCTTTCTGTGCCTGCTTTCGCTTGCCACCAGGTTGGCCTGAAGGGGAAGCCACAATGGATTCCCCAGACAAACGTGGGGTTAAAATTGCACTTGGGTCCCAAAGACATCATCGGAGCCTGAGTTGCATATTTAAAGAACGACCCCGCTGCATTCTGGTGAGTGTCCCGCTCACCTGCTCAAAACAGCAGATTAAAATTGTAACCCATGAGAAGGCAGTGGGATCGGAGGGGAGAAGTCACTGGACATTTCGACCAGGCAGGCAGGGTTAAAACTGGCCCTTTTATCTTTGTTGCAGATATCAATACACTGTGTTGCAACAGCATCTGCAGCAGACAGATGCCCTAATTTAAGAAGCAGTCGGTGTCTCCACCTCCACAGAAGCACAGACTGCTGCTCTAGTGGAAGTGGGGGGCAGAATAGATAGTACCCTGCATACTGGCTTCCAGACTATGGCAACCGGGATGCAGACCTTTGTCTCTCAGGGCTTTTAGCTTCTGATTGCTGGCATTGGACCAGCCATCCTGCTAATCAGTAGGGATATAGATCAAAGGCCTAGTGGGATAGCTGGAGGATGACCTGCCTGAGGTTTCCATCTCAGGACAGCAGCACATGTCAGGCCTCTGGTCTTCCTCCTCACAGCACCATGCCAGTAGCACGTAGGTGACACTAGGCTGCCCAGGAACAAGCTCCAGAGATGCAGCCTGCAGTCGCTCCCTGCCAGAAGCAAGATGCCACGAGAGAAGGGCCATTTCAGTCCCATAACCATTTTGTAGAACATAAGCAACCAGCCACCTCTTGTGATACACACCCTCAGATTGCACCTAGGAAAAGCACAAGAATAGGTGAAAGAAAGCCTAGTTAGCCGCCCAGAAGAAGCAAACTGTTAGGAAAGAGTAGGTTCTGCTGTGTTCCAATATTGCTTCATTACTCATGGAGGTTACAGTCATACAGGAAAGGGTGCACTTATTTGGTGCTGAATTATTCTTATTGGCATGATCATGTAAGGCAAAAAGGTTTGATGTGTTTTCATGTCCTAAGATTGATTTTTGGCCAGTATCATGGTGGCTGCATCAATAAAATTGGTAGAAATGTTATCCCTCCAAAAATGCACTGAGTTTGTGTTCCAATGTATTATGTGGTGGGCAGGAACAGCAGTGAGTGAAGTGTCTTCCTCTAATGGGTTTGGTGCTTCATTTTAATATTCATCTGAGGGTGTGCCACTGCTGCATACAATTTCCTGCACTTATGGCATGCAGGATGATGAACACCTATTTGAAATGGGAGTCCAGGGTTGCTCGGTGGCAGTAAATACCCTGATGATCATGGAAAGGACACAGTAACATAAAGTTAAGTGTAGAGGTGATGCTGTTGTTCCAGTCACCCGATCACGTGGCCAGAAGGCTCGGCCGATTTTGAAGCATCCTCATGTTCTTGGGGCTCTTTTTCCTCTGATGGTGACTGTTAAATCTGTGTGTCCCAGTTATGCTTATTATATATCACTGGACACAGACCACAAGAATAACTTTTAACAGGTCTTTACTATTCGGAGGTCAGGGCTGAACTGCCCAGCAAATCCCTACACAACGTTTATATACCGGTGTGGTCACCACCGGTATTACAGTATACAGCAGCCAAGAGAAAGTAGTACATCTCTTAAGGTAGTTCTCTTAAGGTGGAACAGGTTACATACACCACAATCCTCCCTTTTTAGCTTAACAGTTATATCCCCATTTAACATAACATAATAACATATAGATATATATATATATACAACTTCATGCAAAACAGTTCAAAGATTCAGTCTCTGAGGAGGCCTCCTGATTCGAGTTGGATAACGCCTTTCAGGGGTCTCTGATTCTCGTTGCTGGGGTGACTCATCTAGTTGATCTCTTATGGATTGGACATCATCCTCAGGTACATTCACTTCTGAGGTAGATGCTTCAGGTTCACTAACTTTTTCCACGGTTGTCTCTGCCGTAACCCTGGGTTCGACCCTTGCTCTCGATTCTACCAGTTGGTCAGCATGACGCCGTATTACATTTTCACCAATATCTACCGTGTACATCAGGGGTCCTTGTCTGGCCCGAATTGTTCCAGATTGCCAGTTCTCGTTTTTATAGTCCCGGGCTAACACTGGTTGTCCTATTTCGAAACTCCGAGTGGTCTTGTTATTTATATGCTGGAACTGTTTGTTTTCAACTTCCCTCTGCAAATTTGGTTTTAACAAGTCCAACCTGGACCGCAACCTCCTGTTATAGAACATCATGGCAGGACTTTGGTTTGTCACTGCATGAGTGGCGTTTCGATATGCCAGTAGGAATTTGTCCACCTTGTGTTGTAGTGGAATCTGATCTTCGCTCATGGCCTTTATTGCTTTTTTGAACGTTTGTACAAATCTCTCGGCCAACCCGTTTGTAGCCGGATGATATGGGGCAGAGGTATAATGTTTCACCCCATTCTTCATGAATTTCTGGAATTCTTCTGACACGAACTGCGGTCCGTTGTCTGAACATATTTGTTCTGGCAATCCATTTCTTACAAATATCGTTCTTAGCACCGCGATCGTCTTTTCCGAGGTAGTGGTAGTCATCTTAATCACTTCTGGCCATTTAGAATGTGCGTCCACCGCAATTAAAAACATGGAGTCCATGAATGGACCAGCAAAGTCAATATGTACACGTTGCCATGGGGTTGAAGGCCATTCCCATGGATGCAGCAGTGCAATCGGAGGTGCATTTTGCACTTTTTGGCACCCTGAGCAGCTTTTTGTCAGATCCTCTATCTGTTGGTCGATACCCGGCCACCACACATAAGCCCTAGCAAGGCTTTTCATCTTGACTCCCCCCAGATGACCTTCATGCAGTTCCTTTTAGAACTCTCTCTCTTAACTTAGGAGGAATAATCACCCTTGTTCCATACATCAATGTTCCTTGGCAGACGGACAGCTGGTCTCGTCTTGCTGAGAATGCCGGTAACAGTGGATCACCATGTGCTGGCCATCCTTTCACTGTCACTTCGTAGACCCGGGACAGTGTTGGGTCATTCCTGGTTTCTCTTTCAATACTTGCATTGGTGACTGGTAAACATTCGATGATGGTCGAGTGAAATAACTCAACAGGGTCAACCGTCGGTGCCTCCTCCTCTGTAGGTAGTGGCAGGCGCGACAGCCCATCAGCATTACCATGCTGCTTTGTACCTTTGAATTCGATCTGATATTGATGTGCCCCTAGGAAAAGGGACCATCTCTGGAGTCTCTGTGCTGTCATCACCGAAACACCCTTCTTAGGGTTAAAAATGGATACCAACGGCTGGTGGTCTGTCAGAAGCGTAAACTTTTGGCCCTGCAGGTAATGATTAAACATCTTTACTCCCCACACAAGGCTGAGAGCCTCCCTATCTATCTGAGCATAGTTGCGCTCAGCGGAGGTGAATGATCTGGATGCGAACGCAACTGGCCTCTCCAGGCCATTTGACAACTTGTGTGAGAGTACTGCCCCAATACCATATGGAGAAGCATCACAAGCCAAACGAATAGGCAGCGTTGGGTTGGAGTGAGCCAACACTTCCTCTGAGGTGATCAATGCCTTGCTTTTGCGAAAGGCCCTCTTACAGTCCTCGCTCCACTTCCATGGTACTCCCTTCTGCAAAAGAGCGTTCAGCGGGTGCAGCACCGTGGATAAATTTGGCAGAATCTTATGGTAATAGTTAATCAACCCTAGGAACGACCTCAACTGGGATACATTATCCGGAGCAGGAGCCTTCACAACAGCTTCGATCTTGTCAGGAGACTTATGAAGCCCCTCCTGGTCAATGACATGACCACAGTACGAGATCCGCTTCTGAAAGAACTCACATTTCTGGCGATTAACTCGAAGTCCATATTCTTTCAATCTGGTGAGCACCAGTTCCAAGTTTGCAAGGTGTTCCTCGTCATCATCTCCTGTAATCAGAATATCGTCCAGGTAACATTGTGTGCCTGGAATTCCCTGTAATACCTGCTCCATGGCCCTCTGCCAAATTGCTGGAGCTGATGCCACTCCAAAAACCAGTCTATTATACCGGTACAAGCCTCTATGCGTGTTGATCGTTAGATACTGGCGTGACTCTTCCTCAACTTCCATCTGTAAGTACGCCTGCGCCAGGTCTATCTTGGTGAAGTGTTTCCCGCCAGACAACGAAGCGAAGATATCCTCAATCCGCGGAAGCGGATACTGCACCGTGTGAAGCACCGGATTAACAGTGATCTTGAAATCTCCACAGATGCGAACCTTCCCCGGTTCCCCCGGCTTGTTGCTCGATGAACGCTTCATGACGGGAACAATGGGCGTGGCCCACTCACTCCAGTCTACCTTAGACAGTACTCCTGAACGTTCTAGCCCTTCCAGCTCAGCTTCCACAGCAGGTCATATCGCATAAGGTACCGGTCTGGCTTTGAAAAATTTCGGGTTTGCATGTTCTTCAACCTTGATGTTTGCCGTAATTCCTCTCAGTGTTCCCAGTCCCTGTTGGAACACCTCTTTAGCATCGTCCAATATTCTGGACAATCGTTTAGGTTTGGCATCTTTTGTACTGGAATCTACCGTTAGTACTTTTAAGGAATGCCAGTCCATATTTATTTTCCTAATCCACTCCCGTCCCAGTAGTGGTGGACCTCCCTCAGGTAGCACATATAAGTCCATTCCTCGGCTTTCTTTGCCCTTGTGGACCACCTTTACCTCTATCTTCCCGATGGGGTATACTCTTTGCCCCGTGTATGTTTTCAATACAATCTCCGTATCCCGTAGGGGAATATGTGGGAATAACCTTTTGTAATCTTGCTTATTCATGACCGTCAATGCCGATCCAGTGTCCAATTCCATCTTCACTTGGACTCCTGCTATCTGAAGTGTGACCCAGATTGTTTGGAGGTCTGCTTCATTACCAACATTGTGTACTCTTAGACTACCCAGTTCATTACTGCTGGAGTCTGAATTTGACTTCTGTTCGTTCGAACTGTTCTCTGTCACCTTGTGTACCTTTCTGTACTTTTCCTGCGGTGACTTTTTGTTGCTGGTCTTCTTTCTTGACCAGCATACTTTAGCTATGTGACCAAGCCTGCCACATTTTCTGCATTCCTGATTTTTGAACCAGCACTGGTTCTGATCGTGCGTTGTCTTTCCACAATGATAACATTTTACTGTACCCAAGACCATTTGATTGGTGCTGAGTTCCAGTGACCGTAGCTGCATTTCTGCAGTGCCTCTCGCTGCGGCTTCGTGCGATGCTGCAATAGTGACAGCTTTATCAAGCGTAAGATCATTCTCCTCAAGCAGTCGCTTTTGTGTTCCTTTTAACAATCCACACACAAATTTATCTCTCAGCGCATCTGCTAGTCCTGTTCCAAACTGACAGTACTTTGATAGCTTACGCAGTTCAATTAAAAATTCAGCGTTGCTTTCGTCTTTCAGCTGCGTTCTTCTGTAAAATTTAAATTGTTCCGCTATCATCAGCGGCGTGGGGTTTAAATGATTTTTCAGGACAGTAACAATATTCGCGAAAGTCTGATCCGCCGGTTTATCTGGTGATAGAAGGTGCTTCAATAGCCCGTATGTCTTCGCACCCATTGAGCTTAATAAGGTTAGTGCTTTCTCATCATCTGGTACCTTATTTGCTTTACAATAAACTTCCATGCGTTCTACATACGTGGTCCAATCTTCGATATCGCTATCAAAGGTATTAATGTTCCCATGTTTAGGCATCCTTGCAAGTTTTTTAATTTTTCTTTTTCTCAAAATGGCGGCTTCCCGCGCTTGTCTTCTTCCCCCGCCTACTAAAATGGCGGCTTCCCGCACTTGGCGGTCTTTCCCGCGCTCGTCTTCTTCCCCCGCCGACTACAATGGCGGATTCCCGCATTTGCCTTCTTCCCCCGCTGGCTGCAATGGCGATTGCCGTGCTGCTGCCATTCTCGCCTCCCCAGCGGTTCTCAATTCCCCGACGCTGCTTTTACTCCCCCGCGGTTCCCGTGGGCATTCACGCTTCCCCTGTTGTTGCGCCTCTCAGCCCCGCATGCAGGCCGGTCCTTTACACCGGCTGCGTTTGAGTTCTCCGCGGCTCTCGTGCCTTAAGCTGCCCCAGTCGCTGCGCCTCTCGGCCTCGATTGCAGCCCGGCCCTTTTCACCGGCCGTGGTCGAGTTCTCCGCCCTTTTTCCTCCGTTTTCCCTCCCCCACTCCACAGTCAACGCGGCCGACTTTCTGCTCGTGTCGCTGATCGGCTTACCCACCACCGTGGTAGAAGGGATGATCACTGCCTGTCGCTGATGGAGGGCTTCGTGGTCAGAATTTTTCTTTTTAACCCGGGTTCTCGATGCCTCCCGTGCGATGGTGCTCAGCAGGATGATGAGGGCGGATGCCTCTTCTCGATGCCCGTTCTGAGGACGAAGCTGCCTTGGATGTAAAACTGCCGCAGGGTAAGATCGGACTCGTCGCCACTGTTAAGTCTGTGTGTCCCAGTTATGCTTATTATATATCACTGGACACAGACCACAAGAATAACTTTTAACAGGTCTTTACTATTCGGAGGTCAGGGCTGAACTGCCCAGCAAATCCCTACACAACGTTTATATACCGGTGTGGTCACCACCGGTATTACAGTATACAGCAGCCAAGAGGAAGTAGTACATCTCTTAAGGTAGTTCTCTTAAGGTGGAACAGGTTACATACACCACAGTGACCCCTCATAAGCTGCTGCTGGCACAATGTGTTGGCTCCGTTGCAAGGTGAACTTATGAAAGACGCAGAACAGAACCGTGATGGGGGAGACTGAATGGGGTCGGTATTCAAGCAATCCCTCCGATTCATCCAGGTACCTGGATCGTTGTTTCACCACACCAATGTCTTGCTCCATTACTGCTTTATATCATCAGCTATGGTAAAAATGGGTAGACCTTGTCCCCTAATAGCCATTCTGCTGTACTTGGTTAAAATGTGCAAGGATGTTGCTCTGACGCAGGATGATCGCATCATGGCTGCTATCAGGGGGCCGTGCACACACCTGCATCATTTGTAGACAATGGTCAAAAGGCAGCTGCACATTGAGAGAGTAGTATTTGTGGGAATATGGCAATTGCTGCAAATCCCATCATCATGTTGACTGGCGATGTCCATGAAAACTTGTTGTACTGGCTTGCCTCCTCTGCCCAGAATTGGATTGCAATAATCACTCCCATGCCTCCTCTCCTCACTCACCCTCTCAGGAGGCAAAGAGTGAGTTCTAGCAAGAATTTTCAAATAACCCATCTGTTATATAGAGTATTGAAGTCGCAGAAGATTCCACATCACTCAAGGTAGCAGGCCTTTTAAATCAGGCCACCGACTACTGGGTAGGGGCAGGTTGGGGCGGGGTCAGGTGGGGGGCAGGGATGCTGTTTCAGGGAACTAAAATAGTACCTGGATCCTATTTGCGTCATAGGATCCCGATTTGCACACATTGACGAGCCTACCGTTGTACTCAGGCGGCCTTAGGGAAGTACAACGGAATAATAGCGCCGGACAACTGAAGTGATGGGTGGGTAAGCCTTTCCCTGTGATTTTTGGAGAGCAACTGCTGCGCAGGAGGCTTCAAAATTCATCCATGCTCGTGGTACAGAACCTCTCTAGCAGAAAGTGCAGGGCATAACTTTGTAGGCAAGAGCCTACCTACCTAATCGGCAGCGTGCCACATTTTTATGGCAAAAAAAATGTCATTTTTGTGAAGGGCTGCGCTGGTGACCCGTACGAGCCTGGTTTTACCTCTGGAGATTACAAGCTGAATTTGACCTTTTCCTCGCTGTCTCCTTCCCCGCAGTGCAGCTCACCCATATGAAATGGACACTCGATTATTTGACTGGTCGTACCTGTAAAGTAAGTTCCTTGAAGCTGCAAAGTTCATTGCAGTTTAGTTTGCCCACTTAACCTCTGGAGTATTAAAATTCTTTCGCGATAACTATATGACAACGTTCTGTTGCCACTCTTACTTGCTTAAATACCTCTCCATGTACTTGGATATGTTAACTGATGGTCAATATAACTTATCACTTATTACCTTGTTACTAACTTGTCCAAAATTGCTCCTACAGTCTTTTCTGCTGTTATATGCATCCCTTGGATAGCAGTGGTATCTTGATTTGCCGGTAATGCCACTCCTCTGCCTAACTTCACAGATCTGTCTTTACAATACATTCTGTATTTCCTTAAGCTCCAACACTCGTCCATCTTCCGCTCAACCACATTTCTGTATTGCTAATAATGCCAATATTTTTGCCATCGATGCACATGCTTAATTCCAACATAATGGGTTGTTGTGTATTTCCTTTCACCAGTAAAGTTAGTAAATGGTGAAAAAAGGAAAAGAAAGTCTCGCATTTGTATGACACAGAAGAACTTTTCAGAAATAGTTTCACAGTATCACACAGCAGGACTTATTTCAGCAGTTCTTTCGTTTGATACTTTCACAACCTCAGGATGTCCCAAAGTGCTTTACAGCCAATGAAGTACTTTTGATGTGTACTCACTGTTGTAATGTAGGAAACGTGGCAGCCAAATTCCACACAGCAAGATACCACAAACAACATTGTCATAATGACCAGATTATCTACTTTGTAGTGGTATTGGTTAAGGGATAAATATTGGCCAGGACACCGGGGAGAATGCCCCTGCTTTTCTTCGAATAATGTCATGGGATCTTTTATGTCCATCTTTGAAGGCAGATGGGGCCTCAGTTTAACATCTCTTCTGAAAGACGGCACCTCCGACAGTGCACTACTCCTTCAGTATTGCACTGGAGTGTCAGCAGGACTTATTTCAGCAGTTCTTTCATTTGATGGTATCTCTGTTTTATAGCATAACAGTGCCGTATGATGACAAGGTAATCAGTATTCAGCCATATGGAATTTATATACGGTTTTCAAACAGGAAACACACTATGGGCTGGATTTTGCTACGGGGGCGGTTTGGAGGTGGGAAACCCACATTCGGGCTTGTTGTCCCGCCTCCATGGAGATGTGGCCAACCCACTGAATTTTCCTCTGATTGACCTTGTTGAGCCCGCCCTGTGGGCTCAGCAGGCCAATTAAGGGCCACCCGGCAACAGGTGACGTCAGAGATTGACATTTCATCTGTCAAAAGCTTTTGGCAGATGAAATATCAGTGTTTAACAGCTGTTTGAAGCTGTCAAGCACTGAAAAACTGCTAATTCAGCCTCAGTCCTTTCTCAGGATAACTTTAAAATCATTTTGCTGCAGAAACCAAGAAGCTGATTTTTTTTTTTAAATCGGAGCTTCTGTGGTTCTTGCAGCCGACTCCCGACACCGGAATGCAGGACTCCTGTAAAGGTAAGTAAAAGTAAGTTAAACTTATTTAAACACTTGCAAAACACTTACCTTTGCACTCCTGCACCCCTCACTCACCTGAACACTGGGCATCTCGACCCCTCCAAGACCTCAGACCCACGTCCTGCCTCGAAAACTTTTCGTGGTTTGGAGCTGTCGGGAAGCCCACAAACCAGCAATAAAAATCGCGAATAGGCAAAAAACTACCTGTTAACTACCTGTTAACAGGCAGTTTAATTGCCTTTAATCCCTTCCCGCCTCTGGGAGTCGGGTTCCAGCACTTGTCGGCAACCCGACTCCTATGAAATTGACATGGAGGCGGGTTGGAGGCGGGATGGGGTCGGGACCCCCGGATCTCCGATTTTTATCGCCCGCACGCCTCCAACCCGACTCCAGGGGCTTAGGAAAATCCAGCCCTATATCTCTACTCTGGAACTTGCAAGATGCACTATCGGTAAGATACTTTAAAACATGCTGCTTTTGGGTTTAGTCTGTTTTATGTACAGTCTAATTTGGGGGTGCAGAAAAAGCGGCCTGCAGTCTAAATCTGTACTGCTGCTTAGATTTTGTCAAGCATGAGTGGCTTCTGAAAATTAGGAATTGATTTCTGATCTTTGCCCCTCTCCCTGATTATATAATCAATCTGGACATTCAGGTGTTATAAAATCCAGAATCACTGAGGATAAGAAAATGTTCTCACAGTTCTGCTTTCAGCCTGCTTCCTAGTACTGTTATACTTGCACGTTATTACTCCTCCCCCACCCTCCCAACACTCCCGTCACTACTTCCATTCTCTGATAACTCTCCCACTATTGCCAGACACCTCCCAGTGCTACTATATCCTACAAAACCCCTTCCGGTTCAATCAACACAATTAATTTACATTTGCTACACAGATATGCACATGATAATAGAAAGAAAGCCCCAAAATATTAATAACCTTCAATATTTTACAATAAAAAAAATCGATTTGACTTATTCAATCACTGTGAATCACTGGACCTGTTACTATGTTGTAGGTTTCAAGCAATAACACACTGCGTCCTCTAACTCACTGTGAACAATGCCATAGGAGATCTGCTAATATTGAACTGGGATCCTGACTGGCATAACTCCTAAAATGTGTCCCAGAATTATTTAAAATGTTTCTGTCACACTTTGGGATATTTCACCATTTTGTTACTGAAGTATCTTGGTATGATTTATATTAAAATGTTACTTTAAAGTTAAAATTTGCTCTGAAAAATCTAAATTCACAGAGGCAGATAGGCTGCAACCATGGGGACATAGGGAGGAGAGGTATGTTAATGAACTCACCCTGAAATGAATGAACCAGCCATGTTATCTTTATAGTCTGGAACAATAGCTGGATCGTTATCAAATTCCAAACACATTCAGACAGGAGATGCATAAACAGCATAAAGTTGACTGGCTGAGACCTACATCTGAGGAGGTGGGTGGGGGGTGGCAGTTGCTATTTTGTTGGGCAGCCCTACTGGCCAACCCCTGGCCAGTAGGGCAGTATCCCTGGCATTTCTGCTTCATCTCATTAAAATGTGAATCAGTCCGCCTTTTGGAATATTGGAGACAGGTGCGTGGAAGCAGGTGCAAGATTACAGTATCCGGATCATTTAACACAAAACGCTTTATTATGATCATGAATCACACTATCATATGACTAGATACTGGGGAGTCAAGGTAAATTTATGATCCTTGTGGGATATGAGATCTGCTTATGGGAGAGTCTGGTGATGCTGAACCCATGGAAAAACTTTCCAGCTGACCCAAAATACATAATAGTTTCCCTGAAGATTCAACAAATTTTACATCAAACTTTTTAAAAATCTATTGTTAACTGAACATGAGTTAGTGTTGCAGTTTAATATACAATGGTGATTGAAAAGAGATGTTTTATTTTTCTCTCTGTTCAACAATGACTATTTTTCCTTCATAGGATAGGTTAGAAAATAAAATATCTATGTTTGCAGTTACTTAAGTGTTTTAGTATTTTATTTTAGTAACTGACAGAATAAAAAATACACTGCCATAATGTTAATCAAAATATCAACCACATTTTTATGTTTTTAAATTCTATTTGTTTTTACCTTCTACATGTTTTTACCAATTATTAAAATTGCCAACATCATGTCATTCATAGCCATAGGCAGTTCACAATCAGTGCTTTTCTTAAAATCTAAAATGAAACACATTTTAAAAATGTAAAAACTTTGGCTGCATTGATGAGCAGCATTTGTGATCAACAATGTAGATTGTTTCCTTCTCAATTCATAGAGAACTTAAAAAAAGAAAATAATTATGTTCATCAATGACTTAGATGCAGGCACAAAGCCTACAGGCCAATTATATGATGTATATTTGTCATTGTGAAGAGGTTTGGGCTTCACAATGATGCAAGCTCTGTAGTGTGTTTAGGCAAGAGGTATGATACCACCTTTTATTGGTTTCTGTGCAAAGCTAAGTCACAGTAATGCTTGGTCATTTTTTTAACTTAAGGTTTAATGGTTTGGCGCTGCGGTAATAGTTTTATTGGCTCCCTCCTGACATGGATTCCAGTGAACACAGCTGTGCGCATTTGTGTGCTCGGCTCCATTATCCCCGGGAGCCGGCAGTATAATTTGGATTTGGTGGCCCTGTGTCACCCTATACAAGTTCTGTACCTTGACTACAACCAAGTCCCCTTTCCGAATTCTGCCCTTTGGTTGTTGGAAATGCAGAGATTGGTTTCTGGTTTTCCATCCCTGTGGGTCTCTTGCAGTTTGCCACTGTGGTAAACCACTTTTATCGTTCACTATCGTTACACTATGGTTATCACTGTTATATCGTTACACTATGGTTATCACTGTTTACACTGTTGTATCACTACACGAGGTCGCCTCTTGTCACGCTGTTATACCTGGGCTGACCACTGCTGACTCCGCCCATGGCTCCACCTACCTGCCCAGGTATAAAGGTGGTCGACTGGCTGGTATTCCTCCTTGTTGGATCCGATCACCCACGAGGGTGGGCTCTGTTATTTAGCCAATAAAAACCTATAGTTACTTTCTTAACTCGTCGCTTTTCATTGGATGAATTGATAGGTATATCAATTTTATTGGCTAAATTTTAAAATGTCGTTACTTGAGCAGCCAAACGACCAGTCAACGGAGCAGCCAAATGACCAGTCAGACGCCCAGCTACAACAGCCACAGCAGCCGGCCTGGCTGCGAGCCCTCCGACCACCGTACCTGGATCTAAACCCACAGGCAGCAAACTCAGCCCTCGACTTCGAACACTGGCTGAGCTGTTTCGAATCCTACCTGGGAGAATCCGGCGTGCCTCAGAGATCCAAGCTAAGAGTTCTGACCGCCCAAGTGAGCCCTAAAGTATTCGCACTCATCCGGGACCTTACTACATACGAGGCCGCCATCAACCTGCTGAAACAACAGTACCGGAGCCCGGTAAATTCCATGTATGCCAGACATCTCCTAAGATCCCGCCCGCAACAGCCAGGAGAGTCTGTAGATGAATTTTTACGGGCGCTACAAACACTCGGCAGGGACTGTGACTTTAAAGCGGTAACGGCGGCAGAAAATACTGAAGATAATATCCGCGATGCCTTCGTGAAAGGCCTGCGGTCCGACTACTCACGGCAAAGACTGCTTGAAGCAAAGGACCTCGACCTGAACACAGCTGCAGCCCTCGCTCGCTCCCTAGAAGTGGCCCATCGGGACCTCGAGGCGTACTCCAGGTACTGTAATTCGCGACCCTGGGACTCGGGACCGACCCTGACCGCAATACCCCTCGCAGCGCCGCCCCAGGAACCTACCTCAGCGTCGGCGTCCCGGACCCGATCGGGGCCACCACCCCCGGTACTGGCTGCGACATCGGACCCCCGCGATCGGGCCGCCGGCTGCTTCTTCTGCGGCCAGGCGAAACACCCGAGGTCGCGCTGCCCTGCGAGAAACGCGACTTGCTCCAGTTGCCAGAAGAAAGGCCACTTCGCTAAGGCCTGCAGAGGGAGAGCCACAGACACCAGCAGTGCCTCATGCGAGCTGTGGGGGCGGCCATCTTTCATCAAGGCCACAGATGCCAGTATCCCCTTGTGTGAGTCGTGGGGGCGGCCATCTTTGATCAAGGCCACCGACACCAGCAGTGCCACATGTGAGTTGTGGGGGCAGCCATCTTCTCCGCCATTTTACTCCACCTCGTGGGCGCCGCCATTTTACCCACCACACTCGACCGCCACCTCGCCTCCAGACCCGACCACCGCCTCACCCGCAGACTACAGCAGCTCGCTCAGCCATACACTAGCCTCCGTCACACTGGACCAAGCTCGCCCGCATCACCTGTCCAAGTCCATGATGGACATCGAAGTAAACGGCCACGCCACGACCTGCCTGTTCGACAGCGGAAGCACGGAAAGCTTCATCCATCCAGACACAGTGAGCCACTACTCCCTCACTGTCCGGCCAATGCGCAACCGGGTCTCGATGGCGTCTAGGTCCCACTCTACAGACATCAGCGGCTACTGTGTTGTGACCCTGTCGGTTAGGGGCACGGAGTATAAAAATTTTAAACTTCTCGTCCTGCCCCAACTCTGCGCTGCCGTCCTACTAGGGCTGGATTTCCAATCCCACCTTCAAAGTGTCACTCTAGCATACGGTGGACCCCTCCCCCCACTCACAGTCGACAACCAGCAGCCTTTAAACCGCCCACCGCGTACCACCTGCGGCCTATCCACCCTCAGGGTCCCGCCTCCCTCCCTGTTCGCCAGCCTCACCCGCGACTGTAAACCCGTCGCCACCAAGAGCAGGCGGTACAGCGCCGGGGACAGAGCTTTTATTAGCTCTGAAGTGCAGCGCCTCCTGAAGGAGGGCATCATCGAGAGGAGCAACAGCCCCTGGCGCGCTCAGGTCGTAGTCGTCAAGACCGGCGATAAAAACCGCCTAGTCATCGACTACAGCCAAACCATAAACCGGTACACCCAGCTAGACGCATACCCCCTTCCCCGCATATCTGATATGGTCAACCAGATTGCACAGTACCGCGTATTCTCTACCATCGACCTTAAGTCGGCCTATCACCAACTCCCTATCCGCCCTGAGGACCGCCAGTATACCGCCTTCGAGGCGAATGGCCACCTCTACCACTTCCTGAGGGTTCCCTTCGGCGTCACCAACGGGGTTTCGGTCTTCCAAAGGGAGATGGACCGGATGGTTGACCAGAACGGGCTGCAAGCCACGTTCCCCTATCTAGATAATGTCACCATCTGCGGCCGCGACCGGCCGGACCACGATGCTAATCTGGAGAGATTCCTCCGTACGGCCCAGCGGCTGAACCTCACCTACAATAAGGAGAAATGTGTGTTTAACACCTCGTGCCTTGCCATCCTCGGCTGCGTAGTAGAGAACGGAGTCATCGGCCCCGACCCCGAAAGAATGCGCCCCCTCATGGAGCTTCCCCTCCCCCACTGTCCAAAGGCGCTGAGGAGAACCCTGGGGCTCTTCGCCTACTATGCCCAATGGGTACCCAATTATGCGGACAAAGCCAGACCCCTCATGAAGTCCACCTCCTTCCCCCTGACGGCAGAAGCGTGCGCAGCCTTCTCCCTCATTAAGGGAGACATTGCTAAGGCCACAATGCACGCGGTGGATGAGTCTATCCCTTTCCAAGTGGAGAGCGATGCATCCGACTTCGCCCTGGCCGCAACCCTTAACCAGGAGGGGAGACCAGTGGCCTTCTTCTCAAGGACCCTCCAGGGCCCCGAGATCCGACACTCTTCAGTCCAGAAGGAGGCCCAGGCGATCGTGGAGGCTGTACGACGCTGGAGGCATTACCTGGCAGGCAAACGATTTACCCTCCTCACCGACCAGCGTTCGGTCGCTTTTATGTTTAATAACAAGCTGAGGGGCAAAATCAAGAACGACAAGATCTTGAGGTGGAGAATCGAGCTCTCCACCTATGATTATGATATCTTGTACCGGCCTGGTAAACTGAACGAACCCCCAGATGCTCTATCACGAAGTACATGCGCCAGCGTGCAAAGTGATAGACTGCAGACCCTCCTCAACGACCTCTGCCACCCCGGGGTCACCAGACTTTACCACTTCATTAAGGCCCGCAACCTGCCCTACTCCATCGAGGAGGTCAGGACCATGACCAGGAACTGCCAAACCTGTGCCGAATGCAAACCGCATTTCTTTAGGCCGGACAGAGCAAGTCTGATCAAGGCCACCCGCCCCTTCGAGCGCTTGAGCATCGATTTTAAGGGGCCCCTCCTGTCCTCTGACCGTAATGTGTACTTCCTCAACATTATTGATGAGTACTCCCGTTTCCCCTTCGCCTTCCCCTGCCCAGACATGACCAGTACCACGGTCATCAGATGCCTGAACGACCTCTTCGCCTTGTTCGGGTTCCCGACCTATATACATAGCGACCGGGGCTCCTCCTTCATGAGCGAGGAACTTTGCCAGTTCCTACTAGCGAGAGGTATTGCTGCAAGCAGGATCACCAGCTACAACCCCCGGGGGAACGGCCAGGTGGAAAGAGAGAACGCGACTGTCTGGAAGGCCGTTCTCTTAGCCTTAAAGTCTAAGGGCCTCCCAACCTCTCGCTGGCAGGAAGTCCTCCCGGCAGCGCTGCACTCCACCCGGTCACTGCTTTGCACTGCCATTAACGCCACCCCCCATGAACGAATGTTTGTTTTCCCCAGGAAGTCGACTACGGGAACCACGCTACCAACTTGGCTGACCTCTCTGGGGCCCGTCTTGCTGCGAAAGCACGCGAGGGCCCATAAAACGGACCCCCTGGTCGAGAGGGTGGACCTCCTGCATGCCAACCCCCAGTACGCCTATGTGGCATACCCAGACGGGCGGGAGGACACAGTCTCCTTACGAGACCTTGCACCCTCGGGCACCCCTGAGACACCACCATTACCCCCCACCACTCCCCCAGATCCAGCCCAGGTAGACGGCATGCCGGAACCCCACGAGCCTTCGCCGACCACGCAGACACCAGCATTAACGTCGGATACTGCATCACCGCCACCGCTGCTGCGACGATCAGAAAGGCTTACGAGGCCTCCGGACAGACTGACATACCCGAACTGGTAGTACACTTCACCCCGCCGGACTCAAATCTAAACAAGGGGTGAATGTGGTAAACCACTTTTATCGTTCACTATCGTTACACTATGGTTATCACTGTTATATCGTTACACTATGGTTATCACTGTTTACACTGTTGTATCACTACACGAGGTCACCTCTTGTCACGCTGTTATACCTGGGCTGACCACTGCTGACTCCGCCCATGGCTCCACCTACCTGCCCAGGTATAAAGGTGGTCGACTGGCTGGTATTCCTCCTTGTTGGATCTGATCACCCACGAGGGTGGGCTCTGTTATTTAGCCAATAAAAACCTATAGTTACTTTCTTAACTTGTCGCTTTTCATTGGATGAATTGATAGGTATATCAGTCACTCTCCCAAAACAAAGCATCAATGGACAACTCACTTTGGGGGAAGAGATATTTGTGATCTACATGCAGAAAAACCATTAAGGCGTTCCTTGCATCTATGATTTTGCTATGCATAACATACAAAGGAAATCTTTCTTGTATTGGATTACATTGCATAGTGCATTACAACTCTGAGAATTAAATTGGCATATTGTCCAACGTACAAGTCAGCTTGGCACACCCAAAAAACATTGGCTACATGTTACAGCTGTATAGTGGTTGGCACTGTTGCCTCACAGCGCCAGGGACCCGGGTTCGAATCCGGCCTCGGGTGACTGTCTGTGTGGAGTTTGCACATTCGCCCCGTGTTTGCGTGGGTTTTCTCCGGGTGCTCCGGTTTCCTCCCACAGTCCAAAGATGTGCGGGTTAGGTTGATTGGCTATGATAAATTGACCCTTAGTGTTAGGGGGATTAAATACGGGGATAGGGTGGGATATGTGTTGGTGCAGTGGTTACGGGGATCGGGTGGGATATGTGTCAGTGCAGGCTCGATGGGCTGAAATGGCCTCTATCTGCACTGTGGGGTTTCTGTGATTCTTCTGTGATAGTTTGACAATATTAGTGTTTCGGCGGGACACCTTTTTTCAGCTGTGTACCCACCAAAATTACATTGAGAAACTTGGATCTACAGGCAGAAATAAAAATGAGAAGCCGCACATTTTATGTGAAGAATTAAATTAAATTACTGAAGTAATTAGCTAATGTCATTATACATTTATGTTTCCTTTTAGTCAGTTGTACTGCCAATTAAGTGGCCCCATAAGTGATTACATAGTGCTCTGGCTAGAAAAGTAAGAAATAATAACGATGAAGAGAAAAATGAATAATATAATGCAAGGAATGGTTTCAAACTTCCCTTTCAAAATATAATTTTCATGTTCTCCATTTCATAGGCATGTATTTGTTCAGGAGGATTGATGGTGGTCAGAACTTTATAATATCTGATTAATCGCTTCCATTGCAGTTGTTACCACAATGACCAACCATTCCAGAGCATTTTTCTTTTTGACGAACCTCATATTCCCTTATCCTAAAGAATAGTATTTTGTAATGTAATAAAATATTGAATATTTTAAATGAGTGTAATAATTTCCAATGTGAATGCAGCAGAATGCTTAAAGAAAGTACTTGGCAGCAACAGAGTCAAAAAATCAAGCCTTCAGCATTGCGTTAACTCTGGTATTAAAGCCTGGAGCCAACATGACATCTCAGAATCCAGTGAATGTTGTGATGTATATTGAACCTGTCTTAAAACTACTTACCAGTTCAAAATTCAGGCTAGTGAACTCAGGCTGGTAAGTAGATTTGATTGTGCGCAACAGAGTTGTCCTTGCCACACAAGGTGGATGCTTCAGATTTTCTCCTAGGTTATACAGCACTATATGGAGGGGGGTGAGGATTAAGACTGCCCCAGCACACACATGTTTTGGTTAGCTGGAAACAGCAGTGTTATGTGTACTGTTTGAAAAATATTCCCCATTTTCACTGATACTCACTGCCGGAGCAGTGAACAGCAAGGTAAAATACTTGTAAACAAGTACGTTTTAAATTTGATAATAAGTGACTTCCTTTGTATTTTGAGGATCATATTATCTCCATAAAACTTTGCAAAACTGTGTAAATGTTTCCATGAGTTACATCTATTTCTAAAACGTTATTGCTTTTGTTGTCAGATAACTCTTGATGCTCAATACCAAGGAGGCTTATGTGGCCTTTGTAGGGATTTTAAGTAAGTCACTCAAAATCAAAATAAGTCATTTGACATTGCACGTAAGTGAAATTCCAAATTGCTATCATATGAAAGATGCTGAGTTAAATCTCTCGTACTCTGAATAATTTTTCATATTTCATTTGTTTGGCAAACATCATTTAATGCATTGAGTTGAATTAATGAAATAAAGTTAAGGTTACTTTCTGCACTGTGTTTGGTTTAGGTATTGTCTATTCATCTCAGCTGAGTGCTTCAGGTGATCCCTGTGAGACTACAATTTCAGAGGAAACTATGTGCTCATTAGCTAATGTAAGTTATATGCTCCAGAGCGTACTTAAGAAAAGACACTATAATGAAAGCATTATGGAATTGATTGAATAACTAGATCACTCATTTAGAAGCGGGTAGAAACTACCAAGAAATTACTGAAGAACAAGTGCATCCTATGTGGGCATTTTAGTGTAGTCCTACTCCTGTATCTATTATCCTGTGTTTTGCTTGGGCATTTCTCGGTTGAACAGGGTTTGCCAACATGCTTTGGGATAGTATTGTGATTATACTAGTAACATTTTCATAAAACATAACTGTTTATTTTTATGTATTCAAAACTTAATTAAATGGTTCAAATGCAAAAAATTCTTCCAACAGAACAATTCACCCATTAATTACATCTCACAGGTCCTACCTGTGCATGTTCACAAAGAAGTTATATGTACATGTGTAATGCAGAACCTTTGGTCATTGTCTAGTGAGCAATAGTGACCAATAACTCTGCTTAATTCCTTTAGAAGTACATGGCCCACTTAGATGGGAAAGACTGTGGGATCCAAAATTGTTAAAGTAATTTTTATTATATAGGTACCTTGTAAGTATGGCAAATTTTGTTGATATATCTTTAATATTATGCCATATACAATATACAATAATTTACAGTTATTCAGCTCTACAGCAGCAAAGAACATTTTGCAATTAAAACGATCTACCAATTACCGGTTTTAGTATCAATATTTAAATTAGAATTAGCCAATTTACAGACACAATGGCCAACAAATTGGACCGTGCAGCTCCCGTTTAGTCCATGGAGTTGTCCAGGGCCCATTTCCTATGCAAATCCAGGGCCTAATGCCTGTTTCAGGCTCCTTTCAGATATTCGATTGTGACTGTGGTCAGTTTCCCATGCCCGAAGCAGCCAAACCAGTGATTCTTAAAAGGGACCGCTGAAGGCTGCCATAAAAAAGGTACTTAATTATTTTTTACTTACCTGAATGTGGAGCCAGGAGCAGCAGGAGTGCATCTCAGTAATTGTTGGAGATGTAGGAGTCTACGTACTCCTAGCAAAAAATACTGAACTCGGAGAGGTTCAACAGAAAAGGTTTAATTGTTGAGACTGCATGTTGAACACAAAAATGGCGTCAGAGACTACACCAAGTCCGACTGCCTTTCATCAGTCCACAGCTTCGACTGCCCCTCCCCCGCTCTGGGCTTAACTATGTTACAGATCGAGTTTCTTAAAGGTGTGATCCTTCTTAAAGGCATGACGCCTGATTTATAGTCTACGGACCGAAAAGCGGATTGTGTCCTTTCTGTGATCGGTATGCCACACAGCTCCCCCCAGAATCCGCTAGTAGGGAGTGTACGAACCGGCGTGGCAGCTTGATGGCACGGCCGGAACGGCTCTTGGCGGTTGGTGTCGGGAGCGGGGCGGTCGGACGCGTCGGGCTCTTAGGCGGTCTGCCCCACGGTGGGGGTTGGCCCACTTGAACGGGTTCATCGGGCTCTAGGTGCGCCAGCTTGAGCCAGTCGACCGACACCTTGTCAGTTCTGCCGCCCACTTCGAGGAGGAAGAACTTGTTCCCCGTCTGGAGTACCTTGCAGGGTCCATCGTATGGGGGCCGTAGAGGTCCTCGGTGGGCGTCATGGCGCACAAAAACAAATTTGGCCATGTGCAGGCTAGGTGGTACGCGGGCTGCTGGTTCGCCGTGCCGGCCGGTGGGTATCAGAGCGAACTGTTGTGCTCGGTTGGCGAAAGCGCGGCGTTGCTGGTCAGCCGACCAGGGGGTCGTGGTGGTGGGCAGGAACTCTCCGGGTACGCTCAGCGGCTGGCCGTACACGAGTTCCGCCGCCGAGGCTTGCAGGTCTTCCTTGACCGCGGAGTGTAGGCCAAGTAGCACCCACGGGAGGTGGTCGATCCAAGCCTCGTCCTCGAGGCTGGTGCGGAGGGATGCCTTCATGGACCTGTGGAATCGCTCGCACAGTCTGTTGGCTTGGGGGTGGTAAGCCGTGGTACGGTGAATGGCCACCCCGAGGTTTCGGGCGATGGCGGCCCACAGATCAGAGGTGAACTGCGGGCCTCTATCCGACGTCATGTCGGAGGGGACGCCAAACCGAGCGACCCAGGTACCGATGAATACCCTCGCAATGTCGGCGGTGGTGGTGGACGTCAGTGGAATGGCCTCGGGCCAGCGGGTGGTACGGTCCACGATTGTCAGCAGGTGCGTGTGACCTTGTGATGGCGGCAGGGGGGCCGACGAGGTCGATGTGGACATGGTCAAACCTTCTTTCTGGCACGGTGAACTCCTCGAGTGAGGCTTTGACGCTCTGGTGGATTTTGGCACGCTGGCAAGCTATGCAGGATCTGGACCAGATGTGCACATCTTTGCGCAGGCCGCGCCAGACAAATCGGTTGGCCACTAGTCTAATGGACGCGCGGGTGCCGGGGTGTGAGAGGCCGTGGACGATGTCGAACACCCGTTTTCGCCAGGACGCCGGGACTACGGGGCGGGGTTGCGCCAAGGAGGTGTCGCATTTGACTGTGACGGCGGACGGGCCGCAGGCAACGTCGGTCAGTTGCAGCCCTGGGAGGGTTGTGGGCGCGGAGAGCAGATCGGGGTCGGTGCGTTGCTCCGCTGCCAGTTGAGCATAGTCCACTGCCAGGTGGGCGCCGTGGACGGCGGGGCGGGATAGGCAGTCGGCCACCACGTTGTCTTGACCGGAGACGTGCCGGATGTCCGTGGTGAATTCGGACACCGCGGCGAGCTGGCGTTGTTGCCTGGCTGACCACGGGTCCGCAGATTTTGCCATCGCGAATGTCAAGGGTTTGTGGTCGACAAACGCGGTGAAGGGGCGGCCCTCCAGAAGAAATCTAAAATGGCGGACTGCCAGGTACAGTGCGAGGAGCTCGCGGTCAAAGGCGCTGTATTTGGCCTCCGGGGGGCGCAGTTGGCGGCTGAAAAAGGCCAGCGGTTGCCAGGCCCCGTCGACCCACTGTTCGTACACGGCGCCGACCGCGTGGTCGGAGGCGTGTGTGGTGAGGGCCACCCTGGCGTTGGGCTGTGGGTGAGCGAGCATGGTGGCGTCGGCGAGCGCTTTTTTGGTCGAGTCGAAAGCGGTCAACATGTCCGCCGACCACTCGATCGCCATTCTGTCTTTCTTACCCCGGAGGGGTTCGTATAGGGGCCGCATGAGGGAGGCCGCTCCGGGAATGAAGCGGTTGTAAAAGTTGATCATCCCCAAGAACTCCTGGAGGCCTTTGATGGTGGTAGGCCGGGGGAACTGCTGGACGGCTTGCACCTTGGTGGGCAGGGGAATGGCTCCATCCTGCGTGATGTGGTGGCCGAGGAATTCGATCCTGCTGAGGCCGAATTGGCACTTGGCTGGGCTGATGATGAGCCCGTGCTCACTGAGCCGCTGGAACAGGATGCGGAGGTGCTCGATGTGTTCCTGCTTGGAGGTACTAGCTACCAGGATGTTATCCAGGTAGACAAAGAGGAACTTCAGGTCCCGGAGGACCGAGTCCATGAGCCGCTGGAAGGCCTGGGCTGCGTTTTTGAGGCCGAAGGGCATTCGGAGGAACTCAAATAGCCCAAAAGGGGTGATTATGGCCGTCTTGGGAACGCCCGTGGGGTGGACTGGCACCTGATGGTAACCGCGCACCAGGTCGACTTTGGAGAAGACTGAGCGGCTGGCCAGTGTAGCCAAGAAGTCTTGAATGTGCGGTATGGGGTACCGATCCGGCGTGGTGGCGTCGTTTTAGGCCACGATCGCCGGGCGGATGCTGGGAGGTAGTTGGCGGATAAAGAGCGTGCGGAAGAGGGAGCCGGGCGGTTTCTTGTCGGTCAGAGCAAGCATGTGTGAGAGCAGGTCTGATGGCGTGGAGTCACCGAGGCCCGGGAGGTCGAGGAGGTGGCAGTTGCGCAAAAATTGGGAGGCTGTGAATTTTTTAAGGAGCGCGGCCTTGAGATGTGCATACTTGCCTTCCTCCGAAGGGTTTTGTAGTGTTGTCCAGACTTTCGTGATTGTGGAGCTGCCCAGGGAGGCGAGGAGGTAGTCGTACATCGTTGCGTCGGCGGTGATGCCGTGGAGTCGGAATTGCGATTCGGCTTGAAGGAACCAGGCGGTGGCTAGGTTCTCCCAGTACTCCGGCAGCTTCACAGAAACTGCGTTTGTGTCAGCCATGGTTACGCTTAGGAGTCGTCCTGAGCATTGGGGTCACCAATGTAGGAGTCTACGTACTCCTAGCAAAAAATACTGAACTTGGAGAGGTTCAACAGAAAAGGTTTAATTGTTGAGACTGCATGTTGAACACAAAAATGGCGTCAGAGACTACACCAAGTCCGACTGCCTTTCATCAGTCCACAGCTTCGACTGCCCCTCCCCCGCTCTGGGCTTAACTATGTTACAGATCGAGTTTCTTAAAGGTGTGATCCTTCTTAAAGGCATGATGCCTGATTTATAGTCTATGGACTGAAAAGCGGATTGTGTCCTTTCTGTGATCGGTACGCCACAGAGAAATAGAATTTTCAGCTGTAAACTGGTCAAAGGGCAGCCCAGTATACATATACATCTCTCTAAATTGTGCAGAACCTGATGATGTAGGAGTTTCTGGACAGTAAACGTGCCCAGGACAAATACAAATGCGATAATTGTCTCCAAGTGGATTAGCTCAAGCTCAAGATAAGTGGACTTCAGCAAAACTGGCGACCTCTGTAATATACTTAATGTACAGAAAGAAAAAAGCCAAAAGGCAGGTACAGAGATCTCCTGTGATTCTCAAATTGTCAGACAGGTATACAGTGCTGGGTGATTGTAATGTGGAAAAGGAAGATGAGACTAGGGTGGGTAATCATGCAGCACCATTGCATCTTGGAACAGCTGGTTGTCCATGGAGAAAAAAGTAAAGCTACTCAAAACAGCAAGCAAGTGGCAATTGTGAGTGACTATAGAGGAATACTTAGTTTTTTTGGCAGGTTACCTCCCAGGTATCAGGGCAAAGGATGTTACGGATTAGATAGAAATGCTTATGGAAAAGGAGAGAAAACAGCAAGAGCTCTTAGTTCGTATGGGAACCAATGAAAAGAGCTTTTGCAAAAAGAGCTTGAAGAGTTAGGTGCTAGATTAAAGAGCAGGAACGCAAGGGTACTAATCTGAAGATTGCTCCAAGTACCACATGCCAGGGCACTTGGGGAGACTAAGGTCAAATATATCAATCTGTGGCTTGGAAGTGTGAAAGGAAGAGTTTCAAATTCCTTTGGCCTGGGTTAAATTCTGGGGCTGGAGGAACTGTAAAGATAGGACCCATTTCACTTAAATTGAACTGGCACCAATGTCTCCAGAGAGAGGGTAAATTAGGGAGAGTGTAAACTGATCAAGTATGAAAGAAGGCAAAATCAGGATTTTAAAATTGCATGGGATGTGCGGAGGGAAAAAGTTGATGGTGATGGAGTTGAGTAGTTTAATAAAAATTAAGCAACTAGTGCCCGGGCGCGGCGATGTTTGCGCCACTCGCGAAATTGACCAGAGTTTTTGTGATGGTGTTAAACACTACCACCACGATCTCCTGCGCCCGCAGATCATGACATCAGCCGAGCGTGCAACGCCCTGGACCGGATATTGAATGGCGCCCCCTGATTTTCTGCCTGCCGCTAGCAACGATAGGTAGAGGGGAACGTTTTGCAGTCGGGTAGGGACTAGGGGAGTGCTATTTAAAGGCGGCTGCTTCCTGCATTTTTTTGTTGCCGACATTTTTGCAACATGCATTCTGAGAGAGAGAGAGATAGACTTCTGGAGAGATTCAACGCTGTGTGAAGGAGTTTTGGCTACTGAGCAGCACTTTGCAGGTTCAATTTGATTTGACCTTCCTTGCATTGATTTAGAAGAGACTTTGAGGGCTGCACTCTGAGCTCTTTCCCTGGGCCTCTCTATTGTTCTTTCCAGCAGAATTGATGTACAGGTCTCTCCAGGTCTAGATTCAAGGCTGCAATGAGCAGGGTGTGGCTGGAGAGCTTCACCAGCGCTCTGAGGTAGCACCTCGCTCTTCGGCGTTAGCGCCTTAAGAGAGGTGTGTAGCGCCTGATTTAGTGCTCCAATCACCTCCAGGGGCGATAGAAGCCAAGTTTGCAGTCAGAGGTGATAATTAGCGGCAGGCACTAAACTTTGTGCCCGGCCAATAATTGCACCCCAAATGGGGCGATACCGAATTTCTCCCCCCATGATGATGGCATAGAACGTCCAATGACACAAAGATAGGTGGCATTGTAGACAGTGTAGATGAAAGCAGAAAATTACAAAGGGATATCGACAGATTAAGTGAATGGGCAAAACTGTGGCAAATGGATCTCAATACAGGTAGACTATCCTTTATCCGAAAACCTCGGGACCAGCTGAGTTTCGGATAAAGGAGAATTTCGGATTTCGGAAGGTGGGTCGGCGGGGGGTCGTGCACACGACTTACGCTGACGCTCAGCGTAAGTCAGTCGGGGTCGGCGGGGGTCGGGGCCGGCGGGGTACGCGGGGGGGTCGGCGGTTGTCGGGGCTGGCGGGGTCCGCGGGGGGGTCGGCGGTTGTCGGGGCTGGCGGGGTTGGCGGTTGTCGGGGCTGGCGGGGTCCGCGGGGGGGTCGGCAGTTGTCGGGGCTGGCGGGGTCGGCGGTTGTCGGGGCTGGCGGGGTTGGCGGTTGTCGGGGCTGGCGGGGTCGGCGGTTGTCGGGGCTGGCGGGGTCGGCGGGGGGTCGTGCGCACGACTTACCCTTTATCCGAACTTCCGCAACCGGAACCCTCTAAAAACCGAAGGTTTTTTCGTTCAGCGTAAGTCGTACGCACGACTTACGCTGAACGAAAAAACCTTCGGTTTTTAGAGGGTTTCGGTTTTCGGAAGTCCGGATAAAGGGTAGTCTACCTGTATAGACAAATATGAGGTCATCCACTTTGGACTGCAAAAGGATAGAACAGGGTACTTTCTAAATGGTGAAAAGCTAAAAACAGTGGAGGTCCAAAGAGACTTGTGGGTCCAGGTACATAGATCATTAAAATGTCATGAACAGGTACAGGAAATAATTAAAAAGGCTAATGGAATGCTGGCATTTATATCTAGAGGACCAGAATATAAGGGGGTAGAAATTATGCTGCAGCCAAACAAAACCCTGGTGAGAGCACACCTGGAGTACTGTGAGCAGTTCTGGGCACCACACCTTAGGAGGGATGTATTGGCCTTGATGGGAGTGCAGCATAGGTTTACCGGAATGATACCCAGACTTCAAGGGTTCAATTATGAGGAGAAATTACACAAATTAGGGTTGTATTCCGTAGAATTTAGAAGGTTAAAGGGTGATCTGATCGAAGTTTTCAAGATATTAAGGGGAATAGATAGGGTAGATAGAGAGAAACTATTTCCGCTGCTTGGGGATTCTAGGACTAGGGGCATAGTCTAAAAATTAGAGCCAGACCTTTCAGGAGTGAAATTAGGAATCACTTCTACACACAAAGGGTGGTAAAAGTTTGGAACTTGTTCTGCAAACGGCAATTGATGCTAGCTCAATTGTTTATTTTAAATCGGAGATTGCTAGCTTTTTGTTAACTAAAGGTATTAAGGGATATGGGCCAAAGGCGAGTATATAGATTTAGGTCAAGGTCAGCCATGGTCTCATTGAATGGTGGAACAGGCTTGAGGGGCTCAATGGCCTACTCCTGTTCCTATGCTCCTGTGGTGGCCGCTCCACGAAAGGCTCAGAATTAATTTGGTAGTGAATTATTAGCTCCACAAAAATACTGCTGCCGGCCCGTACTCTCTACGTTCTGAGATCAGCTCCATCCACCCTACTGCCGCACCCCTTCCCCAGCAATTTCCTGCTCGCCCACAACAATTTGGTGCCCACAGCCAGCTGACTGCTTTCAAATGAGACCCAAAATCAAAAATGTTTCAAGTCTCCCATCACCATTTCTGGTGAGTATTGTGGCCGGCCTGATGACTTAGTGCCAGTTTTGGCCCGAAGTTTGCTCCACCCACCCCCCCTCAGTCATTTCCTGTAGAAACATACTCAGAGAGCTTGGGCACTAGTTGGCACAGCTAAGGATTTGGGACCTCCAAGTGTGAGCAGGAGTATTGCTAGAAATTAACTATTTAAAACCATGCAACTGACCTGCACAGGGCATTGGCAAGCTTCCTGCTGCTTGTCCAATTATTTGTTGCTTGCAGTCAAGAACTCTGATTTGGAATTGTGTTCGTATAATTATCTTTGCGACTCTCATTTTTATGTTATGTTCAGAACTGTTCAGAAATTTCAAGCCTTTTCCTGAGCTGTACTGACGATACCATTAAATACTTGGAGATGTGTCAGAAGGATGCTTGCACTTCTCAAAGCACAGAAACTTTCCGTGTATGTGCCAATTTTGAAGAAATAGCACGGCAGTATAAAGTTACAGATGATGAACAATGGCAAACATGGCGGCAATCTATAGACTGTGGTGAGTTATCTCTGCAGAGGACCGTCAGAACATGACCTTTAACCAAACTCTTTTAATAGTTAACAGGACTGTTCAGTTTTTTTGTATCTCATGCCCGAATAAATTATAAAATCAACAACTTTTCCTTCTCAGAACATAAACCTTGTACTGGGAATCAGATTTACGACGAGTGTGGTCCTGTCTGTATTCCAACCTGTACTGATCCAAATCCTCAAAAACAGTGTGATCAGTGTGTGAATACTTGTGGTTGTCCAGAAGGTAATTATGTTTTATTGTTAATAACAATTTAATTTGTTTTAGATTACATTTTACAGAATATTATTTAACACTTGCAAATTTACAATTGCTGTAAATTACTCATTTTTATTGGCATTTCTGGAGCACTATTTCAATGTAACACCATTTTCATTGCTGGATTGTGGGGCTGGGACTGGCTTCCGCCCTGTAATGGCAGCAATGCCTAATCTGATCAGGCTTGCGGCCTCCCTGCGACTCACCTGACAATTTTTCATGCAGCTACTTTAAATATATGTAAATGAGGAGTTGGCACACCAAATTCTAGATGTTACACTCGTGAAGCAACAGGGATAAGTTAGAATGATTGCACTGGCCTCGCTAGATGTGCTCCTATCTAGTTATCCAGCAAGTTAAACACTTATTCAAAATAATTCCTCGTGAAGCTGTTTGCTGTTTTGAAGCTTTACTTGAACAAATTTGTGAAACTGTAAACAAAGACAAAGTATGTTTTGTACATAAAACTAAGTACTATACATTCGATATTACATAAGATATAACATATTTACAACAGTAGAATAGACTAATTGTATAACTAACTAACATTTGGACTAACTTCTGTAACTATCAAATATTAACCTTTTATAAACATAGTGTTATCAAAATACTACTCTGACAACGTTACTATTATGCTAACAAACAAAGATACTCACAGATATTGCGCTTGGCCTAACATAGAAGAACAGATTACATGGGATTGTGAATCCCTCATGGAATTCTCCATTACTCAGTTCAGGTTCTTCCTGGAATTCTACTTCCTGGGATTCTACTTCCTGGGTCACACAGGAAGAAAGGTAGAAAGGTCAAATGACCTCTCACACAGGAAGAAAGGTAGAAAGGTCAAATGACCACTGCGGCACACAAACACTGCTAACACATAACCACCACCAGAGGGTGCTATCTGCATATAAAATGGTCCATCAGTCCAGAGCACTCCCCGTCTGGGGTCGTTAACGACTCCATATAGTCCGGACTCTACTTGTCACTGGAGTCCCCTGGCGACAAAAGAAGAACCACCTCAGAGACGGTCCGTCGATGTCGATAATAGGATGCAGCTTCCGTAGACTGCTGTGAGGGGGTAGGTTGCGTTCTGCTATGCACAGTTCCAATCTGGGTTTGGTGAGGTCTGGCTGGGGCGCCAACCTGCCTCTATCAAAGACGAAGCTGATTTTGCTTTGTCCATCTTGAGTGGTGACCTTCAGACAAGCCACACTTGCAATGGCCTTAGCAGATGCGTCTGCAAAGACACAAAGCTCTTTGAATTGGGCATTTAAGGGAGAGAAAGATGAATAGCAGCGAGGTATTCAGATCTCCTGTAAGTCTTGGAGTGAGTCTCTCCATCTGTCCCACTCTGCTTCCAGCTCTTCGGGGAGAGGTGAATCCCACTCTTCAGCGCGTGTGGAGAGTTCCCTGAGGAGCAGCCTGCCTCGTATGGTGACAGGGGCTAAGAAGCCGAGAGGGTCGTATAGGCTGTTGACTGTAGAGAGCACTCCTCTACGTATGAAGGGTTTCTTGGCATCTAAGGCTTGGAACGTGAATGTGTCTGTTGCTATGTTCCAAGACAATGATAGAAATGACAACTGTCTTTTTTAAAATTCATTTTTCGGATGTCGACAAGGCCGGCATTTATTTCCCCTCCTTAGTTGGCCCTAAGAAGGTGGTGGTGAGCCTTCTTTTTGAACCATTGCTTTGTAGTAGTTTGATATAACTGAATGGCCTGCTAGGCCACTTCAGGAGGCAGTTAAGAGTCAACCATGTTGGTGAGGGAATGGGATCACATATAGGTCAGACCAGTGAGCCAGTTGGGATTTTACGACAAACCAACACAGTCATTTTTATTTCCAGAATTTTTTAAAACTGAATTTACTTCTCAAGCTGCCAAGGTGGAATTTGAACTTGCATTCTCTGGATTACTAGTCCAGTAAAATAACCATGACACTACTATACCTGTACCTTTTGCCAGTGTTAGATGAGTCTATTGGGAATGCTTTACTTTGGAACCTGCAGCCTGAAGAAACGTTCAAGACAGATTGCCAAACATATAGAAGAGCTTTAAAAGCAATTTTTTTGCCTGGCCCCTGGATGGAGCAAGCTGAGGGCCTGTGGGACAAATAATTTTTGGGGGGAGATGGTGACACAAATTACAAGATAAAGATCTAGTGAACTCCTCTTAACCACTGTGCAGTGTGGAGTGCTGTCTGAAGACAGGATCATTAACTGCTCTGAACTTTGGACTCTGTTCAAAATTCTGGCAGCTGCTCAACTAACCTTGTGCAGCTATTAGTTTTAAGGTGCACAGTGGTGCCCGAGAAAGAAAAGGCAGAGTGGCTGGTCTCTTAGCTTGCTTGCTCTCCTCAGGTCGTTGGACTTTTTTCGGCACTGGTCAGCAGTTCTGGCATGAGAGAGATGGCACTCAGTATCACTGCTACCTTCCTTCTCATTTCACATGAGACACTTTTCTGCAGTTTCCATGGGCACCGAGCTGTATTTTATCCTCGAATCTGTTGCATGAGTAGCTGTCTCTCCTACTCATTCCTCTCATCATCCCTGTGTCTTTCTGCCAATGATCTTTATCTCCAAGTCTGTTTGTTTGCCATTGTCTTTGTACCAGCTTCTCTATGACATTTAGGGGGTGAAATTGGGTATCGCCTCGTTCGGGACGCTAACTTTAGAATTTTTGAAAATTTAGCGCCAGGTGCTAAGGATTCTGAACTTCTACTAAATTGGGTGTTAGCACCCCAGGAATGAAGTGGGGCGCTAAATCAAGCGCTAATGACCTCAGTGGGGCGCTACAGGGGCGCTACCAGCAGACCGCTAATGAATTTCAGATGCATTGCATTCAGCAATGATCCTTCACAGTGGTTCCTTCCAGCTCTAAAAGGAGAGGTTGAATCATTGTGCAAATGCTCATTTTCATCATTGCTGGCTTTGAGGTGAGCAAGTGAATCCCCTGATGGCTATGGCTGTTCCCACTCCCAGGGAGAGAGCTCGTCGGTTCCAATGTTGGAAGCATTGGTGGCTGGAGTGGGGCGAAGGAGGCCAATGCTGTTCCTGGCCACTGGAAGGAGGCCATCACTGCAGGTGTTCAGGGCAATGTGGAGGGAAGTGGCCCAGGCGGTCTCGGCCAGTAGTGTGGTGGGACGCAGCCGGACACAGTGCCGCAAGAAATACAACCACCCAGTTCGGGTGGTCAAGGTGAGTACATGCTTCAACAGCTCCAACATACCAGCATCTGAATCTCTGTGCACACTGCGCAAATAATCACACTGCCACCACTCACCCACCAAACATCTTCACCTACTAAAACTTACATCCACATCTCATGCCTTGCCTACAATCGCAGCTATTCAACGATGGCAGGCATATCTCCCAAACACATAGTTGGACTCTGACTCAAACACATTTGTTTCTCTTGCAGGCCAAGATGGCCCACAATAGGAGGGAGCAGCAGAGAACAGGCGGGGGTGATGCGCAGCTCCTGCAGCTCTCAGACCTTGAGGAGTGAGTGCTGCGACTCATTGGGCAGCAGGTGGTGGGCACCGTGGCTGTCGGCGTCGTTGGCCCCGTTGGGGGCAAAAACGGTATCTTCAGCCCCTCTCCTTCTCTCATCCCACTTCCCCCTCACACCACAAACCGTTCTCACTTTCCACTACCTGAGAATGCCTGCATTGCTTGCTCCAATCCTGCCATCTGCTCTCACCTTAACGTGAGTGTTGTGCCTTTATGCTTTCAGATAATCAGCAACCAGATGACCAGCCTGTCCCTGAGCCCCCCACTGAGAGTGAGGAAGGAGAAGAGGAGGAGGAGCAAAGCACCGCATAACTGCATGTCTCACCCGCAGGCACCACCTCAGATACTGGCACTACGTGATCTTTAGAGGCAAGTTTAGTAGAGGGGTCCGCACTGGGTGATGCACCAGGGACGAGCGGGCTGCAGCAAGGCCAGGGGGAAAGGGTAGCTCGGAAGCCAGCTCCCCGGAGGGCGAGTTTGCGTGCGAGTTCTGCTGCACAAGACTCAGATGTGGACCTCGATGGGGAGGTGTTCACAAGAAGGGTGATAGCCATCCACACCGAGATGATAGGTGCAATGGCAAGGATGCCCGAGAGCCTCTCGGCAATGGTAAGGAGCGTGGAGGAGTCCGCCTCCTACATTGCACAGAGCTCTGTGCACACCACGGAGCCCATCATTTCCATTATGCAGAGGATAGTGGACTCCGAGAGAGTCCGTGTGGATCCAGACCTCATGATGTGTGTCATGGGCGATGTGGCAGCTTCCATTACAGCACAGGCAGAAGCGACGCAACGTCTTAGTGCTTTAATGCAGTCAATGGTTGCTGCCATTGAGTCTCAGACTGCTCTCATGCAATCTCAACTTGATGTCACAAAAGATCTGACTGCTGCCATCATCGCCGGGTCCACCACAGTCCACTGGGGATCTCATGATGTCGCAGCATGCCAGCAATCTGTGCTCCAGCAGATTGGTAGGGTGCTGAGGTGTTGCCCTGGGGGGGTGGGGGTGGGTCAGTGGAGCAGGAACCTGCTGTCCTCTCTCAGGATGACAGCATTCCTGATCCCACCACTGCCACTCCACCATTGCACTTGTCGCTGCCTGTCAGCCAGCCAGCCCAGACTGCCACCGCCGAGCCTGAGGTGGTGCAATGAGCGGCCGGGCCTTCCAGGCCCAGAGCTGGTCAAGGGTATCCTGCAAGGCCATCTGTAGTCTCTGGCACTGACACTCAGCCTTCCACCAGCCCTGCTGCAGCCACTGGGGAGACACTACGTAGGAGCGCTAGATTCGGAAAGGGGACTGTAAAGAGTGGAGGCAAGGGTTTGCATAAGGGTGATTAGTCGATATTGTTGTTGTATATATATGTGGTTAATGGTTTTTGATAAATTTATTATAGAATGTTGTGTTGAGATACCGCGGCAAACGTGGGAGTTGAGACCAGAGCTAGTAAAACACAACTGCTTTTATTCTACCTCATGGCAAAGAGAAACTGGAAAAGCCCGCGCATCCACTTAAATACTCCCCAGACAGGAAGTGCTCCTGGCAGCCTGTCCCTGCGGGAAACAAGTTGCTGGAGGAAAGGGCCCCCGGCTGGGGGCATCTGCTTAAACTGTCTGTGCCGCCGTGAGCGGATTATGTCCAGTGGTGGCGTGTCGCCACAGAGCTCCCCCCAGAATCCGCTTAGGAGGAGTGGACGAGTCGTGACGGTGGTCTGATGGTTCTGCCGCCGCGGCTCTGAGTGGTCGCCAGTCTAGTTGGTGGGGCCGGGCGGTTCGCCGCCGGCTGTGCTGGCTTGCTGGCGGGATGGCCTCTAGTTGGAGGCCGGGCCACGGGGACCTGTTCCCCTGGTTCTGTGTGTGCTGGTTTGAGCCGGTCGATGGAGGCTGTGTCGACCCTGTCGCCGAGTCGCAGCTTGAAGACCTTGTCCCCGGTTTGTAGTACCTCGTATGGTCCGTCGTACGGGGGTCGCAGGGGCCCGCGGTGCGCGTCGTGTCGCACGAAGACGAAGCGCGCCTGCTGTAAATTTGGCGGGATGTGTGGTGCGAGTTCGCCGTGTCGGTTGACCGGAAGTGGGGCGAACTGCTGAGCGCAAGAGAAAGAGTTGAGCCGCTGCTGTTCGGCCGACCAAGGCGTGGTAGCCTCCGGAAGGAATTCGCCTGGGACACGCAGCGGTTGTCCGTAGACTAACTCCGCTGCCGAGGACTGGAGATCTTCCTTGACCACGGTGCGTAGGCCTAGTAGCACCCACGGTAGGCGGTCAGTCCAGGTACTGTCCTGCAGGCTGGCGCAGAGTGAGGCCTTGAGTGACCTGTGGAAGCGTTCACAAAGCCCGTTGGCCTGCGGGTGGTACGCCGTGGTTCGGTGGAGCGTCACCCCGAGGTTGCGTGCTGTGGCCGTCCAGAGTTCGGAGGTGAACTGGGCGCCTCTGTCGGAGGTTATGTCGGCCGGTACGCCGAACCTCGCAACCCAGGTGTTAACGAACGCCCTGGCGATGTCGGCTGTGGTGGTGGAGGTCAGCGGCACTGCCTCAGGCCAGCGTGTGTAGCGGTCAACCATCGTGAGGAGATAAGTTTGGCCTTGCGATGGCGGCAGAGGACCGACGATGTCGACGTGTATGTGGTCGAAGCGGCGGCTGGGTACCTCGAAGTCTCCCAGGGGTGCTTTTGTGTGCAGCTGTACCTTAGCCCGTTGGCAGGCGAGGCAGGAGGTGGCCCAAGTCCAAACATCTTTGCTGAGGCCGCGCCAGACGAAGCGCTGGGAGAGGAGTTTGATGGATGCGCGGGAACCCGGGTGGGAGAGCCCGTGGAGCGCGTCGAAGATGCGGCGGCACCAGGTTGCAGGGACGACCGGCCTGGGTTGGCCGAGTGAGACGTCGCAAGTGACTGCCGTGGCTTTGGGCCCGTGCGCGACCTTGGCTAGGCGTAGCCCTGGCAGGCTGGTAGCCGCCGAGAGGAGGTCTGGGTCCGTGAGCTGGGCCACTGCTAGTTGCGCGTAGTCGACCGCGAGGTGATTCGCGCAGATGGCGGGACGGGAAAGGCAGTCGGCGACAACGTTGTCTCTACCGGAGACGTGCTGGATGTCCGTAGTAAACTCGGACACGGCCGCGAGCTGGCGTTGCTGCCTAGCGGATCAGGGTTCGGTGTGCTTGGCCATCGCGTATGTGAGCGGCTTGTGGCCCACGTACACGGTGAAGGGGCGGCCTTCCAGGAGGAACCTGAAATGGCGGACCGACAGGTGGAGCGCGAGAAGCTCGCGGTCGAAAGTGGAGTATTTGACCTCCGGGGGGCGCAGTTGGCGGCTGTAGAAGGCAAGTGGCTGCCACGCGCCATTGACCCACTGCTCGAACACAGCTCCGACCGCGTGGTCGGAGGCGTCGGTGGTGAGCGCGACCCGGGCATCGGCCCTCGGGTGCGCGAGCAGGGTGGCGTCGGCGAGCGCATTTTTGGTGGCGTCGAAGGCAGCTGACGTGTCAGTGGTCCAGGCTACGTCCATCTTGCCGGATTTACCTCGGAGGGAGTCGTATAGGGGCTTCATGAGGGCTGCAGCTCTGGGGATGAACCTGTTGTAGAAGTTCACCATCCCGAGGAACTCCTGGAGGCCCTTGATGGTTGTGGGGCGGGGGAATTGCTGGACGGCCTGCACCTTGTTGGGCAGGGGGACGGCCCCAGCAGGGGTGATGTGGTGACCGAGAAAATCGATCTCGGTTAGGACGAATTGGCACTTCGCTGGGCTGAGGATGAGCCCGTGTTGGGCTAGGCGCCCGAACAGGATGCGAAGGTGTTCGAGGTGTTCCTGTTTGGAGGAGCTGGCCACGAGAATGTCGTCTAGATAGACGAATAGGAAGTTCAGGTCCCGGAGGACTGAGTACATAAGGCGCTGGAAAGCCTGGGCTGCATTCTTGAGGCCGAAGGGCATCCTCAGGAACTCGAACAGGCTGAATGGGGTGATGACGGCCGTTTTGGGGATGTCCGCGGGGTGTACGGGGACTTGGTGGTAACTGCGCACCAGGTCGACCTTGGAAAAGACGGTTCGTCCGGCCAGTCGGGCCGAGAAGTCCTGGATGTGTGGCACCGGGTATCGGTCGGGGGTGGTGGCGTCGTTGAGGCGGCGGTAATCCCCGCAAGGGCGCCAGCCTCCGCCGGGCTTGGGGGCGATGTGGAGGGGTGAGGCCCAAGGGCTGCTGGAGCGGCGGATGATGCCGAGTTGTTCCATGGTGGTGAACTCGGCCCGCGCGATTTCCAGCTTGGCCGGGTTGAGTCTGCGGGCGTGGGCAGAAACTGGGGGGCCGGTGGTGGGGATGTAGTGCTCCACACCGTGTTTGGCGGCTTTGGCCGAGAAGGTCGGGTTAGTGAGGGCGGGAAACTCGGCTAGGAGTGCCGAGTAGTCGTCCGTGGCTCTGGCGAGGCAGTAGGTCGTCAGGCCGGCCGAACGGGCCGGGGTGAATGCGCCGGGGATGGGGGCCATGGTGTTGATGTCGACGAGGCAGTGCCTCGGAATGTCGACAAGGAGACCGTGGGCGCGTAGGAAGTCGGCGCCGATGAGTGGGCAGAGGACCTTGGCTGTGAGGAACTCCCAGCGGTAGCGGCGGCCCGCGAGGTCGGGCGTGACCATGCGGGTGCCATATGTGCGGATGTCAAAGCCATTGGCTGCGGCCAGCGTGATACCCCGTGTGCCGCGTTGGATTTCGAGGGCGGAGGCGGGGGTGATGCTGTGCTGGGCCCCTGTGTCGCACAGAAATTGGCGGTTGGTTCTGTCGTCGGTGACGTACAGTAGAGGCCCCTTTTGCCCCGCGGCCATCGCGGGGGCTGGTGCGGGGGGGGGTTTGAAAGTACACAGTGGCGTGCAGCGTTGGGCCCTAGCGCCAAAACGGGTGTGGTAGTAGCAGTGACCCGGAGTGGTAGGGCGGTCGGGCCTAGTGGGCCGGGAAGCCCGCGTGGTCGTTGTTGTGAGGTCGGGCGCGACGTCGCGAGCGGACTGTGCAGAGAGCAGCCGGTCGGCCTTTTCGGCTATGTCATTCAGGTCCGTGGAGCCAGACTCCACAATGAGCGGGCGGATGCTGGCGGGGAGCTGCTGAATGAAAAGCGTGCGAAAGAGGGCGCCGGTGTTTTTGTCGTCCGAGAGGGACAGCATGTGGGAAAGCAGATCCGAGGGTGAAGCGTCACCAAGGCCGGGGAGGTCAAGGAGTTGGCAGTTGCGCTGGTAAGAGGACGTTTGAAATTTTTTAAGGAGCGCAGCCTTCAGATGTTCGTACTTGCCTTCCGGTGGTGGGTCCTGCAGCGCTGCCCAAACCTTGGGGACTGTGGCGTAGGTGAGAGAGGAGACGAGGTAGTCGTACTTTGTGGCGTCGACTGTAATGTGTTTCAGCCGGAATCTGGACTCAGCTTAAACAAACTATGCTTCGGCCAGGTTCTCCCAAAAGTCCGGTAGTTTCACCGTGACTGCGTTTGTTTCCGCCATGCTAGCTTAGGATTCGTCCTGAGCGTCGGGGTTACCAGTGTTGAGATACCGCGGCAAACGTGGGAGTCGAGACCAGAGCTAGTAAAACACAACTGCTTTTATTCTACCTCATGGCAAAGAGAAACTGGAAAAGCCCGCGCATCCACTTAAATACTCCCCAGACAGGAAGTGCTCCCGGCAGCCTGTCCCTGCGGGAAACAAGTTGCTGAAGGAAAGGGCCCCCGGCTGGGGGCATCTGCTTAAACTGTCCGTGCCGCCGTGAGCGGATTATGTCCAGTGGTGGCGTGTCACCACAGTTGCAGATTTGGTGCTATGTCTCATTTCAGTTCTGGGGTGTGGTATGGAATCACAAAGTGATAGAATGATGGCGACGTGCTCAGCAACCGGAATGAGGACTCAAAGTCACTGGAAACGAAGTCTGATGAGGCGGTCATGGACCGGCCTTGCAGAACGCTGATTGAGTGGCTGCTTCCTCAGTCACTGCTGTTCGTCCTCCTGTTCCACCTGCTCCTCTTCTTCTTCCTCCTCCTCGGCAAACTGGAAGATGTCGCCTGTCACACACTGGAATGATCCGCTGGCGTAAAAATTGAGGGCGACGGTGACCTTGACTGCCACTGAGAGAGACGTGGTGGTCCTGATCTCAGGTTCAAGGTCAGGTTGCAGGAGTTGGCAGAGCTCTGTGATCACATCCTTGCTGAAGCGGAGCTTCTAACACACTGGTCGTCAGTGAAATTCATGTAGGAAAACTGCTGCCGGGAAAGGTGGAAAAGGCTTCCTGTTGAGAGCCCTGTTGGCCCTCCTACCTCTGGCCACATTTTGCACTCTGTCTCTGCCTCCGATGTTGATGCTGGAGGGCGAGGTCCAGTGCCAGCACAGCCCCCTTGAAAAGATACAAATATTGCATTTTCAAATCTCCCCTCAATGAAACTCAATGGGGGAGAAATTCGGTTGGCAGCGCCTCCAATTAGCGCCTAAAGAGGCCGAGAAGTGGGGTGTTAGCCAATTTTCGGCCAGGCGCAGTGAACCCAGCGCCTCCTCCCATATTGAGTGGGCATTTTGCGCCGGCCTTTTAGCGCCCGCTCGCGGGCGCAGGCAGATCATGACATCATTTCAGTGTGCAACGCCTTTTGGGCGCCCCGGACCGGAAATTCAGTGTTGCGCCCCTCCGTTCCGCCTGGCGCTAATAAGGACTGCTTACCTGGAACGTTCCCCAGTTGCTCTCAGGCTAGGGGGGTGCTCTTTAAAGGGGACTGCACTGTTATAAAAGCGGCAGCCATTTTGGGAGCACAACTTCCTCGAGACTTTCACAGAGTTGCTGAGCTGCACTCTGAGAGCCATTGCACTAGTGAGCCAGCGCTGGCCAGAGGAACTTCAGCCTTCTGACCATCACCTTGCTGCTGGTGAGTATTTACAACGTTTACAATTTCTTGTGCGCTATTATTATGGGGGCTGCATTGGAGGGGAATGTCCTGCTGCTGAATCATCTGGAAAGGGCACAGAGATGCAGGGAGAGAGGGGCAGGAATGGCCAGACAGAGGAGGGCCAACAGACGTCGCCACACCAGACCTTACGCTGCCAGGGTTTTCCGACAGCAGTTCTCTTACTTGAACATGTCAGAGGAGCAGTGGCTTAGAAGGCTACGCTTCAGAAAGGAGGTGGTGACTGAGCTGTGCCACCTGCTTCAGCCAGATCTGCAGCCTCAGATAAGGTGCAGGACCTCTCTGTCAGTGGCTGTCAAGATGACTGTTGCCCTGAATTTCTATGCGAGCAGCTCCTTCCAGGCCGCAACTGGGGACATCGCTAACATATCGCAGTTTGCGGTGCATTGCTGCATCCGTCAAGTAACAGATGCCCTATTTAAAAGGAGGCGGCAGTACATCTCCTTCCCTGTGACACTGGAGAAGCAGCGGGAACGCGCGGAGGGCTTCGCAGCAATAGCGGACTTCCCCATGGTGCAGGGCACCATTGACTGCACGCACGTGGCTTTGCGGGCGCCTGTTTTGAATCCGGAGGAGTTCTGCAACCGCAAGGGGTTCCATTCCTTGAATGTTCAGCTGGTCTGTGACCACCGACAGCTGATCCTCGCAGTCAATGCGCAGTTCCCTGGCAGCAGCCACGACGCCTTCACCCTGCGCCAGACTTCAGTTGCAGACCTATTCGAGGCCCCGGCTCACCCAGGAGGCTGGCTTCTCGGTGACAAGGGCTATCCTCTGTGCCCATGGCTGATGACGCCGCTCCGTTTGCCCAGCACTCCTGCTGAAGAGCGCTTCAATGCGAGCCATCAGGCGACGAGGAACATTGTGGAGCACACAATCGGTGTGCTGAAGCAGCGGTTCTGCTGTCTGGACCATTCCGGAGGCGCCTTGCAGTACTCACCAGAGCGAGTCTCCCACTTCATCGTAGTCTGTTGCATGCTGCATAACCTCGTCATCCTACGCACCCAGCCAATGCCACCAGCCATTGAAGCACCAGCGGAGGAGGAGGAGGAGGAGGACCAAGATGGGAGGGAGGTACAAACTGGACGACCTCTGGCCTTGGAGGGCCCAGATGCTGACTGCTCCAACTGTGCATAGGTGGAAGCAGTCTGTCCTGCAGGTGGTGGCAGCTGCAGTGGAGACGTGCCAGCGGTGGCATCAGGAATGCTGACATCCTGAGAGCGGACAGCAGCTCCCTGGTCGACCGACACACTGGCACTCTGATGGGGCAGCACCGCAGCATGCGCACCAATCGGCTGGTCCACAGATTGATGCCCTGCTGTGGTGCTGCAAGGGTCCCGGGTAATCCCGCCTGATCCAGCAAGGGTGGCAGCAGTCATTGGTCGCGTGGCCTCAATATGCGTCTGCATGAGACCAGCGAGTGACTGCGTGGCAGCACTCAGCATTTGCGTGGCAGGTGCCAGTGCTTCGGTGAAGCCCTGGACAGTCCTTTCCAGTGCTTCGCTGAAGGCCGGGACAGTCCTTTCCACTGCTTCGGTCAAGCCCTGGACAGTCCTTTCCAGTGCTGCCCTGAAGCCGTGGACAGCCCTTTCCAGTGATGCCCCGAAGTCCTGGACAGTCCTTTCCAGTGCTGCCCCAAAGTCCTGCGCACTCCTTGCCTGTGCTGCCCCGAAGTCCTGCGCACTCCTTGCCTGTGCTGCCCCGAAGTCCTGCGCACTCCTTGCCTGTGCTGCCCCGAAGTCTTGGACACTCCTTGCCAGTGTCTCGATGGATTCAGGCATCCTTGCCACTGCAGCCATGAGCTCAGTGTGTCTGAGCCGAGCCTGGGTGCTCATTTCTGCGAGGGAATGCACCTCTCCTGCGCTCCGTGCAGTAGTACTCGCGGCCTGACTCGCCCTCCGGGGAGACAGCCCCCGAGCTTCCCTACCCCCCTTGCGTTGCTGCAGCCCACAGGTTCCTGGAACTGCTTTCTCCTCAGAGCATTCCCCCCCGCTCCCCACCAGGGAAGTAGTCTCCCCAGTCTGCAGAGGGGCTGGCTTTTCTGAGGGTGGCAGGGATGGTCCAGCTTCCTCCTGCTCATCGCCTTTGGAGTCAGTGGCAGTGGCAGCTTGAGGGCCCGGCTCCCGAGCTGGTGATGCAGCATCTGAAAGCAGGGAGGTTGATAAGTGGCTTTAGCGAAAGGACAGGGTGGCAGCAATGGACGCATGAGTGCTGCAATGCTCTGACATGGGCCCAGAGTGAAAAAGCATGCTGGTGGGGGGAAGAAGTGGAAGGAGAGAGTTCAAAAAGGTGATGACCTTACCATCGCTGTGCACAATGGGGTCGGCAGCTCCAGTGGTGACAGAACCAGTCATCCGGCTTCCAACAATCTGGTGGACTCGTTCCTCCAGGTCCGTCAGTGTCTGCAGCTGAGGAGGGCCTCCTCCGGTGCGAAGCTGCTCCCTCCGGTTCCTGGCCAGCTTGGCCTGCAGGAGAAAGGACGGGAAGTGATGAAACATGCTGGCCTGAGCTGACATCACATGCCCCCATGGTAGATTAGCCCTTCCATTATGCATTGAGCTGACATCACATGCCCCCCATGGTAGAATAGCCCTTCCATTATGCATTGAGCTGAATGTGCGTGTGTGTTTCCGGAAAGGGCCATGGGTGCTGGCTGACAGATGGCCATTGGGGCTTCGCGCACCCTCTGGCCATAATGTCAGGTGCAGATGGAGGGATGAAGAAGATGGCGAAAAAGGCACTCACCCTAACGACCCGAGTGAGGCAGTTGAACTTCTTCCTGCATTGCACAGGAGTCCTGGCCACCACGCTGGTTGAGGTGACTCTTTGACAAACTTCCCTCCAAGCCCTGCGGTACGCGCTCTGATGAGGCCTCCTGCCATTGTTGGGGTACAGCACAGCTCGCCGGCGCTCCACTTCGCCAACCAAAGCATCCAATGCCCCATCATCAGTAAAGCGCTCCGCTCTCTGCCTCACCCTCTCCATATGTTCAAAGTTTGGAACGCCACAGAAAGCACAGCGCCGATTTTGAGGCCTACAAGGCGCAGAGTGTGGCTGCTGCTCCTAATTGACCCGCCCCTTTAAGAGCTGGCCGGTGCCAGCATGTCTCGGGGTAATCGATTATTGACAGCACCTGCGCTGCGCCTGGCCGTCGACATATTGAGTTGCGCCGCCGGGTTAGCGCCTGAATCAACGCCGCAATCACCTTTAGGGGCGCAGCAACCCAATATCGCTCGAGGTGCCGATAAGTTGCGCCTGGCGATAAAATTTGCGCAGCGCCAATTCTAACACCCCAAACGGGGCTATACCCAATTTCTCCCCCAATAATTTTAAGTGCCAGTACACTTGTTGAAATGCAAATCGATCAAAAGGCATCTTTGCCTATGTGAAATTAACAATGCAGCATTGTTGGCCGATGAAAACTAAACCGGAAATGGACACCTTTAAATCGCGCTTCTCCAGGGGACATCCTACTGAAAGCCACCTCCTCTACCTGTCGTTGTTAACGGCAGGCGCACAAGCAGGGGGCAAGAGGGAATTTTTCATCTGGGGTGCAACCGCAAAACTGCCGCCGAATTTAACGGGAGGTGTTGATATCGCCGCGCCCGGTCACAACCTCATTTGTGCCCCATTAGCGCCCCCGGAGGTACTAATGGGAGGCGTAAAGGAGCCCAATTTCCAGCCCTTTATTCTTCAATCTCTGACTTATGAACAGAGATGAGATATTCAATTTACATACGATGGATACTACAACCCTCCCCCCCACCCTGGCCCAGCCTTATCCCTGAACCCATATCTTTCAAATCCCTCCATAGCCTTACCCCTCCCTATCTCTGTAACCTCCTCCAGCCCTACAACCCCCTGAGCTCTCTGCACTTCTCCAATTCTGACCTCTTGCACCTCCCTGATTTAATCGCTCCCCCATTGGCGGCCATACCTTCAGCTACCTTGACACTAAGCTCTGGAATTCGTTCCCTAAACCTCTCTGCCTCGCTACCTCTCTCTGCTTCTTTAAGATGCTCCTTTAAGTTGTTGTTCTTTCATTGTCCATGAGACACACCTCCAGCTCCCTGGACCACATTCCCACTAAACAACAAATTGCATTTATATAGCGCTTTTAACATAGTATTTTTTTATTCATTCATGGGATGTAGGTGTCGTTGGAAAGGCCAACTTTTATTGCCCATCCCTAATTGCCCGTGAGAGGGTGGGGGTGAGCTGCCTTCTTGATGATTGCAGTCCGTGTGGGGAAGGTACTGCCATAGTGCTGTTAGAAAGGGAATTCCAGGATTTTGACCCAGCAATGATGAAGGAACACCGATATATTTCCAAGTAAGGATGGCGTGTGACTTTGATGGGAACTTGGAGGTGGTGGTGTTCCCATGTGCCTGCTGCCCTTGTCCTTCTAGATGGAAGAGGTCACGAGTTTGGGAGGTGCTGCCGAAGAAGCCTTGGCGAGTCGCTGCCGTGCATCTTGTAGATGGTATACACTGCAGCCACGGTCCACCAGTGGTGAAGGGAGTGAATGTTTAAGGTGGTAGAGGGGGTGCCAATCAAGCGGGCTGCTTTCTCCTGGATGGTGTCGAGCTGCTTGAGTGTTGTTGGAGTTGCACTCATCCAGGCAAGTGGAGAGTATTCCATCACACTCCTGACTTGTGCCTTGCAGATGGTGGAAAGGTGAGTCAGTCACCACAGAATACCCAGCCTCTGACCTGCTCTTGTTGCCACAGTGTTTATGTGGCTGGCCCAGTTAAGTTAATGGTCAATAGTGACCCCCCAGGATGTTGATGGTGAGAGATTCAGCGATGGTAATGTCGTTGAATGACAAGAGGACGTGGTTAGACTCTCTCTTATTAGAAGGTCATTACTTAGTACTTGTGTGGCACGAATATCACTTGCCACTTATCAGCCCCAGCCTGAATGTCATCCAGGTCTTGCTGCATGCAGGCATAGACTGCTTCATTATCTGGGGAGTTGCGAATAGAACTGAACACTGTGCAGCCATCAGTGAATATCCTCACTTCTGACCTTATGATGGAGGGAAGGTCATTGATGAAGCAGCTGGAGATGGTTGGGCCTAGGACACTGCTGCGATGTCCTGGAGCTGAGATAATTGGCCTCCAACAACCACAACCATCTTCCTTTGTGCTAGGTATGACTCTAGCCAGTGGAGAGGTTTCCCATTGATGCCACACTCGGTCAAATGCTGCTTTGATGTCAAAGGCATTCACTCTCACCTCATCTCTGGAATTCAGCTCCTTTGCCCATGTTTGAACCAAGGCTGTAATGAGATTTGGAGCTGAGTGGTCCTGGCGGAACCCAAACTGAGCATCGGTGAGCAGGTTATTGATGAGTAAGTGCCACTTGATAGCACTGTTGATGACACCTTCCGTCACTTTGCTGATGATTGAGAGTAGACTGATGGGGCGGTAATTGTCCGGATTAGATTTGTCCTGCTTTTTGTGGACAGGACATACCTGGGCAGTTTTCCACAATGTTGGGTAGATGTCAGTATTTTAGCTGCACTGGGACAACTTGGCTATAGAAGCATGGCTAGTTCTGGAGCGCAAGTCTTCAGCACGACAGCCGGGACGTTGACAGGGCTAATAGCCTTTGCTCTATCCAGTGTGCTCAGCCGTTTCTTGATATCACGTGGAGTGAATCGAATTGGCCAGCTTTCACAGGCGCCTTCAGCACTCAACGAGGGTTGCACATGATGTCACCAGAGATTCTGACTTTTGAATATTTATGAGGCCCTCACCCTCGAAAACCTGGGAGTGTGGCACAGGTACGGACTCTGCTCCTTATTTTAACCCACTGTACACTTGGTTTTGTCGGGCACAAAGTGTTAAAATCAGGACTATGGATTCAGAAAAAGTACATGGAAACTAATGATTTGTTAATAACAGGAAAAGAGCACTAAATTACATAGAATTTATAGCACACAAACAGCCCATTCGCCCCAAACGGTCAATGCCAGTGTTTATGCTCAACACGAGCCTCCTCTCACCCTACTTCATCTAACCCTATCAGGATAACCTTCTATTTCTTTCTCCCTCATATGTTTATCTGGCTTCCCTTTAAATGCATCAATGCTATTCACATCAACCACTCCCTGTGGTAGCAAGTTCCACATTCTAACCACTCTCTGGGTAAAGAAGTTTTTCCTGAATTTCCTATTGGATTTATTAGTGACTATCTTATATTCATGGCCCCTAGTTTTGAATTCCCCCACAAGTGGAAACACCTTCTATCAAATTCCCAGACCAATATTTAAGCTGCATTATCTCTTTGTGTTAAGCTTTCAGTTTTGATAATTAAAGTTATTAAAATTCAATTTACATCATATTACCAATTGTTTTTAAAGGGATTGTTAAAGTGACTGTGCAAACAGTAATGATGAACATTAGTTATGTGTTGAAAAATCTAAATCCCTATGTTGCAGAGTGGATTTTACTTTGGATTTAATACCTGGCATTTTAAGTGGCTCTTCCCTCCCTAGAACTCAACCTTGCTTTAAATATTAGACACATAGGGGGGAATTTTCTGGGGGGTCAGTGGGTGTGATCGGTGGTGGGTCAGGTGGGAAAGTGATTTTTTTTACACTGGCTCGGAACCCTTCTATCAGCCCACTACACGTGCCTTTACCAAATGTCGAGTCTGCCAGCGCTGTGCAGACCCCAACACGCAGCGGCAGAGGAGGCAATTGAAATCATTAGTGGCTTGCTACAGCCACTTAACAATGCTTTTTCCCCAGCTTTTTGATTTTGACAGGTCACCCACCAGTTTCCCACTGTGCCTAGACCTCGTCAGTGAAGCTGATGTGGGAGGTCACTTGCCATTGTTTCAGCTGATGAGTTGACAGCTTCAAATGTCAAGTCAAAGCTCCCAGCTGATTCAGATATCTTCCCTTAGTCACTATCTTCTCTAAACTGCATTTCCACTACAGATTCAACATGCTGCAAGTCTTTACACAAGTCTCCATTCAGTCTGACCTCATTACCTCTCCCACCATTCTGTCATCTCTACTTCACCTGCCATCTATTGCATCAGCATCGGTGCCCTTGAAACTCTCTCAACTTGGTCGTCAGAATTCCACCACGATCAGCCCCAACACCAGCATCACCAGGCACATCAGCATCACCAACAATAACACCAGGGCATCAGCACCTGACCACATTGCTGCCCGGGAGGCCAGGGATGGCCTCAATATGACCAGATTTACTTCACTTGACGTTGTACACCCTGGCTGCCACATGATGCGCCAGGTTGGCACCACCCCACTCCAACACCATAAAGCCTCCCTACAATGCCCAAGCCATTCCTTTCACACTCATCAGCATTGCATGGGGTACCATTATGTCTCACCATTCACTGCAACTCACTAAGCCACTTCCAAAGGTACACACAAATCTGTCCAAGAATGCAAATTGTTGATCATAAAGGTTTCAATGTTTGACACCACATTCACAGAAACTTTACATGAACATTGCATAAAACACCCAAGTGCCTACCCTTGTGTGTTGTTAGTTGGTATGATTGGACTAGGATGAGGGTGAGTGTGAGGGGTGCTAGTGAGATGGGGAAGTGATAATGTAGATAGAGAGGGATGGGTGGAGGTGCAAGGTAAGTTGGTGTGAGTAAGGATGTGCAGGAGTAGGGTAGGGAAGGCAGAGTGATGGGGATGTGATGAGTGTCACAGCAGGATGAGGTTGAGTGTAGCTTTGCAGTACTACTACTAAGTTCATTGAAAGGTTTGCGCCAGTGCAGCCTGGTCTTCCTGACGACATCCCTGCTTGTGTCCTCCTGTGCATTGTGCAACTAGGCTGCGTTGGTGTCCTGGGGCGGTCTCTTCTGCCCATTGGAAGGGAAGAGAACCTCCCTGTGTGCTGTGACTCCCTCCATAAGCATATGGAGGGAGTAATGGGAGAGCCTTGGTGCAGCCATGCACCTTTGTGCAGTGCTTGTCAGTGTTTGCAGCACCTCAGTGCTGCAGAACACTAACAGCAGAACTGTCAAAATAAATTTGGCCATGGCCCCTTTAAGGAATCCGACTGATGACGCGTCATCAAATGACGTCATCAGACCCGCTTCCTTCAATTGGCAGGCAAACGCGCTGGGCGGGCTTAACGAGCCCAATTGGGAAAATCATTTTCCACAGCGGTCTGGAGCCGACAGCGAGGCCGTGACCCACCACCAACATCACCCGCCACGGACCCGCTGAGGTTGGTAAAATCCAGCCCATAGGCTGGGAAATCCCTTTGAGCAACTTCCACTCCGCCGGCGTGACTTCATTAGATGTGAAATGTAAATCTGTCGAAGCAATGCCGGCAGAGGGGGAGCAGCTCTGAGGATTTTGCCAGACATAATGAGAACTGAAAGAATGTAATGATTCACCATCACTTTTGTTACTAACAAGACAAATAATTATTCGACCCCTCCTCCCACTCCCACCTTCCGCTCCCCTTCCACACACCTTCCTCTTCGCTGTTTCCTCTTGTCCCTCTGTTACTCCCTGCCTCTTCCTCTCCTCTTCCCCACCTCCTTCTCTCCTCTTACCTTATCTTCCTCTCCTCCTGCCTCCTCTTCCCTCTCTTCGGCGCCATATCCCCCATCTTTTTCCCCCTCACTCTGTCTCCTCCTCCACCCATCTCCTTATCCTGTGTTCACCCTATCTCTTCCTCTCTCCTCTTCATGCCCTCCTTCCTGTCCCCACTCCACCTCCCCTTGCTCGCTCTCTCCTATCCTCCTTTTTTGCTCCCCATTTCTATGCACCCCATCCCTCTACCTCCTTTCCTCCTCCTCTTGATCTCTCTACCCTCCATTTAATGCCTCTGTAATGGTAACGGACTGGTGTGAAACTAACATTTTAAATGTCCGTCACCAACAATAATTTCCAACCTCTTTCAATTTTTTAATAAAAAAATACTAATATTCTTCATTTCTGATCTTATTTCATGCTAATTTCTCTTTCATGAATTAAAAAAAGGACAAAACTGTCGGGATTGTACAGCATCCTTTGCAAATCAACAAATGGAGAAAGGGAATTTGCTCTTCAATGTGTCTATTGTTATGCCAAATATATGCAGATACTTTCAACAAGACAAAGCAAATATTGTTTCAAGCACCAATTCAAAAATTGTTGGAAGTGTATAGCAAGTTGATCTAAAAGTAAAAGGAAGGTTAAAAAGTCCTGGTGAAGCACCATATCTGAAGCATTAACACTTTTAGGACATTGACTGCATATGGATATCAGAAGTTACCTTTAATCAACAAAAGTTAAGGATTTATCAGAAATACCACATAATTCACTTTCAGTATCAACATGGCTACTCACGAGCTGTTGACCAATAAATTGGAAAGTTTAAATTCACAAACATTCTGTGACAATCACAATAAATCAGCCAGCTTTTCATGAGGAGATTTAATCAATTTTAAAAGTGTCAAACAAGTCAAAATGCGTTCTGCACCTTTAAATGAACGTCATGTATTTTTTAACTGAGATAATTATTTTATCCTTTAGGAACTGTTCTTGATAACATAAGACATACAGACCAATGTATCAGGAAAACAGAATGTCCTTGTATAAGTGGTGAATCTATTCACTTAAATGAAGAAACAAGAGTTGACAACTGCCAGACATGGTAATGGTTACCAATTCAAGTCATATACATTTCATCAAATTAATTTTCAAAAGTTTGAGCAAAAATATGTTGTTATAAATGTATTTTTCTATGTTTTTAGCACCTGCCGAAGTGGAGTATGGGTGTGCTCTAATCTTAACTGCCCTCAAATATGCAAATTTGAAGAAGGAAGCCATATTACAACATTTGATGGTGAAAGCTATCAGTTGCTGGGAGATTGTTCGTACATTGCTGCTTTTGTACATGACAATTTGTTGCATCGGCTGCTGCAGCCATAGTTATTTCGTAATATACAAATATGCATGCCTGTTGAATAAATTTGAATAAATTTCTGAGATTGGCATTTTAAATTGTTTTCTAGACAGATGCGTGGTTAGTAAAGATTGAGATGCATCCATGTCAAGAAGAACATAAACAGATCTGTTTCGAGAGTGTTGCATACACTAATACTGTGGCAAGTATTTTAACATAGCGCGTTTACAAATTTGCTTGCCTGATATGTTTCATTTTTATAAATGATGCAAGACAATGTTTATTTATCTCTTGCAGACCGAATATAAAATCAAAAAGAATGGTGTTGTTTATGTTGATGGAATTCCAATTAACATCCCATTGAAGCAAAGTAAGAGAATTCTATTTATACTCTTCAAGGTATATGGGAATAAATTGTTCAACATGGATTTGAATTTTTTTTTTGTCTTTTGCAGATGACATAACAATCTTTCATCAGTCCTCGAATTACATTCAAATAGCAACAGGCACTGGGCTCAAAATGCAGCTGAATATTGCTCGCGTTGTACAGCTTTATATTTCACTGCCTGATACTGCAAAAGGATTCGTGAAAGGTACGACTAAAATGTAATTAAATGAAAATAGTAACCTCACTGGCTCCATAACCAATGGTTACATTACAATCGAATCACTGAACCTAAAGCAATTAAACTGATAACTAGACTACTTTTGAGATAGCATGCTGCTGTCTTTTTAAAAAAAAGTCTTTGAGATCCTATAGAGGCATAGTTCCCTCTGCACTTGGGCATTTCTGAGTGAGAGTGCCAATTTAACTGAATTCGTACCCACTTGAAATTGAGTTGAGACTACTCTAAGCTCATTTAATGTGGGACTCCTACAGCTAACAGAGAGAGTATTACTGTAGTTGGTTTTAATCTCACTTCGCAGAGGTTAAATGACAGTTTGCTAACTATTTCTCATGTTCTTATTTCTTATCCTCCTTAGATTTAGAATCATACAGCACAGAAGGAGTCCATTTGGCCCATCATGCCTGTGCCGGCTCTATGAAAGTACTACCAATTAGTCCCACTCTCCTGCTCTTTCTCCATAGCCCTGCAATTTTTCCTTATTAAGTATATATGCAATTTTCTTTTGAGAGTTATCAATGAATCTGCTTCCAGCACCCTTTCAGGCAGTGCATTCCAGATCATAACAACTCGCTGAGTAAAAAAATTCTCCTAGTCGCTGCCTGGCAATTTCAGCAAATACCTTAAATCTATATCCTCTGGTTACCAACCCTCTTGCCAGTGGGAAGAGTTACTCCCTAACGACCCCTCATAATTTTGAACATCTCTATTAAAACTCTTCTTAACCTTCTTTGCTCTAAGGAGACTTCATTTGGTTTCATTCTCAATATCTGTTCTGCAGTATCTTTCTTGTTTCTCTTTGCACTGGCCTCTAGCAAATGTTGTAGTCAGGTTTCCCTAGAGCCCTAAAGACCACTGACTGCACTAGAAATGGTGCGGTGGAGGACTTCTGTACACTCCGATGTCACGTATTTTCCTGTTTTCCAGGTTTATGTGGCAACTTCAATGGCAAAGTAGATGATGATTTCCTGTCAGCAAAAAACATTGTGGAACCAACAGCTATTGTATTCAGTCATTCTTGGAAGGCTGAGCAGTGTACCTATGATATAGAACCGGCCCCTCCTTGTGTCAGTTCAGAAAATGGTAATGTTTTATTTCAAAATCCTTTTTGCTCTAAAGTGTATTTTTTTTCCAGGAGAGTTTTATGTTTGTTAACATATTATAAAATATTTGTGGGAGAATACCTTTATTCCAATAAATCTTTTAGCATAACTTTGATACTTCACTAAGTGTTACATAGAATGGTATGGGGGTGAAGGGAACATGGTGTGGGAGCAGTGAAAGAGGTGCTCAAGGGCTTGTCTTGAAGTAGAGTTAAGTTAGGTGTCTGACCTTGTAATTCTTGTAGTTGTGGCATCACATTCCTGTTTTCCTGCTTATGTCAGCTTGCCGTTCTCTCTGTAGGGGGGTCTGCTGCAGTCATTATGATTTTTTATTCTTTAAAATTTTCCTTTCTTCAGGATCCAGGCTACTTCCTTGGCCTGAACATCCCTTCCCTGATGGTGCCCCGCCTGCCCATCTCTTCATTGTCATTTGTCTCATTGAACTCCAGTATTATGCTGGGGTGCAAAGGAACTAGGGAAGCAGTAACTCCTGGCATAGGAAATCCCTGTCCCTGGCTTCACCATCGACAACATTTGCCTTGTAAGGGGTAGGAGGAAGTTCCTCTCCTTTCTAGGCCTGTTGGAAAATTGCAGAAGTGAGGGGACCTCGCCCAACTCGGACCCTGACATTTTCTGGTGGGTTCTGCCAGTTTCATGCTCGAGTTATGGCGGGAGATTGGCAGAAACCTGATGGATTTCTGGAGCCCTTCTGATCTTGTGTTTTAAAAAGTGAATCTATTTTAAGACAATGACAACAACAACTTGCATTTATATAGCACTGTTAACGTAGAAAAAAGCCCCAAGGCACTCAGGATATCTCATTCTGAAATCCCAGTGCCATGCCATATGTTTAGCTGCTGTTATATTGGATTCAGTGGGATGCTAGGGCCTTAGCAAATCTGACAGGTTTACTTTGGAGTTGCTACTGGCTGCACAAGACCCATGTGTCGGGAGCTGATGACACTAGCCCCCACAAAAAAACGAATTTAAAAACAGTCTTTAAAAGGGTTTCCAACCATTTCACTCTTTCTGATTCTAACCTGGCTCCAATGATGACAACTATGTAGATGTATCATTATATTAAGTGGCATTCTTGCACCGTACAACATCTCTGCAATGTGAATCTTGGTAAAGTTAAAAGGTCACAAAATATTGCAAAAATAAAAACTGATTAGAATTATAATATTGCTGAATTAATTGATGATCTCTAAAATATATTATAATTCTATCTTGTCTTGCAGAAAAATACGCCAAGGAGTATTGCTCCCAATTAAAAGACCCTAATCACAATTTTGCTGTGTGTCATTCTATGGTGAATTACAGGAAATACTATGAAGTAAGAGTTCTGTCTAAACCTTTGCAAGTTCATATATTATTAAATTGGCTATTTCCTCCCACATTCCATTGAAGAGTCCGATATAACCTTCATGGTAACGCTGGCTTATTAAGATTCGCAATGTTATGTGACAGACTGTGGTGACTTGTGACCCTGCAGCTCCATGCTGTGGCCACTAGGTAGCAGTTTCGAACTCTTGTATTTCTTCACTCTTGAGTGCTTCAGAGAGACATCTGCCGGCCCTTTCTTGTCACCACCTGTGGGTGGACCCTGACTTTCATTTTAAGAAATATTTTTATTATATATAGAGCGAATATATTTGTGCCTTATTCTCCTGCCCCATTGTCTGGGCCTGGCTACTATATCAGCTGCCGATACAAATGCTTACTAACAATGAGCAAGTAAGATGGTGGATCTGTAGCCTATGGTTAAGCAGCCTCAGTACAGTGTTTCAGTATTCTGGTGCAAACCCGCACTTTGTTATCAGAGGGGATGTAGTGAACGGTACTGCGCCAAGCACCACTACAGATGCCATACAATGACAGTAACTCACATTAATACAGAGCTATTAATGTAGTAAAACGTCCCAAGGCGCTTCGCAGTGTAATCAGACAAAATATTTTGACACCGAGCCAAAGAAGGAGATATTGCAAAAGTTTGGTCAAAGAGGTCATATCTTAAAATGGCAGAATCTTTCACTGCAATGCTGGGACTCTTTCCATCTCTTTGCTTTGATTTTTACTTTCATATCCCATGCACATTGAATATGCACTCAAGTTCTGTAATTATTTTGATTGCAAGGTGACACATGCAACTAACAGATTAGGGTTAGATATGGAGGAGCTGTCAAAATTAGTTTCAGACAGAATGAGTGATGTTGATTGACATATCTGCCTGAAATTGAACTGAATTATTCAGGCTGGATTTTGATACTGGAGGCATGTAGGAGGCGGGGCTATAACTTTTGGGGTTGTAGTCCCGCCTCCATCGAGTTGTGGCCAACCCACGCGATTTTCACTTGATTGACCTTGTTGAGCCCGCCCAGCGGGCTCAGCAGGCCAATTAAGGGCCACCCGGCAACAGGTAACGTCACAGATTGACATTTCATCTGTCAAGAGCTTTTGACAGATGAAATATCAGCGTTTGACAGCTCTTTGAAGCTGTCAAACACTGACAACCTGTATACTAAGTTAATTCCTTCCTCTCAGGCTGATTTAGAGATCTCTCCAGAACAGAAAGCTGAATGCTGCAACTTTTGACAGCTCGCGGCCATTCTGCTTTCTGTGCCGGTGAGATGAGGGACTCCTGAGACCTGAAGGAAGGCTGTAAAGGTAAGTAAAGGTAAGTAAAACTTATTTAAACACTTTACACACACCAAACACACTTACCTCTGCACTCATGCACACATCACTCACCTGAACACCGGACATCTCGACCCCTCCAAGCCCTTCAGACCGACGGTCCGCCTTGCTAAATTGGCGTGGTTTGGAGCCGTCGGGAATCTCACACTTCAGGGATAAAAATAGGGATTAGGCTAAAAACTGCCTGTTAACTACCTGTTAATTGGCACTAATCCCCTTCCCACCTTGGGGAGGCGGGTCCCAGCACAGGTCGGGTATCCGCCTCCTTTGAAACTGGCATGGAGGCGGGTTGGGGGCGGGATGGGTTCGTGCCCCCCGATTTCACGATTTTAACCCCCCACACGCCTCCAATCCCGCCTCAACGGCCCAATGAAAATCAAGCCCATCGTGTTCACTTTATTTTTCCTCAAAAGCATATCTGTGGTGGCTGACTGCTAATAACTCTACTGCCCATATTCTATCTCGCACCAATTTCTACTTGCCCATTACCCCTGTCGTCATTGATCTGCGTTGGCTCAAAATCCCACTATGCCTCAAATTTAAAATTCTCATCCTCATTTTTAAATCCCTTCATGCCATTAACCCTCCTTATCTCTGTAACCTCCTACCCCCTTGAACTCTCTCTGCTCCTCTGACTTTGGCCTCTTGTGCATTCCCCCACCCCTCACTGCACTACTGGCAGCCGTGCCTTTAGTTGCCTTGTCCCCATGCTCTGGAATCCCCTCCCAAATGTTGCCAACTCCCTTCCTTTAAGAGTCTCTTTAAAACCTATCTCTTTGTTTCTCCTTTGGCTTGACATTCATTTTTGATTCTGCCTCTGTGAAGTGCTTTGAGTTTTTCGAAATTAAAGGCGCTATAAAAATTCAACTTTTACTTCCTCTTCCTGTAATAGAAGCTTCTTCGTCTAAACTTATGTTTCTGTTGCTCAACAAGTACAATTGATGGTTTTACCTGTCCATGAAAATGGTATTATGAGTACCACCATAACAATCTTCAATCATTCGACTGGTCTGTGGTATTAAGAGAGCTGACATTTTTCTGCTGATCAAAGGATCACTTGCATTTCTAGTAATGTAAGACAATTCGAATCTGACAATCAAATTTATGGTTTGCAACTCAATCATTTTATTGTGTTTGACCAAGTCTTTGACACATGCAATGTCTCCAAGCAGTAGACATACAGAGAAAAAAACAACATTACCCTGTTTTTCCCTAGGTAGAGACGTAACCTTCGTCAGTGCTTTTGATCCTGACTCTCTCTACAAATTGTTAAGGATAACTCAAGATCTTTATATGCCTCTAGTCATCCACACTGTCCTTGCTGATTCATTATGGCCTGACAAGTGTTATTATGAACAAGACCCCCAGAAATGAGCTAGTTCCTACACAGTCCAGATGGTCAATCTGTTTACTATTAAGCATGCAACTAATCATCCTAGTGGTGACAAAAAGAAGTCAACAGGCACGAATCTCACACCCTGAAACCCACACCCTGCACCTCAGCAGAAGCGAAACAGCACAGTCAGCTAAATTGTACCCTGACACATTAAAGCATAACGCATTCTGGGAACGTACAACTTTAACTATTTCATTATTTCTACAAGCTATGTGTAACTCTACGAGCTACATATAAGTAAAAATAAAACAAAAACTTTAATCATATGAGATTAAACCAAATCCTAATCCTACATATATATGTATATACAAGAATAGTTTATCTTACAGTCATAATGTGGAAGAAGAGTAAACTTTTGTACAATATGACATTCTTTAATTAAATCAAGTGTCAGTGAAAATATTGGGCTAGAAATTGGGTTGCTTTATGCCTCTCGTTGGCGCTCCCGGGGGGCGCTAACAGGGCGCAAATGCCCTAGCGCTCAGGCGCGGCACCCCTAACACCTCCCGCGAAATTCAGTGGGAGGTTAGCGGTGGTGGTAGCTGGTAGCGCCCCGCTCTGCTGTGCCGGCGATGATGACATCATCGCCGTGCGCAGCGCCCCATTTGCGCCCTTGCCGCAAACTTCCCTTGGGTTCCCTGAGATATCGCTGGGCGATATGTACGACAGGATCAGGGGGCAGTTCTGCAGTGGCAGTAGCGGACGGCGGCACAATTTAAAGGGCAGGTGTCAGGCGGCTATTTTTATTTTGAGTGCGGGGCTGTTTCCACGGCACCACGCTCCCTGGTGGTCCGGCAGGGCCCCGGTGGTCCGGCAGGGCCCCGGTGCATGCAGCACTAGACCCCTCCCCTTTAATCAGGGGAAGAGGCCTGCAATGATGTGACGCCACGTGCTGCTGCTGCCACACGTGGTACAGCTGCACATAGCACCACAACATTCAGTAGTACTGCCCCAAGAAGGAGTTGGAGTGCTTCCAGTAGTGCTCCATCTCCTTGGGGCGCTACTACTGAATTTACGGGGTAGGGTCGCTAATTTTTTTGGGGTGCCCCAAAATGGGCTTTACCCAATTTCCCCCCCATTATATCCTCTTGACATCTCCAAATAATTTGTCCATTTGTTTCTCCACCACTTTGTACTCATGCAAATTAAACACATTTTTCAAAAAGGGGGCTGCTTATGTTGTTCTATTTTGTCCCTTTGCAGTACTCACTGCACCATACCATACTGTACTAAATTTGCCAGCAGATAACGTGCTTCAATGCCTCCCTCCCCTTCCTTGCCTTCCCCTTTCTCTTCTCCTCCCTCTCTTTCCCTATTGCATCTTCGAACCTCCCACGCTACAGTCCTGCAACACTCATGGTACAGTTATCCCCTGCCCTCACTGTTGTAATATAGGAAATGCGGCAACCAAATTGCATATAGCAAGGTCCCACAGCAACAATGAGATAGTGACCAGATAATCTGTTTTAATGATGTTAGTTGAGGGATAAATGTTGGCCAGGACCCTGGTGAGAACTGCCCTGCTGTTCTTCAAACAATGCCATGGTATCTTTTACGTTCACCTGAGAGGGCAGACAGGGTCTCAGTTTGGGTTGGTTATCGATACCCTTGAGGAGGAAAGTGAGGCAAAAATGGCATCATGTCATGCAGAGGAAAAACTGAGGAGGCACTTGTTCACACACAGTGCAATGGAAATCTGGAACTATCTCGCCCAAAAGGCTGTGGAAGTTGCGTCAATTGAAATTTTCAAGACTGAGATTGATAGATTTTTATTAGGTAATGGTATAAAGAAATATGAAGCAAAAGCGGGTAAATGAAGTTGAGGCACAGATCAATTATGATTTAATTAAATGGTGGAACAGGCTCGAGGAGCTGAATGGCTGACTCCTGTTTCTATGCTCCGATGTAGCAGCTGGATTAGGAGGAGGAAGAGGCAGCAGAGCACTCAAAACCAGATAAGAGAGTTTTGACTGCAGTTTCTTACAAACACTTTCTTGAATCATTAAATTAAGGCAAAGGCTTTCATTTTGGCTTCTGAGTGTGCTCAATACTTTTCCCTCTCCCACATACCCCAGCCAAACATAATCATGCCTAGGATTGCCATCACATTTCTCCATCAGAATTACTCCCAGAACACTTGGCAAATTCTCCAAATTGGACATTTGCCAGACTCTCAACAGTGTCACCACATTGAATATTTTAATGGGAACAGTGTCTATTGTAATCTTGCCCCATATTCTTTTATATTCTTCTTTTTCAAATACTTGGCCAATTCCTTTAAATTATATTATGCCCCTGCCTCAATAACCACTTGTGATAAAACATTCCATCTGCTAATAACCCTCTGTGCAAAAAAAATCGCAACCCTGCCTTTGATCTATTTCATTTCCTTTCCAGTTTTGAAAAAGGGTTCACCGAAACGTTGACTCTAATTTCTCTCCACGGATGTTGCCTGGCCTGCTGAGTTTTTCCAGCATTTTCTGTTGTCATTTCGGATTTCCAGCATCTGCAGTATTTTGCTATCGTACTAGTCATTAGTGTATTCTTATTTAAATTTTGGGACCACTCAGGCACTAGCATTTAACTTTATGGACTAATTCGATGCCAGTATCTCAATTTACGGCTTAGTCAAATCTGATGAAAACTTTCCTGATGTGCCAATGCTACCATTTTCACTGCCTAATATGTGACTACTACCAACCTTAGCTTTTTCCTGTATTTTGCCTTGCCTGCTGGCCTGAGCCTCTACCTTTGTCATGGCCCTTTACCCACTGTACAGTGCAGATTCACCAGAATGATACCAGGACTTATAGGGTTAAATTATGAGGACAGATTGCATAAAATTGGCTTGTATTCCCTTGAGTTTTGAAGGTTGAGTGGTGATCTAATTGAGGTGTTTAAAGGATTCTATGGAGTGGATACATGGAAACTCTTTCCTTTGGTGAGTGAATCCAGAACAGGAGTGAAAACAGGAAACATTCTTTCACACAAAGGGTAGTGAAAATCTGAAATTCTGTCCCACAAAGTGCTGTGGATAGTGGGTTAATTGAAATTTTCAAGACTGAGGTTGATAGACTTTTGTTAAGCGCCTTCAACTCCCTGGGCCCTAAGCTCAGGAATTCTCTCCCTAAACCTCTCCGCCTCTCTACCTCGCTTTCCTCCTTTAAGACGCTCCTTAAAATCTACCTCTTTGACCAAGCTTTTGGGCATCTGCCCTAATTTCTCCTTATGTGTCACTCCTGTGAAGCGCCTTGGGATGTTTTACTACATTAAAGGCGCTATATAAATACAAGTTGTTGTTGTTGTATCTCAAGGGATATGGCTCAATGGCGGGGAAATGGAGTTGAGGTACAGATAAGCCATGATCTAATTCATTGGTGGGAAAAACCCGGCCCACCAATGGATTCTATCTGGTCTGTCAAGACCTGTCTTTGAGACCAAACGTCAGCTGCACCTGACCCCTAGCTTGACCCTGCCCTGCATAACGTCAGGAGACGGGTCATTGTTTCCAAGGCAGCAGAGGAGTCTCGCCAAGAGCCTTCGGAATGGGAGGTGAAGATATGGAGACCAGTGGCTGAGTTGGACTGAAGGTGGCCAGAATCACCAATCCCAAACATATAAGCTGTTTCTCAGTGGGGTGCCTTAATGCTTTACTTTTGCAGCACTCTAAATGAAATAGTTGCTGCAAAAGTGGTGATATAACTCCAAAGTTGGGTTTCCTCTGATTCTGGAGTGAATGGATTGAAACTCCAGTGTGATGGCCAGCCAAGTTTAAAAAATGCTGTGGGATTCTTTTTACCTGGGCATATTATAAACTGAAGGAGAAGTTTTTTTAATGCTTTAGAGTTTAGGAGCTCCTGTCTCCTCTCAAAACAGTTCAACTTTAATTTCTGGCAGCAGAGCCATGCATATACGTGTAACCATGCCTGCACACAGCGCTCATGGCAGCACAGATGTTGCTTTATAGCCATATACATGGTCCATAGTGGAACACAGATGCTCTCAGTGCAACTATTAATCCCAGACCATGAATGTAGTAAAACTAAAGTTCATGTCTCACTCTATGAAAGTGAACAGAATTTCAGACAGATTAACTTTGCAAAAGACTTTCTGGGAGATTTGGACTTTTTATTTCATTGGGAACACATCAGCTACAGTTTGAGTATCATTTGTTTCAGTGACCAACTGACAAGAGTGCCATTTTGACTGGCCGGTGTGATATTAATCACTGTCACTTAGGCTGGAATTTTCCGGCACTCAGCAAATGGGATGGTTGGTGGGTCAGCTGTTAAATTTAAAATGATTGACAGCGGGTCGGTAACCCGCTGTCAAAATGTGCACACTGGACTTTCCCAATGTCGGGTCTGTCAGCGCTGAACAGACCCAACAAGCAGCGGCAGGGGAGACAATTAAAATAATTAGTGGCTTGTTAACAGCCACTTATCAATGGTTTTTCCCCAGCCTTTTGTATTTGACAGGTCGCCCACTGGTTTCCCGTTGTGCCTAGACCTTGTCTGTGAAGCTGAGGCGGGAGGTCAGTGGCCATTGAATCAGCTGATGAGTTGACAGCTTCAAATGTCAAGTCAAAGCTCCCAGCTGATTGAGACATGTTCCCTTAACCACTAGCTTCTCTAAACTGCATTTCCACCACAGATTCAGGATGCTGCAAGTCTTTACACAGGTCTCCAACCAATCTGACCTCATTACCTTTCCCACCATTGATAGATCACTTCTGTCATCTCTACTTCACCTGCCATCTATTCCATCAGCATCGGTGCCCTTGAAACTCTCTCACCTTGGTCCTCAGAATCCCACCACGATCAGCCGCAGCACCAGGCTCACCAGCAGCACCAACAACAACACCAACGTTCTCTGCAATCACCTGATGCTGCACAGGACACAGGGCATCAGCAGCTGAGCACATTGCTGCCCAGAGGCCAGGGATGGCCTCACCATGGCCAGATTTACTTCACTTGATGCTGTACACTCTGGCTGCCACATGGTGCGCCAGGTTGACACCACCCCACATGAACACCATAAAGCATCCCGACAATGCCCAAGCCATTCCTTTCACACTCATCAAAATTGCAGGGGGTACCGTTATGTCTCACCATTCACTGCAACTCACTAAGCCACTTAGAAAGGTGCACACAAATCTGTTCAAGAAGGCAAAGTGTTGAAAATAAGATTTCAATGTTTGCCAGCACATCAACAGATACTTTACATGAACATTGGCTGATACACTCGAGTACCTACCCTTGTGTGTTGTTAGTTGGTATGATTGCTGTTAAGTCTGTGTGTTCCAGTTGTATTAAGATTAATTACTGACACAGACTACAAGAATAAAGTTTCAACACGTCTTTACTAGTTCGAGGTCAGGACTATACTAAATACAATATTACTACACAGTGCCGAAATGGCCTCTATCTGCACTGTGGGGTTTCTGTGATTCTGTGATACTTATATACCGGTGGTCACCACCGGTATTACGTATACAGCAGCCAGAGAAAGTAGTACATCTCTTAAGGTGGAACAGGCTTAAGTTCTCTTAAGGTGGAACAGGTTACATACACCACAATCCTCCCTTTTTAGCTTAACAGTCATATCCCCATTTAACATAACATAATAACATATATACATATATAACTTCAGGTATAAACAGTTCAAAGGTTCAGTCTCTCAGGAGGCCTTCTGATTCGGTTTGGATAACGCCTTTCAGTGGTCTCTGATTCTTGTTGCTGAGGTGACTCTTCTTGTTGGTTTCCTATGTATTGGACGTCATCATCAGGTACAGTCCCTGCCGAGGTAGATGCTTCAGGTTCATTAACGCCTTCCACAGTTGTCTCTGTCGCAACCATGGGTTCGACCCTTGCTCTTGATTCTACCAGTTGATCCGCATGACGCCTTATCACATTGTTACCAATATCTACTGTGTACATCAGAGGTCCTTGTCTGGCCCGAATTGTTCCGGACTGCCATTTTTCATTTCCATAGCCCCTTGCCAACACTGGTTGTCCTACGTCGAAACTTCGAGTGGACTTGTTATTAATATGCCGGAACTGTTTGTTTTCCACTTCCCTCCGCACATTTGGTTTTAACAAGTCCAACCTGGACCGCAACCTCCTGTTATAAAACATCATGGCAGGACTTTGGTTAGTCACTGCTTGAGCGGCGTTTCGATATGCCATTAGGAAATTGTCCACCTTGTGTTGTAATGGAATCTGATCATTGTTCATGGCCTTTATTGCCTTTTTGAATGTTTGGAAAAATCTCTCGGCCAACCCGTTTGTCGCCGGATGATATGGGGCAGAGGTATAATGTTTCACCCCATTCTTCTTTAAGAATTTTTGGAATTCTTCCGACACGAACTGTGGTCCGTTGTCCGAACATATCTGTTCTGGCAATCCGTTCCTTGCGAATATTGTTCTTAACACCGCAATTGTCTTTTCTGAAGTAGTGGTATTCATCTTGATCACTTCTGGCCATTTGGAATGTGCGTCCACCGCAATTAGGAACATGGAGTCCATGAATGGACCAGCAAAGTCAATATGTACGCGTTGCCATGGGGCTGAAGGCCATTCCCATGGGTGTAGCGGTGCGATCGGAGGTGCATTTTGCACTTTTTGGCACCCAGCGCAGCTTTTTGTCAACTCCTCTATCTGTTGGTCAATGCCCGGCCACCATACATAAGCCCTAGCAAGACTTTTCATCTTAACTCCCCCCAGATGACCTTCATGCAGTTCCTTTAGAACTCTTTCCCGTAACTTGGGAGGAATAATCACTCTTGTCCCGTACATCAAAGTACCATGGCAGACGGACAGCTGGTCTCGCCTTGCCGAGAATGCCGGTAACAGAGGATCACCATGTGTTGGCCATCCCTTCACTGTCACCTCGTAAACTCGGGACAGTGTCGGGTCGTTCCTGGTTTCTCTTTCAATACTTGCATTGGTGACTGGTAAACACTCGATGATGGTCGAATGAAATAACTCAACAGGGTCAACTTTCGTCGTCTCTTCCGCTTCAGGTAGTGGCAGGCGCGACAGCCCATCAGCATTGCCATGCTGCTTCGTACCTTTGAATTCTATTTGATATTGATGTGCCCCTAGGAAAAGGGACCATCTCTGGAGTCGCTGTGCTGTCATCACCGAAACACCCTTCTTAGGGTTAAAAATGGATACCAACGGCTGATGGTCTGTCAGAAGTGTGAATTTTTGGCCCTGCAGGTAATGATTAAACTTCTTCACTCCCCATACAAGGCTGAGAGCCTCCCTATCGATCTGCGCATAGTTGCGCTCAGCGGAGGTCAATGATCTGGATGCAAACGCGACTGGCCTTTCCGTGCCATTTGGCAACTTGTGTGAGAGTACTGCCCTAATACCATATGGAGAAGCATCACAAGCCAACCGAATAGGCAGTGTTGGGTTGAAGTGAGCCAACACTTCCTCTGAGGTGATCAATTCTTTGCTTTTGCGAAATGCCTTCTTACAGTTTTTGCTCCATTCCCATGGTACCCCCTTCTGTAAAAGAGCGTTCAGCGGGTGCAGTACCGTGGATAGATTCGGTAGAAACTTATGGTAATAGTTAATCAATCCCAGAAACGACCTCAACTGAGAGACATTATCCGGAGCGGGAGCCTTTACAACTGCCTTTATCTTGTCAGGAGACTTATGAAGCCCCTCCCGGTCAATGACATGACCACAGTACGAGATCCGCTTCTGAAAGAACTCACATTTCTGCCGATTAACTCTAAGTCCATACTCTTTCAGTCTGTTGAGCACCAGTTCCAAGTTTGCGAGGTGTTCTTCATCACCATCACCTGTAATCAGAATATCGTCCAGGTAACATTGTGTGCCTGGAATTCCCTGTAATACCTGCTCCATGGCCCTCTGCCAAATTGCTGGAGCCGATGCCACTCCAAAAACCAGCCTATTATACCGGTACAAACCTCTATGCGTGTTGATCGTGAGGTACTGGCGTGACTCTTCTTCAACCTCCATCTGCAAGTACGCCTGCGCCAGGTCTATCTTGGTGAAGTGTTTCCCGCCAGACAACGAAGCAAAAATATCCTCAATCCGCGGAAGCGGATACTGCACCGTGTGAAGCACCGGATTAACGGTGATCTTGAAATCGGGGATAGAGTGGGATATGTGTTGGTGCAGGCTCGATGGGCCGAAATGGCCTCTATCTGCACTGTGGGGTTTCTGTGATTCTGTGAAATCTCCACAGATGCGAACCTTCCCTGGTTCTCCTGGCTTGTTGCTCGAAGGACGTTTCATAACGGGAACAATGGGCGTAGCCCACTCACTCCAATCTACCTTAGACAGTACACCTGAACGTTCTAGCGCTTCCAGTTCCGCTTCTACAGTAGGTCGTATTGCATAGGGTACCGGTCTGGCTTTGAAAAATTTTGGTTGTGCATGTTCATCAATCTTGATGTTTGCCGTAATTCCTTTCAGTGTTCCCAGTCCTTGCTGGAACACCTCTTTAGCATCATCCAATATTTTGGACAATCGTTTAGGTTTGACATCTGTTTCCCCGGAATCTACCGTTAGTGCTTTTAAGGAGTGCCAGTCCATATTCATTTTCCTAATCCACTCCCGTCCCAGTAGTGGTGGACCTCCTTCAGGTAGCACATATAAGTCCATTACTTGGCTTTCTTCGCCCTTGTGGACCACTTTTACCTCTATCTTTCCGATGGGGTACACTCTTTGCCCCGTGTATGTTTTCAATATAATCTCCGTATCCCGTAGGGGAATATGTTGGAATAACCTTTTGTAATCTTATTCATGACCGTCAATGCCGATCCAGTGTCCAATTCCATCTTTACTTGGACTCCTGCTATCTGAAGAGTGACCCAAATTGTCTGGAGATCTGCATCCTTACCAACGTTGTGTACTCTTAAGCTACCCAGTTCATTACTGCTAGCGTCTGAATCTGACTTCTGTTCGTTCGAACTGGTCTTTGTCACCTTGTGCACCTTTATGTATTTTCCTTGCGGTGACTTTTTGTTGCTGGTCTTCTTTCCTGACCGGCATACTTTAGCTATGTGGCCAAGCCTGCCACACGTTCTGCATTCTTGGTTTTTAAACCAACACTGGTTCTGATCGTGTGTTGTCTTTCCACAACGATAACATTTTACAGTACTCAAACCCAATTTATTTGTACTGAGTTCCGGTGACCGTAGCTGCATTACTGCCGTGCCTCTCGCTGCGGCTTCGTGTGCTGCTGCCATAGTGACTGCTTTCTCAAGCGTCAGCTCATTCTCCTCGAGCAGTCGCTTTTGTGTATCTTCTTTTAATAATCCACACACAAATTTATCTCTTAGCGCGTCTGTTAGTCCCGTTCCAAACTGACAGTACTTTGCTAGCTTACGCAATTCCATTAAATATTCAGCATTGCTTTCATCCTTCAGCTGCCTTCTGCTGTAAAATTTAAATCGTTCCGCTAGCATCAGCTGCGTGGGGTTTAGATGATTTTTCAGGACAGTAACAATCTCCTCGAACGTCTTATCCGTCGGTTCATCTGGTGATAAAAGGTGTTTCAATTGCCCGTATGTCTTCGCACCCATTAAGTTCAATAAAGTTAGTGCTTTCTCTGCATCTGGGATTTTATTTGCTTTACAATAATTTTGTATGCGTTCTACATACATGGCCCAATCTTCGATGTCGCTGTCAAAGGTATTAATGTTCCCATGTTTAGGCATCGTTGCAATTTATTTTATTTATTTTTTTTATTTTTATTTTTTTATCCCAAGATGGCGGCTTCCTGCTCTTGTCTTCGTCCTCCGCCTACAAAATGGCGGTTTTCCCGCGCTTGGCGGTCTTCACCCACTGGCTGCAGTGGCGTTTGGCGTGCCGCTGCTGCTCCCCTTTCCCAGCGGTTAGTAACTCCCCCGACGCTGTCTCCGCTTCACCGCGGCTCCCTCGGGCATTCGCGCTTCCCCGATGTCGCGCCTCGCAGCCCTTCTTGCAGCCCGGTTATTAGCACCGGCTGCGTTCGCCTTCACCGCGGCTCTCGCGCCTTCAGTTGCCCCAGACGCTGCGCCTTTTTGGCCCGAAAGCGGCCTGGCCCTTATCACCAGCCACGATCGATGTCCCCGCGCTGCGCCTTTCAGCCCGAATGCGGCCCGGCCCTTATCTCCGGTCGTGATCGATCTCACCGCCCTTATTCCTCCGTCTTCCTCCCCCCGTCTGTACAGCCAACGCGGCCGACTTTCTGCTCGCGTCGCTGACCGGCTTACCCACCACCGAGGTAGAAAGAAGATAGCTGACTGCCGCTGATGGAGGCTTCGAGTTCAGGATGTCTTCTGCACTCCGGGTTCTCGATGCCTGCCGCGCGACGTGTCTTCCAGCAGGGTGATGAGGGTGGAAGCCTCTCTTCGACGCCCGTTCTGTGGACGAAGCCGCCGTGGATATATACTGCCGCAGGGTAAGAATCGGACTCGTCGCCACTGTTAAGTCTGTGTGTTCCAGTTGTATTAAGATTAATTACTGACACAGACTACAAGAATAAAGTTTCAACAGGTCTTTACTAGTTGGAGGTCAGGACTATACTAAATACAATATCACTACACAGTACTTATATACCGGTGGTCACCACCGGTATTACGTATACAGCAGCCAGAGAAAGTAGTACATCTCTTAAGGTGGAACAGGCTTAAGTTCTCTTAAGGTGGAACAGGTTACATACACCACAATTGCGCTAGAATGATGCTGAGTGTGAGGGGTGGCTAGTGAGATGGGGAAGTGATAATGTAAATAGAGAGGAATGGGTGGAGGTGCAAGGCAAGTTGATGTGAGTAAGGGTGTGCAGGAGTAGGGTAGGAAAGGCAGAGTGATGGGGATGTGATGAGTGGCACAGCAGGATGAGGTTGAGTGTGGCTTTGCAGTAACGTTTCATGATCTACAGAGATCATTGAAAAGTTTGCACCACTGCAGCCTGGTCCTCCTGACGACATCCTGGCTTGTGTCCTCCTCTGCAATGTGCAACCAGGCCACGTTGGTGTCTTGGGGAGATCACTTCCACCCATGGGAAGAAAAGAGGACCTCCCTATGTGCTGTGACTCCCTCCACACATCGTCATCAGACCCGCTTCCTTCAATTGACCGGGAAACGCACTGGGCGAGCTTAACAAGCCCAATCAGCGGAAAGTCATTTCGGAGTTAGAACATAAGAACATAAGAAGTAGGAGCAGGAGTAGGCCATACGGCCCCTCGGGCCTGCTCCGCCATTCAATAGGATCATGGCTGATCCGAACCTAGACTCACGTCCACTTCACTGCCCGCTCCCCGTAACCCCTAATTCCCTTATCAGCTAGGAAACTGTCTATCTCCGTTTTTAATTTATTTAATGTCGCAGCTTCCACAGCTCTCTGAGGTAGCAAATTCCATAGATTTACTACCCTCTGAGTGAAGAAGTTTCTCCTCATCTCAGTTTTGAAACAGCAGCCCCTTATTCTAAGATTATGCCCCCTAGTTCTAGTCTCACCCATCAGTTCAGGATGGAGCCAGCAGCAGGGTCGGGACCCGCCACCGACATCGCCCGCCATGGACCCGCTGAGGTTTGTAAAATCGCATCCTTAGAGTGTGCCATGCATTTGGCAATTTTAGAAAAAGCAAGTTTCCACTCCTTAGGCTGGACAAGGACTTGGCATATCAATGGAGCCCAGTATGCCGTGGGTGGGGCCCCATCAGTGGGCCTGGCCTCGAAGGAGAGGCAGTTTTCTTTTTAAAAAATTAAAAATTCTGATCGGTTCTCCAGGGGCAGATAAGTGGTGCTTGCGTCTGCCTGCCCCATGCTAATTAGGTGCCCTCCTACTGACCCTGCGAACTCTGGTGGGCTCGATCCCAGCACAGTTGCTAGGATCATGACTAGTGGATTTTCGGTCCAATAGTAACCTAAAAATAATGCGCAGAAACACTTAAAAAAAATTCTCTTCAAATCCTGTATTTTACCTTCTCTGTCACTTTAAATCAACTCTATTACATCCTACAGCTACATAGGAATCCTTGACGACTGTTGTGCAGGGACATTTTTACAAATCAAAATACGGATCAATAGATCCGACCTAAAATAGTGAAGACATCAACCACCTAATTAAAATATTGAAATCAAGCTCTCGACTCTTTAGAGTCATGGGGCTAGATTTTCAGTTGCTTGCGCCAGCAGTTAGCGCCTTAAGAGAAGTGATTTCCGGGCGCTATGCGTGTAGCGCCCGGGCGCAGCGCAGTTTGCGCCCCGCCCCAAATTAAGTTGCCCGTTAGCGCCGGCGCAAAGTTTAGCGCCCGCCCGGATGCGCGCGCAGAAAATGACGTCACATCCTCGTGCAACGCCCTTTGGCCGCCCCGATTGCAAACTTCAGTCGGACCGCCCCATTGTGCGGCGGGCGGCCGGAGCGTTTGGAAAAAGGAACGCAACACAACCAGCGCGGGCCCCGGGGGGCGCTAATTAAAGGGAACGTCCTCTCCAGTATAAAGGCCATCCATTATTTCAGAAAACAGTCTTGTGCAACGCATTTCTGGAGACACAACAAGGAGGATAGCTAACTGGTTTCAAGCAGCAAGAGCCAGGTATTTTTGGACTCAGGCAACAGCGCTGCAAGTGGCCATTTGGAAATTAGAGTGTTTGCCAGGATTTGATGGGGGTTGCATGGGGTGCCAACGCGGAGCTGCAGCTCCATGTCCGTAGGGCTCGCAGACGTATTGTGAGAGGGGCAGCCCTGGCTAGAGGCAGAGGGGGCTACAGGCGTCGGCCACGTAGGCCTTACCCAGTCAGGCTATACCGCCAGCAGCGCTCCTACCTAAACATGAGTGCCGCGCGATGTGTTAAAAGGCTCCGATTCCGGAAGGGGGTGATTGCAGAGATCTGCCACCTGCTTCGCCGAGATCTGCGGCCAAAGCTCAGGTGCAGGACGTCTCTGTCGGTGGAAGTGAAGGTGACAGTGGCATTGAACTTCTATGCCACCGGCTCCTTCCAATACGCTGCTGGGGACATAGCAAACATCTCCCAGTACGGCGCGCATCGCTGCATCCGCCAGGTGACCGAAGCACTGTTCAGAAGGAGAAGCCAATTCATCTCCTTCCCCATGGCCCTGGAGAGCCAGCATCAGCGCGCATTGGGATTTTCCAGACTCGGGGAATTCCCCTTGGTGCAGGGCGCCATTGACTGTACGCATGTGGCTTTGCGGGCCCCTCTGGAGCATGGCGAGCAGTATCGCAACAGGAAGGGCTACCATTCTCTGAATGTGCAGCTGGTCTGTGACCACAAGCAGCGCATCATGGCAGTCAATGCCAGCTTCCCAGGCAGCAGCCACGATGCCTTTATCCTGCGGCAGAGTACTGTGCATGACATGTTCCAGGCACAGCCTCCCCCAAGAGGATGGCTACTCGGGGACAAAGGCTATCCTTTGTGCACCTGGCTCATGACCCCGCTCCGCGCGCCCAGGACCGCTGCTGAAGAGGCCTACAACGAGAGCCATCAAACCACCCGCAACATCATCGAGCTAACTATTGGGGTCCTCAAGCAGCGGTTCCGCTGCCTTGATCGCTCCGGAGGAGCTCTCCAGTATTCGCCGGACCGGGTCTCCCAATTTGTGGTGGTTTGCTGCATGCTACACAACCTGGCTATCCGCAGGACTCAGGCACTGCCACCTGACGTTGGACCAGCACCTCAGGAGGAGGAGCAGGAGGAGCATGAGGAGGAGGAGGAGGAGGAGGAGGAGGAGCAGGAGTACGTTCCCAGGAGGGAGCGACCAGGGCCAAGGGCCGCACGACGCCACCTTATTACACGGTACTTCTAAGCCCCCTGTCAGGGAATGGCCAGGGGCCATGAGGGAAGATGAATGCAGCCGCTCCGCAAGCCCTCAGCCGGCGAAGCCAACAAACACTAAGAAGAACAACCATGGAGACTGCATGAATAAAGATAATTTTTTATTAAACAAAAATGAAAAGCCCTTCCCACATGAATCCCCAAAAACAATAAACGGGCCCCACAAAAAGCCCAACAAACGACTCACTCCCACAAACTGGGGAGGAGCCACTCCACCTTTATTGAAACCGGGCCTCAACGTCGGCCTAACGCAAAAAAAAAGCCCTCCAAAAGCACAACCATGGGCAAAATAAAGATGGCCACCGCCATATTAAAGGAAAGCTGGCCACACCCTCTACTGAGTGGCCCGCGAGGGCGAGACCTTGGCCAGCATTTTGCCTCCCCTGCCCTGCCTGCTGCTCCTTCGCAAGCTCTGCCCAGTGGCTGCTGCGAGGCTGGGGGAAGGCGCCTGAGGCTCAGATGCCCTTCCGCCAGATGCCGCTGGGGGGCGGCCTACACGGCGTTTGGGCCTCGAGGGGCCGTCTCCTGAGTGGCGCGCCTGAGCCTGGCCACCATCAGCTGCAGCCGCTTGCCCTTGACGCCCCAGAGGGGGAATGGCGGCGACGGATGGTGCAATGTGGGCCAGCTGGCGTCTGGGATGCGCTGGCTGGTGCTGTGGCGCGGTGGCACTCGGCCGGGCCCGCACTGCAGGATCCGCAGCAATCAGCCGACGGCCGGCTTGCTGGGATGGTCCAGCGCGGCGCCTGCCCTGGCGATGCCTGCCTGAGACAGCGCGTGTGGCAGCAGTGAGTGGCCCTGTGGTCCTGGTGTGCGCGTGCATCACATCCGCCAGGGTCTTGACGGCATCAGTTAGCATGCGGCCAGTCGCGGCAGTTGCTGCCCCGAACTCGCGCACACTGGTCGCCAGCGACTCGATGGCCTCAGGCATGCGCCCCACCACGCTCATGAGCTCCGTGTGGCGCCGGTCCGAGTCGTCGGCCATCTGATCGAGCTTCCGCACCTCCTCCGAAGTGAAGGTGTCCGGACTGGAGTCGCGACTCTCCCGCTGGGGAGGAGGGGGCCGAACTAGGGGACCCTTGCCGCGTTGGTGACGGCGAGTGTGCCGAGCAGCAGCACTCCCCTCTGATCCTTCCCCCCTTTGGGGGGAAGGCCGCGGGCCACGCGCACGGCTGCTGGGTGGCTGGACGCCACTGGTCCCAGAAGCTGCATTGCCCTGCGACAGTTCCTCCAGGCACTCGTCCAGTGAGGAGGTGTCGAGCATTTCCTCCTCTCCTGCGGGACGTGACTGTTCCCCCGAAGGTCCGGCTTGCTCCTCCTCCTCCTCCTGGTTGGAGGTGCTGTCACTGGCAGCCTCAGGGTCCTGGTCGTCACCAGCTGAAAGCAGGAATGCACAAGAGTAGCTTCAGAGTGAGGAGACGGCGTCAGCGAGGGAGTTAGGACTGGTGGGATTCAGCGCATTGGTGGGACAGTGGCAAAGGAGGTAGCTCGGATGGGCCAGTGCGACGCGAGAGGGCCAAAAGGCGAGGTCCTTACCATTGCCGGGCAGTGGAGGGTCGGATACACCGCACGCTGTGGGGACAATCACACGTGCTCCCATGAGCACACACACGCGCTCCTCCAGCCGAGTGAGCTTCTGCAGCTTGGCGCGGCCACCCCTGGCACGGGCCTGGCGATTAAACGCTACTTTAGCCTGCAAGAGAAAGGACGGGCTGTAAGTGCGCAGTGAAGCCCTGATGTAGTGTGCACTGCCTCCCATGGTGGAATAGCTTGGACAGAGTGAAGCCCTGATGTAGTGAGCACTGCCTCCCATGGTGGAATAGCTTGGACAGAGTGAAGCCCTGATGTAGTGTGCACTGCCTCCCATGGTGGAATAGCTTGGACAGAGTGAAGCCCTGATGTAGTGTGCACTGCCTCCCATGGTGGAATAGCTTGGCCAAAGTGTAGAGTGCCGAATGGCCATTTGATGCTCATGACTGTCCCAATGCTGCTGGCTGAGGGCTGGCCAAAAGGACTTTCAGGTCCCTTTGCCCATCATGTCAGGTGTACATGCAAGAATGAGGAGGAGACTGGAAAGGCTACTCACCCTCACAATCCTGGTCAGATCGTTGTACTTCTTACGGCATTGTGTGTGGGTCCTGGGGGCCTCGCCGGTGAACGTCACCCTCTGGGCGATCTGCTTCCAGGCTTTGGTGTAGTCGTGGTGGGTTGGATTCCTCCCACTGTCTGGAAACAAGATCTTGCGCCTCACCTCCAGAGCTGTGAGCATGATGTCCAGATCACCCTCTGAGAAGCGCAGGGCACGCTGACGGGCCTTCTCTGGCGTTGCCATGACTCCCTGGGGCTGAGCAGTAGTGTTGAGGCCTCTTTGCAAGGCTGCAGTGTGCAGGGCGTGGCAGCAGACCAATTCGTCCCTTCCCCCTTTAAGAGCTGGTCGGCACCACGGGGTCTGCTGTCAGTGCAAAAATGACCGCACCCGTGCTGCGCCCCGCCTGGGCGCTATCCCTCTGGACCGCCGGCTTAGCGCCTAAAGAGAGTAGTGGAACGCCTCTTTTAGCGCTCCACCAACCTCTTAGGGCGAAGCCACTGAATTCCCGGCAACGGGGCGCTACTTTGGGGCGGGCGCTAACTTCGGGCGGGCGCTAAGGTTAGCGCCCCAAAACTGCCTATACTGAAAATCTAGCCCCTAGAGTCATAGAGTCATAGGCCTAGAAATTCAGTGCCCTTAGCACCGATTTTGCGGCGCTACAGGGCCTAGCGCTGCAATTGGCGCCGGTTCCTAAATTGCCTGGGGCCCTTCCGCGGCGGTAGACCGGTAGCGCTGCGCCGGCACCGATGACGTCATCGGTGTGCGCAGCGTCCCGGTTGCCGTGGTAACCCGGCCCCAAGCCGAAATTCAGTTGCGGCCGCCTCGCCAGTGGCAGCCGCAACTAAGACTCCGGCAAACGAGTGTTGCCGGAGTCTGCGCCGGCGCTTTAAGGAGGCGCGGCGGCCAGCCGCTTTCCCGCCGGCCGCCTGCCCGCAGCTCCCTCCCCGGACTTCTTCCCCCACCCCCCCCGGAACAGATGCAAGCCCGGCACTTGTCCGAGGTGCCGGGCTCATTTTTGCAGAGATTTGCGCGGGCCGCGGCCGGGTGCAGGCAGCTCCTCCTTAACGGAAGGAGGAGGCCTGCACTTCCCGAGCCTGCCGCACCGCATCGGGCGCCGCAGCGCCGCAATGCGGCGCGTAGCGCCAGTTTTCAGGCGCAAACAGCCTTCAGTAGCGCCGGCAGCCGTTTGGGCGCGGCGCTACTGAATTTTTGGCGCGCACAGCGCGACTTAGCACCGGCGCTAAATTTCCGGCGTTAAGCCCCGGCGCAGCGCAACCTCAATTTCTAGGCCATAGAGTCTTAGGGCTAGATTTTCAGTATAGACAGTTTTGGGGCGCTAACCTTAGCGCCCGCCCGAAGTTAGCGCCCGCCCCAAAGTAGCGCCCCGTTGCCGGAAATTCAGTGGCTTCGCCCTAAGAGGTTGGTGGAGCGCTAAAAGAGGCGTTCCACTACTATCTTTAGGCGCTAAGCCGGCGGTGCAGAGCGCAGCGCCCGAGTTCGGGCGCAGCGCACAGCAGACACTCTGGTGCCAGTGAGCTCTTAAAGGGGAAGGGTGCATGTGTTGTTTTCAAAGGCAGAGTCTGGGGGGGGGGGGTGGGGGGGAGGAGGAGGAGGAGGAGGAGGAGGAGGAGTAGTGGTGGTGGTGGTGGTGGTGGTGGTGGTGGTGTCCGGAAACAGAAATACGCGCCGGCGCTAACGGGCAACTTAATTTGGGGCGGGGCGCAAACTGCGCTGCGCCCGGGCGCTACACGCATAGCGCCCGAAAATCACTTCTCTTAAGGCGCTAACTGCTGGCGCAAGCAACTGAAAATCTAGCCCATAGAGTTTTACAGCACAGAAAGAGGCCCTTCGGCCCATCGTGTCTGCGCCGCCCATCCATCCCTGTCCAGTCTAATCCCATTTTCCAGCATTTGGTCCATAGCCTTGTATGCAATGGCATTTCAAGTGCTCATCCAAATGCTTCTTGAATGTTGTGAGGGTTCCTGCCTCCACCACCCTTTCAGGCATTGAGTTCCACATTCCAACCACCCTCTGGGTGAAAAAGTTCCTCCTCAAATCCCCTCTAAATCTCCTGCCCCTTACCCTGAATCTATGCCCCCTTGTTATTGACCCCCCCACTAAGGGGAAAAGTTCCTCTTTATCTACCCTATCTATGCCCCTCATTATTTTGTACACCTCAATCAGGTCCCCCCTCAGCCTTCTCTGCTCCAAGGAAAACAACTCCAGCCTGTCCAGCCTCTCTTCATAGCTGAGGCGCTCCATCCCAGGTAACATCCTGGTGAATCTTCTCTGCACCCTCTCCAAAGCAATCACATCCTTCCTATAGTGAGGCGACCAGAACTGCACACAGTACTCCAGCTGTGGCCTCACCAGCGTTTTGTACAGCTCCATCATAACCTCCCTGCTCTTATATTCTATGCCTCGGCTAATGAAGGCAAGTATCCCATATGCCTTTTTAACCACCTTATCTACCTGCTCCGCTGCCTTCAGGGATCTATGTACATGTACACCAAGGTCCCTCTGACCCTCTGTACTTCCTAGGGTCCTACCACTCATTGTGTATTCCCTTGCCTTATTTGTCCGTCCAAAATGCATCACCTCGCACTTTTCAGGGTTAAATTCCATTTGCCACTTTTCCGCCCATCTGACCAACCCGTTTATATCGTCCTGTAGCCGGAGGCTTTCCTCCTCGCAATTTACCACCCCACCAATTTTCGTGTCATCTGCGAACTTACTGATCATACTTTTTACATTCTCATCCAAATCATTTATGTAGATCACAAACAATAAGGGACCCAGCACCGATCCCTGAGGTACCCCACTGGACACAGGCTTCCAGTCACAAAAGCAACCTTCGACCATCACCCTCTGCCTCTTGCCACTCAGCCAGTTTAGGATCCAACGCGCCAAGGCACCCTGGATCCCATGGGCTCTTACCTTCTTGACCAGTCTCCTATGCGGGACTTTGTCAAAAGCTTTACTGAAGTCCATGTAAACCACATCCACAGCATTTCCCTCATCCACCCCACAAGTCACCCCTCGAAAAATTCGATCAGATTTGTTAGACATGATTTACCCTTGACAAAGCCATGCTGACTATCCCCGATTAATCCTTGCCTCTCCAAGTGGAGATTAATTTTGTCCCTCAGAATTTTTTCCAATAATTTCCCCACCACAGATGTTAGACTCACTGGCCTGTAATTCCCTGGTTTATCCCTGCTACCCTTCTTGAATAATGGTACGACGTTAGCTGTTCTCCAGTCCTTTGGTACATCCCCTGTGGCCAGAGAGGTTCTGAAAATTAGTGTCAGAGCCCCTGCAATCTCCTCCCTTGCCTCCCACAGCAGCCTGGGATACATCTCGTCCGGGCCTGGGGATTTATCCACTTTTTGGCCCGCTAAAACCGCTAGCACCTCCTCCCTCTCGATGCTAATATGTTCAAGTATGTCACAGTCCCCTTGCCCGATTTCTATGTCTGCATCGTCTTTCTCCATAGTGAACACAGATGCAAAAAATTCATTTAAAAACCCGCCTACATCCTCTGGCTCTACACACAGATTGCCACTTTGGTCCCTAATGGGCCCTACCCTTTCCCTGGTTATCCTCTTGCCCTTAATATACTTATAAGACATCTTAGGATTTTCCTTTATTTTGCTCGCCAGTGTTATTTCATGGCCCCTCCTCGCCCTCCTAATTTCTTTTTTAAGTATGCCCCTGCACTTTTTATACTCCTCTAGGGCTTCTTCTGTCTTTAGTCTTTTGTAACTGCCAAAAGCCCCCCTTTTATTTCTAATGCATTTTTGTATATCCCTTGTCATCCAAGGTTCCCTTTGCTTGTTGGTCCCACCCTTGACCTTTACAGGAACATGTTGGCGTTGTACTCTCTCTATTTCCCTTCTGAAAATCTCCCACTGTTTTGATGTGGATTTTCCTATAAGCAGCTGCTCCCAGTCCACTTTGGCCAGATCCTGCCTTATCATATTAAAATCGGCCTTCCCCCAATTTAGAACCCTTATTTCCGGGCCATCTTTGTCTTTTTCCATGACCACCTTAAATCTCACCGAGTTATGGTCACTGTCGCCAAAATGCTCTCCTACTGACACTTCCACCACTTGCCCGGCTACATTCCCCAGAATTAGGTCCAGTACCGCCCCCTCTCTTGTAGGACTTTCTACATGTTGGCTCAAAAAGCTCTCCTGGATGCACCTTAAGAATTTTGCACCCTCTAAGCCTTTCACACTCTGACTGTCCCAATTTATATTGGGGAAGTTGAAATCCCCCACTATTATTACCCTATTATTTTCGCACTTCTCTGAGATTTGCCTACATGTCTGTTCCTCTATCTCCCCCTGACTGTTTGGGGGCCTATAGTACACTCCCAGCAAAGTGCTTGCCCCCTTTTTGTTTTTAAGTTCTACCCATATGGCCTCATTAGAGGAACCCGCTAATATATCATCCCTCCTTACAGCAGTAATTGACTCCTTAATTAATATTGCTACACCCCCTCCCCTTTTACACCCCCCTCTGTCTCGCCTGAAGATTCTATACCCCGGAATATTGAGCTGCCAGTCCTGACCCTCCCTCAACCATGTCTCCGTGATAGCAACAGTATCGTACTCCCATGTGTTCAACAACAACTTCAGTTCATCCACCTTATTTGCAAGACTCCTTGCATTAAAATAAATGCCTTCCAGCCCTGTCATATTCTCTTTTGCCTTCACATATTTGCTCTGCCTTCCCAGCTGACTTGTTTTTCCCTCTGTATTTGGCCGTAAATCACCCCCTACTATAGCTCCACTCTGTACCCCAACCCCCTGCCAAGTTAGTTTAAACCCTCCCCAGCAGTGCTAGCAAACCTCCCCGCAAGGATATTGGTTCCCCCCTGGTTCAGGTGTAAACCGTCCGACTTGTACAAGTCCCACCTTTCCCAGAAGCAGACCCAGTGATCCAGGAAACTAAAGCCCTCCCCCCTGCACCATCCCTTTAGCCACGCATTCATCTGTTCTATCTTCCTATTCCTATACTTACTAGCACGTGGCACCGGGAGTAATCCAGAGATTACAACCTTTGAGGTCCTGCTCCTTAATCCTTCACCTAGCTCCCTAAATTCTTGCTGCAGGACCTCATCCCTCTTTTTACCTATGTCGTTGGTACCAATGTGGACCACGACCACTGGCTGTTCTCCCTCCCCCTCCAGAATGCCCTGCAGCCGCTCAGTGACATCCTTGACCCTGGCACCAGGGAGGCAACAAACCATCCTGGATTCACGTCTACGGCCACAGAAACGCCTATCTGTTCCCCTTACTATAGAATCCCCTACCACTATTGCTCTCCCACTCTTTTTCCCCCCTTCCTGGGCAGCAGGAGCACCCCCAGTGCCAGGAAGTTGGCCGCTGCTGCCTTCCCCTGGTGAGTCATCCCCCTCAACAGTATCCAAAGCGGTATACTTGTTTGAAAGGGGGATGTCCGCAGGGGTTCCCTGCACTACCTGCCTGCCTTTGTTGCTCCGCCTGATGGTCACCCCCTGTGCTGCCCTACCCTGAGGCGTGCACAACTCGCTAAACGTGTTATCCACGAGCCTTTCAGCATCGCGCATGCTCCAAAATTCATCCACCCGCAGCTCGAGCGCCGCAATGCAGTCTACAAGTAGCTGCAGCTGGATGCATTTCCCGCACACATGGTCATCAGGGACACTGGCAGCATCCCTGACTTCCCACATAGAGCAGGAGGAGCAGAGTACGGGTCTGAACTCTCCTGCCATGACTTACCCCTTTAATTACTTAAAAAATTTATTCAATACCCCAGTTACAGGTATGCTCTAGGGCGCTTTATTTACCAACTATCCCCACTACACCACAGAAATTTAACACCACAGAATTCAAGCTTGTATTGAAAAAAGAGAAATACTCACCAACCAATCACCTACCTGCTCCCTGGTGATGTCACACACTGATTACTTTTTACCTCTCTCCCCGCTGCTGAGTTGGTAGGCCTCGCCTCTCTCCAGTTTTTATACCGGTCTCACCACGCTGCTCCCGCTGGTCCCGACTGGTCTCGGGCCTCGCCTCTCTCCGGTTTTTATACCGGTCTCACCATGCTGCTCCCGCTGGTCCCGACTGGTCTCGGGCCTCGCCTTTCTCCGGTTTTTATACCGGTCTCACCACACTGCTCCCGACTGGTCTCGGGCCTCGCCTCTCTCCGGTTTTTATACCGGTCTCACCACACTGCTCCCGACTGGTCTCGGGCCTCGCTGGTCGCCGGGTTTTCTCCCGAGCTCCTCCTCGCTGCTCCCGACTGGTCTCGGGCCTCGCCTCTCTCCGGTTTTTATACCGGTCTCACCACACTGCTCCCGACTGGTCTCGGGCCTCGCTGGTCGCCGGGTTTTCTCCCGAGCTCCTCCTCGCTGCTCCCGCTGGTCCCGACTGGTCTCGGGCCTCGCCTCCGGTTTTTATACCGGTCTCACCACACTGCTCCCGACTGGTCTCGGGCCTCGCTGGTCGCCGGGTTTTCTCCCGAGCTCCTCCTCGCTGCTCCCGCTGGTCCCGACTGGTCTCGGGCCTCGCCTCTCTCCGGTTTTTATACCGGTCTCACCACACTGCTCCCGACTGGTCTCGGGCCTCGCTGGTCGCCGGGTTTTCTCCCGAGCTCCTCCTCGCTGCTCCCGCTGGTCCCGACTGGTCATAGAGTTATACAGCACAGAAAGAGGCCCTTCGGCCCATCGTGTCTGCGCCGTCCATCAAGCCCTGTCCAATCTAATCCCATTTTCCAGCATTTGGTCCATAGCCTTGTATGCAATGGCATTTCAAGTGCTCATCCAAATGCTTCTTGAATGTTGTGAGGGTTCCTGCCTCCACCGCCCTTTCAGGCAGCGAGTTCCAGACTCCAACCACCCTCTGGGTGAAAAAGTTCCTCCTCAAATCCCCTCTAAACCTCCTGCCCCTTACCTTGAATCTATGCCCCCTTGTTATTGACCCCCCTACTAAGGGGAAAAGTTCCTCTTTATCTACCCTATCTATGCCCCTCATCATTTTGTACACCTCAATCAGGTCCCCCCTCAGCCTTCTTTGCTCCAAGGAAAACAACCCCAGCCTGTTTAGCCTTTCTTCATAGCTGAGGCGCTCCATCCCAGGTAACATCCTGGTGAATCTTCCCTGCACCCTCTCCAAAGCAATCACATCCTTCCTATAGTGAGGTGACCAGAACTGCACACAGTACTCCAGCTGTGGCCTTACCAGCGTTTTGTACAGCTCCATCATAACCTCCCTGCTCTTATATTCCATGCCTCGGCTAATGAAGGCAAGTATCCCATATGCCTTTTTAACCACCTTATCTACCTGTTCCGCTGCCTTCAGGGATCTATGTACATGTACAGCAAGGTCCCTCTGACCCTCTGTACTTCCTAGGGTCCTACCACTCATTGTGTATTCCCTTGCCTTATTTGTCCGTCCAAAATGCATCACCTCGCACTTTTCAGGGTTAAATTCCATTTGCCACTTTTCCGCCCATCTGACCAACCCGTTTATATCGTCCTGTAGCCTGAGGCTTTCCTCCTCGCAATTTACCACCCCACCAATTTTCGTGTCGTCTGCGAACTTACTGATCATACCTTTTACATTCTCATCCAAATCATTTATGTAGATCACAAACAGCAAGGGACCCAGCACCGATCCCTGAGGTACCCCACTGGACACAGGCTTCCAGTCACAAAAGCAACCTTCGACCATCACCCTCTGCCTCCTGCCACTCAGCCAGTTTAGGATCCAGGATTCTGGCAGGAGTTTCCTACACTGTTCAAAATGCCTACAGGAATTGTACGTGATGCACAATTTGGGTGAAGACTGAATGTGACAAGTCCCAGAATGTTCTGTAATTCTATGTAATAAAAATGGAATTTGACACATTCATCAGTCAGTATAAAGTGATGGTCTGATGATAAAATACATTGACAATCACATTGTCCTCAAATATTGTCATAAAAATGATACTAAGAGACACTTATTAAAATAAATATTCCCTTTTTTTATTTAAAGCCAACTGACTGTGTTCCTGGCTGTATCTGCCCGAATGGTCAAGTGGAAGCTGCAAATGGAGCTTGCATTGCTCCTGAAGAATGTCCTTGTTTATATAGTGATGTCTACTACAACTCTGGTGCTACACTCCAACTGGAATGCAACAAGTGGTGAGATTAAACTTGAACCAAATAATAAATAAATAAAAGAATGCATCAATATCTGCATGATATTATAAAATGTTGTGGCACTGCATTATTTCTATTCTAGCAAATGCCAGGGTGGATCATGGATCTGCAGTCAAAATCAATGTACAAAGACTTGTCTAGTTTATGGAAATGGCCATTACGTAACCTTTGATGGACAACGGTTCTTCTTTGATAGCAATTGTGAATGCATTTTTGTTCAGGTGAGTCCTAACAGGGAGAAAAATAAGTTAAAATGTTATTATCAAACATAATTAGGAGAGTATATGGGTCAAGAATTTTCGCTTTGGGCCCAACCAGTGATCCGGACGCAAATTTCGCTCAAAATTGCACTAGCTTTGCAAAGTAAATTTTTTCTCAAGTTTCCACTCAAACTTATTTGCATATGTTAAATCTTCCATGAACTAGTGCAGTCGGGCAGCATTTTAGAACGTAATTTAAAAAAACATTTTTGCAATAAAAAGTATTCCTTGATATAATTAAGAGTGGTAACCTTGTACAGTTTGATTAATACAGCTGAAAATGGGTTTATCAGAAAAAAATAAGCATTTTTAATCAGTGTCCAGTCCATCACGTGTGAGTAACCCGATTTTAAATAACTGAAAATGACTTTAAAACACGATACAGAAACATTTACTTGTTTCATTGGTTTACAGTAGTCAATTTCTTCGTAAATTAAAAAAATCATTAAAGCTTTTTAAAGATGCATATTGGTGGTCCTGCGCCTAAAAAACCCCAGCTTAATTTGAAGCGCCTTTTTGAAGGCCCGCAAATGGGTGCAATTAGTGAAAACTCGCCATGGTGATGAATTCGATCTGGGGACATGGCTTGTTTTGTAGGCGGGGTCAGCTTCCAATGCGATGCTTTTTAATGTAGCGCAAAAAATGGCAGAAACTTGATTTGCGCTGGACATAATTTGCGCTTGAAATTCCTCGATCTTTTGTGCTGGTTTGGCCGATTTTGGGTGACTTACGCTGTTAATACCAACACGACCAAACGGAAACTCCAGGCCATGATGTTTCATCAGAACTGAAATAGAGACGTTGCTAATGATTTATATTGGCCCCAGATTTGCGATCAGAGGCATTCCACGGGCGGATGCCTCCGACCTGTAAAAAATCTACACATTTACCTGGTGGCCCGAGAGGTACGGAGACTTGCGATCCTGGGCCTCTCCCGGGTCCGCGCGGGCAGAACCCCATGTACACCAGGAGCGCAGGCGGTTCACAAGCCCCCCTGGGATCATGTGGGCCGGCCCAACCAATAAAAGAAGGGAATCCACATTCATACTTATGGGAGTTCTGTACGTACTTAAAAACACATGAACACATGAAATACAGTTGTAAAAAATTAATTAAAATGCTATTTTAAACTAAATTTAAATTTTTTGAAAATAATATTTATATGTTTTAATGGGGCTAAAAATAAACTTACTTTATTGGACAGGGTTTTTAATGTATAAACGAGTGATAACATTTTATTTTTCTATTTTTTAAAACTGTTATGCTGGTAAAAACTGGCCTTACGCCTGCTTTTACCCGGCGTAAGAATTTCACAGGCATTCAGCGGGCAGAAGTTGGGCAAAAAGCGCAACTCTCCACTCGCAGAGACCCTCCTACCGGGGATGCGGAACGGAGGCTTCCCGTGGGCGGATGCCTCCGACCTGTAAAAAATCTACGCATTTACCTGGTGGCCCGGGTACGATTCGCATGCCTAAACCCGGAACTTGCGCAGCCCCTATGGGCGCGTACACGCCTTGTACGCACCCATAGGGGTCGCAAAATACAGCCCAATATGAATAGCATTAACAATTGAAATGTGAATTACTAATGAGCAAGTTTGCTGTTTATAAAAAATATTATTTGTTCCTAAGGGAGACGGAAAGGATAGGCTGTCTTGCTTTAATAGTATCATAACAAAATACTTTTGTTGCATTTAAAAAAGTAATACCAGGATATCTCTACCTTTTAGAGATATTATTTAGAGATATCTTTTTGCTTTCAAAAAGATCCAACTGTCATTAGAATCAATGGAATTCAGGTCAGGCACCTCTTCCTGGTTCTTCTTCAATAAGTCAGCAGCTATGTAATTCTTGCTGATAGCACCAGGGCAGTATATATGGTTTATATTAGTGTTACAAATACTGTCACAACATGGATTCATATTTATTGCTGTTCTGAGAAAATAGCAGCTTTGTCACTGTCACTGACAGAAATTCTGCATGCACACAATTATCTTTTAGCAAGTTGTGACCTTCCTTTATTGTGTATTAAGCATGATATTTGTGATATGGTCTACCTATGGGGCATGCAATCTTGTCGATGCAGTTAGTTTTGCTGACTTCACTGATATACACAATAAATGATGCAAACTATAAAACTAGGTGAATCATCTCAGACTATATTTTGATCTCTATTTTCATTTTTAGAACCGTTTAGGACAAACTGGTGCATTTCAAATACTAATAGCAAGTGTTGCTTGCTGTGAAAATGGAGTGACATGTTCAAGAGTGATCAGAATTTTACTTGAGGTATGTGGTTTGATTTGTAATTATTAAACAGTTGCTTTTAACTGCAACTTGTATTTATATAGCGCTTTTAACATAGTAAAACGTCCCAAGGCGCGTCACAGGAGTATTATAAAACAAAATTTGATACTGAGCCACACAGGGAGCGATTAGGGCAAATGACCAAAAGCTTGGTCAAAGAGTTCGGTTTTAAGGAGTGTCTTAAAGGATGAAAGAGAGGGAGAGAGGCAGAGATGTTTAGGGAGGGAATTCCAGAGCTTAGGACCTAGGCAGCACGGCCACCAATGGTTGAGCGATTAAAATTAGGGATGCTCAAGAGGCCAGAATTTGAGGAGTGCAAATATCGCAGAGGGTTATGGGGCTGGAGGAGATTACAGAGATAGGGAGGGGCGAGGTCATGGAGCGATTTTAAAACAAGGATGAGAATTTTAAAATCAAGGGGTTGCTTAACCGGGAGCATTTGACTTAAACATTTTAATACATGTTTTTAAAATATACGTTTAAACAGGAACCATTATTTATTTTCTTCTTTCAAACACATTCTTATCTTATAGGAAGTAGAAATAAAGCTACTTGATGGCAAAGTACAAGTTTCATATTCCAATGAAGTCCTATGCATAGAAAATATATATTCACTGCACATGGTTGGACTCTATTTAATTCTTGAATTTACCAATGGGATAACTGTGATGTGGGATAAGCACACTAGAATTTCGGTAACACTGGCTCCAAAATGGCAAGTAAGTATGCTTCAAATTTTTTTTGTGTGTCATTATTAATGAATAGGAATTAACCATGGACCGAGTGAAGGCCTTGATTGGTTTTGAGAAATGGACGTATTTCATTCACTATTATTCATCAAAAAATAACAAAGAATACTACAAAACTCATTCTGACCATAGAATGTCTACAGATACCTCGATGAAATTAAGTGCTGTGTCAGTCAGGAGATGCGGAAGAGAGCTGCCAGGAATAGATTAATAGTAGAAAGGATTGTCTACAGTAAATGAGTCTGCAGAGTGCAACTTCACTGAGACGATTGTTAATTGAATATGCAAATAATTTGTAGATAGGGTTAATTGACGAAATAGATGACAGAGGCAGTTCAGTTATATTACAGTTATTCAGCATTAATTGGTTTTTAATTATAAATTTACAGTTGAGATAAGTGTCTGAGATTGATATAAATTTGTTAGATTGATAGTTGATGTCAGCATTAGATAGCCAGTCTATTGAATATATTAAAGTTTAAAAGCTTGTACTGTAGTTAGCAATGTTTCCAAAACTTGTACAACCTCGTCCTTATGAGCAGGCATGGATGAGCTGGTTTCCTCACCTTCCTCTCGCAGGAAGTTGTTAGCTTTCTGAGACATCAGAGCAATGAACCTTTGTCTGTAGCCTCTCCATGCTGGTAGCTGTATCTAGACTAGTTGGCTTCAATCTCAGCTCCGTAGCTCTCAGGAAAACATGTACATCTTAGTGACACACTTAAATTTGCCTGTATAACTTCTGTAACCTTTCTCTCTGTCTTTGGAGGTGCAATTTCTGATTTTACAGATACACCCTGCTACATAGACTAGACAATTCCTATACCTTGTACTATAAAGACTACTATAAGAACTAGAACTAAGAACTGAGGACTGAAGAATTTAGCGTCAAAACACCGTCTTATATATCCATAATAATGTCCAAAGAAACTGTAATGTATATACCTTTAAGGGGGGAACTACTTTTTACAGCTCATGTATACTGTAGTACCGGCAGTGACCACACCTGTATATAGCACTGAGTAATAACCTGTACAGTTCAGTTCCAGAGTGAGCCACGTTGAGTAAACACCTGTTGTACCGTTCTCCTGCAGTCTGCGTCTTACTACTGATGGACACAACATTGGCGACGAGGCAAATTCGATCCTACCTGCAACTCTGCATCACCTCCCAGGGATTCGTTCCTGGAGACCAGTAGATTGGAGGTCAAGGCCAGAGACACGGGCGTCGACCACGGGCAACCGCCCAGTCATCCAGCCGAGACTCGAGAATTGCGGGGGAGGCTGTTGAGAGCCAGGCTTGGCTTTCCAGTCGCGGTGGTCCAGCGAAACGGGCTGGCAACAGGTAGTGCGCAGACCCTTCCCAGACAGCGGCAGGCTAGAGCCCGACCGAGCGGCACAGCAAAGGGCCGAGCAGCGTCGACGGGAGAGAGAGAGAGAGGGCAGAGCGCACAGGGTGCAGCCGGTGTTCAGGGACCGAGCAGCGTCGAGGAGAGGGAGAGAGTCGTGCAGAAACCCGCGAGGCGCCGCCATTGCCGCGAGGACTGCCGAGAGCGGCATTGGCAGCAGCGCAGGAGAAGCGCGCGAAACCTACAGGGCACCGCCATTGCCACGAGGACCGCCGAGAGTGGCGTTGGCAGCAGCGGGGGAGGAAGGAAAGCGTGGGAGACGCCATTTTAAGCCACACCCAAAATACCGAAGAGTGGCAGTATCACTGCATTTGACAATGAAGGCGAAGATTGGACTACATATGTCGAACGAATAGAGGTATACTGCAAGGCAAATGAGGTGTCAGATGACAAGAAAGCGCCGGTATTGTTAAATTTAATGGGTGCAAAGATGTATGGCTTATTACGAAATCTAGTAACCCCAACGAAGCCAGTGGAAAAGAGTTTTGGAGACATAGTGACTGTGATAAAAATGCTAACTTCCGGGAAGTTATGTCATCACTTCCTGTGAACTATGAACTGTGAACTATGAACTGTGTACATACCTCACTTCCTGTCATATGTCACTTCCTGTTGGACTGGTATAAATACTGGTCTGTTCAGTATTGTAAGAGGCTTCTACCAGAGGCATGGTAAAGACCTCTCTTGTATATAGTGTGTTTATAAGTTACTTAAAGCTTACTTTAAAGTTACTTGATGGTAAGTCTCCTTTTTCTTACATCAATTTAAGTAACTTAGTATTTACACTGACAAATACTAGACCTTCAGACAAACTCGGAAGTTAAGGATCCAGGGAACCACCCATCATGGAGAAAATCCTTAGACCTATTCGTCTGGACTTGGACCCGAATACACCAGCAGCTGGCAGGGTATGGAAGCATTGGTATCGTACTTTTGAGAATTTTCTGGATGAATGTAAAGTGGATGCTCCTGCTAAATTGAAGATACTTGTCAATTATGTGACCCCAAAAGTGTTTGAATATGTTGATGACTGGGATAATTACGAAGAGGTGATTCGGGCACTTAAGAAACTGTATGCGAAGACCCCAAATGAGGTCTATGCTAGACATCTACTGGCCACAGCCCGACAAGGGCCAGGGGAATCAATTGACGAATTCCTGCAAGAACTTCGCAGGCTCAGCGTAGATTGTAACTTTCAGGCAGCCTCAGCTGAGCTGTACCGCCAAGAAATGATTCGTGATGCTTTCATCTGCGGGATTGCCTCTCCATTTATACGCCAGCGTCTACTAGAAAGTAAAACACTTGAGCTACAAAAAGCTTTTGACCTAGCTTTTTCACTGGATTTGGCAAAGAGAAATGCAGACCTCTATCAGCTGCCCAGATCTCGATCTGCTGCTGTAGCTGCAACCAGACAATTCAAGCGGTCTCAGGTGAACCCTATCATGGGGGAATCTAATTCTGATAATTCTGATGAAGAAGAGGAGGACGACCCCACTTTAGCAGCCTCTTGGCAATCTAGGAAGGAATGCTTCTTTTGTGGAGATGCTTTTCACCCTAGGAAAACCTGCCCTGCTCGCAATGCAATCTGCAGTTATTGCGGGAAAAAAGGACACTTTGCTAAAGTTTGCCTATCAAGGGCCTCTACGAGGGCCAATCCAGCTAAGACCTACCGAACTGCCCCAATTAGGGCCTATCAAGATGCTCCAGCTAGGACCTATCAAGCTTCCTCTCGAGCTCTCTCCCGAAGAAGCACACCGAGAGTTTTAGCCACTCTCTGTGCAACGACACCAATTACAGCTGCTTGCCCACAGAACCTGTCTCAGGCAGCCACAAAAATTTCAATTAAAGGGCATACCTTAGATGCCTTAATTGACTCAGGAAGTACTGATAGTTTCATTAAGGAACAGATTGTTGCGAAATTGAAACTACATGTCTTCCCATCGGACCAGGCAATTGCGATGGCCCAGTCATCACTTAATACCAGAATCTCCGGCTTTTGTGTTGTTGATATGACACTTCATGGTCGTATGTATCCCTCCACCCGACTTTCGGTGCTCAAAGACTTATGTAGTGATCTCCTCTTAGGGCTGGACTTCCAAAAACAGCATAAGAAACTCACCATTGAGTTTGGTGGATCCAAACCCGGACTTACTATTTCTAATATACCATCTAAATTACCTTTTTGTGCATTATCAGCAGCTTCACTTGATGAACCCTCATTATTTGCCAGTATTCCGCCTCAATGCCAACCGATAATAACGAAATCGCGGCGCTTTAATCAGGAAGACCAATCTTTTATTGCGGCTGAAATCTCTCGACTTCTAGCAGAGGATATCATTGAACCATGTTCGTCGCCCTGGCGGGCTCAAGTCGTCATTGTCAAGAACCCTCTAAAACCTCACAAACAGCGACTATGCATCGATTATTCGCAAACCATCAATCAATATACCGACTTGGACGCCTACCCATTGCCACGCATTGATGATATGGTTAATAAACTGGCCGAATACAAAGTGTTCTCAACTTACGATTTAAAAAGTGCCTATCATCAGTTACCCTTGAAGGTCTCAGATAAGCAGTACACAGCCTTTGAGGCTAATGGACGGCTGTACCAATTTCGTCGCCTCCCATTCGGGGTTACTAATGGAGTGGCTGCCTTTCAACGGGCAATGGATGGCCTGGTTAAGCAGGAAAACCTAAGGGACACTTTTCCCTATCTTGATAACATTACCATTGCAGGTCACGATCAACAGGAACACGACTCCAACCTCCAAAAATTTCGGGATGCCCTCCATCGCCGTAATTTGACCCTGAATGAATCCAAATCTGTTGAGTCGCAACCGACCATCAACATCCTTGGCTACTGCGTAGGCAATGGTATCATTAAGCCAGACCCAGAAAGACTTCGCCCGCTCCAAGAGCTCCCGTCACCTAAGAATCCGGCTTCTTTACGTCGGGCTCTCGGTCTGTTTGCATACTACGCTAAATGGATTCCTCATTTTTCGGACAAAATCCAACCCTTGCTGCATGCTAGATCATTTCCACTGGGAACAGCGGCTGTTGCAGCCTTTAACCTTCTCAAAAAACAGTTGGAGAAAGCGGCTCTTCACTCCATCGATGAGAATCTCCCTTTCGTGGTTGAATGTGATGCCTCGGAGGTGGCGATCTCGGCTACTCTGAATCAGGAAGGTCGTCCTGTAGCATTTATGTCCAGGACCTTACAAGGTGCCGAGCTACATTATCCTCCGGTTGAGAAAGAAGCCACAGCCATCATAGAGGCAGTACGGAAGTGGAACCATTTTCTAGCTCGCCAGCACTTTACATTGATCACGGACCAACGATCAGTCGCCTTCATGCTCGATAATCGAAAACGAACCAAAATTAAGAATAATAAAATACAACTTTGGAGGATGGAACTGGCCTCTTTTGGTTATACCATTCTCTATCGGCCTGGCAAGGAGAATGTGGCCCCGGACACCCTCACACGGGCATTCTGCTCCACTATGTCATCCTCCACTCTCATGGATGTCCACAATGGTTTGTGTCATCCTGGCGTTACGCGCATGCTACATTTCGTACGATCACGGAATCTCCCTTTTTCCACTGGAGATGTAAAGAAAATATGCTCAGAATGCCGGCTTTGTGCGGAATTAAAACCTCAGTTCTTCCGCCCTTCAGCTGGTATACTCATACATGCAACCCAACCGATGCAACGACTTAGCATCGATTTTAAGGGCCCAGTGCCCTCTTCAACTCGGAACACATATTTGCTCACCATGATCGACGAATATTCACGTTTTCCGTTTGCCTTCCCCTGCTCCAATATGCTGGCGTCCACAGTAATCTGCTGCCTTGAGCAGGTATTTTCTCTCTGTGGCATGCCGGCTTATATTCACTCAGATCGGGGTCCATCCTTTATGTCAAGGGAACTCAAGGACTACCTCTCAGAACGGGGAATTGCTACAAGCAAAACAACACCATACCATCCCATCGGAAATGGGCAGGTAGAGAGGTATAACGGTATCATCTGGAATTCCGTACGTCTCGCTTTAAGATCTCGGGGCCTACCAGACCAGCAATGGGAAACAGTGCTTCCGGATGCATTGCACTCTATACGGTCCCTGCTTTCTACAGCCACAAATACTACACCTCATGAGCGGTTCTTTGGATTCCAGCGTCGCTCATCTCATGGGACATCACTCCCGTCATGGCTAACTACTCCTGGACCTGTATTACTCCGAAGATACGTTCGGACGTCTAAAAATGACCCTCTCGTAGACGAGGTTGAACTAACCGATGCCAACCCCACCTATGCAAACATACGATATTCCGACGGCCGAGAATCTACCGTATCATTACGGGATCTGGCTCCCTGCCCACCAGGACCTAGTGGGACATCGGGTGATGGCATTTCACCAGGAAACTCTTGGGACCTATCGGGTACCCCTCTCCAGGATCCTGATTGGACACCAACTAGCTTGGTGCCGGTAGAACCCCGTGCTCAAGGTTGCGACCCTCCCAGTACCGCGCATGAAAGTACTGATCCGCCACAGACCAGCTCTGCACCTCCCTCTGAACAGAGGCAGTCCGACTTTGAACCTATTGGGGCTCGTACTCGAAGCCATGATCTCCCCGACCCTTCACAGGGCAATCCAGGCCACACAGACTCTGACCAATGGCCAACCGCATGTAAGCGGACCAGCGACCCTCTACGACGGGAATCCAAACGGGTGCGACTCTTCCTTGTTCGGCGGCTGCGGACCAAAAGGTAGACCACAGCCTTCTAATCCTGCAGGAGGGAAGAATGTGATAAAAATGCTAACTTCCGGGAAGTTATGTCATCACTTCCTGTGAACTATGAACTGTGAACTATGAACTGTGTACATACCTCACTTCCTGTCATATGTCACTTCCTGTTGGACTGGTATAAATACTGGTCTGTTCAGTATTGTAAGAGGCTTCTACCAGAGGCATGGTAAAGACCTCTCTTGTATATAGTGTGTTTATAAGTTACTTAAAGCTTACTTTAAAGTTACTTGATGGTAAGTCTCCTTTTTCTTACATCAGTGACGATACTACAGGAACATTTAAACCCCACACCGCTGCTGATAGCAGAAAGATGCAAGTTTCACAAACGGAACCAGCATAAGGATGAAAGCAATGCTGAATATTTAACAGAACTGCGCAAACTATCGAAACACTGCCAGTTTGGAACGGGACTGGCAGATACCTTAAGGGGCAAGTTTGTGTGTGGGCCTCAAAGTGAAGGAACCCAGAAACGGCTTTTATCTGAAAAGGACCTTACGCTGGACAAGGCTTTCAGCATTGCGGTATCATATGAAGCAGCAGCACGGGGCGCTGCAGAGATACAACAGAGACCGCAAGAATATGGCACAAACGAAATGTCATACAGAACAGAGAAGTGCTATCGCTGCGGCAGAACAACACACGACCAGAATGATTGCTGGTTTAAAGACAAAGTGTGCAGACAGTGTGGAAAAGTAGGACACATAACACGAGTCTGCAGGTCGGGAAAGAAAACCAGCAATAAGAAATCTCCAAAAGAAAAGTACAAGAAGGTACATAAGCTGACGGAGAATAGTTCAGACGAACAAAAGAGTGATACCGACTCCGAAAACAGGGAGCTGAGTTGTCTGAAACTACATAATGTGATCAAAACGGAGGATCACCGAACCATTTGGGTCACTCTCAAGATAGCAGGAGTCCAGGTAAAAATGGAATTGGACACAGGATCAGCCCTAACAGTCATAAACTGATGGGACTACGAGCGGCTATTCTCACACATACCCTTGAGAGACACAAAAATTATTTTGAAGACGTACACGGGGCAAAAAGTCTACCCCAAAGGAAAAATAAGGGTGACCGTTATATATAACGATAAGGAAACACCAAAACTAGACCTGTATGTATTGCAAGATGGAGGACCACCATTACTGGGACGTGAATGGATCCGGAAAATACAGCTGGATTGGCATTCCATACAAGCACTGACTGTGGCTGCCAAAAAGGATGACGACGTCACACCTGGGCGACTGTCAAAGATCCTAACCAACGCGCAAGAAGTGTTCCAGCAAGGACTCGGAACACTAAAAGGCATGACAGCAACAATTAAAATCGAAGAAAACGATCCGCCCAGCCGTCGAAGCAGAGCTGGAGAGTTTGGAACATTCAGGAGTACTGTCCAAGGTAGACTGGAGCGAGTGGGCTACACCCATCGTCCCTGTGATGAAAAAGTCATTGAGCAGCACGCCTGGGGAACCAAGGAAGGTTCGCATCTGTGGGGACTTTAAGGTAACAGTGAACCCAGTCCTTCACACCGTGCAATATCCACTTCCGCAGATTGAAGATATTTTCGCCTCGCTATCTGGAGGGAAATGCTTCACTAAGATTGATCTGGCCCAGGCGTATCTGCAAATGGAGGTAGAAGAAGCATCAAAAAAATACCTCACAATCAACACCCATAAAGGTCTCTACCAATACAACCGGCTGGTATTCGGGGTAGCATCAGCTCCGGCTATTTGGCAAAGGGCAATGGAACAAGTCCTGCAAGGGATCCCAGGGACCCAGTGTTATTTGGACAACATCCTGGTCACGGGCAAAAATGACAGTGATCACCTCGCCAACCTGGAGCAGGTGCTCACTAGATTGAAGGAATATGGGCTCCGAGCTAACCGCACCAAATGCGAGTTTTAAAAAAAACAGATCTCGTATTGTGGCCACGTTATCAATAAAGAGGGGTTACATAAGTCCCCAGAAAAGATTGAGGCAGTAGTCAAGGCTCCAGCACCGGAAAACGTGTCACAACTGAGGTCGTTCCTCGGGCTGGTAAACTACTACCATAAGTTCTTGCCAAATTTGTCTACAATACTACACCCACTGAACACCCTACTGCAAACTGGAGTGCCATGGAAGTGGAGTGACGAATGTAAACGAGCTTTCCAGAAGAGCAAAACACTAATCACATCGAAAGAGGTATTGGCCCATTTCAACCCAGCACTACCAATTCAGTTGGCGTGTGATGCGTCACCCTACGGCATTGGAGCGGTGCTGTCGCACAAATTATCGGATGGCTCAGAGAGGCCAATAGCCTTTGCGTCACGATCACTAACCTCAGCCAAGCGTAACTACGCCCAGATTGACAGGGAGGCCCTCAGCCTAGTGTGGGGAGTGAAAAAGTTCAATCACTATCTGCACGGGCAGAAATTCACCTTGCTGACTGACCACCAGCCTCTTGTCTTCATTTTTAATCCGAAGAAGGGCGTTCCGGTGATGACTGCGCAACGACTACTGTAAGATTCATGAAATTTTCATAAGTAATTACGCAAGAAATCAGAGTTAATAAGACAGCTTTATTGACCAAAAAGAAGCTTGTACAGAGAAACCTTTGATAAAAGGGCACACAAAATGGCCACCAGACCTCGTGACCAGCTTCTGGGACCGTTTGAATTTCTGTTACTGCAAGCCAGACAGGCTTGTGGATTGAGGACATTAAAGCCCGCGAAAAACCAGTTTCGGGAAACCGAAACTCATGGAACTGAGTATACATATTGATTAGATTATAAGTACAGGACAGATTTGGGTAGCAGGATGAGGCCCATCATGAAATGGGCGGACAATTGAATGAACACTTTAACCCATTTACTGTACAAAGGAAAAGCCGTTTAACAGCCATCAGGGCCATCTCCAGACCGATCAATATACAAGCCGAGTTACGGTGACAAAGCAAAGACATTATCGGCCCAGGAAGGCCAGTTCAGCTATCACCAACTCCCGTTATGAAGACAAAACACCCCTGCAGAGAGTTCTGCCCGCCAAAATTATTACAAAGACAGGACTATGATTTGGCGGGAGATAAGAATGTTCCAAAAAGGTATAACTGTGGATTGAAAAAAAAGTCCATGAGTAGCTTCGGGAAGTACGCTCAACGCTTCGGAGTAGCTTCGGAACTTCTACGGTACTTTTAGTGAGTTCTCCATCGGTATGCTTCGGGACAGACTCCATCGGAACTAAGCAGCATTTCGGTTCGGACCGTGTTCGGTGTTCGGGCAGGCAAGGCCCGGCCACGATGAGAAGACGACGAGGGTGGCCCAGGTACTTTTGTCGGGAGATCATCGACGACTCAGGCCGAGGAAGAAGACACCCTCAGAGGGACATTATGACTGCATAAAGAAAGCTTTTTGGGACCAGTGTCCCGCCCCGAGGAAGACCATCGGGAGATTGACGACCCAGGCCGGAGAAGAGGACTCTCAGGGCCCAGCACTCCAGTGTCTCAACATCACATCGGTAATGGATTCACCCATGTGCATCCAGTTCTTAAAGTCACGTCGGTAACGGATTCATCCGTGGCGAGCGCTCACCAAGGCTGTATCGACTGCCTCATCGCAGGAGAACCAAGAGGAAAACAAGCTGCGCCAGAACTTTCCAAACCCTCGTGACGACGGAAAGCTGTGTCAAAAGGCTGCAAACCCCTTTTCGCAATTCTTAAAGTGGTGAGCATGATCCCGAGCTCCTCAAGTCGAAACTTAGTTTAGGCCTAGGGGAGGGGGTTAAGGGTAGTTGTAATGTGTTACCCCTTTTACGATGTGCCGTGTGTTCCCCATTTCCATAGAGTTAAGTTTATAGATGTGTGCATGCTTGTAGTTTCTTTAATTTATGCATATGACATGTATTTTATAATGTTGCAAACTGTTCAATAAAGGCATCCATTTTGTGCTATTCGACCTGGTCTATTGAGTTTTTCTGCACTACAGCTTCCTGCATCTAAGTCCAAGGTCGAGAACCGTAGGGGCGAGTGGGTCGAACCACTCACGGGTAATTATTGCAAGAAGCCTGGCAGGAGACCAGAGCAAGCAAGAGAAACCCCCTACACTACAAAGATGGTCACTCTTTCTAGGGGCGCACTAGTATGAGATTGAATATAAGGGCACGAAACAGCATGGAAATGCTGATGGGCTATCAGATCTGCCACTGCCTACTGCGGAGGAAGCACCAGCAGTGGATCCTGTCGAAATATTTCATTCGACTATAGTTGAATACCTACCGGTAACTAACGCTCGTATAGAAAAGGAGACCTGAAATGACCCGACACTGTCTCGGGTATATGATTTGACGGTGAAGGGATGGCCAGCACATGGCGACTCACTGTTGCCAGCATTCTCGACAAGAAGAGAACAGCTGTCAGTGTGCCGGGGGACCTTGATGTGTGGATCCCGAGTGGCAATTCCACCCAAGTTAAGGGATAGAGTGCTCAATGAGCTTCATGAGGGTCATCTGGGAGGGGTAAAAATGAAAAGCCTTGCCAGGGCTTATGTGTGGTGGCCGGGAATCGATAAACAAATCGAGGACCTGACCAAGAGCTGCTCAGGATGCCAGAAAGTCCAAAATGCACCACCACATGCCCCTCTACACCCATGGGAGTGGCCCTCATCTCCATGGCAACGGGTGCATATTGATTTTGCTGGTCCATTCATGGACTCAATGTTTTTAATAGCCGTGGATGCGCACTCGAAATGGCCTGAGGTCATCAAAATGTCCTCCACCACCACGGAGAAAACTATTGCAGTCCTACGGACCATTTTTGCCAGGAACGGCTTGCCAGAACAGATTTGCTCCGATAACGGACCACAGTTTGTGTCCGAAGAGTTCCGGAGGTTTAGCAGAAGAATGGGGTAAGGCATTACACATCCGCCCCGTATCATCCAGCCACAAATGGATTGGCTGAGAGGTTCGTACAAACGTTTAAGAAGGCAATAAAGGCTATGTACAATGACAACATTCCGCTGCAGCATAAGGTGGACAATTTCCTGTTCGCCTACCGGAATGCGACACATGCAGTCACCAACCAGGCCCCGGCCATGATGTTCTTTAACCGAAGGTTAAGATCTCGCCTGGATTTGCTCAGACCAAACGTACGAAGAGATGTTGAGAGTAAGCAATTCCAGCACATCCATGAGAAGCCAACAAGGAGCTTCAATGTAGGGCAACCAGTCTTGGCCCGCGACTACCGAACAGAAAAATGGCAGCCAGGAACGATATGCACACGGCAGGGCCCACTAATGTACAAAGTGGACGTTGGGGAGAACATCGTGAGACGCCATGCTGACCAGATCCTAGAGTCACAGGAACAAGTCAACCCCATGCCTCGCCCATACGTACCTGGTGAGGAACCCGACGTACAGGTCGCATCTACCCCAGAAACAATAGCATCGGAAGCTGATGACCCAACCGACGACAGGGTGCCAGAATCGCCTGCGCACCAAGAGCGAGACACTCGGGAAAGGCGCTATCCAGAAAGGATCAGAAAGCCTCCCCAAAGACTGAATATATAAATGGACTATTTTCAGCTAACGTTGTATGTTAAAAGTGTTAATTGTAATTAGTTTGATACTTAATTGTTAAATGAGTGTTATGGTACTGTTAATCTAAAAGGGGAGGAATTATAATGTATATACCTTTAAGAGGGGAACTACTTTTTACAGCTCATGTATACTGTAGTACCGGCAGTGACCACACCTGTATATAGCACTGAGTAGTAATCTGTACAGTTCAGTTCCAGAGTGAGCCACGTTGAGTAAGCACCTGTTGTACCGTTCTCCTGCAGTCTGTGTCTTACTACTGACGGACACAACAGAAACCTTCTCAATTCTATTGACCTATCTGAGTGACACGTATGTTTGAAGACGAGTTGAGCCCTTTTGGTGTCATCACCTCACACAGCCCTGTTGGTACCCATGATGACCTCCAAATCTCTGAAGCACTGGAACCTAGACATGCTGGGTCACTTATTTACTCTTTAGCTTCTCAGGTCTTTGCTCATAAAGGGCCTAACACAGGTTGAGATAAGGCAGGACTCCTACATACCCCTCTTAACAAGCCGTCTCTGGGCTTGTGGTCTTTATGGCTTGTCTTCTATCCCTGGTAAGGAATGCTTTGTTTGTATAAGCCTTTGTGGTTTATCATTAGCCCTTTCCTTTTTCAGCATTCACTCTGACTGCTAACTCCATTTTGAGGATATATTTAAGTCAATTCTTAGGACATTTCTCCTATAAGACACTTGTTGGGCTGCAAAGCAAAGGTCCTCTGGACTAATTGAAGCACCTGTAGCTAGCCTTCAACATGCTGATTTCGGTTCTCCAACAATTCAAGTGTAACCTAGTTCCTCATTGTACCTGTTCTGCACTACTGAGCTTGGATGCCGGAGAGTTGTCACGAGTCAGAGCTGTGGTGGGGGGGGGGGGTTGGTGGGGGGTGGGGATGGTGGTGTGGTGTCTCTGGTCTCAGATCAAGCAACTTGAGTGGGTTCTGGTACAACAATGCAGGCATAATTAATTGCCAATGTATAAGTGTGTCATGGCAGCTTCCTGGGTAGCAGGCATTTACATGCAAGACTAACTTCTCATTAACAGAATTACAGCACTTTCTGTAGACTAAATTGAGGGGGTTTCTCCTACTGGATCTTCAACGCTGCATGATTAATTTTAATGATAACATTTTCCTGGGGGAATTTCTGCTATTCTGTAGAAAGTTCACTGTTCATTGTCTTTGCTTGGCAGGGTGCACAGAAAAGGTAATATATTGGAATGCTTGCTTGAACAGACCATCTGTCACCTTCTTGATAAAGTGGTATACAGAAAATTGACCGATGTGCCTGATGTCACCAGAGGCTGCTTGGAAGGGCCGGGTGGCATACAAGTTCAAGGCTGTAGTCACTTTAATAACCACTGAGAATGCTACGCTGTTTGTTAAACGGGCTGCATTAACATAACTCTCCAATAGCCTTTGGGGGAAGCGCAGCTTTATAAAGCATTGCCTTGTTGAAAAGGATATGTATGATCTCATGAGGTCGATATACCCTGTGGTATAGGTATTGACGGGCAGAGTTTTGCCACCTTCTATGATGTTTCACTATCCTTGCTTCCATCATTTTCTCAAGCCTATCCTCATCATCATTCTACGCATGATACAGGAACAAACATATTCCTGTAGAGAAATCCATTCCTTCCCCCAAAATGTTTTAAATATTTTTAGTGTGCACTGTAAAGCTCTGCACGATTGAGTGCCTGAGATATAAAATGGCTCCAAAGATTGCAGTCCTGCTCAATTTGCAAAAGACAAGCAGATTTACAACATTGCCTGAAGCTATAACTGCCACTCTGCTCTCCCACCTTTGGGACACCATACCCTCAATCCCACATTGGTAGTGGTGTTGATTGTTGAGGGCAGTAGCCAAGGGAAACAGTGGGGTCAAACAAACTATGCCCACCCATCCTATTTACATAAGGTGGGATGGGTTCAGGGCGGGTGCCTCACTTACTGGCAGGTTCCTTGGATGACCGGCTCTTTTTGGGGTGGAATCTCAGCCATATCATCTTCTTCTCGTTGCCACATATTCCTTCAATTACTCCTGCTGCACCGCACCAGGCGGGATTAATAAGGAAAGCTCAGCCATTGATCTGAGGTCCATGCTGTAGATTTCAATCAAAGGACTCTTTAGACAATATCTGTTCATCTACTCTGCTCATCACTGGAATGCTACTGGTACCCCCTAGCCCACAGGGCCAAGCTTCCTCTAAGGTTCCCCCCTGCCCCAGCCCTGAACTCATCTTTCTCCAGTTTCTCTCCGATCTCCCCTCATGACCTTTCTGCGCTCATCTTGTCTATGAGACCCACCTCCTGCTCCCTCGACCCTATTCCCACCAAACTGCTGACCACCCAACTTCCTTTTCTGGCTCCTATCTTAACTGATATTGTTAACGGTTCTTTCTCCTCAGGTACTGTCCCCCTCTCCCTCAAATCTGCCGTCATCACCCCTCTTCACAAAAAAACAAACCTTGATCCCTTCGTCCTTGCAAACTACCACCCCATCTCCAAGCTCCCTTTCCTCTCCAAAGTCCTTGACTGTGTTGTTGCCTCCCAAATTCGTGCCCATCTTTCCCGCAATTCCATGCTTGAATCCCTCCAATCAGGTTTCTGCCCTTGCCACAGTACCGAAACAGCTCTCATCAAAGTCACAAATGGCATCCTTTGTAACTGTGACAAAGGTAAATTATCCCTCCTCATCCTTCTTGACTTGTCTGCAGCCTTTGACACGGTTGACCACTCCATCCTTCTCCAGCACCTCTCCACCATCGCCTAGCTGGGTGGGACTGCACTCGCCTGGTTGCATTCTTATCTATCTAATCGTAACCAGAGAATCACCTGCAACAGCTTCTCTTCCCACTCCCACATCGTTACCTCTGGTGTCCCCCATGGATCTATCCTTGGCCCCCTCCTATTTCTCATCTACATGTTGCCCCTTGGCGACATCATCCGAAAACACAGTGTCAGTTTCCACATGTACGCTGACGACACCCAGCTCTACCTCACTACTTCTCCTCTCGACCCCTCCACGGTGTCTATGTTCTGTGTGTTTAAATTGTCAAACTGCTTGTCTGACATCCAGTTCTGGATGAGCAAAAATTTTCTCCAATTATATACTGGGAAAACCGAAGCCATTGTTTTCGGTCCCCGCCACAAACTCCGTTCCCTAGCCACTGACTCCATCCCTCTCCCTAACATCTGTCTGAGGCTGAATCACACTGTTCGCAACCTTGGTGTCATACTTCACCCTGAAATGAGCTTCCGACCACATAGCCGCAGCATAACAAAGACCGTCTACTTCCACCTCCGTAACATCGCCCGTCTCCGCCCTTGCCTCAGCTCATCTGCTGCTGAAATCCTCATCCATGCCTTTGTTACCTCTAGGCTTCACTATTCCAACGCACTCCTGGCTGGCCTCCCACATTTCACCCTACGTAAACTTGAGGTCATCCAAAACTCGGTTGCCCGTGTCCTAACTCGCACTAAGTCCCGTTTGCCCATCACCCCTGTGCTCACTGACCCACATTGGCTCCCGGTTAAGCTGTGCCTCGATTTCAAAATTCTCATCCTTGTTTTCAAATCCCTCCATGGCCTCGCCCCTTCCTACCTCTGTAATCTCCTTCAGCCCCACAACCCCCGAGATATCTGCACTCCTCTAATTCTGCCCTCTTGAGGATCCCTGATTATAATCGCTCAACCTTTGGTGGCCGTGCCTTCTGTTGCCTAGGCCCTAAGCTCTGGAATTCCCTGCCTAAACCTGCCTGCCTCGCTACCTCTCTTTCCTCCTTTAAGATTCTCCTTAAAACCTACTTCTTTGATTAAGCTTTTGGTCACCTGCCCTAATTTATCCTTTTGTGGATCGGTGTCAATTTTCTTTTGTCTTAAAATACTCCTGTACAGTGCCTTGGGACGTTTTACTATGTTAAAGGCGCTATATAAAAACAAGTTGTTGTTGTTGTTCCCTCGGGACATCAGTTTCTAATGGGAGAAATTCATTGAATACGGGATTGAAGTCAATCCTGAATAAGCATTAATGCTAGGCTATTCATTGATGTAGATTTGAAATACTTACTCCCAGGAGCGAATTTAGAAGCATAGGTAAAATTACTACATAATCAATAGCAAATCACAAATTACTGCCCCTCAAAGCACACTGAGGGCTGGATTTTACCAACTTTGATAGGTCCGTGGCGGGTGCTGACCCCGCAGCTGTCTCCATCCTGGCCTCCGACATGATTTTATGTCAATTGGGCTTGTTAAGCCCGCCCTTCGAGGTTCCCGGCCAATTAAAAGGAAGCATGTCTGATTACGTCATTTCATGACACGTCATCAGCCGGTTTCCTTAAAGTGACCATGTCCAAATTCATTTTGACATTTGTGCTGTCAGTGTTCTGCAGCATTGAGGTGCTGCAAACACTGACAAGCACTGCACAAATGATCACGGCTGCACCCAGGCTCTCCAATGACTCCTTCCATATGATTATGGAGGGAGTCACAGCATGCAGGGAGGTTCTCTTCCCTTCCAATGGGCGGAAGAGACCTCCCCAGGACACCAACGCAGCCTGGTTACACATTGCACAGGAGGACACAAGCAGGGATCTCGTCTGGAGGACCAGACTGCAGTGTCACAAACCTTTCAATGATCTCAGATCACGAACGTTACTGAAAAGCCACACTCAACCTCATCCTGCTAAACCACTCATCACCTCCCCAGCACTCTGCCATCCCTACCCTACTCCTGCACATCCTTACTCATACCAACTTACCTTGCACCTCCACCCATCCCTCTCTATCTACATTATCACTTCCCCATCTCACTAGCACCCCTCACACTCACCCTCATCCTTGTCCAATCATACCAACTAACAACACACAAGGGTAGGCACATGGGTGTTTTATGCAATGTTCATGTAAAGTTTCTGTTAATGTGTTGTCAAACATTGAAATCTTTATTTTCAACACTTTGGACAGATTTGTGTGCACCTTTGGAAGTGTCTTAGCGAGTTGCAGTGAATGGTGAGACATAACGGTACAGCATCAAGTGAAGTAAATCTGGCCATGGTGACACCAGCACTGTGTCCTGTGCAGCATCAGATGTTTGCGGGGAAGGTTGGTGTTGTTGTTGGTGATGCTGGTGTGCCTGGTGATGTTGGTGTTGGGGCTGATCATGTTGGGATTCTGAGGACCAAGGTGAGATTTTTTTCAAGGGCACCGATGTTGCTGCGATAGATGGCAGCTGAAGTTGAGATGACAGAAGCGATCTATCAGTGGTGAGATTGGTTGCTCCAAGGAGGTGACAGTGGATAGAGAGTTTACTCCAAACACTTCCAAACTGCATACAGCTCAAAAGTGTCTTCCAAATCCTGAAGGCTCAAACTTTTGACATTGGAAAGTGAACAGCTGTGAAATGGTAGCTATTATACCACTTTTGCAGCTGTCACCTATTCACAGCAATGGAGAGTCACTGAAAACCCGACCTACTTACCTGACGTGATACCCCCAGCGACGGGAACCTCGTGAAAAAGTTGGAAAAATTACTAGTAGGTGGTAAAATGCTGTTCAACTACCTTTAAAGACCCTCTTAGAGGGTGATTTTCCCATTGGAGGCAAGTTTCGGTTTGGGTGTGCTTCAAACCCGCCTCCACCGTCAGGTGGGAAAAGTTTGCGATTTTCCCCTAATTGGCCAGTTGATTTCAGAGGTGTGGGTTGCCCTGGGCCAATTAGTCTTTTGGGACTGAAACTCGCCTCTGTTGACGTCACTTATCCAGCTTCATTTAAGGGCTGCTTGCTGCCTTGGCTCATTCCACTGGTTTTTGGTCGATGCTGCACCACCTCCAAACTTTCATGACAGAGAAGAATGGCCAGCTCCAAGGCAAGGGCCTCCCCAAGGTTCTCGGATGAGGCTCTGGGTATCCTGGTTGAGGGGGCGAGAGCTAGCGGGGAGGTGCTCTTCCCCTCATCTGGGAGGAAGAGGCCTCCCAAAGAAACCAAGGTTGTGTGGGTCCAGCTGGCAAGGGAGATCACCTCCAGACCTGTGTGCAGCAGAACATGGCTGCAGTGCCGTAAAAGGTTCAATGACCTTGTAAGATCAGCCAAAGTGAGTATACCATCAGCTTGACCCTCCTTCTGCTCCCCTTCCTCTCTCATCACCAGCACTCTGCATTGTCAACCTCCTCCTCCACATCCCACTTTACCCTTACAACCCTTGCACCCTCCATCATCCCTCTCACTCTATGAACCCAATCACTTGACTATTCGATGATGCTGACCTCACACTCCCTTTCAATGTTATGCAATGACAACGCCTAACAATGCACAGGGAGGGCCGCTTGCACATGGAACCTCACTCTATCTTTGTCTCCTTCTAAGCATCTATGCTCTGGACTCTCTACCCTCACTCCATCATTCTCACTCTAACTCCACTTGTCTCCCTCACTGCCGGAAAAGAGAGCCCACAATAGACGGTAAAGGGCAAAGACCGGAGGAGGTCCACCTTCCCTTGCCCATCTCACCCAGGCTGAAGAGGCAGCCCTGGACATCACCGGCGTGGGGGACGGACAGATGGGCGAGGCAGAGCAAGCTGGTGACAGAATAGTTTTGCATCTCTCTCATTTACTCTGCTTGAGTGACTGAAATGGCTGCTGGTGTACATTATTAGAATGTGACTTGCGCATCTGCACTATTGCATGTGCATGCCACACTTCCGTGAATTGTCTAACCCATGCCTTTACTCCCCCACAGGACCATCCACAGAGCCCCACCCCACTGTCGACGAGGAAGAGGCTGAGCAGCAAGACTCCTCGGGAACCTGCAAACTCTGAGGACGCAGGGTCAGCAGAATTAAACGCACCCAGCACCAGTGCAGATACGCACACCTCGGTCGGACCTTCGGGACATAGAGTAGTGTTGTCACCGTGTGTTTCACAGATCACAGGTGAGCATCAACAGGTGGTGGAGACAGGGACAGCAGTGGAGAATCCTCGTCGGAGGTCGCAGGACTCTCCTAGCTTTGATCCGCTGCATGTGGACCCTGTGCTTCTGGGTCCATCCAGAAGAAGAGCAGTGCTGGAACTCCAGGAGCAGGTGCAGGAGTCTCTGACAGTTTTTGCCTCCAGGGTCACTTTGAGTGTGGAGAGGATGGAGGAGTCCAACGGTAACATGAGCAGAGCCTTTGTGGAGGCAATGGCGCATGAACGCACCACCATGGAAAGGATGGCTATCTCCGTGGTAATGATGGCTACCTCTCTGGAAAGGGTGTCTACGGTAGAGGAGAGGATGGCTACGGCTATGGAGGACCTAAGTCGCCAGAGTCTTGAAAACATGGTGAATGTTCAGAATAGACTGACATCACTGGAGGAGCGATGGGCAGCTATTGAGCAGAGCAACCAGAGCTTCATGGAAGTCCTTTTGAGTAGGACTGCCAATGCAGATACGGGTCCCCATGGCCCCCCTGATGTGCAGCAAGGTGCTCTCAAGCCACTTGCAAGCGCTGAGGTGGACCTGACCCATGAAGTAAAGTTGGTGGCAGAGAACAAGGAAGTGGTTGCTCCTCTCCAAGCGCTCACACTTCCATGCCACTGCGTAGCCCTTGGTCAGAGCCCCACCAGAGTCCGCACCCAACTGAGATGGATGTCTCAGTCCCTGCACTGCCGTAGGATGAGCAGACGTTTGGCAAGCCCTCACAGGCTCGCAAACCCAGAGGATGCCCGCCAAAGATGTCTAGGCAGGAGCAGCATGAAAGTGAGCAAGTGGCCTCCACTTCTGCTGGAGCCACAGGGGGAGCACCACGTAGGAGCACGCGCAAGAGAAAAATAAAGCACCAGTAGTCACAGGGGTAGGCACTTGGGTGATTGTTTCTGTTTATTGATGAAATGCCATCCCTGTGTGAATGTATTAAAATGAGGTGATAGCAAACTGTTGGTGTGATGGCATTTGTTATTTCAGCTTAGGCAGCTCCACATTGTGGGCTCCATGACACTTGCGTGGTCAGGTTGGTGGTCAGAGTGAAAGGAGGCCAGAGAGTGATGTCCATTGTCTATCATGTGTTAAGAAGGAGCCAAGCACATGTGCCACAATGGGAAACCTAGGCAAATCTAGCCAAGATGAGTGCATCCCTTGCATCACAGGCAGCCATATGCTTGTGTGCTGCCACTGCTGCTGGTAGATGCACCACAGCTCGCTCCTCCTCCTTATCCTCATCCTCATCTGAGGAGGCTATGTACTGAGCCACTTGCTCATCAGGAAGCTGCAAGCCACGATGCTGTGCCATGTTGTGCAGTGCACAGCAGACCACGACCATTCTAGAGACCCTGGCTGCTAAATACTGCAGGGCTCCACCTGATCTGTCAAAGCATCGGAATCGCATCTTCAACAAGCCAATGGTTTGTACGATGATGAACCTGGTCGAAATGTGGCTGGCGTTGTCGCGCTCCTCAACCTCGTTAGCTGGCCTCCTGATCGGCGTCATTAGCCACTTCTTCAGAGGGTAGCCCTTGTCACCAAGGAGCCATCCGTTAAGTTGGTTTGGCGGATTGAGGAACGGAGGAACACTCAAGTGCCGCAGGATGAACGAGTCATGGCAACTACCACAGAACTTGGCGCAAACATGCAAAATCTCCTCCTTGTGGTTACACACCAGCTGTATGTTGAGGGAGTGAAAGCCCTTGCGGTTGACAAAGATAGCTGGGTTGTGATAGGGTGCCCTAAGGGCCACATGTGTGCAGTCTATGACACCCTGCACCATTGACAAGCCTGCCATATTTGCAAAGCCAACCGAACGTGCGGTTACACTTGCTTAAACCCTTGAGAAGTGGATGTAATTGTGCGCGTTTGCGATAAGGGCATCGGTAACCTGCGCGATGCAAGTGTAGGCGGCCGACTGGGAGATGCTGCTGATGTCTGCTGATGATCCCTGGAAGGAGCCTGAGGCAAAAATGTTGAGTGCGGTGGTGACTTTGACAGCCACTGGTAAGGGGTGTCCACCAGTTCCTCTGGGCTCCAGGTGTTGGTGCAGCATTGCACAGATGTCTCCGACAACCTCTCGTGAAACTCTCAGCCTCCTTTGGCACTACTGCTCACTCATGTTGAGGTAGCTCATCCTCTGTCTGTAAACCCTGAGAGGGGGGTATCTCCTGCGGCGACGTGCTTCCATGCACTATGCAGCATCAGGTGGGTGAGCAGGAGGTTGGTGCTCCTGCTGCTGTTCCTCATCCGAATCTGAGGTCCATGATGAAAGGAAATAAATGGTTCCCATGCTGCTGGCAGATACCTCTGTTGGGGAAACGCTCAGTCCAAGCGGGTTTTCCAAGGAGGTCCCACAGTTGTGAGATAGACGCTGCAGCACCTCTGACTTCGTTAGGCCTGCTAAAAGTGCGGAAAGACCTTTGAAACACAGGTTCTGCCACCTGCAACTGATCCCTGTTGAAAGCTCCATTTTAATGCTGGAGCTGCAGCTGTGAGGAGGCCACCCACTTGTCAACCCGCCAGGATTAGCTGGTGTGGTTTAGGAGGGCCGTGCAACACACAGAAAATGTGGTAAAATAACAAAGGCCTGTCAAAATAGGATTATAGAGGCCCTTAACTACTTTTTAAGGGTCTTAACTACCTCTCTCGACTGATGGAGGCGGGACCGAATCACACCCATGAAACCCGCCTCCGGCAAAATTGCGCAGAGGCGGGCTGGAGGAGGGTTCCGAACCCGCGCTCACTTTTTGCCATTTTCCCAACTGTCCTTCCAAACCCGCCTCCTCGGGATTGGGAAAATCGCAGCCAAAATGTCGGGTCTGCAAAGCTCAGGCAGACCCGGCACTTGGGAAACTTGCACGGAGGCGTGTTCAGAGCGGGATCCTGACCCGCTGTCAATCTTTTAGATTTTGACAGCGGACCTGCCTCCAAACCTGTCCTCTGCATGCCGGCAAAATTCCTGCCTTAGTGTGTGCTAACTTTAACACACAGAGCAAATTAAACCTTTTTTAAGATCACATTTTACTGGACAAATGTCTAATCATAATGCAGTATACAGTTTGATTTAAACCATGGGGGAGAAATTTGGTTGGTTAGAACCTCCTGTTAGCGCTTGGGGGGGGGGCGCTAACGGGGCGCTAAGGGGTTAGTGACCGGGCATGGCGAATACAGCGATGCCTGTGAACTTCAGTGCCGGTTTAGCGTTTACCGCCTGGGCCTCTAGCGCCTCGCAGATCGTAACATCATAAAGTGTGCAGCGCCCCGTTAGTTGCCCCAGATCTGAAATTGCCTTTCGCCCCCTGCTGTATCACCGGGCGTGAACAACAGTAGGAAGAGAAGGCGTTGGCAACTCGGCTGGCCGTTTGGGGAGTGCTAATTAAAGGGAATGGTTTTCAGGTAGGCCGACCTTTATTATTTGCACCTCTGGTGCCTGCTCAAAGTTTTTGATGTTTTATTGCTCAAGATGTCCAGCCCTCCACTTTGTGAGAGTGTTTGGGGCTGTAATGGCAGTCGTGCAGGTCGCCTTGCATCGCAGAACTACCAACAAGTAGGTTGTGCACCAGCATTGGCCCTTCCCTTTAAGCAAGGGAAGCAGCCTCTGATGCGGTTAGCCATGTGCTCCAAATTGTTCAGTGCTCTGCTGCTACGCCCTGCTCTCGGACTTTAGCGCCCTATGAGAAGTGGTTAGCGCTTGATTTAGTGCTCACTTCCCTCTTGGAGCGCCGAAGCTGAATTTTCCAGCAGGAGAGAATCATTAGTGCCTGGCGCTACTTTTTCTACTTTTCAAAATTTAGCAATTTCTAGCCCCATATCTGTATTTTTTGTTACCGTTGCAAAAAAGTTATTTTACTGTGTTCATTTTTAAATATCTTTTGACTGTTAACCATGTGTGGATCTAAATTTCTGTAACTTGTTAATTAATAGTAATATATTTTTTATTTAATTGACATACTTAGTGTATCAGCTATTATAATCTCCAGTCTTGACTGTCCCTACTTTCATGATTGCTGCATTTGACTATAAATCTTTTGAAATGATACTTTAATTACAAAACTGCGCTGCATATATTAACATTAGCTGAACTGTTGTCAGCATCCAAATAATATCACCCAAGCAAAGACAAAAAAGAGACTTTTCTGTACTAATTAATTTCAGCACTTTGTTAAGCTGTAAAAGGTTTACAACCACTATTTATCCTTTCTGCATTGTTTAAACAAAGTTACTATTTACGGGGGACGGGTTGGGAGGGGGTTGTAAAAAACTTACAGTGAGGTCCAAGGTTAATTTCCATGCAGAAAATACCTTTTAAAGATAAGTGAAGAATTTTAGCATCAATTAAAATGGAAAAATAGAACAACCATAAAATATCTTCGCTGGTGCAAATGGTAAGTTAGTTTGACATTATGTTCATAATTTTGATTACTGTAGTTACATAATTTGTTGATAAATGTAATACGATTGGACTTGATCAGAAAGGTATTTTATCCTGAGAAAATATGTTCAATTAAAATGTTGCTGTTCTCAGTTATATAATCATTCTTTTATTGTTCTGAACATTTATTACAGAACAAAGTATTTGGCCTCTGTGGAAATTACAATTCCCGTACTGAAGATGATCTAACGACAAAGTCAAATTGTTTGGTGACCAATCCTCTGGGATTTGCAGTAAGCTGGAAATCTCCAAACCCATGCAAAGTAACAATGACTCAAGCTTCCCCTTGTGACCGCAATCCATATTGTTACTCATGGGCTGCAAGGAAATGTACCATCATTACTGGAGTCAATTTTAAAGACTGCCATAAAAAGGTAAGCAAATGTAAGAAGTCACACAACACCAGGTTATAGTCCAACAGCTTTATTTGAAATCACAAGCTTTCGGAGCGCTGCTCCTTCTTCAGGTGAAGTGGAGAAATGCATAAAGACACAGCTTATATAGTCAGAGAATCATGTCAGATGTTTACAGGTAACCTTTCCAACTGCCATTTATCACACCTCGGCAGAGAGATAATCACAGCAGTCAAAGGTGTGAATGGTGTCCAAACAGGTCAGTCAGGGAAACATTACATCAAAGAACAATGAGGTGGGGTCACAAGGGGTCAAATATTGCAGATGCTGGGGTCTGTATGAAAAACAAAAAAACAGACAAAAAACATTTTTTTTGGCTGGAAATCACAGCAGGTCCGGCCGCATCTGTGTAGAGAGAACAAGCCAATGTCGACTCGAGTCTGGATGACCCTGCATCAGGTGGGGTTACATGTAGCGTGACATGAACCCAAGATCTCGGTTGAGGCCGTCCTCATGGGTGCGGAACTTGGCTATCAGTTTCTGCTCGACGATTTTGCGTTGTCGTGTGTCTCGAAGGCCACCTTGGAGAATGCTTACCCGAAGATCGGAGGCTGAATGTCCTTGACTGCTGAAGTGTTCCCCGACTGGGAGGGAACACTCCTGCCTGGTGATTGTTGCGCGGTGTCCGTTCATCCGTTGTCGCAGTGTCTGCATGGTCTCGCCGATGTACCATGCTCCGGGGCATCCTTTCCTGCAATGTATGAGGTAGACAACGTTGGCCGAGTCACATGAGTATGTACCATGTACCTGGTGGGTGTTGTCCTCACGTGTGATGATGGTATCTGTGTTGATGATCTGGCATGTCTTGCAGAGGTTGCTGTGGCAGGGTTGTGTGGTATCGTGGTCGCTGTTCTCCTGAAAGCTGGGTAATTTGCTGCGAACGATGGTCTGTTTGAGGTTAGGTGGCTGTTTGAAAGCGAGTAGTGGAGGCGTGGGGATGGCCTTAGCGAGGTGTTCGTCGTCATCGATGACATGTTGAAGGCTGCGAAGAACATGGCGTAGTTTCTCCGCTCCGGGGAAGTACTGGACGACGAAGGGTACTCTGTTGGTTGTGTCCCGTGTTTGTCTTCTGAGGAGGTCTATGTGATTTTTCGCTGTGGCCCGTCAGAACTGTCGATCGATGAGTCGAGCGTCATATCCCGTTCTTACAAGGGCGTCTTTCAGTGTCTGTAGGTGTCCATCGCGTTCCTCCTCGTCTGAGCAGATCCTGTGTATTCGCAGGGCTTGTCCATAGGGGCTTGTCCATAAAGCTGTTGGACTATAACCTGGTGTTGTGTGACTTCTTACATTTGTCCACCCCAGTCCAACTCCCGCATCTCCACACCATAAAAAGGTAAGGAATAATAAGAAATATGTCTATATATGATAATGTCAAGAAAGCTTTAAAATAAAAAGAGGTAAGGATTCTTGCAAAATGCTCATGTGTTTTCTGACACTGTGGTCTAACATTCCCATCAGGTTGACCCAACTCCATACTATGACGCTTGTGTCGAGGAAGCTTGTGCCTGTGACTTGGAAGGGAAATATCTGGGTTTCTGTACCGCTGTAGCAGTGTATGCAGAAGCTTGTAATAAAGCTGGTGTTTGTATTGACTGGAGAACCCCAGACTTCTGCCGTAAGTAGCAATTTCGCTATGCATGATAATCACGAACCATTTTAAGGAGAAAGTAAATGTACTTTTCATTGCTCAATAAGGCTGGTTATGAAACTCATCTTAAAAAATTCCTACTGTGCAGGAGATATTTAAAATGCAAGTATATTTCCCTTCCCATCAAGGATCCACAATTGTTTCTCTACAAAGTTGACAGGCAGACCCTTATCTGATCAACAATGGGACTGATCAGTGAATAGCTCCATAGGAAGTAAGACATTGGCCCAGAAATTCGGGTCGGAGGCTTCCCGCGGGTGCAAGCCTCCGACCTGCACTTACCTAGCGTGCCGGCTGTTGTGCTGTGGGCCCGTGTGGGATTCCGATCCTGGGCCTCCTCCAACTGCTGGCGCGCAGTGCTTGCGTATCCCAGGGGCGCAGTTAGTTCGATGCGTCCCCTGGGATCACGTGGGCCATGGAGAGCCAATGGTAGCAGGGAATGCCCATTCATAAAATTGACAGGAAGAGCTGTCAAAACTATAAATACTATAAGCCCCAAAACATCACTAAAACTTCAAATAAATTACCAAAAAAAATCACATTTTTAAAATAACTATAAATTACATAAAATAACTTTTAAACAATAATTTAAATTTTTGAAAAAATTAATTACATTTTCTAACGGCTAAAAATAAACTTACCTTTCTTTAAAGTATTTAAAAATAATAAACCTGTGGAAAAAATGTTTTAATTTTAATTAATTCACCACTTACCTTGTTAAAAGCAAGCCTTGCGACTGCTTTTTACATGTGTAACTCCTGGAGACTTACCCTCCCGGAGAAACCTGGAAAAAAAACGTAAGTTCCATGCGCAGGCGCTGCATCTCCGGCGCACGCGTTCGACCTCTAAACCCCTTCCTTTAAGGGAACGGAAGTTCCGGTTTCCCGCGCATGCGCAGTGCATGCACAAAACCAGCACTTCCGTTGGGCCTACGGGTGAGTATCCAGTGCGTACTCACCCGTGGAGACCCGAATTTCTGGGCCATTATCATTCTTTCTGAACCTGGATGCTGATCAGATGACACCTTGCTAGGAACTTCAGTACTTGCTGCAAGAAGTGGTGTATACATATAGCAGTAAAGTTGCTTGCACCCTTCATGTAATTAATCTCAAACTTGATGCTATTGGCTCCCTGTATTGCTCCATTCTGTTCTACCATTACGATTGATATCAAATTTCCTCCTCACCAACTCTATTCTATCCTCTGCTCCTTGAAGCTCATTAAAACCTCTGGTCCTGGTTGTATTCCTCCCATTATCCTTAAGATGTGAGTCATGGGGGAATCTTGTTCCTGTCCTATGCAGTCTTTTCAAACTCTCTTCCTTTCAGTCCATCTTTCCTTCTTAATAATTTGCTTATATATATTCTATCCTTAAAAAAGGGAACATCTTCTTACCTTTCAAACTGCAACTGAATTATCTCTCCTTTCCTTGGACATTACCAACATCTTTGACAGGGTCTAGTAACATGAATTTTTAAAGAAATTATATGGCCACCAACCAAAACTATTCATGGTTATCCAATTTCTTCTTATCACATTCCGTGCTGTATTTCATGGCTCATCATCTGACTCTCTATTCACTGAAGGGTTTCCCAGGGCTCTCATCTCTTCCATACTGTTACTTCTCCGTATCAGTGACCTCCAATCATCAACTAACCCTATTCATTCTTTTGCTTATGATATCACCCTACATTTATCAAATTCCTATAGACTTGGTGTACACCTAGTCGTCTGGCATTGTAATGGTTCAATGATGATAGCTTGATCTCCATACCCCGGTTTGAACTCTGGCCCACTTCTTGGTGGCTGAGTAGCAACAACAACAACCACTTGCAATGTGAGTTAGAAAGTCACCCGCTCCAGAAATGAGAGCAAATGACCGGCAAATGATGGACAATCAAGCAGCCGGGAGGTCGCCTATCGAGACCAGGTAGGTGGTAGAATCAGCTGCCGAGGCTGTTTCATTCCTGCTCCTCCTGGTCCCACAAACAAAATTAGTTAAAAACATACCTTTTTGGCGCATCATCTGGCCTCGATCCTCTACCCTGCCAGGTTGGTCTGGCGGAAAATGTACTGACATCATCGGGACCCGACATGTATATGTAACAAAGGCCCCTGCCAGCTTTAGGCGGTATCCTTACTGCCTGCTCAGTTGAGCAGGTTACAATTGGGAAACGTCAGCTTCCGGGTGGGTAAGTAACCTGGGTGATTTTAACCGCCCATTAGCCCAGTTTCTACTAGACGGGGGGGGGGGTGCGGGGGTGGGGTGGGGTGGTGGAGGCTTACAATCACCCCCATGTCAACACATGATGGATTGCATACCATGGGGCTGCGCCATTTCAATGCTGGCAAGATGGTTGGGCACCTGGATTTATTTTGCATGATTGTTTGTGATCTATTTCATATACAGGAAACTTTGGCTTATCCGGAGGTTGTATGTCCGGAAACCTCGATCTAACGGCAGAAATCAGCAGCCGTTTTGTTAGGTTTTTTTTCTTTTTTTTTCTTCTCCTAGCATTTTTTTAAACGGTCAGTCTCTGGAAAGCCTCTCTGAAGCTGTTGCTAAGCTACAGAGATGCTTCCAAGGTACGGGCCGACTGTTTACAAGCTGTTGCTAAGCAACAGTGTTTGTTGTCAGATACAGAGATTAAAACCTCCGTATCCTTCAACATTAGCGCTGATCTGTCCGGAAGTTTTCATAGATCGGCATCACGCCGGTCCCGTTGGTGCCGGATATCGCGAAGTTTCCTGTATCAGTTTTTGAAAATGGGCCTTTGAGTCATATTTGTTGAAAGTATGGGTTGGTATTGTCACAGCAGTGTTACCTGCTTAATACAATATGACTGGATATGGAAATATCTTCCTTGGTGATTAGACAATTGTGCTGATGAAAGCCATTTGGAACATCAGTGTCCTGTACAAGCTAGGGTGAGATTTATCGATATGCCTCTGGGCAATTGTGTTTCTGACTGGGGGATGGTGTGGGCTTAATTGTCTATCATTGCTTGAGAGTGTTCATGCAACGTAGTGATGATGTTAGCAGGCCATGCAGTGTCACTAAATGTGGTGGTGTGGGCAGTATCGATGGTTGTTAATTCAGCTTTGCAGGGCTAATGTTGACTTTCTGTGGATTGAGATAGTGTGAGACCCATACCATGATGAGCATTGTTATAATCAAATATTTGCAGTAATTGAATGTGCAGAGGATAATATTGCCTACTGGCTGGGAATTGTCTCTCAGGAGCTTATAGCTCTTGACAACTTGTAAACTCAACTTGTGGGTTTTTTTTGCAGGGAAGGTATTTTATTTGACTTCCTGGCACACACACCCATGCTTAGAATATTCCACAAGAGTTATATGCCTTTTGTAATATTTAATAAATATGTATTATTTATATTTTATATTGCAGCTATATACTGTGACTATTACAATCGAGATGATGAATGCAGCTGGCACTACAAACCATGTGGAACGACAATTGCAAAAACATGCAGTGACCATTTCATTGGCAAGAAGTTCTCTGCAGTTCTTGAAGGTTTCAAATTTCTGTTCTAGCTAGTTTATGGTTTAGTTATAGATATATCTCAGAATTAACTTTTAAAAATATATTTCAAGGTTAGTAAGAATATAAGTTCATTTAAGTATGTACATATGAAGTGTGGCATTGTAGTAATAATGAGATAGCAAACCTTGCTTCAAGCTTATATTGAAAATTAGGCCTATAATCTGTACTCAGCAGTCTGAATGAAGCATATGTTCCTTATGGTATCAACTGTTACAAAAAGTTGATGTGCACAAACTGGTGAAAAGTAACTGCACTGCCAGTGAAGGTAATAGCTGCTCTAATCTTCTGTGGCAATGGCACCTTCTTGGCGCACAAAGAATATTTAACCAGCAGCAGCTGTTAATGATGAACTGCTGTTATTCGGGACATGCCAGAGACCCTCTACACCGGTTCACATAGTTCATTATGGATGACTGGCAGGAGGAGCAAAGGCAACTTGGGTTAACCAGCTGGCCTACTTAAGTGCAGGGCATTATTGACTGCACGCACATAGTCAATTGTGTGCCAGTTTATAATTCTTGAAAAAGCACGGTTTCTGCTCCCTCAACCTTCACATGGTGTGCAGCTACATTTGAAAAGCATGTACGTGTAGGGTTTTTTTTCCTGCTCTCTTGCCCGTTCTGGCCTCCTGCCAGGCTTCGTGCAAGAATTACCCTTGAGTGGTTCGACCCACTCCCCCTACGGTTCTAGACCTTGGACTTAGATGCAGAGAACAGTAGTGCAGAGAAAAGGACTCAATAGACCAGGCTGAATAGCACGAAATGGATGCTTTTATTTTTAAACAGTTTGAAGCATTACAAAATACATGTCATAGGCACAGATTAAAGTAACTACAATCATGCACAAATTTATGAACTTGACTCTATGGAAATGGGGAACACACGGCACATCGTAAAAGGGGAAACACATTACGATTTCCCTTAACTCCCTCCCCTATACCTAAACTAAGTTTCGACCTGGGGAACCTGGGATCATGCTCACCACTCTCGAAATCGTGAGAAAGGGGGGGTTCGCAGCCCTTTTGGCACCGCTTTCCGTCGTCACGTGGATTTGGAAACTTCTGGCGCAGTCGATATTCTCTCTCTCTCTCTCTCTCTCTCTCTCTCTCTCTCTCTCGAGGCGATGGGGTAGACACAGCCTCGATGAGCGCTCGTCAAGGTTGAGATCCACTAAGCCTGTCGTGGATTTTTGTTCATGGAGTAGAACAACAACCCAATGGGATGTTGAGACACGGAAGTGTCAGGCCCGGACTGTCTTTTTTGTCTCCGGCCTGGTCGGTTCTCCAGAGGGTTTCTTCTCCGTCGGCCTGGGTCGTCGATGATCTCCCGACCCCAGTTCCCGGGCCACCCTCGTCGTCTTCTCGTCGTGGCCGAGCCTTGTTTGGCTGAACACCGACCACGTTGTCCTTTTACCGAAACCGTCCGTCTTTAAAAAGACGAAAACGTTTTCATCGATTCTGCATCTGCCGAAGTGGAAGAGGCGCCGATCCTGGCCCCGTCCGAAGAAGTTGAAGTAACGTATATGGACTTTCAATCCATAGTTATACTCTTTTGGAACAGTCTTATCTCCCGCCAAATCATAGTCCTGTCTTTGTATTAATTTTGGCGGGCAGAAATCTCTGCAGGGGCGCTTTGTCTTGTAACGGAGCCGGTGATAACTTAAACTGGCCTTCCTGGCCGATAATGTCTTTTAATGTCTTTTGCATTGTCACCGCGGCTCGGTTCGCATATTGATCGGTCCGGAGATTTTCCTTGATGGCTGCTAAACGGTTTTTCCTTTGTACAATAAATGGGTATGAGTGATTTTGCATTGTCCGCCCATATCTTGATGGGCCCCATCCTGTACTTGTAATCCATTGAATATGTATGCTGTTCCTCTGAGTTTCGGTTCCCAGATACTGGCTTTCGCGGGCTCACTGTCTTCAATCCACAAGCCTGTCTGGCTTGCAGTAACAGAAATAAAATGGTTCAGAAACTGATCACGGGGCCTGGCGGCCATTTTGTATGCCCTTTTATCAAAGGTTTTTCTGTGCAAGCTTACTTTGGTCAATAAACAGTCTTATTTTATCCAGTTTTCTTACGTGATTTTTGCTGAAAATTGCGAATCTTACAACGTTAACGCACACAACCACAATTATGCACGATTTCTTCATATTGAGGTAGTCCAATATGACTGAATGTTGTGAATGGGAAGGTTGGATGGAAAGCTGTAGGGATTTCCTCTCCAGTCCAATAATTTGACCTGACTATATTTGCATCAGAAGAAGTATTTTTTTTTCTTAAGAGATGCAAAGTATTTACTTTAATCAGTAATTGTGTTAGATAACTATCAATCTGCATATGCTCAGTGTGTTTTCCTAGCATGGTTACCAACATTCACGCCTAAAGATTGTGCAAGCTGCAAGTTTTGCTTAACCCACACATTGCGGGGAATTGTCCCAGCCCTGGGGAGGCGGGAAGGGGATTAGAGCCAATAACTGCCTGTTAACAGGCAGTTTTGAGGCTTATCCCCATTTTACCCCTGCAAGTGTGGGCTTCCTGATGGCTGCGAACCTCGCCAGGGTCAGCGAGGCAAGCAGTGGGTCTGCGGGGGTGAGAGGGATTGAAAGGTCCACTGTAGAGGTGAGTGATGGATGCAAGTGTGGAGAGGTAAGTATGAGAGGTGAGTGTAAAGTGTTGGAAAAAGTTTCCTTACCTTTGTTTCTTCCTGCAGGCTTCAACCCTTGGGGGTCCGGAGGTGCCTCATCTCAACGGCAGAGGTGACAGAATGGCTGCTGCATTCTCAGATGCAGCAGCCATCTGGTTTCTGCTGAGGAGAGAGCTTTTGGTGAGCCTTCTGTGCAAGGGCTCACCTTAGAACAGAGATTGTCAGTGTTCTCAAAGCTGTCAAAAGCTGACAATTCACCTGTCAAAATTTTTTCAACAGATGGAACGTTGACGCTGATGTCCTCTGTCACCGGCTTTCCCTTAATTGTCCGGTAAGCCTGCAGGGCAGGCTTAACAACGTCAATCAAGGGAAAATAGCGTGGGTTGGCCAGATGTTGTTGGGGCGGGACTGAAACCTGAAAATCATCAGTTCCACTCCCAGCACACCCCCATTGACAAAATCCAGCCCATTGAAGTTGAGCACGCATATAGGGCTCAATTTTGCCAGGCCCGAGGAGGCAGGATTGGAGGCGTGAGTTGTAAAAATTGAAAAAAATGGTGGGTGGCTCCGATCCCACCTCCAAGCAATTTTCCCACATTCGTGGTTTCAGACCCCGTTTCCATCCCGCCTCTAAGAGGTGGGATAGCCCCTTAAGGCCCTTAACTACCAATTATTTGCCTCTACAATCCCATTTTGAGAGGCCTTTCTGAATTTATACATTTCCCCTGTGCTGCACATCTCCTCTGGAACACGCCAGTTAATCCTGGCAGCCTCACAAGTGGATGGTTTACTAACAGCTGCAGCTCTACCATTAAAAAGGAGTTTTCACTGATGATCATTTGCAGGTGGCAGAACTTTGTTGTCTTAGGTCTGGGGGAACATTTAGCAGGCCTACTCATTGTTGTGGAAGTTTGGAACCTGACACACATCAAAGTGTGACCTCCTGGGAAACCCCTCTCCCCACATTGAGCGCTTCCTCAACTTAGGTAAATGCCAAAAGCATGGGAATCATTTATTTCCTTTCCTCCTGGACATCAGATTTGGACGAAGACCAGCCGCGGCAGCAGCAGAACCCTGAACATCAGCACCACCAACTGCAGGAGCAACAACAGGAGCTCCAAGCTGCTGCTCACCCACCTGAAGCTGCACAGGCCAGAAGGCGCCAGCGCATGGAAGCACTCGGTGCAGGAGATACTCCCAAAACAGGGTCGACAGACATAGGATCAGCTATCTCAACATGATTGAGCAGCAGTGCCAAAGGACGCTCAGACTTTCGCGAGAGGTAGTGGGTGACATCTGCGCAATGCTGCAGCAAAACCTGGAGCCCAGAAGATCCAGTGGACACCCCTTACCAGTGGCCGCCAAAGTCACCACCGCACTCAACTTTTTTGCTTCAGGCTTATTCTAGGGATCAGCAGCAGACATCAGCGGCGTCTCCCAGGCGGCCGCACACACTTGCATCATGCAGGTAACCGATGCCCTCTTTGCCATCGTGCACAATTACATCAATTTCTCCAAGGCTCAAGCAAGTGTAACCACGTGTGCGGTTGGGTTTGCCAATCTGGCAGGCTTTCCAAGGGTGCAAGGTATCATTGACTGCACACATGTGGCCCTTAAGGCACCCCATCACAATCCAGGTATTTTTGTCAACCACAAGGGCTTCCACTCCCTCAACATACAGCTGGTGTGTGACCACAATTTTGCATGTTTGCGCCAAGTACCCTGGCAGTTGCCATGATTCCTTCATCCTGCGGCAGTCTAGTGTGCCTCCACTTTTTAGTCCGCCAGACCAACTTTTCAGATGGCTACTTGGAGACAAGGGCTATACCCTGAAGACGTGGCTAATGATACCGTTGAGGAACCCTTCCTACAACGCTGAGGAGCGCTACAACTCCAGCCACATTTTCACCAGATCCACAATCGAGCAAACCATCGGCTTGCTGAAGATGCAATTCAGGTGCCTTGATAGATCAGGTGGAGCCCTGCAGTCAGGGTCTCCAGAATTGTCGTGGTCTGCTGTGCACTTTACAACATGGCACAGCATCGTGGCTTGCAGCTGTCTGAGGTACAAGTGGCTGATCGCATAGCCTCCTCAGATGAGGAGGAGGAGGAGGACACCGACAACGAACTGGTTGCAGAGGCACATCAACCAGCGGCACCAGCATGTGAGCACATTGCTGCCCGGAATGCAAGGGACACACTCATCTTGGCCAGATTTTCTTAGCCTGCACAATCAAACACTTTTGCCTCACACCTTCTTACCAGAGCATCGACAATGGACAAGAACCTGCAGACTCCTATCACTCTGACCTCCATACTGAAAATTGTAAGTCGCCCTAAAGCCTCAATGTGGAAGACCCATTTTCGAAATGACATAGGCCACAACTTCAACAGTTTGCCATCAAAAGTGTTTATCATCACAATTCACGGATGGCTTTTCAAAAATAAACACAACAGAACACCCTTGTGACTACTTGTGCTTTACCTTCCCCTTACGCGTGCTCCTACATGGTGCTTCCCCTGTGGCTTCAGTAGATGTGGAGGCCCCTTGCTCACTTTCTTGCTGCGCCTGTCTCGACACCTTTGGCAGGCGTCCTCTGGGGTTGCGAGCATGTGAGGGCTCGGCAACAGTCTACTGCTCCTGCGGCTGTGCAGGGGCTGAGACGATCACCTCAGTTGGGTGAGGACTCTGGTGGGGCTCTGACCGACGGCATTGCAGTGGCATGGTCGTGTGAGCGTTTGGAGACGAGTCCCCACTTCTTTGTTGTCTGCCACCAACATCCCTCTCATGGGTCAGCCCCACTTCAGAGCTAGCAAGTGGCTTGACAGCACCTTGCTGCACTTCAGGGGAGCCATGAGGACCCGTTTCTGCACTGGAAGTCCTACTCCAGAGGACTTCCATGAAGGTCTGGTTTCTATGCTCAAAAATTGACCATCGTTCCTCAAGAGATGCCAGTCTATTCTGAACAATCACCATGTTTTCAATACCCTGGCGACTAAGCTTCTCCATGGCCGTAGCCATCCTTTCCTCGACTGTAGCCATCCTCTCCTCTATGGTAGCCAGCCTTACCATGGAGTTGCCATCCTTTCCATGGAGGTTGCCATCCTTTCCGTGGTGATGCGTTCATGCGCCAATGCCTCCACAAAGGCTCTGCTTATGTTTGCAATGGACTCCTCCATTTGCTCCACACTCGCAGCGACCCTGGAGACAAAACCTGCCAGAGACTCCTGCACCTGTTCCTGGAGTTCCAGCACCGCTCTCCTTCTGGATGGACCCGGAGGCACAGGGGCAACATGCAGCTGAGCCGAGCTGGGAGAGCCCTGCGCCCTCCGACGAGGACTCTCCACTGCTGTCCCTGTCTCCACCATCTGCTGATGCTCACTTGTGATCTGTGATACACCAGGTGACAACACTACTCTATCTCGCAAAGGTCCCACCGAGGTGTTAGTGTCTGCGCTGGTGCTGGGTGCGCTGAATTCGGCTGACGCTGCACCCTCAGAGGTTGCAGCTTCCTCTGAGGAGTCTTCAGGCTCAGGCTGTTTCTACTGGACAGTGGGGACGGGGGCTCTTGATGGTCCTGTGGGGGAGTAAAGGAAAGAGTTAGAGATGTGAGATAAAGGTTGCATGCTCATTGAATTGTGCAGATGATCATAAGTCAATCTGTTAGAGCACCAGAATCAAGATCAGTCACTCATGCAATGTCAATGAGAGAGATGCAAAACTATTCTGTCACTAGCTTGCTATGATGCACCCGTCTGTCCATCCTCCACTTGCGCATCGTCCTCCACTCCCACAATCTCCAGAGCTGCCTCCTCTGCATTGGTGAGCTGGGCTACTGAGGGTGGCCCTCCTCCTGTTTTTGCCCTTTCCCTCTTACTGTGGGCTCTCTTTTCCTGCAATGAGGGAGACAAGTGGTGTTTGAGTGAGAATGAAGGAGTGAGTGTAGAGAATCCATAGCATAGATGCTTAGAAGGAGAAAAAGATGGAGTGAGGTGCAAAGATCAAGGGCCCTGTTGTGTCCGTGTGTTGATAGAGACACTGAAGACAGGAGTTGGTTTCACAGGTGTTTACTAAACAAAGTCTGGAGGGAACTAACTGATACAACGCAATATACAGGCTTATATAGCCCGAGTGGCCATTACCGGCATTACAGTACACATGGGGCTCTTAAAGGCACATACACTACAATTCCTCCCCTTTTAGCCAACCAGTGCATAATATGTTAAGTAATTATTAATTACATGTTACAAGAAAAATAATCTACACATTGCTGCAGTTAATTAATTATGTCAGTCTCTCTGGAGGCTTCCTGACTCGGTCCGGATAACGCCTCGGTGGTGTAATAGTTTCTGGTGGTGTAGTAGGTTCTTTTGGCAAGGCTGATTTGGCTTGAATGCCAGTGTCGGGTTCATCGGGTTCCAGTATCCCCGGATCGGAGGTAGATATGGGTATCTCTACTTCATCGTTAGGCGTATAGAGTTGTGGTGTAGGTTGTCCCTTTTCGGATGACTCTATGATTTGGTCAGCATGGCGCCTTATTATGCTTTCTCCGATGTCCACGGTATACATCAGCGGTCCTAGTCGTGTGCAGATAGTTCCAGGCTGCCATTTCTTGGTACGGTAGTCCCGGGCCAAAACTTGTTGACCTATCTGGAAGGTTCTAGTTGGCCTTTCATTCATGCCTTGAAATTGCCGGTTCTCCACGTCCCTTCTGATGTTGGGCTTGATCAAATCCAGCCGGCATCTTAGGCTTCTATTGAAGAACATCATGGCGGGAGTTTGGTTTGTAACCATATGTGTTGCATTCCTGTATGCGAACGAGAAGTTATCCACCTTGTGCTGAAGTTTTATGTCTTCATTACCCATGGCCTTTATGGCCTTCTTGAAGGTCTGGACAAACCTTTCAGCCAATCCATTGGTGGCGGGGTGGTATGGGGCGGACGTGTAGTGCTTAACCCCATTGGTTTTTAAGAACTTCCTCAATTCTTCGAACACAAATTGCGGTCCATTATCAGAACAGATCTGTTCCGGTAGCCCATTCCTGGCAAATATGGTCCTTAATACTGTAATGGTTTTTTCCGTGGTGGTGGAGGACATCTTTATTACCTCCGGCCACTTGGAGTGTGCATCAACCGCGATTAAGAACATTGAGTCCATAAATGGACCAGCAAAGTCGATGTGTACCCTTTGCCAGGGAGATGAGGGCCACTCCCATGGATGTAGAGGGGCTTGTGGTAGAGCGTTTTGGACCTTCTGGCATCCTAGGCAGCTCTTGGTCATTTCTTCGATGTCTCCATCGATACCTGGCCACCATACAAACGCCCTGGCTAGGTTCTTCATTTTCACTCCACCCAGATGCCCCTTGTGAAGCTCCTTTAGCACTTTATCCTGGAGTTTGGGTGGAATCACCACTCTGGATCCACACATCAAGGTTCCTCGGCACACTGACAGCTGTTCTCTTCTTTGCGAGAATGCTGGCAACAGTGGTTCGCCATGTGCTGGCCATCCCTTCACTGTTAAATCGTAGACTCGTGAGAGAGTCGGGTCATTTCTAGTTTCCCTTTCAATGGCAGAATTTGTTACTGGTAGACATTCGACTATGGTAGAGTGGAAAATCTCCACTGGGTCTACAGTAGGTGCTTCTTCTACCATTGGCAACGGTAGGCGCGATAACCCGCCAGCATTCCCATGCTGTTTTGATCCTTTGTATTCTATGTTGTATTGGTGTGCCCCTAGAAAAAGGGACCACCTCTGTAGCCTTTGCGCTGTCATAATGGGAACACCCTTTTTAGGGTTGAATATGGAGATGAGGGGTTGATGGTCAGTCAACAAGGTAAATTTTTGTCCGTGTAGGTAATGGTTGAATTTCTTCACTCCCCATACCAGGCTGAGTGCTTCCCTGTCGATTTGGGCATAGTTACGCTCAGCTGAATTCAATGAGCGTGACACAAAAGCTATCGGCTGTTCCGAGCCGTCAGGGAATTTATGCGATAATACTGCTCCTACGCCATAAGGGGATGCATCGCACGCCAGTCTGATTGGCAGTGATGGGTTGTAATGAGCCAAAACTTCTTTGGACGTGATTAAGTCTTTGCATTTATGGAAGGCACGTTTACAGTCTTTGCTCCATTTCCAAATTACTCCTGTTTGTAGCAGTTCATTAAGAGGGTGTAGAAGAGTTGATAAGTTCGGTAAAAATTTATGATAGAAATTTATTAATCCCAGGAACGACCTTAATTGTGAAACATTTTCAGGTGCTGGGGCTTTTATGACTGCTTCAATTTTTTCAGGTGACTTATGCAACCCTTCCTTATTAATTATGTGGCCACAATATGATATTTGATTTTGGAAAAATTCGCACTTGGGGCGATTTGCTCGTAGGCCTCGTTCTCTCAGCCTAGTGAGCACCTGCTCCAAATTGGCAAGGTGCTCATTGTCGTTTTCCCCTGTTACAAGGATGTCGTCTAGGTAGCATTGAGTCCCCGGAATCCCTTGGAGGACTTGCTCCATAGCTCTTTGCCAGATAGCTGGAGCTGATGCTACTCCGAAAACCAGTCGATTGTACTGGTACAGACCTTTGTGTGTGTTTATCGTGAGATTTTTTAGAGGCCTCTTCAACCTCCATCTGTAGATATGCCTGTGCCAAGTCAATTTTGGCGAAACGTTTCCCTCCGAATAGTGAGGTGAAAATATCTTCTATCCTCGGAAGAGGATACTGTACCATGTGAAGGACCGGGTTTACAGTCACCTTGAAGTCTCCACAGATGCGAATTTTTCTCTGTTCTTCAGATTATTCAATGCTTTCTTCATGACTGGGACGATGGGTGTTGCCCACTCGCTCCAATCTATTTTGGATAATACGCCTGCCTTTTCCAAATTCTCCAGCTCTGCCTCGACTGCTGGACGAATTGCGTATGGCACCGGTCTTGCCTTAAAAAACTTGGGAATTGCTGCATCTTCCACTTTTATTGAGGCGGTGATGTCGTTCAGGTATGACGTCATCATTGTTTTTTTTCTTACTGGTCACCGTCAGTGCCTGAATGGAGTGCCAGTCTAAACGTATTTTCCTGATCCATTCACGTCCCAACAGCGGTGGACCACCATCTTGTAGAATGTATAAATACAACTTTTGTATTTCCTTGCCGTTGTATACAACAGGCACCCTTATTTTTCCTTTGGGGTATACTTTCTGCCCCGTATATGTTTTCAAGATAATGGATGTGTCTTTTAAAGGTATATGCGGAAATAGCCGCTCGTAATCCCGTCGATTTATGACGGTCAGAGCTGATCCTGTATCTAGCTCCATTTTAACTGGGGACCCTGCTATCGTGAGGGTAACCCAAATGGTCTGGTAATCATCTTTGGCAATTACATTATGTAATTTGAGACAGCTTAGTCTCTTGTTTTCGGAGTCGCTATCGCTCTTCTGGCCTTCGGAGCTACTGTCCGTCATCATTTGTACCTTTCTGTACTTTTCTTTATTGATTTTTTTTTTCCTGTCTGTGGATTTTTTTTGTCCAGATCGGCATACCCGTGCAATGTGTCCAATCTTTCCGCATTGCCTGCATGCTTTGTCCTTGAACCAGCAGTCCCTCTGGTCATGGGTGGATCTGCCGCAGCGATAACATCTCTCGAAACCCTGTGTCATTTCATGGGTGCCGAAGTCCTGTGTCTTTTGTTGTATCTCTGCAGCTCCTCTTGCGGCTGCTTCGTATGATACAGCCATACTGAAAGCCTTGTCCAGTGTTAAATCTTTTTCAGAAAGCAGCCTTTTCTGTGTTCCTTCACTTAGGAGACCGCAGACGAATTTGTCTCGAAGATAATCTGCTAGTCCTGCCCAGAATTGGCAGTGTTTTGATAGCTTTCTTAATTCGGTGAGGTAATCAGCATTACTTTCATTCTTGTGTTGATTTCTCTTGAAGAATTTGAATCGTTCCGCTATCAGCAGCGGTGTTGGGTTTAAGTGCTCCTGTAGGGTATCAACAATTTATTTAAAATTCTTGTCCTTTGGTTTGGCTGGAGTGATTAAATTTCGTAACAGCCTGTATGTCTTTGCGCCCATTAGATTTAGCAGTACTGAAGCTTTTTTTTCATCATCTATTCCATTTGCGGTGCAATATACCTCCACTCTTTCCACATATGTGGTCCAATCCTCTATCTCGTTATCAAAAGCATCAATATTGCCAGACTTAGGCATCCTAGAAAAAAAATGCCGCTTCCCGCGCTTTTCTTTCTTTTCTGCAGAAAAGATATGGCACTTCCCGTGCTTCCCCGCCGCTGCTGCTGATGACAACGCTGTTTCCCACGGTTTCCGTTCTTTTTATTTATTTATTTACAGTTGGAGACTCGTTCCCGCCGGACTCTCTCTCTAGGTCTGAACGCCGACCTGCTTGCAGCGCCGGCCGTCTCCCGAGTGCTCCCTCCCCGTCTGTTACTGCTTGCCTCCGCTTTCGCTGCTTGGCCTAGCTGTAGAGCCAGCCGCTGGAGCCCCAGCCCGACGCCCAGGAAGGATTATTGCAGTACCTGCCACCAGCTTGGCTAGCTGGTGAAACCAGAGCTTTTTCTTTTTCTTGATTTTTCTTCAACTTTGGACGCCAGAGGAATCGATGTCCTTGAGGTGCTGCCAAATTGCAGGTAAGTCCGTTTCCAATTCGTCGCCACTGTTGTGTCCGTGTGTTGATAGAGACACTGAAGACAGGAGTTGGTTTCATAGGTGTTTACTAAACAAAGTCTGGAGGGGAACTAACTCATACAACACAATATACAGGCTTATATAGCCCGAGTGGCCATTACCGGCATTACAGTACACATGGGGCTCTTAAAGGCACATACACTACAGGCCCTCCCTGTGTGTTGTAAGTTGTTGGCATTGCATCACAGTGATAGGGAGTGTGAGGGCTGCATAGTCGAATAGTTCAGTGAATGTGAACATAGAGAGAGAAGGAATGGGTAAGGGTGCAGTGATGTAAGGGTGAAGTGGGATGTACAGGAGGATGTTGGCAAAGCAGAGTGCTGGTGTTGAGAGGCAATGGGGATCAGATTGAGGGTGATGGGAATGTAATACTCACTTTTCCTCTGCGGAGAAGTTCAGGAAACCTCTTTCGGCATTGCAGCCAGGTTCTGCTGCACATAGAAATAGCATTGACCGCCTGTGCCACTTGCAGCCACACAGCTTTAGTCTGTTGTGGAGGCTTTTTCCTGCCTGAGGAAGAAAAGAGCACTTCCTTGTTAGCTCTTGCTCCCTCCACCAGAGCTTGGAGGGAGGCCTCATCAAATTTAGGTGCACACTTTGGCCGAGTGCTGGACATACTTGCAGAAGGAATCACTCAGAACAATGGTCACAAAGTTGAAAGGCTGAAAAAGAAGCAAGGCTGCTTGCAGGCCTTAAATCCAGCAGCATTGATGACGTCATCGGACGCGAGTTTCTGTATGAAAAGATTCATTCGGCCTGGGGTTCCCACACGCTGGAAATCAAGTGCCCAATTAGGGCATAATCGCACTTTACATCGGAGTCGGGATCCTGACACGACGACCACCTGACACGCCCTCCAATGACAAAATCCAGCCCATAATGGTGCCCATGCCAAAACCAGGGTGCGCAATTGCATAGAATGTACAGTGCAGAAACAGGCCATTCGGCCCTTCAAGCCTGCTCCGCCATTTAATATGATAATGGCTGATTCTCTATCTCAATACCATATTCCTGCTCTCCCCATACGCCTTGACGCCTTTTGTGTCTAGAAATCTATCTATCTCCTTCTTAAATATATTCATGACTTTCCCTCCACAGCCTTCTGTGGTAGAGAATTCCACAGGTTCACCACCCTCTGAGTGAAGAAATTTCTCCTCATCTCAGTCTTAAATGTCCTACCCCGTATCCTGAGACTCTGATCCCTCGTTCTAGACTTCCCAGCCAGTGGAAACACCCTCCCTGCATCCAGTCTGTCTAGCCCTGTTAGAATTTTATACGTTTCAATGAGATCCCCTCTCATTCTTCTAAACTCTAGTGAATACAGGCCTAGTCGACCCAATCTCTCCTCATACGACAGTCCTGCCATCCCAGGAATCAGTCTGGTGAACCTTCGCTGCACTCCCTCTATGGCAAGTATATGCTTTCTTAGGTAAGGAGACCAAAACTGCACCCAGTACTCCAGGTGTGGTCTCACCAAGACCCTGTATAACTGTAGTAATACATCCTTGCTCCTGTACTCAAACCCTCTTGCAATGAAGGACAACATACCATTTGCCTTCCTAACTGCTTGCTGCACCCGCATGTTTGCTTTCAGTGACTGGTGTACAAGGACACCCAGGTCCCTTTGTACATCAACATTTCCCAATCTATCACCATTTAAATAATACTCTGCTTTTCTGTTTTTCCTACCAAAGTGGATAACTTCACATTTATCCATGTTATACTGCATCTGCCATGTATTTGCCCACTCACTCAACTTGTCTAAATCGCCTTGAAGCCTCTTTGCATCCTCCTCACAACTCATAATCCCACCTAGTTTCGTGTTGTCAGCAAACTTGGAAGTATTACATTTGGTTCCCCCATCCAAATCACTGATATATATTGTGAATAGCTGGGACCCAAGCACTGATCCCTGCGGTACCCCTCTAGTCACCACCAGCCACCCCGAAAAAGACCCATTTATTCCTACTCTCTGTTTCCTGTCTGTTAACCAATTTTCAATCCATATTACCCCCAATCCCATGTGCTTTAATTTTGCACACTAACCTCTTATGTGGGACTGTATCAAAGGCCTTCTGAAAATCCAAATACACCACATCCACTGGTTCTTCCTAATCTATTCTCCCAGTTACATCCTCAAAAAACTCCAGTAGGTTTGTCAAACATGATTTCCCTTTCATAAATCCATGTTGACTTTGTCTAATCCCGTTGATATTTTCTAAATGTCCTGTTATCACATCCTATACAATAGACTTTAGTATTTTCCCTACTATTGATGCTAGGCTAACTGATCTGTAGTTCCGTTTTCTCTCTCCCTCCTTTTTTAAATAGTTTGCCACCCTCCAATCTGCAGGAACTGTTCCATAATCTATCGAATTTTGGAAGATGACAACCAATGCATCTACTATTTCCATGGCTACTTCTTTTAGTACTCTGGGATGCAGATTATCAGGCCCTGGGGATTTATCAGCTTTCAGTCCCATTAATTTCTCCAGCACTATTTTTTAACTAATACTAGTTTCCTTTAATTCCTCCTTCTCACTAGACCCTTGGTTCCTTAGCATTTCTGGGAAGTTATATGTGTCCTCTTCCGTGAAGGCAGAACCAAAGTATTTGTTTAATTGCTCTGCCATTTCCTTGTTCCCCATTATAAATTCTCCCGTTTCTGACTGTAAGGGACCTACATTTGTCTTCACTACTCTTTTTCTTTTTACATACTTGAGAAGCTTTTACAGTCTGCTTTTATGTTGCTTGCAAGTTTACTCCCATACTCTATTTTTCCCCCCTTATCAATCTCTTTGTCCTTTTTTGCTGAATTCTAAACTGCTCCCAATCCTCAGGTTTGCTACTTTTTCTGGAAACTTTATATGACTCCTCTTTGGATCTAATACTATCCTTAATTTCTTTTGTTAGCCATGGTTGAGCCGCTTTTCCTTTGTATTTTTGTGCCAGAAAGGAATGTATAACTGTTGCAATTCATGCTTTCGTACCTTAAATGTTCACCATTGCTTATCCACTGTCATGCCTTTTAATGAAGCTCCCCAATCTATCATAGACAACTCCCTCCTCATACCATCGTAGTTTCCTTTGTTTAGATTTAGGACCCTAGTTTCGGATTGAACTACTTCACTTTCCATCTTAATGAAGAATTCTATCCTGTTATGGTCACTCTTCCCTAAAGTACCCCACACAACAAGATTATTAATTAACCCCTTCTCATTGCACAATACCCAATCTAGGATAGCCTGTTCCCTAGTTGGCTCCTCAACGTACTGGTCTAAAAAATCATTTGCCATTTTCAGCTACAAAGGGGTGGAGCGTGAGCAGCGCACAGTCCATCCATGTGCAGCAGGTGGTGGGTGGCCTAAACTGTGGTCCTTAAAAGGACCACTGGTAACCATTCATGGAAAGGCCCCAAAAATGTTAGTGTCAGTGTATGGGTAGAATTAGGAAATAAAAGTGAAACGTTCATAAGCACATAATTCCCAATAAATACTGATGTATCTCAGTTTTAGTAGCTAATCTCTGATCAACGCCTCAGTCTAATTTCACTATTTTCTTTAATGTACAGGTTGTTTTGCAAAATGCCCAGACAATGCCCCTTATCTGGATGAAAATCTAATGAAGTGTGTTACCTTACCAGAATGTACTTGTTATTATAATGGTCTATTACTGCAACCAAATGAAGTGCAAAGTACAAACTGCGGGCAATGGTAAAGTATTAATAATAATCTATTTTATTATCCTTTTCTAAATAATGTATTTTATTATTCATCTCTGAATTTTCTTCATGTTGAAACAAAATTGTAATAAATACAAAAGAAATTTTAGTAACAAGAAAAAGCCAATATACCCAAGAAACCTATCCCTTTTGCAGAGACCATTCAGACATTCCTGTGTTCTCACTATATTCCTCAACATCTTTCTCGAGAAATGCATCCATTTGTTTGTTGAATCCATTTATAGCGTTTGCTTTCAACATAACATATTCTACACAACTCGAAAAAGTACTCCAGATACAGACTGACCACTTTAATGTAACATTTTCCACACGACTCCAAACAGAACCATGGGTAAAGTCTGACTAACACCTTATGGAGCAATAATACAAACCCCTTTCCTATATACCCGAGCCAATTGAATCAGGTACCTCCTTTGACTCTTTTTGTGTTGCAGCTAAGAAGCACTGTGCAGTGGGTTTCAAAGAATTATCCATTATTACCCCCAGATTTATTTTTCGATCAGCATGTTGTTAGCTAGTTCAATTTAGCACATTTAGGGATCCATTTTCCTGTCTGTAATGCCCTGTCTATGCTGGTTCCTAGGGTACTACGGACAGGGAGAAAAGGGTGAAGATTTCTAATGCCAGGTCTCTGCCCCTTTTGCAGCTGACCTGTATTTATGGTGACCAAAAGTGGGAGGGCATGTGGAAATATTTAATTGACGCGGAAAAAACATCACAATGCCTTGCATGTTATTTTCCTGTGTTAACGCTGGGTGGATGCCAGAACTAAAAAATACACTGATAAAAATTGGGCATTAAGCATTGCTAGGCTGTACCTTGAGATTGCAGGACCTTTAAAGAGACAGCTAGAAACCTTTGTTTCAGACATGAGTTTGTGAACACCAGATAAGCCCTTGTTATAAATGGTTCAGTGTGGCAGGGCTGTGCTGTATGGGAGGAGCCACCTTTGTTGTTGATGGAAACTGTAGCCACCATGACAAATTTCCATTTCACCAGCTGCAGGACAAAACTTCTCATCTCCTATTTGGAGCGAGTGCGAAATCTCAGGTGTCCATTCTGCCAGGCACTTGCTCAGGACATTTAAATTAACTTCCCGACTTACACTACGGGTGATCAGGGAGGAGCAAATCAGCCCCCCCACCCCCCTCAGTTTCTCACTCCTATTCCACTTATTTCACATTGATCCATATGGAATTGTATCTGCCAGCTAATGGTCCGGTTACCTAAAATATCTAAACCTTTCTAATCATGTTGCATTATTTGCCCTTCCTTCTGTTTCTGGCATCCTCTGTAATCTTGAAGATCTTCCTTGTCCTTGGCCATGTCATTAATATGGATGAAAAGTAGAGAGCGTCACGACTAATCTCCTTCCAATCCGAAAAGTTCCCATTGATGCCAACCCTCTGCTTCCTGGTTTTAAAGGCATTTCCTTCATCATATTTTACCTCAAGTGTAGTCATTTCTTACTTTAGCCATTAATCACCAAGGTGAACCTTGCCAAACTTTCGGAAGCTGACCGTTGAGCGATTCAGTTATGAAAAATGTATAGATATAAAACTAGAGTCCTGCAATTACGAGGCTCTGCTGGTGGTGCAGGACATGTGGGGAGGGGGATGGCGGTGCAAGTATGAATTTAAGATTTTGGGCATGCATCTGCACACTCCTGATTCACAGCACCAAAGGGAGGTTGTTCTGCTGGCCAGCTTCTGCCTAACTGTAATAATCATGGAAATTATGCCATAGAGTTCTGCCAAGCTTTGCCTCACTGCTCACCTTACCCATGTGAAATAGATGAAATATTAATCCGCCAGCCTCTCCTACTGCAAGTGGATTATTAAAGCAGGTTTTCCACATTCAATGGATCATCCTCCGCCATTTCTGCCACCACCAAACATATCTTCCCCTCTCCTCCCCTTTCAGCATTCCGAAGGGACCGCTCCCTCCACGACACCCTGGTCCACTCCTCTACCACCCCCAACGCCCCTTCCCCTTCACCCAGCACCTTCCCGTGCAAGCCCGGGAGATGCAACACATGCCCTTTTACCTCCTCCCTTCCCACTGTCCAGGGCCCCAAACACTTCTTCCAGGTGAAACAGCGATTTACTTGTACTTCTTGCAATTTAGTATACTGTATTCGCTGCTCACGATGCGGTCTCCTCTACATTGGGGAGACCAAACGGAGATTGGGTGACCGCTTTGCGGAACACCTCCGTTCAGTCCGTAAGGGTGACCCCGAGCTTCCGGTCACCTGTCGCTTTAATTCTCTGCTCCACTCCCACTCAGACCTCTCCGTCCTCGGCCTCTTACACTGTTCCAATGAAGCTCAGTGTAAGCTCGAGGAACAGCACCTCATCTTTCGATTAGGCACTCTACAGCCTTCTGGACTCAACACAGAATTCAACAATTTCAGACCATAACCACTGCCCCTATTTTTTTTTCCATTTTATTTATTTTTTCTCTCTCCCACATGGCAGCTGTCTTTCATTCTGCCATTTACACTTCATCTAGAGCCATCTTTTATTTCTTAACTTGTCCCATTACCATCTCCTTTTGCTTTGCACCATCTCTTAATGTCTCTTAATCTCTCCTGCCTTCCATCCTATCACAAACCTTCCCTTTTGTTCTTTCCTCCCCTCCCCCCTTTCCCTGCCCCTGCACTTGCTTAAAAACCTGTTACATCTCCAGCTTTTTCCAGTTCTGACGAAGGATCATCGGCCTGAAATGTTAACTCTGTCTCTCTCTCCACAGATGCTGCCTGACCTGCTGAGTATTTCCAGCATTTTCTGTTTTTATTTCAGATTTCCAGCATCGGCAGTGACGTAAGAAAACTACTAGGCACTTGGTCTGAGTATTAAACAAGGCTTTAATCAACTGTTTTTCAACATGGAGATCTAGTTGTGTCCTTCACTAGTTCCTGTTAAAGAATGCCCTGAGCAAGCTGGGCCCATGCCCGAGTATTTATACTCTCCCTGGACAGCGCCACCAGCAGGCCGCCCAGTATTACTTCATGTTACCCCGCTATTCAAAAAAGGTGGTAGAGAGAAAACGGGGAATTATAGACCAGTAAGCCTGACATCGGTAGTGGGGAAAATGCTAGAGTCCATTATAAAAGATGTAATAGCAGAGCACTTGGAAAACAGTGACAGGATCGGACAAAGTCAACATGGATTTACAAAAGGTAAATCGTGCTTGACTAATCTACTGGAATTTTTTGAGGATGTAACTGGTAAAATAGATAAGGGAGAACCAGTGGATATGGTGTATTTGGACTTTCAGAAGGCTTTCGATAAGGTCCCGCATAAGAGATTAGCGTGTAAAGTTAAGGCACATGGGATTGGGGGCAAGGTACTGACTTGGATAGAGAACTGGTTGGCAGACAGGAAGCAAAGAGTTGGAATAAATGGGTCTTTTTCTGAGTGGAAGGCAGTGACTAGTGGGGTACCGCAGGGACCCCAGCTATTCACAATATATATTAATGATCTAGACGAGGGAACTAGATGTAATATCTCCAAGTTTGCAGACGACACAAAGCTGGGTGGGCGTGTGTGCTGTGAGGAGGATGGACAGGTTGGGTGATTGGGCAGATGCATGGCAGATGCAGTATAATGTGGATAAATGCGAGGTTATCCACTTTGGTGGCAAAAACAGGAAGGCAGATTATTATCTGAACGGCAATAGATTGGGAGAAGGGGAAGTGCAACGAGACCTGGGTGTCCTTGTGCACCAGTCACTGAAGGTAAGCATGCAGGTGCAGCAAGCGGTTAAGAAGGAAAATGGTATGTTGGCCTTCGTAGTGAGAGGGTTCGAGTACAGGAACAAGGATGCCTTGCTGCAGTTGTACAGGGCCTTGGTGAGACCACATCTTGGTGTGCAGTTTTGGTCACCTTATCTGAGGAAGGATGTTCTTGCCATGGAAGGAATGCAGCGAAGATTCACCAGACTGATACCTGGGATGGCAGGAATGACATATGAGGAGAGATTGGGTCGATTGGGCTTATACTCACTGGAGTTTAGAAGAATGAGAAGGGATCTCTTTGAAACTTATAAAATTCTAACAGGACTAGACAGACTAGATGCAGGAAGGATGTTCCCAATGGCCGGGAAGACCAGAAGCAGAGGTCACAGTCTAAGGATAAGGGGTAAGCCATTTAGGACAGAGATGAGGAGGAATTTCTTCACCCAGAGAGTGGTGAACCTGTGGAATTCTCTACCACAGAAGGCAGTTGAGGCCAATTCATTAAATATATTCAAGAAGGAGTTAGATATATTTCTTAATGCTAAAGCGATCAAGGGATATGGAGAGAAGGCAGGGACAGGGTACTGAACTTGGATGATCAGCCATGATCTCATTGAATGGCGGAGCAGGCTCAAGGGGCCGAATGGCCTACTCCTGCTCCTATCTTCTATGTTTCTATAAGTCATTTCCAGATGAATGACAAGATTCATGTCAGGCAATATTCTGCTTTTGTTTCAGTTCTCAAAGTTGATTCCAAACTATGCTTTTCTGGTGCTTCTTGCAATACTGTAGTTTCTTTTACTATTCAGGACACATGTTTTGCACAATTACATTGTTTCTTTGCCAAACTTGCTCAGTAGCTTTGTAGCTTGCTGTAAGTTTATTTTCTGGATGATCGGGCTAAGATGGGCCAAATGTACTTACTCCTATGTATCTACTTTTGTATTCATGTGAAAGTGCCATCAAAGAACCTTACACCATTCATTGTATTTGTTTTGAGTAGAATGGGATAAAAATACTCACTCTTAACAAGGTTCATTCAGGCTCAGTTCACCCTTATCATGACTGGCCTGTTCCATTGTTTGGCACAATCAATCGAAAGGAAATGTTTTAGAGACATGCACACTATGTAGTAGAATTTGGCCAGTGTTCATACATGCTCACTGTGTGCAAGATTCGGAATTTAACAAACTGCTCAGCAGCATTACTGCAGGTATATTCCAACTGACTCCTCATCTGTCCATTTGTGGTAATGTTCCTGATTGCACAGAAAGCAAATGGAGTAAAGCTATGTGGAAAGAAATTGTAATTAAAGGGAAGACCAATTTGGTATTTCCCAAAAATGAATACAATACCAAAATATTTTAATTTTAATATTTCTGCGATAAAATAAATGTCTCCTCATCTTCCCTCTTTTTTTTTGCCAGTTACCTTAAATCTGCGAACTCATGTCACTGACCCTCATGCCAGTGGAAACAGTTTCTCCCGATTTACTGTCTCAAAACCCCACCTAATTACGAACAACATAGCAACGATGTAAAATCTCAACTGGTAGATCGATTTTCCAGGCTACTTAGGCCAATATCAGCTCTGAAGGATAAACTTTAAGGGGGAGAAATTGGGTGAGTAGCGCCACCTGTTAGCGCCTAAAGAGGCAGGCAGTGGCTGTAGCGCCACTGGCTGCGCCTCCCGCGATATTCAGGAGGGGCGCTAATGGTGGCGTTAGCCTGTTGCGCTGCGCAACCACCGATGACGTCATCGGTGTGCGCAGCGCCCCATTCGTGCCCCGTTCGCGATATTTGGTAGCGAACGCCGCAGTTGCGCCATTCGCTACCCGCGCCCGGTTCACGGGGCCTTACTGTGCCAGCAGCGGCGCAAGTTAAGGTGGAGGTGCGGGGCGGCCGCTTTTTCGGCGGCCGCCTGCCAGCACCTCCGTCCCCGGCCTCCTAAACCACCCCCCGCGGCATTGCCGGCTGTTTCCCGAGAGCCCGGCACGTCTCCTTGGTGCCGGGCTCATTTGCCGGCACTCGCGAGCGGGGATCGCGCTGTTGCAGGCACCTCCCCCTTAACAGTGGGAGGAAGGCCTGCAGTACAGCAGCATGCCGTGCCGCAGCATGTGGCGCTGCGCTAATCAGTTTCAGCGCCCCAAGAGGGATGCGGAGCGCCTCGAGCCTCGCCCCGTGTCCCTCGAGGGGCACTGAAACTGAATTTCTGGCGATCGGTATTACTCCGATCGCTGCGCTAAATCCTGTGCTCAGGCGACTTTTGCGCCACTTTGGCGCCCCAACCCAATTTCTAGGCCTAGGTTTCTTGAAGGGAGTAAATGGGCAGCAATATTTGATCTGCTCATTATATCTGCAGTGACATTATAGCTTGCTATTTCCATTGTGACCAATTAATGATAATCTCCTAAAAAAAAAACTAATTGGCCTAGAAATTGGGTTGGGGCGCCAAAGTGGCACCAAAGTCGCCTGAGCGCAGGATTTAGCGCAGCGTTCGAGGCTTTAGCGATCATCAGATAGTCAGTTTCATTGCCCCTAGAGGGAGACGGGGTGAGGCTCGAGGCGCTCCGCGTCCCTCTTAGGGCGCTGAAACTGAATATCGCAGCGCAATGTGCCGCAGCGGTACTGCAGGCCTTCCTCCCATTGTTAAGGGGGAGGGGCCTGCAACAGCGCGATCCCCGCTCGCGAGTGCCGGCATACGAGCCCGGCACCAAGGAGAAGTGCCGGGCTCTCGGGAAACAGCCGGCAATGCCGCGGGGGGGGGGGGCGGCGGTCAGGAGGCCGGTGACGGAGGTGCTGGCAGGCGGCCGCCGAAAAAGGCGGCCGCCCCGCACCTCCAGCTTAACTTGCGCCGCTGCCGGCACAGCAAGGCCCCGTGAACCGGGCGCGGGTAGAAAACGGCGCAACTGCAGCGTTCGCTACCAAATATCGCGAATGGGGCGCGAATGGGGCGCTGCGCACACTGATGACGTCATTGGTGGTGGCGCAGCGCAAATGGCTAACGCCAGCATTAGCACCCCTGCTGAATATCGCGGGAGGCGCAGCCAGTGGCGCTACAGCCACTGCCTGCCTCTTTAGGTGCTAACAGGTGGCGCTACTCACCCAATTTTTCCCCCATTGTATTTAAAGTGGCATTTGTAATGTGTCCTTTTGATTGTGACAAATTACTGATAATCTCCTAAATAAAATATATGGGAGTCCATTTTCAGCCAACAGTGAATTAATATTTACTAATTTTTTCACTATTATGATGGTGCCAACACCAACTACAGTGACAGGCACACAAACAGCTTCTGAATCTACCATGCCTTGTTAGTGCAGTTCTTTCTCATCGTCACGTGAAATCTATTTACATCAATTAATTCATTACTTTGTAAAGTTTTCTCTGCTCCATAGGGCCAAAACCAACTACAGAGACATGTACACCTACAGCATCTGAAACTTCCATTACCGGTGAGTATAGTTTTACGCATCGCCACGTGAAATCTTTTTACAGCAATTAGTGAATTCATACTTTGTAATATTTTCTCTGCTAAATAGGACCAACACCAACTACAGTGACAGGCACACGTACCGCTTATGAAACTATCATCACTAGTAAGTAATGTGTTTTCTCATTGTCACATGAAATCTACTCCACCAAAGCTAACCAATAAAGTGTGTTGTTGCTGGAATATCATTGAAGTACTTCTGCTCTTCAGTCCATGGATACTTAAGTATATAAATCAGTACTGGTTGAGTTGTTCCAAATCACTTTTGATAAGTGTATTATGCATTGAAGTTGCTTCTTTGATCTTCTATACTGACAGTGGTTTCTGATGGGAAAGAATTCGAGTGATGGCAAACAGCGAAGGCTTGATGTAATTTTTTGAAACATTTTCTGTGCCCTATAGGAGTAACTGCGAGCACAAGTGTGTCGGCTTCGACTTCCCCCACTGGTAATTGATGCATATTTATTTTGAGAGTGTTTGAATTTTGCAATGAATAGCATTAAGAGACGTGAATGCTGCCTGGTATTCTAAATCACTGGCAACACCAACTACAGTGACAGGCACAAAAACAGCTACTGAATCTACCATGTCTTGTTAATGCAGTTCTTTCTCATTGTCACGTGAAAGCTATTTAATGCAATTAGTGCATTAAAACTTTGTAATATTTTCTCTGCTCCATAGGGCCAACACCAACTACAGTGACATGCACACCCACAGCTTCTCAAACTACCGTTACTGGTGAGTATAGTTTTGCTCATCATCACGTGAAATATATTTACAGCAATTACTGATTTCATACTTTGTAAAATTTTCTCTGCTACATAGGGCCAACAACAACTACAATGACGGGCACACCTAATGCTTCTGAAACTACCATCACTAGTAAGTAACGTGTTTTCCCATTGTCACTTGAAATCTACGCTGCCAAAGCTGACCAATAAAGTGTGTTGTTGCTGGAGTATCATTGAGGTACTTTTGCTGTTCAGTCCATGGATACGTAAGTATATAAATCAGTACAGGTTGAGTTGCTCCATATCACTTTTGGTATGTTTATTATGTATTGAAGCTGCTTCTTTCATCCTCTATACTGACATTGGTTTCTCATGAAAAACAATTCAGGTGATGGCAAATAGCAAAGGCTTGATGTAATCTTTGAAACCTTTTCTGTGCCCTATATGAGTAACTGCGAGCACAAGTGTATCGGCTTCGACTTTCCCCACTGGTAATTGATGCATATTCATTTTGAGAGTGCATGAGCTTAGCAATGATTAGCATTAAGAGACATGAATGCTGCCTGGTATTCTAGATCACTGGCATTATCAGTTATAACTTGAGGAAAAGATTAATATAATTCTGTAACTTTAATTTTAACGGATTCTTTCTGATGTGTTGCTCTTGCATGGTTGAGAGCAATAATGGCAACATTTTCTACTTGTTAAAATGAGCATGTGTAATCAATACTGCCCTAAATGTACTGAGCAATGGTGAACAGTAGGGTTGGAAAAACTATTTACATTTAGACTCCAAATTCTGACATTTAAATTTTGGAAGTTCTTTGCAATTTACTTTAGCATTTTTAAGAATTAGGAAATTGCTGTCAATAGTGGTAGAAACCTACATTTACTTATTACCATGAAAGATTATAGATTTCAGATCAATTGATGGTTAAATTACTATTTGTTGCTTCTGATGTAGGGGGTGGTGTTTGGGTCAGCTTCACCTCTGACTTATGAGCGGTTTGAATCGCTCCCACTCCCTTGGTTCTAGGCTTGGGTCTTATTTGGGGGTTGTGATGAAAAGTGCAGCAGACATCTGATTTTTGGTGAAAGAACTTTGATCTTTATTTGAGAAAAGGAATACACAACAAAATAATCTTAACACTCTAAATTGGGGGAACACTTCTGAATATATGAGGGAAAATAACAATAGACAGAATACTTCACCCCTCCCAATCCCACTTCACTAGCTAAGTTGGGCTCCAGAGGACCAGGGATAATGCTCACCAAAACGACTTCTTTTGGCAGTTGTAGAGGTTCGCGATTTCAGGGTTCTCTAGATGTGTCAGTTGGGGCCTGCCGTACCTCGGACGCGGTAGAGGACTTCACCTGTGTAGCTGGTCAGTCTTCGCGAGTCCGCTGATGCAGTAGGGTGTGTATTGGATCCATGAGGTGAGTACCCAATTTCTTTTGATTACAAGTAGGGTTTAGAGTCTATTCTGTAAAATCTTACCCAGGGGTAAGTCAGGCTAATTGTAGAGTGGAAAACTTGCGGATCTTCGGTTTCTTCCAAGTTGGCTTCTTGTTGGTCACGGTGGCCCAATATTACCCAGTTGCTGGTAATATTTTTGGTTGTTTGTATCGTGGGGCCCTGGTCTGCCGCGATGGTGTGTTACTTCTTCGAGAGGGAGAACTGCTTCGAGATGGACTTCTTGATCCCGATGTTGGTGGATCTCTTCTGGGTCGACGAATCTTAACTTGAACTCGAATGAACTGAACTCAACTCTGCACTCAACTGTTTTCTGTGAGAAACTGGCCTTTAATTATACTGATTCAGTCCTGCTTATCTGCACGCCAAATCAGTTCTGGCTTATTGTTTGCTTTGGCGAGCTTGTTAAATTTGATTGGTGTGAATTGTTCAATTGGTTTCGGGATGGTCCCATCGATCTTAAGTTGTTTTAAGGACGTGTGAAGTGGTTTCGGGATGGTCCCATCGATTGTTTAACCTCTTGTTTAATTGCAGTAAAGTTGTCTTTTACTGTGTGGGCCAAGGTTCTTTTGTTGGTTGGTGGCATGTTTTGCATTATGCAAAGTTTTGGATGGTTCTGTAATTTTGGCGGGAACTGCTTTTCCGTTGGTCTATTGTCAGTATGTAAAATGACTGAGACAGTTTAGATAGTCCCCAGACAGCTTGGTTAATGCCAATACCCAAACTGTCCATTTACAGAGGCCAATCCCAATTCTTTTGTTATAGCCTTTTTCCTTCCACAGGCTCGAACATGCTTCTTAAAATTAAACCGAAATCCTGGGGTCTTTGATTTTAAATCTCCCTTAGGCCCAATTTCTTATACCATTCTGACATGGTTTATTAACAGTCCAAAAATCCCTTCTTTAGGGTAATCTTCTTGGTTTTGGGGAATCTGCTGAATTTTGCGAATCTTACAGTCCATCCTGTGATACTCTATTCGCTAGAGTATCATACTGGGTGAGCAAAATTTCTGATCCCCGAGAGCCAACTTTCCCCTTTATTATCTATCTAAAACCCAAAAACACTCCCATTCCCCTTTAGGTGTAGTGTTCAAAATATATATACAAGGTATGAAAATCCGGTTACATTCACATTGAATCACGGAGGGGGTCCAACACCCCTGCACCACTTGGAAAAACATCGCACACACATAGAAAAAAGTAACAACACGTAGTCACAAAAACTTTATTTTTAATAATGGTTAAGGTTTGTTTTATACTTGGCCATAGCTTTTATTTTGATGCTGGTCCCATGCTCTCTCATGTTGAGATTGGAGCATCCTGTCTCTCCCTTTGCACTTTGTGCACAGTAAGTAGTAAACTATACCGAGCTGGCAGACCACTAAAATGTGGGAAGCCAGTCTGATCCAAGAAGGTACCTCTATATTTTCAAAAATATCCCACCAGGGTGGAACTACGATATCCAAGATCTTGGCCCCTATCTCGACTGTCTTCTGTTCTAATGTGTAGAAATGTTTCTGTGATATGACCACTGCTTTTAATAGGGCGGTAAGATGTTCGGGTAGAGGAGGAATTTCATAGCCAAAATGTGCGACATAATTCTGCAGGTTGGTGATGTTTTCAGTTACAGTGAGGTGAACAGTGGAGGGTGCAGGAATGGGGACAATCCGTTCCTGGGCCACTTGAACTTCTGCCTCGGGTTTAAAACAGAAACTGCTGTCACTCACTGGACACCAGATGTGCTGTCCATGCCGGTAGTGGGCCGCACTTGTGGTGACACAATATATCCCACCCCCTATGAATGCTACCTGTGGGGGAACATGGCCTTGTGCCATTACCTCCATGGTACAGTTCACAGGTTGTGCGCCAGCAGCTTTAAACCCACACTGTGGTTTAGAATAGGCGTTCAAGTGCTGGGGACACAGTATTATATGTGCTCCCTGGCTCCGGCACCCGGAGAGGTCAGTACCTGTCACTTTATGACATAAGGTGGGACCGCTGCGAAACGGACGTGTGCACCCCCTTGAATGATCCCAATGTTCTCCACCCTGTATACCAATGCGGGTCGGGCTGTCCCACCCATGACCAGCATCCTCACTACTATCCCCATCATAGTATGTTTGGAACGTCTACAATCCACTGGGACAGGGTAGGCTTCAGAGGCTAGGTGGAGCTGACACGGGCTCAGCGAATTACTAAATGGGTGGAGGGCTGCGAGGTGCTTGTTGCTAATCCAGGAGGGGACTAAACCCTGTTTTAAATCCTCCAGGTTGCTGCGGCCCTCACCCAGCAACCATGCCCCGTATAGCATGCACACCTCATTCTGTGCAGCCTGATCCGAAGCATTCCTGTCCTCCCATATGAGTGCATTTACTGTTTTGGCTTGTCTCTCCAGCTCAGCAATGATTTATTTTAAATGGACCATCATGGCTTGGTCCTCATGTAGCTCTGAGCCAACCATTGTGTACTCCTCTGTTAGGATCTTTCTTAATTGGGTCTTTAAACCATTTATCTGTGTTTGTAGCTCTATATAGTCCAGGCTGTTTATTACAGAGGATCCTGTATTATAGGCAGTAAAAATATAGTTCCAGGTTCCCCTTCTTTGTCTCCCCGCGCCCATAGTATGTTCAGGGTGTAAACTGTACAGTTTCGCTTTGTCTACGTTGGCAAAGTCGAATTCATAAAACTTCCTAAACATTTCCCTCAACAGGGCCTGGTATAGCTGCTCTGTCTCCTTAGGGCACCATGCAGGTAAGTGTACCTTGGTCAGGTTCAGGATCACTAAGGTCACCGCATAGTGTACCCCCTGGTACAGCAACTTGTCGGTTGGCACTAGGACTAACCCATTCCCTGGTCCCTTGGTGGTGGTAGGACACCTCTCTACTATTGTCCGTGATGTCATGGTCGTGGGCAGGAGCTTTTGGGGGCATGCCACGAGTTCGGTGGCATTGACTGGGATCGGGGAGTGTGGGACCGCGCACACATGCAGGCTGGAATCCCACCCCATCCCCTCTCCGGCATCTTGCCATTGTCTGTGGAAGATGATGGATATGCCTGTGGGGCAGACTTTCTCTGACCCCCACATACAAATGTAAACTCCCTGTTCCGACTTCCACCACTTATCCCAACACACACTCACTCCCCCTCGGGTCCCTGTGATCGTACGGTGGGTGTCGTTCCCCAATCGTTCCCAGTCAACTGTATGGCCCCCTATGTCCCTGCTCAGCTTTCTGAGCCACCACCACCTATCCAGGGGAATCTGTCCCTTGCATGTCAAACGCACACGTTTCCCCTCAGTAACGCTGACCCTTGTAGCAACGACCTGTATCCTGGGGCACGGGATGGAGGCCTCCCCGTAAGTGAACCCGGTCTGGCTGGAGTATTGTGTCGAGTTAGACCCCAGCCACCCTGGCCACCTTCCCTCATGGAAGTAGATGGCGAACTCCTCCACACCCGGTTCGCCACCCCCAGCGGTAACGATTGGTGCTCTCTCTCCCGAGCACCCATAGATGTGGGAGTCCCCGACATCTCCTCGGTCACCAATGCTCACCCCCACCAGAGCGAGCAGCAGCAGAACCCTCCTCATGCCGATTTCCTTTCTGTAGGGACATACAAAACAAATAGCCATGTCCCAAGAAGTTTCTCTGGCTTGACACAGTTATCGAGTCTCGAAAACTTAAACTTATCATAACTAAATAAACAAATAATAATCCTAAAACTACCAACTGTAAAACACACTTAGAAATTTACCAGAAAGCTATGTACATCCGCCGCCGTCTCCGGACGGCCAGGCTAATTCCTGTTTGGTCTCTGTCTTTTGTGGCCTCTGGGCAGCTTGTACCCCTGGGCGCAAGGTGGCCTGTGCCACCGGACCCGGAGAGTCCTTCTTAAAGCAACTGGGAGTTTCCCTGAATCCCAGTTAATCGGGGGAGTGTGCCCTCCTGTGCTGGCTTGCCTTGTACGGCCCCATGTACAATGGTTCAAAACTCCTTAACCAGGCAAAGTTCCTCACCATGACCTGATCCCCTATCTCCCACTCATGGTGCCTGTTGAGTTCTAGCAGCAGTCGGTTACTCCGGTGCTGTTTTCCCATGTTGCTAGCAGCCTGCCAGTGAATCTGTTTAAGGTGTTCAAACCGATTCCTGACGAAGCTGTCCCGGTTCACCTCTCTGAGCTGACCTTCTGTGAGCACGGGGGCTAGCACATGGGTGGGGCTCCGCATAACCCTACCAGTCATGAGCTCGTGTGGGGAATACCCCGTGCTTTTTGACTGGCTGGCTCGGATCCCCATTAGGACCAACGGTAGGACTTCTACCCACTTCTTGGGTGAGCCTCCCGTCTCCTTGCGCAGCTTTTCCTTTATAGTGCGGTTTAAACGCGCTACAGGACCCGATGACTGCAGGTTGTAGGCGACGTGCCATTTCCCTTCAATGCCGAGTACCATGAGGGTCTCTTGCATGACCTGTCTGGTAAAGTGACTCCCTTGGTTGGACTCCACATACTGTGGCAGTCCCCATCGTGAGAACACTTCCCTGACTAGGATCTTAGCTGTACCCAATGCGGTAGCTGTTCGGCAGGGAAAAGCTTCCACCCACTTTGAAAACACATCCACCAGGACTAGGCAGTACTTGTTGCCTCCCTGGGCGGTGGGCAGGGGCCCGATGCAATCGATCTGGATCGACTGCCATGGTCCCTCTACCCTCCTGATGTGTCCCAAAGATACCTTCCTTTTTAGGGAGTCAGGGTTATTGGCAGCACACACCAGACAGCCGGCACAGAACTCGCGGACATGTTCCCTCGGTCCCGGCCACCATCCTGCCTGTTCCACCCTCTGCCAGGTGATCTCAGGCCCGGGATGCCCCGCTCCTGGACCCTCATGGGCCAGTTGGAGGAATTCCCTTCTGTGCTGCTGCGGCACTACCCATTGCTCCCCCCTGAACAGCATGCCTTCCTTGACGGTGATGGCTGCTGTACCGTACGGGCCCTCTACTTTCTCCCCTTTCGTGAGCGCATTCAGGACGGTTCTGAAGACGGGATCCCATACCTGGGCCTGCTTTAGGTCCGGGACCAAGGCTACCCCCTGAGTGCCTCCCTTGTCCCGGATTGCGGCTGCCGAACCTGTTCGGTAGGGATCCCAGAACTCTCCTTCCCTAGCCCCATGCTTGGCCAATTCATCTGCCTTTTGGTTGCCCTCCCGCATGGGTTCTGTCTTTGAATGAGCTTTAACTTTATGGATATAGACCTTCCCTTCCTCCCCTATGGCTGTCATGATTTTCTCCAGCAGAGGCTTGATGCCAGTGGTCTCCCGTCAGCAGAGGTGCATCCGCGATGGGACCAGATGGCCAGGTATTCCGTACACGAATTGCATGTGAACATGCTGTCCGAGCAAATCGTGTATGGGGTAGGGAATTTCTCGGGGTGTGTGACCACGTATACTTCCGTGGACAGTTCAGCCTGCTGGGCGCTCATGGTGCTGGGGAGTTTAATGGCCAGGGCAGTGTCCACCCTGTAATGATATCAGCAAATAGAGATGGTATTTGCCTGTTCGATTATGATGCCTTACCAGCATGATTGCATGTATTGATTGCTTGTGCCTGACCAGCAGAGGGCATGTGACCGAGACAAGCAAGGCAGTTGAGTTTAGTTTCAGTTTCATTCTAGATGCATCACTAGCATCGTGTCTCCTGTAAAGCTGTATAAAGAGTTGAACAGACTTTAGATTAAAAGACATTCTCTTTCATAAATGTCTCGTCATTGAACCCACAAAGAAATCAATACATGGTGTCAGAAGTGATTGAAAGAGATGAAGAGAAAAAATCTGAAGTTAAATCAGCTCTCCACAAATTAGCAAGCCAAAAGAGAACATCGTTGCTTACCATTGGAGAATAGCTAACGAAGTGAAAAAAATGGAAGGTTTACACCCACCGGCGACGCTTCAGTTGACAGGTAATTTGGCTGAAAATTGGAGGAGGTTGAAACAACGTTTGGGGTTGTATTTATCAGCAATCGGAGCTGACGAGAAAGGTGATAAAATGAAAGCGTCACTGTTCTTACATGTCGTGAGTGATGAAGCGCTGGAGGTGTATAATAACTTCACATTCGCTGCTGATGGAGACAAAATGAAACTAGATAAAATAATGGAACAGTTTGAGGCCTACTGCATACCTAAACATAACGTGACGTTTGAGAGGCACAGATTTTTCACATGCGTACAGAAAACGGGAGAGACTATTGATCAGTATGTGACTGAACTGAGAAACAGAAGCAAATCGTGTGAATTTGGGGGACTGACAGACTCGCTGATAAAAGACAGACTGGTGTGTGGTATTCCGGATAATGGTCTAAGGGAAAGACTGCTAAGAGAGCAAAATCTAGACCTGGGAAAAGCCATAGCACTGTGTAGGGCTACAGAGACTGTGAAGTTGCAGGCAAAGGAGCTGTTCAGTGACAGTAGCTGCAACATGGATGCAGTGAGTAAGAACGGACACAAACCGTTTAACAAAAAGAACGCCAATGCGAAAAAAGAGGCGTGGCCAGCGAACGAAAATGAAAGGGACAATCGAAAGTCATGTAGTCGATGCGGTACACAGCATCCACCAAGAAAGTGTCCAGCATATGGTAAAACATGCAATAGTTGCAACAAGAACAACCATTATGCCCGTTGCTGTAAGAACCAAATGCAACAAAGCAAGGTCCATGCAGTAGATGAAAGCGACATAGAGGAGTTCTATGTAGATGTTGTGTCTGAAAACAAAAAAGAAGAAAGAGACTGGATGTTAACACTAAAAGTGAATGACATACATATTCCATTTAAATTGGATACTGGAGCACAAGTTAATGTGATATCAGAGACTGATTTTAAGAAAATTAGACCCAGACCAAAGATACATGGAATAAAAGTGAAAGTGACAGGATACTCAGGTACTGATATACCAGTGAAAGGAAGATGCATTGTCAAAGTAACACACAAGGACAGAGAGCACACGCTAGCATTAATCGTGGTGCCAAAGGATGTGCAAGCCATACTAGGTTTAAAAGCCTGTGAGAGACTGAACCTGGTAAAGAGAGTCCTTGTTGTGGAAAGCGAAGGAGAGACAGTCTATGATGAACTCATGAAAGAGTACAAAGACCTATTTAAGGGTCTAGGCTGCATTCCAGGAGAACACACGATCAGAGTAGATAAAAGTATGACACCGGTCATACATCCATGCAGAAAAGTTCCGTTTGCTCTTCAAAAGCAACCGAAGGCAGAGTTGGACAGGATGGAAAGCCTGAACGTGATTCAGAAGATAGATGAGCCAACTGAGTGGGTGAGTTCCCTCGTCGTAGTGGACAAAAAGAATGGAAAGCTCAGAATTTGCCTGGATCCAAGAGATCTAAACAGAGCAATAAAGAGAGAGCACTTCAAGCTTCCTACACGTGAGGAAATCATGTCACAGTTTGCAAATGCAAAGTATTTCAGCAAGTTAGATGCATCATCAGGATTTTGGCAGATGAAGCTGGACGAGGCAAGTTCAAGACTGTGCACGTTCAACAATCCAGTTGGCAGATACAGATTCCTAAGGTTACCATTTGGCATTGCCTCAGCTCCTGAAGTGTATCACAAAACTATCCATATGATCTATGAGCACCTGGAGGGAGTTGATACATCAATGAATGACATCATAGTATGGGGAACCACGAGAACTGAGCATGACGAGAGACTGAAAAAAGTGCTGGAAGCAACAAGGAAAACAAACCTGAAGCTGAATAGAGAGAAATGCCAGCTTGGGGTGACAGAACTGACATTCGTGGGAGATCTCCTTAGCAGTGAGGGCATCAGACCAGATCCCAGAAAGGTGTCCGCCATTGAGAATATGCCAAAGCCACAATGCAAAAAGGACGTGCAGAGGTTTAATGGAATGATCAATTACATGGGTAAATTCATATCCAACCTCTCAGAAAAGATGGCGCCGCTGAGAAGACTAACTGAAAAGAACATAGAATGGGAATGGAATCATGAGCATGAGAAGTCATCGAGCGATCTAACGAAACTGCTCACAGAGGAACCAGTTCTGAGGTTTTATGACCCAGCGAGACCCATCAAGATATCATCAGATGCATCACAGAGTGGGCTCGGTGCCATTCTTCTGCAAAAATATGACTACTGGCAACCTATTGCATATGCATCGTGCTCAATGACAGACGCGGAGACGCGATATGCTCAAATAGAAAAGGAGCTGCTCAGCATCACATACGCCGGTGAAAGATTTCACCAGTTTGTGGCAGGACAAGCAATCAGTGTAGAGACTGACCATAAGCCCTTGATTGCATTGTTCCAAAAGCCACTAAATAGCTGTCCGCTTAGAATACAAAGAATGATGATCAGGCTGCAACGCTATACACTGAATGTTGCGTACCCACCGGGTAAGCTGATGTATACAGCAGACATGTTGTCCAGAGCTGTTGACCCAAGTGAGCCCGCAAACACCACAATGGATGAAAAAGTTAACGCCTACGTGGACATGATCACAAGTGCACTGCCCATAGCAGATGCAAAAATGGAGCTCATAAAGAATGAGACAAACAAAGATGAAACAATGAGACGACTGAGGAAAAGCATCTTGGATGGATGGCCCAACATGAAGCAAGACTGCTCACCTGACATAGCAGAGTACTGGAACTGCAGGGCGGAACTATCACTGGTCGAAGACATCATCTACAAAGGAAGTAAAATAGTTATCCCAAAGAGTCTGAGAAAAGAGATGCTAAAAAGGATCCATGGAGGACATCTGGGAATCGAAAAGTGTAAGAAAAGGGCACGAGAGGTGATGTACTGGCCACGAATCAACCAAGATGTGACAAATGAGGTGTCAAACTGCACAATATGCCTGAAATATCGAGCAAGCAATCCGGTAGAACCACTAAAGCCACACCCAGCACCAGACAGACGTTACCAGAAGGTAGGCGCTGACCTATTCGTATGTCAAGGGAAGGACTATCTTGTAGTCACAGACTATTACTCCCTGTATCCAGAGGTTTGTAGACTGTGCACCACCACTGCAGATGCTGTGATAACATGTATGAAAGCCATATTCTCCAGACATGGCGTGGCAAGCGAGGTATTCACAGACAACGGACTCCAGTTTTACAATGCTAGTTTCCGACACTTTGCCAAAGAGTGGGACTTTGTCCACACAACGTCAAGTCCTCACTTTCCACAGTCCAATGGTCTAGTGGAAAAATCGGTCCAGACAGTGAAAAGACTGATGTACAAGGCAAAAGACAGTGGAACTGACTTCTACCAGAGCATGCTTGTATACCGCACAACGCCGCTCGAGTGTGGTATGTCACCAGCCCAACTCCTGATGGGACGTCGGCTAAGGTCAAACCTACCCATCCCGGAGAACCTCCTGAAAACAAAAGAGGGGGAGAAAGTGAGGAAGTTCAAAGAGCAACAGAAAGAAAAGCAAAAGTACTACCATGACAGAGGAACACAAAACCTACCTGAACTCCACACTGGTGACCAAGTAAGGTTCAAAGACAAAACAAACACATGGACTCAGAAGGGAACTGTCCTGAGTGAAGTTCAACCAAGATCATACACCATTCAGACAGATGAGGGTGCTGTTCTGAGAAGAAATCGTCGAGATCTTCTCATGGGACCAGCCACAGCAGGTCAAGAGACTGATACTGTTGAACAACCTGATCACACAGCTGAGAACACATCATCTGAGGCAACAACTCAGATTCAAGGACAATCAATCAGAAAATCCTCAAGACACGTGAAGCCTCCTGAGAGACTCATTGAGCAAATTTAAGGACTATTGTTATAGAAGGAAGTAATGTTATCTTATTCTTTCTTCATGTTCTAGTGTATTGACATATTTCATGTGAACACACAAAGCAAGGTTAAAAAACCTTGATCATGATAATGATAATGTAAGTTCATTAAGTGTTACAGTTAAAATGCAGATTAATACAAAGAAAACATGTTGTTAGTTAAAAGTAAAATACTTTTGTTTTAAGAAAAGGAGATGTAATGATATCAGCAAATAGAGATGGTATTTGCCTGTTTGATTATGATGCCTTACCAGCATGATTGCATGTATTGATTGCTTGTGCCTGACCAGCAGAGGGCATGTGACCAAGACAAGCAAGGCAGTTGAGTTTAGTTTCAGTTTCGTTCTAGATGCATCACTAGCATCGTGTCTCCTGTAAAGCTGTATAAAGAGTTGAACAGACTTTAGATTAAAAGACATTCTCTTTCATAAATGTCTCGTCATTGACCCCACAAAGAAATCAATACACACCCCGGGTCATAAACTCCACACCCTGTAAGTCGTTCCCCAGCAGATACTGTGCTGGAACCATCCACATAGATTTCGCGGCCTGTGGGGTGTATCCCGGCCCGAAAACCTATGTTGACTTCCCATACTCCTTCATTGGAACACCGGTGGGCCGTCCCTGGATAAATCATGTTGGCTGTGAGCTTCGGCTCGCAGAGACCTTTCACCCTTAGATCCATCTGGGAGAGAAGCAGGGCCCAGCGAGCAATGCAGGCACTGCTCACGGTCCCATCTTTAATTCTCCCATCTAGGAGCATCTGGGTGGGCGTGTGATGGGTGAGGAGGGTGATGGACGAGGTGCCTGTGAAGATCAATGATCTTTTCACAGCCCAGTGAGTGGCGAGGAGGTGCCTCTCACAGTTGGAGTAGCCCTTCTCCACATCTGTGAGTATCCTGGAGGAGTAAGCCACCAGTCTCAGCTGACCGTGCCGCTCCTGGAGCAGCACTGCACTCAGACTGTCCCCGCTGGCTGCTACCTCCAGGAAAAACTCTTTTCCTCCATCAATAGCCCCTAGAACCGGCGCAGTCTGCAGATCTTGTTTGAGTTTTACAAATGCTGCCTCGCAACCCTCATCCCAAACCCACTCCACTCCCTTATGTAGGAGTCGGAGCAGAGGGGCTGCTGTGGCTGCGTAATCCTCAATAAAATCTCTGCAGTACCCGGTTAGCCCTAGAAAAGATCTCACTCCTGTTACTGTATTGGGGGCTGGTAACTCCTGCACTGCTTCCCTTCTGGCTTTATCGATGGCCCTTTCCCCTGCGCGCACAGCCAGCTCTAGGAATTTTACTTCCTGTTGGCCTATCTGTACTTTCTTAGGGTTTACTTTAAAGCCTTCTTGCCTGAGCAACTCCAGCAGTTCAGCCAGTAGTGGACCATGTTCCTCTCCTTCATCGGTAAATAGGAGCAGCTCATCCACTTACTGAACTAACTGCCAAGGCCGGCTGAAGCCCTTTAAACAATTAGCCATGCATTGGTGAAAAATGCTGGGGCTATTGTGGAAACCCTGAGGTAGGCAGTTCCAGGTGTATTGTTGGCCTTTAAAAATGAAGGCAAACTTGTACTGGTCCTCTCTCCATAGAGGGATGGACCAAAACCCGTTGGAAATATCCAGCAACGTGAAGGTGGTTGCGGAGGCTGGGATACTTCCAATGAGATTGGCAACAGCTGCGACCGTGGGTGCACAGGCGGGGATGTTTTGATTGAGTACCCGATCGTCCACTGTGGCTCTCCAGGAGTTGTTCGGTTTTCTAACCGGCCACAGTGGAGAGTTTACGTGGGTGGCTATCGGTCTGAATACCCCCTGTTTGACCAGAGAGGTCATGGCCATTTCCATGTCCTTCTTGGGGAAATTGTACTGCTTTTGGGGTCGGGTCATGGGGTCCCCATTTACACTAACCTTGACCCCGTTTACCCTCCCACAATCGTGTTTATGAGTGGCAAATGCACCGAGGTGTGCTCGCACAAATGCCTGGTACTCCATCGGAGTGTTACTGACCATTAGTTTGAGGTCGTAACTCTCCTTTGGTTTTAAGGTGCACAAGGTCCCCTTGCCCTGTTGCTCTGGGATAACTGCCACTTCACTTTCTTAACCGGTGCATGCTCCCCACAGACAGTGGTTCCTAAGATCCACTAGAATCCTGTGGCCTATGATAAAATCAGCCCCCAGGATCCCTTTTCCTTCCTGCTCCCATTTCATTAAAACACAGGTCCACTTGGTGTGGAGTGCTCCTAAATGAATGGACAGCGGGACGGAGAACGAGCCAGCCTGCTCGTTACCTGTAAACCCCACTAAGCTGTACGGGACCCCATTAGACAGAGGTGAGGCAGCGGGGTTATCTGAATAGACGATGGTGCTTGATGCTCCCGTGTCCAACAGATAGATCCCTTTCACCTTTTCCACCTCCATCTTAACAAGCGGTCTTTTCCATGCATCATACTCAAGGGAACACAGGTAGACAGGCTGCGCTGGTTCTAGTCATAGGTCTGTGTTGGGTGCGGCAGATGGAGTTAAAGCACCCGTGGCTGTGGCTACCTTCCCTGGGCCATTTAATAAAACCCGGAGCGCAGCCACGATCGAATCAAGCGTGGGGGGAGAGGTCGGTGTTTCTGTTTTTGGGGCAGGAGCTGGGGAGTTTTTCCCTACATTATCCTTCCATGGATTTCTACAGTCCCTTCTCCAATGCCCACTTTTCCCGCACCCGAAGCAGTTACGCCTCGTATCGGAAGGGTTACCCCCTTCCTGGTGCCATTCTTTCTTGCTAGTAGGTTTTATTTCGTGAATCTTTCCTTTTGTTTGGTGTTCTTCTACCCCTCTACCGTTGCGGTAAGCCAGGGTCAGTTGTTTGACCACTGTCTCCTCGGTGACCTGGGGGCCTTTCGGGTCAAACCAGAGCTCAGCCTTGGCCCTGATCCGTGGGAAGCTGTTTGCCACTAGACTTCGGAGCCAGTGGGCCAGCTCGTCCTGGTTCATGTGAGTCCGGTTGAGATCCCCATTGCCGGCACTCTTGTACACAGGCCACAGCCTGTCTGTGAAAGCCTGTGGGGTCTCCCCTGCTAACTGTGTAGCCTTCTCCACCCGGGAGAAAGGACTACCATCGTTCTTACCCATGGCCTCCAGAACTTCCTCCCGGATGGCAGCGTACCCCCCTTGCCCTTTCTTGCTCTCTGCAGAGAGGGACTGGTACAACTTGCCATCCAGAGAGAACAGGAGCATTTTGGCCATCTCAGAGTCATCGCACTCGTTGATGCCTGCTGCCTGTTCCACTTCCATGAAGTGGACCGAGGGGTCTTCCTTTTGGATGAACTTGTTCAGGTGGCTTACCATAGCCCTAAGCTGTTGGGTACCATGGGGAATCACGAATTCGCTTTCAAGGGGTCCCTGACCCCCACCACCGCCGGGCGGGCCAAACCTTTGCTGCCAAGCCGGGCACACCGGCCCCGGCTCCGACCTCTCCTGCATTGGCTTGCCCCCTTCTCCCTGCTGCCAAACCGAGTTAAAACTGAGCGCCACAGGTGGTGGTGGTGTGCTCTCTTCCCTGCCTTCCTTACAGATTGCCTGTCCTTCCTGCTGCCCAACCGAGTCATTCCCCGGCGCCACAGGTGACGTCTGAACAGTTTCCCCTTCTACTTCCAGGCCCACCAGGGCCGCACCCGAGCTCACTAGGCATACCAGGTGTAGGAATTAATAAGCGGGGTTGGGGTTATTGTCTCTGGCCAGTCAGAAGCCTCTGAGCTGCTCCAGGGACCCCTGAGCGGTTTTGAAGCGCTCCCCTATTCCTGGTTCTGACCGCCAGACTTATTCGGTAGCAATGTCGACAGAAAAAAATGTGACTCGTGGTTGGGTGCAAAACAGACCAGTATTTATTGAAACAAAAAGAAACAAATTGAAAATAAACAATACAGCACACCTATGCTGAAATACAGCACTATACTTCTCACAGTACACTTTAGTGTCTATTACAGCACTCGTTTGCTTAATAGAACACTGTTACTTAAATGCAGCACTTTACTTCTTAGTACAACACTGTTACTTAGATACAGCACTTTTAATACAGCTACTTAGTGTTCACTACAGCACCTTTCTGCTTAATGCAACACTGTTACTTAGATACAGCACTTTTAATACAGCCACTTAGTGTTCACTACAGCACTTTTCTGCTTAATGCAACACTGTAACTTAAATAGGGGAGGAGAAAATGGACACAACGAGGGAAAATTGACTAAAATTACAGTTTAACAAGATTCCCCTTAATTCCCACCCTTATACCTATTCTAAGTTGCCTTGTAATGGGCCAGACAATGTACGCTCACCAATGAACGCCTGCCCCGTGCCCTTGCGGTCTTAGATTCTTCACCACCCTGAAGATAGAGATACCCCAGTGTTTAAAAGTAACTGCTGGTATTCCATTCCCTTGGGCGGGCTCCCAAGTTGTAGAGGGCACGGAGGCTGCAGCGTGAGAGAGAGATGGCTTCTTGAGAAGCTATCTTATACCCCATTTGGGGCTGAAATCTTCCCGCCCAAATCCGGATGCATCTGGGCTAAACAAAAGGGATCCAAACTGTCTCCATTGACTGTGATGGGTTTTGGATGAAATTGTCTCAGTTTGAAACAGCCCTTGGAGGTTAGTGTAAACAAACTGATTGTCCTGTGGTCACGCCCAACCGCAATTGATTGGCAGTCTCAAGTGGTTTAACATTGTAGCAGTTTAGTGTAAACAAACATCGATTGTCCTGCAGGGAGGGAAACTCCCTGAACTGCCTTTGATTGACAGTTTAACTACTCCATTGCTTTAAGGGCTGGGGTTTTTTCTAAATCCTTTGTCAGCCATCTTTGATTTTCCCTTTTCATATGTACACAGTCTGTGTGGCGTCTCCTGCCACGAGGTCGGACAGCCATCTTTGATTATCCTTTTTCACAGACACACACAGGCTGCCTTTTCAGTCCTCTTTGTCAGCCCATGCTTTGAAGAGAGGCTGTCTTTTTGTCTTCTGCCACGAGGTCTGATGGCCATTTTGATCCCTGGATTTTTAAAGGTATATTCTACCCAGGTATTCTTTAATCAGAAATTAATCTTCGGAACTGTAGGAAATTTCAAAATTATTACGAAATCCTACAGTCCCCCATCGGATACTAAAACTTGCTTGTAGTATCCTGTCCAAAGGTGAGCAATAATTTCTGACCCCCCACAAACAACCTTCCCTTAATACTTATGTAGATCTATCTTTGATCCCCTGACACCTCCATCTCCCCTACCCAGAGAGAATCGCAGTACACGGTAGGTATCTATCGACAGAAAACAAGATTAATTAAATAATCAAGACACGGAGGGGTCCAATGCCCCTGCATCACTCATATTTACAATAATTCAAGCATGGAGGGGGTCCGATGCCCCTGCACCACTTGTGACATAATTTTAACATGATACAACCTCTTTAATGGGATTGTCAACCAGCCAACATATCTGCTAAAAATACACATGGAAGGAAACGAGCTTCCCCCCTTTTTTTTATTACAATGCAATTGCCTGACACTTTATTAAATGGCACTATTCTTCAGCCATAAATGTATTTCGAATTTTCACCATCTGCAATCACAATTCCTGGGCATATGCAATTTGTTCCCTTAACTCCAAAGAAGCAGTAAAATAATTAACAAGCTTTTGTAAATTCTTAATCTTAATTGAATTTCCAATAACAGTTTAAATGTTGTGGGCATCTGCCTCCTGCAGACCCCTTCCTTCGTGGGCTAGGAGTGCTCCTTCCTTGAGCATCCAGCGACACGCTGGTCCTCTGTGCCTTCCGGAACTCTGAAAAAGACTAAAAAAAAACATCTAGCCAGGTCCCCTGGCTCGGGGGGGGAGTGTAATCAAGTCCCGCGACCTCGATTCACAATACAATTCTGGAACGGTACCATAATTAAAACTTATACACTAATAATAATTGCAATATAAAATCTAAAATTAACACGCACTACCTTAATCCTTTAATTGCACATTACTTGCACAAAGCTATATACAAGCGCCGCCCGTCTCCGGGCGGCCAGCCTAATCCCTGTTTGGGCTGCCACAGGCTGTACCCTGCGGCATGGCTGGACTGATTCCACCTTCTAGTCCCTCGCAGCTTATGGCTGCTGGCTGGGGACTTCTGCCTTTCAGCTTCTCCCTGACTTGGGAGACCGCCCTACTCCACTGGAAAGTGGGTGACCATACTTTCTTGGGCTGGGGTACCCGAAGAGACCTCCTAGGGAGTGTCGCTGGTGAGGCTACCCCGGCGAGCAGACCCTTAGCTCGGGTCACACTCCCTGCTGGCTGGGGACCTCCTCCTTCGGGTCCCTCCCTCCCTAAACCTGGGCTGAGGACAGGCAATCCCTTGCCACCAGCTGCCGGTGGTGGAGAGCCATCCCCTTCAGGTCTAAAACCTGGTTCAGGCTCCTCCCCGGAGTCCCACAAGAGAGGGGGAATCACTCGGGCCAAGTGCTGGGGGACTTCTACTCTCATTGTGAGGGTGCCAGTCAGTTCCTTCTGTAGCCTCTAGATGGCACCTTCACTTCTTTGTTTTCCTTGGTTAATTGTTTCTAGTCAATTGGGTTTATTAGTTAACTGCCTGTTATCTGTTCATGGGTTTCACCTCGTTTTGTAGTATATATGTTCTGTGATTTCTTCCCTCTGTGCTCAGTCCTCACTAGGGAGTTAGTCTTGACAATGTTCTCTGTCTTGACTAGGTGCTCTGTCTTGACTAGCCTTTGCTCTGTGGCAGCTTGCCTTGACAAGGTGGTTGCCATGGTTGTTGCTTGTATCTAAGTCTGTTGTTCTGCCTTTTGTTCTCGGTCTTGACTAGGTGCTGACAAGTTGCTTAGTCTTGATAAGGTGCTCTTTGGACAAGCGTGTTTCTATGTGGAAGCTTGCCTTGAGCTCGGTATTGATAAGCCGATTACCCCTGTGGTAGCTTGTCTCGAGTCTCGTCTCGGCAAGCCGGTTGCCCTTGTTGTAAAGTCTGTGTGTTCTAGTTGTAATTAATAACACACAGACTACAAGATTAAAGTTCAACAGGTCTTTACTGGTTGGAGGTCAGGACTATATGAAATACAATCTTACTACACAGTGCTTATATACCGGTGGTCACCACCGGTATTACGTATACAGCAGCCAGAGAAAGTAGTACATCTCTTAAGGTGGAACAGGCTTAAGTTCTCTTAAGGTGGAACAGGTTACATACACCACAATCCTCCCTTTTTAGCTTAATAGTCATATCCCCATTTAACATAACATCATAACATATATACATATATAACTTCAGGTATAAACAGTTCAAAGGTTCAGTCTCTCAGGAGGCCTTCTGATTCGGTCTGGATAACGCCTTTCAGTGGTCTCTGATTCTTGTTGCTGAGGTGACTCTTCTTGTTGGTTTCCTATGTATTGGACGTCATCATCAGGTACAGTCCCTGCCGAGGTAGATGCTTCAGGTTCATTAACGTCTTCCACAGTTGTCTCTGTCGCAACCATGGGTTCGACCCTTGCTCTTGATTCTACCAGTTGATCCGCATGACGCCTTATCACATTGTTACCAATATCTACTGTGTACATCAGAGGTCCTTGTCTGGCCCGAATTGTTCCGGACTGCCATTTTTCATTTCCATAGCCCCTTGCCAACACTGGTTGTCCTACTTCGAAACTTCGAGTGGACTTGTTATTAATATGCCGGAACTGTTTATTTTCCACTTCCCTCCGCACATTTGGTTTTAACAAGTCCAACCTGGACCGCAACCTCCTGTTATAAAACATCATGGCAGGACTTTGGTTAGTCACTGCATGAGCGGCATTTCGATACGCCATTAGGAAATTGTCCACCTTGTGCTGTAGCGGAATCTGGTCATCGTTCATGGCCTTTATTGCCTTTTTGAATGTTTGGACAAATCTCTCGGCCAACCCGTTTGTCGCCGGATGATATGGGGCAGAGGTATAATGTTTCACCCCATTCTTCTTTAAGAATTTTTGGAATTCTTCCGACACGAACTGTGGTCCGTTGTCCAAACAGATCTGTTCGGACAATCCGTTCCTTGCGAATATTGTTCTTAACACCGCAATTGTCTTTTCTGAAGTAGTGGTATTCATCTTGATCACTTCTGGCCATTTGGAATGTGCGTCCACCGCAATTAGGAACATGGAGTCCATGAATGGACCAGCAAAGTCAATATGTACGCGTTGCCATGGGGCTGAAGGCCATTCCCATGGGTGTAGTGGTGCGATCGGAGGTGCATTTTGCACTTTTTGGCACCCAGCGCAGCTTTTCGTCAACTCCTCTATCTGTTGGTCAATACCCGACCACCATACATAAGCCCTAGCAAAACTTTTCATCTTACCTCCCCCCAGATGACCTTCATGCAGTTCTTTTAGAACTCTTTCCCTTAACTTGGGAGGAATAATCACTCTTGTCCCGTACATCAAAGTACCATGGCAGACGGACAGCTGGTCTCGCCTTGCCGAGAATGCCGGTAACAGAGGATCACCACGTGTTGGCCATCCTTTCACTGTCACCTCGTAGACTCTGGACAGTGTTGGGTCATTCCTGGTTTCTCTTTCAATACTTGCATTGGTGACTGGTAAACACTCGATGATGGTCGAATGAAATAACTCAACAGGGTCAACTTTCGTCGTTTCTTCTTCAGGTAGTGGCAGGCGCGACAGCCCATCAGCATTGCCATGCTGCTTCGTACCTTTGAATTCTATTTGATATTGATGTGCCCCTAGGAAAAGGGACCATCTCTGGAGACGCTGTGCTGTCATCACTGAAACACCCTTCTTAGGGTTAAAAATGGATACCAACGGCTGATGGTCTGTCAGAAGTGTGAATTTTTGGCCCTGCAGGTAATGATTAAACTTCTTCACTCCCCATACAAGGCTGAGAGCCTCCCTATCGATCTGCGCATAGTTGCGCTCAGCGGAGGTCAATGATCTGGATGCAAACGCGACTGGCCTTTCCGTGCCATTTGGCAACTTGTGTGAGAGTACTGCCCTAATACCATATGGAGAAGCATCACAAGCCAACCGAATAGGCAGTGTCGGGTTGAAGTGAGCCAACACTTCCTCTGAGGTGATCAATTCTTTGCTTTTGCGAAATGCCTTCTTACAGTTTTCGCTCCATTCCCATGGTACCCCCTTCTGTAAAAGAGCGTTTAGCGGGTGCAGTACCGTGGATAGATTCGGTAGAAATTTATGGTAATAGTTAATCAATCCTAGAAACGACCTCAACTGAGAGACATTATCCGGAGCGGGAGCCTTTACAACTGCCTCTATCTTGTCAGGAGACTTATGAAGCCCCTCCCGGTCAATGACATGACCACAGTACGAGATCCGCTTCTGGAAGAACTCACATTTCTGCCGATTAACTCTAAGTCCATACTCTTTCAGTCTGTTGAGCACCAGTTCCAGGTTTGCGAGGTGTTCTTCATCACCATCACCTGTAATCAGAATATCGTCCAGGCAACATTGTGTGCCTGGAATTCCCTGTAATACCTGCTCCATGGCCCTCTGCCAAATTGCTGGAGCCGATGCCACTCCAAAAACCAGCCTATTGTACCGGTACAAACCTCGATGCGTGTTGATCGTGATGTATTGGCGTGACTCTTCTTCAACCTCCATCTGCAAGTACGCCTGTGCCAGGTCTATCTTGGTGAAGTGTTTCCCGCCAGACAACGAAGCAAAAATATCCTCAATCCGCGGAAGCGGATACTGCACCGTGTGAAGCACCGGATTAACGGTGATTTTGAAATCTCCACAGATGCGAACCTTCCCTGGTTCTCCTGGCTTGTTGCTCGAAGGACGTTTCATAACGGGTACAATGGGTGTAGCCCACTCACTCCAATCTACCTTAGACAGTACACCTGAACGTTCTAGCGCTTCCAGTTCCGCTTCTACAGTAGGTCGTATTGCATAGGGTACCGGTCTGGCTTTAAAAAATTTTGGTTGTGCATGTTCATCAATCTTGATGTTTGCCGTAATTCCTCTCAGTGTTCCCAGTCCCTGCTGGAACACCTCTTTAGCATCATCCAATATTCTGGACAATCATTTAGGTTTGACATCTGTTTCCCCGGAATCTACCGTTAGTGCCTTCAAGGAGTGCCAGTCCATATTCATTTTCCTAATCCACTCCCGTCCCAGTAGTGGTGGACCTCCTTCAGGTAGCACATATAAGTCCATTACTTGGCTTTCTTCGCCCTTGTGGACCACTTTTACCTCTATCTTTCCGACGGGGTACACTCTTTGCCCCGTGTATGTTTTCAATATAATCTCCGTATCCCGTAGGGGAATATGTTGGAATAACCTTTTGTAATCTTTCTTATTCATGACCGTCAATGCCGATCCAGTGTCCAATTCCATCTTTACTTGGACTCCTGCTATCTGAAGGGTGACCCAAATTGTCTGGAGATCTGCATCCTTACCAACGTTGTGTACTCTTAAGCTACCCAGTTCATTACTGCTAGCGTCTGAATCTGACTTCTGTTCGGTCGAACTGTTCTTTGTCACCTTGTGTACCTTTATGTATTTTCCTTGCGGTGACATTTTGTTGCTGGTCTTCTTTCCTGACCGGCATACTTTAGCTATGTGGCCAAGCCTGCCACACGTTCTGCATTCTTGGTTTTTAAACCAACACTGGTTCTGATCATGCGCTGTCTTTCCGCAACGATAACATTTTACAGTACTCAAACCCAATTTATTTGTACTGAGTTCCGGTGACCGTAGCTGCATTACTGCCGTGCCTCTCGCTGCGTCTTCGTGTGCTGCTGCCATCGTGACCGCTTTCTCAAGCGTCAGCTCATTCTCCTCGAGCAATCGCTTTTGTGTATCTTCTTTTAATAAACCACACACAAATTTATCTCGTAGCGCCTCTGTCAATCTCGTTCCGAATTGACAGTACTTTGCTAGCTTACGCAATTCCATTAAATATTCAGCATTGGTTTCATCCTTCAGCTGCCTTCTGCTGTAAAATTTAAATCGTTCCGCTAGCATCAGCGGCGTGGGGTTTAGGTGATTTTTCAGGACAGTAACAATCTCCTCGAACGTCTTATCCGCCGGTTCATCTGGTGATAAAAGGTGTTTCAATTGCCCGTATGTCTTCGCACCCATTAAGTTTAATAATGTTAGTGCTTTCTCTTCATCTGGGATTTTATTTGCTTTACAATAATTTTGTATGCGTTCTACATACATAGCCCAATCTTCGATGTCGCTATCAAAGGTATTAATGTTCCCACGTTTAGGCATCGTTGCAATTTAATTTATTTTAATTTTTATCCAAGATGGCGGCTTCCGCGCTCTTGTCTTCGTCCTCCGTCTACAAAATGGCGGTTTTCCCACGCTTGGCGGTCTTCACCCTTCCCCCGACGCTGTCTCCGCTTCACCGCGGCTCTCGCGCCTTCAGTTGCCCCCAGACGCTGCGCCTTTTTAGCCCGAATGCGGCCCGGCCCTTATCACCAGCCGCGATCGATGTCCCGGCGCTGCGCCTTTCGGCCCGAATGCGGCCCGGCCCTTATCTCCGGTCGCGATCGATCTCACCGCCCTTATTCCTCCGTCTTCCCTCCCCGTCTGTACAGCCAACGCGGCCGATTTTCTGGTCGCGTCGCTCACCGGCTTACCCACTACCGAGGTAGAAAGAAGATAGCTGACAGCCGCTGATGGAGGCTTCGAGTTCAGGATGTCTTCTGCACTCTGGTTTCTCGATGTCTGCCGCGCGACGTGTCTTCCAGCAGGGTGATGAGGGTGGAAGCTTCTCTTCGACGTCCGTTCTGTGGACGAAGCCGCCGTGGATATAACTGCCGCAGGGTAAGAATCTGACTCGTCGCCACTGTAAAGTCTGTGTGTTCTAGTTGTAATTAATAACACACAGACTACAAGATTAAAGTTCAACAGGTCTTTACTGGTTGGAGGTCAGGACTATATGAAATACAATCTTACTACACAGTGCTTATATACCGGTGGTCACCACCGGTATTACGTATACAGCAGCCAGAGAAAGTAGTACATCTCTTAAGGTGGAACAGGCTTAAGTTCTCTTAAGGTGGAACAGGTTACATACACCACACTTGTGGTGGCTTATCTCGAGCTCAGTCTGGACAAGTGGGTTGCCTCATGGAAGCTGTCCTGAGTTCCTATCTTGACTAGCTGTTTGGTAGCTTGTCTGGAGTTCTTATGTATGTTATTGTTTTCCTTGTGTGACTCTGGTAATGTGTGAATCTAGTAAAGTAAAGTTCAAACAACGTACTGTATGTTTGCTTCTCGCCTCGTCTCTGCACTTGGGTCCAGAACCTACATTATCCGGAGAGCACGGGCCCGTGTCTACATGGCCCCGTGGCTCCCCACCCCCGTCACACTCATACACGCGACTGCGCCTGCGTGAGCAGTCTGTGTGTGTGTACGCGCTGCAGGCTGCGGATTTCTAATCTCGGGTACAATCCCAGCTGCCTGTTTCCCTGCCCCCTGCTTAAACAACCCGCATTGTTTGATATAACTGGCTGCCTGCCAGTAATCCTGTTCATAATCCTTTTCCCTCACCAGGGCGGCTTTAAAGGTGGAGTCTTGGGCTTGGACCTGCTTTTGGTCCGGGGCCAAAGCTAGCCCCTGTGTGCCCCCCTTATCCCGGATTGTTGCTACCGGACCTGCTCTACAGGGGTCCCAGAACTCTCCTTCCCTGGCCCCCTGCTTAAACAACTCACACTGGTCGTGAATGGCTCCTCCCCTAACACAAGCCACAGTGCCTGCCTGTCCTCAGGTTCACTCCCAGCTGCCTGTTTCCCTGTGGGTCCCATTAAGTTAAATGGGACCTGGTTAGACCGGGGGGAATTGGTCAGGTCTTCCGAGTGGACCACCGTGCTGGAGGCTCCAGTGTCCACCGAATCTCTCCCCTGCCCCGTCTTCACCCCCATCCCAACATAGGGCCTGCTCCCCTCAGCATTTTCGCGGGGACACAGGTCAACAGGCTGCACTGGCTCTAGTCATTGCTGGGAGAGAGGTGGGGCAGACCGGGTCAAAGCACCGGTGGTGGCTGCTACTCTCCCCTGGCCAGTCAGAAGAGACCGCACTGCCTCCAATAGTGACTCGACCCGGGGGGGGGGAAATTCCTGTCTCTACCACCTCATCCTCCACCCCCCTTTGCTGCCAGAGCTCCTGAAAGCTCGGACCTGCCTTCAGGCTGATCAGACATATCATCCCCTTTGCCCTCCTTAAAGCCATATTCAAGCTTTCTATCTCTGCCCTACAGGGGCCATGATCTGCTTCCTCAAACCCTTGCTCGCAGGCCAGCTTATATGCTGCCTTTACCTCCCTAACCTTTCCCTCCTGCTCTTTTATTTCTTGTATGTGGCGAGCGTTCTCCTCCCGCACCCTCATCTCATTGCTCTTGACCTCTGCAACTAGGCACTTCAGGTACTCTGACTCGTGCCTCGTGTGGCTTTTGCCCTCTCTAAACTGAACCACCAGGCACTCCATCTTGGCCTGGTATTCTTCAACCTCCCTTTCCCTATCCCAACTCTCTGCTCTAGATTCCCTAAGCCTGCGGGTGACTTTCCCAAGCCTGTGGGCACCTAACCACAAACAAACCAGTGGGATAAAAAGAAAACCAATAACTGCTGCTCTCTCCAGACCCAAACCACTTTCTGTTACATCGCACACCGTTGTCAACGGTCCTGCCGCGATCGCCATTTTGTAGGAATTAATAAGCGGAGTTGGGGTTATTGTCTCTGGCCAGTCAGAAGCCTCTGAGCTGCTCCAGGGACCCCTGTGTGGTTTAAAAGCGCTCCCCTTTTCCTGGTTCTGACCTTATTCGGTAGCGATGTAGACAGAAAAAAACGTGACTCGTGGTTGGGTGCAAAACAGACCAGTATTTATTGAAACAAAAAGAAACAAATTGAAAATAAACAATACAGCACACCTATGCTGAAATACAGCACTATACTTCTCACAGTACACTTTAGTGTCTATTACAGCACTCGTTTGCTTAATAGAACACTGTTACTTAAATGCAGCACTTTTAATACAGCTACTTAGTGTTCACTACAGCACCTTTCTGCTTAATGCAACACTGTGACTTAAATAGGGGAGGAGAAAATGGACACAACGAGGGAAAATTGACTAAAATTACAGTTTAACAAGATTCCCCTTAATTCCCACCCTTATACCTATTCTAAGTTGCCTTGTAATGGGCCAGAAAATGTATGCTCACCAATGAACGCCTGCCCCGTGCCCTTGTGGTCTTAGATTCTTCACCACCCTGAAGATAGAGATACCCCAGTGTTTAAAAGTAACTGCTGGTATTCCACTCCCTTGGGCGTGCTCCCAAGTTGTAGAGGGCACGGAGGCTGCAGCGTGAGAGAGAGATGGCTTCTTGAGAAGCTATCTTATACCCCATTTGGGGCTGAAATCTTCCTGCCCAAATCCGGATGCATCTGGGCTAAACAAAAGGGATCCAAACTGTCCCCATTGACTGTGATGGGTTTTGGATGAAATTGTCTCAGTTTGAAACAGCCCTTGGAGGTTAGTGTAAACAAACTGACTGTCCTGTGGTCACGCCCAACCGCAATTGATTGGCAGTCTCAAGTGGTTTAACATTGTAGCAGTTTAATGTAAACAAACATCGATTGTCCTGCAGGGAGGGAAACTCCCTGAACTGCCTTTGATTGACAGTTTAACTACTCCATTGCTTCAAGGGCTGGGGTTTTTTCTAAATCCTTTGTCAGCCATCTTTGATTTTCCCTTTTCATATGCACACGGTCTGTGTGGCGTCTCCTGCCACGAGGTCGGACAGCCATCTTTGATTATCCTTTTTCACAGACACACACAGGCTGCCTTTTCAGTCCTCTTTGTCAGCCCGTGCTTTGAAGAGAGACTGTCCTTTTGTCTTCTGCCACGAGGTCTGATGGCCATTTTGAACCCTGGATTTTTAAAAGTATATTCTACCCAGGTATTCTTTAATCAAAAATCAATCTTCGGAACTGTAAGAAATTTCAAAATTATTGCGAAATCCTACACATGCCTTTTGTCCTGGACAGAGCAAGGTTTAAACTGTCAATCTGTTTTTGGCAGGGGCTGTGATCTCCCGCTTCAAAACCCCTAGTGCTTTCTACCTTATAAGCTGCCTGTACGTCTCTTAACCTCTCTTCCTGTTCTTTTATTTGCCTGGTAAGGCGGGCGTTCTCCTCTCGTAACACTAACTCATTACCTTTTGCCTCGGTGACTTGGCACCGAAAATATTCATGTCTGTTCCTGTGCTTTTCCGCTGTCTGTAATTACTCCTGATTTTGGGCCTTTAATTCGTGCAATAATCATTCCCCTGCTAGAGCCCTTGCTTGAGACAGTTGAGCGGATTCCCGCAGTTGTTCTGTCAGTGCGTCAATGTGCTTATCTAAAAGCTGGATCTGTCGCTGAGAGCAGACCAACCAGATGGCTTTCTGCACAGACTTTTTATGATCCTTGCTCTCAGTCCATTTAGACGCTCAGCGCGCAACAGATTGGTCACCTATTTCTTGGTGATATTCACCTTCTCAAACACATAAGAGGAAATCCTCTCTTCCATCTTATTGCTTTCCTCAAAAACAGTGTCTACTGCATCACATCCCTTTTGCCAAGCTCGTGCCGCGTTCGCCATTTCTGTAGGGGGTGGTGTTTGGGTCAGCTTCACCTCTGACTTATGAACGGTTCGAATCGCTCCCACTCCCTTGGTTCTAGACCTGGGACTTATTTGGGTGTTGTGATGAAAAGTGCAGCAGACAACTGATTTTTGGTGAAAGAACTTTGATCTTTATTTGAGAAAAGGAATACACAACTAAATAATCTTAACACTCTAAATTGGAGGAACACTTCAGAATATATGAGGGAAAATAACAATAGACAGAATACTTCACTCCTCCCAATTGCACTTCACTAGCTCAGTTGGGCTCCAGAGGACCAGGGATAATGCTCACCAAAATGACTTCTTTTGACAGTTGTAGAGGTTTGCGATTTTGGGGTTCTCTAGATATGTCGTTTGGGGCCTGCCATACCCCGGATGCGGTAGAGGACTTCACTTGCGTAGCTGGTCAGTCTTCGTGAGTCTGCTGATGCAGCAGGGTGCGTATTGGACCTATCAGGTGATCCCAATTTCTTTTGGTTACAAGTAGGGTTTAGAGTCTTTTCAGTAAAATCTTACCCAGGGGTAAGTCAGGATAATTGTAGAGTGGAAAACTTGCAGATCTTCGGTTTCTTCCAAGTTGGCTTCTTGTTGGTCGCGGTGGCCCAATATTACCTGGTTTCTGGTAATATTTTTGGTTGTTTGTTTCGTGGGGCCCTGGTCTGCAGCGATGGTGTGTTAATTCTTCGATAGGGAGAACTGCTTCGAGATGGACTTCTTGATCCCGATGTTGGTGGATCTCTTCTGGGTCGACGAATCTTAACTTGAACTCGAATGAACTGAACTCAACTCTGCACTCAACTGTTTTCTGTGAGAAACAGGCCTTCAATTATACTGATTGAGGCCTGCTTATCTGCGCGCCAAATCAGTTCTGGCTTATTGTAAGTTTTTGCGAGCTCATTAAATTTGATTGGTGTGAATTGTTTAATTGGTTTCCGGATGGTCCCATCGATTGTTTAACCTCTTGTTTAATTGCAGTAAAGTTGTCTTTTCCTGTGGGGGCCAAGGTTCTTTTGTTGGTTGGTGGCATGTTTTGCATTATGCACGGTTTTGGATGGTTCTGTAATTTTGGCGGTAACTGCTTTTCCGTTGGTCTATTGTCATTATGTAAAATGACTGACACAGTCCAGATAGTCCCCAGACAGTTTGGTTAATGCCAAGACCCAAAACTGTCCATTTACAGAGGCCAATGCCAATTCTTTTGTTGCAGCCTTTTTGCTTTCACGGGCTCGAACATGCTTTTAAAAATAAAACCAAAATCCTGGGGCCTTTGATTTTAAATCTCCCTTAGGCCCAATTTCTTATACCATTCTGACATGGTTTATTAACAGTCCAAAAATCCCTTCTTTAGGGTAATCTTGATTTTGGGGAATCTGCTGAATTTTGCGAATCTTACACTGAGAACAAAAGGTCTTGCTAGAAAGCATATATTTGGAGAATTCTTAACTAAAGGAATCCTTAACTTCTTCGTTTTGAACAATGATGTGGCTTTAATGTCAAGTTTCTGTTTGGAATGACTGAAATGATTTCTTCAAATCAGAAAGAAGGAATATTCTCAATATGGAGAAATTGATGAAGTAATGATGAGAAGTGGAGTGTATTCAGCGGCGTTTTACAATTTTGCCCTTTGTTCTTTGGAAAATAAATCACGCAGTATTCTTTGAAATATATTTTTTACTTGAAAGCAAAATGTAGATCTTGTTGAGAAAAGATAATGGGGGAGAAATTCAGTTGGCTGCGCCACCTGTTAGCGCCTTAAGAGGGCGCTAAGTGGGTTGCAAGCCAACTGGCGCCCGGGCGCGGCACTGTCCACACCTCCCGCTAAATTCCGCGGGACGCTAGTGGTGGCGCTAGACGTTAGCACTGCGCCACCACCGATGATGTCATCGGTGTGCGCAGCGCCCCTCTGATGCCCCGACCGCAATATTTGGAAGCGGCCCCTGATTTACCGCTGGACGCTATGTCCGACCGGTTCAGGGGGGCCTACCTGCGGCCGGTGAGGCACAAATTAAAGGAGAGGTGCGGGGCGGCCATTTTTGTTGTTGGCCGCCTGCCAGCACCTGCCTGCGCTCCCGTCCCCGGCCTCCTGAACCCCCCCCCCCGCGGAGTGCCAGCTGTGTTCCAAGAGCCCAGCAATTCTCCTCGGTGCCGGGCTCTTTTGCTTGCACTCGCGATACTCTGGGGCCCAGCTGGGCCCTAGATCGCGCTGCACAAGGCCCCTCCCCTTTGAGAAGCGGAGGAAGGCCTGCAATACCGCAGCGCGACGTGCCGCAGCGTGTGGCGCTGCAGCACGTTGTGCCACGATATTCAGTCGCAGCGGCCCAAGAGGGATGCGGGGCGCCTCCAGTAGCGCCGTGCTTCCCTTTGGAGCGCGATCACTCAATTTCCGGCGGGCAGCTGCGAATGCTTCTGGGGCGCTACTTTTAGCACCCTGGCGAGGCTGGCGCCCCAAACGGGCCTATACTCAATTTCTCCCCCAATGACTTGTTTGCTGATAACATGGGAGTTATGTTGGAATAGCTCGACAAGTAAATTACTTTCACAGGCAACTTGGGCAAAACCTTACTCTGAACGACAACCTTGAAGGGAGTTGTTTGACTGATAATTGGGCAGTAATTATTGATCTGCTCATTGTAATTGTAGTGGCATTTTTAAAGTCCTCTTTCGATTGTGACAAATTACTGATAATCACCAAAATAAAATGTACGGGGGTCCATTTATCGCCAACAGTGAATTAATACTTTGTAATATTTTCTCTGCTCCATAGGGCCAACACCAACTACAATGACAGGCACACCTAATGCTTCTGAGACTACCATCACAAGTAAGTAACGTGTTTTGTCATTGTCACTTGAAATCCACTTTGCCAAAGCTGACCAATAAAGTGTGTTGCTGCTGGAGTATCATTGAGGTACTTTTGCTGTTCAGTCCATGGATACATAAGTATATAAATCAGTACAGGTTGAGTTGCTGCATATCACTTTTGGTATGTTTATTATGTATTGAACTTGCTTCTTTCATCCTCTATACTGACATTGGTTTCTCATGAAAAACAATTCAGGTGATGGCAAATAGCGAAGGCTTGATGTAATCTTTTGAAACCTTTTCTGTGCCCTATAGGAGTAACTGCGAGTACAATTGTATCGGCTTCAACTTTCCCCACTGGTATTTGATGCATATTCATTCTGAGAGTGTATGAACTTAGCAAAGAATAACATTAATTTGTCACAATCGAAAGAACACTTTCAAAATGGCACTACAATTACAATGAGCAGATCAAGAATTACAGCCTGGTATTCTAAATCACTGGCATTATCAGTTATAGCTTTAGGAAAAGATTAATATAATTCTGTAACTTTAATTTTAACGGATTCTTTTTGATGTGTTGCTCTTGCATGGTTGAGAGCAATAATTACAACATTTTCTACTTGTTAAAATGAGCATGTGTAATCAATACAGGTAGACTATCCTTTATCCGAACTTCCGAAAACCGAAAACCTCTGAAAACCGAAAGTTTTTTCGTTCACCGTAAGTCGTGCGCACGACATGACCCGAGTGGCGCAAAACATGACAGGAGTGGTCCTCCGGGGCCCAGAACAAGAATTTCTGCAGATTGTCGACACGCCGGCCTTCGCTCTCGATGTTAAGTGTGACTGAGGGAGCTCTGCCTTTCCCTGTGAGCAGGGCAGAGGGTCACAAAGCTCCCTCCTGGGTAGGAGATTGCAGGCCGAGCCGGGCAGTGTGATGGAGGTACCGGGAGAGTGAACCCAACAATACAGCGGCCCGTCCGATAGCTGCAGCGGCCCGTCTGATATTCTTTTCTCCCCCCGCCCCCCCGACCTGATTTGCGGGCCAGCTAAGCGTAGGAGTCAGCCGATATCCGGCTTTCCCACAACTGGCGGTGGCAGTCGAGCCCCAGACCCCCGCTCAGTCAAGGAATTCAGAGAAGCAGGAAGGGGAATGAGACATGGAGCAGGGGGAGCTGTAAACAGACTGTGAGTGGCAGCACAGAGAAGCAGGAAGGGGAATGAGACACGGAACAGTCGCAAGAGGTAGCCTGAACTTTTAAAATTTACATTAAATACAAATACTAATTACCAAATTAATTTAATGTTCAGAGTTTCCCAGTCTGAAATAATACCTTCTGAAATCCGAAAATTTCCAAAAACCGAAACACAGCTGGTCCCAAGGTTTTCGGATAAGGGATAGTCAACCTGTACTGCCCTAAATGTACTGAGCAATGGTGAACAGGAGGGTTGGCAGACACTATAAACATTTAGGGGGAAAAATTCAGTTGGTAATGCCACCCATTAGCACCTTAAGAGGGTGCTAAGTGGGCACAAACCAACTTGCGCCCGGGCGCGGCGATATTTGCGCTTCTCGCGAAATTGACCGGACATTTTGCGGCGGCGCTAAACAATACTGCTCGTTCTCCTGCACACGCAGATCTTGACATCATTCGAGAGTGCAATGCCCTTGGGGCGCCCCGGACCGGAAATTCAGTGGCGCCCCTCTCCTTTCCGCCTGGCGCTACCAACGACAGGTTGACTGGAACGCATCCCAGTAGCTGTGGGGCTGGGAGGGCGCTATTTAAAGAGGGCCTCTTCCTGGCTTTTGTGTGGTAGCCATTTTTGCACCACTCATTGTGAGAGAGAGAGATTTGGAGAGAGACAAAGAGAGAAAGAAAGACTTCTGCATTGAGTCAACGCTGTCTGAGGTAGTTTCGGCTTCTGACCATAACTTTGCAGGTACTTTGCTTTTTGACCTTCATAACTTTGATTGCCCAGATACTATGGGGGCTGCAATGGATGGGAACGTCGTCCTTCTCCATCACATTCGGAGGGAACAGAGATGCAGAGAGTGGCAGTCATGGCCAGACGGAGGAGGGCCAACAGGCCTCGGTACAGGAGACATTGCCCTCCCAGGGTTTTCCGCCACCAGTTCTCCTACATTAATATGTCTGAGGAGCACTGTTTGCGAAGGCTGCGATTCAGCAAGGAGGTGGTCACTGAGCTCTGCCACCTGCTTCAGCCAGATCTGCAGCCTCAACTGAGGAGCAGGACGTCTCTGTCAGTGGCAGTGAAGATAACAGTGGCTCTCAACTTTTATGCCACCGGCTCATTTTAATCAGCCACTGGGGACATCGCCAATATCTCCCAGTTCGCGGTGCATTGCTGCATCCGTCAGGTAACAAATGCCCTCTTTAAAAGGAGACGAGAGTACATCTCTTTCCCCATGACCCCGGACAAGCAGCAAGAACACGCAACGGGCTTTGCGATGATAGCGGGCTTCCCCATGGTGCAGGGCGCCATTGACTGCACGCATGTGGCTTTGCGGGCGCCGCAAGAGAATGCCGAGGATTTCCGCAACCGAAAGGGCTTCCATTCCTTAAACGTCCAGTTGGTCTGTGACCACAGACAGCTGATACTCGCTGTCAATGCCCACTTTCCAGGCAGCAGCTGTAATGTATATACCTTTAAGGGGGGAACTATCTTTTACAGCTCATGTATACTGCAGTACCGGCAGTGACCACACCTGTATATAGCACTGAGTAGTAATCTGTACAGATCAGTTCCAGTGTGAGCCACGTTGAGCAAACACCAGTTGTACCGTTCTCCTGCAGTCTGTGTCTTATTATACACGGACACAACAGCAGCCACGATGCCTTCATCCTGTGCCAGACTTCTGTGGCAGACCTTTTCCAGGCACCGCATCACCCAGGAGGTTGGCTTCTCGGGGACAAGGGACATCCTCTTTGCACCTGGCTGATGACACCGCTCCGTTCGCCCAGCATCCCTGTTGAGCTACAATACAACGAGAGCCATCCATCTACCAGGAACATTGTTGAGCACACAATCGGCGTGCTCAAGCAATGGTTCCACTGTCTGGACCATTCTGGAGGAGCCCTGCAGTACTTGCCTGAGCGAGTCTCCCACTTCGTTGTCGTGTGCTGCATGCGGCATAACCTTGCAATCCTCAGGACCCAGCCAATGCCACCAGGCATTGGAGCACCAGCAGAGGAAGAGGAGGAGGAGGAAGATGAGGAGGATGATCATCAGCAGCACCAAGGCGGGAGGGGGGCACAAAGAGGAAGGGCCGTCCGTCAAAGGCTCATAGCAAGTCGCTTCTAGGCCCCCTCTGAGGGAATGGCTTCTGCCGTTTTAACAACCTGAATGAAATCATCCCGCAACCCCTAAGCCGGTCAAGGCAACAATGAGTGCAAAGACCAAACATGTACATTTTGAATACAGACACTTCTTTATTTCACAAACTCTGTGGGGGAGAAATTCGGTGGGCTGCGCCACCAGTTAGCACCTAAAGAGGGCACTCAGTGGCTTTAGCGCCACTGGCCACGCCTCCCGTGATATTTAGCTGGGGCGCTAATGGCGGCATTAGCCTGTTGCGCTGCGCCGCGACCGATGACGTCATCGGTGTGCGCAGCGCCCCGCTACTGCCCCGATCGCGATATTTGGCAGCGACCTCCTCTGTAGCGCCGCTCGCTAATTGCGCCCGGTTCACTGGGCCTACCTGTGGTGGCAGTGGCGCAAATTAAGGTGGAGGTGTGGGGCGGCTGTTTTTTCCGGCGGCCGCCTGCCAGCGCCTCCGTCCCCGGCCTCCTGTTCTCCCCCGTGGCATTGCCGGCTGCTTTCCGAGAGCCTGGCACTTCTCCTCGGTGCCGGGCTCTTTTGCCGGCACTCGCGATCGCTCATCACGCTGGTGCAGACCCCTCCCCCTTAAGAATGGGAGGAAGGCCTGCAGTACCGCAGCGCGCCGTGCCGCAGCGTGTGGCGCAGCGGCACGTTGCGCTGCGATATTCAGTTTCAGTTCCCTAAGAGGGACGCGGAGCGCCTCGAGCCTCGCCCCGTGTCCCTCTTGGGGCGCACAAGCTGAATTTCCGGCGATCGCTGCTGCTCTGATCGCAGCGCAAAATCTGGCGCCCAGGCGAGCTTGGCGCCCCGTTTGCGGCTCCACCCAATTTCTCCCCCTGTGTCTCTGATTTCCGCATGACAAAGTAATAGAAAGAAACACAAAAAAAGCAGTCATTTACATAACTGGCTCTCACAACCTGGAGACAATGTCCAAAACAGTAACAAAAATTTGACCACGAACCTCGGCCTTCAATAAAACAATGAAAAACATTTTGCCACACCGCCTACTTTTTGCCCTTCGAGGGTGATCTGCTTCCCTTGCGAAATTCCCCCCTTCCCACCCTGCAGCTGCTCCGTAATGGGACCCCAGTGGCTGGAGCAAGGCTGGGGGAAGGCTGCTGAGTGTCAGAAACTGAGACTGTAAATGCCCTTGAGGGACAGCCTGGACCAGCTCTGGGCCTGGAGGGCCCGGCTGCTGACTGCACCAACTCTGCGTGGGCGGCAGCAGTCTGTCCTGCAGTGGTGGCAACTGCAGTGGAGGAGTGCCAGTGGTGGCAGCAGGAATGCTGTCATCTTGAGAGAGGACAGCAACTCCCTGTTCGACCGACACACTGGCACTCCCACAGGGCAGCACTTCAGCATCCGGAGCAATCTGATGGAGCACAGATTGCTGGCCTGCTGCGGCACGGTGAGAGCCCCGGGGAAATGTGCCTGATACAGCGAGGGTGGCAGCAGTCAGTGCTCGCGTGGCCTCAGTCTGCGTCTGCATGAGACCAGCCACTGACTGCATTGCAGCACTTAGCATTTGCGTGGCAGCCGCCTGTGCTACAGCGAAGTGCTCCACACTCCTAGCCAGTGATTCAATGGATTCGGGCAACCTTGCCACTGCAGCCATGAGCTCAGTGTGCCTTTGCTCCGCCTGGGCGCTCATTTCAGCGAGGACCCGCTCCTCGTCTGTGTCTAGTGCAGCAGGACTCGAGGCCAAACTCTCCTGCCAGGGAGAAGACCCCCGAGCTTCCCTACCCCCATCGCATTGCTGCAGCCCACTGGGTCCTGGAGCTTCACCCTCATCAGACCATTCCCCCCTACTCCCCTCCAGGGAAGACGTGTCCCCAGTATGGGCATGGGCTGCCTTGGTAGAGGGTGGCGCTGATGGTACAGCTTCCTCTTCCTCCTCGCCTTCAGCTTCACTCTCACTGGCAGCTTGAGGGCCCGTCTCCTCACCTGGTGAATCACCATCTGAAAGCAGGAAGGTACAAGAGTGGCTTTAGCGTGAGGACAGGGTGGCAGCAAGGGAGGCATGAGTGCAGCGATTTAGTGATTTGGATTGAAAGTGTCAAAGGCTGCTGTTGTGAGGAACAAGTGGAAGGAGAGAGGGCAAAAAGGTGATGACCTTACCATTGCTGTCCAGAATGGGGTCGGCGTCTCCAGTGGCGACGGGACCAATCACCTGGCTTGCCACAATCCTGTGGACACGCTTCTCAAGATCGCTGAGGGGTTGAAGCTGAGGCCGCCCTCCACCGGTCCGTTGCTGCTGTCTCCTATTATGACACAGCTTGGCCTGCAAGAAAAAGGACGGCGTCTGAGTAAATATACAGCCATGGTCTTGCCTGATGTGCCTCCCATAGTTGAATAGCCCTTACTGTATGCAGCCATGGTCTTGCCTGATGTGCCTCCCATAGTTGAATAGCCCTTACTGTATGCAGCCATGGTCTTGCCTGATGTGCCTCCCATAGTTGAATAGCCCTTACTGTATGCAAAGTGTGGAATGTGCATGCGTGTTTGATGAAAGGGCCATAGGTGTTGGATGAGTGTTGGGCATTGGGGCTTTCAAGACCCTCTGGCCATAAAGTGAGGTTGAGATGGAGGGATGAAGAGGTTTTGAAAAAGAGGCACTCACCCTGACGACCCGAGTGAGGTCGTTGAACTTTTTCCTACATTGCACATGGGTTCTAGGCACCATGCTCTGCTTGAGGAAACGCTTTGAGCCACCTCCCTCCACACCCTTCTGTACTCACGTGGCAAAGGTCTCCTGCCACTCTTTGGGTACAGAATGGATCTTCTGCGCTCCACCCCGTGAACCAGAGCATCCAAAGCCTTCTCGCAGAAGCGCTGTGCTCGCTCCCTGACCCTTTCCATAGTGTCTGGCTGCTAGATTTAGCCACAGGTCTGCCCAGGTCGAGATTCAAGGCTCCAGTGAGCAGGGTGTGGCTGCAGAGCAAGATCGACCCTCCCCTTTAAGAACTGACTGGCGTCAGTGTGTCTGTGTTCAATCGCTAACTGACAGCACTTGCGCTGCGCCCGCCCTCTGAGGTAGCGCCTCGCTCCTCGGCCTTAGCACCTTAAGAGAGGTGTGTAGCGCCTGATTTAGCGCTCCAATCACCTCCAGGGGCGATAAAAGCCAAGTTTGCTGTTGGAGGCGATAATTAGCGCCAGGCGCTAAACTTTGCGCACCGCCAGTAATGGCGCCCCATATGGGGCGATACCGAATTTTTCCCCCTTCGACTCCAAATTCTGACATTTAAGCTTTGGAATTTCTTTGCAATATAATTTTGCATTTTGAAGAATTAGTAGATTGCTGTCAATAATGGTAGAAACCTAAATTCACTTATTACCATGAAAGATTATAGATTTCAGGTCAATTGATGGTTTCAGTACTATTTGTTGCTTCTGAGAACAAAAGGACTTGCTAGAAAGCATATAATTTGGAGAATTCTTAATACAAGGCTTCTGTTTTCTTGATTTTGAACAATGATGTGGCTTTCATGTCAAATTTCTGTTTGGAATGACTGTGAAATGATTTCTTCAAATCAGAAAGAAGGAATATTCTCAATATGGAGAAATTGATGAAGTAATGATGAGAAGTGGAGAGTATTCAGCAGCGATTTACAATTTTCCCCTTTGATCTTTGGAAAATAAAACATGCAGTACTCTTTGAAATATATTTTTTACTTGAAAGCGAAATGTAGATCTTGTTGAGAAAAGATAATGACTTGTTTGCTGACAATATGGGAGTTATGTTGTAATTACTCGACAAGTAAATTACTTTCACAGGCAACTTGGGCAAAACCTTGTACTGAACGACAACCATATTATTTCTTGAAGGGGGTTGTTTGACTGATAATTGGGCAGTAATTATTGATCTGCTCATTGTGTTTGTAGTGGCATTTTTAAAGTGCTCTTTCGATTGTGACAAATTACTGATAATCACCTAAATAAAATATATGAGAGTCCATTTATAGCCAACAGTGAATTACTACTTTGGAATATTTTCTCTGCTATGTAGTGCGAACACCAACTACAGTGACAGGCACAAAAATAGCTTCTGAATCTACCATGTCTTGTTAGTGCCGTTCTTTCTCATCATCACATGAAAGGTATTTAAAGCAATTCGTGCATTAATACTTTGTAATATTTTCTCTGCTCCATAGGGCCAACACCAACTACAGTGACATGCACACCTACAGCTTCTGAAACTACCATTTCTGGTGAGTATAGTTTTACACATCGTCACGTGAAATGTATTTACAGCAATTACTGAATTCATACTTTGTAAAATTTTCTCTGCTACATAGGGTCAACAACAACTACAGTGACGGGCACACCTAAAGCTCCTGAAACTACCATCACTAGTAAGTAACGTGTTTTCACATTGTCACTTGAAATCTACTCTGTCAAAGCTGACCAATAAAGTGTGTTGTTGCTGGAGTATCATTGAGGTACTTTTGCTCTTCAGTCCATGGATAGGTAAGTATATAAATCAGTACGGGTTGAGTTGCTCCATCTCACTTTTGGTATGTTTATTATGTATTGAAGTTGCTTCTTTCATCCTCTATACTGACATTGGTTTCTCATAAAAAACAATTCAGGTGATGACAAATAGCGAAGGCTTGATGTAATCTTTTGAAACCTTTTCTGCGCCCTATAGGAGTAACTGTGAGCACAAGTGTATCGGCTTCGGCTTTCCCCACTGGTAGTTGATGCATATTCGTTTTGTGAGTGTATGAACTTAGCAATGATTAGCATTTAGAGACGTGAATGCTGCCTGGTATTCTAAATCACGGGCATTATCAGTTATATTACTTTAGGAAAAGATTCATATAATTCCGTAACTTTAATTTTAACGGATTCTTTTTGATGTGTTGCTCTTGCATGGTTGAGAGCAACAATGGCAACATTTTCTACTTGTTAAAATGAGCATGTGTAATCAATACTGCCCTAAATGTACTGAGCAATGGTGAACAGGAGGGTTGGCAGAGACTGTTTACATTTAGACTCCAAATTCTGACATTTAAGTTTTGGAAGTTCTTTGCAATTTACTTTTGCATTTTTAAGAATTAGGAAATTGCTGTCAATAATGGTAGAAACCTAAATTCACATATTACCATGAAAAATTATAGATTTCAGATCAGTTGATTGTTGCAGTACTATTTGTTGCTTCTGAGAACAAAAGGACTTGCTAGAAAGCATATAATTTGGAAAATCCTTCACCAAAGGCTTCTGTCTTCTTGATTTTGAACAATGATGTGGCTTTCATGTCAAATTTCTGTTTGGAATGACCGTGAAATGATTTCTTCAAATCAGAAAGAAGGAATATTCTCAATATGGAGAAATTGATGAAGTAATGATGAGAAGTGGAGTGTATTCAGTGTCGTTTTACAATTTTGCCCTTTGTTCTTTGGAAAATAAATCATGCAGTATTCTTTGAAATATATTTTTTACTTGAAAGCAAAATATAGATCTTATTGAGAAAAGATAATGACTTGTTTGCTGACAACATTGGAGTTATGTTGTAATAGCTCGACAATAAATTACTTTTACAGGCAACTTGGGCAAAACCTTGCTCTGAACGACAACCTTGAAGGGAGTTGTTTGATTGATAATTGAGCAGTAATTATTGATCTGCTCATTGTAATTGTAGTGGCATTTTTAAAGTGCTCTTTCGATTGTGACAAATGACTGATAATCACCTAAATAAAATGTACGGGGGTCCATTTATAGCCAACAGTGAATTAATACTTTGGATTATTTTCTCTGCTATGTAGTGCCAACACCAACTACAGTGACAGGCACAAAAACAGCTACTGAATCTACCATGTCTTGTTAGTGCAGTTCTTTCTCATCGTCACGTGAAATCTATTTAAATCAATTCATGCATTAATACTTTGTAATATTTTCTCTGCTCCATAGGGCCAACACCAACTACAGTGACATGCACACCTACAGCTTCTGAAACCACCATTACTGGTGAGCATAGTTTTACATATCGTCACATGAAATGTATTTAAAGCAAATACTGAATTCATACTTTGTAAAATTTTCTCTGTTACATAGAGTCAACACCAACTACAGTGACAAGCACACCTAATGCTTCTGAAACTACCATCACTAGTAAGTAATGTGTTTTCTCATTGTCACTTGAAATCTACTCCGCCAAAGCTGACCAATAAAGTGTGTTGTTGCTGGAGTATCATTGAGGTACTTTTGCTGTTCAGTCCATGGATACGTAAGTATACAAATCATTACCAGTTGAGTTGCTCCATATCACTTTTGTTATGTTTATTATGTATTGTTAGATTTGAATTTTTGGAGCAAAACCTCACGGAGACGGAACTGCTGACAAAGTAAAGGTTTTATTAGTAAATAACTAGAAAGCTTGTGCACAAGGGAGAGAGGCTGATTTCCCCAGAATCGAACCTTTCGTCTCCATGAAATACAATCTACAAGCCTTGATATACCTTTTGATAGGTAACGCCCATTAAGTTGCAAAAGTAGGCGTACACATACAAACAGCGTCACTACCGTCACTCCCTTATTGGTTGGCGTGATTAGTCACTCAATGTCAGGAGCCGCCCTGATGTGTTCTGACATACAGCATAACATCTAGGCCTAGAAATTGGGTATAGCATCGCTTGGGGTGTTAGAATTGGCACTGCGCAAAGTTTATAGCCAGACACAACTTATCGCCACCTCGCGCGATATTGGGTTGCAGCACCCCAAAGGTGATTCAGGCGCGAGTTCAGGCGTTACACAGGGCTCCTAAGGCGCTAAACTTCCGGGGCAACCCAATATCGCGGCGGACGGGCGCAGCGCAGGTGCTCTCAATTACCGATGACCACGAGACTTCCACGCGCCTGCCAGCTCTTAAAGTGGTGGGTCAGTCAGCTTCAGCATCTGCACTCTGCGCCTTGTAGGCCTCAGAATCGGCGCAGGCCATTCTCTGGTGCTAAAAACGTGGACCAGATGGAGAAGGTGAGACAGAGACCAGAGCGCTTCACCAATGAGGCTCTGGAGGAATTGGTGGCCGCAGTGGAGCGCCGGCGACATGTTCTCTACCCAGACAATGGCAGGAGGCCGAATCATAAGGACTACCGACGAGCTTGGAGGGATGTATGCCAGAGGGTCAACTCCAGCAGCATCGTGACCAGGAGCACTGTCCAATGCAGAAAGAAATTCAACGACCTCACTCGGGTCGTGAGGGTGGGTGTTGTTTCTGCAAACTTCTGCATCCCTTCATTTGCACCTGACTTTATGGCTACAGGATGGGCTGTGCCCCATTGGCCATCTGCCAGCAAGCACCCATGGCCCTTTCTGGGCACACACATGCACATTTGACTCAAGGCATCATGTAAGGGCTCGTCCACCATGGGGGGCATGAGATGATCACTCAGGGCATCATGTAACATCACTTCCCCTCCTTTCCCCTGCAGTCCAAGCTGGCGAGGATTCGCAAAGACCAGCTTCGCACCGGTGGAGGTCCTCCTCAAGTGGTCACTCTCACGGATCTCGAGGAGAGAGTCCACCAGATTCTTGGAGGACGTCTGAGTGGTCCTGTAACCACTGCAGCTGCCGACCTCATTGTCGACAGTGATGGTAAGGTTCTCACCTTTTACAGCTGTCTCCTTCCACTTGTTCCCCCCGCCAGCATGCTTTCTCACTGTGTACCCATGTCATAGCCTTGCCGCAATCTTGCATCCCTTGCTGCCAAGCTGTCCTTTTGCTAAAGCCACTCTTCCACCTCCCTGCTTTCAGATGCTGCATCACCAGCTCGGGAGCCGGGCTCTCAAGCTGCCAGTGCCAATGCCTCAGGAGGCGACGATCAGGAGGAAGCCGGACCATCTGTTCCAGCCTCAGGGGAGCCTACACATCTGGAGACTGGGGATAGTAGTTCCCTGGAGGGGAGTGGCGGGGGGCTCTGATGCGGAGCCAGTTGCCGGAACCAGCAGCCTGCAGCAACGCGAGGGGGGTAGGGAAGTTCGGGGACCCGCGGCTCCCTGGAGGGCAAGGCAGGGCACGATGACTGCTGCACAGAGTGCAGAGGAGGTGCGTAGCCTTGCCAAAATGAGCACCTAGGCCCGGCTCAGGCACACTGAGCTTATGGCTGCAGTGGGGAGGATGCCTCATTTGATCGACACACTGGCAAAGAGTGTGCTGGACTTTGGGGCAGCAATGGAGAGGACTGTCCAGGGCTTCGGGGCAGCAATGGAGAGGACTGTCCAGGGCTTCGAGGCCGCTATGGAAAGGACTGTCCAGAGCTTCGGACAATCCCTGGAAAGGTCTGTCCAGGGCTTGTCCGAGGCAGTGGAACGGACTACTCCAGCCTTGTCCGAAGCAATGGAAAGAACTGTCCAGGGCTTCTCCAAAGCACTGGCACCTGCCACACAGGTCCTCATTGCTGCCACGCAGTCACTTGCTGGCCTCGTCCACACCCAGATTGAGGCAACGTGAACTCTCACTGCTGCCACCCTATCTGCATCAGCCAGGATCACCCCGGGCCCTTCCAGCACCACAGGAGGCCATGAATCTGTGGAGCAGTCGATTGTGGCGGATGATCCGAAGCGGCCCCGTCAGAAAGCCAGTGTGTCGTCCGACGATGGTGCAGGTGTCCTCTCTCGGCATGTGAGCATTGCTCATGCCACCACTGGAATGTCTGCAGTGCAGCTGCCACCACCTGCAGGGCACACTGCTTCCAGCCATGGCCAGCTGAAGCAGCCAGCTTCTGCGCCCTCCAAGCCCAGAGGTCGTCCAGGACGTCCCTCAGGGGCTTCTGCGCTTCCAGACACTCAGCAGGCGTCCCCCAGCCTTGACGCAGCCACTGGGGTGCAATTACGGAGGAGCTGCAGGGAGGGAAGGGGCCGACCTCGAAAGAGAAGTCGGTTTCCATCAAGGGGTCAACAGTGGAGGGAGGTGCTGAGACGTCTCTTTTTTCGAATTCAAGGACGTCCACACCTGCTGTGATTGTTTGTCATGTTTTGGTTAGTCTCGCGGCTTTGCCAGAGAGTTATCTGTTAGTTAGTTAGTTAGTTGGTTATGGCTTCTGTTGACATGACGTTGTTATGCTGGAAGGAAGCACTTTTTGGAAAATAAAGAATTTTTTAAATTTACAATGGAGCTCCTGACTCTTTACAATCATGGTGGTCTTCATAGGCTTTGTGCGAACCGAAGGGCGCGGATCCAATGACACCCAGCATTCCATCAGAGGGGCCTAGAACCGAGTCCTTATGAGCCTCTGACGGACGGCCCTTCCAGTTTCAGGAGCCCTCCCATCTTCCTCTTCCTCCTCCTCCTCCTCATCTGCATGCTCCTCCTCCTCCTCCTCCTCGTCCGCCTGCTCTTCCTCCTCCTCCTCCTCCTCGTCCGCCTGCTCTGCTGGACCTTGAGGGTCGGCTGGCATTGGCTGGGTACATCGAATGGCCAGGTTGTGGAGCATGCAGCAGACAACGACGATGCGCACCACTTGCTCCGGCGAGTACTGTAGGGCTCCCCCCGAATGGTCTAGACAACGGAAACGCTGCTTGAGCACACCAATTGTGTGCTCCACAATGTTCCTGGTCGCCTGATGGCTGCTGTTGTAAAGCTCTTCTGCCGGGGCGCTGGGCAAACGGAGCGGGGTCATGAGCCATGGGCAGAGAGGATAGCCCTTGTCGCCAAGAAGCCAGCCTCGTGGGTGAGCCGGGGCCTCAAAAAGGTCAGCCACTGAGGTCTGCCGCAGGAATTGTGCGTTGACTGCCATGATCATCTGCCGGTGGTCACAGACCAGCTGGACATTGAGGGAGTGGAAGCCCTTGCGGTTGCGGAACTCCTCGGGATTCTGTAATGGCACCCGCAAAGCCATGTGTGTGCAATCAATGGCCCCCTGCACCATGGGGAAGTCCGCAATAGCAGCGAAGCCCTGCATGCGCTCCCCCTGCTTCTCCAGGGTCACAGGGAAGGTGATTAATTCATGCCTCCTTCTATAGAGGGCAGCTGTCACTTGCCGGATGCAGCAATGCACTGCAAATTGTGATATATTAGCTATGTCCCCAGTGGCTGCCTGAAAGGATCCGCTGGCAAAAAAGTTGAGGGCAACAGTGACTTTGACGGCCACCGACAGAGAGGTCCTGCGCCGTATATGCGGCTGCAGATCTTCAGCAAGCAGGTGGCACAGCTCAGTCACAACATCCTTACCGAATCTGAGCCTTCGCAGACACTGCTCCTCCGACATGGTAAGGTATGACACCTGCTGCCTGAAAACCCTGGCAGCGTTTCGTCGGATTGGGCGACGTCCATTGCCCCTCCTCCTTCTGGCCAATCCCGGCCCTCTCTCCCGCCGTCTCTGTGCCCTTGCCAAATGTTCAGCCATGAGGACGTTCCCCTCCAAAGCAGCTCCCATTGTTATGCCGGACGAGCAAGACGCAGTAATCTGTAACGTTCCAACTGTTCCGGACAGGGCTGAAGGTCCCAAGTCTCCGATGGCTCAATGAGAAGATTACTGTCCCACTGAAGGTCAGCAACTCTCTCCAGCAATGATCAGAATGGCCAGGCCAAATGGCTGCAGCTTTTATACTAGTGCTGTCCCCTTTAAATAGCGCCCCCCGAGTGTGAGAAGGACCTGGGAACATTCCATCCAACTGTCACTAATAGCGCCAGGCGGAAAGGTTGCGGGCGCAACTGAATATCCGGTCCGGGGCGCCAAAAAGGCATTGCACACTGAAATGACGTCATGATCTGCCTGCGCCCGCGGGCGCGCGCAAAGAGTTAGCGCCGGCGCTAAAAGGCTACTCAATATGGCAGGTGGCGCTAGATTCACTGCGCCCGTCCGGAAATTGGGTAACGCCCCAATTCTCGGGCTCTTTAGGCGCTAATCGCTGGCGCTACCAACCGAATTTCTAGGCCCTAGTTTCTAGCTTCTGTGAGCAAGGTCGCTTAATTCTTGAGATGATAAACAATGTCCGCTTTTGGTTGCGAGCAGACATTACAAAGGAAGATAAGGTGTTTGAGGCAGAGATAGAAATGGCCGACTCCCTGTGAAGCTCAGTTCCCCTTATCTCTCAGAAGGCCAGCTGCATTAAACACTGCTTCTGTAACACTGATAACAACAAAGACAGAGACTAAGGGCTAAAAATTCAGTTGGGCGCCGTTTGGGGCGCCAAGCTCGCCTGGGCGCTGGAATTACCGCTGCGAGCGGAGCCACTTGCGCCATCCCGATATTCAGTTTCTGCGCCCCAAACGGAAGCGGGCCGCTACTCGAGGCTCCCCGCGCCCCACTTGGGGCGCTCACCCTGAATATCGGTGCGCTAAGGGCCGCAGCGCCACATGCTGCAGCACGGCACGCTGCGGTACTGCAGGCCTTCCTCCCACTGTTAAGGGGGAGCTGCCTGCAACAGCGTGATCCCCGCTCACGAGTGCCGGCAAATGAGCCTGGCACCAAGGAGAAGTGCCGGGCTCTCGGGAAACAGCCGGCAATGCCGCGGGGGGTGGGGGTTAGGAGGCCGGGGACGGAGGTGTTGGCAGGCGGCCGCCGAAAAAGCGGCCGCCCCGCACCTCCACCTTAACTAGCGCCACTACTGCCACAGGTAGGCCCTGTGAACCGGTCGCGATTTGCGACCGGTGTTAGAGGCGGGCGCGACCAAATATGGTCATCGGGGCGGGAGCGGGGCGCTGCGCACACCGATGACGTCATCGGTGGCGGCGCAGCGCTACAGGCTAACGCCGCCATTAGCGCCCCGCTAAATATCGCGGGAGGTGTGGCCAGTGGCGCTAAAGCCACTGAGTGCCCTCTTTGGGCGCAAACTGGTGGCGCAGCCCACTGAATTTCTAGGCCTAAGAGTCTAGTAAATATGTTATTTCTACAGTACTTGGTTAAGAGGGTTAATATGATGGTGAAGTATCCCATCATACTTCGCAGCTACCTAAATGCTACATGTTCATTTTATATATATATTTCCTAATACGTGAAGCTAAACATCCTTTGAATGGTTTCTAGTACTACAGCCCTCTCTACAGCTTTGGTTAATATATTTAAAGACTAGAGGATTCAGGCTTTGATTCACAGGCCTATTTTTGCAATCCAACAGTCCCCCCCTCCAACCCCCCGAAAGGGAACCTTGAGGCGGGTTGGAAAGTGTGCATACCTACGAGCAGCTGATATAACATGCTGGGAAACCAAGAGCACAAATGATTGAGGTTTCTTCCGGTTACCGGACCTACTTTGTTATACACCTCCCCCCTAGACCTCTGCTTACTCCAGGAAGACTACCCATCTGTTGCATAGGTCCTGGTGTGAATCCTGTCGCGGTGGCCACCAGGTATACATCAGATGAGTATGGTTAATTTAAATTTAAACTAAAGTGTTTCCCGATTCATTATACTACTATCTCAACATTCATACGCTTGATCTCTCCTGCAAACGACCAAAGTCGTCCGAAACGCATGTAGGAGGAGCAGTGCATGCACTAACTGTCTTAACCACTTGTTTCGCAAAGTGTTTCATTTTAGCCCATTTACATTTCTTACATGCCATACATAGCAAACTCAAAACCAGTGTTAACTGCACCACGACTAATATGTGTGAAATCAGTCTGATCCATGGGTGTTTCGATTCTGCCCCGCCTGGGGTATCCTCTGTTTCTTATATCTATCCTGATGTTACCCCACCTGGGGTTTCCTCTACGTTGCTTCAGATCTTCTCTTTCGGTGTGCTCAATTAACTTGTTGGTGCTGGTTAGTCATAGGCATGAGTATACAATTGGCTTATGTATCAAAGTCTTACTACATAGTGTATACATATATCAAATACACTATCATTATAATCTGAAGAACTACCAGAACGTGTGAAATAATACGAACGTAAGGGTGTGCTGATGTATTAAGCTCAAAATCTCACCAGTGTGTGTTGTCCTCTATGCTGTCAATTTCAATATCCATTCTCGAGTTGTCTTACCCCAAAACATAAAAATGCTTTAGGGAGGAGTTCAGTCGCATCATGAGCTCACTGAAACCCTCAAACAACAGGGGAGTGTCGTATCCGAATATCCGAATTGTGTCACACAATTGTGTAGCTCACACTTAAAAACGTGTTGGTTGATCACCTCATACTGGATTCATACTGGTTTTTCTCACGCTCTGTTACCTACAAAACACAATTATTACAGTCACAGTTAAATTCAGACTTACAATCATTTCAAGTGACATTACAGTTTAACATCTAATAAACAAATCATGGGCTTAAAAGATTCTCCAGATCTCTCTTTTACTCTTATCCATCTTGTGGATAATTCTTACTAAATATGATTTCTCTTTAGCCCTCAATTCTCCCAATCCAAATTCCATGTAACTCTCCACTTCAACTTCAATTTCAATCCATCTAACAGGTACCAGTGTGTTTAACTCTATTCTGATAGTTTCATTAATTAGATTGTTTCTCGATGGAGTATGTGTCAATGCTTTAAAAGTTGTCTCACTCGCCTGAGCCACATTAACTATTTCATGTCTTGCTGTTGTCAAGTAACTGAGCATGTCTGAGACCCGTTCTTCAGTGCAGATTCACCATACATTCCCGGATGGTAATTTACCTCATACGTGAAGAATCACATTCGCACACTCATACCGATATCTCAATATCGTGCCACATGTGCCATCCGATACAAGCCTTTCTCGGGCTTTCAGGTATCTTATCAAAAGATTGCAGTCGTCTGGAGATCTTTGCTCATCTTCCTCTGCATGGTCCCGATGTCTTGGGTAGTGGCCAGACTATCAAATTCAGTTTTCTTAAAAGTTCATTAAAGGCAGGGACACAAATGTCTCCAAGAGAAAGCTATCAATTTACTATTTTTAACTACACTTTCCTGACTTTCACTAGGAAATTTTGAGAATTCCCATTCAGTAGTGTAATTCTCCTGTTTTAATTTAAACCCGCAATCACTTTCCTTTAATTGCCATTCATACCTCATTCATGAGTCTTGGAGAAACTTTACTGTCCAGTACAACATTTAACATTGAAAACATAGATCAAACGTTTTCACTTGATCCAAGTTATTAATACTTTTTTATTTATCATTTTTTTTTTAGAGGATCTTTTATTTTCCCAAAAGTAACCCAATATATAGTGCCTGATTCCATTTTGTTAATACAAAATTATCCCAAAATTCAAACAGCAGTATTATTGTACCGGCAGATTTTGTCAATGTTCAAATTCATTTCTCTCAATTTATCCTCCATTTCCAATTTCAGAAACAAGTAATTCTCAGGCTTGGTGGCTTACACAGTGTTTTAACATTAGAGACAGAAGTGCTGCAATTAGTTTACAAGGTAGCTTCCATATAACAAAAGAAAGAGGCAAATCCATTGTGACTCTGCTTAGAGCCCAAGGGGTTAATTCATCAAATCATAAATTCCTTCTGTCACTGTGGGGAAATATTAACTTAAAATTGAGAAACTTAAATTTAATAATGTCCAATACATTTAAACTTCATAGTAAAGTTGTTGCTCGGTAAACTTAAACAGCTCTCAGTGGAAAGAGTTAACTCCTTTGCAGGCTTTGAGGAGGTGGAGCAAAACATTATCAAATGCACGCAATTGCGTCAATTCACGTAAATCAAAAAAAAACTTTCCCGATCGAAAGACAGTTGTGTTTTCACACTTTAACTAAACATGAATACAGAGGTAATACGGACAGTGAAGGAAGACGAGATTGAGCAAAGTTCACAAGCTAAGTAAGTCTTTGTAAGGGACTCTGCAACTATCGGATGTTCTCGCGGAGCGGAGTTATTTTATTCAGTGCGGTCTACACAAATTTACACCAACCAGAATTTCACCGTGGCCACAATGAAAGTCTGGTTTTAATAGGTTAATTAACCTCATAACTCCAATTTAATCCAGATCTTGTAAACATTCAAATTAATTTTCTTCCAAGCGCATTGGCAACTGTAACTTTATGGCAGAAGCTTATCTTTTGTAAAACTATGAACAGACAAACAAAACAAAATAGCACATTCTTGCAGAAAACAGTAAATTACGTCATATTTTCTTATTGTCCTTTCTTCAGATGTCTTTCCAAAATACTGTAAAAACATTGAATATAACTGGAGAAAGATTAGTTTTTAACATTTAAACAAATCAAATCAAACTGCTTTGGAAGACTTCACCACAGCAACCACAAAGGGGAGATAATCAGAACTCAAAAGTCAGAGGTATGTCCTGGGACAGGTCAGGGTCGTATAACAGTCAGGGTGAGCAGGATCACTGGTTAAATTAAAAAACTGAGCTGTTGAAAGGTCAATATGTAAGGAAGAGAGGTAAATAACAACCCAAAGAATTGACTTAATCCTCCGAACTTGGTCCTAACCTAATATTAGGAAGGAAAGAAAGTTAACTTGCATTATTCTTAACCATAGGGTCATTCTCATTTCGTAATTCATCGCACATTAGTTGACACACACACACACTCCATGCAACTTCAATCACAACTTCAAGCAGCAGTCACAACCTCGAGAGAGAGAGAGAGAGAGAAAGCGCGCAGCCTGCGACCTTGAAGAGGGAAGCACAGGCTTTTAAAGAGACAGTACACTGAAGATGAATGAACACACACTCGGCAGTTTTTTTTTATCCTCAGCCCTAGGGGTCCTGAGGGTTAGGGGAAATTTCTTCCCCAGGCATCACCACGGGCTTAATCTGGCTCCAGTGTCTCCACCTTACATCAAATTTTTCCTTCAAGCAAACTGAGGTACCTGTACTCAGGAGGATCTGGAAGGGTCCATCCCCCTGTGGCTCAAAAACACCTCGGACCAGTTGCTGAACCATTGTCCCACACAAGGGGGTGTTTTCCAAACCCCTTCCAACTTTTTGGCATCCCGTGCCTCTTGGAGGTGTTGAACTCGAAAGTGATTGGCCTGATTGGTCTCACTAAGCACACGTAGGTACGTCAGGAGATTGAGAGGTGTCCCCTGTACCTTGCAGGGGTGCGTCTTGGGGTAACACCATTGCGGGGAGGACGGAGTGCCATCCCCTCCCGGGTCTGTGAAATAGCCTTAGTGATGGACTGTTTTAGAGTACAGTTCATTTTTGCGGCCGCTTCAGATGTATTCGTTCTGGTGGGGAAGGCCTCGACCCAACGGGTGAAAAGGTCTATGATTACAAAGACATGATTGTACCCGCCACTGGGAGGGAGAGGTCCTGCAAAATCCATTTGTAAGTGTGTCCACGGTGCCCTGGGCCGTCGGGCGTGTCCCATACGTACCCTTACGTGACCCCCGATTCCCGTTTGGAGGCAAGGCAGACATAGGCACCCATACTTGTGGATTTCTCTGGCCATGCTGGGCCACCACCAGGTGTCTGCTATGAGGTAGTATAGTTTATACCCTCCCAGATGTGCCGGTTCATGATACGATTGTATCAGGGTTCGTCTGAACGACGAAGGGACCACGTACTGTGCCTCATGATGCCAAAACCCACCAGGGTCTTGGTGTGCTCCCTCTTGCACCCAAAAGCATACATTCGGGGGACTCGGAGAGATATGCGGTCAGGAGTGCATCCTTTGTCACGTCATTGGTTTGGGACGCCTCTTCTTGGTGTATTATTTCTGCAGGACTAAGGCCTGTCACAGGGAGAGCCAAAGCAGCCTGTCTAGCAGCCAAATCAGCCGCTCGGTTACCTTGGATTTCCGGGGACTCTCCGGTTTGGTGGGCGCGAACCTTGATTACAGCCCCCAAGGTGGGGCAATCCGCGGCCCGAATTAGTTCAGCAATCGCGGAAGCGTGTTTAATTGAGTGGCCTAAAGTAGTCAAATAACCCCGTCATTGCCAAAGGCGGGCATAATCGTGGACAACGGAGTAGGCATACTGGCTGTCAGTACAGTATATATGTTCACAGTTGTTCCTTCTGCTAATTTAAGAGCTTTAGTTGGGCCCGTGAGGAGTTTAACTAGGCTGTGGCGGGTGTGGAGAATTACCTTACCGGGGCCTACCATGGGCCCTATTGTCCAACCACCGCACTATATGCCCGATTGCCCACCCAGTTCCACAGGTGGAAGGGTTTTGCAGGGTCTGGCAGACCCAGGGTAGGTGCATTGGTCAAAGTGATTTTGACCATATCAAAGGCTTTGACTGCCTTAGGTGTCCAATCCAGTCTTGCCTCTCCCGGGGGCTCTCCCTTTAGGAGGTTATTTAAGAGACTTGCCAATTCAGTGAAGTCGGCTACGTACGTGCGGCAGTAGTTGAACAATCCCCATCATGCTCCGTAGGCCAGAAACAGTGACAGGTCGTGGCATTTGTGAAAGTGCTTGAACCCTCTTGGGAGAAGGACAACGCTAGATCATTCTTGGGGCGTGAAAGGCTGGGACTCTACCACCTATTTCTCCATTGTTGGCATTAACTCCCGGATTCATCCGGACGGGGGCCAGCCATGGGTTTGGATTTCCCGGCCCCAGATTGAGGCGGTGCTGAAGGGCAGATATGGTTATATTCGGGGGGTGGGGGGTGCCACGTAGGTTGTGGGGTCTTGTTTTGTTGGGCTTCCATGGCCTTAACAATTTGATCAACTAACGGACTTGTTTCTTTCCACCCATTCTTAATCATTTCACTTTGGTATTTTAAATTTGCCTTCTTGGACCCGGTTTTACAACAGTGACACTGGTGGCCATAGCCGGGGCGTCCGATGAAAGAGGTCTTCCCTCGTCGCTCATGTCTAATTATTACATATATCCTTATGCTCTATCTTACTTCATTTTAATCTTATACTTTAAACGGCACAAACATAACACCTTATACTCTAAATCAGAAATACACATGCAGGTCTAGTCAATTCCGTCAATCCGTGGTCTCCGTGAGGAGTAATTTAACTATGTGGATAACTTAATACTGCGGCAGGTGAGGTCTGCAGCGAGCGCGACTCGTCTCGAGGGCGTTTACCAGGGGCCCTTATTCAGGTCAACCCCTGCTGCAGAGTTACAGGGCCAATCCCTGCCTCTAGTTTCTCAGTCGGGTTCCCCTCACAGCCCCATGGACCTTACGTCCTACCTGCTCCCTGCACACCCAGTATCCCACTTCTGACACCAACTGTTAGATTCGAATTTTTGGAGCAAAACCACACGGAGACGGAACTGCTGACAAAGTAAAGGTTTTATTAGTAAATAACTAGAAAGCTTGTGCACAAGGGAAAGAGGCTGATTTCCCCAGAATCGAACCTTTCCTCTCAACGAAATACAATCTACAAGCCTTGATATACCTTTCGATAGGTAATGCCCATTAAGTTGCAAAAGTAGGCGTACACATACAAATAGCATCACTACCGTCACTCCCTTATTGGTTGGTGTGATTAGTCACTCAATGTCGGGAGCCACCCTGAAGTGTTCTGACATACAGCATAACATCTGGTTTCTAGCTTCTGTGAGCAAGGTCGTTTAATTCTTGAGATGATAAACAATGTCCGCTTTTGGTTGCGAGCAGACATTACAAAGGAAGATAAGGTGTTTGAGGCAGAGATAGAAATGGCCGACTCCCTGTGAAGTTCAGTTCCCCTTATCTCTCAGAAGGCCAGCTGCATTAAACACTGCTTCTGTAACACTGATAACAACAAAGACAGAGACTAAGGGCTAGATTTTCGGGGAGCCGTCAGGCGGGGTTTCAGGCGTGTGGGGGGGGGGGGAATCCCAAATTTGGGGGTCCCGACACCATCCGGCCCAAAACCCCGCCCCACGCAAGTTTCAGGGGCGGCGGGTACCCGCCCCGCACTGGGACCCGCCGAAACCAGGCAGGAAGGGATTAGTACCAATTAACTGCCTGTTAACAGGTAGTTAACAGGCAGTTTTTAGCCTAATCCCTATTTTGAGGGGTTTCGTGTGGGATTCCCGACGACTCCCAACCACGCCAGGTTAGAGCAGTTGAGCCGTCGGGTTGAAGGAGTCGGAGGGGTCGCGATGTCGGTGCTCAGGTGAGTGATGGGTGCATGAGTGCAAAGGTAAGTGTGTTTGGTGTGTCTAAAGTGTGTAAAGAACTATTACTTACCTGTACTTACCTTAACAGCCTTTCTTCCTGTAGCCGTCGGGAGCCCATCACTCAGCCGGAACTGAAAGCTGAACGGCTGCGATCTGTGAAAAGCGACAGCCTTCAGCTTTGAGTGCTGCTGAGAGTTCTAACTGAGTCTGTGCAGAAGGACTCTTGTTAGAACTCGGACTGTCAGTGTTTCACAGCTTCAAACAGCTGTGAAACACTGATATTTCATCTGTCAGGAATTCTGGACAGATGAAATTTCAGTCTGTGACGTCACCTGTTGCCGGGTGGCCCTTAATTGGCCCGCTGAGCCCGCTGGGTGGGCTCAACAAGGTCAATCAAGTGAAAATCGCGTGGATTGGCCGGATGTCGAAGTAGGCGGGTCAAAAACCCGAAAGTTGTAGTCCCGCCTTCTTCCCGACAGCTTCAGGAAAATCGACCCCTACATGTTCATTTTATATATATTTCCTAATACGTGAAGCTAAACATCCTTTGAATGGTTTCTAGTACTACAGCCCTCTCGACAGCTTTGGTTAATATATTTAAAGACTAGAGGATTCAGGCTTTGATTCACAGGCCTATTTTTGCAATCCAACATATTGAAGTTGCTTCTTTCATTCTCTATACTGACATTGGTTTCTCATAAAAAACAATTCAGGTGATGACAAATAGCGAAGGCTTGATGTAATCTTTTGAAACATTTTCTGTGCCCTATAGGAGTAACTGCGAGCACAAGTGTATCGGCTTCGACTTTCCCCACTGGTAATTGATGCATATTCATTTTGTGAGTGTATGAACTTAGCAATGAATAGCATTAAGAGACGTGAATGCTGCCTGCATTCTAAATCACTGGCATTATCAGTTATAGCTTTAGGAAAAGATAAATATAATTCCGTAACTTTAATTTTAATGGATTCTTTTTGATGTGTTGCTCTTGCATGGTTGAGAGCAACAATGGCAACATTTTCTATTTGTTAAAATGAGCATGTGTAATCAATACTGCCCTAAATGTACTGAGCAATGGTGAACAGTAGGGTTGGCAGACACTATTTACATTTACATAGATACATAGAAGATAGGAGCAGGAGTAGGCCATTCGGCCCTTCGTGCCTGCTCCGCCATTCGATGAGATCATGGCTGATCCTTTAATTCAGTATCCCGTCCCCGCCTTCTCTCCGTAACCCTTAACCCCTTTTGCCCGTAGAAATATATCTAATTCCCTCTTAAATATATTTAATGAGCTGGCGTACACTGCCCTCTGTGGCAATGAGTTCCACAGGTTCACCACTCTCTGAGTGAAGAAATTCCCCCTCATCTCTGTCCTAAATGGTTTAGCCCTTATCCTTAAATTATGTCCTCTAGTTCTGTTCTCACCCGCCAAGGGAAACATTCCTTCTGCATCCAGTCTGTCTAGACCTGTCAGAATTTTATACACTTCTATGAGGTCCCCTCTCAATCTTCTAAACTCCAGTGTGTACATCCCTAAACTACATAGTCTCTCCTCATAGGTCATTCCCGCCATTCCTGGTATCAGCCTGGTGAATCGCCGCTGCACCCCCTCCATGGCAAGAACATCCTTCCTCAGATGAGGCGACCAAAACTGTACACAGTACTCGAGGTGTGGTCTCACCAGTGCCCTGTACAGCTGCAGCAAGGTATCCCTGTTCCTGTATTCTAACCCTTTTGCTATGAAGGCCAGCATACCGTTTGCCTTCTTGACCGCCTGTTGCACCTGCATGCTCGCCTTCAGTGACTGGTGTACAAGAACACCCAGGTCTCTCTGTACTTCCCCCTCTCCCAATCTATTGCCATTTAAATAATAATTTGCCCTCCCGTTCCTGCACCCAAGGTGGATAACTTCGCACTTGTCCACATTATAGTGCATCTGCCATTTATCCGCCCAATCGCCCAGTCTGTCCAAATCGCTCTGGAGCTTCCTGGTCTCTTCCTCTGAGCCCACCCCCCCTCCTAGTTTAGTGTCGTCTGCAAATTTGGAAATGCTGCATCCGACTCCCTGATCCAGGTCATTAATGTAAATTGTGAACAGCTGGGGGCCCAGGACAGATCCCTGTGGTACCCCACTTGTTACTGCCTGCCATTCAGAAAATGAGCCGTTTATTCCAACTCTCTGTTTTCTATCTGACAGCCAGTTTCCTATCCACGCCAAAACTTTCCCCTTTATCCCATGAGCCTCAATTTTCCATGCTAATCTTTTATGTGGGACCTTATCGAAGGCCTTTTGGAAGTCCAGGTACACCACATCTACTGGCTCTCCCCCATCTATTCTACCAGTTACTCCCTCAAAAAATTCCAATAGATTAGTCAAGCACGATTTACCCTTTGTAAATCCATGTTGACTCTGTCCTATCCTGTCCCCATTTGCTAAGTGCTCCGCTATTTCATCCTTAATGATGGACTCCAGCATTTTGCCCACAACTGATGTAAGGCTTACAGGTCTGTAATTACCTGCTTTTTCCCTACCCCCCTTTTTGAATAGTGGGGTAACGTTAGCTACCCTCCAATCCATCGGCACTGTTCCCGAGTCTAATGAATTCTGAAAAATCATCCTTAGTGCATCCGCTATCTCTAGGGCCACCTCCTTCAGTACCCTAGGATGCATGTTATCAGGCCCTGGGGATTTGTCCACCTTCAATCCCTTTAGCTTCCTTAACACCATATCCTTAGAGATATTGATTTGCGTCAGTTCCTCCTTTGCCAATGTCCCTATTTTTCCCGATATCCCAGGGAGGTTTTTTGTGTCTTCCTTCGTAAAGACTGACCCAAAGTATGCATTTAGTTGATCTGCCATTTCCTTATTTCCCATTATATATTCCCCCGTATCTGACTGCAATGGACCAACTTTGGTTTTCACCAGTCTTTTCCTTTTGATATACTTATAAAAGCTTTTGGAGTTAGTTTTTATATTTTCCGCCAGCTTGTTTTCGTAAGCTATTTTGCCCCTCTTGATTATGCCCTTTGCCCTCCTTTGCTCTATCTTAAACTGTTCCCAATCTTCCGCTCTGGCGCTTTTTTTGGCTATTTTATACGCCCTATCTTTGGATTTTATGCTGTCTCTAATTTCCCCTGTTATCCACGGTTGAGTCACCTTTTTAGATTTCCTTTTATGCCAGATTGGTATAAACAATTTTTGCAATTTTGTCATTCTATCTTTAAATGTTTGCCATTGTTTATCTACCTCCAGTCCTCCCAGGAACGTTGTCCAATCAGACCTACTCAGTTCCCGTCTCATGGCATCATAATTCCCCTTGTTTAAATTCAGGACCTTAGTCTCTGAGTCAATTTCTTCGCTCTCCATTTCGAGTGAGAAATCGATCATGTTATGATCGCTCTGACCCAAGGGTCCCCGTACAACAAGATTACTGATTAGTCCCTTCTCATTGCACAGTACCCAGTCCAATATAGCCTGTTCCCGAGTTGGTTCCTCGACATATTGATCCAGATAACCATCCCTCAAACACTCAAGGAATTCCTCCTCCTCATTATTTTTACTGATTAGGCTAGTCCAATCTATATGTAAGTTAAAGTCACCTATGATGACAGCTGTGCTCTTATTGCACGCTTCTCTAATTTCCCTCGTGATGCCCTCCCTAACCTCTATTTTACTATTTGGAGGCCTATATACCACTCCTATTAATGTTTTTCGCCCCTCGCTATTTCTTAGCTCCACCCATATAGATTCTGTATTAACTGAGTTAATATCCTTCCTTTCAATTGCATTTATCCCCTCTTTTACTAGCAATGCTACCCCTCCTCCCTTTCTTTTTTGTCGATCCTTCCTAAATACTGAATACCCCTGTATGTTAAGCTCCCAGCCCTGCTCACCCTGCAACCATGTTTCCGTAATCCCAATTAGGTCATAATTATTAACCTCTATTTCCACAGCTAATTCATCTACCTTGTTCCTGATGCTTCTCGCATTAAGGTATAAAACCCTCAGGCTTTTTTTATGCTCACATTTTTTATGAATTAGTTTGGCCCTTTGTTTTTTGTTCCTCACCCTTTTATCATTTATTTCTGTCTGCCTTTCACTTTCCTCTATTTCACTACATAGGTTTCTAGCCCCCTGCCATACTAGTTTAAATGCTCCCGAACTGCTTTATCAAAAATTACCCCGAGAACATCAGTTCCATCTCTGCACAGGTGTAGACCGTCCCTTTTGTATAGGTCACACCTACCACAAAACTGGTTCCAATGCCTCAAAAATTTAAAACCCTCCCTCTTACACCACTGCTCAAGCCACGTATTTAGCCTAACTATCCTGTTCTCTGTACTCTTACTAGCACGTGGCACTGGTAGTAATCCAGAGATTACTACCTTCGAGGTCCTACTTTTTAGCTTGGCTCCTAACTCCCGAAATTCTACTTGTAGGACCTCTTCCCTTTTTTTAGCTACGTCGTTCTGACATTTCTGACATTTAAGTTTTGGAAGTTCTTTGCAATTTACTTATGCACTTTGAAGAATTAGGAGATTGCTGTCAATAATGGTAGAAATCTAAATTCACTTATTACCATGAAAGATTATAGATTTCAGATCAATTGATGGTTACAGTACAATTTGGTGCTTCTGAGAACAAAAGGACTTGCTAGAAAGTATATAATTTGGAGAATCGTTAACCAAAGGCTTCTGTTTTCTTGATTCTGTACAATGATGTGGCTTTCATGTCAAATTTCTGTTTGGAATGACCATGAAATGATTTCTTCAAATCAGAAAGAAGGAATATTCTCAATATGGAGAAATTGATGAAGTAATGATGAGAAGTGGAGTGTATTCAGTGTCGTTTTACAATTTTGCCCTTTTCTTCTTTGGAAAATAAATCATGCAGTATTCTTTGAAATATATTTTTTACTTGAAAGCAAAATGTAGATCTTGTTGAGAAAAGATAATGACTTGTTTGCTGACAACATGGGAGTTATGTTGTAATAGCTAGACAATAAATTACTTTCACAGGCAACTTGGGCAAACACTTGCTCTGATCGACAACCTTGAAGGGAGTTGTTTGACTGATAATTGGGCAGTAATTATTGATCTGCTCATTGTATTTGTAGTGGCATTTTTAAAGTGCTCTTTCGATTGTGACAAATTACTGATAATCACCTAAATAAAATATATGGGAGTCCATTTATAGCCAACAGTGAATTAATACTTTGGAATATTTTCTCTGCTATGTAGTGCGAACACCAACTACAGTGACAGGCACAAAAACAGCTTCTGAATCAACCATGTCTTGTTAGTGCAGTTCTTCTTCATCATCACGTGAAATCTATTTAAAGCAATTCGTGCATTAATACTTTGTAATATTTTCTCTGCTCCATAGGGCCAACACCAACTACAGTGACAGGCACACCTACAGCTTCTGAAACTACGATTACTGGTGAGTATAGTTTTACACATTGTCACGTGAAATGTATTTACAGCAATTACCGAATTCATACTTTGTAAAATTTTCTCTGCTACACAGGGCCAACACCAACTACAGTGACAGGCACATCTACAGCTTCTGAAACTACTATTATTGGTGAGTATAGTTTTACACATCGTCATGTGAAATGTATTTACAGCAATTACTGATTTCATACTTTGTAAAATTTTCCCTGCTACATAGGGTCAACAGCAACTACAATGACAGGCACACCTAAAGCTCCTGAAACTACCATCACTAGTAAGTAATGTGTTTCCTCATTGTCACTTGAAATCTACTCTGCCAAAGCTGACCAATAAAGCGTGCTGCTGCTGGAATATCATTGAGGTACTTTTGCTGTTCAGTCCATGGATACGTAAGTATATAAATCAGTACAGGTTGAGTTGCTCCATATCACTTTTGATATGTTTATTATGTATTGAAGTTGCTTCTTTCATCCTCTATACTGACATTGGTTTATCATGAAAAACAATTTAGGTGATGCGAAGACTACCATCACAAGTAAGTAATGTGTTTTCTCATTGCCACTTGAAATCCACTCTGCCAAAGCTGACCAATAAAGTGTGTAACAACAGAAAATGCTGGAAAAACTCAGCAGGCCAGGCAACATCCGTGGAGAGAAAATAGAGTCAACGTTTCGGGTGAAACCCTTTGTCGAGACTGGAAAAGCACAGGAAATGAAATAGATTCAAAGGCCAGGCTGGGAGAGAACAAAAGAGAAGTGAAGAGTCATTAAGAGGTATTCAAAACGAGTCGAGATGGTGATAGGACTAGTAGAGACAAAAGACGTTCCTAGATTAGGTGTGAAATGCGCTGGCAGAATGGGAGACAGCTGCCATGTGGGAGAGAAAAAAAAGTGGGGGGAAAGGGCCAAAACAAAGGTGTGGATAAAAAATAAGTAAAAATGTAATGGGGGCCGAGGTTATGATCTGAAATTGTTGAACTCGATATTGAGTCCAGAAGGCTGCAAAGTGCCTAATCGGAAGATGAGGTGCTGTTCCTCGAGCTTATGCTGAGCTTCCGTGGAACAATGCAAGAGCCCGAGTACAGTGAGGACTGAGTGGGAATGGGGCGGTGAATTAAAATGACAGGCGACCGGAAGCTCGGGGTCATCCTTACGGACTGAATGGAGGTGCTCTGCAAAGAGGTCACCCAATCTGCATTTGGTCTCCCCAATGTAGAGGAGACCACATCGTGAGCAGCGAATACAGTATACTAGATTGCAAGAAGTACAAGTAAATCGCTGTTTCACCTGGAAGGGGTGTTTGGGGCCCTGGACAGTGGGAAGGGGGAGGTATAAGGGCAGGTGTTGCATCTCCTGCGCTTGCACGGGAAGGTGCCGGGTGAAGGGGAAGGGGTGCTGGGGGTGATAGAGGTGGACTAGGGTGTCTCGGAGGGAGCGGTCCCTATGGAATGCTGAAAGGGGAGGGGAGGGGAAGATGCGTTTGGTGGTGGGATCACTTTGGAGGTGGCGGAAATGGCGCAGGATGATCCGTTGAATGTGGAGGCTGGTGGGGTGAAAGGTGAAGACAAGGGGAACCCTATCGTGGTTCCGGGAGGGAGGGGCAGGGGTGAGGGCAGAAGTACGGGAGATAGAAAGGACACGGTCGAGGGCCGTGTCAACCACGGTAGAGGGGAATCCTCGGTTGAGGAAAAAGGAAGACATGTCGGAAGCACTGGTGTGGAAGGTGGCATCGTCGGAGCAGATGCAGCGGAGACGGAGAAACTGGGAGAATGGAATAGAGTCCTTACTGGAGGCGGGGTGGGAGGAAGTGTTGTCCAGGTAGCTGTGGGAGTCAGTGGGCTTGTAGTGAATGTTGGTCAATAACCTATCCACAGAGATGGAGACGGAGAAGTCGAGGAAGGGAAGGGAAGAGTCGGGGATGGACCATGTGAAGATGAGGGAAGGGTGGAAATTGGAGGCAAAGTAAATGAAATTGTCTAGTTCAGGGCGAGAGCAAGAAACGGCACCGATACAGTCATCAATGTACCGGAAAAAGAGGTGAGGGAGGGACCCGAGTAGGACTGGAAGAAAGAGTGTTCCACATATCCCACGAAAAGGCAGGCATGGCTAGGACCCATGCGGGTACCCATAGCAACACTTTTGATTTGGAGGAAATGAGTGGAGTCAAAGGAGAAGTTGTTCAATGTGAGAACAGGTTCAGCCAGGCGGAGGAGGGTAGTGGTGGATGGGGACTGGTCAGGCTTCTGTTCAAGGAAGAAGCGGAGCGTGTTGCTGCTGGAATATCATTGAGGTACTTTTGCTGTTCAGTCCATGGATACGTAAGTATATATTATTAGTACAGGTTGAGTTGCTCCATATCACTTTTGGTATGTTTATTATGTATTGAAGTTGCTTCTTTCATCCTCTATACTGACATTGGTTTATCATGAAAAACAATTTAGGTGATGACAAATAGCGAAGGCTTGATGTAATCTTTGAAACCTTTTCTGTGCCCTATAGGAGTAACTGCGAGCACAAGTGTATTGGCTTCGACTTTCCCCACTGGCAATTGATGTATATTCATTTTGAGAGTGTATGAACTTAGCAATGAATAGCATTAAGAGACGTGAATGCTGCCTGGTATTCTAAATCACTGGCATTATCCGTTATAGCGTTAGGAAAAGATTAATATAATTCCGTAACTTTAGTTTTAACGGATTCTTTTTGATGTGTTGCTCTTGCATTGTTGAGAGCAACAATGGCAACATTTTCTACTTGTTAAAATGAGCATGTGTAATCAATACTGCCCTAAATGTACTGAGCAATGGTGAACAGGAGGGTTGGCAGACACTGTTTACATTTAGACTCCAAATTCTGACATTTAAGTTTTGGAAGTTCTTTGCAATTTACTTTTGCATTTTTAAGAATTAGGAAATTGCTGTCAATAATGGTAGAAACCTAAATCCACATATTACCACGAAAAATTATAGATTTCAGGTCAATTGATGGTTACAGTACTATTTGTTGCTTCTGAGAACAAAATGACTTGCTAGAAAGCATATAATTTGGAGAATCCTTAACCAAAGTCTTCTGCCTTCTTGATTTTGAACAATGATGTGGCTTTCATGTCAAAGTTCTGTTTGGAATGACCGTGAAATGATTTCTTCAAATCAGAAAGAAGGGATATTCTCAATATGGAGAAATTGATGAAGTAATGATGAGAAGTGGAGTGTATTCATTGTCGTTTTACAATTTTCCCCTTGTTCTCTGGAAAATAACTCATGCAGTATTCTTTGAAATATATTTTTGACTTGAAAGCAAAATGTAGATCTTGTTGAGAAAAGATAATGACTTGTTTGCTGACAATATGGGAGTTATGTTGTAATAGCTCGACAAGTAAATTACTTTCACTGGCAACTTGGGCAAAATCCGGCTCTGAACGACAACCTTGAAGGGAGTTGTTTGACTGATAATTGGGCAGTAATTATTGATCTGCTGATTGTGTTTGTAGTGGCATTTTTAAAGTGCTCTTTCGATTGTGACAAGCTACTGATAATCACACAAATCAAATATATGGGAGTCCATTTATAGCCAACAGTGAATTAATACTTTGTAAAATTTTCTCTGCTACATAGGGTCAACAACAACTACAGTGACGGGCACACCTACAGCTCCTGAAACTACCATCACTAGTAAGTAACGTGTTTTCTCATTGTCACTTGAAATCTACTCCGCCAAAGCTGACCAATAAAGTGTGTTGTTGCTGGAGTATCATTGAGGTACTTTTGCTGTTCAGTCCATGGATACGTAAGTATATAAATCAGTACAGGTTGAGTTGCTCCATATCACTTTTGGTATGTTTATTATGTATTGAAGTTGCTTCTTTCATCCTCTATATTGACATTGTTTTCTCATGAAAAACAATTCAGGTGATGGCAAATAGCGAAGGCTTGATGTAATCTTTTGAAACCTTTTCTGTGCCCTATAGGAGTAACTGCGAGCACAAGTGTATCGGCTTCGACTTTCCCCATTGGTAATTTATGCATATTCATTTTGAGAGTGTATGAAATGAGCAATGATTAGCATTTAGAGACGTGAATGCTGCCTGGTATTCTAAATCACTGGCATTATCCGTTATAGCTTCAGGAAAAGATTAATATAATTCCGTAACTTTAATTTTAACGGATTCTCTTTGATGTGTTGCTCTTGCATGGTTGAGAGCAACAATGGCAACATTTTCTACTTGTTAAAATGAGCATGTGTAATCACTAAATGTACTGAGCAATGGTGAACAGGAGGGATGGCAGAGACTGTTTACATTTAGACTCCAAATTCTGACATTTAAGTTTTGGACGTTCTTTGCAATTTACTTTTGCATTTTTAAGAATTAGGAAATTGCTGTCAATAATGGTAGAAACCTAAATCCACATATTACCATGAAAAATTATAGATTTCAGGTCAATTGATGGTTACAGTACTATTTGTTGCTTCTGAGAACAAAATGACTTGCTAGAAAGCATATAATTTGGAGAATCCTTAACGAAAGGCTTCTGTCTTCTTGATTTTGAACAATGATGTGGCTTTCATGTCAAATTTCTGTTTGGAATGACCGTGAAATGATTTCTTCAAATCAGAAAGAAGGAATATTCTCAATATGGAGAAATTGATGAAGTAATGATGAGAAGTGGAGTGTATTCAGTGTCATTTTACAATTTTGCCCTTTGTTCTTTGGAAAATAAATCATGCAGTATTCTTTGAAATATATTTTTTACTTGAAAGCAAAATGTAGATCTTGTTGAGAAAAGATAATGACGCATCACCACGGAAAGGATGGTTACCTCCGTGGAAACGATTGCTACCTCCGTGGTAAGGCTGGCTACCATACAGGAGAGGATGGCTACGGTAGAGGGGAGGAGGGCTACGGCCATGGAGGAGCTCAGTCGCCAGGGTATAGAAAACATGGTCATTGTTCAGAATAGAATGACATCTCTTGAGGAGCGATGGGCATCTATTGAATTGAGAAACCAGACCTTCATGGAAGTCCTTCTGAGTAGGACTGCCATTGCAGATACGGGTCCTCATGGCCCCCCTGATGTGCAGCAAGGTGTTCTCCAGACACTTGCAGGCACCTGACCCATGAGAGGGAGGCTGGTGGCATATCTCAAGGAAGTGGGGGCACCTCTCCAAGCGCTCATACTTCCATGCCACTGCAGAGCCCACGGTCAGATACGCACAGGAGTCCACACCCAAGTGAGATAGACGTCTCAACCCCTGCACAGCCGCAGGAGCAGCAGACTGTTGACGAGCCCTTAAAGGCTCGCAACCCCAGAGGACGCCCGCCAAAGGTGTCGAGACAGGAGCAGCAGGAAAGTGAGCAAGGGGCCTCCACATCTGCTGAAGCCACAGGGGAAGCACTACGTAGGAGCACGCGTAAGAGGAAGATAAAGCACAAGTAGTCACAAGGGTAGTCACTTGGGTGGAATTTTGTATTTAGTGTAAAAATGCCATCACGTCGTAATTGTACATAAAAATTCTCATGACAAATGTTGCAGTTGTGGTGTCTGTCATTTCACTATTGGGACTTCCACACTGAGGCCTTAGGAATACTTGCAACTGTCAGTATGGTGGTCAGAGTGCTAGGAATCCTTTGGTTCTTGGCCATTGTCAATGCTCTGGTAAGAAGCTGCGAGGCAAAAGTATTTGATTGACTAGGCTAAGCAAATCTGGCCAGGATGAGTGCATTCCTTGCATCCTGGGCAGCAATGTTCTCGCGTAATGCTGCCGCTGGTTGATGGTCCTCTGCAGGATGTTCGTTTTTGCCCTCCTCCTCCTCCTCCTCATCTGAGGAGGATATGTGAGGAGCCACTTGGTTCTCAGGAATCTGCAAGCCACGACGCTGTGCCATGTTGTGAAGTGCATAGCAAACCACAACGATTCTGGAGACCCTGGCTGCTGAGTACTGCTGGTGCTCGAGCTCCTCTAATGCCCAGATAGGAAGGAAATAAATGGCTCCCATGCTTCTGGTATATGCCTCTGTTGAGGAAGCGCTGAGTGAAGCTGGCCAGAGGGGTTTCCCAGGATGTCACACTGGAGATTGGTGTGCGGCTCCAACCTTCCACAGGTGTGGTTAAGCCTTCTAAAAGTTGCCCCAGACCTGAGACCACTAAGTCCTGCCACCTGCAAATGATGGCTGATATCATCTCCTCTTTAATGGTTGACCTGCAGTTGATAGTCAGCAATCCAATAGTGCTCCCGCCAGGTTTCACATTCGTGTTTCCCACCAGGCGTGTTTTATGTAGGAAAAGGGTTAAATTTGCAAGGGCCTTTTAAAATAGGATTATAGAGGCCATTTGGTGGTTATTAAGGGCCTTAAAGACCAGTCACGCCTGTTGGATGTGGGACGGAGTCGGGACCATCAGACACGCCTGAGTTAAAGTTGGTTGGAGTCAAGAACCAGGCAGGCGGCGGGGGTGGGGTGGTCCCGCCGCCAATTTTTGCGATTTTATTCCCCCGCACGCCGCCAAGCCCGACTCCACGGCTCAATGAAAATCCTGCCCAATGACTTGTTTGCTGACAACATGGGAGTTATGTTGTAATAGCTCATCAAGTAAATTACTTTCACAGGCAACTTGGGCAAAACCTTGCTCTGAACGACAACCATTTTATTTCTTGAAGGGAGCTGTTTGACTGATAATTGAGCAGTAATTATTGATCTGCTCATTGTAATTGTAGTGGCATTTTTAAAGTGCTCTTTCGATTGTGACAAATTACTGATAATCACCTAAATAAAATGTACGGAGGTCCATTTATAGCCAACAGTGAATTAATACTTTGGAATATTTTCTCTGCTATGTAGTGCCAACACCAACTACAGTGACAGGCACAAAAACAGATTTTGAATCCACCATGTCTTGTTAGTGCAGTTCTTTCTCATCGTCACGTGAAATCTATTTAAAGCAATTAGTGCATTAATACTTTGTTGTGGCGGAGCCACTGAATGACTCTGGGCAACTGTATATAATTCTCTTTAACGATGTTCTAACAGCAGCCTAAGCCTGTACCATGGTGTTAGACATTACTTTGTTTTGTATATAGTGTTTTGTATGTACGGGGCGTGGCCCCTTTATGAGCGTGGGAAAACGCGGGTAAACGCAATGACGTCACGTCGCAAACTATGTGACTGCCCAAGCAGTCCTCGTGGAATCTCCATCTCGTTAAGACCTGTTTTCGTGGTTCTTCTGTATCGATCTCAACAAACTGTTTGAACTCGTTTAGTCTTACATTAAAGACCTGTTTGATTGATCTCCTGAGTTGACCTCAGTTATTAGTTAGGAATTCGTCAATTCCTACATTGGTGACCCTGTTTTTTTGTGAACTTTTTTTGCAAAAAGGACACAACATGGAGGCCAACGCTGTTTCGCTGAAGCTACTGCAGTTCTGGGAGCAGCAAGCGACCTCGTGGTTCATTCAGGTCGAGGCCCAGTTCGCCCTGAGGGGCACCGTTGCGGATCAGACCAAATATCTCTATGTGGTCTCTACACTCGACACCTCTACCGCCTCGCGGATCATCAGCCTCCTCGAGAACCCTCCAACGGAGCGCAAGTATGAAACCCTCAAGGCGCGGTTGCTGCAAGTTTTCGGGTTCACTAAATCGGAGCGCGCCCGTCGATTGCTCGCTATGCCTGGGCTCGGGGACTCCAAGCCTTCGGAGTTAATGAGCCAAATGCTCACACTCCTTGGCTCAGAACCGGAATGCTTTCTATTCCGTGAACTATTCCTCAGCCAGCTGCCGGAACAGGTGCAAGCTGCCCTGGCCAGATCCGAAGTTGAGGACTGCGCAGCAATCGCGGCAGAGGCGGACAAAATTTTCGCGGCTACTCAGCATTTCTGCACCGCCACGAGGCACCCATCCCCCACAGATGCCGCCCCAGCTCGTCAGCCTGCTGGGCTGTGTTTCTACCACGCGCAGTTCGGCGCGAAAGCGAGACGTTGCCGCCCTCCCTGCAGCTTTCCCCCCAAAAAAACAATGACAACTACGACCACCGAGGAACGGGTCTAACGGGCGCCTCGCGGCCGTGATGGCGATCGGCAACGTGGGTAAGTTGCTGTTTATCACCGATACTCTCTCCGGTCATCGTTTTCTGTGCGACACCGGAGCGCAGTGCAGCATTTTACCCGCGTCCGCCCTCAATGTGCAGACCGGGATTCACGGCCTCGCCCTTGAAGCGGCCAATGGCGGAGCAATTCGGACCTTCGGCAGACGGTGAGTGCAGGTGTGTTTCGGGGGCCAACGTTTTCACTGGGAGTTTGTTACGGCTAAGGTTTCGCAACCCATTCTCAGCGCGGATTTCCTGTGCGCCAACAGCCTCCTGGTCGACGTGCAGAACCGGCAGTTGATCAACGTGGCAACTTTTCATTCTATCCCTTGTTACCGCAGTAACACTACGTCGCGCACCGTTGCCTGTGCTTTTCCGACTCCGGATGAGTTCGCTCGCCTGCTCGGCGAATTCCCCGACCTGACAAGATCCACGTTCTCCTCCACGGCCACGAAACATGGTGTGGAACACCACATCACCACCAACGGCCCCCCGGTCTACGCGTGGGCCCGGCGCCAGGAACCTGACAAGCTGACGGTCGCAAAAGCGGAGTTCGCGACCATGGAACAGTTAGGGATTATTCGCCGGTCGAATAATCCCTGGTCTTCACCCCTCCACATCGTCCCGAAGCCTGGCGGCAGATGGCGGCGACTATCAACGCCTAAATGACGCCACCACTCCTGATCGGTACCCGATCCCCCACATCCAGGATTTCTCCGCCCATTTGGCAGGGAACACTGTCTTCTCGAAAGTCGACCTCGTCCGGGGCTACCACTAGGTCCCAGTTCATCTCCAAGACGTCCAGAAGACCGCAGTCATCACCCCATTCGGCCTTTTCGAGTTTTTACAAATGCAGTTTGGGTTAAAGAACGCCACCCAGGCTTTCCAACACCTGATGGACTCCATGCTGCGGGACCTCAAGTTCCTCTTCATCTACCTGGACAATATTCTCATTGCCAGTCCCACTAAAGAAGAGCATATCTGTCACCTACGCACCCTTTTTCGACGTCTCAGCCAACACGGCCTGATTATCAACCCGGCCAAGTGTCAGTTTGGCCTACACCAAATTGATTTCCTGGGGCAGCGCATCACTTCAGAGGGTGCGGTTCCTTTACAAGCGAAGGTAGAGGCGGTGACATCCTTTCCACGCCCGCAAAACATTAAGGCCCTGCAGGAATTCCTAGGCATGGTAAACTTTTACCACCGTTTCGTGCCTAAGGCAGCACTACTCATGCAGCCCCTGTACGAGGCCCTCAAGGGCAAGACTGGCAAGAATACGCTAGACTGGATGGATGACATGGCCCGGGCGTTCGCCGACACCAAAAGCGCCTTGGCCAACGCGACTATGCTGGCGCACCCGCTGCCAGGAGCCACCATCGCCCGCACCACCGACGCATCAGACTACGCAATCAGCGCCATGCAAGAGCAGTGGGTGAACGGGACATGGCAGCCGTTGGCATTCTTCAGCCATCAACTATGGCGGAATGAGAGAGCATATAGCACGTTCGACCGGGAGTTGCTCGCCCTTTTTCTGGCCCTCCGCCATTTTCGCTTCCTCCTGGAATGACGTTTCTTCACCGCTTTTGTGGACCATAAGCCGCTCACCTTCGCCATGGCCAAGACCGCCGAACCGTGGTCATCCCGACAGCAACGTCAACTGACCTACATATCCGAATTCACCACGGATATACAGCACGTGGCTGGTAAGGACAACCTGGTGGCCGACTGCCTCTCCCGCGCGACCGTCAATACGGTTCATTTAGGCATCGATTACGCCCTCATGGCAGCGGATCAAGCCTCAGACCCAGAAGTCCAAGCCTACAGAATGACCGTCACTGGCCTCCAGTTGGCCGACGTCAAGTTCCATTCGGCAGGTACCACGCTCTTGTGTGACGTCTCCGTACGGGACCCTCGCCCTGTCGTACCGGTCGTCTGGCGCCGTAAAGTGTTCGACGCCATACATGGATTGTCACACCCAGGAATGAAGGCCTCTCAGAAGCTGATGTCAGCGAAATTCGTATGGCACGGCATGCACAAGGATGTCCGCGACTGGACCAACACCTGCGTGGTCTGCCAAAAGGCCAAAGTACAGCGCCACATCAAAGCTCCGTTGGCCACCTTCACAATTCCGGAGCGACGTTTTGACCATGTCAATGTGGACCTGGTGGGTCCACTCCCACCCTCCCATGGTTTTTCACACACCCTGACCATGGTTGACCGCACCACCAGATGGCCGGAGGCGGTTCCCCTATCATCCACTACTTCGGCGGACGTGGCCAGGGCGTTCATTTCCACCTGGGTCGCCTGTTTCGGAGTGCCCGCAGATATTTCTTCAGACAGGGGACCGCAGTTTTCCTCCGAACTCTGAAATGCAGTGGCCCAAGGACTCGGTGTCAAATTACACCGCACCACAGCCTACCACCCACAGGCGAATGGTCTCTGAACGTTTCCACCGGTCACTGAAAGTCGCCCTGAGGGCCAGCCTCCAGGACGCTGGATGGGCAGACCAGCTACCGTGGGTCCTGTTGGGCCTTCACACGGCCCCCAAAGAAGACCTTCACTCTTCATCAGCGGAGCTGGCGTACGGTCAACCGCTGCAAGTCCCAGGGGATTTCCTACCAGCATCGACGAAGCCTTGGTCCGCGTCTGACCAGCTTACTAGTCACCAGGAGGTGGCCAGATGTTTCGCGCCGGTGCCCACTTCGCACCACAGGCCGCAGAGTTCGCATGTTCCCACGGAGCTTCACAAGGCGGAATACGTCTTTATTCGCCACGATGCACATAGGGATCCACTCAAGGCCCCATACACTGGTCCCTTCCGCGTGTTGGAGGCAGGGGACAAAACCTTCACGGTAGATGCCGGTGGTAAACCAGACCACATTTCAGTCGATCGCTTAAAGCCAGCACATCTGGAACTCGACCGCCCCGTCGAGACAGCACAACCGCCGAGATGGGGTCGGCCACCCATTGCCGTTACGGCAGACCAAGCGCAACCGCCCGCCAGACCGCCAGCCGCCCAACAGCCTCCACCTCAGGAGTACAGGAGTCGTTCCGACAGGCTCATCAGACCCCCTCACCGTTTGACTTTGTCCATTAAAGCGAATTCTGGGGGGGCGCATGTGGCGGAGCCACTGAATGACTCTGGGCAACTGTATATAATTCCCTTTAACGATGTTCTAACACCAGCCTAAGCCTGTACCATTGTGTTAGACATTACTTGGTTTTGTATATAGTGTTTTGTATGTACGGGGCGTGGCCCCTTTAAGAGCGCGGGTAAACGCGATGACGTCGCGTCGCAAACCACGTGACTGCCCAAGCAGTCCTCGTGGAATCTCCATCTTGTTAAGATCTGTTTTCGTGGTTCTCCTGTATCGATCTCAACAAACTGTTTGAACTCGTTTAGTCTTACATTGAAGACGTGTTTGATTGATCTCCTGAGTCGACCTCAGTTATTAGTTAGGAATTCGTCAATTCCTACACTGTAATATTTTCTCTGCTCCATAGGGCCAACACCAACTACAATGACAGGCACACCTAAAGCTCCTGAGACTACCATCACAAGTAAGTAATGTGTTTTCTCATTGTCACTTGAAATCCACTCTGCCAAAGCTGACCAATAAAATGTGTAACAACAGAAAATGCTGGAAAAACTCAGCAGGCCAGGCAACATCCGTGGAGAGAAAATAGTCAACGTTTCGGGTGAAACCCTTTGTCGAGACTGGAAAAACCCAGGAAATGAAATAGATTCAAAGGCCAGGCTGGGAGAGAACAAAAGAGAAGTGAAGAGACATTAAGAGGTATTCAAAATGAGACGAGATGGTGATAGGAGTAGTGGAGACAAAAGACGCTCCTAGATTAGGTGTGAAATGCGCTGGCAGAATGGGAGACAGCTGCCATGTGGGAGAGAAAAAAAAGTGGGGGGAAAGGGCCAAAACAAAGGTGTGGATAAAAAATAAATAAAAATGTAATGGGGGCCGAGGTTATGATCTGAAATTGTTGAACTCGATATTGAGTCCGGAAGGCTGTAAAGTGCCTAATCGGAAGATGAGGTGCTGTTCCTCGAGCTTACGCTAAGCTTCCGTGGAACAATGCAAGAGCCCGAGTACTGTGAGGTCTGAGTGGGAATGGGGCGGTGAATTAAAATGACAGGCGACCGGAAGCTCGGGGTCATACTTACGGACTGAATGGAGGTGTTCCACAAAGCGGTCACCCAATCTGCGTTTGGTCTCCCCAATGTAGAGGAGACCACATCGTGAGCAGCGAAAACAGTATACTAGATTGCAAGAAGTACAAATAAATCGCTGTTTCACCTGGAAGGGGTGTTTGGGGCCCTGGACAGTGGGAAGGGGGAGGTATAAGGGCAGGTGTTGCATCTCCTGCGCTTGCACGGGAAGGTGCCAGGTGAAAGGGAAGGGGTGCTGGGGGTGATAGAGGAGTGGACTAGGGTGTCTTGGAGGGAGCGGTCCCTATGGAATGCTGAAAGGGGAGTGGAGGGGAAGATGCGTTTGGTGGTGGGATCACTTTGGAGGTGGCGGAAATGGCGGAGGATGATCCGTTGAATGTGGAGGCTGGTGGGGTGAAAGGTGAAGACAAGGGGAACCCTATCGTGGTTCCGGGAGGGAGGGGCAGGGGTGAAGGCAGAAGTACGGGAGATAGAATGGACACGGTCAAGGGCCGTGTCAACCATGGTAGAGGGGAATCCTCGGTTGAGGAAAAAGGAAGACATGTCGGAAGCACTGGTGTGGAAGGTGGCATCGTCGGAGCAGATGCAGCAGAGACGGAGAAACTGGGAGAATGGAATAGAGTCCTTACAGGAGGCGGGGTGGGAGGAAGTGTAGTCCAGGTAGCTGTGGGAGTCAGTGGGCTTGTAGTGAATGTTGGTCAATAACCTATCCCCAGAGATGGAGACGGAGAAGTCGAGGAAGGGAAGGGAAGAGTTAGAGATGGACCATGTGAAGATGAGGGAAGGGTGGAAATTGGAGGCAAAGTGAATCAAATTGTCTAGTTCAGGGTGAGAACAGGAAGCGGCACTGATACAGTCATCAATGTACCGGAAAAAGAGGTGAGGGAGGGGACCCGAGTAGGACTGGAACAAAGAGTGTTCCACATATCCCACGAAAAGGCAGGCATAGCTAGGATCCATGCGGGTACCCATAGCAACAACTTTGATTTGGAGGAAATGAGTGGAGTCAAAGGAGAAGTTGTTCAATGTGAGAACAAGTTCAGCCAGGCGGAGGAGGGTAGGGGTAGATGGGGACTGGTTGGGCTTCTGTTCAAGGAAGAAGCGGAGCATGTTGCTGCTGGAATATCATTGAGGTACTTTTGCTGTTCAGTCCATGGATACGTAAGTATATAAATCAGTACAGGTTGAGTTGCTCCATATCACTTTTGATATGTTTATTATGTATTGAATTTGCTTCTATCATCCTCTATACTGACATTGGTTTATCATGAAAAACAATTTAGGTGATGGCAAATAGCGAAGGCTTGATGTAATCTTTGAAACCTTTTCTGTGCCCTATAGGAGTAACTGCGAGCACAAGTGTATCGGCTTCGACTTTCCCCACTGGTAATTGATGCATATTCATTCTGAGAGTGTATGAACTTAGCAATGAATAGCATTAAGAGACGTGAATGCTGCCTGGTATTCTAAATCACTGGCATTATCCGTTATAGCTTTAGGAAAAGATTAATATAATTCCGTAATTTAATTTTAATGGATTATTTTTGATGTGTTGCTCTTGCATGGTTGAGGGCAACAATGGCAACATTTTCTACTTATTAAAATGAGCGTGTGTAATCAATACTGCCCTAAATGTACTGAGTAATGGTGAACAGGAGGGTTGGCAGACACTATTTACATTTAGACTCCAAATTCTGACATTTAAGTTTTGGAATTTCTTTGCAATTTACTTTTGCATTTTTAAGAATTAGGAAATTGCTGTCAATAATGGTAGAAACCTAAATTCAAGATTCAAGATTCAAGATCATTTTATTGCCATATGTAACTAGTACAATGGAATGCTTACTCCCCACTCACTCCCACAATACAAGCATATAAATATATAAAAGCAAAAAATAAAAACAAGTATAAATAAAAACAATAAGCAAATAAGCAGAAAGTATAGCAATAACAGTCCAAGTTGCAGGATATGATAAATAGTGCAAAAAAGCCTCAATTACCACTGGAAATAATAGTAATGTAATATGATAAATATATGGTAATATAAGTATAATATATATATTTACATAAACATATAACTATAATATATGGGGCTGTGCGATTAGCAGTTCAGTAGGCGCACTGCCTGTGGATAGAAACTGTTCTTAAACCTGCTGGTCCTGGTTCGGATGCTGCGGTACCGACGTCCGGACCGCAGGAGGGAGAACAGTTTGTGCCCAGGGTGATTGGGGTCCTGGATGATGGAGCGGGCCTTGTTCCGGCACCTGGTCTGGAAGATCTCCTCGATGGATGGAAGTGCACACCCGATGATCTTTTCTGCCGTATTCACAACTCTCTGGATGGCTTTCTTGTTCTGTGCAGTGGTGTTACCATACCAGATATTGACACCACTCGTCAGGACACTCTCTATGGTGCCGCGGTAAAAGTTCACAAGCCACTGTGTGCTGATGCCGCATTTCCTCAGGCACCGTAGAGGGTAGAGGCGCTGGTGTGCCTTCTTCAGCATAGCCTCAGTATTATGGCTCCAGGCCAGGTCATCAGAGATCTGCAGTCCCAGGAATCGGAAGCAACTGACAACTTCCACCGGTGTCCCGTCTATGCTGATGCGGCGATGGTTCCCTCGGTGGCTTCTGAAGTCCACGATGAGCTCCTTAGTCTTGCCAACGTTCAGGGCAAGGTTGTTGTCATTGCACCATCTCATCAGCTGGACTATCTCATCTCTGTACTCCGTCTCGTCATCGTTGCTTATCAGGCCAATTACTGTGGTGTCGTCGGCAAACTTGTTAATCCGGTTGTTGCTGTGTATGGCTGTACAGTCATGTGTAAACAGAGAGTACAGCCAAGGACTGAGGCGGCAGCCTTGTGGCGCTCCGGTGTTGAGGACCAGAGTGGATGAGGTGTTGTTCCCTATTTTCACCACTTGAGGCCTACCAGTCAGGAAATCCAGAATCCAATTGCAGATGGGGGTGCCCAGGCCTAAGTCCCTCAGTTTCAGGACCAGCTTGGAGGGAATAATAGTATTAAATGCAGAGCTGTAGTCAATGAACAACAGTCTGACATAAGTGTCCCTCCTGTCTAGGTGTTCCAGGGCAGTGTGTAGTGTTAGGGAGATGGCATCGTCTACAGACCTGTTCGCCCTATATGCGAACTGGAACGGGTCCAAGGAATCAGATATGATGCTGCTTATGTGAGTCATGACTAGCTTTTCCAGGCACTTCATGGCTATGGATGTTAGAGCCACGGGACGATAGTCATTGAGGCCTGTTACCTTGGTCTTCTTAGGTAACGGCACAATGGTTGTCTCCTTGAAGCACACTGGTACAACAGACTGCTGCAATGAGATGTTAAAAATGTCCGTGAACACAGGAGCCAGCTGGTCTGCACAGGTCTTGAAGACACGGGGTGAAACCCCGTCTGGGCTGGCTGCCTTCCGTGCTTTCACCCTCCTGAAGGTTCTCCGGACCTCGGATTCAGTCAGCTGTAATGTGTAATCCTCTGGGTGGCTGGGGATTTTGATGGCCGGCTCAGTGTTCTCCCTCTCAAAGCGAGCATAAAAAGTATTCAGTTTGTTTGGTAGGGAGGGATCAGTGTTGGTGACTCCCGCTGAGCTCCCCTTGTAGTTGGTGATGGCCCTTAGTCCCTGCCACATGCGTCTGTTATAGATTTCAGGTCAATTGATGGTTACAGTACTATTTGTTGCTTCTGAGAACAAAAGGACTTGCTAGAAAGCATATAATTTGGAGAATTCTTAACCAAAGGCTTCTGTCTTGATTTTGAACAATGATGTGGCTTTCATGTCAAATTTCTGTTTGGAATGACCGTGAAATGATTTCTTCAAATCAGAAAGAAGGAATATTCTCAATATGGAGAAATTGATGAAGTAATGATGAGAAGTGGAGTGTATTCAGTGTCATTTTACAATTTTGCCCTTTGTTCTTTGGAAAATAAATCATGCAGTATTCTTTGAAATATATTTTTTACTTGAAAGCAAAATGTAGATCTTGTTGAGAAAAGATAATGACACATCACCACGGAAAGGATGGCTACCTCCGTGGAAACGATTGCTACCTCCGTGGTAAGGCTGGCTACCATACAGGAGAGGATGGCCACGGTAGAGGAGAGGAGGGCTACGGCCATGGAGGAGCTCAGTCGCCAGGGTATAGAAAACATGGTCATTGTTCAGAATAGAATGACATCTCTTGAGGAGCGATGGGCATCTATTGAACAGAGAAACCAGACCTTCATGGAAGTCCTTCTGAGTAGGACTGCCATTGCAGATACGGGTCCTCATGGCCCCCCGTGATGTGCAGCAAGGTGCTCTCCAGCCACTTGCAGGCGCTGAGGGGGACCTGACCCATGAGAGGGAGGTTGGTGGCATACCTCAAGGAAGTGGGGGCACCTCTCCAAGCGCTCACACTTCCATGCCACTGCAGAGCCCCATAGGTGTCCACACCCAAGTGAGATAGACGTCTCAACCCCTGCACAGCCGCAGGAGCAGCAGACTGTTGACGAGCCCTCACAGGCTCGCAACCCCAGAGGACGCCCGCCAAAGGTGTCGAGACAGGAGCAGCAGAAAAGTGAGCAAGGGGCCTCCACATCTGCTGAAGCCACAGGGGAGCACTACGTAGGTGTGAGGGTGCTGGTCAGTTTCTTCAGTAACCCCCAGATGGCACCTTCACTGGTTTGTTTTCCTTTGTTAATTGTTTCTAGTCTCCTGTGTTTATTACTTAACTGCCTTTTATCTGGTTTATTGGTTTCACCTGTTTTGCTTGTATTTAAGTTCTGTGGTTTCTTCCCTCTGGGCTCAGTCCTGACAAGGGAGTCAGTCTTGACAAGGTGCTCTGTCTTGACTAGGTGCTCAGTTTTGGACAATCCGGTTGCCCTGTGGTAGCTTGGCTTGAGCTCAGTTTGGACAAGCCGGTTGCCTCATGGTAGCTTGTCTTGAGTTCCTATCTTGACAAGCCGGTTGCCCTGGGGTAGCTTGTCTTGAGCTCGGTCTTGACAAGCCGGTTGCCTCATGGTAGCTTGTCTTGAGTTCCTATCTTGACTAGCCATTTGCCTATGTGGTAGCTTGTCTTGAGCTCCTATGTTTTGTAACTGTTTACCTGTGTGATTCTAGTAAAGTACTGTTATTTAAGACTGCATATCTGCTTCTCGCCTCGTCTGTCTGCACTTGGGTCCAGAACCAGCCTCGCCCAGACAGCACGGCCCCGTGTCTACATGACCCGTGACACCAACCCTGACAGTAGGAGCACGCGTAAGAGGAAGATAAAGCACAAGTAGTCACAAGGGTAGTCACTTGGGTGGAGTTTTGTGTTTAGTGTGAAAATGCCATCACGTCGTAATTGTACATAAAAATTCTCATGGCAAATGTTGCAGTTGTGGCGTCTGTCATTTCGCTATTGGGACTTCCACATTGAGGCCTTAGGAATACTTGCAACTGTCAGTATGGTGGTCAGAGTGCTAGGAATCCTCGGGTTCTTGGCCATTGTCAATGCTCTGGTAAGAAGCTGCGAGGCAAAAGTGTTTGATTGACTCGGCTAAGCAAATCTGGCCAGGGTGAGTGCATTCCTTGCACCCTGGGCAGCAATGTTCTCGTGTAATGCTGCCGCTGGTTGATGGGCCTCTGCAGGATGTTCGTTTTTGCCCTCCTCCTCCTCCTCCTCATCTGAGGAGGATATGTGAGGAGTCACTTGGTTCTCAGGAACCTGCAAGCCATGACGCTGTGCCATGTTGTGAAGTGCATAGCAAACCATGATGATTCTGGCGACCCTGGCTGCTGAATACTGCAGGGCTCCACCTGATCTATCCAGGCATCTGAAGCGCATCTTCAGCAAACCAATGGTTTGCTCGATTATGGCTCTGGTGGACATGTGGCTGGAGTTGTAGTTCTCCTCAGCTTCGTTGGATGGTCTCCTCAATGGCGTCATCAGCCACGTCCTCAGGGGATAGCCCTTGTCTCCAAGTAGCCATCCGTTAAGTTGGTCTGGCAGACTGAACAGCAGAGGCACACTAGACTGGCGCAGTATGAAGGAGTCATGACAAATGCTAGGGTACATGGCACAAACATGCAAAATTTCCTTCTTGTGGTCACACACTAGCTGAACGTTAAGGGAGTGGAAGCCCTTGCGGTTGACAAAAATACATGGATTGCGATGGAGTGCCTTAAGGGCCACACGTGTGCAGTCAACGACGCCCTGCACCCTTGGAAAGCCTGCCAGATGAGCTAATCCAACCGCGAGGGCAAAGAGGGCATTGGTTACCTGCATGATGCAAGTGTGTGCGGCCGCCTGGGAGATGCCGCTGATGTCTGTTGCTGATCCCTGGAATGAGCCTGAGGCAAAAAAGTTGAGTGCGGTGGTGACTTTGACGGCCACTGGTAATGCTTGTCCACCTGGTCCTCTGGGCAGCAGGTCTTGCTGTAGCACTGTGCAGATGTCAGTCACTACCTCTCGCGAAAGTCGGAGCCGCCTTTGGCACTGCTGCTCAGACATGTTGAGATAGGTGACCCTATGTCTGTCGACCCTGTTTGGGGGGTATTTCCTGCGCCGACGGGCTTCAAGACGCTGGCCCCTTCTGGCCTGTGCAGCCTCAGGTGGGTGAGCAGCAGCCTGGCGCTCCTGCTGTTGCTGGTGCTGCTGTTGTTCCTGGTTCTGCTGGTGCCGCGGCTGGTGCTCGAGCTCCTCTAATGCCCAGATGGGAAGGAAATAAATGGCTCCCATGCTTCTGGTATATGCCTCTGTTGAGGAAGCGCTGAGTGAAGCTGGCCAGAGGGGTTTCCCAGGAGGTCACACTGGAGATTGGTGTGAGGCACCAACATTCCACAGGTGTGGTTAAGCCTTCTAAAAGTTGCCCCAGATCTGAGACCACTAAGTCCTGCCACCTGCAAAGATGGCTGATCAAATCTCCTTTTTAATGGTTGACCTGCAGTTGATAGTCAGCAATCCAATAGTGCTCCCACCAGGTTTCACATTCGTGTTTCCCACCAGGCGTGTTTTACGTAGGAAAAGGGTTAAATTTGCAAGGGCCTTTTAAAATAGGATTATGGAGGCCATTTGGTGGTTATTAAGGGCCTTAAAGACCAGTCACACCTGTTGGATGCGGGACGGAGTCAGGACCATCAGACACACCTGAGTTAAAATTGCTCGGAGTCAGGAACCAGGCGGGGGGTAGGTTCCGCCCGCCAGTTTTTGCGATTTTAACCCCCCGCACGCCTCCAAGCCCGACTCCACGGCTCAATGAAAATCCTGCCCAATGACTTGTTTGCTGACAACATAGGAGTTATGTTGTAATAGCGCAACAAGTAAGTTACTTTCACAGGCAACTTGGGCAAAACCTTGCTCTGAACGACAACCATTTTATTTCTTGAAGGGAGTTGTTTGACTGATAATTGAGCAGTAATTATTGATCTGCTCATTGTAATTGTCGTGGCATTTTTAAAGTGCTCTTTCGATTGTGACAAATTACTGATAATCACCTAAATAAAATGTACAGAGGTCCATTTATAGCCAACAGTGAATTCATACTTTGGAATATTTTCTCTGCTATGTAGTGCCAACACCAACTACAGTGACAGGCACAAAAACAGCTTTTGAATCCACCATGTCTTGTTAGTGCAGTTCTTTCTCATCGTCATGTGAAATCTATTTAAAGCAATTAGTGCATTAATACTTTGTAATATTTTCTCTGCTCCATAGGGCCAACACCAACTACAATGACAGGCACACCTGAGACTACCATCACAAGTAAGTAATGTGTTTTCTCATTGTCACTTGAAATCCACTCTGCCAAAGCTGACCAATAAAGTGTGTAACAACAGAAAATGCTGGAAAAACTCAGCAGGCCAGGCAACATCCGTGGAGAGAAAATAGAGTCAATGTTTCAGGTGAAACCCTTTGTCGAGACTGGAAAAGCACAGGAAATGAAATAGATTCAAAGGCCAGGCTGGGAGAGAACAAAAGAGAAGTGAAGAGACATTAAGAGGTATTCAAAACGAGACGAGATGGTGATAGGACTAGTGGAGACAAAAGACGTTCCTAGATTAGGTGTGAAATGCGCTGGCAGAATGGGAGACAGCTGCCATGTGGGAGAGAGAAAAAAGTGGAGGGAAAGGGCCAAAACAAAGGTGTGGATAAAAAATAAGTAAAAATGTAATGGGGGCCGAGGTTATGATCTGAAATTGTTGAACTCGATATTGAGTCCGGAAGGCTGCAAAGTGTCTAATCGGAAGATGAGGTGCTGTTCCTCGAGCTTATGCTGAGCTTCCGTGGAACAATGCAAGAGCCCGAGTACAGTGAGGTCTGAGTGGGAATGGGACGGTGAATTAAAATGACAGGCGACCGGAAGCTCGGGGTCATCCTTACGGGCTGAATGGAGGTGTTCTGCAAAGCGGTCACCCAATCTGCGTTTGGTCTCCCCAATGTAGAGGAGACCACATCGTGAGCAGCGAATACAGTATACTAGATTGCAAGAAGTACAAGTAAATCGCTGTTTCACCTGGAAGGGGTGTTTGGGGCCCTGGACAGTGGGAAGGGGGAGGTATAAGGGCAGGTGTTGCATCTCCTGCACTTGCACGGGAAGGTGCCGGGTGAAGGGGAAGAGTTGCTGGGGGTGATAGAGGATTGGATTAGGGTGTCTCGGGGGGAGTGTTCCCTATTGGATGCTGAAAGGGGAGGGGAGGGGAAGATGCTTTTGGTGCTGAGATCACTTTGGCGGTGGCGGAAATGGCGGAGGATGATCCGTTGAATGTGGAGGCTGGTGGGGTGAAAGGTGAAGACAAGGGGAACCCTATCGTGGTTCCGGGAGGGAGGGGCAGGGGTGAGCGCAGAAGTACGGGAGATAGAACGGACACGGTCAAGGGCCGTGTCAACCACGGTAGAGGGAAATCCTCAGTTGAGGAAAAAGGAAGACATGTCGGAAGCACTGGTGTGGAAGGTGGCATCATCGGAGCAGATGCAGCGGAGATGGAGAAACTGGGAGAATGGAATAGAGTCCTTACAGGAGGCGGGGTGGGAGGAAGTGTAGTCCAGGTAGCTGTGGGAGTCAGTGGGCTTGTCGTGAATGTTGGTCAATAACTTATCCCCAGAGATGGAGGCGGAGAAGTCGAGGAAGGGAAGGGAAGAGTTGGAGATGGACCATGTGAAGATGAGGGAAGGTTGGAAATTGGAGGTAAAGTGAATGAAATTGTCTAGTTCAGGGCGAGAACAGGAAACGGCACCAATACAGTCATCAATGTACCGGAAAAAGAGGTGAGTGAGGGGACCCGAGTAGGACTGGAACAAAGAGTGTTCCACATATCCCATGAAAAGGCAGGCATAGCAAGGACCCATGCGGGTACCCATAGCAACACCTTTGATTTGGAGGAAATGAGTGGAGTCAAAGGAGAAGTTGTTCAATGTGAGAACAGGTTCAGCCAGGCGGAGGAGGGTAGTGGTGGATGGGGATTGGTTGGGCTTCTGTTCAAGGAAGAAGTGGAGCGTTTTGCTGCTGGAATATCATTGAGGTACTTTTGCTGTTCAGTCCATGGATACGTAAGTATATATTATTAGTACAGGTTGAGTTGCTCCATATCACTTTTGATATGTTTATTATGTATTGAAGTTGCTTCTTTCATCCTCTATACTGACATTGGTTTATCATGAAAAACAATTTAGGTGATGGCAAATAGCGAAAGCTTGATGTAATCTTTGACACCTTTTCTGTGCCCTATAGGAGTAGCTGCGAGCACAAGTGTATCGGCTTTGAATTTTCCCACTGGTAATTGATGCATATTCATTCTGAGAGTGTATGAACTTAGCAATGAGTAGCATTAAAAGACGTGAATGCTGCCTGGAATTCGAAATCACTGGCATTATCCGTTATAGCTTTAGGAAAAGATTAATATAATTCCGTAACTTTAATTTTAACGGATTATTTTTGATGTGTTGCTCTTGCATGGTTGAGAGCAACAATGGCAACATTTTCTACTTGTTAAAATGAGCATGTGTAATCAATACTGCCCTAAATGTACTGAGCAATGGTGAACAGGAGGGTTGGCAGACACTATTTACATTTCGACTCTAAATTCTGACATTTAAGTTTTGGAAGTTCTTTGCAATTTACTTTTGCATTTTGAAGAATTAGGAGATTGCTGTCAATAATGGTAGAAACCTAAATTCACATATTACCATGAAAAATTATAGATTTCAGGTCAATTGATGGTTACAGTACTATTTGTTGCTTCTGAGAACAAAAGGACTTGCTAGAAAGCATATAATTTGGAGAATCCTTAACCAAAGTCTTCTGTCTTCTTGATTTTGAACAATGATGTGGCTTTCATGTCAAATTTCTGTTTGGAATGACCATGAAATGATTTCTTCAAATCAGAAAGAAGGAATATTCTCAATATGGAGAAATTGATGAAGTAATGATGAGAAGTGGAGTGTATTCAGTGGCATTTTACAATTTTACCCTTTGTTCTTTGGAAAATAAATCATGCAGTATTCTTTGAAATATATTTTTTACTTGAAAGCAAAATGTAGATCTTGTTGAGAAAAGATAATGACGCATCACCACGGAAAGGATGGCTACCTCCATGGAAACGATTGCTACCTCCGTGGTAAGGCTGGCTACCATACAGGAGACGATGGCTATGGTAGAGGAGAGGAGGTCTGCGGCCATGGAGGAGCTCTGTCGCCAGGGTATAGAAAACATGGTCATTGTTCAGAATAGAATGACATCTCTTGAGGAGTGATGGGCATCTATTGAACAGAGAAACCAGACCTTCATGGAAGTCCTTCTGAGTAGGACTGCCATTGCAGAAGGGGTCCTCATGGCCCTCCTGATGTGCAGCAAGGTGCTCTCCAGCCACTTGCAGGCACCTGACCCATGAGAGGGAGGTTGGTGGCATACCTCAAGGAAGTGGGGGCACCTCTCCAAGCGCTCACACTTCCATGCCACTGCAGAGCCCACGGTCAGAGCCCCACAGGAGTCCACACCCAAGTGAGATAGACGTCTCAACCCCTGCACAGCCGCAGGAGCAGCAGACTGTTGACGAGCCCTTAAAGGCTGGCAACCCCAGAGGATGCCCGCCAAAGGTGTCGAGACAGGAGCAGCAGGAAAGTGAGCAAGGGGCCTCCACATCTGCTGAAGCCACAGGGGAAGCACTACGTAGGAGCATGCGTAAGAGGAAGATAAAGCACAAGTAGTCACACGGGTAGTCACTTGGGTGGAATTTTGTGTTTAGTGTAAAAATGCCATCACGTCGTAATTGTACATAAAAATTCTCATGACAAATGTTGCAGTTGTGGCGTCTGTCATTTCACTATTGGGACTTCCACACTGAGGCCTTAGGAATAATTGCAACTGTCAGTATGGCGGTCAGAGTGCTAGGAATCCTCTGGTTCTTGGCCATTGTCAATGCTCTGGTAAGAAGCTGCGAGGCAAAAGTATTTGATTGACTAGGCTAAGCAAATCTGGCCAGGATGAGTGCATTCCTTGCATCCTGGGCAGCAATGTTCTCGCGTAATGCTGCCGCTGGTTGATGGGCCTCTGCAGGATGTTCGTTTTCGCCCTCCTCCTCCTCATCTGAGGAGGATATGTGAGGAGCTCATGGTTTTCAGGAATCTGCAAGCCACGACGCTGTGCCATGTTGTGAAGTGCATAGCAAACCACGACGATTCTGGAGACCCTGGCTGCTGAGTACTGCAGGGCTCCACCTGATCTATCCAGGCATCTGAAGCACATCTTCAGCAAACCGATGGTTTGCTCGATTATGGCTCTGGTGGACATGTGGCTGGAGTTGTAGCTCTCCTCAGCTTCATTGGATGGTCTCCTCAACGGCGTCATCAGCCACGTCCTCAGGGGATAGCCCTTGTCTCCAAGTAGCCATCCGTTAAGTTGGTCTGGCAGACTGAACAGCAGAGGCACACTAGACTGGTGCAGTATGAAGGAGTCATGGCAACTGCTAGGGTACATGGCACAAACATGCAAAATTTCCTTCTTGTGGTCACACACCAGCTGAACGTTAAGGGAGTGGAAGCCCTTGCGGTTGATAAAAATACATGGATTGCGATGGAGTGCCTTAAGGGCCACACGTGTGCAGTCAACGACGCCCTGCACCCTTGGAAAGCCTGCCAGATGAGCTAATCCAACCGCGAGGGCAAAGAGGGCATCGTGTGCGGCCGCCTGGGAGATGCCGCTGATGTCTGCTGCTGATCCCTGGAATGAGCCTGAGGCAAAAAAGTTGAGTGCGGTGGTGACTTTGACGGCCACTGGTAATGCTTGTCCACCTGGTCCTCTGGGCAGCAGGCCTTGCTGTAGCATTGCGCAGATGTCAGTCACTACCTCTCGCGAAAGTTGGAGCCGCCTTTGGCACTGCTGCTCAGACATGTTGAGATAGGTGACCCTATGTCTGTAGACCCTGTTTGGGGGGTATCTCCTGCACCGACGGGCTTCAAGATGCTGGCCCCTTCTGGCCTGTGCTCGGAGTCAGGAACCAGGCAGCGGGGCGGGGGCCCCGCCAGCCCGACCGCCAGTTTTTGCGATTTTAACTCCCCGCACGCCTCCAAGCCCGACTCCACGGCTCAATGAAAATCCTGCTCAATGACTTGTTTGCTGACAACATGGAGTTATGTTGTAATAGCTCGACAAGTAAATTACTTTCACAGGCAACTTGGGCAAAACCTTGCTCTAAAAGACAACCATTTCATTTCTTGAAGGGAGTTGTTTGACTGATAATTGGGCAGTAATGATTGATCTGCTCATTGTATTTGTAGTGGCATTTTGAAGTGCTCTTTCAATTGTGACAAATTACTGATAATCACCTAAATAAAATGTACAGGGGTCCATTTATCGCCAACAGTGAATTAATACTTTCTAATATTTTCTCTGCTCCATAGGGCCAACTCCAACTACAGTGACATGCACACCTACAGCTTCGGAAACTACCATTACTGGAGAGTATAGTTTTACATATCGTCACGTGAAATGTATTTACAGCAATTGCTGAATTCATACTTTGTAAAATTTTCGCTGCTACATCGGGTCCACAACAACTACAGTGACAAGCACACCTAAAGCTTCTGAAACTACCATCACTAGTAAGTAACGTGTTTTCACATTGTCACTTGAAATCTACTCCGCCAAAGCTGACCAATAAAGTGTATTGTTGCTGGCGTATCATTGAGGTACTTTTGCTGTTCAGTCCATGGAAACGTAAGTATATAAATCAGTACCGGTTGAGTTGCTCCATATCACTTTTCATATGTTTCTTATGTATTGAAGTTGCTTCTTTCATCCTCTATACTCACATTGGTTTCTCACGAAAAACAATTCATTGGATGACAAATAGCGAAGGCTTGATGTTAGCTTTTGAAACCTTTTCTGTGCCCTATAGGAGTAACTGCGAGCACAAGTGTATCGGCTTCGACTTTCCCCACTGGTAATTGATGCATATTCATTTTGAGAGTGTATGAACTTAGCAATGAATAGCAGTAAGAGACGTGAATGCTGCCTGATATTCTAAGTCACTGGCATTATCAGTTATAGCTTTAGGAAAAGATTAATGTAATTCCGTAACTTTAATTTTAACGGATTCTTTTTGCTGTGTTGCTCTTGCACGGTGACAGCAATAATGGCAACATTTTCTACTTATTAAAATGAGCATGTGTAATCAATACTGCCCTAAATGTACTGAGCAATGGTGAACAGGAGGGTTGGCAGAGACTGTTTACATTTAGACTCCAAATTCTGACATTTAAGTTTTGGAGTTTCTTTGCAATATACTTTTGCATTTTGAAGAATTAGGAGATTGCTGTCAATAATGGTAGAAACCTAAATTCACTTCTTACCATGAAAGATTATAGATTTCAGGTCAATTGATGGTTAGAGTACTATTTGTTGCTTCTGAGAAGAAAAGGACTTGCTAGAAAGCATATAATTTGGAGAATCCTTAACCAAAGGATTCTGTTTGCTTGATTTTGAACAATGATGTGGCTTTCATGTCAAATTTCTGTTTGGAATGACCGTGAAATGATTTCTTCAAACCAGAAAGAAGGAATATTCTCAATATGGAGAAATTGATGAAGTGATGATGAGAAGTGGAGTGTATTCAGTGCCGTTTTACAATTTTACCCTTTATTCTTTGGAAAATAAATCATGCAGTATTCTTTGAAATATATTTTTTACTTGAAAGCAAAATGTAGATCTTGTTGAGAAAAGATAATGACTTGTTTGCTGACAACATGGGAGTTATGTTGTAATAGCTCGACAACTAAATTACTTTCACAGGCAACTTGGGCAAAACCTTGCTCTGATCGACAACCTTGAAGGGAGTTGTTTGACTGATAATTGGGCAATAATTATTGATCTGCTCATTGTATTTGTCGTGGCATTTTGAAAGTGCTCTTTCGAGTGTGACAAATTACTGATAATCACCTAAATAAAATGTACGGGGGTCCATTTACAGCCAACAGTGAATTAATACTTTGTAATATTTTCTCTGCTATGTAGTGCCAATACCAACTACAGTGACAGACAAAGAAACAGCTTCTGTATCTATCATCTCTTGTTAGTGCACTTCTTTCTCATCGTCAAATGAAATCTATTTACAGCAATTACTGAATTCATACTTTGTAATATTTTCTCTGCTTCATAGGGACAACACCAACTACAGTGACAGGCACACCTACAGCTTCTGAAACTACCATCACCAGTAAGTCATGTTTTTTATCATTGTCATGTGAAATATACTGTGCCAAAGCTGACCAATAAAGTGTGTTGTTGCTGGAGTATCATTGAAGTACTTTTGCTGTTCAGTCCATGGATACGAAAGTGTATAAATCAGTACTGGTTGAGTTGTTCCTCATCACTTTTGGTATGTTTATTATGTATTGAATTTGCTTCTTTGATCCTCTATACTGACAGTTGTTTCTGATGGGAAACAACTTGAGTGATGGTAAATAGTGAAGGCTTGATGTAATCTTTTGAAACCTTTTCTGTGCCCTTTAAGAGTAACTGTGAGCACAAGTGTGTCGGCTTCGACTTCCCCCATTAGTAATTGATGCATATTCATTTTGCGAGTGTATGAATTTAGCAATGAGAGACGTGACTGCTGCCTGGTATTGTAAATCACCGGCACTATCAGTTATAGCTTAAGGAAAAGATTAATATAATTCCATAACTTTGATTTTAATGGATACTTTGTGATGTGTTGCTCTTGTATGATTGAGAACAATTATGGCAAAATGTTCTTCTCATTAAAATGAGCATGTGTAATCAATACTGCCCTAAATGTACTGAGCAATGATGAACAGGAGGATTGGCAGACACTATTTACATTTAGGCCGCGATTTTATCATTGGTGGCGGGTTGGGTGGTCGGCGGGTTCTGGTCCTGCCTCCGCTTTCAGCCGGTCAGAAATAGCAATTTTACCTTAATTGCCCTATTGAATCCTTGTGTGCGCGCTACCTGGCCCAATTAGTGGTTTCGGGTCTGTTGCTCGCCTCTGCTGATGTCTGCAGCCAACTGCATTTAAGGGGACTGTCATAAATCGCAACTTCTACAAGAAGTACTACTGAACGGCCAGCTGAGGGCGCTGCCCGAGGAGTATAAATACTCGGGCGGGGCCCACCTTGGCCAGAGACAGTCTGGAAACAAGAAGCTAGTGACTATTAACTAGACCTCCATGTTTTGTTACAAGTCGATTAAAGCCTTGCTTTATGTACAACCAAGTGCGTAGTGAGTCTTTATTACGTCAGGGACCATGCAGCCTTCTTTCATTCTTATCCTTTTACGTTGGTTTTTGTGCTGCCAACTGCTCCCATGACTGCTGCAAGAGCCATGGCCTCTCCCCGCTTTGATGATTACTCCCTCCATGGTCTTGTGGATGGAGTGAGAGGGCACAAGGAGGTACTATTCCCATCCTCTGGCCGGAGGAAGCCTCCTCAGCACAGCAAAGCAGCCTGGCTGCAAATTGCTGAGAAAATCAGCTCTAGATCATTGTGTGCTCGCTCCTGAGTCCAGTGCAGGAAAAGGTTTAATGACCTGGTACACTCAGGAAAAGTGAGTATAACATCACACTCAATCTGCTCCCCATCTCCTCTCATCGCCGGCACTCTGCATTGTCAACCTACACCTGCACATCCCACTTTACCCTTACATCTCTTGAACCCTTAACCATCCCTCTCTCTCTATGTACAGAATCACTTCACTATTCGACTATGCGGCCCTCACACTCGCTATCACTGTTATGCAATGCCAACAACTAACAACGCATAGGGAGGGCCCTTGGTATTGGCACCTCACTCCATCTTTGTCTGCTTCTAAGCATCTATGCTATGGCTTCTCTACACCCACTCGATCATTCGCACTCAAGCTCCACTTGTGTCCCTCACTGCAGGAAAAGAGAGCCTACAATAAGAGGGAGAGGTTGGACAGGAGGAGGGCCACCTTCCATTGCCCATATGACCAACGCTGAGGAGGCTGCACTCGAAATAATCGAAAGTGATGAGGATCTGGAAGTGGGGGATGGTCTGATTGGCGCAGCAGAGCAATTTGGTTACAGAATAGATTTGTAACTCTCTCATTGACATTGCATGAGTGACTGATATGGCATCTGATGCTCATACAGATTGACTTATGAGCATCTGCACAATTTGATGTGCATGCTTCGTTAATATCATATGTCTAACTCATGCCTTTACTCCCCCACAGGACCATTGAGAGCCCCCCTCCCCACTGTCCAGGAGAAAGAGCCTGAAGACTCCTCAGAGGAAGCTGCAACCTCTGAGGGTACAGTGTCAGCAGAATTAAGCGCACCCAGCACCAGCGCAGATACGCACTCATCTGTGGGACCTTCGCGAGATAGAATAGTGTAACATTTGCATACTGAATTATCATTGGCCCACAGACATCTGTAAGGAATACCTATTATATTCACATGTGATCACATGCTGAGTTGTCATTGGCCTGCAGGCATCTGTAAGGACTGCTATTGTTTAGAAGATCTGGGGGTCCTGACTCCATCTTGTTCACACAGTGCTGTACTGCTGTGAGTCAGAATAAACCTAATGCTTCATTAAAAGAGTTTAAACTGGAATACTCCATTGTCCTGCAAGTTATTAGTTTTGTACAAAGTGTGCAAAACAAGACATGGGCCCCGATTTTCGGCTTGTGTGGGAAATGGTCGGGTTTCCCCGAATGTGGGGTTTCTGACACACATAAAAAAGTGTCAGCCAGCTCCATGCAATTTTCCCTCAAGTGGCCAATTAATTCCCAGCATGTGGGAAGCCTTGCTAATTGTCCAATTCGAGTCAGAAATCCCCACAGTATGATGTCATCATTCGTGGTGCTTTCAAAGTCCATAGCAAACACTGCATCCTCTGAAGGCTTCCAAACGAACCATACAGGATGGCAGAGGAGCCTGCAGCAGCTGTGGCCAGTGCCAGACCCCGAGCTGCCTTCAAATTCAACGAGGCTTCACTGCAGGCATTATTGGATGGGGTTAGGGCCCACAGGGAGGTCCTCTTCCCTAGGTCAGGGAGGAAGAGGCCTCCCACTGAGACCAATGCTGCATGGATGCAGGTGTCAGCAGATGCCAACTCGCTGGGAGTCACCAGAAGAACCTTGGCATTACATCTCTAACTCCTTCCTTAACTCCCCCACAGTACCATCCAGAGCCCCCGTCCTCACTGTGGAGGAGGAAGAGGCTGTACAGCCAGACTCCTCAGAGGAACCTCCAACCTCTGAGGGCGCAGCGTCAGCTGAAGTAAGCGCACCCAGCACCAGCGCAGACAGTCACACCTTGGGGGGACCTTCGGGACATAGAGTAGTGTTGTCACCTGGTGTTTCACAGCTCACAAGTGAGCCTCAGCAGATTCTGGAGACAGGGACAGCAGTGGAGAGTCCTCGTCGGAGGGCGCAGGGCTCTGCCAGCTCAGCTCAGTTGCGCTGCATGTCGACCCTCTGCCTCTGGGTCCATCCGCAAGAGAAGAGGTGATGGATCTCCATGCACAGATGCAGGAGTCTCGGGCAGGTTTTGTCTCCAGGGTCGCTGCGAGTGTGGAGCGAATGGAGGAGTCCATAGTGACCATGAGCAGAGCCTTTGTGGAGTCATTGGCGCATGAATGCATCACCATGGAAAGGTTGGCAACCTCCATGGAGGAGATAACTCACCAGGGTACGGAAAACATGGTGAGTGCTCATAAGAGAATGACATCTCTTGAGGAGCGTTGGCCATCTATTGAACAGAGAAACCAGACCTTCATGGAAGTCCTTCTGAGTAGGACTGCCAGTGCATATACGGGTCCCCATGGCCCCCTAAAGTGCAGCAAGGTGCTCTCAAGCCACTTCCAAGTGCTGGCCCCTTCTGGCCTGTGCAGCTTCAGGTGAGTGAGCAGCAGCCTGGTGCTCCTGTTGCTGATCCTGCTGTTCCTGGTTCTGCTGCTGCCGCCTCTGCTGCTGGAGATCCTCTAATGGCAATGAGGGAAGGAAAAAAAGACGTTCCATGCTTCTCGTAGATGCCTCCGCTGAGGAAGCACTGAGTGAGGGTGGCGAGAGGGGCTTCCCAGGAGATCGCATTGGAGAAGTGTGTGAGGCTGCAATCTTCCACAGCTGTGCCTAAGCCTTGAAGAAGTAGCCCCAAACCTGCAACAACAAGGTCCTTCAACATACAAGTGCTGTCCCTTTAAATCGCAGCTTTCCCTGACCTGCAGCTGCCAGCAAGCTTCACGCCAGGTCTCAGCAGCGGGGTTCCCCGCAGGCGGGTTTGATGTGGGAAAAGCCCCAAAGTCGCAACGGCCCTGGAAAATCTACCTCAACAAGCTGATAATTGCTTATTAGTGCTCCGACGACCAGTCCTGCCAGCGGCGGCCGGGACTGAAGCGGGTCACGGGGAAACGGCGGTCCGAAAGTTGGACGGGGCGGGGAATCAGGCGGGGGGGGAGTCCCGACCTGCTTTTTCACCGATTTTCGGCTGCATGAAAAGCTGCCCGACGGCGGCCAGAAAATTGACCCCCATGGTGTCAGAACAGGGATTTGAAATGGACATCGTTTGAGCTCCCTTACCTCGAATGAATTGGGAATCTTTGAACTTACCTAGAGAATCGCGCAAGTTCAAGCAACACGTGGAGTTTATGTTTTCGGGTCCACTGAAAAGCAAAGGGGAGGAAGAAAGATGCAGCTACCTATTCCTGTGGATCGAAGAAAAAGGGAGAGACATTTTTAACACATGGTCTCTCACCGCGGATGAAGCAAAGGTACTGAAAAGTTATTTTGACCGTTTTGAATCATGTGATGCCCAAGACAAATACGATATTCTCTAGGTACAAGTTTCAGGAGAAAGTACAAGGAGCTAGTGAGTTGTTTGAACAGTTCGTGACTGAGTTAAAACTGCTGGTAAAAGACTGTGTATATGCAGATAAAGATGAGATGGTCAGAGACCGCATTGTGCTTGGAATACATTCAGCTAAAGTGAGAGAGAAACTTTTGAATGTTGGGTCCGGGCTAACGCTGGACAAAGCTATAGACATAGCTAGATCACACGAGATAGCCCAAGCACAGTTGAAAACCATAACCGGCACCACGAGGAGCTCGAGTGAATGGACAGTGCACGCAGTTAATAGACACACACCAAAGAACACTGCCCAGAGAGCGTGTTTCAGAACAGAAAGAACAGCGAGAGTTCTAAAAATGGGCGACACAGACATAAAACTCTTCAAAAACTGTGGATATTATGGAAACAACTGGCATGGAGAAAAGGAGTACTGCCCTGCCAAAGGAAGGCAATGTACTAAATGTGGTAAACGGAACCACTTTGCTAAAGTTTGCAGGACTGTTTTCGGAAAAACAGTACACACAGTGAGTGACAGCCAAATGTCAGATAGAGAATCAAATGCAGAGGAACTGTTTATTGATTCTGTGTCACAGAAAAAACAGATTTCAGAGACTGAGCAAGCTTTTGCTGATATTGAGATAGGAAAACAGGGCAAAGAGCTTAAGTTTAAACTAGACACTGGATCTCAGGTTAATGTAATTCCTCTGAGTGAGTATCACAGTTTGAAGGATGAGTGTGAGCTACAGCCCACCTCACGCAGACTGACCGGCTATGGAGGTGAGCAGCTCATTGTAAAAGGCACATGCATGATGAAATGCAAGTACAAAGAAAGTGACATGATGTTGGACTTTTACATTATTGACACTCAAGCACCTCCAGTGCTAGGTCTAAGGGCATGTTTAGACATGGACCTCGTCAAGCTAGTGCTATCAATGACAGCACCAGTTGAGAAGCAGACAGTCATGGAGGAGTTTGCTGACGTTTTCAAAGGAATTGGACTATTCCCAGGTGAATGCACTATTCACCTTGACCCAGCAGCAACCCCTGTGGTTTGCCCACCGAGAAGGATACCCCTTGCTCTACGTAGTCGCCTGAAGGAGGAGCTGCAGAGCATGGAGAATACAGAAATCATTGTCCGGGAAACAGAACCGACAGAGTGGGTCAACGCGTTAGTAGTGGTTGAGAAACCATGTACAGGCAAGCTCAGAGTCTGTCTCGACCCCAGAGATTTGAACAAGGCTATCAAACGCCCTCACTACCCTCTACCAATGCTAGATGACATCACACCCAAGCTAGTGGGAGCACGTTACTTCAGTGTAATGGATGCACGATCAGGATACTGGACTATCAAGCTCACGGAAGAGTCATCTAAGCTAACAACGTTCAACACACCATTTGGACGCTACCGATTTCTGCATTTACCATTTGGTCTTAGCTCAGGATGAATTCCAGTGGAAGATCGATGAAACCTATGAAGGCGTCGACGGAGTAGTCGCAATCGTAGACGACATCCTCATCTATGGCAGGAATAGAGAGGAACATGACAGGAACCTCCGTGCGATGCTACAAAGATCACGGGAGAAAGGTATCCGGCTCAACCCCGAGAAAAGCATAATCGGATCCACGGAGATCAGTTATTTCGGGCATCACCTCTCAACTGATGGCATTAAGCCGGATCCAGAGAAAATCTCCGCCATCAAGAATATGGAGCCGCCGAAGAACCGCGCAGAGCTAGAGACAGTACTAGGCATGGTTAACTACTTAGCCAAGTTTGCCCCGAGCCTCTCCAAAATCAATGCACCCATGCGTCAGTTGCTCAAACAATCCAATGAGTTCCTGTGGGACAAACAACATGACACGGCATTTCAGAAAATGAAAGACCTAATCACCAGAGAACCAGGACCAGTTCTTGCCTACTTCGACCCCAACAAAGAGCTCAGACTACAAGTGGATGCGTCAAAGTACGGACTAGGCGCAGTATTAGTGCAAGAAGGAAAGCCCATCGGCTATGCTTCCGGATCTCTCTCAGACAGTGAAATCAACTATGCTCAAATCGAGAAAGAGCTATATGCAATTCTGTTTGGATGTAAGCATTTCCACCAATACGTCTATGGCCGATAAGTCTTTGTGGAATCCAACCACAAGCCCCTTGAGTCAATCATGAGGAAACCACTAGCCGCAGCCCCACCATACTTCAGCTACAGAAGTATGACTTCACAATCATTCACCGTCCAGGCAAATACATTCCTGTCGCAGACATGCTCTCCAGAAAGTCTCTTAGCTACCAGGACAGCAGCCTCAGTGAAGGCATGGATGTGCAGGTGCACATGGTGTACAACAGCTTACCTGTGAGTGACTCAAAACTGAAGGAGATCCGAGCAGGGACAGAGAAAGATGCACAACTCACACTGCTGAGCAAAGTCATACATGAAGGATGGCCTGAGGAAAGGAGGAAATGCCCTCAGAGCATATCTGAATTCTGGAACCACAGAGACGAAATGTCACAAATCAACAGAATCATCTTCAAAGGGGAGAAAATCATCATTCCTACCAGTCTCAGAGAAGAGATGTTGACAAAAATTCATGCTGGACATTTGGGCATGGAAAAATGGAAACAAAGAGCACGTGACATTATGTTTTGGCCCGGAATGTGCAAACACATTGAGGACGTGGTCGGAAAATGTTCCATTTGTCTAGAACGCCGCCCATCAAATGTCAAAGAGCCCATGATACCTCACCGTTTCCCAGACAGGCCCCGGCAGGTCGTCAGCTGCAAGCAAGTGCATGCAAAACGTGTACAGAGACAGCAACACCAAAAGAGATACTATGACAGGTCAGCTAGACTACTGCCGCCACTGCACAAAGGAGAATCCATCAGAATCCAGGAGCATGACTACTGGAAGCCAGCAATCATCATCCAGCCAGCTGACACTGAGCGATCGTATCACTACCACACCCCAGAAGGACAGGTGTACCGCCGCAATCGCAGGCACCTCCTGAACACCAAGGAACAACACCGTCATTCCGATGAGAGGATCAGTGCAACAGAGTGTGATGAACAGAGCATACTTACCTGAACCTAAACCTGAACCTGATTTGTTGACCGATTCAGGAGCATGCTCAGTTCCATACCACACAAGGTCGGGACGAGAGGTCAAGCCTAGAGTTATCCTTGACTTGTGAACTGTCAAAGGGTGTAGGCGGATCGCTGACCTAAAAAAAAACTGTACATCGTTATTGAAACGTTGAGATGTTTTCAGTGCTAGTTAAATGTTGATGCTACTGAGAACATTATGTGGAAGAATGGTTCAAAAGTAATGCATAACATTTTTCTTTTAAAAGAAAGGGGATGTAACATTTGCATACTGAATTATCATTGGCCCGCAGGCATCTGTAAGGAATACCTATTATATTCACATGTGATCACATGCTGAGTTGTCATTGGCCTGCAGGCATCTGTAATGACTGCTATTGTTCAGAAGACCCGGGGGTCCTGACTCAATCTTGTCCACATGGTGCTGTACTGCTGTGAGTCAGAACAAACCTAATGCTTCATTAAAAGAGTTTAAACTGGAATACTCCGTTGTCCTGCAAGTTATTAGTTTTGTACAAAGTGTGTAAAACAAGACAAGTAGAGTTGTCACTTGGTGTGTCACAGCTCACAAGTGAGCATCAGCAGATGGTGGAGACAGGGACAGCAGTGGCGCGTCCTCGTCGGAGGCCACAGGGCGCTCCACGCTCTGCTCAGCTGCATGTGGACCCTGTGCCTCTGGGACCATCCAGAAAGAGAGCAGTGCTGGAACTCCAGGAACAAGTGCAGGAGTCTCTGGCAGGTTTTATCTCCAGGGTCACTGTGAGTGTGGAGAGGATTGTGGAGTCCATCGCTAACATGAGCAGAGCCTTTGTGGAGGCAATGGCGCATGAATGCACCAGCATGGAAAAGATGGCAACATCCGTGGAAAGGATGGCTACCTCCATGGAAAGGATGGCTACGGTAGAGGAAAGGATGGCTATGGTTATGGAGGAAATAAGTTGCCAGAGTCTGGAAAACGTGGTGAATGTTCAGAATAGATTGACATCTCTGGAAGAGCGATGGGCAGCTATTGAGCAAAGAAACCAGAGCTTCATGGAAGTCCTTTGGAGGAGGACTGCCAGTGCAGATACAGGTCCTCATGGCCACTTGCTAGCACTGAAGTGGGGCTGACCCATGAGAGGGATGCTGGTGGCAGGCAACAAGGAAGTGTGGGCTCCTCTCCAAGCGCTCACACTCCCATGCCACTGCGTAGCTCTCGGTCAGAGCCCCACCAGAGTCCTCACCCAACTGAGATAGGCATCTCAGCCCCTGCACAGCCGCAGGAGGAGCAGACTGTTGCTGAGCCCTCACAAACCCAGAGGACGCCCGCCAAAGGTGTCGAAGCAGGAGCAGCATGAAAGTGAGCAAGGTGCCTCCACATCTGCTAAAGTCACAGGGGAAGCACCACGTAAAAGCACATGTAAGAGGAAGATAAAGCACAATTAGTCACAAGGGTAGTCACTTGAGTGTTCTCTTCTGTTGTCTTTTGTTGTGTTTAATATTTGGCATTGTCATCCTTTTGTGCATGTATAAAACAAAAGTGATGGCAAACAGTTGAAGTTCTGGCCTTTGTGTTCTGGGAAATGGAAGTTGCACATTGAGGGCTCAGGGCAACATGCATTTGTAATGATGGTGGTGAGAGTGATAGGAACCCACAGGTTCTTGTACATTGTGTATGGTGTGATAAGAAGGTGCCAGCCACATGTGTTTGATTTGTCTACCTAAGCGAATCTGGCAAAGATTAGTGCATCCCTTCCATCACGGGCAGCAATGTGCTCGTGTGCAGCTGGAGCTGGCTCATCTGCCTCCGCAAGGTGTTCCTCCTCCTCTTCTTCATCATCATCATCTGAGGAGGCTGTGCGCTGAGCCACTTGTTCCTCAGGCAGCTGCAAGCCACGATGCTGTGCGATGTTGTGCAGTGCACAGCAGACCATGAGGATTCTGGAGACCCTGGCTGCTGAGTACTGTAGGGCTCCACCTGATCTATCAAGGCATCTGAATCGCATTTTGAGCAAGCCGATGGTTTGCTCTGTTAAGTCTGTGAATTATTTAGTTAATTAAGACACAGACTAATGAGTAACAATAAAAACAGGTCTTTACCGGTTGGAGGTAGGGACAATACTGAATACAAGATTACTGCACAGTGCTTATATACCGGTGTGTTCACCCCTGGTATTACGTCTACAGCAGCCTGAGAAAGTAGTACATCTCTTAAGGTGGAACAGGCTTAAGCTCTCTTAAGGTGGAACAGGTTACATACACAACACTCCTCCCTTCTTAGCTTTATAGTCATCCCCCCATTTAACATAACGTAATAACATATACACATATATAACTTCATGTTTAACGTAACATATCACAGATTCAGTCTTTGCGGAAAACAGTTCACAGATTCAATCTCTGTGGTGTAGTCGGTTCACGTTACTCATTCAATAGTCCTTTCATGGATTTAACAGCTTGAACTTCCGAACTGATTTGGCTCCGTTCGGAGGGACCACGTGTGTGATCTGGTAGAGGTGATAATGGTTCAGATGGGTCATCTTCTGTTTTTACTTTTCCTTTTCTGCTTCTTGGAGACTCTCTGGGCTCCATTGTCAGCTGCCACAGCTGCCAGCTGCATGCGCAGTTCCTCCTTCTCTTCCTCCTGTTTCCGTCGTAGAGCCAGCTTCTCCCGATGTTCCGTAGACTTTTGGTGCTCCTCCATGATTTCTGCACTTTGGGAGTCGAAGTTACAAGCTGGGCAGGACAGGACATCATAATATTCGGTGTCGTCCACCAGGTCATGGTAATATTCGGTGTCGTCCTGAGCTAGACCAGTGAGAGGGTCGTCTATTTCCTCCATACCCAGCTGGACGTTAGCCAGCTCTTGTTCCAAATCCAGACATCTTTCCTGAAGAGACTTCTTCATGTGTACCTCTGCATCCAGCTTTTTCTGGGCTTTCAGCAAGTCGTTTACTAGTGACCTCATTTGTGATTTTAATACTTCAACTTCCTTTGGAGATTGATTGATCGGACTATGCAATCCCTCTACCGGAGCAGCTGTTTCAGCGGTCTGTTGTTCTACATTGACGTGAGTCAGCGTACTTTTGGCATCCAATGGCTGCTCTGTTGCAGTCGTTTCAGTCTGTGTCGTCACATCAGCCATCTCAATGACTTTTGAGAGCTCCGAACCCTTTTCCTTTGAAGATCGCAGCTCGTGTTCAAGTTTTTCCCATTTCAGAGTCTTGTCCCTCAGCATATGAAGGAGTTGGCTGACCGTTAACTCTTCTGACACCAGATTATGGCACGCACCTTCAGAACCTGAATCAGCTTTGATTCGTTCGGCCTCCTCGCGCAGATGGTTGGTGTGCTCCTGCTCCATTTTCTCCATCAGTTGCTTCTGTTGCCTTTCCAGATTCTCCCACTCTGTAACAAAGAACTTTTTTATTTCATTCATCTCTTGCTCAAAACGGCGAATCATTTGTTCTAATTGCTGTTGTAGTTTGAAATGGAGTTGAGTTCGAGCCCAGTGTCCCTCCAAAATGTGCATATCAGTAGACTTGACAGACTCAGAATTCTCTGTTAAACTATGTTGTTGTTGCTCAGTGGAATTCTGTGCTGAAACTTTGTCTTTTGCACATGGGTTGGTCTTACCATCATCAGTTCTAGAGTCTGGGCTGATTATCTGCACCGAGTTCTCACTCTTTATGGCTTTTAGCGAATGCCAGTCCATATTTATGTTTCTAAACCACTCCCGGCCTAGTAGTGGTGGACCTCCCTCCGGTAGCACATATAAGTCCATTATTTGACTTCCTTCGCCCTTGTTGGCCACTGCAACCTTTATTGTCCCGATGGGGTACACTCTCTGCCCCGTGTAGGTTGTCAATATAATCTCCGTATCCTGTAGGGGAATATGTTGGAATAACCTTCTGTAATCTTTTTTATTCATGACCGACAATGCCGATCCAGTGTCCAATTCCATTTTTACTTGGACTCCTTCTATCTGAAGAGTAACCCAAATTGTCTGGAGGTCTGCACCCTTACCAACGTTGAGTACCCTTAAGCTAGCCAGTTCAATACTGCTTAAGCCAGCCAGTTCATTACTGCTAGCGTCTGAATCGGACTCCTGTTCGGCTACCTTGTGTACTTTTGCGTATTTTCCTTGCGGTGACTTCTTGTTGCTGGTCTTCTTCCCTGACCTGCATACTCTAGCTATGTGTCCAAGCCTACCACAAGTTCTACATTCTTGGTTTTTAAACCAACACTGGTTCTGATCATGCGTTGTCTTTCCACAACGATAACATTTGCCAGAACTCACACCCAATTTGTGTGCACTGAGCTCCGGTGACCGTAGCTGCATTACTGCCGTGCCCCTCGCTGCGGCTTCGTGTGCTGCTGCCATAGTGACCGCCTTCTCAAGCGTCAGCTCATTCTCCTCGAGCAGTCGCTTTTGTGTATCCTGTTTAAATAAACCACACACAAATTTGTCTCGTAGTGCATCTGTCAGTCCCGTTCCAAACTGGCAATATTTCGCTAATTTACGCAATTCCAGCAAATATTCAGCATTGCTTTCATGCTGTAGCTGCCTTCTGTCGTAAAATTTAAATCGTTCCGCTAGCATCAGCGGCGTGGGGTTTAGATGATCTTTCAGGACAGTAACAATCTCATCGAACGTCTTACCCGCCGGTTCATCTGGTGATAACAGGTGTTTCAATTGCCCGTATGTCTTCGCACCCATTAAATTTAATAATGTTAGAGCTTTATCTTGGTCACGAATTTTATTGGCCTTACAATAATTTTTTACTCTTTCAACATATATGGCCCAATCTTCGAGGTCACTATCAAAGGTGCTAATATTCCTGTGTTTAGGCATTGTAGATTTGCAATTTCTCAGATTTTATTTTCTTTACTTGTTATCAAAGATGGCGGCTTCCCGCTCTTGCCGTTGTCCTCCGCCCACAAAATGGCAGTTTTCCCGCGCTTGGCGGTCTTCACCCGTCCCCTGACGCCGTCTCCCTTCAGCCCCCGAGTGCGGCCCTTATCTTCGCCGCGATCGCCCGAGTGCGGCCCTTATCAGCGGATGCGATCGATGGCCCGGCTGCGCCTCACACTTGAAAGCGGCCCGGCCCTTATCAGTGCTTGCGATCGATGGCCCGGCTGCGCCTCGCACTCCAAAGCCCTTATCTCCCGATCGCGATCGATGGCCCGCGCTGTGCACCGCGGCTCTCGCGCCTTCAATTTCTGCAGCCGCTGCCCTTTCAGCCCGAGTGCGGCCCTTATCGGTGGTTACGATCGATGGCCCGGCTGCGCCCCTCACTTCAAAGCGGCCCGGCCCTTATCTGCCGATCGCTATCGCCCTGTACCTCTGTCTTCCCCAGCCCTGTCTTCTACTCCGGTTCACAAGCTGATGGAGGCTTCAGGGTCCTAATGCCTGTCGCTTCCAGTGGGGTGGTGTGGTTTGAAACCTCTCTTCAACCGCCGAGGAATAACTGCCGCAGGGTAAGAACCTGACTCGTCGCCAGTGTTAAGTCTGTGAATTATTTAGTTAATTAAGACACAGACTAATGAGTAACAATAAAAACAGGTCTTTACTGGTTGGAGGTAGGGACTACACTGAATACAAGATTACTGCACAGTGCTTATATACCGGTGTGTTCACCCCCGGTATTACGTCTACAGCAGCCTGAGAAAGTAGTACATCTCTTAAGGTGGAACAGGCTTAAGCTCTCTTAAGGTGGAACAGGTTACATACACAACATGCTTGATGATGGCTCTGGTGGAAATGTGTCTGGCATCGTAGCGCTCCTCTACTTCGTTTGATGGCCTCCTCAACAGCGTCATTAGCCACGTCTTCAGGGGATAGCCCTTGTCTCCAAGTAGCCATCCGGAAAGTTGGGTTGGCGGATTGAAAAGCGGAGGCACACTAGACTGCCGCAGGATGAAAAAGTCATGGCAAATGCCAGGGTACTTTGCGCAAACATGCATGATGTTCTTCCTGTGGTTACACACCAGCTGGATGTTAAGGGAGTGGAAGCCCTTGCGGTTGACAAATACAGCTGGGTTGTGATGGGGAGCCCTAATGGCCACATGTGTGCAGTCTACGACACCCTGCACCCTTGGCAAGCCTGCCAGCTTTGCAAAGGCAACCGCACGCGCGGTTACTCTTGCCTCATCCATAGAGAAGTGCACGTAATTGTGTGCCTTTGCAAAGAGGGCATCGGTAACCTGCGTGATGCAAGTGTGTGTGGACGACTGGGAGATGCGGCTGATGTCTGCTGATGATCCTTGGAAGGACCCTGAAGCAAAAAAATTGAGGGCAGAGGTGACTTTGACAGCCAGTGGTTGGCGCTCCAGCTCTTGGTGCTGCTGTTGTTCCTGATTCTGCTGCTGCCACGGCTGCTCTTCCTCCAAATCTGAGGACCAGGATGAAAGGAAATAAATGGTTCCCATGCTGCTGGTAGATATGTCAGTTGAGGAAGCGCTCAGTCAATGTGGGGAGACGGTTTTCCCAGGTGGTCACAGTGGAGATGAATCTCAGCTTCACCACTTACAAGATCAGTAGACCTGCAAATAGTTTCCAAGACCTGAAAAAACAAAGTTCTGTCATCTGTAAGTGAGCCTTGTTGAGAGCTCCGTTTTTATGCTGGAGCTGCAGCTGTCAAGCAGTCAGGCACTTGGTGAAGCCGGCACAATCAACTGGCGTGGTTTGGGAAAAGCGTGGAACACGCAGAAAATGTGGAAAAATCGAAAACCGCTGGTAAAATAGGCTTATCCAGGCAGTTGACAAGCTGTTAAGGGCCAAGCGGCGGGACCGATCGGGACTCCCACAGCCGGCACTTGGGAAACTTGTTTGGAGGCGGGTTGATGGTGGAATGCAACCCGCTGTCAATCAAAAAGATTTTAACCTCTGACCCGCCTCCAAACCCTCCCCTCTGAGTGCCGAATAACTCGCGGCCTTAGACTCCAAATTCTGACAATTAAGTTTTGGAATATTTTTGCAATTTACTTTGCATTTTGAAGAATTAGGAGATTGCTTTCAATAATGGTAGAAGCCTAAATTCACTTATTACCATGAAAGATTATAGATTTCAAGTCAATTGATGGTTACAGAAATATTTGTTGCTTCTAAGAACAAAAGGCCTTGCTAGAAAGCATATAATTTGGAGAATCCTTACCCAAAGGCTTCTGTTTTCTTGATTCTGAACAATGATGTTGCTTCCATGTCAAAGATCTTTTTTTGAAAGACTGATGAAATGATTTCTTCAAATCAGAAAGAAGGAAAATTCTCAATATGGAGAAATTAATGAAGTAATGATGAGAAGTGGAATGTATTCAGTGGGGTTTTACAATGTTGCCCTTTGTTCTTTGGAAAATAAATCATGCAGCATTCTGTGAAATATATTTTTTACTTGAAAGCAAAATGTAGATCTTGTTGAGAAAAGATAATGACTTGTTTGCTGACAACATGGGAGTTATGTTGTAATTGGTCGACAAGTAAATTACTTTCACAGGCAACTTGGGCAAAACCTTGCACTGAAAGACGACCATTTTATTTCTTGATTGGAGTTGCTCGACTGATAATTGGGCAGTAATTATTGATCTCGTTGTTTTTGTAACGTGCTCTTTCGATTGTGACCAATTATTGATAATCTCCTAAATAAAATATATGGGAGCCCATTTACAGCTAACAGTGACTTCATATTTGTAATATTTTCTCTACTATGTAGTGCCAACACCAACTACAGTGACAGGCACACAAAAAGCTTCTGAAACTACCATGTCTTATTAGTGCAGTTCTTTCTCATCGTCACATGAAATGTATTTACAGCAATTAGTGAATTAATAATTTGTAATATGTTTTCTGCTACATAGGGCCAACACCAACTACAGTGACAGGCACACCTACAGCTTCAAAGACTACCATCACTAGTAAGTAATGTTTTTTCTCATTGTCACATGAAATCTACTCCGCCAAAGCTGACCAATAAAGTGTGTTGTTGCTGGAATATCATTGAGGTACTTTTGCTGTTCAGTCCATGGATACGTAAGTGTATAAATCAGTACAGGTTGAGTTGCTCCATATCACTTTTGGTATGTTTATTATGTATTGAAGTTGCTTCTTTGATCCTCTATACTGACAGTGGTTTCTGATGGGTAACAATTTGAGTGATGGTAAACAGCGACGGCTTGATGTAATCTTTTGAAACATTTTCTGTGCCCTATAGGAGTAACTGCGAGCACAAATGTGTCGGCTTTGACGTCCCCCACTGGTAATTGATGCATATTCATTTTGAGAGTGTATGAACTTTGCAATGAATAGCACTAAGAGACGTGAATGCTGCCTGGTATTCTAAATCACTGGCATTATCAGTTATAGCTTTAGGAATAGATTACAGGTAATACAATTCCGTAACTTTGATTTTAATGGATATTTGTGATGTGTTGCTCTTGCATGTTTGAGAACAATAATAGCAACTTTTTCTTCTCATTATAATGAGCATGTGTAATCAATACTGCCCTAAATGTACTGAGCAATGGTGAAGAGGAGGATTGGCAGACACTATTTACATTTAGACTCCAAATTCTGACAATTAAATTTTGGTATACTTTTGCAATTTACTTTTTCATTTTGAAGGATTAGGAGATTGCTGTCAATAATGGTAGAAGCCTAAATTCACTTATTACGGTGAAAGATTGGCCCAGAAATTCGGGTCGGGGGCTTCCCGTGGGTGTAAGCCCCCGACCTGCTCTTACCTTGAGCGCCGGCTGTTGAGCTGTGGGCCCCCGTGGAATTCCGATCCTGGGCCTGCTCCAACTGCCGGCACGCAGTGCTTGCGTATTCCAGGGGCGCAGTTAGTTCGATGCGTCCCCTGGGATCACGTGGGCCATGGGGAGCCAATCGGAGCAGGGAATGCTTCATTCATAAGTTTGACAGGAAGTGTTGTCAAACTTAGAAATACTACGAGCCCCAAAACATCACAAAATCTTCAAATAATTTTTTTTTTTTAATCACATTTTTAAATAAACTATAAATGACATGCAATAACTATTTTAAAAAATAATTTAAATTTTTGAAAAAAATAATTTTATTTTCTAACGGGGCTAAAAATAAACTTACCTTTCTTTAAAGTATTTAAAAATAATAAACCTGTGGAAAAAATGTTTTAATTTTAATTAATTCACCACTTACCTTGTAAAAAGCAGGCCTTACGACTGCTTTTTAAATGTGTAAATTCTGGAGACTTACCCTGCTGGGAAAACCTGCAAAAAAAACGCAAGTTCGATGCGCACGCGCTGCCTCTCCTGCGCACGCGTTTGAACTCTGAACCCCTTCTTTCAGGGGAACGGATGTGCCAGTTTCCTGCGCATGCAGGAAACCGGCACTTCCATTGGGCCTACGGGTGAGTACCCTGTGCATACTCACCCGTGGAGACCCGAAGATCTGGGCCATTATAGATTTCAGGTCACGTGAAATCTACTCTGCCAAAGAGGGAAAAGCAGAAGGAAGGAGGCAACACACACAGCCCCTTTCGGGTCAGGATATCCGGGATCGAATCATCCACCTGCGGTACCAGTGACCACAACCTCAATTTCCCTTTCAACATTAGTCTCACACCTTACCTTCCCTCTGTTACTGACCATCTCAGCATCCTCTTGGCCACAATGCTGAAATAAAAGCCACCACAAAGCAAACTTTCCAATCCAACTTTATCCACATATGCATCCAATATTACAATAAAACTAAATATAACTAATCAGCATTGTCCGTTTCCTTAGTGAGTGTCTTGCGTGTGCCTTTGCCTATCCTCGTGCTGTCATGCAGTGCTACCTGAGTGGCTGCAGCATGGCTGGTGGAAGGCTTTCAGTTGGGTACTCTGCAAATGGCCTTGCAGGATGACCCCGAGGAGCTGCTGGCTGGGAGTGTGAAATCGAGTGATGGTGTTTCTTCTCTTTCTTCACTCTCCTTCCCCTCTTCTTGTTGCCCCACTGACTGGATTTCTTGGGTGTCTGAAATGAGGAAGACACAAGGGTAGGGTTGTGGTGAGGGGAGGCGGGCATAAGAAAGAGGTGCATGCTTATATCATGCGCTGCTTGTAAATCATACGATCTTGTGGGATGTGAGAAGGAGGATAGTGTATGAGGATACCAGCATGTTGTATTCTTTCAGCCCCACTGCTGGCCAAGGGTTCAGCCATGCTGTGCCAAGAATGGCCATTACCGTCTCCTCCAAGGGGCTGAGGTGAAGCTAGGAATGTGAAGTGTGCCTCATGTTTGGTAGAGATTGTTGGTAGGTGAGTGATGGGGGGATTGTGCATTGAGCAGTGTGCCTTATCGAATTTCATGGCCAATGACTTGTTTGCTGATAACATGGAAATTCTGTTGTAATTGTTCGATAAGTAAGTTGCTTTCACAGGCAACTTGGCTTCTGAAACTTCCATGTTTTGTTAGTACAGTTCTTTCTCATTGTCACATGAAATCTATTTATAACAATTAGAGAATTAATAGTTTGTAATATCTTTCTGCTACATAGGGCCAACACCAACTACAGTGACAAGCGCATCTACTGTGGTGTATGTAACCTGTTCCACCTTAAGAGAACTTAAGCCTGTTCCACCTTAAGAGATGTACTACTTTCTCTGGCTGCTGTATACGTAATACCGGTGGTGACCACCGGTATATAAGCACTGTGTAGTAATATTGTATTTAGTATAGTCCTGACCTCCAACCAGTAAAGACCTGTTGAACTTTAATCTTGTAGTCTGTGTTAGTAATTACAACTAGAACACACAGACTTAACAGTGGCGACGAGTCCGATTCTTACCCTGCGGCAGTTTATATCCACGGCGGCTTCGTTCACAGAACGGACGTTGAAGAGAGGCTTCCACCCTCATCACCCTGCTGGAAGACACGTCGTGCGGCAGACATCGAGAAACCAGAGTGCAGAAGACATCCTGAACTCGAAGCCTCCATCAGCGGCTGTCAGCTATCTTCTTTCTACCTCGGTGGTGGGTAAGCCGGGCAGCGATGCGACCAGAAAGTCGGCCGCATTGGCTGTACAGACAGGGAGGGAAGACGGAGGAATAAGGGCGGTGAGATCGATCGCGACCGGAGATAAGGGCCGGGCCGCATTCGGGCCGAAAGGCGCAGCGCGGGGACATCGATCGCGGCTGGTGATAAGGGCCGGGCCGCATTCGGGCTAAAAAGGTGCAGCGTCTGGGGCAACTGAAGGCGCGAGAGCCGCGGTGAAGCAGAGACAGCGTCGGGGGACGGGTGAAGACCGCCAAGCGTGGGAAAACCGCCATTTTGTAGGCGGAGGACGAAGACAAGAGCGGGAAGCCGCCATCTTGGATAAAAATAAAAATAAATTAAATTGCAACGATGCCTAAACATGGGAACATTTAATACCTTTGATAGCGACATCGAAGATTGGGCCATGTATGTAGAACGCATACAAAATTATTGTAAAGCAAATAAAATCCCAGATGAAGAGAAAGCACTAACATTATTAAACTTAATGGGTGCGAAGACATACGGGCAATTGAAACACCTTTTATCACCAGATGAACCGGCGGATAAGACGTTCGAGGAGATTGTTACTGTCCTGAAAAATAATCTAAACCCCACGCCGCTGATGCTAGCGGAATGATTTAAATTTTACAGCAGAAGGCAGCTGAAGGATGAAAGCAATGCTGAATATTTAATGGAATTGCGTAAGCTAGCAAAGTACTGTCAGTTTGGAACGAGACTGACAGAGGCGCTACGAGATAAATTTGTGTGTGGTTTATTAAAAGAAGATACACAAAAGCGACTGCTCGAGGAGAATGAGCTGACGCTTGAGAAAGCGGTCACTATGGCAGCAGCACACGAAGCCGCAGCGAGAGGCACGGCAGTAATGCAGCTACGGTCACCGGAACTCAGTACAAATAAATTGGGTTTGAGTACTGTAAAATGTTATCGTTGTGGAAAGACAACGCACGATCAGAACCAGTGTTGGTTTAAAAACCAAGAATGCAGAACGTGTGGCAGGCTTGGCCACATAGCTGAAGTATGCCGGTCAGGAAAGAAGACCAGCAACAAAAAGTCACCGCAAGGAAAATACATAAAGGTACACAAGGTGACAAAGAACAGTTCGACCGAACAGAAGTCAGATTCAGACGCTAGCAGTAATGAACTGGGTAGCTTAAGAGTACACAACGTTGGTAAGGATGCAGATCTCCAGACAATTTGGGTCACCCTTCAGATAGCAGGAGTCCAAGTAAAGATGGAATTGGACACTGGATCGGCATTGACGGTCATGAATAAGAAAGATTACAAAAAGTTATTCCAACATATTCCCCTACGGGATACAAAGATTATATTGAAAACATACACGGGGCAAAGAGTGTACCCCATCGGAAAGATAGAGGTAAAAGTGGTCCACAAGGGCGAAGAAAGCCAAGTAATGGACTTATATGTGCTACCTGAAGGAGGTCCACCACTACTGGGATGGGAGTGGATTAGGAAAATGAATATGGACTGGCACTCCTTGAAGGCACTAACGGTAGATTCCGGGGAAACAGATGTCAAACCTAAACAATTGTCCAAAATATTGGATGATGCTAAAGAGGTGTTCCAGCAGGGACTGGGAACACTGAGAGGAATTACGGCAAACATCAAGATTGATGAACATGCACACCCAAAATTTTTGAAAGCCAGACCGGTACCCTATGCAATACGACCTACTGTAGAAGCGGAACTGGAAGCGCTAGAACATTCAGGTGTACTGTCTAAGGTAGATTGGAGTGAGTGGGCTACGCCCATTGTTCCCGTTATGAAACGTCCTTCAAGCAACAAGCCAGGAGAACCAGGGAAGGTTCGCATCTGTGGAGATTTCAAAATCACCGTTAATCCGGTGCTTCACACGGTGCAGTATCCGCTTCCGCGGATTGAGGATATTTTTGCTTCGTTGTCTGGTGGGAAACACTTCACCAAGATAGACCTTGCGCAGGCGTACTTGCAGATGGAGGTTGAAGAAGAGTCACGCCAATACCTCACGATCAACACGCATCGAGGTTTGTACCGGTACAATAGGCTGGTTTTTGGAGTGGCATCAGCTCCAGCAATTTGGCAGAGGGCCATGGAGCAGGTATTACAGGGAATTCCAGGCACACAATGTTACCTGGACGATATTCTGATTACAGGTGATGGTGATGAAGAACACCTCGCAAACTTGGAACTGCTGCTCAACAGACTGAAAGAGTATGGACTTAGAGTTAATCGGCAGAAATGTGAGTTCTTCCAGAAGCGGATCTCGTACTGTGGTCATGTCATTGACCGGGAGGGGCTTCATAAGTCTCCTGACAAGATAGAGGCAGTTGTAAAGGCTCCCGCTCCGGATAATGTCTCTCAGTTGAGGTCGTTTCTAGGATTGATTAACTATTACCATAAATTTCTACCAAATCTATCCACGGTACTGCACCCGCTAAACGCTCTTTTACAGAAGGGGGTACCATGGGAATGGAGCGAAAACTGTAAGAAGGCATTTTGCAAAAGCAAAGAATTGATCACCTCAGAGGAAGTGTTGGCTCACTTCAACCCAACACTGCCTATTCGGTTGGCTTGTGATGCTTCTCCATATGGTATTGGGGCAGTACTCTCACACAAGTTGCCAAATGGCACGGAAAGGCCAGTCGCGTTTGCATCCAGATCATTGACCTCCGCTGAGCGCAACTATGTGCAGAACGATAGGGAGGCTCTCAGCCTTGTATGGGGAGTGAAGAAGTTTAATCATTACCTGCAGGGCCAAAAATTCACACTTCTGACAGACCATCAGCCGTTGGTATCCATTTTTAACCCTAAGAAGGGTGTTTCAGTGATGACAGCACAGCGTCTCCAGAGATGGTCCCTTTTCCTAGGGGCACATCAATATCAAATAGAATTCAAAGGTACGAAGCAGCATGGCAATGCTGATGGGTTGTCGCGCCTGCCACTACCTGAAGAAGAAGAAACGACGAAAGTTGACCCTGTTGAGTTATTTCATTCGACCATCATCGAGTGTTTACCAGTCACCAATGCAAGTATTGAAAGAGAAACCAGGAACGACCCGACACTGTCCAGAGTCTACGAGGTGACAGTGAAAGGATGGCCAACACGTGGTGATCCTCTGTTACTGGCATTCTCGGCAAGGCGAGACCAGCTGTCCGTCTGCCATGGTACTTTGATGTACGGGACAAGAGTGATTATTCCTCCCAAGTTAAGGGAAAGAGTTCTAAAAGAACTGCATGAAGGTCATCTGGGGGGAGTTAAGATGAAAAGTCTTGCTAGGGCTTATGTATGGTGGCCGGGTATTGACCAACAGATAGAGGAGTTGACGAAAAGCTGCGCTGGGTGCCAAAAAGTGCAAAATGCACCTCCGATCGCACCACTACACCCATGGGAATGGCCTTCAGCCCCATGGCAATGCGTACATATTGACTTTGCTGGTCCATTCATGGACTCCATGTTCCTAATTGCGGTGGACGCACATTCCAAATGGCCAGAAGTGATCAAGATGAATACCACTACTTCAGAAAAGACAATTGCGGTGTTAAGAACAATATTCGCAAGGAACGGATTGCCAGAACAGATCTGTTCGGACAACGGACCACAGTTCGTGTCGGAAGAATTCCAAAAATTCTTAAAGAAGAATGGGGTGAAACATTATACCTCTGCCCCATATCATCCGGCGACAAACGGGTTGGCCGAGAGATTTGTCCAAACATTCAAAAAGGCAATAAAGGCCATGAACGATGATCAGATTCCGCTACAGCACAAGGTGGACAATTTCCTAATGGCATATCGAAACGCCGCTCATGCAGTGACTAACCAAAGTCCTGCCATGATGTTTTATAACAGGAGGTTGCGGTCCAGGTTGGACTTGTTAAAACCAAATGTGCGGAGGGAAGTGGAAAACAAACAGTTCCGGCATCTTAATAACAAGACCACTCGAAGTTTCGACGTAGGACAACCAGTGTTGGCAAGGGGCTATGGAAACGAAAAATGGCAGTCCGGAACAATTCGGGCCAGACAAGGACCTCTGATGTACACAGTAGATATTGGTAACAATGTGATAAGGCGTCATGCGGATCAACTGGTAGAATCGAGAGCAAGGGTCGAACACATGGTTGCGACAGAGACAACTGTGGAAGACGTTAATGAACCTGAAGCATCTACCTCGGCAGGGAATGTACCTGATGATGATAACACCCAATGCATGGGAGACCAACTAGAGGAGTCACCTCAGCAACAGGAATCAGAGACCACTGAAAGGTGTTATCCAAACCGAATCAGAAGGCCTCCTGAGAGACTGAACCTTTGAACTGTTTATACCTGAAGTTATATATGTTATTATGTTATGTTAAATGGGGATATGTCTGTTAAGCTAAAAAGGGAGGATTGTGGTGTATGTAACCTGTTCCACCTTAAGAGAACGTAAGCCTGTTCCACCTTAAGAGATGTACTACTTTCTCTGGCTGCTGTATACGTAATACCGGTGGTGACCACCGGTATATAAGCACTGTGTAGTAATATTGTATTTAGTATAGTCCTGACCTCCAACCAGTAAAGACCTGTTGAACTTTAATCTTGTAGTCTGTGTTAGTAATTACAACTAGAACACACAGACTTAACATCTACAGCTTCTGAAACTACAATTACTGGTGAGTAATATTGTTTCTAATTGTCACATGAAATCCACTCTGCCAAAGCTGATCAATAAAATGTGTTGTTCTTGGAGCTTCATTAAATTACTTTTGAGGTTCAGTTGATGCATACACAAGTGTATATATCGGTACTGCTTGAGCGTGTTATTCTAAATCAGTAGCATTACTAATTATAGCTTCAGTATAATAAGATTAATACAAATAAACTTTGATGATTTTAACGGATCATGCAAGAATGTAGAACAAACTGACTAACTTGGCTGAAGTTGCTTGTTGCCCCAAGAAATTAAGTGCAGTAGTGACTTCTGGGCCACACTATGGGCTGGATTTTCATTAAGCTGTCGGGAAGGAGGCGGGACTACAACTTTCGGGTTTTAGTCCCGCCTCCATCGACGTCCGGCCTATCGACGCGATTTTCCCTTGATTGACCTTGTTGAGCCTGTCCAGCGGGCTCAGCAGGCCAATTAAGGGCCACCCGGCAACAGGTGACGTCACAGACTGAAATTTCATCTGTCAAGAGCTTTTGACAGATGAAATATCAGTGTTTCACAGCTGTTTGAAGCTGTCAAACACTGTCAGACTGACTTCTAACCTGAGTCCTTCTACGCAGACTCAGTTAGAACTGTCACCGGCACTGAAAGCTGAAGGCTGTCACTTTTGACAGATCGCAGCCGTTCGGCTTTCAGTTCCGGCTGAGTGATGGACTCCTGCATCCTAGAGGAAGAAAGGCTGTGAAGGTAAGTACAGGTAAGTAAAACTTCTTTACATACTTTAGACACACCAAACACACTTACCTTTGCACTCGTGCACCCATCACTCACCTGAACACCGACATCGCGGCCCCTCCAAGTCCTTCAACCCGACGGCCCGCCTGCTCTAACCTGGCGTGGTTTGGAGCCGTCTCCGTATGCTTCAACATTAACTTTGTATGTCCGGCAGTTTTGATAGATCGGCAACAGCTCAGTCCCGTCGGTGCCGGATATAACAAAGTTTCCTGTAGCTGGATATCTGCGGGAAGGTCTGAATCTCCTGCAGTGCTGCCTCTTGAGCCTGGCGTCCAAGTCAATAGAAAGTAAAATTGTCTGGCGTACAATGGGCAGCTGATCTGATCCCTTTGATTAAGCAGATGCATTTTAGACCCTCCCTTATTTCCAGCAGAATTTAGGGCAGAACCTAAATGGGGCTTAAAACTGGCAGATCCTCTTTCCTCCCTAAATTCTGTCCATGATCCATTCGGTTTACATCCTACTAAGGCATCCACATTTTGGGGATTTTGGTTGTTAATGTCTTAACATTTATTCTTTTTCTTAAGGTATTACACATTCAACGCTTATAAGTACTACGCCTCAAACTACAGTACCTTCATGTATGGTATGTCAAATTTAGTGCTGTTAAATTAAGACTTCCTGTATAAAAATCAATTAAAAAAAATTATAAACATCTTGTTGACTTTTACTCCAAGTACTATGATGGAGTTTCTATCAAGTGTGGGGAAAATTTACTCTGCTTACAGCCTGGAAAAACAACTTAAACATAGTAGGAGGATTTCCTGTGTTCTTTGATTTATAAGCTCATTTACAAAAAACACGGCCTAGATGAAGCCGAAGCAGTATGAAACTACCTCCTCCAGATGGTCTCACACCACTACACAATCGTTACATCACTTCCAGTTCGTTGCTGTGAACTCCAGTTATATTGTACTTCTTGGGGGTGATTTTCCCAGCGCTGAGGAGGCAGGTTTGGAGGTGAGACAGTTGGCAAAATCGCAAAAAGTGAGGGCGGATTTGGAACCCGCCTCCAACCTGCCTCCGCGCAATTTTGCCGGAGGCGGTTTTGATGGGTGCGATTTGATCCCGCCTCCATCAATCCAGAGAGGGAGTTAAGACCCTTAAATGGTAGATAAGGGCCTCTATAATCCTATTTTGACAGGCCCTCGTTATTTTACCACATTTTCAGTGTGTTCCACGACTCTCCTAAACCACGCCAGCTAAACCTGGCAGGTTGACAAGAGGTGGCCTCCTCACAGCTGCAGCTCCACCATTAAAACGGAGCTTTCATCAGGGATCAGTTGTAGGTGGTAGAACCTTTGTTACAAAGGTCTTTCAGCACTTTTAGCAGGCCTACCGAAGTCGGAGGTGCTGCAGCTTCTATCTCTCAACTGTGGGACCTCCTTGGAAGACCCTCTCCCCGCTTGGACTGAGCGCTTCCCCAATGAAGGTATCTGTCAGCAGCATGGGAACCATTTATTTCCTTTCACCGTGGAGCTCAGTTTCGGATGAGGAGCAGTCACGGCAGCAGCAGAACCAGGCAGCTCAGCAGCAACAGCAGCAGGAACGCCAACCTCCTGCTCACCCACCTGATGCTGCACAGGGCAGAAGGCGCCAGCGCATGGAAGTACATCGCCGCAGGAGATACCCCCCTCTCAGGGTTTACAGACAGAGGATGAGCTACCTCAACATGAGTGAGCAGCAGTGCCAAAGAAGGCTGAGACTTTAGCGAGGGGTTGTTGGAGACATCTGCACACTGCTGCACCAACAACTGGAGCCCAGAGGAGCGGGTGGACACCCCTTACCAGTGGCTGTCAAGTTCACCACCGCACTCAACTTTTTTGCCTCAGGCTCCTTCCAGGGATCAGCAGAGATCAGCGGCATCTCCCAGTCAGCCACCCACAGTTGCATCACGCAGGTTACCGATGCCCTTTTCGCAAAGGCCCACAATTACATCCACCCTCTCAAGGGATCAAGCAAGTGTAACCGCGCATTCATTTGGCTTTGCCAATACGGCAGGCTTGCCAATGGTGCAGGGCGTCATAGACTGCACACATGTGGCCCTTAGGGCACCCCATTGCAACCCAACTGTCTTTGTCAACCGTAAGGGCTTCCACTCCATCAACATATAGCTGGTGTGTAACCACAAGAAGGAGATTTTGCATGTTTGCGCCAAGTTCTGTGGTAGTTGCCATGACTCTTTCATCCTGCGGAACTCTAGTGTTCCTCCGCTCTTCAATCTGCCAAACCAACTTAACGGATGGCTCCTTGGTGACAAGGGCTACCCCCTGAAGAAGTGGCCAATGACGCCGATCAGGTGGCCAACTGACGAGGCTGAAGAGTGCTACAATGCCAGCCACATTTCGACCAGATCCATCATCGAGCAAACCATTGGCTTGTTGAAGATGCGATTCTGATGCCTTGACAGATCAGGTGGAGCCCTGCAGTATTCAGCAGCCAGGGTCTCCAGAATGTTCATGGCCTGCTGTGCACTGCACAACATGGCACAGTGCCGTGGCTTGCAGCTTCCTGATGAGCAAGTGGCTCAGTTGATAGCCCCCTCAGATGAGGAGGAGCAGGAGGAGGACCAAACGCCGGCCTATCGACCAGCAGCAGTGGCAGCACGCGAGCACATAGCTGCCCGTGATGCAAGGCATGCACTTATCCTGGCCAGATTTGCATAGCTTGCCCATGTTGGCACATGTCCTTGGCTCCGTCTTAAGACATGCTAGACAATGGACATGACTCTCTGGCCTCCTTTCACTCTGGCCACCAACCTGACCACGCAAGTGTTGCGGGGCTCGCAATGTGGAGCTGCCTAAGGCAAAATAACAGATTCCATCACGCCAAGTTTGCCATCAAATCATTTTTACACTTTCAAACAGGGATGGCATTTTGTCAATACACAAACATTCACCCAAGTGGCTACCCCTGTGACTAATGGTGCTTTATTTTTCTCTTATGCATGCTCCTAGGTGGTGCTCCCACTGTGGCTTCAGCAGAAGTGGAGGCCCCTTGCTCACTTTCATGCTGCTCCTGCTTCGACACCTTTGGCGGGCGTCCTCTGGGTTTACGAGCCTGTGAGGGCTCACCAAACGTCTGCTCCTCCTGCGGCAATGCAGGCTTGAGAGCACCTTGCTGCACATCAGGGGTGCCATGGGGACCCGTCTATGCACTGGCAGTCCTCCTCAAAAGGACTTCCATGAAGTTCTGGTTTCTCTGTTCAATAGCTGCCCATCGTTCCTCCAGAAATGTCAGTCTATTCTGAACAATCACCATGTTTTCCTCACTCCGGTGACTTATTGCCTCCATGGCCATAGCCATTCTTTCTGTGGTGCTGCATATATGCGCCATTTCCTCCCCAACGGCACTGCTCAGCTTAGAGTTGGTCTCCTCCTTCCTCTCCACACTCGCAGTGACCCTGGGGACAAGACCTGTCAGAGACTCCTGCACCTGCTCCTGGAGTTCCAACATTGCTCTCCTTCTGGATGGACCCAGAGGTACAGGGTCCCCATGCAGTGGAGCAGAGCCCTCCACCAAGGACTCTCCACTGCTGTCCCTGTCTCCACCACCTGCTGATGCTCACCTGTGAGATGTGATACACACAGTGACAACATTAATATATGTCCCGAAGGTCCCACCGAGGTGTGCGTATCTGCGCTGGTGATGGATGCGCTTAATTCTGCTGACGCTGTGTCCTCAGAGGTTGCAGGTTCCCCTGGGGAGTCTTGATTCTCAGCCTCTTCCTTGTCAACAGTTGGGGGGGCGGGCTCTATGAATGGTCCTGTGGGGGAGTAAAGGCATGGGTTAGACATTTGACGGAAATCTGGCATGCACATGCAATAGTGCAGATGCTCAAGTGGCATTCTAATAATGTACAGCCATTTCAGTCATTCAATCAGTGTAAATGAGAGAGGCAAAACTATTCTGTCACCAGCTTGCTCTGCCTTGCCCGTCTGTCCGTCCCCCACTTCCACCTCTGCGCCGGCGATGTCCAAGGCCGCCTCTTCAGCCTGGGTGCCCTCCTCCTGTCTTTGCCCTTTCCCTTCTATTGTGGGCTCTCTTTTCCTGCAGTGAGGGAGACAAGTGGAGTTGGAGTGAGAATGATGGCGTGAGTGTAGAGTCCAGAGCATAGATGCTTAGAAGGAGACAAAGATGGAGTGAAGTTCCATGTCCAAGGGCCCTCCCTGTGTGTTGTTAGTCGTTGTCATTGCATAACATTGAAAGGGAGTGTGAGGGCAGCATAGTCGAATAGTCAAGTGATTGCGTTCACAGGGATGGTGAAGGCTGCAAAGGTTGTAAGGGTAAAGTGGAATGTGGAGGAGGAGGTTGACAATGCAGAGTGCTGGTGATGAGAGGGAAGGGGAGCAGAAGGCTGGTCAAGCTGAAGGTATACTCACTTTGCCTGATCTTACAAGGTCATTGAACCTTTTACGGCACTGCATCCATTTTCTGCTGCACACCATCTGGAGGTGATCTCCCTTGCCAGCTGTACCCAGACAGCCTTGGTTTCTTTGGGAGGCCTCTTCTTCCCAGATGAGGGGAAGAGCACCTCCCTGCTGGCTTTCACCCTCTCAACCAACATTCCCAGCGCCTCATCTGAGAACCTCAGGAAGGCCTTTGCCTTGGAGTTGGCCAATGTTGAAGCTGAAAAAATGTTGGAGGTGGCGCACCATCAACCAAAATCCGGTGGAATGAACCAAGGCAACAAGCAGCCCTTAAAGGAAGCTGGATAAGTGACATCAACAGAGGCAAGTTTCAGTCCCAAAACACTAATTGGCACAGGGGAACCCACACCTCTGAAATCAACTGGCCAATTAGGGGAAAAATCGCAATTTTTTCGTACCTCTCAGTGGAAGCAAGTTTGGAACCCACCCAAACCGAAACCCACCTCCATTGGGAAAATCACCCCCCTTGTGTCAGTGTAATGAGAATATACATTGTGCTGACATTTAATGTGGAGCATAACTGCCTCATCAAATAGATATTGGCAAGAATAAAGCACAAAATTATGTCACCATTTTGGTGGAAAATTGATGTTATTATGCCCAATTTATTGCCCAAATGCCCTTAATATTCCATACTTTGTAAAATCTAGCCCACTGCATTTACTATCTTCATTAACTATTTTAAGTCTTAAATGTGAAATTCCTACCAGTTCATAGTGTTAAATAAATTCCATCTTTTTATAATGTTGACATTTTTCACACAATCACAATTTCTTTGGTATGTTTTTAATTTCTAGGTTGGACCAGATCCCAATAACTCTTGTATTTACTACAGCTGTCGAAACAATACACAACTGATTCATGAAACCACATGTGGAGAGTCCTCAACCTGTTCTGAGGTTTGTACCATGAAGAGGACATTCTTGCTGTGATGCACTGGTGGTACAAAATGTAAGGCAGAATAGTAGGGTTGGGTGCTCATAAGGCCCATGCTGCAGTGGCCTCAGTAATGGCTGGAAAATGATATAGAGGCCAGCGCTTGTCTTCCATCTATCCTGAAATGTAACATTGTATTTGAGTGCCCTGTTTACATTTACTTATTTGGTAACTCACTTCCTGATGTTTCTCTTAAAACTGTGTTTAGCTACAATTATTGTAATGGATTTTTGTTTGTTCCTTTGGTTTTTTCTGAATTTAGTTTGGTTCGTGGGAATTTTGGGCCATTTTCCAATTAATTTTTGAAGTTTAGTGTTTTTATTTTTTCATTTTTAACCTATTATTGAAAAAAGTTCTACTCTCAGTTCAAACCCTTTGCTGATGGGATGGGCACTCCTCTGGAACTTTGAATTGCCCTCAGGAAACTTGAGAATAAGAGGGAGTTGTAGAGGAATTTTCAAAGGGAGATCTTCCTGCACCCAAGATGATTTAGATAGATCTTCAATTACTCAAGCATGTGGGTACACAGACCCTGCCAAACCTGCTTAGGATATCACAGGAGATGTGCCTTCACCACCTACACTTAACTAGGGTGGTCTTTCTGTGGGTTAGGATTTCCACCTGCATTGGTCATTTGGTTGCACAAGCTGAAAAGTAGTTTTGAGATGCTGGAAATTGAAGGAGTACATGCACAACTGGCATTCCAATGTGTCTCAGTAAGTGTCTATGCGTCATGCATCTAAAGAAAGACTTACATTTATTTAGCGCTATTCACAACCTCAGGACCTCCCAAAGTGCTTTACAGTGTAGTCACTATTGGAATGGAGGAATCTAAGTTGGTTTACAATGACTTGCGTTGATGCCTTTAGAATATGTGAATTTGGCATGGTTTCAGTTCCATGCTGGTTCTTGAAGGTGTGCCCTACTCTAATACAGGTGTGCATGAGATGCAAGGAAGAAGCTGTAGGTTTGTGTGAAACCAAGTAGTAAATGTGAAACAGGTTATCAGACAGCACTTGTGGGATGCAATTTTGGGCTGTCTACCTGATACATAATACTTACTGGTTAATTTTACCGTGCCAAATTCCTTGACGTGTTCTGTCTTCTGCATCCAGGTACTTTCATTAGTGTAATTATTACTTCAATATTTTAAAACATTTATACATAGAACCACAGATGTTTCAACACAGAAGGAAGCCACTTAGTCCATTGTGTCTCTACTGGCTCTTTGCTGGAGCTATTGAAAATTAATTCCAGTGCCCTGCTCTCCCCATTCCTCTGCTTCAAATATTCATCCAATTTTCCTTTAAAGGATGCAATGGTTCCAACTTCAAACATTTCCTGTGGCAAAGCATTCCATGCTCTGTGTAAAGAAATTCTGCTAAACCCATCTCCCCATTCTCTTGGTATAATTTTAAAATGATATCACTGACTCTCCCACCAGAAGTAGTCCTTTGCTAATCACTAAAACAATTCATTTTGCAATTTTAAAAACTTCTATTAAATTCCCTTGTTGCCTTCTCATCACCGGTGGAAATAGTCCAAGTATCTCAATTCTCTCATCATAACTATAGTTTTCTGGAAAATCTGCATTATATGCGCTCTGTGGCTTTAATGTCCTTCCTATAATGGGGAGCCTAAAACTATAACCAGTGTTTTGTATAAATTTATCGTTATTTCTTTATTTATAAAACTCAAAATGGCATTGGCTTTATTTATGGCTTTATCTAGCAGCACTCGCACTTTTAGGCAATTATGTATTTGAACTTCTAGATCTCTCTGCTCATCCACACCCTTCATTGTCTTTCCATTCAATTTCTTGTTCTCAAAAAAATGTATTACCTCACATTTATCCACATTAAAATGTACTGCCATCTGTCTGCCCATTCTGCTAATCTGTCTATGTCATCAAGCCTCCTACTTTTGTGCTATCAGCAAATTTTAAAATTGTCCCCTGTACCCAAATCCAATTCACCGTTATATACTGTGTAAGAAAGTGTACCCCACTTATAGGAACAGGAGCAGGCTATTCAGCCCCTTGAGCCTGTTCCACCATTCAATTATATTATGTCTGATCAGTATCTTAACTCTATCTACCCACCTTGGCTCCGTAACACTAATACCCAGTCCTAACAAAAATATATCAATCGCAGTTTTGAAATTTTCAATTGACCTATCTGTATTGATTTGTATGTGGGTTCAATGATGACACATTGATGAAAGAGAATGTCTTTTAATCTAAAGTATGTTCAACTCAGTTAACAGCATTACAGGAGACACCATCTTAGAGATCCATCTAAAACGAAACTAAAACTAAACTCCCTCTCTCACATGCCCTCTGCTGGTAAGGCATAAATAATCAAACAGGCAAATATGCTGGTAAGGCATCATAATCAAACAGGCAAATACCATCACTATTTGCTGATATCATTACATCTCCCTTTCTTAAAACAAAAGTATTTTACTTTTATCTACCAACATGTTTTCTTTGTATTACTCTGCATTTTAACTGTAACACTTAATGAACTTACATTATCATTATCAAAGTTTTTTAACCTTGTTTTGTGTGTTCACATGAAATATGTAAATACACTAAAACTTGAAGAGAGAATAAGATAACATTACTTCCTTCTATAACAAGAGTCCTTAAACTTGCTCAATGAGTCTCTCAGGAGGCTTCACGCGTCTTGAGGATTTTCTGATTGATTGTCCTTGAATCTGAGTTGTTGCCTCAGATGATGATTTCTCAGCTGTGTGATCAGGTTGTTCAACAGTATCAATCTTTTGACCTGCTGTGTGATCAGGTTGTTCAACAGTATCAGTCTTTTGACTTGCTGTGGCTGGTCCCATGAGAAGATCTCGACGATTTCTTCGCAGAACAGCACCCTCATCTGTCTGAATGGTGTATGATCTTGGTTGAACTTCACTCAGGACAGTTCCCTTCTGAGTCCATATGTTTCTTTTGTCTTTGAACCTTACTTGGTCACCAGTGTGGAGTTCAGGTAGGTTTTGTGTTCCTCTGTCATAGTAGTACTTTTGCTTTTCTTTCTGTTCTTTGAACTTCCTCACTTTCTCCCCCTCTTTTGTTTTCAGGAGTTTCTCCGGGATGGGTAGGTTTGACCTTAGCAGACGTCCCATAAGGAGTTGGGCTGGTGACATACCACACTCGAGTGGCGTTGTGCGGTATACAAGCATGCTCTGGTAGAAGTCAGTTCCACTGTCTTTTGCCTTGTACATCAGTCTTTTCACTGTCTGGACCGATTTTTCCACTAGTCCATTGGACTGTGGAAAGTGAGGACTTGACGTTGTGTGGACAAAGTCCCACTCTTTGGCAAAGTGTCGGAAACTTGCATTGTAAAACTGGGGTCCGTGGTCTGTGAAGACCTCGCTTGCCACGCCATGTCTGGAGAATATGGCTTTCATACATGTTATCACAGCATCTGCAGTGGTGGTGTACAGTCTACACACCTTTGGATACAGGGAGTAATAGTCTGTGACTACAAGATAGTCCTTCCCTTGACATCCGAATAGGTCAGCGCCTACCTTCTGGTAACATCTGTCTGGTGCTGGGTGTGGCTTTAGTGGTTCTACCGGATTGCTTGCTCGATATTTCAGGCATATTGTGCAGTTTGACACCTCATTTGTCACATCTTGCTTGATTCGTGGCCAGTACATCACCTCTCGTGCTCTTTTCTTACACTTTTCGATTCCCAGATGTCCTCCATGGATCCTTTTTAGCATCTCTTTTCTCAGACTCTTTGGGATAACTATTTTACTTCCTTTGTAGATGATGTCTTCGACCACTGATAGTTCCGCCCTGCAGTTCCAGTACTCTGCCATGTCAGGTGAGCAGTCTTGCTTCATGTTGGGCCATCCATCCAAGATGCTTTTCCTCAGTCGTCTCAGTGTTTCATCTTTGTTTGTCTCAGTCTTTATGAGCTCCATTTTTGCATCTGCTATGGGCAGTGCACTTGTGATCATGTCCATGTAGGCATTCACTTTTTCATCCATTTTGGTGTTTGCGGGCTCTCTTGGGTCAACAGCTCTGGACAACGTGTCTGCTGTATACATCAGCTTACCCGGTGTGTATGCAACATTCAGTGTATAGCGTTGCAGCCTGATCATCATTCTTTGTATTCTAAGCGGACAGCTATTTAGTGGCTTTTGGAACAATGCAATCAAGGGCTTATGGTCAGTCTCTACACTGATTGCTTGTCCTGACACAAACTGGTGAAATCTTTCACAGGCGTATGTGATGCTGAGCAGCTCCTTTTCTATTTGAGCATATCGCATCTCCGCATCTGTCATTGAGCGCGATGCATATGCAATAGGTTGCCAGTAGTCATATTTTTGCAGAAGAACGGCACCGAGCCCACTCTGTGATGCATCTGATGATATCTTGATGGGTCTCGCTGGGTCATAAAACCTCAGAACTGGTTCCTCTGTGAGCAGTTTCTTTAGATCGCTCCATGACTTCTCATGCTCATGATTCCATTCCCATTCTATGTTCTTTTCAGTTAGTCGTCTCAGTGGTGCCATCTTTTCTGAGAGGTTGGATATGAATTTACCCATGTAGTTGATCATTCCATTAAACCTCTGCACGTCCTTTTTGCATTGTGGCTTTGGCATATTCTCAATGGCTGACACCTTTCTGGGATCTGGTCTGATGCCCTCACTGCTAAGGATATCTCCCACGAATGTCAGTTCTGTCACCCCGAGCTGGCATTTCTCTCTATTCAGCTTCAGGTTTGTTTTCCTTGTTGCTTCCAGTACTTTTTTCAATCTCTCGTCATGCTCAGTTCTCATGGTTCCCCATACTATGATGTCATCCATTGATGTATCAACTCCCTCCAGGTGCTCATAGATCATATGGATAGTTTTGTGATACACTTCAGGAGCTGAGGCAATGCCAAATGTTAACCTTAGGAATCCGTATCTGCCAACTGGACTGTTCAACGTGCACAGTCTTGAACTTGCCTCGTCCAGTTTCATCTGCCAAAATCCTGATGATGCATCTAACTTGCTGAAATACCTTGCCTTTGCAAACTGTGACATGATTTCCTCACGTGTAGGAAGCTTGAAGTGCTCTCTCTTTATTGCTCTGTTTAGATCTCTTGGATCCAGGCAAATTCTGAGCTTTCCATTCTTTTTGTCCACAATGACGAGGGAACTCACCCACTCAGTTGGCTCATCTATCTTCTGAATCACGTTCAGGCTTTCCATCCTGTCCAACTCTGCCTTCAGTTGCTTTTGAAGAGCAAACGGAACTTTTCTGCATGGATGTATGACCGTTGGCATACTTTTATCTACTCTGATCGTGTGTTCTCCTGGAAGGCAGCCTAGACCCTGAAATAGGTCGTTGTACTCTTTCATGAGTTCATCATAGACTGTCTCTCCTTCGCTTTCCACAACGAGGACTCTCTTTACCAGGTTCAGTCTCTCACAGGCTATTAAACCTAGTATGGCTTGCACATCATTTGGCACCACGATTAATGCTAGCGTGTGCTCTCTGTCTTTGTGTGTTACTTTGACAATGCATTTTCCTTTCACTGGTATATCAGTACCTGAGTATCCTGTCACTTTCACTTTTATTCCATGTATCTTTGGTCTGGGTCTAATTTTCTTAAAATCAGTCTCTGATATCACATTAACTTGTGCTCCAGTATGCAATTTAAATGGAATGTGTATGTCATTCACTTTTAGTGTCACCATCCAGTCTCTTTTTTCTTTTTTGTTTTCAGACACAACATCCACATAGAACTCCTCTATCTCGCTTTCATCTACTGCATGGACCTTGCTTTGTTGCGCTTGGTTCTTACAGCAACGGGCATAATGGTTGTTTTTGTTGCAACTATTGCATGTTTTACCATATGCTGGACACTTTCTTGGTGTATGCTGTGTACCGCATCGACTACATGACTTTCGATTGCCCCTTTCATTTTTGTTCGCTGGCCACGCCTCTTTTTTCACATTGGCGCTCTTTTTGTTAAACGGTTTGTGTCCGTTCTTACTCACTGCATCCACGTTGCAGCTACTGTCACTGAACAGCTCCTTTGCCTGCGACTTCACAGTTTCTGTAGCCCTACACAGTGCTATGGCTTTTCCCAGGTCTAGATCTTGCTCTCTTAGCAGTCTTTCCCTTAGACCATTATCTGGAATACCACACACCAGTCTGTCTTTTATCAGCGAGTCTGTCAGTCCCCCAAATTCACACGTTTTGCTTCTGTTTCTCAGTTCAGTCACACACTGATCAATAGGCTCTCCCGTTTTCTGTACACATGTGAAAAATCTGTGCCTCTCAAACGTCACGTTACGTTTAGGTATGCAGTAGGCCTTAAACTGTTCCATTATTTTATCTAGCTTCATTTTGTCTCCATCAGCAGCGAATGTGAAGTTATTATACACCTCCAGTGCTTCATCACCCACGACATGTAAGAACACTGACGCTTTCATTTTATCACTTTTCTCGTCAGCTCCGATTGCCGCTAAATACAACTCCAAACGTTGTTTGAATCTCCTCCAATTTTCAGCCACATTACCTGTCAACTGAAGCTTCACCGGTGGGTGTAAACCTTCCATTTTTCACTTCGTTAGCTATTCTCCAATGGTAAGTAATGATGTTCTCTTTTGGCTTGCTAATATGTGGAGAGCTGATTTCGCTGGATAGCTTGCTTGCCACTATCTCGTCGAGTTGCTAACTTCAGATTTTTCCTCTTCATCTCTTTCAATCACTTCTTCTGACACCATGTATTGATTTGTATGTGGGTTCAATGACGACACATTGATGAAAGAGAATGGGCTAGATTTTCAGTTGCTTGCGCCAGCAGTTAGCGCCTTAAGAGAAGTGATTTTCGGGCGCTATGCGTGTAGCGCCTGGGCGCAGCGCAGTTTGCGCCCCGCCCCAAATTAAGTTGCCCGTTAGCGCCGGCGCAAAGTTTAGCGGCCGCCCGGATGCGCGCGCAGAAAATGACGTCACATCATCGTGCAACGCCCTTTGGCCGCCCCGAATCCAAACTTCAGTTGGACCGCCGCATTGTGCGCCTGGCGTCCAGAGTGTTTGTAAAATGGAACGCAACACACCCTGGGGAGCGCAAATTAAAGGGCACTCGTACAAAAGGCACTCTGCATGTGTTGTGTGGAAGTAAGCGAGCGGTCTATTCATGTTTCCGGGCACCAATAATAATTCCTCCTCCTCCTCCTCCTCCTCCTCCCCCTCCTCCTCCTCCTCCTCCTCCCCCTCCTCCTCCTCCTCCTCCTCCTCCTCCTCCTCTCCCCCCCCCCCAGACTTTGCATTTGAAAAAAATACATGCACCCTTCCCCTTTAAGAGCTCACTAGCACCAGAGTGTCTGCCGTGCGCTGCGCCCGAGCTCAGGTGTTGCGCTCTCCACCGCCGGCTTAGCGCCTAAAGATACTAGTGGAACGCCTCTTTTAGCGCTCCACCAACCTCTTAGGGCGAAGCCACTGAATTTCCGGCAACGGGGCGCTACTTTGGGGCGGGCGATAACTTCAGGCGGGCGCTAAGCTTAGCGCCCCAAAACTGTCTATACTGAAAATCTAGCCCCTAGTCTTTTAATCTAAAGTCTGTTCAACTCAGTTAACAGCATTACAGGAGACACCATCTTAGAGATCCATCTAAAACGAAACTAAAACTAAACTCCCTCTCTCACATGCCCTCTGCTGGTAAGGCATAAATAATCAAACAGGCAAATATGCTGGTAAGGCATCATAATCAAACAGGCAAATACCATCACTATTTGCTGATATCATTACACTATCCTCAACAGCTTTTTGGGGGAGAAAGTTCCAGATTTCCGCTATCCTTTGTGTGAAGAAGTGCTTTCTGAACCGCTTAGCTCTAATTTTAAGGTTCTGCCCCCTTGTTCTGGGCACCCCACCAGAAGAAATAGTTTCTCCCTATCAATTGTATCAAATCCTTTAATCATCTTAAATACCTCAATTAGATCACCCCTTAATCTTCTATATTCAAAGGAATACAAGCCTAGCCTAGGCAACCTACCCTCAAAATGTAATCCTTTTAGCCCTGGTATCATTCTGATGAATCTGTGCTGCACCCACTCCAAGGCCAAAATATCCTTCCTGATGTGCGGTGCCCAGACCTGAGCACAGTACTCCAGATGGGGTCTAACCAGAGCTCTGTACAGCTGTAACATGACTTGCACCCCTTTGTGTTCCAGCCCTCTTGAGATAAAGGCCAACATTCCATTAGGTTTTTGAATGAATTTTTGTAGCTGTCCACTAGCTTTTAGTGATTTCTGTACTTGGACCCCTAAATCTCTCTTGCTTCGTGCCATTTAGAAAATACTCTGATCTGTCTTTCTTGGGTCCAAAGTGGATGACCTCACACTTTCTCACATTGAACGGCATCTGTCACAGTATTGCCCACTCACTTATTCTATTAATGTCCCTTTGCAACTTCATGCTCCCATCTACACTATTTACTGTGCCACCTAGCTTAGTGTTGTCAGCAAACTTAGATGTATGGCTCTCTATTACTTCATCCAAGTCATTTATAAATATAGTGAAAAGCTGAGGCCCCAAAAAGAAAAAGGATTTGCATTTATATAGCGCCTTTCACGACCACTGGACCCATGAAAGCGTATTACAGCCAATTAAATATTTTTTGAAGTGTAGTCACAGTTGTAGTGCAGGAAACGCGGCAGCCAATTTGTGCACAGCAAGCTCCCACAAACAGCAATGTTAAAATGACCAGATAAATCTGTTTTTGTTGTGTTGATTGAGGGATAAATATTGGCCAAAACACCAGGGATAACTCCCCTGCTCTTGTTTGAAATAGTGCCATGGGATCTTTTAGAGAGAGCCGATGGGGCCTCAGTTTGATGTCTCATCCGAAAGATGGCACCTCTAACAGTGCAGTGCTCCCTCAGTGCGGCAATGGAGTGTCAGCCTGGATTTTTGTGCTCAAGTCCATGGAGTGGAACTTGAACCCACAACGTTCTGACCCAGAAGCGAGAGTGCTACCAACTGATCCATGGCTGACATTTTATTTACCCAAACCCTTTGTTTTCTGTTGTTCAACCAACTTTCTATCCATTCTGAACCATTTCCATATCATACACCTGAATTTTTCTAACAAGCCTCTTGTAAGACAACTTATCAAACACTTTCTGAATTTTTATATACACTGCATTCCCTTTATCTATCCAGATGGTCACCTCGTCAAATCTCTCTCACAAATTTGTCAAACTTGACTTGCCTTTAACAAATTCATGCTTTCCACCCCTAATTAACCCAAGCATTTCTAAATACTCATTAATCTTGTGCCTAATTATTGTTCCTACAAGTTTTTACCACAAATGACATTAGACTAACTAATCTACTGTTACCCTGTTTATCCTTCTTGATTAAAGGTATTACATTCAACACTCTTCAATCCATAACCCAATTTTCATATTTAATGAGGATTGAAAAATTGTAATTAGAGCCCTTGCTGTTTCCTCGCTGACTGTTGTCAATAACCTAGGGTTAATGTTGTTAATGCAGTGACTTATCCACCTTGTGTTCCATTACCTGTTTTTCAGAATCAGTTCCTTTTCTACAGTTATTTCTTACGATTGTTCCATAGCCTCCTCTAGTAAACCAATGCCCTCACTTAATCCTTATTTCTAAAGTCCAAAGGGAAATACTTATTTAACATCTGTCATACCTTGATCCTCAACAATTAGACTCCCTCCTTCATTCCTGTCTTTAACTATTATTTTACTTTTTATATGCTTGTAAAAGCCCTTACTATTTCCATTTAATGTTATCTGCTAGCCTTTTTCATATTTCTTGTTAGCCCTTCTAATCTACTACATTTTTTATATTCCTCATATTTATCTATAATATTGTTAGTCCTAACTTCATCATATGCTGGCCTTTTAAGTTTAAGCTTAGATTTAATCTCTATATCCACTGTGCTTTACTGTTTAATTTGAACTAATGCAAATATATCTTAAATCCTTTTGAAATCAAATTCAAAACAATATTAGTGAGATATTTCACTTTGGGGGAAAATAAATATCTGCAAGTCATTTGTGAATATTAACATGCTTGTGTGATTTGTGCTTCGTTAATCACACTTGTTCTGACTTCATAAATTATTCACATGGACTCCCTAATGGCTCAAAGGTTAAATGCACCAATGAGTGTGTTACCAAAATCTCAGGTTTGATCACTGGTCTATGCTGAGACTGTTTATCTCAGCCATGGTAATGGTGGGAGCACTTTAACTGACCTCAGTGGTCCTAAGATAGGGAAGGGAAAATTAGCCAGGGTTCCAACTCCTTGGGGGTGATTTTGTGACTGGAGGCGAGACTGCTGCTTGTCAGGTCGATGTCCCGCCTCCATCGATTTGTGGCCAACCCACGCTATTTTCCCTTGATTGACGTTGTTAAGCCCACCCAGCAGGCTTCGCAGGCCAATTAAGGGAAAGCCAGTTGCAGAGCACGTCAACGTATGACTTTTCATCTCTCAAAATGTTTTGACAGATGAATTGTCATCATTTGACAGCTCTGTGAAGCTGTCAAACAGTGACAATCTCTGCAGTTTGTTGAGGTCTTGCATACAAGACCTCATCAACCTTTTTTCTTTTACAGAAATGAGATGTTTGTTGCATCTGAGAATGCAACGTCCATTTCTCATCTGCAACACGGAGATGCGAGACTCTCCACATAGAAACCGACTGAAGCCTGCAGGAAGAAACAAAGGCATGTACAATTTTAAAAACACTTAGCACTTACTTCAGATACTCACCTCTGCACTCTTGCACCCATCACTTACCTTCACACCACACTTTTGCACCCACGATACCCGCAGACCCAGTACTCGCCTCGCTGAGCTGGCGGGTTTTGGAGCCTTCAGGAAGCCCGCACTTGTGAGGGCATAAAGGGGATAATTCTATTTTCTGCCCATTAACAGACAGCTTTAATCTCTTCCTGCCTCCAAGGAGACGGGACCCGGCGCGGGCCGGCTACCCGCTTCCTGGGAAGATGGCATGGTGGCAGGTTGGGGTTGGGTTTGCTACCCGCCCCCAAATTATGCCATTTTCCCGGCAGTCCTGCCTCCATACCCGCCTCCCCAGGGCTGGCAAAATCGCCTCCCTTGTCATAATCTAGTAATTCTTGCTGTAACCTACACATATATGGACATCAGATCAGGGTGGGCTTTAATACCCTGTTAAGTAGCTCGTAAAATTCACTATCTAATCTCACACATTAAGTATGATTGAGATACCAAAGGGTTGGCAGAGAGGAAGGAAAAATATGAGAAAAATAATGATACACATTTAAGTAACGTCTATTAATTATTCAATATTTTTTTCTGTTATTAGTCTGAAAAGGTCTGGGATGATTATCATTGCTGCTATTCATGTCCTTTGCCAGGTAATTATCTAATATTTGTGCATTACAATTGATTTGGCTGTTATTCTTCCTAAAAGAAGCAATATCAGATAGGGGAAAGTGCTGAGTGGAGTGCTCCATGGATCATATTGGGCCAGAAATTCCAGGCCAGAAGCGTGAGTGCGGTCGGCTTACTCACGCTTCTGGCCGTTGGAAATGCCGGCGTTCAGCATGAACAGCGCATGCGGGGAACGCCGGCATTTCCAGACCTCGAGCGCGTGCGACTGCACAGGCAGCGCTTGCGCAGTGAACTTCGTGGATTTCATTCATGAAATCCGTGAGGTTAAGTCCTTAGAAGTTACACTGAAAAAAAGCAAGTGTAAAGTGGTTCATTGGCTGCGGAGGAAGATATATTTTATCGTGGAGCTTTTGAAATGCAATATTTTTGTTTGGGAAAGGGAGGGAAGTTATTTTAAGAAATTTTAAGTAAGTTTTAAAGTTAAATTTTTTTTTTTTTTTAAAGGGTTTTCAGAACGGTAGGTAGAAGGAGCAATTGTGGCTGTGTGAATGGAATGTGAGAATGAGTTATGTATGTATGTCCACATATATTCCTTTACGTATATGTATGTATGTTTTATATTCCTTTACTATGAATGTATGTTTTTAATTATGATTTTCCAATAAGTTACTTTCTCTGAAAGTCATAATTAAATAATACATTCATACACATAAGTAAAGGAAAATATACATAACACGCAAAGGAATATATACAGACATACATACTTTCAGAAGCTCCACGATAAGAAATATCTTCCTCCGCAGCCTCTGTAGCAACTGTACCCATGCTTTTTTCATGTGTAAGTTGTAATGACTGGACCTCACTGAAAGCATTAATGAAAGCGGCGAATTATACTGCGCATGCGCTGCCTGTGCAGTTGCACGCGTTCTGCCTCTGAACCCCTTCGTTCAGAGGACAGGAAATGCCGGTTTTCCCCACATGCACTGTGCATGCTGAAAACCGGCATTTCATCCGGCCAGATGCGTAAGTACCCCGACCGTACTAGCGCATTTGGAAGGGAATTATTGGGCCAACATTTTACATGTCAATAAAATAAAAAATTTAACACTTGCACGACTTGCCCCCTCGCATCTGCGACTGAGGGTCCAAGGAGGTGCATTGCGCAAGAGGTCATCATCACACGTATCCTCACACTGTTCCCTTTGGGGAACTGTATGAAGTGGTGGAAGGATTTATGGCCATGATTAACGCTCATTCCGTGACCGTAACCATCTTTGAACCAGCCATTAGGGTGGTTAGTCCTATGGCGGGAGGGTTTTACGGGCTCCCACAACCCATCTGAGGGGGGGGGGGCCACCAACACCCACGGACGCAAGTATCCCGCTGGATGTCCACCCAGAATTTAAAGTTGGAGCTCCGACTCCACTTGCCGGGACTGTCTGGAGTGGGGTTCAAAACCCTACTCCTTCTGGCCCAGCGGCGGGGATGCTTACTGCTACGCAAAAGGCCCACTCCGCACAAAAGGTGACATCCATACGTTTCCTGCGCCTTTTCCCTCCCCGTGACTGGAGCCCTATGCTGCCATTTCACGTTGCTAATCGGATTGGGCGTTTGTCATAGCGGTAGGATCCCCGCCGTTGGGCCAGATCAGGGTAGGGTTTCGAACCCCGCTCCAGACAGTCCCGGCAAGTGGAGTCGGAGCTCCGGCTCTAAATTCTGGGTTGGCATCCAGTGGGATATTTGCGTCCGTGGGTGTGGGTGGCCCCCCCTCCTTGTATAACTTGTGGGAGCCCGTAAAACCCTCCCGCCATAGGACTAACTGCCCTAATGGCTGGTTCAAAGATGGTTACGGTCACGGAATGAGCGTTAATCACGGCCATAAATCCTTCCACCACTTCATACAGTTCCCCAAAGGGAACAGTGTGAAGACACGTATGACGACGACATTGCTAAATAAATAAATGGAATTAAAAAAATTCTTTTAGGGCTTTTAAAAGTCTTTAAATTGCTTTAATTCTCTTTAAAACTACTTCAGATTACTCAAAATAATGTAAACATTTTAAAAAGTTTATAAAAGTTACCAAAATCTTCAAAAAACTTCCAAAAACCTATTTAAACTGCTGCTTTGCATGTAAAAAAGCAAAGCAGCTTGACAGAAACATTGGGGGCGTGTCCAGTGAAACTGAGACCTCAAGGGGCGTGTCTCACTTACACTGCACGCTCCTGGGTCCGCGCTGGCTGCACTCCTGGGCGGCGTGACGTCATACGCTGCCCGGGAATGTGCTTTCTATTTCTCCAAGTTCAGGCGCCCCAGAAGCTGATCGGCAGGAGCGCGGGGTAAGTGCAAATACGGGGCTTGCACGCGCTGCAAGCCCCGTTCTGGAATTTCTGGCCCAATGAGACACCTAGGGCTGGATTTTCCTACACTATCCTACCCAGAAATTGGTGGGATGGCAGCGCAAAAAGTGGCAAAATCAGGAAGTAAGGGCTAGCACCATGTTCCTGATCCGAGACGGAAATTGCACCTCACCAGGCTGAACACTGGCCACTCCTTCCCCACGTGCTTCATGCAAATGCCAGTGAGACACAGGGCCCAGATTTCTGGTGGATTTTCCTGCTATCTGCTGTTCTTGCCGCCAGTCCCTGGACTACCTGGAGAAAGATGCCATTGAGCCCTGAATTCTTTGAATGGAGAAGGGCTAAAAAAAAAGCTTTGTTTCTTCTTTGGGGCTCTTCTGCCCTGTTAAATCCCTGGCTGTCTCTTCCAGTGCTCCAGCAGCGATCACTCTGTAGAACCAGCAGTATTCTTTTGCCCTTGCAGTGCCATTTCCCTCTTGCTGGTGGAGATCCTGCCAAGAGACTGCTTTGTATGAGAAATTATGAGATGGGTTGAGGTCACACCGGGCTGGAGGGGTGGGCAGAATTGCTGCCCTGCTGCTACCATGCTGCAAAAGGGAAATCCCACCCTTAATATTTCAGATTTACTTTAATGAAATGATTCAGAAGCTGAATGCACACTGGTCAAATTTACAGACCATACCAAATTGAATGAAGGCTGCCTGGGATAACAGGTCAAGTGCGAAAAGATTCAAAGTGCTAATGATATCAGGAAGTTCTTCTTCATAAAAGTGTAATAAACCAGTGAAATGGACTCTTTGATTAGAGTGGAAGCAAAAAGCCTTGGAATCATATAAGTAACAGGTATATGCTGCGATTGGGGGAGACTCTAGATTCTTTCTCAATGGATGAGCTCGGATGGCCTGAAAAACCTTCCTCATCTGTATCTGTCTTGTGACCTTGTGAAAGTATTTATAGCAATGTTATGATAATATTCATAAGAAATAGTTCTTCCTCAGAACAAACGTCGGGGTGAAGTTTCCGCTTTGGGAGCAATCGGGAAATTGGGTGCAAAATGCACTTGAAATTGCATTGGTTAGGTTACAGTTCAGGTTTCCTCTAAATTTCATTTGCATAATCACAAATGTAAAATCTTCCATGAACCAGCACAATCGGTCAGCGTAATAGAACGCGATCCTTTTTTTTCTCATTGCATTAAAAAATATTCATTGATCTACTTAAGAGTGGTTACCTGGTGTAGTTTTATTAATACAGCTGAAAATGGGTTTATCATGAAAAATAAGCATTTTTAATCAGTGTCTAATCCACCACCTGTGAGTGACCTGATTTTAAATCACTGAAAATAATAACAACAACGTATATTTAGATAGTGCCTTTAACGTCGTAAAATGTCCCAAAGTGCTTCACAGGAGTGTTATAAAACAAAATTTGACATCGAGCCACATAAGGAGAAATTAGGGCAGATAATTTTGGTCAAAGAGGTAGGCTTTAAGGAGCGTCTTAAAGGAGGAAAGAGAGGTAGCGAGGTTTAGGGAGGGAATTCCAGAGGTTAGGGCCTAGGCAGCTGAAGGCACGGCCACCAAAGGTGGAGTGATTAAAATCAAGGCTGCTCAAGAGGCCCAATTAGAGGAGTGCAAAGGGGGTTGTGGGGCTGGAGGAGATTACAGAGATAGGGAGGAACGAGGTCATGGAAGGATTTGAAAACAAGGATGAGAATTTTAAACTCGAGGCATTGCTTAACTGGGAATTCAGTTCTTTTGTCCATGTTTGGACCAAGGCTGTAATGAGGTCTGCTGCATGGCTGGTGGAAGGTTGCTGACTTTCATTGGGTGAGACTGCAGATGGCTTTGCAGGACGACCTCCAGCAGCTCTGGGCCTAGAAGGCCTGGCTGCAGACTGCACCACCTTGGGATGGGCGGCAGAAGTCTGGCTGTCTGGCTGACAGTCAACAACAGGGGCAATGGCGGAGTGGCAGGGGTGGGAGGACAAAATCTGTCATCCTGAGAGAGGACAGAAGGTTTGTGCTCCACGGAGCCACTGCCACTCCCCCAGTGCGGCACCTCAGCATTCCTAGTAATCTGTTGGAGGACAGATTACTGGTCTGCTGTGACATCCTGCTTCCCCTTTCAACACTGGTAAATGCAGCCATGATGGCAGCAGTCTGAGCTTGTGTGGCAGAAAGCTGAGCCTGCATGAGAGCAGTCTGAGCTTGCAGGACAGAAATCTGAGCTTCCACTGCAGCACTCAGATGTTGGCTTGCTTCCGCTTGTGCTGTAGTGGAAGCTGAAACATCGGCCATCAGACTTTGCATCATGGTTGGGTCCACAAGTTGCCCATCACTTCCATCCTGGAAATCATGAGCTCCAAGCTCTGCCCAAAGCCCTTTGCAGAGTTGGTGCCGGACTCATCCATGTTCCTTGACAGTGACAACAGGCTCTCTGGCAGGCTTGCCAATGCACCAAGCATTTCTGTGTGCATGACCATCACCCTTCTTCTGCAGGCAACCCCATTGAAGTTCTCATCTGAGTCCTCTGCAGCAGAACTCGTGTGCGACCTCGGCCTCTGGACAGCTGGTACCTACACAACCCTTACCCTCTGCCCTGGCTGCAGGCCACTCCTGTCCGGTGTCTTACCATGTGCAGATCTCACCTCCTAAACTACCCTCTAAAGTATGTGCAGTGCCAGTATCTAAGCTGGTGCATGCGAACGTGCGATCGAATGATGGTGTCTCTTCTTCTCCATCACTTTCTTCTTACTCTTCCTACACTGGCTGGCCAGGTTGGAGTTCTTGGGTATCTGAAAGGAGAAAGTTGTGTTGAGGTGGGGCGGGGTGGGAGGAAGGAAAAGCAAGATATGCATGCTTACACTATCAGCAGTTTGTAAGTGAGAAGAGATTGTGGGATGAGGGGGAAGTGGGATGTGAGAAGGAGGATTAGGTATGAGCATACCGTCATCTTCAATGGTTTCAGCCTCGCCGCTTGCCATGGCCTCAGTGATGGCCCCTCCAATATTGTCGAGCACCGTCTCCTCCAGCCGGGTCAGGAAATGGAAGCTTGCCCGTCCCCCACCGGTTAGCAGCTGCTGCCTGTGGTTATGAGCCACCTTACCCTGCAAGAGAGAGGAAAGTGTGTCAGTGAGTGTGGTGCAATGTGTTTGGGTGATGTGTGTCAGTGAGTGTGGTGCAGTGTGTTTGTGTGATGTGCCTGTCATGGTTGAATAGCTGGTAGTGTGTGCAAGGTGTGAGATGTGGGTGTGAGGGTGAGATGAAACTATGAATGTGAGGTTTGAATTAGGATTGATAGAGATTATTGGTAGGTGAGTGATGGGGATGTGGTGCATTGAGTGTGTGGGGCTAGTGGTGCAGTTGGTGGGATTTGGCATTTGAAAATGCATACACTGACCTTGACCACTCATGTGTGGTCATTGAACTGATTTCAGCACTGCATCCATGTCCTTGGGGCAAGACTACTGGCATTGACCTCATCGGCTATCTGCTCGCAGTGTGTGTCTGGAGAGCCTCCTGGCCCCCTGCGGATAGAGGACCTGTCTCCTCCTTTCCAACCCTGCACTAAGGCCTCTAGTGCTGTGTCCGAGAACCTTGGAGCCCTTTCTTTGTTGAGCCAATATTCACTCTTCTTCTTTGTGAGCCTTGCCTTCACAACCAGTTGCATGAGCTGCTGCAGGCAGAATGCACCTTCCCTTTACGAAGTGGAGGCAGGCTTTAATTGGAGCTAACCTCGCACAAACACAGGCCCCCTGCTGAGCGTTCAGCCACTCAGGAGCACGTTCAGCGCTGGGCTGAATGCTTCAATCATTGTAATTAGGAAGCAGCACAAAGGTCGTTTGCTGCCTGCATTCTTTTCAATGGGCACGACCCGATTGTGCATTGTGATCCTCGCGCCTGTTTTCGGGGGCTATCGAATTTAGCCCCCAAGATCAACAAGTCAGCAGACATCCCTAGGTCTCTTTCACCTTCCCCCTCGGCAAATTTCTTCCCCATCATGAAGTACAAGTGCCTTCTACCTGTACTGCCAATATCCAATATCTTGCATTGATCTATATTGAACTTTTGCAATTGTTCAGCCCAGTTGCGAACCCTTTTGAACTCTCTTTGTAAGATCTTAACTATCTCCTCCAAGTTTGCAATTATCGTTACCTGCTGGAAAGTATACTGTTAGTATCTCCGTGGTTAAAAAGCTCCTGGAAGCAGCCACTCAGCATGTTAACTATATCCTATTTATCCTCGCGTCCAACTTCATGTGATTTCCTTAAAGTTTTCTTTCCTCCCAGTTTACCCTTATGCTATTATAGTTTTGGAAGAATATTTTGTTTTTCATCTATTGCTGTATCTGATTTCAGTTTTCTCTGTTTCCCAAATGCCTTTTTTTTTGCACCTATTTTTGTTGCCAGCCTAATGTAACTTCACTGGGAGATCAATAGAACCTTGGAAAATAGTGGGGCTGAAGTTGCACTGTGTCTCTGCCATTTCTTGGAGTATCTGACTTGTCTTGTAAGGAGTGGAACCTCTGCCTGCACCCCTACAAGAAAAAAATCATCAGGAGGGGTTGAAGCCAAAGGCAGGAACACCCTATGCCAGAAGTTCCCATTTCACTAGCTCAGTTGGGACCTGCCATAACTGTGGATGTAAGTACTGCCAGTCAGGTGAAGTATACCCACCTCCCTTGGGGGTATAGTGGTTATATTACTGGACTAGTAATCCAGAGGCCTGGACTAATGACAGCTGGGAATTTAAATTCAGTTAATTAAATAAATCTGGAATAAAAAGCTGGTATCAGTAATGGTGACCATGCAACCACCCACCTGGTACACTAAAGTCCTTTTAGAGAAGGCAATCTGCTGTCCTTACCTGGTCTGCATATATGTGACTCCCGACTCACAGCAATGTGGTTGACTCCTTAACTGCCCACTGAAATGGCGTGACAAACCACTCCATTGTACCAAACCACTACGAAAAACAATAATAAGAATAAAACAGGACGGACCACCCGACATCGACCTAGGCACTGGATTCAGACACGAAAAAAGCACACCCAGTTGACCCAGCAAAGTCCTCCTCACTAACATCTGGGGACTTGTGCTAACTCTAGTCATACTCGCAGAATCAAACCTTTTAGACAACGTCCCAGACTCCTCCATCACCATCCCTGGGTATGTCCTGTATCACCAGAGGTGGCGACACAGTGGTATACAGTTGGGAGGGGGTGGTCCTGAGAGTGCTCAGCATTGACTTCAGACCCCATGAAGTCTCCTGGCATCATGTCAAACACGGGCAAGGAAAGCTCCTGCTGATTACTACCTACTGCCCTCTCGCAGCTGATAGAAACATAGAAACATAGAAGATAGGAGCAGGAGTAGGCCATTCGCCCCTCGAGCCTGCTCCGCCATTCAATGCGATCATGACTGATCATCCAAGTTCAATACCCGGTCCCTGCTTTCTCCCCATACCCCTTGATCCCTTTAGCCTTAAGAAATATATCCAACTCCTTCTTGAATATATTTAATGAATTGGCCTTTACTGCCTTCTGTGGTAGAGAATTCCACAGGTTCACCGCTCTCTGGGTGAAGAAATTCCTCCTCATTTCTGTCCTAAAAGGCCTACCCCTTATCCTTAGACTGTGACCCCTGGTTCTGGATTCCCCGACCATCGGGAATATCCTCCCTGCATCTAGTCTGTCCAGTCCTGCCAGAATTTTATAAGTTTCAATGAGATCCCCTCTCATTCTTCTAAACTCCAGCGAGTACAAGCCCAATCGACCCAATCTCTCCTCATACGTCATTCCTGCCATCCCAGGTATCAGCCTGGTGAATCTTCACTGAACTCCTTCCATGGCAAGAATATCCTTCCTCAGATAAGGCGACCAAAACTGCACACAATACTCAAGATGTGGTCTCACCAAGGCCCTGTACAACTGCAGCAAGACATCCTTGTTCCTGTACTCAAACCCTCTCACTATGAAGGCCAACATACCATTTGCCTTCTTAACTGCCTGCTGCACCTGCATGCTTACCTTCAGCGACTGGTACACAAGGACAGCCAGGTCTCGTTGCACTTCCCCTTCTCCCAATCTATTGCCATTCAGATAATAATCTGCCTTCCTGTTTTTGACACCAAAGTGGATAACCTCACATTTATCCATGTTATATTGCATCTGCCATGCTTCTGCCCAATCACCCAACCTGTCCAAATCATCCTGTAGTTTCTCGGCACCCTCCTCACAGCACACACACCCACCCAGCTTTGTGTCGTCTGCAAATTTGGAGATATTACATCTAGTTCCCTTGTCTAGATCATTAATATGTATGATGAATCAGTACTCCTCCATGTTGAACACCACTTGGAAGAAGCACTGAGAGTAGCAAGGGCACAGAATGTACTCTGGGACTTCAATGTCTATCACCAAGAATGACTAAGTAGAACCAATACTGACCGAGCTAGCTGAGCCCCGAAGGACATAGCTGCCAGACTGTGCCTGCGGTAGGTGGTGAGAGAACCAACACGAGGGAGGAAAGATACTCGACCTAATCCTCACCAATCTACCTGTTGCAGATGCATCTGTCCATGACAGTAATGGTAGGAGTGACCACCGCACAGTCCCTGTGGAGACGAAGACCCTTCTTCACACTGAGGACATCCACCATTGTGTTGTGTGGCACTAGCACCGTGCTAAATGGGATAGATTAAGAACAGATCTAGCAGCTCAAAACTGGGCATCCATGAGGCGCTGTGGGTCATCAGCAGCAGCAGATTTGTATTCCACCACAATCTGTAACCTCATGGCCTGGCATATCCCTCACTCTACCAATACCATCATGCCAGGGGAGCAACCCTGGTTCAATGAGGAGTGTAGAAGAGCATGTCAGGAGCAGCAGCAGGTGTACCTAAAAATGAGGTGCCAGCCTGGTTAAGCTACAGAACAGGATTAAATGCATGCTAAACAGCCAAAGCAGCATGCTATAGACCGAGCTAATCGATCCCTCAACCAACGGTTCAGATCAAAGCTCTGCAGTCGTGCCACATCCAGTCGTGACTAGTGGACGTTCCATGAACATTCCCACCCTCAATGATGGCAGAGCCCAGCATGTCAGGACAAAAGACAAGGCTGAAACATTTGCAACCATCTTCAGCCAGAAGTGCCGAGTAGATGATCCATCTTGGTCTCCTCCTGAGGTTCCCACCATCACAGAAGCAAGTCTTCAGCCAATTCGATTCACTCCACATGATAGCAAGAAACAGCTGGGCACACTGGATACAGCTAAGGGTATGGGCCCTGACAACATCCCAGCTGTACTGCTGAAGACTTGTGCTCCAGAACTAGCCATGCTTCTAGCCAAGCTGTTCCAGTAGAGCTACAACACTGGCATCTACTCTCAGTCATCAGTAAAGTGATGGAAGGTGTCATCAACAGTGCTATCAAGCAGCACTTACTCACCAATAACCTGCTCATAAGAACATAAGACGTAGGAGCAGGAGTAGGTCATTTGGCCCCTTGAGCCTGCTCCACCATTCAATAAGATTGTGGCTCATCTGATCTTGGCCTCAACTCCACTTCCCTGCCCGCTCCCCATAACCCTTGACTCCCTTACCTTTCAAAAACTGTCTATCTCCACCTTAAATATATTCAATGACCCAGCCTCCAAAGCTCTCTGGGGAAGAGAATTCAAAAGATTCATGACCCTCTGAGAGAAGAAATTCCTCCTCATTTACGATTTGAAAGGGTGCCCCCTTATTCTGAAATTATGCCCCCAGTCCTAGATTCCCCCACGAGGGGAAACATCCTCTCTGCATCTACCCTGTCAAACCCCTTCAGAATCTTATATGTTTCAATAAGATCCCCTCTCATTCTTCTAAACTCCAGTGAGTATAGGCCCAACCTGCTCAACCTTTCTTCATAAGACAACCCCTTCATCTCCAGAATCAATCTCGTGAACCTTCTCTAAACTGCCTCCAATGCACGTATATCCTTCCTTAAATAAGGAGACAAAAACTACGCAGTACTCCAGGTGGGGTCTCACCACAGTTGTAGCAGGACTTCCCTGCTTTTATACTCCATTCCCTTTGCAATAAAGGCCAACACTCCATTTGCCTTCCTAATTACTTGCTGTACCTGCATGCTAACTTTTTGTGATTCATGTACAAGGACCCCCAGATCCCTCTGTGCCTCAGCATTTTGTAATCTCGCCCCATTAAATAAAATAATAATTTGCTTTTTTATTTTTCCTACCAAAGTGGATAACCTTGCATTTTCCCACATTAAACTCCATTTGCCAGATTTTTGCCCACTCACTTAGACTATCTATATCCCTTTGGAGATTCTTTGCGTCCTTCACACAATTTGCTTTCCCACCTATCTTTGTATCATCAGCAAATTTGGCTAAATTACGCTCAGTCCCTTCGTCCAAGTCATTAATATAGATTGCAAATATTTGAGGTCCCAGCACTGATCCCTGCAGCACCCCACTAGTTACAGTTTGCCAACCTGAAAGCAACCCATTTAACCCAACTCTCTGTTTTCTGTCAGTTAGCCAATCCTCTATCCATGCTAATATACTACCCCCAACCCCATGAGCTCTTATCTTGTGTAGTAACCTTTTATGTGGCACCTTATCGAATGCCTTCTGGAAATCCAAATACACGACATGTACTGGTTCCCCTTTATCCACCCTGCTCGTTACATCCTCAAAGAATTCCAGCAAATTTGTCAAACATGATTTCCCTTTCATAAAACCATGCTGACTCTGCTTGACGATATTATGATTGTCTAAATGTCCTGCTACCACTTCCTTAATGATGGACTCCAGCATTTTCCCAATGACAGATGTTAGGCTAACTGGTCAATAGTTGCCTGCTTTCTGTCTCCCTCCTTTCTTAAATAGGGGCGTTACATTTGCGGTTTTCCAGTCCGCTGGGACCTCTCCAGAATCCAGGGAATTTTGGTAGATTACAATCAATGCATCCACTATCTCAGTAGCCACCTCTTTTAAGACTCTAGGATGCAGGCCATCAGGTCCAGGGGACTTGTCCACCTTTAGTCCCATTAGTTTGCCTAATACTTTCTCTCTAGTGATAGTGATTGCTTTAAGTTCCCATCCCTCACCCCAATAGCCCCTTGATTATCCATTATTGGGATGTTTTTAGTGTCTTCTACCATGAAGACCGATACAAAATATTTGTTCAAAGTCTCTGTCATTTCCCTGTTTCCCATTATTAATTCCCCAGACTCATCCTCTAGGGGACCAACGTTTACTTTAGCTACTCTCTTCCTTTTTATAGACCTGTAGAAGCTCTTACTGTCTGTTTTTATATGTCTTGCTAGCTTACTCTCATAAGCTATCTTCTCTCTCTTTATCATTTTTTTAGTCGTCCTTTGCTGGTTTTTAGAAATTTCCCAATCCTCTGGCCTTTCACTGTTCTACGCAAGATTGTATGCTTTTATTTTCAATTTGATACCATCCTTTACTTCCTTAGTTAGCCACAAATGGTTAATCCTTCTCTAAGAGTCTTTCTTTCTCACTGGAATATATCTTTGCTGAGAGTTATGAAATATCTCCTTAAATGTTTGCTACTGCTTTTCTACAGTCTTACCCTGTAATATATATTTCCCAGTCCTCTTTAACCAAGTCTGCCTTCATACCTTTGTAATCACCTTTGTTTAAGTTCAGGACACTAGTTTGAGACCTAGCTTTCTCATCCTCAAACTGAATTTGAAATTCTTCATGCTATGATCACTCTTCCCAAGAGGATCCTTCACTTCGAGATCATTAATTAATCCAGCCTCATTACACATTACCAGATCTAAAGTAGTCTTCTGCCTGGTTGGTTCCACAAAATATTGTTCCAAGAAACCATCCTGTATACACTCTAAGAACTCTTCCTCAAGTCTACCTTTGCCAATTTGCTTTGTCCAATCAATATGAAGATTAAAATCTCCCATGATTATAGTCGTACCTTTCTTACAAGCCTCTATTATTTCTTGATTTATGCTCTGTCCTACAGTGTGGCTACTGTTTGGGGGCCTGTAGACCACTCCCACCAGTGACTTTCTACCTTTATTATTTCTTATCTCCACCCAAACTGATTCTACATCTTGATCTTCTAGGCCAATATCATTTCTTATTACTGCACTGATCTCATCCCTTATTAACAGAGCTACACCACCTCCTTTTCCTTTCTGCGTATCCTTACGAAATGGCAAATACCCCTTGATGTAAGAAAAAGGAGGCTTACCATCAAGTAACTTTAAAGTAAGCTTTAAGTAACTTATAAACACACTATATACAAGAGAGGTCTTTACCATGCCTCTGGTAGAAGCCTCTTACAATACTGAACAGACCAGTATTTATACCAGTCCAACAGGAAGTGACACATGACAGGAAGTGAGGTATGTACACAGTTCATAGTTCATAGTTCACAGTTCACAGTTCACAGGAAGTGATGACATAACTTCCCGGAAGTTATTATTTTTTATCACATTCTTCCCTCCTGCAGGTTTAGGAGGCTGTGGTCTACCTTTTGGTCTGCAGCCGCCGAACAAGGAAGAGTCGCACCCGTTTGGATTCCCGTCGTAGAGGGTCGCTGGTTCGCTTACATGCGGTTGGCCATTGGCCAGAGTCCGTGTGGCCTGGATTGCCCTGTGAAGGGTCGGGGAGATCATGGCTTCGAGTACGAGCCCCAATAGGTTCAAAGTCAGACTGCCTCTGTTCAGAGGGAGGTGCAGAGCTGGTCTGTGGCGGACCAGTACTTTCATGCGTGGTACTGGGAGGGTCGCAACCTTGAGCACGGGGTTCTACCGGCACCAAGCTAGTTGGTGTCCGATCAGGATCCTGGAGAGGGGTACCCAATAGGTCCCAAGAGTTTCCTGGTGAAATGCCATCACCCGATGTCCCACTAGGTCCTGGTGGGCAGGGAGCCAGATCCCGTAATGATACGGTAGATTCTCGGCCGTCGGAATATCGTATGTTTGCATAGGTGGGGTTGGCATCGGTTAGTTCGACCTCGTCTACAAGAGGGTCATTTTTAGACGTCCGAACGTATCTTCGGAGTAATACAGGTCCAGGAGTAGTTAGCCATGACGGGAGTGATGTCCCATGAGATGAGCGACGCTGGAATCCAAAGAACCGCTCATGAGGTGTAGTATTTGTGGCTGTAGAAAGCAGGGACCGTATAGAGTGCAATGCATCCGGAAGCACTGTTTCCCATTGCTGGTCTGGTAGGCCCCGAGATCTTAAAGCGAGACGTACGGAATTCCAGATGATACCGTTATACCTCTCTACCTGCCCATTTCCGATGGGATGGTATGGTGTTGTTTTGCTTGTAGCAATTCCCCGTTCTGAGAGGTAGTCCTTGAGTTCCCTCGACATAAAGGATGGACCCCGATCTGAGTGAATATAAGCCGGCATGCCACAGAGAGAAAATACCTGCTCAAGGCAGCAGATTACTGTGGACGCCAGCATATTGGAGAAGGGGAAGGCAAACGGAAAACGTGAATATTCGTCGATCATGGTGAGCAAATATGTGTTCCGAGTTGAAGAGGGCACTGGGCCCTTAAAATCGATGCTAAGTCGTTGCATCGGTTGGGTTGCATGTATGAGTATACCATCTGAGGGGCGGAAGAACTGAGGTTTTAATTCCGCACAATCTGTTCCTTAATGAAACTATCAGTACTTCCTGAGTCAATTAAGGCATCTAAGGTATGCCCTTTAATTGAAATTTTTGTGGCTGCATGAGACAGGTTCTGTGGGCAAGCAGCTGTAATTGGTGTCGTTGCACAGAGAGTGGCTAAAACTCTCGGTGTGCTTCTTCGGGAGAGAGCTCGAGAGGAAGCTTGATAGGTCCTAGCTGGAGCATCTTGATAGGCCCTAATTGGGGCAGTTCGGTAGGCCTTAGCTGGATTGGCCCTCGTAGAGGCCCTTGATAGGCAAACTTTAGCAAAGTGTCCTTTTTTCCCGCAATAACTGCAGATTGCATTGCGAGCAGGGCAGGTTTTCCTAGGGTGAAAAGCATCTCCACAAAAGAAGCATTCCTTCCTAGATTGCCAAGAGGCTGCTAAAGTGGGGTCGTCCTCCTCTTCTTCATCAGAATTATCAGAATTAGATTCCCCCATGATAGGGTTCACCTGAGACCGCTTGAATTGTCTGGTTGCAGCTACAGCAGCAGATCGAGATCTGGGCAGCTGATAGAGGTCTGCATTTTTCTTTGCCAAATCCAGTGAACAAGCTAGGTCAAAAGCTTTTTGTAGCTCAAGTGTTTTACTTTCTAGTAGACACTGGCGTATAAATGGAGAGGCAATCCCGCAGATGAAAGCATCACGAATCATTTCTTGGCGGTACAGCTCAGCTGAGGCTGCCTGAAAGTTACAATCTACGCTGAGCCTGCGAAGTTCTTGCAGGAATTCGTCAATTGATTCCCCTGGCCCTTGTCGGGCTGTGGCCAGTAGATGTCTAGCATAGACCTCATTTGGGGTCTTGGCATACAGTTTCTTAAGTGCCCAAATCACCTCATCGTAATTATCCCATTCATCAACATATTCGAACACTTTTGGGGTCACATAATTGATAAGTATCTTCAATCTAGCAGGAGCATCCGCTTCACATTCATCCAGAAAATTCTCAAAAGTACGGTACCAATGCTTCCATACCCTGCCAGCTGCTGGTGCATTCGGGTCCAAGTCCAGACGAATAGGTCTAAGGATTTTCTCCATGATGGGTGGTTCCCTGGATCCTTAATTCCGAGTTTGTCCGAAGGTCTAGTATTTGTGAGTGTAAATACTAAGTTACTTAAATTGATGTAAGAAAAAGGAGGCTTACCATCAAGTAACTTTAAAGTAAGCTTTAAGTAACTTATAAACACACTATATACAAGAGAGGTCTTTACCATGCCTCTGGTAGAAGCCTCTTACAATACTGAACAGACCAGTATTTATACCAGTCCAACAGGAAGTGACACATGACAGGAAGTGAGGTATGTACACAGTTCATAGTTCATAGTTCACAGTTCACAGGAAGTGATGACATAACTTCCCGGAAGTTATTATTTTTATCACACCCCTGAATATTCAGTTCCTAGCCTTGGTCACCATGCAACCACGTCTCTGTAATGGCTATCAGATCATACCCTTTTATTTCTATTTGTGCTGTCAACTCATCTATCTTGTTACGAATGCTGCGTGAATTCAGATATAAAGCTTTTAATGTTGTCTTTTTACCATTTTTCCCTACTCTGACCCCTCTTTCTGATGCATTCTCATGTGTATACGCTCTGTCCCTTCCTGTCACAATCTGGTTATCATTACCCCTATCGCTACCCTACACTTTTGCCTTCTCATTTTTCTTTGACTTTTAAATTTCCACTCAGCATATCCCTCCCCCACCACTATTTAGTTTACAGCCCAAGTTATTCGATTTGCCAGCACACTGGTCCCAGCCTGGTTCAAATGAAGCTCATCTCGACGGAACAATTCCCTTTTATCCCAGTACTGGTGCCAGTGCCCCAGGAGTCGAAACCCATTTCTCCCACACCAATCTTTGAGCCACTCATTCATCTCTCTGATCTTATTCACCCTATGCCAATTTGCACGTGGCTCAGGTAGAAATCCAGAGATTATTACCTTTGTGGTTCTGCTTTTTAATTTAGCCCCTAGCTGCTCATACTCCCTCAGCAGAACCTCTTTCTTTGTCCTACCTATGTCATTGGTACCTACATGGACCACGACAACTGGATCTTTCCCCTCCCACTCTAAGTTCCTCTCCAGCCCAGAGGAGATGTCCTTTACCCTGGCACCGGGCAGGCAACACAGCCTTTGGGACTCACACTCTTGGCTACAGAGAACAGTGTCTATCCCCCTAACTGTACTGTCCTCTGCCAGTACCACATTTCTTTTTGTTCCCCCCACTTGAATGGCTCCCTGTACCACGGTGCTGTGGTCAGTTTACTCATCCTCCCTGCAGTCCCTGCTCTCGTCCACACAGGGAGTAAGAACCTCATAACTGTTGGACAAGAGCATTGGCTGATGCTCCTCCACCACTACCTCCTGGGTCCCCATACCTGCCTCGCCCGTAGTCACACCCACCTGTCCCTGACCACGGACCAAATTTGAATGAATTAATCTAAGGGGTGTGACTGTCTCCTGGAACAAAGCGCCCAGGTAACTCTCCCCCTCCCTGATGTGTCGCAGTGTTTGAAGCTTGGACTCCAACTCATCAACACAGAGCTGAAGTTCCTCGAGTAACCAACACTTACTGCAAATGTGGTCCCCGTGGACCTCAGTGGTGTCCACCAGCTCCCACATGTTGCAGCAGTAACACATCGCCTGCCCTGCCATCTCTAATGTATTTAATTAATTAAGTGTTTAAGTTTTGAATGTTAAGTTTTTAATCCCGGCTCTTAATTTAAACCAATGCCCAAGAAAACAGAGAAATACTGACCAACCAATCACTTCCCTGCTTTCCTGTAACGTCACTCCTTGTTTTTGTTGTCAGGTCCACTGCCTCTGCTCTCGGGCCTTCCTCTGCCACGCTGCTTATTTGTTCTGCCTCCGCTCTCACTCCCACTCGGGTCCACTGCCTCTGCCTTTTCCCTGTGATGTCACTTTTTTATTTTTCTCCGAATGTGGTTGGGGGGGTTTCACAGAGCCGAACTCCTGCTGGTTCTCTGTCCCCTCTCATGCAGATTTTTAACTCCTGCTCTCCTGGAGGCTGACAAAGATAGAAAAAGAAGAAAGGAGCACCTCCCTCCCCTCCTCACCGAACTCCCTTACTCACCAAACTCGCAGGCTTACACACTGTTCCAAGCTGCACTCCGTGACAATTGCATTCTAGCCTTCCTTTTTTATACTACTGAGATTTATGAGTCAACTCACTGATGCTCAGTTTGTGTTCCGCCAGGACCACGCGGCTCCAGACCTCATTGCAGCCTTGGTCCAAACATGGATAAAAGAGCTGAAATCCAGAGGTGAGGTGCAAGTGATTGCACTTGACATCAGGGCAACATTTGACCGAGTGTGGCATCAAGGAGCCCTAGTAAAATTGAAGTCAATGGGAATCAGGGGGAAAACTCTCCACTGGCTAGAGTCACACCTGGCACAAAGGAAGATAGTTGTAGTTGTTGGAGGCCAATCATCTCAGTCCTAGGACATCACTGCAGGAGTTCCTTAGGGCAGTGCCCTAGGTCCAACCATCTTCAGCTGCTTCATCAATCACCTTCCCTCCATTATAAGGTGAGAAATGGGGATGTTCGCTGATGATTGCACAGTCTTCAGTTCTATTGGCAACTCCTCAGATAATGAAGCAGTCCGTGCCTGCATGCAGCAAGCCCTGGACAACATTCAGGCTTGGTGTGAAAAGTGGCAAGTAACATTCGCGCCACACAAGTGCCAGGCAATGACCATCTGCAACAAGAGAAAGTCTATCCACCTCCCCTTGATATTCAATGACATTACCATCATCAAATCCCCCCATCATCAACTTAACTGGACCAGCCACAAAAAAACTGTGACTACAAGAGCAGGTCAGAGGCTGGTTATTATGTGTTGGGTGACTCACCTATTGACTCCCCAAAGACTTTCCACCGTCTACAAGGCACAAGTCAGGAGTGAGATGGAATTATCTCCACTTGCCTAGATGAGTACAGCTCCAACAACACTGAAGAAGCTCAACACTATTCAGGACAATGTAGCCCGCTTGAATGGCAATCCATCCACCACCTTAAAACATTCACTCCCTCCACCACCGGCACACCGTGTCTGCAGTGTGTACCATCTACAAGATGCACTGCAGCAACTCGCCAAGGCTTCTTCGACAGCACCTCCCAAACCCGCAACCTTTCCCACCAGAAGGACAAGGCCAGCAGGCGTATGGGAACACCACTGTGATGAAATATTCCATTCATCACTCATTGGTATTCTCTGCCTGTGACTGTGGTTGGTTTCAGTTTCATTTCCCTTACCTCAGTTCCATTTCCTCACCATTGCATTGTACTGTGTGTAGGGCTCCGCCCATACCTGGCCCCTATGTAAGCTGGCCCAGCCTGCATCACATCCAGTACGGCAGACCTCTGGATGGAAGATATCTCTCCTCTGTGTGTTACCTTCTAAGTCAATAAAAGCCTTGTTTTGTTTCGCTAACATCGAGTCTCGGATTTATTGAGGCACATCAACCACCACCTCCAAGTCCCCCTCCAAGTCACACATCATCCTTACTTGGAAATATGTTGCCGTTCCTTCATCATCACTGGATCAAAATCCTGGAACTCCCTGCCTAACAGCACTGTGGTAGTACCTTCACAACATGGACTGTAGCGGTTCAAGAAGGCGGCTCACCACCACCCTCTCAAGGGCAATTAGGGATGGGCAATAAATGCTGGCGTTGCCAGTGACGCGCACATGCAATGAATAAATGAAAAAAACATGTGGACCCCACTGGTGAGGTTCAGGGCAGGGGAACAGTTTTGGACCTCTGAAGAAATTTAAGTTCATTTAAAAAAAAATAGTTTTTCAAGATCAGTCTACCTACTAATTAGGGGCCCTCCCACTGAGCCCACAATTAACTGCCAGGGTCGCGACCTGAGGAATTTCGGTCCTCCCATGTCTTTAATGTCCGTTTAGGAATTCCAATTGGAAAATCCATTGGTGCCAATAACGAGGATCAGGGCAAAAAAATGACAATTGGATCAAGAATTCAAGAAAACCCAAGTGAAAAAAAGGTTTAAAAATAAGAAAGTTGGTAAAGAAATGTTTAACAGGATGACGGAGTCCTTTCAATCATCTTCCATACATTTACTGCTGTCAAGCAGCCCTGGGCATTCATTTCACCCAGGCTTGATTTACATCTGATGCTCTGCATGACAAAAAATTTATGTTCAAATTATTTTCCTCTTGTTTGAGGCAAACATTTCCCTGCCTGCCAGAAATTATGGCAAAAAATGGGCGAACATTAAAGTGGGTAGAGATCAACTCCCCATTTCCTGCTGTTGGCCACTAATTACTAGCCCAAAATTGTACTGATTATAGATCAACAGTTTGCATTTATATCGTGCCTTCTATGTAACTAATATCCCAAGGTGTTTTGCAAATAAATATTTAGAAAACAGATATCAAGCCAGGAATGGAGAGATTAGAAGGGATGACCAAAACCTTGGTCAAAGAGATGGGTCTCAAGGAAATTCTTCAAGGTGGAGATAGAGATGGCGAGTGTAGGTAGTTAGTTCTAAAGAGGCGGACTGAAGTGGCTGCCAACTATTGAGGGCAAAGGTACAGAAGGCTGGAGCCAGGGGAACAAAGTGTTAGGAAGAGGAAATTGCGGTGCAGAAGATTGCAGCAATAGAGTAGTATTAGGCCATAGAGGGGTTTAAAGATGATAAGGGTTTTAAATGTAGTACACTGGAGGACCAGGAGCCAGTGCAAGTTTGCGAGGACAGAGGTGATGGGTGAATGGGAATTTGTGTAGGACAGGTTACATGTGGCAGAGTCTTGTGAGGCCAAGAAACAGAGTGTTAGAGTAGTCATGTCTGGAGGTGATGAAGGCATGGATAAGGGTTTTAGCAGCAACAGAGTTCAGGTAGAGTCTAAGACAGGCAATGCCATGGAGGTGTTGTAGCCTTATCTCTGAATCATGCTCCCTTCAAGCATAGCTCCCTGCCAATTTCCATTTATTGGTTCATTTGAAATCATATTTTCAAACATTCAATGTAATTACTAATGGTAACACATGACAAAGTATCATTTAATGCCTTTAATGAAACTGTTGTATGAGTAAAATGATCTAGTGTTTGTGTTTGCTTCCCTGTGACGAATGGTTTGGTCATATTCCAGATATAATATTATCACAGGCACGATGAAACACCTGTGTACATGCTGCCATGAAGGTGAGATAGAAGAAAGGCAATTAGAACTTCAGTGTGATGTTTCACGTCACACCTTCAGATATATTTACATCAAGTCATGTACTTGCAAAGATTGTGGAACCGAAAAGTAATTCATGCTCTGATAATGTATTTGCTCGACTACATATAACCTGTGTAGATGATTTGGAAATATAAAAGTAAATCAAATTGGGAAAATTGCTTTTATAATATAGTCACTAATTTGATTTTAATCATATGCTTCATGATAACAAACTGAAAATCTAATTTCAAGTAAAATACTGCTCTGTTGTCAAGGGTTTGAGAAATCTTTCCTCTCTGTTGCAAACCTATTGGCTTTTATGCATTTATACATGATAATAAATTTATTTGCAAATGATAGAATCCATCTTGTAGTTCTCTTATTATGAGTTTTGATGTATTTTAGCCAAAAATGTACAAACAGTAGGAAGCTGCTTACCACACCTAGATTTACAGATACAAATACAGAAACAGAAAACTTCTTCCCAATGTTTAATTGGAGGAAATTTTGGCTCATCCAGGACTGGATGATGGACAAGCAGTGGAGGAGTCGCGAGAGGCTTGAAACAGGCAGATGCTCTGGCTGCCCAGAGGAAGGCCCCATTAAGAATGGTGGCCACTAAAGCGCCGGCATACAGAGGCGTTAAGCCATTTTCAGGCCACTACCAGTTGACAGCAGCCGGTCCAAGTAAAATCTACCCTGTTATGTATTGTGTGGATTTCAAGCAACAGCCACCAAAAAAACTATCTAAAATAGGTGTTAATTTATGAATGCAGGCAACTGCATCAAATAAGGCAGCTAAGCGAAATGACTTCCTTGCAAAAGCAGATCTCTCTGAACAGTTTTGATTATTGTCTACCTCCTGGTCACAAAAACAAAAGATACAGCTAACCTGTAGCCAATCTTTAACTCACATTACTCTGCCTATCTAGTCACATATATTAAACAAACAGAAATTATAGTGTTTGAGGCATCACATAGCCCTGCTTCCATCACTTGTACATTATTAGCACTCCTCCAAAAAGGAGAAATGACTTGCATAATTGTTTACAGATGCTTGCATACCATCCCTATATTAATGGTGTAGACAAGTAACAGTTACTGTACGAATAGACTTTTGCATTGGGATTAAAGCTAGCACATAAATTGTCTAAAAATGTTTAATTCATAATTGTGGACCTTATCTGCCTTTGTTGAACTACCCATGCTTTACATAGAATTACATAGAATATACAGCACAGAAACAGGCCATTCGGCCCAACCAGTCCATGCCAGTATTTATGCTCCACTCGAGCCTCCTCCCATCCATCCTCATCTAACTCTATCAGCATAACCCTCTATTCCCTTCTACCTCATGTGCTTATCTAGCTTCCCCTTAAAAGCATCTATACTATTCACCTCAACTACTCCCTGTGGTAGCGAGTTCCACATTCTCTGGGTAAACAAGTTTCTTCTGAATTCCATTTTTGATTTCTTGGCTTACATAGAATTTACAGCACAGAAACAGGCCATTCGGCTCAACTGGGTTATGCCGACATTTATGCTCCACACAAGCCTCCTCCCAACTCTTTTCATCTAACCCTATCAACATATCATTCTGTTCCTTTCTCCCTCATGTGCTTATCTAGCTTTCCCTTAAATGCATCTATGCTATTCCCCTCAACCACTCGATGTGGTAGCGAGTTCCACATTTTCACCATTCTTTGGGTAAAGAAGCTTCACCTAAATTCCCTATTGGATTTTAAAAAATTAATTTATGGGATGTGGGCATCGCTGGTAAGGCCAGCATTTATTGCCCACCCCTAATTGCCCTCGAGAAGGTGATAGTGAGCCGCCTTTTTGAATCATTGCAGTTCGTGCGGTGAAGGTACTCCCACAGTGCTGTTAGGTAGGGAGTTCCAGGATTTTAACCCAGCGACGATGAAGGATCAGCGATATACTTCTAAGTCAGGATGGTGTGTGACTTGGAGGGGAACTTGGAGGTGGTGGTGTTCCCATGCGCCTGCTGCCCTTGTTTTTCTAGATGAAAGAGGTCGTGGGTTTGGGAGGTGCTGCCGAAAAAGCCTTGACGAGTTGCTGCAGTGCATCTTGTAGATGGTACACACTGCAGCCATAGTACGCCAGTGGTGGAGGGAGCGAATGTTTAAGGTGGTGGATGGGGTGCCAATCAAGCGGGCTGCTTTGTCCTGGATGGTGTCGAGCATCTTGAGTATTGTTGGAGCTGCACTGATCCAGGCAAGTGGACAGTATTCCATCACACTCCTTACTTGTGCCTTATAGATGGTGGAAAGGCTTTGAGGAGTCAGGAGGTGAGACACTTGCCGCAGAATAGCTAACCTCTGACCTGCTCTTGTTGCCACAATATTTATGTGGCTGGTCCAGTTAAGTTAGTGGTCAATGGTGACCCCCCAGGATGTTGATGGTGGGGGATTCGGTGATGATAATGTCGTTGAATGTCAAGGGGCAGAGGTTAGACCCTCGCTTGTTGGAGATAATCATTGCCTGGCACTTAGGTGGTGCGAATGTTATCTGCCACTTATCAGCCCAAGCCTGAACGTTGTCCAGGTCTTGTTGCATGCAGGCATGGACTGTTTCATTATCTGACGAGTTGTGAATGGCGCTGAACTGTGCAGTCATCAGCAAACATCCCCATTTCTGACCTTATGTTGGAGGGAAGGTCATTGATGAAGCAGCTGATGATGTTTGTGCCTCGGCCCTGAGGAACTCCTGCAGCGATGTACTGGGGCTGTGATGATTGACCTTCAACTACCACAACCATCTTCCTTTGTGCGAGGTATGACTCCAGCCAGTGGAGAGTTTCCCCCCGATTCCCATTAACTTCAGTTTTACTAGGGCTCCTTGATGCCACACTTGGTCTAATGCTACCTTGATGTCAAGGGCAGTCACTCTCAGCTCACCTCTGGAATTCTGCTCCTTTGTCCATGTTTGAACCAAGGCTGTAATGAGGTCAGGAGCCGAGTGGTCTTGGCGGAACCCAAACTGGGCATCATGAGCAGGTTATTGGTGAGTAAGTGTCGCTTGATAGCACTGTTGATGACACCTTCCATCACTTTGCTGATGATTGAGAGTAGACTGATGGGGCAGTAATTGGTCGGATTGGATTTGTCCTGCTTTTTGTGGACAGGACAAACCTGGGCAGTTTTCCACATTGTCAGATAGATGCCAGTGTTGTAGCTGTACTGGAACAGCTTGGCTAGAGGCGCGGCTAGTTCTGGAGCACAAGTCTTCAGCACAATAGCTGGGATGTTGTCGGGGTCCATAGCTTTTGCTGTATGCAGTGCCCTCAGCCATTTCTTGATATCACGTGAAGTGAATGGAATTGGCTGAAGACTGGCTTCTGTGATGGTGGAGACCTCAGGAGGAGGCCGATATGGATCATCTACTTGGCACTTCTGGCTGAAAATGGTTGCAAACATTTCAGCCTTGCCTTTTGCACTCATGTGCTGGGCTTCACCATCATTGAGGATGGGGATAATTATGGAGCCGCCTCCTCCGGTTACTTTTTTAATGGTCCACCACCATTCATGACTGGATGTGGCAGACTGCAGAGCTTTGATCTGATCCGTTGATTGTGAGATCGCTTAGCCCTGTCTATAGCATGCTGCTTCCACTTTTTAGCATGCATGTATTGCAGCTTCCCTAGATTGGCACCTTATTTTTAGGTACGCCTGGTGCTGCTCCTGGTATGCTCTTCTACACTCCTCATTGAATCAGGGTTGGTCCCCTGGCTTGATGGTAATGGTAGAGTGAGGGATATGCCATGCCACGAGGTTACAGATTGTGGTGGAATACAATTCTGCAGCTGTTGATGGCCCACAGCGCCTCATGGATGCCCAGTTTTGAGCTGCTAGATCTGTTCTGAATCTCATTTAGCATGGTGGTAGTGCCACACAACACGATGGAGGGTGTCCTCAGTGTGAAGACGGGACTTCGTCTCCACAATGAATGTGTGGTGGTCACTGCTACCAATATTGTCATGAACAGATGCATCTGCGACAGGTAGATTGGAGAGGAGGATGTCAAGTAGGATTTTCCCTCATTGGTTCTCTTACCACCTGTTGCAGGCCCAGACTTGCAGCTATGTCCTTCAGAGCTCGGTCAGTAGTGGTGACTCTTGGTGATGGACATTGAAGTCCCCCATCCAGAGTACATTCTGTGCCCTTGCTCTCTCAGTGCTTCTTCCAAGTGGTGTTCAACATGGAGGAGTACTGATTCATCAGCTGAGGGAGGGCGGTAGGTGGTAATAAGCAGGTGGTTTCCTTGCCCATGCTTGACCTGTAGCCATGAGACTTCATGGGGTCCGGAGTCAATGTTGAGGACTGCCAGGGCCACTCCTTCCTGACTGTATACCACTGTGCTGCCACCCCTGGTAATCAGCAGGATATTTTCTTGCCCATGCTTGACCTGAAGCCATGAGACTTCATGGGGTCCAGAGTCAATGTTGAGGACTCCCAGGGCCACTCCCTCCCGACTGTATACCACAGTGCCGCCACCCCTGGTGGGTCTGTCCTGCCGGTGGGAGGAGTTCGGGAACATTGGCTAACAGGTATGATTCTGTGAGTATGACTATGTCAGGCTGTTGCTTGACTAGTCTGTGTGACAACTCTCCCAATTTTGGCACAAGTCCCCAGATGTTGGTAAGGAGGACTTTGCAGGGTTGACTGGGCTGGGTGTGCCGTTGCCGTGTCCGTAGCCGAGGTCGATGCCGGGTGGTCCGGTTTCTTCTTCTTTTGTTTCGTAGTAGTTTGTTACAACTGAGTGGCTCGCTCGGCCACTTCAGAGGGCAGTGCTGTGGGTCTGGAGTCACATATAGGCCAGACCAGGTAAAGACGGCAGATTTCCTTCCCTAAAGGACATTAGTGAACCAGACGGGTTTTTACGACAATCCGATAGTTCCATTACTGATACTAGCTTTTGATTCCAGATTTATTTAATTAACTGGATTGAAATTCCCCAGCTGCTGTGGTGAGATCTGAACTCACATCTCTGTCAAAATCAAAAAGATTGACAGCGGGTCGGTATCCCGCTGTAAACCCGCCTCCTTGTCAGTTTCCCAAGTGTTGGGTCTGTCAACCCTGAACAGACCCGACACCAAGCGGCGGGTCAGCCAATTTAGACAATTAAAAGCTTGTTAAAAGGTAGTTAAGCACCATTTTACCATGTACTTACCAATTTACCAGCTTTTCCACGAGTTTCCTGGAGCACAGGGATCACGTCGGGTAAGTAGGTCAGGTGTTGTGTCATCATGGAATGATTTACTAACCTGACAGTTGCAAATGGTCTATGAAAGCTCCCATTTCATAGGTCTCCACTTTCCAAAGTTAGAAGCTGTTGCTTACTGTATTTGGAAGACAGATTGAGCTTTATGCTGCTTGCAAGTGTTTGGGGCAAACTTTGTATCCAGTGTCACCTCATTGGAACAACTTCTCTCACCATTGACAAATCGCTTCTGTCATCTCAACCTCACCTGCCACCTATTCCATCAGCATCAGAGCCCTTGAAAAAATCTCACCTTGGTCCTCAGAATCCCAACACGATCAGCCCCAACACCAGCATCACCGGGCACACCAGCAGTACCAACATCCACACCAACCTTCTCCGTAATCAACTGATGCTGCACTGGACACGGCATCATCACCCATGCACATTGCTGCCTGGCACGCCAGCAATGGCCTCACCATGTCCAGATTTTCCAAACTTAACACTGTACACCCTGTCTGCCACATGACGCACCAGATTGGCACCACTCCACACCAGCACCATAAAGCATCCCTACAATTTCCAAGCCATTCCTTTCACACTCATCACCATTGGGGGGGAAGACCATGGCCCAGAAATTCGGGTTAGAGGCTTCCCGCGGGTGCAAGCCCCCGACCTGCACTTACCTAGCGTGCCGGCCGTTGAGCTGTGGGCCCGCGTGGGATTCCGATCCTGGGCCTCCTCCAACTGCTGGCGTGCAGTGCTTGCATATCCCAGGGGCGCAGTTAGTTCAATGCGTCCCCTGGGATCACATGGGCCATGGAGAGCCGATGGTAGCAGGGAATGCTTCATTCATAAGTTTGACAGGAAGAGCTATCAAACCTATAAATACTATAAGCCCCAAAAATCACTAAAACCTCAAATAATTTTTTTTTTAAATCACATTTTTAAAATAAACTATAAATTACATGAAATAACTATTTTAAACAATTTAAATTTTTGAAAAAATTAATTACATTTTCTAACGGCTAAAAATAAACTTACCTTTCTTTAAAGTATTTAAAAATAATAAACCTGTGGAAAAAATGTTTTAATTTTAATTAATTCACCACTTACCTTGTCAAAAGCAGGCCTTGTGCCTGCTTTTTAAAAGTGTAACTGCTGGAGACTTACCCTCCCGGAGAAACCTGGAAAAAAAACGTAAGTTCCATGCACACGCGCTGCCTCTCCAGCGCACGCGTTCGACTTCTGAACCCCTTCTTTCAGGGGAGCAGAAGTGCCGGTTTCCCACGCATGCGCAGTGCATGCACGAAACCGGCACTTTCGTTGGGCCTACGCGTGAGTACCCTGTGTGTACTCACGTGTTGGGACCCGAATTTCTGGGCTGTTATGTCTCACCATTCACTGGAACTCACTGAGACACTTTCAAAGGTGCATACAAATCTGTCCAAGAAGGCGAAGTAGTGAAAATAAGGATTTCAATGCTTGACAACACATTAACAGAAACTTTACACGAACATTGACTAAAGCACACAATTGCCTACCCTTGTGTGTTTAGTTTAAATGATTGGACAAGGATGAGGTTGTGTGTGGCTTTTCAGTAATGTTTCATGACCTACTGAGATCATTGAAAGGTTTACACCACTGCAGCTAGATCTTCCTGACAACATCCCTGCTTCTGCCCCCCTGTGCAATGTGTAACCAGAGTTCTGACAAAGGGTCATCGTCCTGAAACGTTAACTCTGTTTTTCTCTCTCTACGGATGCTGCCTGACCTGCTGAGTGTTTCAAGCATTTTCTATTGTTATTTCAGATTTCCAGCATCCGCAGTATTTTGCTATCCAATCACCATAAAATCACTTGGAGGAGGCGGGATGAAGACGGGAACGGAGTTTGAGGCCGCTGCCTACTCCGGCCGCACCGGACTCGGCATGCCTGGTGAAATCGCGGCCTCTGTGTCTACTCTATCAAAACCTTTCATAATTTTGAAGACCTCTATTAGGTCACCCATCAGCCTTGAGGCACTGAGGGAGTGCTGCGCTGTCAGAGGTGCCGTCTTTCAGATAATATGTTAAACTGAGGCCCTGTCTACCCTCTCAGAAGGATGTAAAAATTCCCATGCCACTATTTGAAAAAAGCATGAAAGTTTTCCCGGTGTCATGGCCAACATTTATCCCTCAACTAACATCCTGACAAAAAATAATTTGGTCATTTATCTCACTGCTGTTTATGGAATCTTGCTGTGTACAATTTGGCTGCTGTGTTTTCCTACATTACAACAGTGACTTCATTGGTTGTGAAACATTTTGGGACATCCTGAGGTTGTGAAAAGTGTTATAGCAATGTAAGTTCTTTTATTTAGAGAGTCTGCTGTGGCTCAGTGGGTAGCACTCTAGGTGAGAGGGGCCAGGAGTGAGCAGGTGTTGTTGGGTGCTTGATTATTGCAGGGAGTTGGAGTGAGTTTGTAAAAAGTTGGTGGTGGTTTTTTTTTTCAGGTTTCAGGGCCTTTTTGGTCCTTAAACAGCAGCCATGTGGCTGCTGAGGACCCTCAGAAGACAATGTTCCCAGGATGTATTTAATCAGGGGAAAAAATGTTGGGGGGGGAGGGGGAAAAAAAGCCCAAAGATTTGGGCTGGGACCCCAGGAGGTTTAGAAAAGAAAACCTCTTCAGTGGTTCAGTGCGGGGATAAGGAGGTACGAGCTTGGGATGTTATTCAGGCGGTACATGAGGACTGCAGTGAGGGAAGCTGCTTTGCCTGCCGACCAAAACCAAAGGTTGGGTTCGAGGTGATGGTCAGTGGCCGAGAGGAGGTGGAAAGAGTTTGAAGGTTGGAGATAAGTTCTTAGAGGTATCTCTGCTATATTCTGAAGATGTGGTGGTCTCATTCTTAAACCTGTTGGTTTATACTGAGAACGATGTGCTAATAAAAAAGTTGGAGTCATGGGACATTAAAATTTGCATGGCAATAAAGAGGAGATACTATCCAGGAACACGAGTAGCAGATGGAACCTATTATGTAAAGGTACGGTTCCCAGAGGGGGTGAGAAGTCATTGCCGTATAGCATGAAATTTGAGACAATGGAAGGAGTGCAGCACTTCTGGGTACTGCATGATAAGCAGGTGATGGTTTGTTATTATTGCCTTGGACATGACCATCTTGCAAGAAGCTGTCCGTACTTGTACTGTTATAACTGTGGTGAGTCTGGACACATTGCTCGGAGCTGTGGGCTGTGTCAAAGGCCTCACCCGCTGTGAGTGTGCAGCTGAAGGAAACCCCTTGAGTGATGAGATGCGAGAAGGAGAAGGAGCAGGAGGTGTGAGTGGAGTGGCTGGAGCAGCGGAGCAGGCGGAGGACACAGCTGGTGAATGGAATGAGAAAAGAGCGCAGGAAGAGGCAGAAAATTGCGGAGCAGAGAACAGGATGGAGATGGTGGAAAACACACCAAGTACGGTGGAAAAGGACAAAGGCAGCAGCGGGCAGAGTCGAGCCATAATACGGCTCAGCTCTCCCCAAAGAATCTGGTGTCCATGGGGCGAGAGGAGGTGGGAGTGGGGTGCGGAGTAAGTGTAAGTATTCCAAAGAAAGATGGGGAGTTGTACATCTCGGGGAGCAGGAGGGGGCAAGACAAGGAGAGGGTGCAAGAGGCAGGAGCCTTAAAGAGGCACAAGGACAGGAGTGGGGAGACAAAGACGTCAGAAGGGAGCAAGATGTGCCATTGTCCCAGAGAGAGAAGAAACAGGGAGCAAGGGTCAGCGGTGGAGATAAACCATGATAGCAGGAAGACTCTTTAATGGAGATTATGTATCTGATGGGGAGCAGGGACAGAGGAGCTCAAGAGTGAGGAGTCAGAGGGGGACAGAGACATGGAAGTGGGGGGTGGGGTGGCATCATGTGGAAAGGGATAGGTTAATGAGGGGCAGAAGGAGGGATAAAGGGGCAACTCCTCGGCCCAAACCTATTGTAAGGAAGAGGCTGAAACTGCAGGGAAGGTTCAAGCAGGAGTTAAGAAGAGCCAGAGGCTTTAGGAGAAAGCAACAGCTGGCCAAAAAGTTGGGAAGGAGCATGAGAGGAGGGAAGGGCTGGAGATTAAATGATGGGGGGATTATCAGGCACACATCCCTCAGAGTCATAGGCCTAGAAACTGGGTTGGTAGCGCCAGCGCTGAGCGCCTAAAGAGACCTAGAATTGGGGTGAAGCCCTATGTTGGGGCGAACGCTATGAGGATAGCGCCGACTCAGAAATTGACTATACATTTAGCGCCTGCGCTAAGTGTTTGCGCGCGCCTGCGAGCGCAAACAGCTCATGACGTCATTTCAGTGTGCAACGCCTTTTAGGAGCGCCTGAGCGCATATTGGGTGGCGCCCGGAGTCTTAGCGCCCAGCACTATTAGTGACAGTTCGAGGGAGGGCTAACAGGCCCTTCTTGGAGAAGGGCGGTGCTATTTAAAGGGGACAGCTCTAGTGCAGAATCTTCTGCCACTTGGCCTGCTCATTGCGATCACTGCTAGAGAGAGTTGGCGAGCTAATGTGGAGCGGAGTTCTGGGATTTGAGCTTTACAGTACTTGGGACCTTCAACCCTGTCCGAAGCACTTGCAGCACTACACCTAAAAGCCTTTTGACCAACTGGCATCGGAATGGGAGCTTGTTTGGAGGGCGACGGCCTCATCGCCCAACACTGTGAAGGGGCAGAGAGACGGCGGGAGAGAGGGCCGGGATTGGCCAGAAGGAGGAGGGGCAATGGAGGTCGACCAATCCGACGGGATGCTGCGAGGGTCTTTAGGCAGCAGGTGACAAGCCTTGACATGTCGGAGGAGCAGTGTTTGCGAAGGCTCCGAATCTGGAGGGACATTGTTACTGATCTGTGCCACCTGCTTGGTCAGGATCTGCAGCCGCGTGAATGCTGCAGAACCTCTCTGTCCGTGATGGCTACACTGACTGAAGGCCTCCATTTTTATGCCAACGGATCCTTTCAGTCAGCCATTGGGGACAATGCGACTGTCGCTCAGGCTGCAGTCCACTGTTGCATTCGGCAAGTGACAGATGCCCTTTATAGGCGAATGCGTCCATTCATTACCTTCCCTCAGACCCTGCACAAGCAGGCAGAGGAGGAGGAGTATGAGGAGGAGGAGGAGGAGGAGGAAGAGCAGGCAGAGGAGGAGGAGGAGGAAGATGGAAGGGCTGCTGAAAGTGGAAGGTCCATACGTCAGAGGCTCCTCTGGACTCGTCTCGACACCCCTGTGGCGGAATGATGAGAGTCTTACCTCATGCGCACTTTGGATGTTTGAGGGCCTCTGCATGCCAGCATCACTGAAAGTAGTCACATGCACCAAGCAACATTTAAACTTCTGTTTATTGACACAAAAGTCTTTCATTACAGCTAAACAACGTAAAGTGAGCAGAAACCATAACTTCCAAAATAAATGTGACCTGTTCGGCAAAGCAGCAAAACTCAACAAAAATCTGCAACTATAACAGCAGCTGAGGGTGTCCTTGAATTTGGACAAACAAACGTCTCAGCACCTCCCTCTACAACTGGCCCCTTGAGGGAGAACGACTTCTCGTTCGTGCCCGGCCCCTTCCCTCCCTGCTGCTCCGACGTAATTGCACCCCAGTGGCGGCCTCAAGGCTGGGGGACGCTTGCCGACTGTCTGGAAGCACAGAAGCCCCTGAGGTACGGCCTGGCCGACCTCTGGGCTTGGAGGGTGTGGACGCAGGATGCTTGCTTTGAGCATGGCTGGAAGCAGTGTGGGCTGCAGGTGGTGGCAGCTGCAATGCAGGCGTCCCAGCGCTGGCATGTGCAATGGTCTCCTGACGAGAGAGGACACCTGCACCATGGTCGGACGACACACTGGCTATCTGAGGGGAGCGGCTCGGCTCATCCGCCACAATCGCAGGCCCCACGGATTCCTGGCCTTGTACGGGAGTGGAAGGGCACGGGGTGATCCTATCTGATGCAGAGAGGGTGGCTGCAGTGAGACATCGCGTTGCGTCAATTTGGCTGTGGAGGAGCCCAGCAAGTGAATGTGTGGCAACAGTGAGGACCTGTGTGCCAGGTGCCAGTGCTTCGGAGAAGGCCTGGACAGTTCTTCCCATGGCCTCGGACAAGGCAGGAGCCGACCGCTCCACTGCCTCGGACAAGCCCTGCACAGACCTTTCCAGGGATTGTCCGAAGCCCTGAACAGTCCTTTCCATTGCCGACTCAAAGCCGTGGACAGTCCTCTCCATTGTTGGGCCGAAGCCCTGGATAGTCCTGTCCATTGTGGCCCCGAAGCTCTGGATAGACCTGTCCATTGTTTCCCCGAACACCTGGAGAGACCTCTCCATTGTTGCGCCAAAGCCCTGCAGAGTCCTCTCCATTGTTGCCCCGAAGTCCAACATATTCCTAGCCAATGAATTTATTGACTCAGGCATCTTCTCCACTGCAGCCATCAGCTCCGTGTGTCTGACCCGGGCCTGGTTGCTCATCTCTGCCAGGCGACGGACCTCATCTGCACTCTGTGCAGCAGTCATGACGACCTGCCTTGCCCTCCGGGTAGACGGTGGCCGAACTTGCCTATCCCCCCTGCGTTGCTCCATGCCGCTTGGTCCGGCAACTGGTTCATCCTCAGAGCCACCCCCCCTCCCCTCCAGGGGACTAATATCCCCAGTCTGCAGATGTCTCAGCTCCCCGGATTCTGCAACGGCTTGTCCGGATTCCTCCTGGTCCTTGCCTCTGGTGGCACTGGCACTGGCAGCTTCAGCGCGTTGAGCCCGAGTTGGTGCTGCTTCATCTGAAAGTGGGAGGTGGAAGAGTGGCTTTAGCAAAAGGACAGGTTTGCTGAAAGGCATGCCAGATTGCGGCATGGCTCTGACATGGCTGCACACTGAGGATGCATGCTGGCGGGGGGACCAAGTGGAAGGCAACAGGTGGAAAAGGTGAGAGTCTTACCCTCGCTGTCGGTAATGGGGTCGGCAGATGCAGTGGTCACTGGACCAGACAGACGTCCTCCAAGTATCTGGTGCACTCTCTCCTCCAGATCTGTGAGAGTGACCACTTGTGCAGGTCCGCCACTGGTTCGACGCTGTTCTTTTCTAATCTGCGCCATCTTGGACTGCAGGGGAAAGAAGGGGAGGTTCTGTTACATGAGGCCTTGAGACCTCATCGCATGCCCCCCATTGTGCAAGAGCCCTTACATGAGGCCTTGAGACATCATTGCATGCCCCCTATTGTGCAAGAGCCCTTACATGAGGCCTTGAGACATCTGTCCATGTGTCTGCCCAGAAAGGGCCATGGGTGCATACTGACAGATGGCCAGTGGCGCATCATTGCAGCAGGGTGCCCGAAGTCAGCTGCAGATGGAGGGAAGCACAAGTTTGGTAAACCATCACTCACCCTAACGATCTGTGTGAGGTCGTTGAATTTCTTCCTGCACTGAACAGGGGTCCTGGTCGCCATGCTGCTGGAGTTGACCCTCACAGCAGCCTCCCTCCAAGATCGTCGATAAGCCTTCTGATTTGGCCTCTTGCCATTATCCGGGTACAGGACCTGTCGACGGTGTTCAACTGCAGCCACCAAGTGGTCCAGAGCCTCAGTGCTGAAGCGCTCTGCTCTCTGCCTAACCTTCTCCATAATGAACAACTTTGTACTGCCAGACAAGGGCGTGCGCCGAATCTGAGGCCTTCAGGGCGTTGGGTGTTGAAGCTCAGTCTGACTGACCCACCCCTTTAAGAGCCGGCCGGCGCCTGCAGGTCTCGTGCTTTGCCGTAATTGAGTTCACCTGTGCTGCGCCCGTCCGCGTCGAAATTGAGTAGCGCCTGACCTTTTGCGCCTTAAGAGCACCGTGCAACGGCTGATTTAGCGCCTCAATCCCCTTTGGGGGCGATGCAACCCAATATCGCGGCAGTCACGGATAGCTCGCGTCTGGCTATAAACTTAGCGCATCGCCAGTTCTAACGCCTCAAGCGGGGCTATACCCAATTTCTAGGCCATAGAGTCATAGAGTTATACAGCACAGAAAGAGGCCCTTCGGCCCATCGCGTCTACGTCGGCCATCAAGCCCTGTGTAATCTAATCCCATTTTCCAGCATTTGGTCCGTAGCCTTGTATGCTATGGCATTTCAAGTGCTCATCCAAATGCTTCTTGAATGTTGTGAGGGTTCCTGCTTCTACCACCCTTTCAGGCAGTGAGTTCCAGATTCCAACCACCCTCTGGGTGAAAAAGTTCTTCCTCAAATCCCCTCTAAACCTCCTGCCCCTTACCTTGAATCTATGCCCCCTTGTTATTGACCCCTCTACTAAGGGGAAAAGTTCCTTTCTATCTACCCTATCTATGCCCCTCATAATTTTGTACACCTCAATCAAGTCCCCCCTCAGCCTTCTCTGCTCCAAGGAAAACAACCCCAGCCTGTCCAGTCTTTCTTCATAGCTGAAGCGCTCCAGCCCAGGTAACATCCTGGTGAATCTTCTCTGCACCCTCTCCAAAGCAATCACATCCTTTCTATAGTGTGGCGACCAGAACTGCACACAGTATTCCAGCTGTGGCCTAACCAGCATTTTGTACAGCTCCATCATAACCTCCCTGCTCTTATATTCTATGCCTCGGCTAATGAAGGCCTTTTTAACCACCTTATCCACCTGTTCTGCTGCCTTCAGGGATCTATGTACATGCACACCAAGGTCCCTCTGATCCTCTGTCTTTCCTAGGGTCTTACCATTCATTGTGTATTCCCTCGCCTTGTTAGTCTGTCCAAAATGCATCACCTCACACTTTTCAGGGTTAAATTCCATTTGCCACTGTTCCGCCCATCTGACCAACCCATCTATATCACCCTGCAGACTGAGGCTACCCTCCTCGCTATTTACCACCCCACCAATTTTCGTGTCATCTGCAAACTTACTGATCATACCTTTTACATTCACATCCAAATCATTAATGTAGACCACAAACAGCAAGGGACCCAGCACCGATCCCTGCGGTACCCCACTGGACACAGGCTTCCAGTCACGAAAACAACCTTCGACCATCACCCTCTGCCTTCTGCCACTAAGCCAGTTTTGGATCCAATGTGCCAAGGCACCCTGGATCCCAAGGGCTCTTACCTTCTTGACCAGTCTCCTATGCGGGACTTTATCGAAAGCCTTACTGAAATCCATGTATACCACATCCACTGCACTACCCTCATCCACACACCTAGTCACCCCCTCGAAAAATTCAATCAAATTGGTCAGACATGACCTTCCCTTGACAAAGCCATGCTGACTATCCCTGATTAATCCTTGCCTCTCCAAGTGGAGACTAATTCTGTCCCTCAGAATTTTTTCCAATAATTTCCCTACCACTGATGTTAGGCTCACTGGCCTGTAATTTCCTGGTTTATCCCTACTACCCTTCTTGAATAATGGTACTATGTTAGCTGTTCTCCAGTCCTCTGGCACATCCCCTGTGGCCAGAGAGGTTCTGAAAATTTGCGTCAGAGCCCCTGCAATCTCCTCCTTTGCCTCACACAGCAGCCTGGGATACATCTCATCCGGGCCTGGGGATTTATCCACTTTTAAGCCTGCTAAAACCGCTAGTACCTCCTCCCTCTCGATGCTAATATGTTCAAGTATATCACAGTCCCCCTGCCCGATTTCTATGTCTACATCATCCTTCTCCATAGTGAACACAGATGCAAAAAATTAATTTAAAACCCCACCTACATCTTCTGGCTCCACACACAGATTGCCACTTTGGTCCCTAATGGGTCCTACTCTGTCCCTAGTTATCCTCTTGCCCTTAATATACTTATAAAACACCTTAGGATTTTCCTTTATTTTGCTCGCCAGTGTTATTTCATGGCCCCTCCTCGCTCTCCTAATTTCTTTCTTAAGTATCCCCCTGCACTTTTTATACTCCTCTGGGGCTTCCTCTGTCTTTAGTCCTTTGTATCTGCCAAAAGTCCCCCTTTTTTTCCTAATCCATTCTCGTATATCCCTTGACATCCAAGGTTCCCTGGGCTTGTTGGTCCCACCCTTGACCTTTACGGGAACATGTTGCCATTGTACTCTCTCAATTTCCTTATTCGGAGCCATGATTACTGTAGCCATTCATGCAGCAAGAACGCACTTAACTTAAAATAAATCGACATTAAAGGGTTAAGCATCTGTACTGTACAGGCAGTTTTGTAAATTGACCAATCATAAGAAATTGACCAAGCTTCATAAGAACATAAGAACATAAGAAATAGGAGCAGGAGTAGGCCAATCGGCCCCTCGAGCCTGCTCCGCCATTCAATAAGATCATGGCTGATCTGATCCTAACCGCCAATCCACTATCACAGAACCATCTCCTGAATCTAACAGAATTAGACACACGAAATAGGAGCAGGATCAGGCTACACGGCCCCTGGGCCCGCTCCGCTACCCACAGGGCCATGACCGATCCGAACCTAGACTCATGTCCAAATTCCTGCCTGCTCCCCATAACCCTTTATTCCCTTTACTTCTAGGAAACTGTCTATTTCTGTTTTAAATTTATGTAATGATGTAGCTTCTACAGCTTTTTGGGGCAGCATATTCCATGGACCTACCACCCTCTGAGTGAAGTAGTTCCTCCTCATCTCAGTTTTGAAAGAGCAGCCCCTTATTCTAAGACTATGCCCCCTAGTTCTAGTTTCACCCATCATCGGGAACATCCTCCCCGCATCCACCCGATCCAACCCCTTCACAATCTTATATGTTTCAATAAGATCGCCTCTCATTCTTCTGAACTCCAATGAGTAGAGTCCCAATCTACTCAACCTCTCCTCATATGTCCATCCCCTCATCCCCGGGATTAGCCGAGTGAACCTTCTTTGTACTGACTCGAGAGCAAGTATGTCCTTTCTTAAGTATGGACACCAAAACTGTATGCAGTATTCCAGGTGCGGTCTCACCAATACCTTGTACAACTGAAGCAATACCTCCCTATTTTTATATTCTATCCCCCTAGCAATGAAAGCCAACATTCCATTGGCCTTCTTAATCACTTGCTGCACCTGCATACTAACCTTTTGAGTTTCATGCACCAGGACCCCCAGATCCCTTTGTACTTCAGTGCTTTCCAGTTTCTTGCCATTAAGATAATAACTTGCTCTACGATTTTTCCTGCCAAAGTGCATAACCTCACACTTTCCAGTATTGTATTCCATCTGCCAAATCTCTGCCCACTTACTTAGCCTGTCTATGTCCCCTTGCAGGTTTTTTATGTCCTCCTCACTCACTACTTTCCCTCCCATCTTAGTATCATCTGCAAACTTTGATATGTTACACTCGGTCCCCTCCTCCAAATCGTTAATATAGATATCCCAGCATGCCTCAAGGAACCAATGGGACTTTAAAATTAACTTTTAAAACGAGCGGTGATCTGAACGGAATGCAGGAGGAAATTATTCATACAGAGACACAGACACGATTGATTGACTATATGAATATGCTAACCAAGGAAGTAGCTGGAGTAATCAGACCACACAATGACATGTGTTTGTTTAAATCTAACTGACTGTCCTGTCCATTGAACTCCCGTGGTCAGGCTGTTAACAAAACCTACAAATCAACACAACAGGTAACGACCCTGGTTCCACAGAGTCTGGATCGGTTCCCTCATCCTTTGGAGATATTAATATCAAAATTGTTGCTAGAGTTAAACCCATTCACCAACATTTCAGAATGCTGATAAGCCCAGAACTTTTCCCCATCAAAACACCTTTGTGTGATAATGGAGTATTCACTGACCCAGGATGGAGAAGTGATCAAATCAAGTACTCTATGGATTTGCAGAAACAGACACGATTAAGATGGTACAATCAAAGTGGCGGGGGCAGGGGAGGTTGCGGCAATCAATTGTCATGGGTATGTTTGTATTATAAAAAGGGTGCATTTAGGGACAAACTTCGGCAACTTGTAAGGGAACTGCGGACGGATTTGATCACCTGTGCAGATGGAAACATACTCCTCCGAGTGATCGCCGGGGTGAATGGTGTTTGAAATTAAAGAGCGTTAAAGGGAACGGTGCTTGTGAGTACTGTTTGAAGTTAAAGGGAACAGTGCATTGATGTTCGTATGTTATCCGTAGTACAATGAACAGTGTAAAGAATACGGAGTTGTGAGCCTTGACCATTTTACCGCACCTGGATGAATTCAGGTCAGATTCTGGAATTAGAGTATAAGAGGGAAGGTGCGGGTTCACCTACCTACAGATTTAGTGGCGCCTGAATAGGGACCTGATAGAGTAAAATTGGAAGATAGGGTAGAGCAGTATTTGGGTAAGAAATTACCTTTGAAAGAGGGATGGTTATGAGTCATTGTGGCTGCGTCCGATCCGCTAAAAGAAGCTGAGGAATGGGAGGAAACTCCCATGGCCAAGAGAAATCCAAAATGGGTATGTCGTGTGTGGTTGTTAGTAGATAAGCGAAAAACACAACAGTTAGCGCAGGAACATCAGCGATATGAAGAAAGGTTTCAGAAGGATGAAAGGCTGCAGGAAAAGGATGCAGTAATAGCGAGATTGATGAAAGAATTGTTGGAGGTTAGACAGGAATGAGAAGAAGAAAGGAAAAAGATGGAGACAAGGTGCAGCTACCTAGAAGTACAGGCAGTTGATTTGCAACACCAGTGCGGACAATTGCGGGAAGAAGTGGATAGTGAATGGGAAGAAAATAGTCGAGTGTCTCAGGAGTGTAGTGACTTAAAGACGGCGTTCCGGGTGCTGTGAGCACAAGGAACTCGAAACGTGTGCTAATCATTCAGCATGCGAGGAAGAGATCGAACGGCTCCAGCACAAGCCACAGAGACAGAGAGGTATTGTCTGTGCTATGGCAGGGGCTGTGGAGGAAGGGAATGCGTTAGACACATGGTGGAAGAAGGCAGAAGAGGAAGTTGTGGAAGGTGAAAGAGAAAGGTGATGGTAGTACAGGGCAAGGAGTAATGTGTCTGGTACAACACACGGAAATGACACCGGAGGCTGAGGGAAACCCGGTCGTGTCGAATTATGGTGAAGTTTATACTCCCTCACAATTAAGGGAAGCAGCAAAGGATTTAGGATCCCTCGGACAGGGAGGAGATGTGGAAGGGCACTTTTTGCACTTATAAAAGATGGCTGCGATGCAGGGTTTCGATGAATCTGAGAAAAAGAGGTGTTTGCTTTTTAGTCTGGATGGGGCGGTTCTGGATGGGCTACCCCAAGATACCAAGTATGCCCGACCCGCGGTAAATTGGGACATTACTAAGTGACACATTGGAGAAGCTTGCGGGTACAGAAGGGGTGATCCATTTAAGATCACGGCACAAACTATGCAGGGGAAGGAGGAACATTCAGAAGTGTTCGTTAGCGGGTTGTGGCCTGTTTATAATGAATCACAAGGAGGAGGGTTGGATCTGAATCAATTGGCAGGAGGCCGTCTCCGCCGATGGTTAAGATATCTTACAGCTCGCACAGAACCCGTTACTAATACAGCCATGTCAGGGTTTGATTTGGGAGACCCAGGCATGACAGAAGCTCAAGTGTTGAGGAAGTTGATTATGTTTTGGGAGGATAAACAGGACAAGCAGGATAGGAACAAGGTAGAAGGGGGGTGGGGGGAAGAAAGGAAAAGTACAGGAGATGAAACACCAGGTAATTCCAGACCCGGCCCCTAAACAGGGCCAGGGGAGACAGTGGAGATATGAAGGAGCAAAGCCGAGGGGGCCACCTGTGGGAAAAATGTGTGTCGGTAACCAATCAGGTAGAGATAGCAGAGAATGCTATAATTGTGGGAAACTCAGCCATATATCACGGGAGTGCTATGCGCAGAGGAATAGGGAAGGACTGAGAAAGAATCCTGGGGGTGGTGGGTTTCAGGATGCAATAGTACGACTGGTCCATGCCTTGGAGAAGGTAGTAAGCCAGGCTGGAGGTAAATGTAATTCCTCAAGGGAGGAGATGGAAGGGAACCTAAACTGGAACCATCCGCACCCTCCGAGCAATGAAGAGGCCGAACCAGCCAACTATCATACCTGTGCTCACTCAGGTATGACAGCCACGGGAGACCGACCGTGGATTTAATAGTAGAAGGAAAGAAAGGGGACTACCTGGTAGATACAGGGGCAGCGCATACCTTGGTCCACGCGAAGGATCTGCAGCGGTCCAATTGGTCTAGCGGCGAACCCTACTTTTTGGAAGGGTTTACGGTAAATACGCTGGCTGGCACGGTATGAAAACCTCTTTGCATACAAGTGGGCCCACTCAAAACAAAGTGGGTATGCATATTAATGAATTGGAATGAGGAGAGAGGAGTATTGGGATCAGACTGTATGGTGCTAAAGCCACTGAGTGCCCTCTTTAGGCGCTAACTGGTGGCGCAGCCCACCGAATTTCTAGGCCACAGTGTTCAAAACTGATCATTAATACCTACTAGTTTTATTGACTACAAAACTATCTGTTGTGTATGTACCTTTAAGAGAATAACTGGTCTCAGACTGCAGTACCGGTAGTGACCACCCCTGTATAAAAGGCGCTAGTGAGCCTCTGTGTTTTCAGTTTCCCTATTGACTTCAATCAGTAAAGACTTCTTTTGTTCAACTCCTGCTGTCCGTGTCTCAATCATTCACGGACAAAATACTATCAAAAGGATTTCCTGTTGAGTTAAGGTAAATAAACTTACATGTATGAACACAGGTGGTCTTGTCTTCAGATAGCTTCGTTCCACTTGGGCAAAAGTAGCCTTCCTCAAAAGAGGTCAACTTCATCCCCTCTTTCACTGTACTGAAAACGAGAATGAACAGTTAGTATTTTAAAGAGTGGCTGATAATGGCCCCCAAAATCTGTAGACCCTTATCCCAGTGATTATGCCAGAATCTTGCCTGCAGGGATCCTCCAGCAGCAACCCTGCCAGATGTTGTGTGTTCGGTGGGGAAGCATGGGACGAGGGCCACTACGGATACATTCCTGCTGCCAGCCTGCCCCGTGCAGCTGAAAAATCCAGCATCTGGCTGCCATGGCGGGCGGGGGGTGGGGGAGAGGTATCCCAAGCCCTGACCACCTCGCCCCCCCCACCACCAGGAGACTCCATAGTGTATCCCCCTTCGCCCCCTGTACAAGGGGACCAATTGAATTTTAAAAAAAGGTCTTTTCTTCAAAAGAAAGAAACACTCGCACTTTATAAAGCGCCGTTCACGACCACCGGACGTCCCAAAGTGCTTTATAGCTAATGAAGTACTTTTTTTTTAAAGTGTAGTCACTGAAGTAATGTAGGAAACGTGGCAGCCAATTTGTGCACAGCAAGCTCCCACAAACAGCAATGTGATAATGACCAGATAATCTGTTTTAGTGATGTTGATTGAGGGATAAATATTGTCCAGGACACCGGGGATAACACCCCTACTCTTCTTCAAAATAGTGCCATGGGATCTTTTACGTCCACCTGATAGAGCAGACGGGGCCTCGGTTTAACGTGTAATCCGAAACACGGCACCTCCGCCAGTGCAGCGCTCCCTCTGTACTGAAGTGTCAGCCTAGATTTTTGCGCTCAAGTCTCTGGAGTGGGACTTGAACCCACAACCTTCTGACTCAGAGGCGAGGGTGCTACTCACTGAGACACGCCTGACACACATCCAGTGTCTTCTCACTATGTGTGCCGGCCATCAGATGGGTACAAGTGGGCCCTACTGGAAGGGTCCAGTTGAGGGGAGTGGCCTGGACACCTCAAGAAAATATCTATTTTTAAGAAGGTGGCAGAGGTTATGGCCCTTACAAGGCCGGTCAGGAGATCTCAGGACTGGTGGGGGCCTCGTGCAGCCCGGAGTTACAGCCGGAGTCTTGCGGAGATCCTGAAGAAATTCAAGGCCATTAAAATATTTTGTATGCTAAAGATAACAGGCTAAAAACTCAAGGTCTTACTGCCGGCTGTTACTGCCCGATTCAGGGGAAAAAAATGGTGGCCACCGCACTTTCGCCTGCTGCCGGTGGATCCCGTGGTGGCCGCCATTTTTGGAAGGTCAGCGTTGCCTGCGCTCACTGAATGTATGGTAATGAGTTGGAGCTTGACGTCAATCGGCGTGCACTGCCGAGTTGATACCCGCTCGTCCATTTTGTATATTGCCGCTCCTCTTGCCGCCCTCTCTAAAGCACGCCCGTGCGTGCAGCCGCTAAAAGCGCTTCAGCAGCGTTAACACCCATGAGGACATTTCAAGTGTCAAATGTAAGACAGCCAGGACTGGCAGGACTTGGCAGATTTTAGACGAGGATGGAGGTTGACAAGTAGAAAACAGCTCAGATGGATGCCGGAACTTCAAAAGCTTCCCTTGCCAAGGTTCTTCCCTTATACTTCAATTTTTTGCCCATCAGAGGGGCAGGGGGGTGGGTTGCATTTTCTGGTGGATTTCTGGGAGGCCTACAGTGTTTGTGGGTCAGTAAATCAATGGGTGAAACCTTAGGGAACAAGCTATCAGTTCACAACTGAACACCTGCACAAAACTGCAAGTCCCTTGGCGGATTCCCAGCAAATAAAAAATCAAATTCCTAAAGAGCCTCAGATTGCCTTGAACTCCATCGCAACATTTGAAGATCATCAATGATAAGATCGCTTTTATCTTTATGATAGCATCACCAGAACATCACCCCCTGGCAAATCTGGACAAAACTGTTTAAGACTTTAAGGAATTATAATTAACTTATTCAAAATTCCATAACCAATTATTTAATGAAATCCTTATTTTGTGTCGAGTATTCAAGACCCACTAAAAGCTGGCACAATTACTACACATTTAAACACTTTCAAGAGTAACCATTGTGGAAAGATTAGTGTTGCAGAAAACGCAGATGCATTCATTTCATGAAATATTAAAAAATCAACAAACATAGTTCATAATCGGGTGGCAGGTAATATTGTTGTAGCATGTATTGCAACTGTTCCGTACATGGCCTACAGGTTCACTCCTTTCTTCCCCTTTCTCCTTCACTGCAAGCGGGAGACAGATGCGACCTTTGGCCTTCAGCTGAGCTTAGCGCTGGAAAGAGTACTTTACACCACAAAATCTCCACACTGCTGATGCTATGTAGCAGGCAACACCAAAGGACTGGTGCTGCCTGCACTCTCCCAGCAGGCGGCCGTCAGCTTTAGCCGGCGCCGTTACCGACAGGTTTCCAGCATACTAGAATTTTTAGCCCCACATTTAAAAAAAATCGATCTTAAACCTAGTTGGGTTGCATTGCTGGTACAAGGCAATGAACATTTGTTTGTCAACCATTATTTCGAACATAACAGGGGAAAAATTTCGGTTGCTTTGCGCCTCCCATTAGCGTCCTAAGAGGGCGCTAACGGGGCGCAAAGCCACGAGCGCCTGGGCGCAGCAATGTTTGCGCCACTCGTGAAATTGACCAGACATTTTGTGGCGGCGCTAAACACTACCACCACAATCTCCTGCGCCCGCAGATTGTGACGTCAGTCGAGTGTGCAACACCCCGGACTGGATATTGAGTGGCGCCCCCTGCCTTACCACCTGCCGCTAGCAACGACAGGTTGAGGGGAACATTTTACAGTAGGGAAGGGACTGGGGGAGCGCTATTTAAAGGCGACCGCTGCCTGCTTTTTTTTGTCGGCGACATTTTTGCACCACGCATTCTGAGAGAGAGAGTGAAACTTCTGGAGAGATTCAACGCTGTGTGAAGGAGTTTTGGGTACTGAGCAGCACTTTGCAGGTTCAATTTCATTTGACCTTCCTTGCATCGATTTAGAAGAGACTGTGGGGGCTGCACTCTGAGCTCTTTCCCTGGGGCTCTCCATTGTTCTTTCCAGCAAATTTGATGTACAGGTCTCTCCAGGCCGAGATTCAAGGTTGCAATGAGTAGGGTGTGGCTGGAGAGCAAGATCGACCCTCCCCTTTAAGAACTGGCTGTGCCATTGTGTCTGTGTTCCATTGCTGACTGACATCACATGAGCTTCACCAGTGCTCTGAGGTAGCGCCTCGCTCCTCGGCCTTTGCGCCTTAAGAGACGTGTGTAGCGCCTGATTTAGCACTCCAATCAATTCCAGGGGCAATAAAAGCCAAGTTTGCAGTTGGAGGCGATAATTAGCCCCTATGACTGTATTTAAAAAGGCTGCCCCTAAATCATACCAGACAGAATACTACATTATTTTTATTTATAATTGTATTGTAACTTTGTAACAACCTATAGTCAAATTTAATATAAGCCCAGACATAGGAGTCAATTCTAATTCCATGCACGTTTCCCAATATTTATTTCCAAAGGGAGAGATGTAAAATGGGCTGCCGACTCGCTATCACCCATTTCACACTATGGCACGAAGTCAAGATCTAGCCTCTCATGTGCAGGAAAATGTCAGCGCTCTTGATGATGAAACACAGCCCCTTGTGGATTTTACACACACGCAAGGAGAGAAAGAACTTGCATTTATATACTACCTTTCACTTCCTCAGATAGCCAAATTGCTTTAGAGCCAAAACTTACAGTCACTGTTATTTTGTAGGCAAATAAAGCAGGCAATTTGCACATAGGAAGGTCTCACAAACAACGAGGAGATAAGTCGCTCGACAGTCTGTGTTTGTGATGGCATTAGTTGAGGGATGAATTTCGACCAGGTCATGACCTGAATAGGGATCTATTGGGAGTGAAATTCATTATCGCCCAGGAATGGGCGCCAACTTCTGAAAAGTTTGAGATTTAGCGCCAGACGCCAATGAATCTCGCTGCACACAAAACGTTAATCGCTCAAAGGATGGGAGCGCTTAACCAAGTGCTAATGACCTAGCTCAGTGGCGTTACACTCAAAGCGCTAAGCAATTTCAGGTGCAGTCTAATCGCTAGTCAGCATTGCCACAGGCTCTTTCCAGTTCTTAAAGGGAAGCTTCAATCATGCTGCAGAACCTCATTCTCAGCATTGCCACTTCTGCAGCTGTCATCAAGCATCAGAAGGCCAAGGAGAAGGAACCGGACCACTGAAGGAATTGTCATTATGGCAGACCAACGGCCCAGGGAGAGAGCTCGCAGATTCTGCGACCAGGCATTGGAGGCGCTGGTCTTCGCTGTGGAGAGACTGAGGGTGGTTCTGTACCCGGCAAGTTGCAGGAGGCCCTCGCCGCAAGTCTTCCACGCCATGTGGAGGGAGGTAGCCCAGCAGGTCCAGGGCAGCACTGTGGTCCCCAGGACCCACACACAGTGCAGGAAGAAATTTAACTACCTCACTCGGGTGGTCAGGGTGAGTTAATGCTTCAACAAATGCTGCATACCATCATCTGAACCATAATCTTCACACACTGCCCAAAGCACCAAACCCCCAGCACTTGCCCACCAACAATCTCCACCTACCAACACCCACACCAACATCTCACACATTGCACACAATGACAGCTATTCAACTATGGCAGGTACATCTCCCAAACACATTGCTCCACACTCACTCACATACTTTCCTCTCTCTTGCAGGCCAAGGTCACTCACAACAGGAGGGAGCAGGAGCGCACAGGCGGGCGACAACCTGACTCCTCCAGCTCAGAAAGTGGTTGGGTAAGAATGCTGAAAATCATTGGGTACCAGGTGGTAAGTGCCGTGGCCACCGGCATCGTTGACCCCCTTGGGGACAACAACGGTATGTTCATCCCTACTCCTTCTTCTCACATTTCACTTCTCCCGCACCCCACAAGCCTTTCCCACTTTCCAGCTAATCATGCTGTATGCATGCATTTCTTCCTTCCATGGCCCTCTCCCCTCACCTTAAGCTGACTCTTCTGTATTTATGCTTTCAGATAATGAGCAAGCAGCTGAGCAGCCTGTCCCTGAGGCTACAATAGAGATCGAGGCGGGGGAAGAGGAGGACGAAGAACACACCGCATCACTGCATGTCTCACCCACAGGCACCAGCGCAGATACTGGCACTACGCATTCTTTAGAGGCTAGTATAGTAGTGGGATCTGCACAGGGTGATGCACCAGGGCCGCGCACACCATGGAGCCGATCAGTCGCAGTCTGCAAAGGATGGTGGACTCCCAGAGAGACCGTGGTGACCTAGACCTCATGCCGCATGTGATGGGCGATGTCGCAGCTTCCGTTGCAGCACAGGCGGAAGCAACACAGCGTCTTAGTGCTGTAATGCAGTCTATGCTTGGTGCCATCCATTCTCAGACTGCTCTCATGCAGTCTCAACTTGATGCCACGCAAGCTCTGACTGCTGCCATCATGGCTGGGTCGACCACCATCCACCGGGGCTTTCACGGTGTCGCAGCAGGCCAGAAATCTGTGCTCCAGCAGATTGGTAGTGATGCTGAGGTGCTGCCCCAGGGGAGTGCCAGTGGGCCAGTGGAGCAGGAACCTGCTGTCCTCTCTCAAGATGACAGCATTCCTGCTCCCACCACTGGCACTCCGCCATTGCCCTTGTCACTGCCTGTCATCCAGCCAGCCCAGACTGCTGTCGCCCATACTGAGGTGGTGCAGTCTACAGCCGGGCCTTCCAGGCCCAGAGCTGGCCGACGACCTCCTGCAAGACCATCTGAAGTCTCCTGCACGGACACTCAGCAGCCTTCCACCTGCCACTGGGCCAAAACTTCGTAGGAGCACGAGAGTAGGCAAAGGCACTGTAACAAGGGGCACTACGGGATTGCACAAGGGCTAATGGTTAATATTGTTATTGCAAATATGTGTTCACTGATTATTGATAAATGTATTAATTAGCTTTGGATGATTTTGTGGTGTCTCTCATTTCAGCTTTGCGCTGTGGTATGGCCTGTGACAGGGATGGAATGATGGGGATGTGGTGAGCAAAGGGGATCTGGGGTTTAATTTATTGGAATCGCAGTCTGATGAGGCGGTCACGGACGCCCTTCCAGAAGGCCGATTGATGGCTGCTTCCTCCCTCGCTCCTCTTCCTCCTCATCATCGTTCTCCTCTCCCTCCTCCTGAGGTGGTCCCACAATCCCTGGTGGAAAGGGCTGGACCCTCATGATGGCCAGATTGTGGAGCATGCAGCAGACTACGGCGAAATGGGACACCTGCTCCGGCCAGTACCGGAGGGCTCCTCCCGAGCGGTCAAGGCAGTGGAACTATTGCTTGAGCACTCTGATGGTGTGCTCGATGATGTTCCTGGTGGCAGCATGGCTCTCATTATATGAGTGCTGAGCAGGAAAGCTGGGGTTGCAGAGGGGAGTCAATAGCCAGGTGAAGGGGGGTTGGCCCTTGTCTCCGACCAGCCTGCCGCGATTTTCATGTGACGGCTGGAAGAGTGCTGGCACACCGGTCTGGCGTAGGATGAAGGTATCGTGGCTGCTGCCAGGATAGCGGACATTCATATTGAGGATTCGCTGTCTGTGGTCACACACCAACTGCACATTAAGTGAGTGGTAGCCTTTGTTGTTATGGAAGACCTCAGGATTGTTATGCGGTGCACGCAAAGCCTCATGGGTGCAGTCAATGAGGCCCTGCACCATGGGGAAGCCCGTTATCTGGGCAAAGCCACATGCACGTTCGTCCTGCTTCTGTCTAGTGATAGGAAAGGAAATGTAGTCCCTTCTCCTACTGTAGAGAGCCTCTGTGACCTCCTGGATGCAGCGATGGATGGCGAACTGTGGGATGTTCGCTATATCTCCTATTGCAGACTGGAAGGAACTGCTGGCGAAGAAATTGAGGGCGACGGTGCCACTGAGAGAGCTGTGGTCGACCTGATCTGATGCTCAATTGCAGGGGGTTGCAGAGTTCGGTGACCACATCCTTGCTGAAGCGGAGCCTTCTACTACACTGCTCCTCACTTAATTGGAGGTAGGAGAAGTGTGCTCGGAATACCGCGAAGGGTAAGGCCTCCTGTTGAGAGCCCCGATGGCGTCCTCCTCCCTCTGGTCACATCTTGCAATCTTTCTCGTTCCCTGCGCTCCCTCCGCAGTAGATCCTGGAGGGCAAGGTCGGCTGCCAGTACAGCCCTCATTAAGGTAATGATATGTAACACTTTGAAATTTTGTCAGAATAAATGTAACAAATGTTCAGTAGCCGCAACACTCCTGATACTAAAGAACCTTTAAATGACTGCAGTAAACTCTTCCACAACGTAAATGGACAAGGGAGCTGTGAAACAGCACTAACCTGACAGCTGCAACTCATCCTTTTAAATAGTGCCCCTGGAGCTGCCATCCGCCTGCCTCATTCCTCCTCTTCCTATCATTGTCAGAGCGAGGCGCTAAGACAGGGGGCGATAATCAATTTGGCAGATCGGGCACTGAGTGAGCGTTGCACGCTCACTGACGTCACAATCTGCATGGCGCTAAAGCCCCATGTGCTAATTGTTAGCGGCGGCGCTAAGCATTGAATGGATTTGGCGTGCGGTGCTGGATTCACCTCGCCCCAGCTATACTTCATTAGCGCCCCCACCAGGCACTAACAGGAAGCGTTAACCAACCGAATTTCTCCCCCAAAATCTCCACCTGAACAGGCAGACGGGGCCTCAGTTTAACACCTCATCTGAAAGACTACACCTCCAAAAATGTAGCATTCCTGCAGTGCTGCATTGAAGCCTCACCCTAGATTATGTACACAAGTCCTGTAGTGGGTCTTCAACCCAAAACCTTGGAGCTGAGTCGACACAATGATGTGATGTTGAATTTGTACAAGACATTGGTTAGCTTACAGTTGAGTATTGCATGTAGTTCTGGTCACCCATTATAAGAAAGGAAAGATTACAATAAAGATTCACTTGGCTGATAGAAGGAATGGAAGGTTATGAAAAAGGTTTAAAAATTGGGTCTTTTTTCATTGGAACAGAGAAGGTTGGGTGGGTGGGAGGATTCCGAATGGAGGATGTCAAAATGATGGTGTGAATTTTATCCCAACATTCCCAGCAGCAACTGAGTGTTGGGTGGGAGTGTGGCCTTTAAAATGGAGCATTCAGCCTTTCCACCCGATTCCCAGTGGAATCCCGCTGGCCACCATGTTAATTGCTCAGTACAGTTCAGTAGCTGAGGCTCTCACTGGAAGCAGGCCGCAGCCTCATACATTTATGCTAATTGGGCTCCCAATACGTCAATGGGGCCCTGATTGGAGTTTAAGTCGTGCCTGAGTGGGGAAGTCACCACAACTTTCCGGCCATGCTGAAGCAGTTGTCAGAAGGAGGAAGAGGCTCTCCAAGGAAAGTTGAAATCTTTCCTTTATTGGGCCAGAAGGGGCAGGAGTGCTCCCCCGCGGGCTCCCCCGCCCTGGACTCCACCCTCACCCCTCGCTCCCAAGAGTTCATCCTGAAACCGCCTCCCTGCGACTTACCTGCTTGTCCCCATGCTTTCCTTTGCTCCAAGCCTGTGTCCTCTGTCCGCCCGAACTTCTCCCACCCGCCGGCCAGTTGTAGCTTTCCGCCTGTTTCAGGCTGATCAGTGGCTGCGTGCTGGTCAGGCCCAGGAGTTAAAATACCCTGGGCCGGAAATCTGGGCCAGGAACTTGCTCCATCACCCCACACCCAACCTGAATCCCGCGCAGGATTAAAATCAACCCCTATGTCTCTGCATATTTTAAATTGGATTATAGGTTTTTATTAAATTATAATGCAAATCAATATAGAATATCTACATGAAATTTATAATAAAGTAAGATTTGACTGTTTCCTAGACTTAGAGTCCTTACCACATCCGTCTACAGAAGATCTCCAGTCAACACATGCATTTTCTCTACAGCTGTCAGCAGCAGCTTTTACGTTGCTGCAGTCAAGTTCTGTGGAATTGGTTTCACAATGGTCATCGATACAGCTTTTATGGTAAGGCTTAAGCTGAGTACTGCTGCAGTTTTCAAATGGTCTGTAAGGAGGGGAAAACACAAATATCACTAAAGGAAAGCCTCACTACCTTATCCAACACCTTATTAAATTTCAAACTATATTTTTTGTAAATTTTAAGCATCATCTATGTGATGCCTAAAACAGCAGTTTATTTGGTTAGATCTAATGTTAAATAAAATGACATTGTTCCAAATTATTTATGATCAAAACAGTAGTCGAGCGAAATCTACCTTCAGATTTTAGATAATATCAATTTATTGATATCTTATTAAATAGCTTACAGATGTGTGTGCAGTTGCAAGTTAATATATTACCAGTGAATCTCCCATTGTGCTTCTCATTCCAAGGATGGGGAAGTGGTGTCTGTGGAGCAGATTGGCAAGGGAAGGACACGAGGTTGAGCTGGCAAAGGAAAGGGTTAGAAGCCGGGAAGATAGCCCCAGAAATTCGGGTCTCCACGGGTGAGTACGTACGGGGCACTCACCCGTAGGCCCAATGGAAGTGCCGGTTTCCTGCATGCACTGCGCATGCGCGGGAAACCGTCACTTTCGTTCCCCTGAACGAAGGGGTTCAGAGTTCGAATGCGTGCGCTGGAGAGGCTGCGCATTCACATCGAACTTTGTTTTTTTTGATAGGTTTTCCCGGGAGGGTAAGTCTGCAGAAGTTACACATTTAAAAAGCAGGCGTAAGGCCTGCTTTTTACAAGGTAAGTGGTGAATTCATTAAAATTAAAACATTTTTTCCACAGGTTTATCATTTTTAAATACTTTAAAGCAAGGTAAGTTTATTTTTAGTCCCATTAGAAAATAACATTATTTTTTTCAAAAATTTAAATTATTGTTTAAAATAGTTATTTCATGTAATTTATAGTTTATTTAAAAAATGTGATTTAAAAAAAAAAATTATTTGTAGTTTTGCTGATGTTTTGGGGCCTGTAGTATTTCTAAGTTTTGACAGCTCTTCCTGTCAAACTTATGAATGGGCCTTTCCCTGCTCCGATTGGCTCCCCATGGCCCACGTGATCCCAGGGGACGCATTGAACTAACTGCGCCCTTGGGATACGCAAGCACTGCGCGCCGGCAGTTGGAGCAGGCCCAGGATCGGAATTCCACGGGGGCCCTCAGCTCAACGCAAGGTAAGTGCAGGTTGGGGGCTTACACCCGCAGGAAGCCCCCGACCCAAATTTCTGGGCCAATGTGTCCTGGCGAGCAGGGAAGAGTCCAGTCTCTGAATACTGGGTTGACATTCAGCCAAATACTCGCATCTGATGGGAGCCGAGTTCTCCCCCCACCCCGCCCCACATCGCCCCCCCTCCCCCTCCCCAACCCCCGTAGTGGCTGCTATGAAGGCAAATGTAGTAGCTATTTTATGTCAGCAATACGCAACAGACAGCAATGAGATGAATGAATGGTTAACGGTGGTAAAATTATTTACAATCAGTATTTCCCCACAATGGCATTGTGAGATTGGAAACCACCATCTGGGGAAATCTCGAGGCCCAAGATTATACCTAATGCATTAGCCCTCAAAATGACCTTTTAAATGGATGGGAATAATTCCACAAGTGGACACTTGTAGTGAGAACTGGTGCTCGGAGAGCGCGCAGGTTAAATTAATGCACGGAAATCACAGGCTGGGGGTCCCAAGACTTCCCCCTGCACTTTCTGTGAGCTCTGCTCCCCACAGAAGGCGCCCAGTCAAAGAATCAATCCATGTATATATGTGTATGTATGTATATATATGTATGTACACACACACACACATATACAGGAAACTCTCTGATATCCGGCACTGACGGGACCGAGCTGGTGCCGTAACATCAAAAGTGCCGGACATACCAAAGTTAATGTTTAAACATACGGAACTGAGAAGCTCCATGTGAATCAACAAACCCTGTTGCTTAGCAACAGCTTCAAAACAGTCGGCTGCAGCTGCAAGCGTCTGTAGCTGAAGCTGCTGCTATAGCTATAAACCTTGCAGTGCTTGACTGGGGAAAAAAAAGCAACGAGAATTAAAAAAACATATAGAAAACGGCTCCTGATTTTTGCCGTTAGATCGAGTATTCCGGACATATAACCTCCGGATAAACCAAAGTTTCCTGTATATATATATAATACACGCACACATATACACACATACAAAGACTTTCGAAACTGATTTTGAAAGAAATTAAATGACAATTTAAAGCTTTACATACTCTTGTGAAATGATGTCACATACAGATGAGGTGGGAGAGCATGGCAGGGGAGTGGGTTCAATAGTACAAGGCTGATTTTGAGGAGCTGATTTACAATATGGCTTATTGGGGACATCAACCTTCCAATCAAATGCAGTTTTGTGGCAGCAATCAGGAGGCTCTATTGTCCCATTTGGTCTCATGCAATCATCATCAGGAACATCTGTGCAAGAGCCTAAGAGAAAGAAAAGAACAATCTTTGTCCTTATTGCACGACAAACATCAAATCGCCAGCAGTTTTACCTCTGCAATGAAACATAAAAGGGGCACGCAACAAAATATGAAAACATGAAACCACATACCACACTGTCCTTGGGTATTATTGAAGAAAAATCTTTCTGCCACTCTATTTTAAAACTGTTCAGAGCAGCAGTGATTGTTGTTTTAATGTCAGTAAAATAAATACGCACACTCCTGGTGTTCAGTTCAGTAATGCTTATTTCATCTGTGATGTAGGGAACAAGTTTTTGATTTCCATTAACCGTTAACTATAAGATTGAAAACATAAATTTATTCAAACCATCAATGCCACAAACCAGCAACAGCCTCATAATCTTTGGAGATTATTGTGGACATTGTTAACTATGAGATGGCTATCTCTGTTCAAATGCACCTAATGGGATATATATATCATTTCTATTCTCTCCCCTACCCACTCCAAAAGCACTGACTCATTTTGAGATGCAATCCCATTGGTGCCTGTAGCCCTCTAATATAAGTAGCCATCTTCGTGTGTAATCTCAGTGCTATTATCAGGAGCTGATTCAATCGCGGTCGAGGGAGCCATTGTAGGGGAGGGAGCATTTTACTTTTCCCCTTATCATTTTATCCACAGTGATTACAGTGAGCAGAAAACCTGGCTGATTTTTCCCCATCCCTATCCCAGAGATATGTAATCCAATTGTTGTGGCCCCATCAGTCTAGCTAGCTCAGCACAGACCAGTAACTGCCTAGACTGTGCAGTTTATTATCAGACCGCACAATGCATTTGGATTCAATTAGTTATTGCCCTTTAAATGTTTTATTGATATATCGAACTAGTCAATCATTTGGCCAATTAAATTGAGGTAAGCAAGATGTTGGGCAGTAATACAAAAAATAGTCAGAATACTTACCGCATAGTTATTATTAGTTGAAATTGTGATCTCATGTCATTTGTAAAAAATGATTAGCCCTTTTGGACAAGAATAGGGTACAGAAGGAAAGCAGAAGTAATTATCTACTAGAACGCTGAAATTGTATTTTGGATCTCGTTCTTCCACAAGAACGTACGTGCAATTCTTGAAGAAATTATACACTAGCCCATTGAAGGTAATATAGTGTGGGTCTCCCCATACGCTACATTCACCTAAAAAAGTAAGCAAAATACGGTTTGCATGTTTTTTTGTGATGAGGGAAACAAAACAATGAGTGTTAATGCGACTAATAATTTCTAATGATATAGTCATTAGAACAGGCGAAAGATACTAACATCCACATTCCCAAGACTGACAGCCACATTCATTTATTACTTCGATGGGCTTTAAATTATTAGGACATTCAGGCTTTTCTTGTTTGCAGACTTTTAGTGTAACAGTATTTCCATTCACACATTCTTTAATAGAACAGTCTTCTGTCCATGTTCCAGTGCACTAGGGTTAAAGGAAAGTTCATTAGATCAGTAACCATGTGGATTGCTTTAATAGTACTCATGTAACTCATGTCAATTTAATACAATAATGTCTCAGAACTTTGCTAACAATGAAATAATTCCACCGCACTCAAGGGCCACCTTTTACATTGATTTTAGCATTTGGGATTTTCACCCACTTCACCTGAATCCAAGGACCAATTCCTTGGTTGTCACAAAAAGTGGCAGTAATCATAGCACTCCCTTGCAACTCGAGTGGCCTGCCAACTCAGTCAGATGTGACAGGGTCACTTAATTTACATAATCTCAATACACTCTCTGCGCATTTGCTACAACAACAGCTACTGTATAATGGAACCTGATTATTGTGAAAGGATGATGTCTACAAGAACTGGCAGAACCACGTTCTTCACTGAAAGGAAGCCTGGACATGCTGCTGCAGGAGGTGCAGCAAGGAAGCTGGATACTTTACAGGCTGAGGAGAAACCTCTTACCTAACCAAAGTTTAGCAAACATGGTAGGGAGGTAGCCAGCCATCTAATCGCAGACTTCCATGTCTATAGCTCATGGGAGCAAGTGGAGAAAGAGGTTCACTGGATTCAGGAAGATTGCCTAACTGTCAGCAGCAGCTTTTACGTCCTGACACCTGCACAAGCTGTAACAAGACACCCATGATAAGGAGTCTCATTCCACCGCACTCCAGAGCTAGTTTGGACATTAATATCTGATGTATACCGTACAAGTTTGAAGTCCATGTGATGCCTTAACTGCTTTGCATCATTGCCAAGCTTGTAGGCCCCGAAATTCCTGAGAGCCCTCTCTGCTGACGCAAGTGCAGAACAAATCTCCTTTCCTGCCATTCCCCAAGACACAGATCATGTCCCAAATGGCAGCGCCAGGGTCATTTACATGGTCAGGGTGAACGCATTGCATCTGCAAAAACGCCAACCCCAAAGTGCCAGTCAGGATGTTGGCGCAGATCCATGCCACTCCTACAGCAGAGAGGAGGCCCAGCAAGGATCCAGCAGAATAACTGCTCTCAATGGAGTGAACAGACCTATCAAAGGTTCGGGTCTTCCTCAGCAGGACTTATGCCAAATCTCAGATACCGTGAGTTTCTGTGAGGCCTAATAGGGCAGAATGGGTGAAATTTCCAGGGACAGCACAGCAACACCCAATGACACATCCCCTTGTTGCAAGGTGGGTGGATGGATGGAAGGTCTGCCCATGGCCTGCATTGGAATTTAAAGGCCCAATGTAAACGGGATAGAACCCCAGATAAACCAGGTTCCAACCCAAATTCCTGCCAGGCCCTAAGCAGGAATCTTCCTTTCCATCCCCTTGGAGCCCAGGAATTTCAGGGCCATAGTGTAGATGCATCCTGAAATTCAATACAAGAGCATTTTTTGTTATCACAATAGGTGAGCAGGTAATGACACTACCAACGTTTGGTCAACTAAGTCCCAAGTTTCCTGCACAGATTTTGGAAGCACTCAGAACTGTCATTTTGGTGACCATTAAGTGAATAGCCCTCTGTAGATAGCACTCCAAACAACATTAACCAGCAAAAATATTACAACCAACTCAAAGGGCAGTGGTTCAATAACAAAATAAACTTAATGGAGTTGGATGTTGAGGAAAGTATTTTTGAATGGAAACCAACAGCTGATGAAGGCTCATTGATGATATAGCACAATGGCCCTTTTTAACAGCAGAACAACATAAAGAGCAGGAGAAAAGCAATGTATGAGCAACCGCTTGCTGAAGCTTTTAAATAGTGTAAGAGGAGAGCAATTGACTAAAAGAGTGAGGAGAGAGGTTAAGAAAAATGTCTTTATGCAGAGAGCTTTTATTGAGGTAGAGGCCATTACATATTTCTACAGAAAGAGTAGATAAAGATTTAAAGCAGAGAAAGGTACAGGACTATGGGGAGAGCCAGCACAGACATGTTTTGTCATTTTAAACAGATTCAATCACGGTCAGAAAGGGAATTGGAAGTGATATGGGTAAGACCGTCTCCCATGGGTTACATAAAGAGCTGGAGAAAAGCAATGCATGATCATCCCTACATTGAAGCTTGGACGAGTTGATATGTGGAGGGAAACAATTCAAGTAAAAAATAAACTCCTACAAACTGCTGTGAAGTAACGTTTTTGTTGAGCAGGTGGAATATTTATTCCCTCTGGGAGAGTATTCAAGTACAAAAACTAGTCTACGAATCAAACCTGTAAACTCTGCTTATGCAAAACACTTTGCATTCTGGTCTATTATGACATGCATTTTATACAAAAACTTACCCCTTTAGATTCAGTCATGTTGCAATGGCATCTGGGTGTGGGTGTGGGTGTGGGGGTTGGTGTGGGGGTGGGGGTGGGGGTGGAGGTGGGTGTGGGTGTGGGAGTGGGTGTGGGAGTGGGTGTGGGGGTGGGTGTGGGGGTGGGTGATTGTGGAGGTGGAGGTGGGTGTGGGTGTGGGGGAAGGGGTGGGGGTGGGGGTGGGTGTGGGAGTGGGTGTGGGGGTGGGTGTGGGGGTTGGTGTGGGGGTGGGTGATTGTGGAGGTGGAGGTGGGTGTGGGTGTGGGAGTGGGTGTGGGGGAGGGTGTGGAGGTGGGTGTGGGTGTGGGGGTGGTTGTGGATGTGGAGGTGGGTGTGGGTGTGGGGGTGGTTGTTGGCGCTGGTGTGGGGGTGGGGGTGTGGGCGGATGTGGAGGTTGTGGGTGTGGGAGTGGGTGTGGGGGTGGAGGTGGGCGTGGATGTGGGGGTGGAGGTGGGTGTGGGGGTGGGGGTGGGTGTAGAGGTGGGTGTGGGGGTGGGTGTGGGGGTGGGTGTGGGGGTAGATGTGGATGTGGGGGTGGGGGTGGGTGTGGGGGTAGATGTGGATGTGGGGGTGGGTGTGGTGGTAGGGGTGTGCGGGTGGGTTTGGGGGTGGGGGTGGGTGTGGGGGTGGGTGTGGGTGTGGGGGTGGTGGTGGGTGTGGGGGTGGGTGTAGGGGTGGGGGTGGGGGTGGTGGTTGGAGATGTTGTAGATGACGTGGTTGGAGATGTTGTCGATGTCGTGGTTGGAGATGTTGTCGATGTCGTGGTTGGAGATGCTGTAGATGTCGTGGTTGGAGATGCTGTAGATGTCGTGGTTGGAGATGTTGTAGATGCCGTGGTTGGAGATGTTGTAGATGTCGTGGTTGGAGATGTTGTAGATGTCGTGGTTGGAGATGTTGTCGATGTTGTGGTCGGAGATGTTGTAGATGGCGTGGCTGGAGATGTTGTAGATGGTGTGGTTGGAGATGTTGTAGATGGCGTGGTTGGAGATGCTGTAGATGTCGTGGTTGGAGATGTTGTAGATGGTGTGGTTGGAGATGTTGTAGATGGCGTGGTTGGAGATGTTGTAGATGTCGTGGTTGGAGATGTTGTAGATGGTGTGGTTGGAGATGTTGTAGATGGTGTGGTTGGAGATGCTGTAGATGTCGTGGTTGGAGATGCTGTAGATGTCGTGGTTGGAGATGTTGTAGATGGTGTGGTTGGAGATGCTGTAGATGTCGTGGTTGGAGATTTTGTAGATGGTGTGGTTGGAGATGTTGTAGATGGCGTGGTTGGAGATGCTGTAGATGTCGTGGTTGGAGATGTTGTAGATGGCGTGGTTGGAGATGTTGTAGATGGTGTGGTTGGAGATGTTGTAGATGTCGTGGTTGGAGATGTTGTAGATGTCGTGGTTGTAGATGTTGTAGATGGCGTGGTTGGAGATGTTGTAGATGGTGTGGTTGGAGATGTTGTAGATGTCGTGGTTGGAGATGTTGTAGATGGCGTGGTTGGAGATGTTGTAGATGGTGTGGTTGGAGATGTTGTAGATGGCATGGTTGGAGATGTTGTCGATGTCGTGGTTGGAGATGTTGTCGATGTCGTGGTTGGAGATGCTGTAGATGTCGTGGTTGGAGATGTTGTAGATGTCGTGGTTGTAGATGTTGTAGATGTCGTGGTTGGAGATGTTGTCGATGTTGTGGTCGGAGATGTTGTAGATGTTGTAGATGTCGTGGTTGTCGTGGTTGGAGATGTTGGGCAGGATTTTCATTGGGCCGTGGAGGCAGGATTGGAGTCATGTGGGGAGTTAAAATCTTGAAATCGGGGGCACAAACCCATCCCGCCCCCAACCCGCCTCCATGCCAGTTTCAAAGGAGGTGGATACCCGACCTGTGCTGGGACCCGCCTCCCCGAGGCGGGAAGGGGATTAGTGCCAATGAACTGCCTGTTAACAGGTAGTTAACAGGTAGTTTTTAGCATAATCCTTATTTTTATCCCTGAAGTGTGGGATTCCCGACGGCTCCAAACCACACCAAGTTAGCGAGGTGGACCGTCGGGAGGAAGGGCTTGGAGGGTTCGAGATGTCCGGTGTTCAGGTGAGTGATGGGTGCATGAGTGCAGAGGCAAGTGTGTTTGGTGTGTGTAAAGTGTTTAAAGAAGTTTAATTACCTTTATTTACCTTTACAGCCTTCCTTCTTCCAGGTCTCGGGAGTCCCTCACCTCACCGGCACAGAAAGCAGAATGGCCGTGAGCTGTCAAAAGTTGCAGCATTCAGCTTCCTGTTCTGGAGAGATCTCTAAATCAGCCTGAGAGGAAGGAAGTACAGATTGGAGTACAGATTGTCAGTGTTTCACAGCTTCAATCAGCATTGTAACGCTGATATTTCATCTGTCAAAAGGTCTTGACAGATGAAATGTCAATCTGTGACATCACCTGTTGCCGAGTGGCCCTTAATTGGCCTGCTGAGCCCACTGGGTGGGCTCAACAAGGTCAATCAAGTGAAAATCACGTGGGTTGGCCACAACTCGATGTCGGTGGGACTACAACCCCGAAAGTTGTAGTCCCCCATCCTCAATGAAAATCCAGCCCGTTGTCTCTGTCGTGGTTGTAGAGGTCGTAGTTGTTGGACTTGTCACACTTGTACTTTCTAAGAAAGAAAAATCATTTTAGATCATTAAATCAGCAGAAAACTTTTTGATTTTGAGTATCAATCATATTAAGCAACTAAATTACGATAAAATTACACTAACACTACCATTACCATCAAGAGTATCTGTCCTTGCCTTAAGATCTAAGTCAGCTTTCTGTATTCCACCCAGGAGTTATCATATCTGGTAATTGCTTTTAGCTGCTGTCTTTGAAAACCATAGCGCATCATATCAGAGCTCATTCTAAGTAACAGATATCAACCAAATTCATTTTATCCAAGTTAAACAACCACATAAGAAAGTTATATAATAATAATTATATATTAGCTCCAGGGATGTGGATCTCAGTATTCCCTGAGAAAGTGGTAGTGGGCCTTCTTCTAATTGTGCTTAATTAATTAATTGTATAATTAAGTGGTTTGCCAGATCATTCAGAGGTCATTAAGAACCATGTAGTGTGGACTAGAGCAGGCCAGATGGGGTAGGGGTAGCAGGTTACCTTCCCTCAAGGACATTGGTGAACCTTTTTTTGACAACAATCCAGCAGCTTTCATGGTCCTTTTTCTGGTGCTAGCCCAATTGGCAGAGCTTTGGATTTACAACCTCTCAGCTGCCAGCCCATACCATAAACATTACACTGCTGTACATATCTTTTATTTCTTGAGTAGACAATGAAAAAAACGCAACCCCAAGAACTAAGCTAAACTAAGTTTTAAAAACACATAGTATTTCTTCTTTCTTTAAAGAATATCAAACTGACTGGTGTTTCTCTGAGATTTCACACGGTTTCCTCTCAGAACTTTCCAACCCCACTTTATATTCTGGAAAAAAGTTATCACGACAACTGGAATTTGTATATCTGACCTCTTCAAAAAGGAACTGTCAGTCACACATAAATGGAATTAATCACACAGCATTATTTAAGTTTGAATTATATATTTCTTAAATTTGTATTTGAAAAATCATGTAAAACTGTATTGAACATGCCCAACATATCACTCTGGCTTCAGCTGGCTGATAACATCCACTTGCAGTGTGACTGTGTTTAAAGGGGCAGCTACCAAACCAACACTAAGCAAACACTAAAGAACATCTTGGTCACAGCAGGAAGCACGCATTAACTATTACTGAGGTAGGAAAACATTTGGGGGTGATTTTCAACTGCCAGCTGCCGGTGCCTTGCCTGAAAAATGGGTGGCTACTGTTGAAGATCGGGGGAGGGGAGGGGGCACCTCGGCTGCCCAATTCATGCTCACATGGTGCAATTTTCAAGTGGGCCAAGTAAATGGGCGAGCAGCACACCCACCTGTTTCAGTAATGAGGCTGCTTAAATATGCAAATCAGAGACCGACAGAAACTGCAGGACCCTGTTTGCAACCTTCAGATACAAATGGGTGGAACATGCACTCGTCCTGAAAGGCCAAGCAGAAAGTTCTGGTGGAAAAGGATCTGTGCTCAATTTTCATGTCTATAGCATGCTGTTTTCAGGCTCTATATGAGTGCTAAGTGCAGGAAAATCGCCCCTCATATATTTTAAGGTGTAATTAGGCTTTGGCCAGTTGTAAAGGCCACCAATGCTTTTTTTCAGCCCACTTGGGAAATACCAGATTAAATGATTTGGACACAATAGACATATTTTCTGCCCCCTCTCCCCCCCACCTCCCCAGCCCATTAAATGTCTGTGTGATGAGCCCACCTCATCGAGAAATTCACTATATACACGTCAACACAAACAACGATAAATAACACTGACATTTATTTCTAATCATAGCCCTAAATTATTGTATCACACAGACATATGTTATTTACCTGTTGTGGTGGCAGTTGTTGTTGTAGATATTGTAGAGGTTGTTGTAGGTTCTAAAGATGAAGATAGATTAGAATTACTTCAAACATCACATTATGGTTTGTCCTACCTTTCCTACGAGGGGGAACCAAAGCCAGAGCTCCCTGGATGACAAAAGAGATAGAGTGTAAGATGAAGCAGAAAAAGGGGGCGTATGACAGATTGAGTTTTTTGATGAGGTAACAGAGAGAGTTGATGAGGGCAATACGGTTGATGCGGTGTACATGGACTTCCAAAAGGCATTTGATAAAGTGTCACATAATAGGCTTGCTAGCAACATTGAAGCCCATGGAATAAAAGGGACAGTGGCAGCATGGATACAAAATTGGCTAAGTGTTAGGAAACAGAAAGTAGTGGTGAACGGTTGGTTTTCGGACTATAGGAAGATATATAGTGGTGTTCCCCAGGGGTCCATACTAGGACCACTGCTCTTCTTGATATATATTAATGACTTGAACTTGGGAGTACAGGGCACAATTTCAAAATTTGCAGATGACACAAAACTTGGAAATATAGTGAACAGTGAGGAGGATAGTGATAGACTTCCAGAGGACATAGACAGGCTGGTGAAATGGGCGGACACGTGGCAGATGAAATTTAACGCAGAAAAGTGCGAAGTGATACATTTTGGTAGGAAGAACGAGGAGAGGCAATATAAACTAAAGGGTACAATTCTAAAGGGGGTTCAGGAACAGAGAGACCTGGGGGTATATGTGCACAAATCGTTGAAGGTGGCAGGGCAGGTTGAGAAAGTGGTTAAAAATGCATACGGGATCCTGTGCTTTAGAATCATTTCATATCATTTCACTGGCAACTATCTTTTAATTTTGAGCATCTCTTATTTGGTGGCACATTAAAAATAGAACGTTCAGTTAACTTGTGTAAACAGGAGGCTTAAAAAATACATTGGCTTCTATGAATTTCCAATTTAAGAAGACACAGGTTCCTGTATTGTTCTGGCAGACATTTGGATGTCTTGAATAGGATATTTGCTTGGCTAATGGAATAATTAGTGGCAAATATCCCGTGTGAGCAACCAGTGTGTATTCTTGAGCATATAATGCAAAAACAGAGCCAGCGCTTTGAGCAGAAACTGCAATATTACACAAGGGAGAGGAACTGTTGTCACTATGTTAAGGGTTGGTCACAGAATATATTCAGAAACCTCAATATTACAATTACTATGGATTTAAAATTGAGGGGAAGTTGCCCTTGTTTTAAAAAACAAGTTATTCTTTGCCCAATATGCAGTGAAAACAATTTTATATTAGGAAGTAGATTTATAAACTGCTTGACTTATCACAAGCGCTGCACAGAGTTCACACACCATATAGAGGGTTAAGTTGGGAACATTACTTTGTAGATGTTAAAGGTCTTCACTCACAGTAACTGACATCAATATTTGCCTGTATAATGATTTACTGGGCTGTGTGCATTACTGACAAATAAAGTTTACTTACCACAGCTGGCAATTCCATCAATGCATGTACTGTAAAATATTAAGGCCTAGAAATTCGGTGGGCTGCGCCACCAGTTAGCACCCAAAGAGGGCACTTAGTGGGTTTAGCGCCACTGGCCATGCCTCCCGCAAAATTTAGCAGGTCGCTAATGGCGGCGTTAGCCTGTAGCGCTGCGCCGCCACCGATGACGTCATCGGTGTGTGCAGCGCCCCGCTACCGCCCCGATCGCGATATTTGGTCGTGCCCCCTGCTGTAACGCCAGTCGCAATTTGCGACCGGTTCAAGGGGGCCGACCTGCGGCGGTAGAGGCGCTAATTAAAGGGTAGGAGCGGGGCGGCCATTTTTTTTGCTGGCCGCCTGCCACCACCTCCTCGCGCCGCTGTCCCCGGCCTCCTGAGCCCCCCCCCCCCGGGCAATGCCGGCTGTATCCCAAGAGCCCGGCACTTCTCCTCGGTGCCGGGCTCTTTTGCCGGCACTCGTGATTTCCGATTGCGCTGGTGCAGGCCCCTCCCCTTTAAGAAGGGGAGGAAGGTCTGCAGTACCGCAGCATGCCATGCCGCAGCGTGTGGCGCTGCGGCACGTTGCGCTGCGATATTCACTTGCAGCGCCCCAAAAGGGATGCGGGGCGCCTCGAGCAGCGCCCCGCTTCCGTTTGGGGCGCTGAAACTGAATATCGGGATGGCGCAAGCGGCTCCGTCCGGAGCGGTAATTCCGGTGCCCAGGCGAGCTTGGCACCCCAAACGGGGCGCCACTGAATTTCTAGGCCTAAATGTTCAGATGATTTATTTTTAGGAAATCAGTTTAAAAAATCCTTACTCTATATAGCTTCCTATATAGTCATCGTTACACTGCAGGTACTAGTTAGTGATCGGTATATTTGTAGAAGTAGATCAGAGTTATACTGCCAACCTTGCTTCATTCGCTGGTGAGGGAAAAATGGAGCCTTTTGCATGTCTACTCCCCAGTATCCAAAAGTTATTTACAGTTTCACATTAATATAATGACTATTTGCTTTCAGCTGACATTGAAAGGGTTAAAAATAACCTTTTAAAAAAATTGCACTATCCTGACAGACAGCGGCCTTGATTTTCCCATTTCCGACCTGCCCGGAATGGGGAGCGGTGGGTGTAGGGTGGGGCCAGTAGTCTGCGGGAGGCCTGGGAGTTGGGTTTCCAAAACTCCACAGCCTGTGTGTGACACAATGGGTGGGTTTCCCACCCTGAAGCCAGCCTCATTGACAGACTGCTTCCAGTCAGGTGGGGAATGTTGGCTGACCAGGACGGTGCAGCAACAGGTGTGTGCTGGGTCCAAAGCGGGTGGTGGTTCCAAGCCTGGGTGGGGGGAGACTTCCAAGCCCAGGGGTGGGGGTTGTTATGTTCATAAATAAATAGACATTTTTATTATGAACAGCTAGCTTGTGCTAGTCATTTATTCAGCCATGTTGACTTGTATACAGTAGCCATGTTGACTCGCTCGACCAGTGCCTCGTGTTAAACAAGACAACCCATATAGATGTAGCCCACTACTAAAACATACAGCTACACCTAGTGTACCATTCTAGAATGACATGTTACTGCATATCATTACATCCCCCTTCCTTTGAGGTTAAACAAAATCAATATCAATCAACTTTCAAGAAAAACGATAAAGATGATATCAGTAACACTTTTGTTAGTGCTCTATAAACCTTCGAATGAACTTTTTTTTTTACATAACGACACGAACATTTTTTTTTAAACATCTTCACAACAGTCAACACATCTTCAAAGCTTTACTTTATGAACTCTAAGCTTTTCATTCTTTTATTATAGTTTTCTTTGTACTCAAAGATTAAGTCTATCAGGCTTTTTTACTTCACGTGTGGATCTTCACAGCACAGGTAAGTCTGATGTGTTTGCATGAGAGCCTGTATGTGTGTTTGTGTTGGATTGTTCTGGTGGTGAGTGACAAGATTCACTTGCGGCATTGTCATCGATTTGCTCTTGGATAGTTTCTTGTGTTTTCAGGAGGGAACGGCGGTTCCTCCTGAGAATCTGTCCTTCCTCAGTTCTAACAGTGTATGACCTTGGTCCTACTTCCTCAAGAACTGTAGCTTTCCTGTTCCATGCATTTGGATCCTCAATCCTGACAACATCATCCCTTGTCAATGGTTTCATTGTTTTGGATGACTTGTCATAGTGTGATTTCTGTTTCAGCTTTAACAGTTGAAGTCTCTGTCTTAGTTCCTTACTCTGCTTTTCTTTTGCACAGCAGGGTAGCGTGGTGCGTAACTTGCGACCCATTAGGAGTTCAGCAGGTGAAGAACCACAGTCTAAAGGGGAGGCTCAGTAGCTCAGCAGGGCGAGATAAGGATCAGACTTGCTTTCTGTTGCTTTCTTCAGTAGCTGTTTGAGAACTTGAACACCTTTCTCTGCCTTACCATTTGACTGAGCATACAGAGGACTGGATGTGATGTGCTGAAAGTCATAATGTGCTGCAAACTGTTGCCATTCCTTACAGTTGAAGCACGGACCATTGTCGCTAACAGCAATCCTGGGAATCCCATGTCTGGTGAAGATGGATTTAACATGCATTATGACACTGCTTGCTGATGTGCTTGAGAGCAGTGCCATCTTAGGATAGTTAGAATAGTAGTCAATCACTAATAGATAGTCTTTACCATTCAAATGAAAAAGGTCCATACCAACCTTTTGCCATGGTGCTGTTGGTAAGTCAGCTACTATCATTGGTTCCTTTGCTTGTTTGTTTTGGTGTTTCTGACATGTCTCACATTTGCCTATCATGTTATCAATGTCCTTATTTATGCCAGGCCAATAAACAGTGTCTCTTGCTCTTCTTTTGCATTTTTCAATTCCGAGGTGTCCCTCATGCATCCTTTTGAGCATGTCTCGACATAGAGCCTGTGGAATGACTATTCTGTTCTGTCTTAGTAATAGTCCACTTGCGACACTCAACTCTGACCTGATGTGATAGTACTTTGGACAGGAACATTTTGGCCAACCATGATGAATGTTCTCTATTACTGTTTGTAACACTATCTTTTACTGTTTCTTCTGCTATTTGCTTTGATTTTGTGTCTGACACGGGCAGCGCAGCAGTGACCATACTCACATGAACATCCACGTCTTCCTCAGTAGAGCTCACAGGACTCATTGTGGGTGCTCAGGATAGTGCATCTGCTAACTATGGCCTAGAAATTGGGTTGGGGCGCCAAAGTGGTGCAAAAGTCGCCTGAGCGCAGGATTTAGCGCAGCGTTCGAGGCTTTAGCGATTGTCAGATATTCAGTTTCATTGCCCCTCGAGGGACACGGGGCGAGGCTCGAGGCGCTTCGCGTCCCTCTTAGGGCGCTGAAACTGAATATCGCAGCGCAACGTGCCACAGCGCCACACGCTGCGGCACGGCACACTGCGGTACTGCAGGCCTTCCTCCCATTGTTAAGGGGGTGGGGCCTGCAACAGCGTGATCCCCGCTCGCGAGTGCCGGCAAATGAGCCCGGCACCAAGGAGAAGTGCCGGGCTCTCGGGAAACAGCTGGCAATGCCGCGGGGGTGGAGGGGCGGGGGTTAGGAGGCCAGGGACGGAGGTGCTGGCAGGCGGCTGCCGAAAAAGGTGGCCGCCCCGCACCTCCACCTTAACTTGCGCCGCTGCCGGCACAGTAAGGCCCCGTGAACCAGGCGTGGGCAGCGAACGGCGCAACTTCGCCGTTCGCTACCAAATATAGCAAATGGGGCGCGAATGGGGCGCTGCGCACACCGATGATGTCATCGGTGGTGGCGCAGCGCAAATGGCTTACGCCACCATTAGTGCCCCTGCTGAATATCGTGGGAGGCGCAGCCAGTGGTGCTACAGCCACTGACTGCCTCTTTAGGCACTAACAGGTGGCACTACTCACCCAATTTCTCCCCTTATGTGTTTGCCTGGTGTGTAGATCAGTTCAAAGTCATATCTTTGCAGCTTCATCATGAGTCGTTGAATCCTTGGAGACATCTCATTCAGGTTTTTTTTTACAATGGCAACCAGTGGGCTGTGGTCTGTCTCAACTGTGAAGGTGGGAAGTCCATATATGTAGCCATGGAACTTTTCTAGTCCAACTACCAAGCCTAGACATTCCTTTTCAATCTGGGCGTATCGACACTCAGAATCAATCATAGACCTGGAGGCATAGGCAACAGGCTTCCAATCTTCACCCTCTGCTTGTAGCAAGACCGCGCCTAGGCCATCTTTTGATGCATCCGTTGACACTTTTATTCTCTTTGTTGGGTCAAAGAAGGTGAGTACAGGTGTGGTTGTCAGCACTGTTTTGAGGTTCATCCACTCTTGTTCATGTCTTTCTGTCCATGCGAACTCATTTGTTTTATGTAGCAGATCTCGCAGACAGGCTGTCTTGGCTGACAAGTTAGGAATGAACTTTCCAATGAAGTTTATCATCCCCATGATGCGGAGCACTCCTTTTTTGTCAGTGGGTCGGGGCATGTTGAGTATGGCATTTACTTTTTCCATATCTGGCTCTATTCCTTTACCAGATAGATTATCTCCTAGGAAAGTGACTTCCTGGACACCAAACTGACACTTGGCTTTGTTGAGCTTCAGTCCATTCCGGCGTATGCTCTGTAGCACTTTAGTCAGTCTCTCATTGTGTTCTTTCAGTGTGGAGCCCCAGATGATGATGTCATCAACATAGACCCGAACTCCTTCCAGACCTTCAATTATGTGTTCCATCGCTCTATGAAAGATTTCAGATGCAGATATTATCCCGAAAGGCATTCTGAGGAAACAATACCTGCCAAATGGTGTGATGAAGGTATAGTATTTGGTGCTCTCTTCATCCAGTTTTAGTTGCCAAAATCTTTGTGAGGCATCGAGCTTTGTGAAGTATCTGGCACCTGACATTTCACTGGTGATTTCTTCTCGCTTGGGAATCTGGTAGTGTTCACATTTTATGTTTGCATTTAAGTCCTTTGGATCCATGCATATTCTTAGATCATTGTTCTTTTTCTTTACACATACCATGGAGTTAACCCAGTCTGTTGGCTCTTCGACTTTCCTGATGACTCCTAGTGTGGTCATTCTGTCCAGTTCTTTCTTGAGCCGGTCACGCAGGGGTGCTGGAACTCTCCGTGGAGCATGTACCACTGGCTGAGCATCCTCCTTTGGCTGGATCTTGTAAGTGAATGGTAGAACTCCAAATCCTTTGAACACATCCTGGAAATTACTCACTACAGAATCCACCAAGTCATCTGGTCTGCTTATGGCACAGTTTATACGGTAGACTCTCTTGACCAGTTCTAAGTCCTCACAAGCTTTGTCACCTAGTAGTGAATCAAGTCCTTCAGCCACAAGAGAAAACATGAGATGATGCACTTTGTCTTTGACTGTCACTTTGAGTGTGCATACACCTAAGCTATCTATTTTCTGTCCATTATAGTTCTTCAGTAGTACTGACTTTTTCTGTATTTTGGGCTTTTCTTTCATATTTTTAATGTCACTCATACTGATTAAGTTTGCTTTTGCCCCAGTATCTAGTTTCAATGTAACTAATGCTCCATTTACCTGCAGTGGCATCATCCATTTGTCCTCTTTTACTGCATTAACTTTTATGTTCAGCATTGTCCATTCCTGAGGGCTGCACATTTTCTGTATCCTTTTCAATATTGTCACATGACACCATTCCTATAAAAAATGTCTCACTTAAATCAGTGTCCTCAATCACATTGACTTGTTGCCCTTTCTTTGTTTTTACTTTTGAAAAGCATTGTTTGGCAAAGTGATTCTTTCCATTACATTTTGTGCACATTTTCCCAAACGCTGGGCATTGTGTTGATTGGTGCTGGTAACCACAGCGTTTACAATGAAAAGTTCCATCCTCCGGTTGCTTTGCATTTCTGTTCTGCCCACATTTCTTCCCCTTGTAGGACACAGCACCGACAGCAGCACAGTCATTCACTACAGTCGCATTATTATTAATTTCACTGAACGTCTTTGCATGCTGTTGAGCTAGCTCACTGGCATGGCATATTTTCACAGCATCCTCCAATGTTAGTTCAGTTTCTCTCAACAAACATTCCCTGACCTTTTTATCATGAATACCAAACACAATCTGGTCACGAATCATGGATGATTTCAGTTCAGAGAAATTACATGTCTGTGCTTTCAGTTTCAGATCGGTCATAAAGCTATTAAAAGTCTCATTTTGCTGCTGTGTCTGTGAACGGAACACGTACCTCTCATAGGTCTCGTTCTTTTTGGGAGAACACTGTGTATCAAACTTCTTTAGCACATCGTCCATTTTTTCTCTGTCCTCCTCTTGATCAAATACAAACGTATTAAATACCTCTATCACCTGAGGGCCTGCAACCGTGAGCAGTAATGCTATTTTCCTTGCATCTGGCTTCATACCGAACCCGATGGCAGCAATGTAGAGTTCGAATTGTTGTTTGAAAGTCTGCCAATTGCAGTTGACATTCCCCGTGAGTTTCAAACCCTCCGGTGGCTTCAAATTCTCCATGTCGCATTTCACAATATTCAGCAGATATTACCAATCCTGGTACCATGTTATGTTCATAAATAAATAGACGCATTCATTATGAACAGCTAGCTTGAGCTAGTCATTTATTCAGCCATGTGGACTAGTGTACAGGCATCCATCTTGACTACCGCCTTGTGGGTAGCCCCTACTAAACATACAGCTCTACCTAGTGTACCATTCTAGAATGACATGTTACTGATCATTACAAAGGCGGCCGGGGATCCCGGGGTAGCTGCAGCAAGGCGAGCACAGCCTGGGGAAGCAATCCTTGTGGGCCGGGAGGAGCAGGAGTGGTTCCCCCTGGCCCCCCAAACTCACCCACCAGCAGCCTGCCCCTCCCCAGGGTGGGGGATCGGACCCCCACCCCTCCCAGCTCAGGGATCTGACCCCATGTCCCGCCTCTGGGATCAAATGCAGCCCCAGGGTCGGGGAGCATGACTCCCTCCCAGGGTCAGGGATTGGAGCCCATGTCCTGTCTCCGGGATCAAACGCAGCCCCGGGGTCGGGAATCGGATCCCCCACCCCGGTTCAGGGATCGGAGCCCATGTCCCGCCTCCGAGATCAAACTCAGCCCCGGGGTCAAGGAGCGTGACTCCCTCCCAGGGTCAGGGATCGGAGCCCATGTCCCGCCTCTGGGATCAAACTCATCCCCGGGGTCGGGGAGCGTGACTCCCTCCCAGGGTCAGTGATTAGCACCCCACCCCCCGCGATCCCGACTCCCCCACTGTGGTCGAGGATCGGACCCCCCCCACCCCTGGGCTTGGAAGCCTCCCCCCACCCAGGCTTGGAACCACCGCCCCCTTTGGACCCAGCACACACCTGTTGCTGCACCGTCCTGGTCAGCCAACATTCCCCACCCAACTGGAAGCCAGTCTGTCAATGAGGCTGGCTTCAGGGTGGGAAACCCACCCATTGTGTCACACACACGCTGTAGAGTTTTGGAAACCCTAACTCCCTGGTCTCCCGCAGTTCACTGCCCCCCTCCCCCCCCACCCACCGCCCCCAAACTGGGCGGGTCGGAAATGGGAAATTCCAGGCCACTGTCTGTCAGAATAGTGCAATTTTTTTTAAAGCTTATTTTTAATCCTTTCAATGTCAGCTGAAAACAAATAGTCATTATATTAATGTGAAAATGTAAATGACTTTTGGATACTGGGGAGTAGACATGCAAAAGCTCTATTTTTCCCTCACCAGAGAATGAAGCAAAGTTGGCAGTATAACTCTGATCTACTTCTACAAATATACCGATCGCTAACTAGTACCTTCAGTGTAAACATGACTATATAGGAAGCTATATATAGAGCAAGGATTTTTTTAATTGATTTCCTAAAAATAAATCATCTGAACATTTAATATTTTACAGTACATGCATTGATGGAATTGCCAGCTGTGGTAAGTAAACTTAATTTGTCAGTAATGCATACCGCCCAGTAAATCAGTATACAGGCAAATATTGGTATCAGTTACTGTGGGTGAAGACCTTTAACATCTACAAAGTAATGTTCCCAACTTAACCTCCTATATGGTGTGTGAACTCTGTGCAGCGCTTGTGCTAAGTCAAGCAGTTTTTAAATCTACTTTCTAATATAAAATTGTTTTCACTGCATAGTGGGCAAAGAATAACTTGTTTTTTAAAACAAGGACAACCTTCCCCTCAATTTTAAATCCATAGTAATTGTGATATTGAGGTTTTTGAATATATTCTGTGACCAACCCTTAACATAGTGACAACAGTTCCTCTCCCTTGTGTAATATTGCAGTTTCTGCTCAAAGCGCTGGCTCTGTTTTTGCATTATATGCTCAAGAATACACACTGGTTGCTCACACGGGATATTTGCCACGAATTATTCCATTAGCCAAGCAAATATCCTGTTCAAGACACCCAAATGTCTGCCAGACCAATACAGGAATCTATGGCCTAGAAATTCGGTTGGTAGCGCCAGCGATTAGCGCCTAAAGAGCCCGAGAATTGGGGCATTACCCAATGTTCGGGCGGGCGCAATGAAGATAGCGACACCTCCCATATTGACTATACATTTACCGCCTGCGCTAAGTGTTAGCACGCGCCCACGTGCGTAGGCAGATCATGATGTCATTTCAGTGTGCAACGCCTTTTAGACGCCCCTGACCGGATATTCGGTGGCGCCCGGAACCTTTGCGCCTAGCGCTGTTAGTGACAGTTCGATGGAACGTTACCAGGCCCTTCTCGTAGTCGGGGGGCGCTATTTAAAGGGGACAGCTCTAGTATAAAAGCTGCAGCCACTTGGCCTGTTCATTGTGATCGTTGCTGGAGAGAGTTGGTGAGCTACTGTGGAGCAGATTTTTTGGAATTTAGTCTTAGAATACTTGGGACCTTCAAACCTGTCCAGAGCAGTTGGAGCACTACACTTAACAGCGTTTTGACCGACTGGCATCGGAATGGGAGCTGCTTTGGAGGGCCACGTCCTCATGGCCGGACACTGTGAAGGGGCAGAGAGACGGCGGGAGAGAGGGCCGGGATTGGCCAGAAGGAGGAGGGGCAATGGAGGTCGGCCAATCCGAGGGTACGCTGCGAGGGTATTCAGGCAGCAGGTGTCATACCTTGCAATGTCGGAGGAGCAGTGTGTGCGAAGGCTCCGATTCGGGAAGGAGGTTGTAACTGAGCTGTGCCACCTGCTTGCTCAGGATCTGCAGCCGCGTCTACGGTGCAGGACCTCTCTGTCGGTGTCCGTTAAAGTGACTGTTGCCCTCAATTTCTATGCCACCGGATCCTTTCGGTCAGCCACTGGGGATATTGCGAATATCTCTCAGTTTGCAGTCCATTGTTGCATCCGGCAAGTTACAGCTGCCCTTTATAGACGAAGGCGTCAATTCATCACCTTCCCTCTGAGCCTGGAGAAGCAGGCGGAGTGCGCACAGGGCTTCGCTGCTGTTGCGGACTTCCCCATGGTGCAGGGGGCGATTGATTGCACACACGTGGCTTTGCGGGCACCATTACTGAATCCTGAGGACTTCCGCAACAGCAAAGGGGTTCCACTCCCTCAATGTGCAGCTGGTCTGTGACCACCGCCAAATGATCATGGCAGTCAACGCCCAATTCCCAGGGAGCAGCCACGATGCCTTCATCCTGCGGCAGACCTCAGTTTGTGACCTTTTTGAGGGGCCGGCTCGCCCACGAGGCTGGTTTCTTGGGGACAAGGGCTATCCTCTCTGCCCATGGCTCATGACACCACTCCATTTGGCCGCCACCCCAGCAGAAGAGCTGTACAACAGCAGCCATCAGGTGACCAGGAACATTGTAGAGCACACTATTGGTGTACTCAAACAGCGTTTCCGCTGTCTGGACCATTCGGGGGGAGCCCTGCAGTACTCGCCGGAGCAAGTGGGTCGCATCGTCGTCGTCTGCTGCATGCTCCACAACTTGGCGATTCGACGCACCCAGCCAATGCCAGCTGTCCCTCAAGGTCCAGCAGAGCAGGCGGACGAGGAGGAGGAGGAGGAGGACGAGCAGGCAGACGAGGAGGAGGAGAGGAGCATGCGGATGAGGAGGAGGAGGAGGAGCATGTGGACGAGGAGGAGGAGGAAGATGGGAGGGCTCCTGAAAGTGGAAGGGCCATCCATCAGAGGCTCATCAGGACTCGGTTCGAGGCCCCTCTGACGGAATGATGGGTGTCATTCGTCCTGCGCACTTCGGATCTTTGAAAGGCTCAGAAGGCCAGCATGACTGTAAATAGTTACGTGTACCATTGCAAATTAAAACTTTTCTTTATTGTCACAAAAGTCCTTCCTTCCAGCATAACAACGTCATGTCAACATAAACCATAACTAACAAAATAACAGTTAACTCTCTGGCAAAGCCGCAAAACTAAACAAACCATTTCCAACAATCACAACAGGTGAGGGAGTCCTTGAATTTGGCCAAAGAAATGTCTCAGCACCTCCCTCTACTGCTGGCCCCTTGATGGAGAACGACTTCTCTTTCGTGGTCGGCCCCTTCCTTCCCTGCTGCTCCTACGTAATTGAACCCCAGTGGCGGGGTCAAGGCTGGGGGACGCCTGCTGACTGTGTGGAAGCGCAAAAGCCCCTGAGGGACGGCCTGGCTGACCTCTGGTCTTGGAGGGTGCGGATGCAGGCTGCTTGATCTGAGCATGGCTGGAAGCAGTGTGCCCTGCAGGTGGTGGCAGCTGCACTGCCGACGTACCAGCGGTGGCATGAGCAATGGTCACCTGCCGAGAGAGGACACCTGCACCATGGTCGGACGACACACTGGCTCTCTGAGGGGACCGGTTCGGCTCATCCACCACAATCGCCTGCTCCACTGATTCCTGGCCTTGTATGGTACTGGAAGGGCCCGGGGCGATCCTAGCTGATGCAGATAGGGTGGCTGCAGTGAGAGTTCGCGTTGCCTCAATCTGGGTGTGGACGAGGCCAGCAAGTGACTGCGTGGCAGCAGTGAGGACCTGTGTGGCAGGTGCCAGTGCTTCGGAGAAGCCCTGGACAGTTCTTTCCATTGCTTCGGACAAGGCCGGAGCAGTCCGTTCCACTGCCTCGGACAAGCCCTGGACAGACCTTTCCAGGGATTGTCCGAAGCTCTGAACAGTCCTTTCTATAGCAGCCCCGAAGCCCTGGAGAGTCCTCTCCATTGCTACCCCGAAGCCCTGGACAGTCCTCTCCATTGCTGCTCCAAAGTCCAACACACTCTTTGCCAGTGTTTCTATCGACTGAGGCATCCTCCCCACTGCAGCCATCAGCTCAGTGTGCCTGAGCCGGGCCTGGGTGCTCATTTCAGCCAGGCTACACAACTCCTCTGCACTCTGTGCAGCAGTCATCACTCCCTGCCTTGCCCTCCGGGGAGCCGGTGGCCGAACTTGCCTACCCCCCTCGTGTTGCTGCATGCCGCTTGTTCCGGCAACTGGCTCATCAGCAGAGCCGCCTCCCCCCTCCCCGCCAGGGAACTACTATCCCCAGTCTGCAGATGTGTAGGCTCCCCTGAGGTTGGAACGGATGCTCCGGCTATTGTGTTTGCAAAGATAATCCAGAGACCGTTCAGTTCATGTTGCTTTAATCATGGCTCCCACACACACACACTTCCAGGCACAAGCAATCGAATACCTCTACACAATACAATGATCACAGCACTATCAAACTCCATGTGCTCAGGCCAAGGCAATCGAGTACCTATCACCAAATGTCAGACATAACATTTCCTCCCCACTCACAGAATTTCAAACATGAAATGTAGTGACAAAGTCCTGTAGGTGGCCAGGACGAGAACGTGTACGAACAGGCTGAGGTGTGGACTGGTGAAGAGCAGGCCGAAGTGGGGACTGGTGAGGAGCAGGCTGAGGCGCAACATCTGCTTGAGGGTTAGGTCCATATAATCCCGCATCAGGGGTTGCTGGCACCTTCCGAAGGCGGCTGGCATGCCACCGAGAGCCGTCAGTGAGGCAGAAAGTGGCTGGTCCAAGTTGGCGGCTGATTTGGAGAGGGGAGGACCAGAATGACGCCATCTTATTATTGCGGTGAGGCCTGCGGACCCTGACCCAATCGGAGACTGAGATGTTGGGCGCCTTGGCCCTCTTCGACTGGTCGAAGCGGAGTTTCATCTTCTCCTGCTGTCTAGCGACTGTGGCTTGAGCCGGTGGAGCAGGGCTCTGAGCTAGCGAGGGGCGGAGCCTGCCAAGGGCAGCATGAGCTCACGGCCTAGCATGAGGGATGCGGGTGAGACCCCTGTAGTGGAATGCTGGGAGGCTCTGTAGTGCAGCAGTGTCTGGAGGAGGGCCTTGTCAAATGCACACCCCTGGGATAGGTGTGCTCTGAGGCCATTTTTCAGTGTCTGGTTAAAACGCTCCACCCCCCCCCCATTTGACTCGGGGTGGTAGTACGCTGTGCGAATGTGACGGATGCCCTTGCTCTCAAGGTAAGAGGAGAGTTCGGAAGAGACCATTTGGGGGCCATTGTCTGTGGTGATGGCCTTTGGATGCCCCCAGCGGGAGAAGAGGGACTCAAGGATATCAATGATGACCCGAGAGGTGACGGAGCCCACGGCAGTGACCTCTGGCCATTTTGAGTGCAGGTCATAGGTCACCACTAGCAACCGTTGATGGTGGGGGACACCATGGATCTCCCTGCAGACGTCCAGCTGCAGGTGCTCCCAGGGCTGAGAGGGCCAGGCAAGGGGTTGCAGGGGTGGGGGAGCTTGGTGGCCAGTCTTGCCACTTGCAAGGCAGGCTGCACAGTCCTTGACCAGGGCCTCGAATTCCCTGTCGATACCCGGCCACCACACTAGGTCTCGGCATCGTTGTTTGAGCTTCACTATGCCCAAGTGGCCCTCATGCGCCATGGATAAAACACGCGCACGAAGGGCACTTGGGACCACAGTGCAGAGCCCACGTGCAACACAGGAGTCATTCCAGCAGGAGAGCTCCTCTTTAACTCTGGAGTAGGCAGACAGTTCCTCAGGCACCTTGCGAGGCCAGCCATCTCTGATGAAGGTGCACAGCTGGGAGAGGGCCGGATCCTGTTCAGAGGCCTCTTTGAGCTCCTGGAGAGAGACTGTGGTTTGGAGAGGCGTGTGCAGCATCTGGATGATATCCTGTTCCACTTGTTCAGACCTGACAAGTGGGGCTGGGGCAGAGACAGTGCGGGAGAGCAGATCTGCAACAACATTGTCACGTCCTGGTGTGAACTGGAGACTGAAATTGTATTGGCGGAGGCGGTCAGACCAGCGGTGTAAACGCAGTGGTCTGTGGCCCGTGCCGGATGTCGACAGCAGGGCAGTGAGAGCCTGGTGATCGGTTCGCAGGGTGAAGGCACGGCCATACGTGTACAGGTGCCACCGCTCACATGCCCAGACGCACGCCAGTGCCTCACGCTCGCCTACTGAGTACTTCTGTTCGGTGGGGCTAAGGGCTCGGGAGGCAAAGGCGATTGGTTTCTCCACTCCATTCTGTATCTGCGATAACACCGCCCCCACAGCTGCAGCGGACGCGTCGCAAGTGACGAGGGTGGGGCTGGCGACGTCAAAGTGAGCCAACACTGGAGGCGACGTGAGCTGCGATTTGAGGAGGCGAACAGCTTCCGTACAGGCTTGTGACCACACCCAGGGCTCATCCTTTCACAGGAGCTGGCGCAGTGGGGCTGTGGTGGCTGAGTACTGGGGCAAAAACTTCAGGTAGTACCCAGTCATGCCAAGGAAGGAGGCAACCTGTGCTGCAGAGCTGGGTTCTGGGATGCTGTGAATGGCATCCACGTTTGACTGGAGTGGGGATATACCGTCAGCCGACAACCGAAACCCCACAAATTCGATCTCTGAAACAGCAAAGACACACTTTTCGCCATTCAGTGTGAGCTTGTGTTTTGCTAGAGCTGTGAAAACTCTGTGAAGGCGTTCGTCGTGAGTGGAGGTCGAGGGCCCATGCACGACAATGTCATCCAGGTAGATGGCCACCCCAGGAATGCCCGCGAGCACAGAGGCCATCACCTTTTGGATGCATCTGGATGCAGAGCTAAGTCCAAATGGCATCCTGGTGTACCGAAAGACGGCAGCATGTGTCACAAAAGCAGTGAGGTCCCTGCTGCTGTGGTGGAGGGGAACCTGCAGATAGCCCTGTCGAAGGTCCAGTTTCGAGAACAGGATGGAACCATAGAACTGTGCTGTGAGTTCCTCTGACGTGGGCAGTGGATACTTGTCAGGGATTACGGCCTTATTCACTGCTCGAAGATCGACACAGACGCGTAGACCACCTGACTTTTTCGTTGCGACCACCAGGTTGGAGACCCATGGGGAGGCATCAACTGGTTCGATGATGCCGGCTTCCAGTAGCTGCTTTAGTTCAGCTGTGACCCTGTCACGGAGAGCAAGCGGGATGCGGCGCAGTGGCTGAATGACAGGGGTAACGGTGGAGTCAACCATGGGCTGGTGGGTGAAGGCAGTCAGGCAGCCCAGACCCTCGAAGAGTGCTGGCCATGTTTGGCGCCACGGTGAGGCGATGTGCAGAATCGCAGACCCACCGGTGTCCAAGAGAGAAAAACCCAGGTCAGTGAAAAGATCCAGTCCCATCAGGTTAGTTCCTTGGCGTGTCACATGAAAACAAAAATCTGGCAAAACTTTTGTTCCATAGCGTACAGTGAGGTTGACTGAGCCCACTAGTCCAATTTTCGAATTACCATACCCGCAAAGGGTAGTGGAGGGCGCAGAGAGTGGCAGGGAGCTGAAAAAGCATTTGAATGAGTCCACATTCAGCAGTGAGACGCTGGCACCGGTATCCAACAACAGCGGGATGCACACATCATTCAGGTTAATTGTGTATGATTTGAAAGCCACTACTGGCCCAGAGCTCACGTTGTGAATTATATTGCTTGAGGACTGAGAGTGTTCATTTGTAGCAACCGGGGCAGAGCGGCACACATTGGCAAAGTGATTTTGTTTTCCACAATTGCGACAGGCTTGGCCGCGCGCGGGGCAATTCTGCGCTCTGGTAGCATGTGAACGAGATCCGCAGTTTCCACACTGTTGCCGCGGTAGCGCGCGTTGCTGCCGTCGCGCGAGCATTACCGTGTCAGAGCTGTCGGGGCCGAGGGCACTGTCACTGGGTGTGTGTGCTAGTTTCGCTGCACATTCGGCTGCAGACTCCACTTGAAAGGCAATGTTGACTGCCTGTGACAACGACAGATTGTCGGGCTCGAGTAACAGTCTTTCACGCACTCTCACGTTGTTTGTGTGCTCTATTAGTTGATCACGCACCATCTCATCTTGTAATGCACCGAACTTGCACGAGCTAGCTAACCCCCTCAAATTAGCCACGTATTGATGCACTGACTCGCCGAGAAGTTGGTGACGCTGTCTAAAAATGAATCGCCGCAGGGGGGCACTTTGTGGGGCAGAGAAGTGTGTGCTTAACAGAGCCACAGCCTCATCATATGTTTGGATTGAGTCTGCTGTGCATAATGACCCAAGAACACGCTGGCCCTCCGCTCCCAAGCAATGGGATAACAGTGCCTTTTTCCGAGCCGTACTCACAGTTTCTAGTCCAAGAGCAATGAGATAGGTTTCAAAGGACTGTAACCAGCAAACCCATGGGATCGGGGGCTCACCTGGTAGTGCAAGGAAGGGAGGAGGTGGTGGAAGAGAGATTTCAGCCATCCTTGTCGCCAAATATTGTGTTTGCAAAGATAATCCAGAGACCGTCAGTGAGTTCAGTTCATGCTGCTTTAATCATGGCTCCCACACACACACACTTCCAGGCACAAGCAATCGAATACCTCTACACAATACAATGATCACAGGACCATCAAACTCCATGTGCTCAGGCCAAGGCAATCGAGTACCTATCACCAAATGTCAGACATAACACCGGCTTCCTCCTGATCCTCGCCTCCAGAGGCACTGGCACTGGCAGCTTCAGGGCGCAGATCCCGAGTTGGTGATGCAGCATCTGAGAGCAGGGAGGTGGAAGAGTGGCTTTAGCAAAAGGACAGGTTGGTGGCAAGGCATGCCAGATTGCGGCAAGACTCTGACATGGCTGCACACTGAGAAAGCATGCTGGCGGGGGGACCAAGTGGAAGGAGACAGCTGAGAAAGGTGAGAGCCTTACCATCGCTGTCGAGAATGGGGTCGGCAGCTGCAGTGGTAACAGGACCACTCAGACGTCCTCCAAGAATCTGGTGCACTCTCTCCTCGAGATCCGTGAGAGTGACCACTTGTCTCCGCCACCGGTTCGACGCTGGTCCTTGCGATCGGCGCCAGCTTGGACTGCAGGGGAAAGAAGGGGAAGTTCTGTTACATGATGCCCTGAGTGATCATCTCATGCCCCCCATGGTGCAAGAGCCCTTACATGATGCCTTGAGAGATCATCTCATGCCCCCCATGGTGCAAGAGCCCTTACATGATGCCTTGAGTCAAATGTCCATGTGTGTGCCCAGAAAGGGCCATGGGTGCTTGCTGACAGATGGCCATTGGGGCATCATGGCTACAGGGTGCGCGAAGTCAGGTGCAGATGGAGGGAATCAGAAGTTTGCATAAACAACACTCACCCTAACGACCCGAGTGAAGTCGTTGAATTTCTTCCTGCAGTGAACAGGGCTCCTGGTCGCCATGCTGCTGGAGTTGACCCTCTGAGAAACATCCCTCCAAGCTCGGCGGTAATCCTTTTGATTCGGCCTCCTGCCATTGTCAGGATACAGAACATCTCGACGGCGCTCTACTGCGGACACCAACTCCTCCAGAGCCTCAGTGCTGAAGCGCTCTGCTCTCTGTCTCACCTTCTCCATCCTGACCAAGTTTTTTGCTCCAGAGAAGGGCGAGCGCCGATTCTGAGGACTACGGGGCGTTGAGTGTGGAAGCTGAGGCTGACTGACCCACCCCTTTAAGAGCCGGCCGACGCCTGGAAGTCTCGTGGTTATCGGTAATTGAGATCACCTGCGCTGCGCCCGTCCGCGCCGATATTGGGTAGCGCCGGAAGTTTTGCGCCTTAGGAGGCCCGTGCAACGTCTAAATTCGCGCCACAATCCCCTTTGGGGGCGATGCAACCCAATATCGCGCCAGACGGTGATAAGTTTCGCCTGGCTATAAACTTTGCGCAGCGCCAGTTCTAACGCCTCAAGTGGGGCTATACCCAATTTCTAGGCCTGTGTCTTCTTAAATTGGAAATTCATAGAAGCCAATGTATTTTTTAAACCTCCTGTTAACCTCAAGTTAACTGAACTTTCTATTTTTAATGTGCCACCAAATAAGAGATGCTCAAAATTAAAAGATAGTTGCCAGTGAAATGATATGAAATGATTCTAAAGCACAGGATCCCGTATGCATTTTTAACCACTTTCTCAACCTGCCTTGCCACCTTCAACAATTTGTGCACATATACCCCCAGGTCTCTCTGTTCCTGCACCCCCTTTAGAATTGTACCCTTTAGTTTATATTGCCTCTCCTCGTTCTTCCTACCAAAATGTATCACTATGCACTTTTCTGCGTTAAATTTCATCTGCCACATGTCCACCCATTTCACCAGCCTGTCTATGTCCTCTGGAAGTCTATCATTATCCTCCTCAGTGTTCACTATACTTCCAAGTTTTGTGTCATCTGCAAATTTTGAAATTGTGCCCTGTACACCCATGTCCAAGTCATTAATACATATCAAGAAGAGCAGTGGTCCTAGTACTGACCCCTGGGGATCACCACTATATATCCTCCTATAGTCCAAAAAACAACCGTTCACCACTACTTTCTGTTTCCCATCACTTAGCAAATTTTGTATCCATGCTGCCACTGTCCCTTTTATTCCATGGGCTTCAATGTTGCTGGCAAGCCTATTATGTGGCACTTTATCAAATGCCTTTTGGAAGTCCATGTACACCGCATCAACCACATTGCCCTCATTAACCCTTTCTGTTACCTCATCAAAAAACTCAATCTGTCATACGCCCCCTTTTTCTGCTTCATCTTACACTCTATCTCTTTCGTCATCCAGGGAGCTCTGGCTTTGGTTCCCCCTCGCAGGAAAGGTAGAACAAAGCATAATGTGATGTTTGAAGTAATTCTTATCTATCTTCATCTTTAGAACCTACAACAACCTCTACAATATCTACAACAACAACTGCCACCACAACAGGTAAATAACATATATCTGTGTGATACAATAATTTAGGGCTATGATTAGAAATAAATGTCAATGTTATTGGTAGTTGTTTGTGTTGACGTGTATATAGTGAATTTCTCGATGGGGTGGGCTCATCACACAGACATTTAATGGGCTGGGGAGGTGAGGGGGAGAGGGGGCAGAAAATATGTCTATTTTGTCCAAATCACCTAATCTGGTATTTCCCAAGTGGGCTGAAAAAAAGCATTGGCGGCCATTACAACTGGCCAAAGCCTAATTACACCTTAAAATATATGAGGGTCGATTTTCCTGCGCTTAGCACTCATATAGAGCCTGAAAACAGCATGCTATAGACATGAAAATTGATCACAGATCCTTTTCCACCAGAACTTTCTGCTTGGCTTTTCAGGACTGTAGGGGGGCATCCTTTACCTGGTTTATGGTAATTTACCTGGTCAGGCAGCCTTTTGCCACTGCACTGTGACCAATTCCAATCAGCGGTTTCAAATCGCTAAACCCTCCTTCCAGTTCTGACTGGAGGAATTTATCATTAATGATATATTAAAAACGGACAAATGGTCTGGATGCAAGAAAGTCAAATTTTATTAAAACTAAAGAAACTATACCACACGATCAAAGTAATCATGGTAAATTGCTTAACAGGGGAAGGCAGATGGCAAAAATGAGGGATAAATGGCTACAATGTTAATCTTACAATCGTAGCAACATTTCCCTTAAATTACCACCCCTTTACTTCTCACTAGATTGTCTTGCTAGTGGGTCAGAAGCCTTGCTCACCTGCAGTCCAAAGAGTAAAAGAGAAGAGAGAGATGCTTCTGGGAAGCTATCTTTTATACCCCTTTTTGGGGGCCCGCCCACATCTTATGTTTCTGGGCTAAAACAAAAGAGATCCAAACTGTCCACTTGTCTGGGATGGGTTTGGATAAAGTTGCAGTTTAAATGTGTCCATTGTCTGTGATGGCTTTTGAATAAAGCTGCAGTGGTTTGAATGTGTTCTCCCATTCATTTAAACGGTTCCTCCTCAGTTTGGATGTGTCCACTTGATATACAAACAAATGCTTATAGCATTCAATTGCTTTGTAAACAAAGCATTGTCCTGTGGTCATCTGGAACTGCAATTGATTGACAGTCTTGAGTGCTTAGCAAACAAAGTCCCTTTGTTCATGCTGGCAGTTTCAAGCACTTGATCTTAGAGTCAATTTCAGTGAATGGATGTGTGTAAACAACCCAGTGTGCTTGCTGTCCGATGATTGGCTGATTCAAATGGGCTACTCCCCAGTGTAAACAAACAACTTGTAGGTTACCGGACCCGCCCAATACCACAGGGTGACTGACAGCTCGGGCTCCATTCAAACCCACTACAGGGCAGCGCTGAGCTTTTTCATATGCTAACAGCCTGTCTGTCCTTTTAAATTCTGTTACCATGAGGTCTGTTCAGCCATTTTTAACAGTCCAAAACTCAAGAGTACATCTTTTAATAAAATGTACAATCTTAAAGTGTGCGATTTTCACAAAGTTCTTTGATTCCAGTGTCCAAGTGCTGCCCAGCTTAGAAGCTTTTTAACGCAGCCTTTTGCGGTTCTGGGTATGTTTTATAACATTGCCCAACCCAGAGACAATTTAAATCACACAGGTCTTTGTCCACGATGTGGATTAATATTTCCCGATCTTCGGGGGCTGAGGGGATTTTGCGACCCCTACAGGACGAGTGCATGTTCCACCCATTTGTATCTGAAGGTTGCAAACAGGGTCCTGCAGTTTCTGTCGGTCTCTGATTTGCATATTTAAGCAGCCTCATTACTGAAACAGGCGGGTGTGCTGCTCGCCCATTTACTTGGCCCACTTGAAAATTGCACCATGTGAGCATTAATTGGGCAGCCGAGGTGCCCCCTACCCTCCCCCGATCTTCAACAGTAGCCACCCATTTTTCAGGCAAGGCACCGGCAGCTGGCAGTTGAAAATCACCCCCAAATGTTTTCCTACCTCAGTAATAATTCATGCGTGCCTCCAGCTGTGACCAAGATGTTCTTTAGTGTTTGCTTAGTGTTGGTTTGGTAGCTGCCCCTTTAAACACAGTCACAGTGCAAGTGGATGTTATCAGCCAGCTAAAGCCAGAGTGATATATATAATTCAAATTTAAATAATGCTGTGTGATTGATTCCATTTATATGTGACTGACAGTTCCTTTTAGAAGAGGTCAGATATACAAATTCCAGCTGTCGTGATAACTTTTTTCCAGAATATAAAGTGGGGTTGGAAAATTCTGAGAGGAAACCGTGTGAAATTCTCAGAGAAACACCAGTCAGTTTGATATTCTTTAAAGAAAGAAGAAATACTATGTGTATTTAAAACTTAGTTTAGCTTAGTTCTTGGGATTGCAGTCTTTTTCATTGTCTACTCAAGAAATAAAAGGTATGTACAGCAGTGTAATGTTTATGGTATGGGCTGGCAGCTGAGAGGTTGTAAATCCAAAACTCTGCTAATTGGGCTAGCACCAGAAAAAGGACCATGAAAGCTGCTGGATTGTTGTCAAAAAAAGGTTCATCAATGTCCTTGAGGGAAGGTAACCTGCTACCCCTACCCCATCTGGCCTGCTCTAGTCCACACTACATGGTTCTTAATGACCTCTGAATGATCTGGCAAACCACTTAATTATACAATTAATTTCTACGAAGCACAATTAGAAGAAGGCCCACTACCACTTTCTCAGGGAATACTGAGATCCACATCCCTGGAGCTAATATATAATTATTATTATATAACTTTCTTATGTGGTTGTTTAGCTTGGGTAAAATGAATTTGGTTGATATCTGTTACTTAGAATGAGCTCTGATATGATGCGCTATGGTTTTCAAAGACAGCAGCTAAAAGCAATTACCAGATATGATAACTCCTGGGTGGAATACAGAAAGCTAACTTAGATCTTAAGGCAAGGACAGGTACACTTGATGGTAATGGTAGTGTGTTAGTGTAATTTTCATAATTTAGTTGCTTAATATGATTGATACTCAAACTCAAAAAGTTTTCTGCTGATTTAATGATCTAAAATGATTTTTCTTCCTTAGAAAGTACAAGTGTGACAAGTCCAACAACTACGACCTCTACAACCACGACAGAGACAACGGGCAGGATTTTCATTGAGGATGGGGGACTACAACTTTCGGGGTTGTAGTCCCGCCTCCATCGAGTTGTGGTCAACCCACGTGATTTTCACTTGATTGACGTTGTTGAGCCCACCCAGTGGGCTCAGCAGGCCAATTAAGGGCCATTCGGCAACAGGTGACGTCACAGATTGACATTTCACCTGTCAAGACCTTTTGCTGATTGAAGCTGTGAAACACTGACAATCTGTACTCCAATCTGTACTTCCTTCCTCTCAGGCTGATTTAGAGATCTCTCCAGAACAGAAAGCTGAATGCTGCAACTTTTGACAGCTCACGGCCATTCTGCTTTCTGTGCCGGTGAGGTGAGGGACTCCCGAGACCTGGAAGAAGGAAGGCTGTAAAGGTAAATAAAGGTAATTGAACTTCTTTAAACACTTTACACACACCAAACACACTTGCTTCTGCACTTATGCACCCATCACTCACCTGAACACCGGACGTCTCGAACCCTCCAAGCCCTTCAGCCCGACGGTCCACCTCGCTAACTTGGCGTGGTTTGGAGCCGTCGGGAATCCCACACTTCAGGGATAAAAATAAGGATTATGCTAAAAACTGCCTGTTAACTACCTGTTAACAGGCAGTTCATTGGCACTAATCCCCTTCCCGCCTCGGGGAGGCGGGTCCCAGCACAGGTCGGGTATCCAACTCCTTTGAAACTGGCATGGAGGCGGGTTGGGGGCGGGATGGGTTTGTGCCCCCGATTTCGAGATTTTAACTCCCCACAGGACTCCAATCCTGCCTCCACGGCCCAATGAAAATCCTGCCCAACATCTCCAACCACGACAACCACGACATCTACAACATCGACAACATCTCCGACCACAACATCGACAACATCTCCGACCACAACATCGACAACATCTCCGACCACAACATCGACAACATCTCCAACCACGCCATCTACAGCATCTCCAACCATGACATCTACAACATCTACAACCACGACACCCACATCCAGCCCCACACCCATCTCCACACCCACCCCCACAGCCATCCCTACACCCACCACCACACCCACCCCACACCCACCACCTCCCCACACCCACTCCCACACCCACCTCCACCCCCACTCCTACACCCACCCCCACAACCACCTCCACACCTACAACCACCTCCACACCCATCCCCACAACTGTAGTGTATGTACCTTTAAGAGAGAACTACTTTTACAGCTCCTGTATACTGTAGTACCGGCAGTGACCACACCTGTATATAAGCCTTGCGCATGCCTCTGTACCCCAGTCTTGAGACTACCCTCCTCCAGTAAACACCTGTTGATTGTTAAGTTACAGCATCCGTGTGGTTATTGAAAAGCATCATACTCTCAGAATCACGGATCTAACAGTGGCGACGAGTGTCGATTCGAATCTACCTGCAACTCTGCATTTCCCTTCGAGGATTCGCTCCGGGAGGGCGGTGGAAGAAAGTCGAGGCCAGAAACACGGGCGTCGACCACGAGCAACCGCCCAGTCGTCTGGCAGAGAGTGAACATCGCGGGGGAGGCTGTGGAGAGCTGGGCTTGGTTCCCCAGCCACGACGATCAGCAACAGACTGACGACAGGTACAGCGCAGACCCTTCCCGGACAGCGGCGGCTGGAGGCGACCGACGGCGGAGAGAAAGCCGAGCAGCGTCGACGGGGTAAGACAGAGGGTGAAGCGCATAGGGTGCAGCCGGGGGTTGAAAACTGAGCGGCGTCGAGGAAAAACAAAACGGAGAGAGAGAGGGTAAAGCAACAGCCGGGTTCAGGATCGAGCGGCGGAAACGGGAAAGGCGCACAAAAAAAAAAGAACACGCAGAGCACAGCCAGGGCTCAAGGGCTGAACAGTGTCCGCAGGGAGAAGAAGGGAGAGCGCGGGAGATGCCATTGAGCCGCGGAGAAGAAGGAAGAGCGCGGGAGATGCCATTTTTAGAAGCCGCAGCGGAGAAGAAGGGCGAGCGCGGGAAGGAAGGAAAGCATGGGAGACGCCATTTTGTGCCAGCGGAGAAGAAGGGGGAGCGTGGGAGACGCCATTTTTGACAGTTAAATCACACCCAGGGATGCCGAAGAGTGGCAGTATCTCTACGTTCGACAATGAAGTCAAAGATTGGGCGACATATGTGGAACGTATTGAGGTGTACTGCAGGGTGAATGAAGTGCCAGATGCTAGGAAAGCACTGGTATTGTTAAATTCCATGGGTGCAAAAGCTTATGGGTTACTGTGAAAACTAATAACCCCAGAGAAGCCGGTGAACAAGAATTTCGAAAGCATAGTAGAAATCCTACAGGACCACTTAAACCCCACACCGCTGCTGATAGCAGAACGATTTAAGTTCCATAAAAGGAACCAACACAAAGACGAAAGCAATGCTGAGTACCTAACGGAACTGTGCAAGCTATCGAAACACTGCCAGTTTGGAGCGGGACTAGCAGATACGTTAAGGGATAAGTTTGTGTGTGGGCTGCAAAGTGAAGGAACCCAGAAACGGCTTCTATCAGAAAAGGATCGTACGCTGGACAAGGCTTTCAGTATGGCAGTATCACACGAAGCAGCCGCAAGGGGCGCTGCAGAGATACAACGGAGACCGCAAGAATATGGCACCAATGAAATATCCTATGGAACAGGGAAGTGCTATCGCTGCGGCAGAACAACACATGACCAGAAGGATTGTTGGTTCAAGGACCAAGTGTGCAGACAGTGTGGAAAAGCAGGACACATAAAAAGAGTCTGCATGTCTGGGAAGTAAACCAACCGTAAGAAATCTCCACAGGAGAAGTACAAAAAGGTACACTAGGTGATGGACAGTAGTTCAGGTGAACAGAAAAGTGACACAGACTCCGTAAGCAAGGAGCTGGGTTGTCTGAAACTACATAAGGTAACCAAAATGGAGGATCACCAGACTAACTGGGTTACACTCAAGATAGACTGAGTCCAAGTAAAAATGGAATTGGACACAGGATCAGCCCTAACAGTCATAAACCAAAGGGACTACAAGCGGCTATTTTCACATATACCCTTGAAAGCTACAGAGATTGTCTTGAAGACGTACATGGGGCAAAAAGTCTACCCCAAAGGAAAAATAAGGGTGAAAGTGATATATAAAGGCCAGGAAATACCTAAAATGGATATATATGTATTGCCAGATGGAGGACCACCACTGCTAGGACGTGAATGGATCCGGAAGATACAATTAGATTGGCATTCCATACAGGCACTGAAGTTTAAGGCCAAAAAGGATGACGACGTCACACCTGGACGACTGTCAAAAATGCTAACTGATGCAAAATAAGTGTTCCAGGAGGGACTCGGAACACTAAAAGGCATAACAGCAACGATTAAAATAGAGGAAAATGCAAGCCCAAAGTTTCTTAAGGCCAGACCAGTGCCTTATGCGATCAGACCAGCTGTCGAAGCAGAGTTAGAAGGGTTGGAACGTTCAGGAGTACTGTCCAAAGTAGACTGGAGCGAGTGGGCTACAGCCATCGTTCCTGTAATGAAGAGGTCGTTGAGTAATACACCTGGGGAACCAAAGAAGGTCCGCATCTGTGGGGATTTTAAGGTGACAGTGAACCCAGTCCTTCACACGGTACAATATCCGCTTCCACGAATTGAGGATATTTTCGCCTCGCTATCTGGAGGTAAACGCTTCACCAAAATTGATCTAGCCCAGGCGTACTTGCAAATGGAAGTAGAAGAAGCCTCAAAACAATACCTTACGATTAGCACTCATAAAGGTCTTTATCAGTACAACCAGCTGGTGTTCGGGGTAGCATCGGCTCCGGCTATTTGGCAAAGGGCGATGGATCAAGTCCTGCAAGGGATTCCAGGGACCCAGTGTTATTTGGACGACATCCTGGTCACAGGCGAAAATGACAGTGATCACCTCGCCAACTTGGAGAAGGTGCTCACCAGATTAAAGGAATATGGGCTACGAGCTAATCACCACAAATGCGAGTTTTTCCAGAAGCAGATCTCGGATTGTGGCCACGTCATCGATGAAGAGGGGTTACATAAGTCCCCTGAAAAGATTGAGGCAGTAGTCAAGGCTCCAGTACCGGAAAATGTGTCACAACTGAGGTCGTTCCTCGGGCTGGTAAACTACTACCATAAGTTCTTACCAAATTTGTCCACGGTATTACACCCACTGAACACCCTACTGCAAACAGGGGTACCATGGAAGTGGAATGACGAACGTAGACGAGCTTTCCAGAAGTGTAAAGAATTGATCACATCAAAAGAGGTGTTGGCCCATTTCAACACAGCACTACCAATTCGTTTGGCATGTGATGCATCACCCTATGATATTGGAGCGGTGCTGTCGCACAAATTCCCAGACGGGTTGGAGAGGCCAGTAGCCTTTGCGTCTCGGTCACTAACCTCAGCCGAGCGCAACTATGCCCAGATTGACAGGGAGGCCCTCAGCCTAGTATGGGGAGTAAAAAAATTCAACCACTATCTGCATGGGAGAAGTTCACCTTGCTGACTGACCACCAACCACTTGTTTCCATCTTTAGTCCAAAGATGGGCGTTCCAGTGATGACGGCACAACGGTTACAAAGATGGTCCCTGTTTCTAGGGGCGAATCAATATGAAATAGAATATAAAGGCACGAAACAGCATGGAAACGCTGATGGGCTATCGCGCCTGCCACTGCCTACTGTGGAGGAAGAACCAGCAGTGGACCCTATCGAGATATTTTATTCGTCAATAATTGAATGATTGCCAGTAACGAACGCGGATATTGAGAAGGAGACCCGCAATGATCCGACGCTGTCTCGGGTATATGATTTGACGGTGAGGGGATGGCCAACACATGGCAACTCACTGTTGCCAGCATTCTCATCCAGAAGAGAATAGCTGTCAGTATGCCGGGGACAGTGATGTGTGGATCCAGAGTGGTGATTCCACCCAAGTTAAGGGAGAGAGTGCTAAATGAGCTACATGAAGGTCATCTGGGGGGAGTGAAAATGAAAAGCCTTGCTAGGGCTTATGTGTGGTGGCCGGGAATCGATCAACAAATCGAAGACCTAACCAAGAGCTGCTCAGGATGCCAGAAGGTCCAAAATGCACCACCACATGCCCCTCTACACCCATGGGAGTGGCCCTCCTCTCCATGGCAATGGGTGCATATTGATTTTGCTGGTCCATTCATGGACTCAATGTTCTTAATAGCAGTGGATGCTCATTCGAAGTGGCCTGAGGTGATAAAAATGTCCTCAACCACTACAGAGAAAACGATTGCAGTCCTACGGAACATATTTGCCAGAAACGGCTTGCCAGAGCAGATTTGCTCTGATAATGGACCACAGTTTGTGTCCGAAGAGTTTCGAAAATTTATGAGAAGGAATGGGGTAAGGCATTACACATCCGCCCCGTATCATCCAGCCACAAATGGATTGGCTGAGAGGTTCGTACAAACCTTTAAGAAGGCGATAAAGGCCATGTGCAACGATGAAATTCCACTACAGCATAAGGTGGACAATTTCTTATTAGCCTACCGAAACGCGACACATGCAGTTACCAACCAGACCCCGGCCATGATGTTCTTTAACCGAAGGTTGCGATCTCGTCTGGACTTGCTTAGACCAAATGTGTGAAGAAATGTTGAGGATAAACAATTCCAGCACATCAATGAGAAGCCGACAAGGAGCTTCAATGTAGGACAACCAGTCTTGGCCCGTGACTACCAAACAGAGAAATGGCAACCCGGAATGATATGCACACGGCAGGGGCCATTAATGTACGCAGTGGATGTCGGGGAGAACATTGTGAGATGCCACGTTGATCAGATCTTAGCGTCACAGGAACGAGTCAACCCCATGTCTTGCGTACCTGGGGATGAACCCGACATACCAGTAGCATCTACCTCCGAACCAGTAGCAGTGGAACCCGATGAACTAACCGATAAAAAGGGGCCAGAATCGCCTCCGCACCAAGAACAAGAACCTCAGAAAAGGCGCTATCCCGAAAGGATCAGGAAGCCGCCCCAAAGACTGAATCTATAAATGGACTATTGTTGTTTAATGTACATATTAAAGTGTTAATTGTTATTTGAATATTATGGGTACTACTGATCTAAAAGGGGAGGAATTGCAGTGTATGTACCTTTAAGAGAGAACTACTTTTACAGCTCCTGTATACTGTAGTACCAGCAGTGACCACACCTGTATATAAGCCTTGCGCATGCCTCTGTACCCCAGTCTTGAGACTACCCTCCTCCAGTAAACACCTGTTGATTGTTAAGTTACAGCATCCGTGTGGTTATTGAAAGGCATCATACTCTCAGAATCACGGATCTAACAACAACCACCCCCACAACCACCCCCACACCCACAACCACCCCCACCCCCACACGCACCCCCACAACCACCTCCACACCCATCCCCACAACCACCCCCACAACTACCCCCACACCCACCCCCACACCCACCTCCACAACCACCGCCACACCCACACCCACCCCCACCGCCACACCCACACCCACCCCCACCCCCACACCCACAACCACCCCCACACCCACCCCCAAAACCACCCCCACACCCACCCCCACCCCCACCCCCACCCCCACACCCACACCTGTTGTGTATGTAATATGTATGCTACTTTAACCCTATGGCCAGGGCAGCACTACTTTGTAGGGCGTAGTGATACCATAGTACCACTCCTGGCCATAGGGGTATAAATAGTACTGCGGGTACTGATCTCCCCTCAGTTCCTGCCTGTGGGTATGAAGTAAAGACCTAAGTTAAACCCTTCCAAGCTGTCTCTTCCTTTTTGTATCAAGTATATGCGCATACTTTACACTGGCGACTAGGAACGTTCGAACTCACCAGTACAAGGTGCAACAAAGGATCGGTAGCAGTACGGGGAGAGAAGCTTCTTACCAGCCTGCAGAGTCCAGCGTCGACCGAAGGAGGCCACCCAGTTCAGGAGGAGCGGCAGCAACGGAGCGAGAGAGAGAGGTTCCAGCGAAGGCTGCGGCAGCTGAGAGAAGAGGCTGAACGGGCGTTCCAGCCACGGGGCAAAAGTCCACTCAGGGTCAGGTAAACTGCAATCCTTCCCGGGGAACGCGAGCTGCAAGGGCCAGAACAGGCAGGCGATCTGGGGAACAAACGGAGCCACGAGGACTAGCGGGCCACGAGAGGGGAAGGTCGTTGTAATAGCGGCGGTGGCAATAACGGGAGCTGCAAGAAAAAAAAATAACGAACCTGGAGAGACGTCGTTGACAGCAGAGGGAGAAAAGGCGGGAAAAGCGCCATCTAGTGGACAAAGGGGAAAAGTTTTTCTCTTCAGCAGTTTAAAATGAACAGCGCCATCTAGTGGACAAAAGGGGGAAAGTTTTTCTCTTCAGCAGTTTAAAATGAACAGCGCCATCTAGTGGACAAAAGGGGAAAAGTTTTTCTCTTCAGCAGTTTAAAATGAACAGCGCCATCTAGTGGACAAAAGGGGGAAAGTTTTTCTCTTCAGCAGTTTAAAATGAACAGCGCCATCTAGTGGACAAAAGGGGGAAAGTTTTTCTCTTAGAAAAAAAAATAACAGCGCCATCTAGTGGGAAAAGGCGGGAAAACCTCTTCAGTAGTTTTAAAAATGGCTAAAGCAGCTCGGTTGTCAGAATTTGTTGCCGACATAGAAGATTGGGACGCATATGTAGAAAGGCATGAACTTTATTGCATAGTAAACAAGGTGAAAGATGACGAAAAGGCAGCAACCTTATTAAATTCTATGGGGGCATAAACATACGGTCTGCTGAGGAATCTTCTTACTCCAGAAAAGCCAGCAGACAAAACGTATGCCCAAATTGTTGATACGTTAAAGGAACATTTAAACCCTAAGCCACCATTTATAGCGGAAAGGTACCGCTTTTACAGACGCGACCAAAGGAATGATGAGTCGCAGGCAGCCTATTTGGCTGAGCTCAGACGGTTGTCCAAACATTGCCAGTTTGGAGCCTTTTTGGCGGAAGCGATCAGAGACAGATTTGTCTGTGGCATGTTAAATGAGAGTACACGAAAACGGTTGCTGGCCAAGAAACAGCTCAGCCTAGATCAGGCGATAGAAATAGCATTGGCACATGAAGCAGCAGCACAGGGTGCTGCCCAAATACGACAAAATACAACCGGCTATGACACCCATGAGGTGACATTTCACAAAGGTAAATGCTACCGTTGTGGCAAAACCACCCACGACCAAAGTAATTGTTGGTTTCGTGATAAAATATGCCGGCAGTGTGGGAAAAAGGGGCATATAGCGAAAGTTTGTCGGTCGGGTACGAAACCCAATAGTGGGGGCAATCCGAGCAGTACCAAGGCAAGGACAAAAATACATAAGATATCTGACAGTAGCTCAGACGAGTCACAGGAAGGCACAAAAGCAGAGCCTAAAGGTCTGGGATGTCTCAAGTTATATGGTGTAGACAAAACGGAGGACCACAGCACAATGTGGGTTAAAATGAAGGTAGCAGGCGTCGAAGTTAATATGGAGCTGGACACGGGTTCAGCCCTATCAGTAATTAATGAACAAGATTATAACAGGCTGTTCAAACGCATTCCCTTAAAGGATACCGAAATCAAATTAAAAACATATACGGGACAAAAAGTTTACCCGAAGGGAAAAATGCAAGTAACAGTTAAATACAATGGCAGAAAAGTGCCAGGACTTTATTTATACATCCTACCAAACGGCGGACCACCACTTTTGGGTAGGGAATGGATAAGAAAAATCCATTTCGACTGGAAGTCGATACACGAGATAAAAGTAGAGACCACCAAGGATGATACAACCATTACAAGCAGGCTGTCGAAACTATTGGCAAAAACGCCAGAGGTGTTCCAACAAGGGCTGGGGACCTTAAAGGACATTAGAGCAAAAATAACTATTGCTCAAGACGCAAACCCCAAGTTTTGTACGGCCAGACCGGTGCCTTACGCCATCCGGCCAGCTGTGGAAGCAGAACTGGATGCCTTAGAGAGTGCAGGTGTCCTTACAAAGATTGAGTGGAGCGAGTGGGCCACGCCCATCGTCCCAGTTATAAAGAAATCTGCAAATAACACGCCGGGGGAACCAAAGAAGGTTCGCATTTGCGGGGATTTTAAAATAACTATTAACCCAGTCCTGCACACGGCACAGTATCCGCTGCCGCGGATAGAGGACATATTCGCATCGTTAGCTGGGGGTAGACACTTTACGAAGATTGACCTTTGTCAAGCTTATTTACAGATGGAGGTGGAGCAGGACTCGAAAAAGCTCCTAACGATTAACACCCACAAGGGATTGTACCAGTACAATCGCCTGGTATTTGGTGTGGCGTCCGCCCCAGCCATATGGCAGAGGACCATGGAACAGGTCCTACAGGGCATTCCAGGAACGCAGTGCTACCTGGATGACATCCTGGTGACAGGACAAACGGATAACGACCACCTCGCTAACCTGGAGCGAGTACTTCTGCGGTTGCAACAATACGGACTCAGGGCGAACAAGCAGAAATGTGAGTTTTTCCAGGAACGTATCTCATACTGTGGTCACATTATAGATAAGGAAGGCCTGCATAAGTCCCCAGAAAAGATCGAGGCAGTAGTGAAGGCCCCGCCCCCTGAGAATGTATCTCAGTTACGATCATTCTTAGGCCTTATAAACTATTACCATAAGTTCCTCCCGAACTTATCGTCCATTTTACATCCACTAAATTCATTGCTGCAAAAGGGAGTCTCCTGGAATTGGGATGAAGCATGTGAGGCTGCTTTTAAAAAGGGTAAACAACTCATTACATCAAAGGAAGTGCTCGCACACTTTGACCCAAAAATGCCAATGAGGTTGGCATGTGACGCCTCCCCGTATGGTATAGGGGCAGTGTTGTCACACAAATTTCCCAATGGGACGGAGAGGCCAATAGCATTTGCCTCAAGGTCATTAACTACAGCCGAAAGAAACTATGCGCAAATCGACAGGGAGGCCCTCAGTCTGGTGTGGGGTGTAAAAAAATTCCACCACTATCTACATGGACAACGTTTCACACTACTGACGGATCATCAACCGTTGGTGTCGATATTTAATCCAACAAAAGGGGTGCCCCTGATGACGGCCCAAAGGCTACAGAGATGGTCGCTGTTCTTAGGAGCACACCAGTACCTTATCGAATATAAGGGTACCAAACAGCATGGCAATGTGGATGGCCTGTCGCGGCTACCATTGCCTGCCGAGATCGAAGAGATAGTACAGGACCCCGTGGAAATATATCATACGGCTGTTATGGAACACTTGCCCATCACCAGCCAATGTATCGAGCGGGAAACACAGAATGACCCGACACTGGCAAGGGTTTACGAATTGACCGTGAAAGGCTGGCCGGCGCAGGGTGACGCATCATTGCCGGCGTTTTCGGCAAGGAAGGACCAGTTGTCCGTATGCCGGGGCACATTGATGTGCGGAGCCAGGGTGGTGGTCCCTCAAAAATTACAACATAAAGTGTTGCGGGACTTACACGAAGGTCATCTGGGGGGTGTCAAAATGAAAAGCCTCGCCAGAGCCTACGTCTGGTGGCCCGGCATTGACAGGGACATCGAGGAAGTAGCAAAAGCATGCCAAGGGTGCCAGATGGTACAGAACGTACCACCCCAAGCCCCACTACATCCGTGGGAGTGGCCCTCAACGCCGTGGCAAAGGATCCACGTGGACTTCGCTGGGCCCTTCATGGATGCGATGTTCCTTATTGTAGTGGACGCCCACTCAAAATGGCCGGAGGTCATAAAGATGTCATCAACGACAGCCGAAAAGACGGTCGCAGCCTTAAGGACCATTTTTGCCCGAAATCCATTTTTGCCCGAAATGGGGTGCCCGAGCAAGTCTGTTCGGACAATGGGCCACAATTTGTGGCAGAAGAATTTCAAGCATTCCTAAAAAGGAATGGAGTGCGACATTATACGTCCGCACCATATCATCCGGCTACAAATGGGCTGGCAGAGCGATTTGTACAGACTTTTAAAAAGGCCATCAAGGCGATGGGGGAGGAAAGGTTGCCACTACAACACAAGGTGGACAATTTCCTATTCGCGTACCGTAATGCTGCACATACGGTGACCAACCAGGCCCCCGCCGTCATGTTCTTTAATAGAAGGTTAAGGTCTCGCCTCGAATTGCTCAGACCAAACATCCGGAGAGATGTGGAAAACCGAGTATTTCGTAGGGCTCCTGACAGACAGACACGGAGCTTCGAGGTGCGGCAGCAAGTGTTGGCCCGTGATTATAGAAATGAAAAGTGGCGGTCTGGTACGATAAAGGCCCGCCAGGGACCTTTGATGTACACAGTGGATACTGGGGACGGCATAATCAGACGACATGCTGATCAACTTGTGGAGTCCAGAAACCCAACTGATTCACTACCTCAAACGTCTCAGCACATTGTTCCAGCGGAATCACGGCCCAGCTCGTCGCTACAGAAGTCTCAGGATGGCGAGGAGTTCAGCACTCCAGTGAGCTCCACGGCACAGGATGTGCCATCAGACACCGACGACTCCAGCGATGAAGTGGTGACGGAAGTACCGCCGCCTACACCGAGACCGACTAGAGAAAGACGTTATCCTAGTCGAGACAGGAGGCCTCCTCAGAGACTGAATCTATAACATGTTTCTTTTTATATATATATAGGTAGACAACTCTGATGTAAATATGTTATGTATGTTGTGTTACCAAATGTTATTAGCCCTAGTTATGGTGCATCTGTTGACTTAATTGCACGGGTACGTTTTAATTAAAAGGGGAGGAATGTTGTGTATGTAATATGTATGCTACTTTAACCCTATGGCCAGGGCAGCACTACTTTGTAGGGCGTAGTGATACCGTAGTACCACTCCTGGCCATAGGGGTATAAATAGTACTGCGGGTACTGATCTCCCCTCAGTTCCCGCCTGTGGGTATGAAGTAAAGACCTAAGTTAAACCCTTCCAAGCTGTCTCTTCCTTTTTGTATCAAGTATATGCGCATACTTTACAACACCCACAACCACCCCCACACCCACCCCCACACCCACCCCCACACCCACCCCCCACCCCCACCCACCCCCACAACCACCCCCACACCCACCCCCACCCCCACACCCACCCCCACACGCACCCCCACAACCACCCCCACACCCACACCCACCCCCACACCCACCCCCACACACCCCCCCACAACCACCCCCACCCCCACCCCCACACACCCCCCCACACCCACACCCACCCCCACACCCACCCCCACACACCCCCCCACAACCACCCCCACACCCACCCCCACCCCCACAACCACCCCCACACCCACACCCACCCCCACACACCCCCCCACAACCACCCCCACCCCCACCCCCACAACCACCCCCACACCCACACCCACCCCCACACCCACCCCCACCCCCACAACCACCCGCACCCCCACACCCACACCCACACCCACACCCACCCCCACACCCACACCCACACCCACCCCCACCCCCACAACCACCCCCACACCCACACCCACACCCACACCCACCCCCACAACCACCCGCACCCCCACACCCACACCCACACCCCACCCCCACCCCCACAACCACCCCCACACCCACACCCACACCCACACCCACACCCACACCCACACCCACCCCCACAACCACCCCCACACCCACCCCCACACCCACCCCCACACACCCCCCCACACCACCCCCACACCCACCCCCACCCCCACAACCACCCCCACACCCACACACACCCCCACACCCACACCCACCCCCACACACACCCCCACACCCACACCCACCCCCACACCCACCCCCACACACACCCCCCACACCCACACCCACACCCACACCCACACCCACACCCACCCCCACACCCACCACCACACACCCCCCCACACCCACCCCCACACCCACCACCACACACCCCCCCACAACCACCCCCACACCCACCCCCACACCCACCACCACACACCCCCCCACAACCACCCCCACACACCCCCCCACAACCACCCCCACCCCCACAACCACCCCCACCCCCACAACCACCCCCACCCCCACAACCACCCCCACCCCCACAACCACCCCCACACCCACCCCCACAACCACCCCCACCCCCACAACCACCCCCACAACCACCCCCACAACCACCCCCACACCCACCCCCACACCCACCCCCACCCCCACCCCCACAACCACCCCCACACCCACCCCCACCCCCACAACCACCTCCACACCCACCCCCACACCCACCCCCACCCCCACCCCCACAACCACCCCCACAACCACCCCCACACCCACCCCCACCCCCACCCCCACAACCACCCCCACAACCACCCCCACACCCACCCCCACCCCCACACCCACCCCCACACCCACCCCCACCCCCACAACCACCCCCACAACCACCCCCACACCCACCCCCACCCCCACACCCACCCCCACCCCCACCCCCACAACCACCCCCACAACCACCCCCACACCCACCCCCACCCCCACACCCACCCCCACAACCACCCCCACCCCCACACCCACCCCCACACACCCCCCCACACACCCCCCACAACCACCCCCACAACCACCCCCACACCCACCCCCACACGCACCCCCACAACCACCCCCACAACCACCCCCACAACCACCCCCACACACCCCCCCACAACCACCCCCACCCCCACCCCCACAACCACCCCCACAACCACCCCCACACCCACCCCCACCCCCACACCCACCCCCACCCCCACCCCCACACCCACCCGCACACCCACCCCCACAACCACCCCCACACCCACACCCACCCCCACCCACACACACCCCCCCACAACCACCCCTACACCCACACACACCCCCCCACAACCACCCCCACCCCCACCCCCACAACCACCCCCACACCCACCCCCACCCCCACCCCCACACCCACCCCCACACCCACCCCCACACCCACACCCACCCCCACACCCACACCCACACCCACCCCCACACCCACCCCCACACCCCCCCACAACCACCCCCACCCCCACAACCACCCCCACACCCACCCCCACCCCCACACCCACCCCCACACCCCCCCACACCCACCCCCACCCCCACAACCACCCCCACACCCACCCCCACCCCCACACCCACCCCCACACCCACCCCCACACCCACCCCCACACACCCCCCCACAACCACCCCCACACCCACCTCCACACCCACCCCCACACCCACACCCACACCCACCCCCACACCCACACCCACACCCACCCCCACACCCACACCCACACCCACCCCCACACCCACACCCACACCCACCCCCACAACCACCCCCACACCCACACCCACACCCACACCCACACCCACACCCACCCCCACAACCACCCCCACACCCACACCCACACCCACACCCACACCCACCCCCACAACTACCTCCACACCCACCCCCACCCCCACACCCACACCCACCCCCACCCCCACACCCACCCCCACACACCCCCCCACAACCATCCCCACCCCCACACGCACCCCGACAACCACCCCCACACCCACACCCACCCCCACAACCACCCCCACCCCCACACCCACCCCCACACACCCCCCCACAACCACCCCCACACCCACCCCCACAACTACCTCCACACCCACCCCCACACCCACCCCCACACCCCCCTCCACAACCACCGCCACAACCACCTCCACACCCACCCCCATAACTACAACATGTCATTGCAATGTGAATGAATCTAAAGGGGTAAGTTTTTGTATAAAATGCATGTCATAATAGACCAGAATGCAAAGTGTTTTGCATAAGCAGAGTTTACAAGTTTGATTCATAGACTACTTTATGTACTTGAATATACTCCCAGAGGGAATAAATATTCCTGCTGCTCAACAAAAATGTTACTTCACAGCAGTTTGTAGGAGTTTTTTTTTTCTTCAATTGTTTCCCTCCACATATCAACTCGTCCAAGCTTCAATGTAGGGATGATCATGCATTGCTTTTCTCTGGCTCTTTATGTAACCCATGAGAGACGGTCTTACCCATATCACTTTCAGTTCCCTTTCTGACCGTGATTGAATCTGTTTAAAACGATAAAACATGTCTGTGCTGGCTCTCCCCATAGTCCTGTACCTTTCTCTGCTTTAAATCTTTATCTACTCTTTCTGTAGAAATATGTAATGGCCTCTACCTCAATAAAAGCTCTCTGCATAAAGACATTTTTCTTAACCTCTCTCCTCACTCTTTTAGTCAGAATAATTGCTCTCCTCTTATACTATTTAAAAGCTTCAGCAAGCGGTTGCTCATACATTGCTTTTCTCCTGCTCTTTATGTTGTTCTGCTGTTAAAAAGGGCCATTGTGCTATATCATCAATGAGCCTTCATCAGCTGTTGGTTTCCATTCAAAAATACTTTCCTCAACATCCAACTCCATTAAGTTTATTTTGTTATTGAACCACTGCCCTTTGAGTTGGTTGTAATATTTTTGCTGGTTAATGTTGTTTGGAGTGCTATCTACAGAGGGCTATTCACTTAATGGTCACCAAAATGACAGTTCTGAGTGCTTCCAAAATCTGTGCAGGAAACTTGGGACTTAGTTGACCAAACGTTGGTAGTGTCATTACCTGCTCACCTATTGTGATAACAAAAAATGCTCTTGTATTGAATTTCAGGATGCATCTACACTATGGCCCTGAAATTCCTGGGCTCCAAGGGGATGGAAAGGAAGATTCCTGCTTAGGGCCTGGCAGGAATTTGGGTTGGAACCTGGTTTATCTGGGGTTCTATCCCGTTTACATTGGGCCTTTAAATTCCAATGCAGGCCATGGGCAGATCTTCCATCCATCCACCCACCTTGCAACAAGGGGATGTGTCATTGGGTGTTGCTGTGCTGTCCCTGGAAATTTCACCCATTCTGCCCTATTAGGCCTCACAGAAACTCACGGTATCTGAGATTTGGCATAAGTCCTGCTGAGGAAGACCCGAACCTTTGAAAGGTCTGTTCACTCCATTGAGAGCAGTTATTCTGCTGGATCCTTGCTGGGCCTCCTCTCTGCTGTAGGAGTGGCATGGATCTGCGCCAACATCCTGACTGGCACTTTGGGGTTGGCGTTTTTGCAGATGCAATGCGTTCACCCTGACCATGTAAATGACCCTGGCGCTGCCATTTGGGACATGATCTGTGTCTTGGGGAATGGCAGGAAAGGAGATTTGTTCTGCACTTGCGTCAGCAGAGAGGGCTCTCAGGAATTTCGGGGCCTACAAGCTTGGCAATGATGCAAAGCAGTTAAGGCATCACACGGACTTCAAACTTGTACGGTATACATCAGATATTAATGTCCAAACTAGCTCTGGAGTGCGGTGGAATGAGACTCCTTATCATGGGTGTCTTGTTACAGCTTGTGCAGGTGTCAGGATGTAAAAGCTGCTGCTGACAGTTAGGCAATCTTCCTGAATCCAGTGAACCTCTTTCTCCACTTGCTCCCATGAGCTATAGACATGGAAGTCTGCGATTAGATGGCTGGCTACCTCCCCACCATGTTTGCTAAACTTTGGTTAGGTAAGAGGTTTCTCCTCAGCCTGTAAAGTATCCAGCTTCCTTGCTGCACCTCCTGCAGCAGCATGTCCAGGCTTCCTTTCAGTGAAGAACGTGGTTCTGCCAGTTCTTGTAGACATCATCCTTTCACAATAATCAGGTTCCATTATACAGTAGCTGTTGTCGTAGCAAATGCACAGAGAGTGTATTGAGATTATGTAAATTAAGTGACCCTGTCACATCTGACTGAGTTGGCAGGCCAGTCGTGTTGCAAGGGAGTGCTATGATTACTGCCACTTTTTGTGACAACCAGGGAATTGGTCCTTGGATTCAGGTGAAGTGGGTGAAAATCCCAAATGCTAAAATCAATGTAGAAGGTGGTCCTTGAGTGCGGTGGAATTATTTCATTGTTAGCAAAGTTCTGAGACATTATTGTATTAAATTGACATGAGTTACATGAGTACTATTAAAGCAATCCACATGGTTACTGATCTAATGAACTTTCCTTTAACCCTAGTGCACTGGAACATGGACAGAAGACTGTTCTATTAAAGAATGTGTGAATGGAAATACTGTTACACTAAAAGTCTGCAAACAAGAAAAGCCTGAATGTCCTAATAATTTAAAGCCCATCGAAGTAATAAATGAATGTGGCTGCCAGTCTTGGGAATGTGGATGTTAGTATCTTTCGCCTGTTCTAATGACTATATCATTAGACATTATTAGTAGCATTAACACTCATTGTTTTGTTTCCCTCATCACAAAAAAACATGCAAACCGTATTTTGCTTACTTTTTTAGGTGAATGTATCATATTGGGAGACCAACACTATATTACCTTCAATGGGCTAACGTATAAATTCTTCAAGAATTGCACGTATGTTCTTGTGGAAGAATGAGATCCAAAATACAATTTCAGCGTTCTAGTAGATAATTACTTCTGCTTTCCTTCTGTACCCTATTCTTGTCTAAAAGGGCTAATGATTTTTTACAAAAGAGTTGAGATCACAATTTCAACTAATAATAACTATGCGGTAAGTATTCTGACTATTTTTTGTATTACTGCCCAACATCTTGCTTACCTCAATTTAATTGGCCAAATGATTGACTAGTTCGATATATCAATAAAACATTTAAAGGGCAATAACTGATTGAATCCAAATGCATTGTGCGGTCTGATAATAAACTGCACAGTCTAGGCAGTTACTGGTCTGTGCTGAGCTAGCTAGACTGATGGGGCCACAACAATTGGATCACATATCTCTGGGATAGGGATGGGGAAAAATCAGCCAGGTTTTCTGCTCACTGTAATCACTGTGGATAAAATGATAAGGAGAAAAGTAAGATGCTCCCTCCCCTACAATGGCTCCCTCGCCCGCGATTGAATCAGCTCCTGATAATAGCACTGAGATTACACACGAAGATGGCTACTTATATTAGAGGGCTACAGGCACCAATGGGATTGCATCTCAAAATGAGTCAGTGCTTTTGGAGTGGGTAGGGGAGAGAATGAAAATGATATATATATCCCATTAAGTGCATTTGAACAGAGATAACCATCTCATAGTTAACAATGTCCACAATAATCTCCAAAGATTATGAGGCTGTTGCTGGTTTGTGGCATTGATGGTTTGTATAAAATTATGTTTTCAATCTTATAGTTAACGGTTAATGGAAATCAGGAAACCGTTCCCTACATCACAGATGAAATAAGCATTACTGAACTGAACACCAGGAGTGTGCGTATTTATTTTACTGACATTAAAACAATAATCACTGCTGCTCTGAACAGTTTTAAAATCAGAGTGGCAGAAAGATTTTTCTTCAATAATACCCAAGGACAGTGTGGTATGTGGTTTCATGTTTTCATATTTTGTCGTGTGCCACTTTTATGTTTCATTGCAGAGGTAAAGCTGCTGGTGATTTGATGTTTGTCGTGCAATAAGGACAAAGATTGTTCTTTTCTTTCTCTTAGGCTCTTGCACAGATGTTCCCGATGATGATTGCATGAGACCAAATGGGATAATAGAGCCTTCTGATTGCTGCCACAAAACTGCATTCGATTGGAAGGTTGATGTCCCCAATAAGCCGTATTGTAAATCAGTGTGGTAAACCACTGTTAACCTGTACATGCCTGTGCGGTAAACCACTGTTAACCCTGTACAAGTCCAGGCATGTCTCAGCCCCTGGCTCCACCCCTAAGCCCGGGTATAAAGGTGACTCACCACCCTTCCCCCGGGAGCTCTTAGGATGGATTCACTAGCAGAGGCATGCTCTAGTTCTTAGTCAATAAAAGCCTACTTCATTTAAGTCCATCTCGTAGTCTTTGGTATTGTTGATAGCGCATCAATCAGCTCCTCAAAATCAGCCTTGTACTATTGAACCCAGTCCCACGCCATGCTCTCCCATCTCATCTGTATGTGACATCATTTCACAAGAGTATGTAAAGCTTTAAATTGTAATTTAATTTCTTTCAAAATCAGTTTCGAAAGTCTTTATATGCGTATATACCATCAGGGGGTGCCCGGCATTGCCAGGGCAATTTGGGGCCGCGCGGTCTCCCTGCCCCTGTCTGTCCCCTCTCTCTCTCCCTCGCTCTCCCCCTCTCCTCTCCTCTCCCTCCCTCCTGTCCCTCCCCCTCTCTCTGTCCCTCCCTCCCCTCTCCGTGCCTAGCGCCTGAGGCCCGGTGCCGTTGTTAGAGCGGCCGTGCGTGGCCTAGCGTTTGAGGGCCGGCCGAGATCTCGGGCCGAGACGGACCGGAGCTGAGCTCCCGAGGGGATCGCGCGGTTGATGGCCGGCAGCTGCCGCTGAGCTCCCCCGCGGGTGGCGTGGTTGACGGGCGGCCGCTGCCGATGACCCACCCGCTGTGTGTAAACTCACCTGCCACTCCCGGAGTCACAATGTGGGGGTTTGTTTGACTGGTGCTGTCCCTGTGGGGATGAAAAAAATGGCGGCGAAGTTTAGGGAGACTGGAGGATTAGGTCCCGCCCGTGATGCACCGATTGGTCAACCATCAGGTCACTGAACTGTAGGATTGGTCAAGCAGCACGTCACTGAATGCTAATGAGAGGTAGGATTGGTCAACCGGTAATGAGTGGATTTTTTGAGGAATTTTGAACGTTTTATATATACTGTCGGAACAATTTTTGTCTGACCAAAAAGTAAATATGCCTATGAGAGTCCCCTAATGATAAGCTTTCTTTTGATAAAACATATGTGTAGGTACGCTCTATAACTTTTGGTTGTATAGCCGGACAAACAGAAAGACAGAAAGACAGAGGGAAAGACGGAAAGACAGAGGGAAAGACATACCGTTTTATATATATAGATATGAGTGTGTGTGTGTATATATATGTGTGTGTGTGTACATACATATATATACACTAGCTGGAGTGCCCGGCGGTGCCGAGGCTTTTTCGAGGGCATGCTATTGTTGGAAGAGAGAGAGCGACTGGGGGGGGAAGAGAGAGAGCGACTGGGGGGAAGAGAGAGAGCGACTGGGGGGGAAGAGAGAGAGCGACTGGGGGGGGAAGAGAGAGAGCGACTGGGGGGGAAGAGAGCGACTGGGGGGGAAGAGAGAGAGCGACTGGGGGGAAGAGAGAGAGCGACTGGGGGGAAGAGAGAGAGCGACTGGGGGGGCAGAGAGAGAGCTGATGTGCCTCAATAATTCCGAGACTCGATGTTAGCGAAACAAAACAAGGCTTTTATTAACTTAGAAGGTAACACGCAGTGGCGAGAGGTATCTTCCATCTGGAGGTCTGCAGTACTGGATATGAGGCCAGACTGAGCTTGCTTACATAAGGGCCAGGTATGGGCGGAGCCCTACACACAATACATTACAATATACAATACAATGGTGAGGAGACGGAACTGAGGTAAGGGAACTGAAACCTGAAACCAACCACAGTCACAGGCAGTGATGAATGGAATATTTCATCACATTCACCCCTTCTATAGATTTAGTCTGCTCGGGGGTTTGATAGTCCTCTGCGACCGACGTGGCTGTTGTGGTGTCGCGGGTGTCGGCTGGGTGTCCCCGGTGGCCTCCTGGGTCTCTGCCGGGGGTGCCGCCAGGGTTGTTGAAGGGGTAGTTGGTGGGGGTGCCGTTGGTCGATGTTCTTCCGGGGGTGATGAAAGAATCGTGGGTGGGTGAGAGTTGCTGTGATCGTTGTTGTTGCTATTGCCGTGGTTGTTGTCGTTACCGGCTGGGGCGACGTCTTTTATGGACACGGTGTCCTCCCTTCCGTCGGCGTGCCGGACATACGCGTATTGGGGGTTGGCGTGGAGTAGGTGCACTGGCTCCACGAGAGGGTCCGTCTTGTGGCCCCTCACATGCCTTCGCACGAATACCAGACCTGGGGTGGAGAGCCATGACGGCATGGATACGCCTGAGGTGGATTTCCGGGGAAAGACAAACATTCGTTCATGAGGCGTGGCATTAGTGGCAGTACACAATAGCGACCGTATCGAATGGAGCACATCTGAGAGGACTTCCTGCCAGCGGGAGATAGGGAGGCCCTTGGTCCTTAGAGCTAGAGTGACTGCTTTCCATACTGTCCCGTTCTCTCGCTCCACTTGACCGTTACCCCGGGGGTTGTAGCCGGTGGTACGGCTCGTGGCGATCCCCCTGGACAGCATGTACTGGCGTCGCTCTTCACTCATGAAGGACGCCCCCCTATCCGTATGGATGTAGCTCGGCATACCGAACAGGCAGAACAGGCTGTTGAGGCATTTAATGACCGTGGCGCTGGTCATGTCTGGGCAGGGGAAGGCGAATGGGAAACGGGAGTATTCGTCCACGATGTTCAGGAAGTAAACATTGCGGTCGACTGACAGGAGGGGGCCCTTGAAATCTAAGCTGAGCCGCTCAAAGGGCCGTGTAGCTTTGATTAAGTGGGCTCTATCTGGGCGGTAGAACCGAGGCTTGCACTCAGCGCAAGTGCGGCAGTTCCTGGTCAGAGACCGAACTTCCTCAATCGAGTAGGGTAAGTTACGGGACTTTATGAAGTGGAACAGCCGCGTGACCCCTGGGTGGCAGAGGTCATTGTGGAGGGTCTGTAGCCGATCCCCGGTGGCGCTGGCACACATCCCTCGTGAGAGGACGTCAGGGGATTCGTTAAGGGCCCCTGGCCGGTAAATGATGTCATACTCGAAGGTGGAGAGCTCGATCCGCCATCTAAGAATCTTATCATTTTTAATCTTCCCCCTCTGTTTATTATTGAACATAAACGCTACCGACCGCTGGTCGGTAAGTAGGGTGAAGCGTTTGCTGGCTAGGTAGTGGCGCCAGTGGCGCATTGCCTCCACGATGGCTTGGGCCTCCTTTTCTACGGAGGAGTGTCTGATCTCGGGCCCTTGGAGGGTCCTCGAGAAGAAAGCTACGGGCCGCCCCGCCTGGTTGAGGGTGGCCGCCAAGGCAAAGTCAGATGCATCACTTTCCACTTGAAAGGGAGTGTTCTCGTCCACTGCCTGTAGCGTGGCCCGCTCAATATCCTGCTTAATGCTTTTGAAGGCAGCGTGGGCCTCAGCAGAGAGCGGAAAAGAGGATGCTTTCAAGAGGGGGCGGGCTTTGTTGGAGTAGTTGGGGACCCATTGGGAATAATAAGAAAATAACCCCAGACACCTTTTCAGGGCTTTGGGAGTGTTGGGCAGGGGCAGCTCCCGTAGGGGGCACAATCGGTCGGGGTCTGGTCCGATTTCCCCATTCTCCACCACGCTGCCTAGTATGCAGAGACGCGTGGTGTTGAAAACGCACTTGTCCTCGTTGTAGGTGAGGTTGAGTTTTTGTGCGGTTTTCAGGAACCTCTCGAGGTTCGAGTCGTGATCCTGCTGGTTGTGACCACAGATGGTGACGTTGTCGAGGTAGGGGAAGGTTGCCTGCAAGTGGTGGTCATCGACCATGCGGTCCATCTCCCTCTGGAAGACCGAGACCCCATTCGTCACCCCAAAGGGGACTCTGAGGAATTGGTAGAGGCGTCCGTTCGCCTCGAAGGCGGTGTACGGGCGGTCCTCTGGTCTGATAGGGAGCTGGTGGTACGCTGACTTGAGGTCGATGGTGGAGAACACCTGGTATTGGGCGATTTGGTTCACCATTTCTGATATGCGGGGTAGCGGGTAGGCGTCTAGTTGGGTGTACCTGTTGATCGTTTGGCTATAGTCGATCACCATCCGTTTCTTCTCGCTACCCCTTACCACTACCACTTGGGCGCGCCACGGGCTGTTGCTGCGTTCAATAATGCGCTCTTTCAGGAGCCTGTCTACCTCGGTCGCGATAAACCGCCTGTCCTCCCAGCTGTACCTCCTGCTTTTGGTCGCTATTGGCCGGCAGTTAGGGGTAAGGTTCGCGAATAGCGAAGGCGGCTTTACCTTCAGGGTAGCCAGACCGCACACTGTGAGGGGCGGCTGGGACCCACCGTACTTGAGCGTGATGCTTTGGTGGTTGCACTGGAAATCCAGGCCCAAGATCACGCTCGCACATAGATTCTTCATGATTAATACTTTAAAATTATCGTATACAGTTCCGTTAATGGACAATTGTACCGTGCAGTAACCCAGAATGGTCGATGTCTGGGTTTTATCAGCCATAGAGATGGTACCCTGAGTAGGGACCACCTTTAGGGAGAGTTGTTGTGCCAGTTCAGGGTGGATAAAACTCTCCGTGCTTCCACTGTCAATTAAACATTTAACCCGGCACCCGTTTACCTCGATGTCCACCATTGATTTGGATAGCGGGTGCGGCCTGGTCTGGTCCACTGTGACCGATGCCACTGTAGGGCCCTGATCGAGACAAGATGGCGTCCACGCTGTCTGCTCATGAGATGGCGGACCCCACGAGGTCGGGCAAGATGGCGTCCAAGATGGCCGCTCCCACGGCGCACACGCGGCGGTGGCGGGTTTTCCGGCGGGGTTCCCTCTGCACACCTTCCCGAAGTGCCCCTTCTTACCACACTTAAAGCAGGTGGTGCCTTTCGCCGGGCACAGGTTTCTGGTGTGCTTTGGCTGCCCGCAGAAGTAGCAGTTGGGTCCCCGACGCGTCGCGGCTGTCGTAGGGCTTCTGGGGGGAGAGCGGGGCCCCGACGGTGTCGGGCTGCCGGGCGGGGAAGATGCCTTCCAAGATGGCGGCGCCCTTGGTGCACACGTGGCGGCGTGGACGGCGCGGGCTGAAGAGTAGGCGTCCGAGTTTCTCTGGGCCACATCCAGGGATCGCGCGGTGTCCGCAGCCTGTTTCAGGTCCAATCCCGTTTTTTCCAGCAGTCTCTGCCGGATGTAAGTGGAGCTGAGGCCTGTGATAAAGGCATCGCGAACAAGCTCGTCAGTGTACACTGCGGCTTTTACATCTTGGCACTTGCAGTCTTTGCCAAGCATTTTCAGGGTGCCTAGGAACTCCTCCACCGATTCCCCAGGTCGCTGTGCGCGAGTAGCGAGCAGATGCCTAGCATACACCTCATTCGTAGGCTGCTGGTAATGCACCTTTAAGATGTCGCAGGCGGCCAGGTACGTGTCGGCGTCTTGGATGAGGGGGTAAACCCGGTGGCTTACCCAATTCCGCAGAATTCCGAGTTTCATACTCGCAGCGTCTGTAGCGTCTTTGACGGCTGCGGAATTGTCCAGGAAGAATTCCATACACATAAACCAGTGTCCGAAGCGTGCCGATGCGTCCAAAGCATGCTGGTCCAAATCCAAACGTTCGGGTTTTAGGAGTTGATCCATTGTGTTGAAAAATAAGTTAATAAAATTGATGTGCCTCAATAATTCCGAGACTCGATGTTAGCGAAACAAAACAAGGCTTTTATTAACTTAGAAGGTAACACGCAGTGGAGAGAGGTATCTTCCATCTGGAGGTCTGCAGTACTGGATATGAGGCCAGACTGAGCTTGCTTACATAGGGGCCAGGTATGGGCGGAGCCCTACACACAATACATTACAATATACAATACAATGGTGAGGAGACGGAACTGAGGTGAGGGAACTGAAACCTGAAACCAACCACAGTCACAGGCAGTGATGAATGGAATATTTCATCACAAGAGCAACTGGGGGGGAAGAGAGAGAACGACTGGGGGGGAAGAGAGAGAGCGACTGGGGGGAAGAGAGAGAGTGACTGGGGGGAAAGAGAGAGCGACTGGGGGGGAAGAGAGAGAGTGACTGGGGGGGAAGAGAGAGAGCGACTGGGGGGAAGAGAGAGAGTGACTGGGGGGAAGAGAGAGAGCGACTGGGGGGGAAGAGAGAGAGCGACTGGGGGGAAGAGAGAGAGCGACTGGGGGGAAGAGAGAGAGCGACTGGGGGGGAAGAGAGAGAGCGACTGGGGGGAAGAGAGAGAGCGACTGGGGGAGAAGAGAGTGAGCGACTGGGGGGGAAGAGAGAGAGCGACTGGGGGGAAGAGAGAGAGCGACTGGAGGGGAAGAGAGAGAGCGACTGGGGGGGAAGAGAGAGAGCGACTGGGGGGAAGAGAGAGAGCGATTGGGGGTGAAGAGAGAGAGCGACGGGGGGGAAGAGAGAGAGCGACTGGGGGGAAGAGAGAGAGCGACTGGGGGGGAAGAGAGAGCGCGACTGGGGGGGGAAGAGAGAGAGCGACTGGGGGGGGAAGAGAGAGAGTGACTGGGGGGGAAGAGAGAGAGCGACTGGGGGGGAAGAGAGAGAGCGACGGGGGGGAAGAGAGAGAGCGACTGGGGGGGAAGAGAGAGAGCGACGGGTGGAAGAGAGAGAGAGACGGGGGGAAGGTGGCCCGATGGACCCCTGCGAAGGAAGGAAGAAGGTAAGCTCTCCCTCCCTGTCCCACCCCCTCACTCTTTCCCTCCCTCCCCCTCTCTCTCCCTCCCCCTCACTCTTTCCCTCCCTCACCCTCTCTCTCCCTCCCCGTCTCTCCCTGCTTTACTCTCTCTCTCCCCCCCTGTCCTCTCCCTCCCTCCTCCTCTCCCCCTGTCCTCTCCCTCCCTCCCTCCCCCTCTCCTCACCCTCTCCCTCCCTCACCCTCTCTCTCTCCCTCCCCATCTCTCCCTGCTTTACTCTCTCTCCCTCCCTCCCTCTCCCCTCCCCCCTCTCCATCTCCCCTCCCCCACCCTCTATCTCCCCTCCCCCCACCCTCTCTCTCTCCCCTCCCCCACCCTCTCTCTCTCCCCTCCCCCACCCTCTCTCTCTCCCCTCCCCCCACCCTCTCTCTCTCCCCTCCCCCCACCCTCTCTCTCTCCCCTCCCCCACCCTCTCTCTCTCCCCTCCCCCCACCCTCTCTCTCTCCCCTCCCCCCACCCTCTCTCTCTCCCCCCCCACCCTCTCCCCCTCCCCCCCACCCTCTCCCCCTCCCCCCACCCTCTCTCTCTCCCTCCTCCCCCACCCCTCTCTCTCTCCCCCCACCCTCTCTCTCTCCCCCCTCCCCCCACCCTCTCCCTCTCCCCCCTCCCCCCATCCTCTCCCTCTCCCCCCTCCCCCCACCCTCTCTCTCTCCCCTCCACCTCCTTGCCCCTCTCCTCTCTCCCTCCCTGCCCCTCTCCTCACTCTCCCTCTCCCTCCCCCTTTCCCTGTCCTCTCCCTCTCCTCCCTCCCTATTTCTCTGTCTCTCTGACATCTGTCTGTTGACTGTTCCCCTCTGCTACTCCAGGCCCCGCCGTCCGCCCGCTCTCCGGGGCAAGGTAAGAGCCGGGCTCCGGCCCCACACCCACACCGCCAGGGATCAGCACCCGGGGAACCCACCCGCCGCCCAACATGAACAACAAACGCTCTCCTCACCTGTCACGGAGTTAAAATCTCCGAAAGTGGCCACGGTGCTCAAGGCCTCTTCCCCGTGCATTCAGGAGGCGCGGGGAAGAGAGAGAGAGACTGGGGGGGGGAGAGTGAGACGCCGCCACGCACGTGCTCCGCGGAGCTCCGTGCCGCCACCACCGCACCAGCCTTTACTAAGATGGCAGTAGCGACGCTCGGCTGAGGCCTGCCCCTCCAGCCTCCACAAAGATGGCGGTGATCGGAGGCCGCTTGTTGACTGGGGCCGGGAGGTGCCTAGCTCGGGCATGGGTGCGGAGGAGAGGCCCAGGCTTCGAGGCCTACAAAAACGGTGAAAGGTAGGAAAGTTATAGAGGTTAGAGAAAAGATGTACAAATTAATTAACATTTTTTAAAAACAATTTGTGTTTTAGAAGCAACTTTTTTTTTGCTGGAAATGTATATTTGAAAAGAAACATGCAGAAAGCGGGAAAAAGAAATGAACAGATTGGAACCAAGATGGCGGCCGCTCACCTCGGTTCAGAACGATAAGGCCCGCCCACACACGCACCGATTGGTCGACCGTCATGTCACCGAAGCGTAGGATTGGTCAATCGTCCTGTCGCTCGACTCTAGGAGGGCCCGCACGCGCGATGAACCCGCCACGCAGCGATTGGTCGACCGTCGGGTCGCTCGACCGTACGATTGGTCGACCTTAATGTCACTCTATGCTAATGAGTGGAATTTTGAACGTTTTTTGGATACCGCGGGTGCAATTTTTGTCTCGCCGAAACGTAAATACGCTTATGACCGTTCCGGAATCGTAAGCTTTCTTTTGATGTAACGCACGTGTAGGTACGCTCTATAACTTTAGAGTGTATAGCCGGACAGACACACTGAAGGACAGACAGACAGACAGATTGATCCTTTTATATACATATAGATAGATAGATGCACATATATACACGGATTGATTCTGTGACTGGGCGCCTTCTGTGGGGAGCGGTGCTCACAGAAAGTGCAGGGGGAAGTCTTGGGGCCCCCAGCCTGTGATTTCCGTGCATTAATTTGACCTGCGCTCTCTCCGAGCATCAGTTCTCACTACAAGCCTCCACTTGTGGAATTATTCCCTGCTATTTAAAAGGTCATTTTGAGGGATAATGCGTTAGGTATAATCTTGGGCCTCGAGATTTCCCCAGATGGTGGTTTCCAATCTCACAATGCCATTGTGGGGAAATACTGAGTGTAAATAATTTTACCACCGTTAACCATTCATTCATCTCATTGCTGTCTGTTGCGCATTGCTGACATAAAATAGCTACTACATTTGCCTTCATAGCAGCCACTACGGGGGTTGGGGAGGGGGAGGGGCGGCGATGTGGGGCGGGGTGGGGGGAGAACTCGGCTCCCATCAGATGCGAGTATTTGGCTGAATGTCAACCCAGTATTCAGAGACTGGACTCTTCCCTGCTCGCCAGGAGACATTGGCCCAGAAATTCGGGTCGGGGGCTTCCCGCGGGTGTAAGCCCCCGACCTGCAGTGCTTGTGTATCCCAGGGGCGCAGTTAGTTCGCTGCATCCCCTGGGATCACGTGGGCCATGGGGAGCCAATCGGAGCAGGGAAGTGCCCATTCATGAGTTTGACAGGAAGAGCTGTCAAAACTTAGAAATACTACGGGCCCCAAAACATCACCAAAACTTCAAATAAATTATTTTTAAATCACATTTTTAAATCTATATATATAAACGGATCGTTCTGTCTGTCTGTCTATCTGTCTGTCTGTCCTTCTGTCTGTCTGTCCTTCTGTCTGTCCTCACGTGTGCGTCTGTCCGGCTATGCACTCGAAAGTTATAGAGCGTACCTACGCGCGCGTTACCTCCAAAGAAAGCTTACGCTTCCGGGACGGTCGTAAGCGTATTTACTTTTCGGTCGGACGAAAATTGTTCGCGCCTTATGCAAAAAACCTTCAAAATTAAACTCATTATCTGCGATTTAGCATTGATTGACTGACGTCAAGGTTCGACCAATCCTGTGCTGTCACGATTGACCAATCCTTCAGTACAGTCCCCTGATGGTTGGCCAATCGGTGTGTGTGTGTGGGCGGGACTAATCGTTTTCATCTCAGGGATGTGGCAGCCATTGTTTCACTGCTTCCAGCTCAAACTACTTTGATCATCCAGCTTTGAAAAAGTTAGTATCTCTTTTAAAAATAACATAAGATTTACCAAAAATGTTTTATAAGTACTTTCACTTTCATCTTTCAAGGTATTAAAAGGTAGAAATGTTGCCCGGCAGCAGATTGAGAGAGGGACACAGACAGGGCCCAAAAGCCTGGGACTCGATTTAAAATGTTGCCCGGCAGCAGATTCACAGAGGGACACAGAGAGGCCCCAAAGCCTGGGACTCGATTTAAACCGCCCGGCCCAAAACAGCCCTGGCAAAGCCAGGCTCCCCCAGCTAGTAAACTATAAATTACATGAAATAACTATTTTAAACAATAATTTAAATTTTTGAAAAAAATAATTTTATTTTCTAACGGGGCTAAAAATAAACTTACCTTGCTTTAAAGTATTTAAAAATGATAAACCTGTGGGAAAAACATTTTAATTTTAATTAATCCACCACTTACCTTGTAAAAAGCAGGCCTTACGCCTGCTTTTTAAATGTGTAACTTCTGCAGACTTACTCTCTCGGGAAAACCTGTAAAAAAAAACCGAAATTCGATGCGCACGCGCAGCCTCTCCAGCGCATGCGTTCGAACTCTGAACCCCTTCGTTCAGGGGAACGGAAGTGCCGGTTTCCTGCGCATGCGCAGTGCATGCAGGAAACCGGCACTTCCATTGGGCCTTCACCCGTGGAGACCTGAATTTCTGGGCCACTATCTTCCCGGCTTCTAACCCTTTCCTTTGCCAACTCAACCTCGTGTCCTTCCCTTGCCAATCTGCTCCACAGACACCACTTCCCCATCCTTGGAATGAGAAGCACAATGGGAGATTCACTGGTAATATATTAACTTGCAACTGCACACACATCTGTAAGCTGTTTAATGAGATATCGATAAATTGATATTATCTAAAATCTGAAGGTAGATTTCGCTCGACTACTGTTTTGATCATAAATAATTTAGAACAATGTCATTTTAATTAACATTTGATCTAACCAAAATAAAATGCTGTTTTAGGCATCACATAGATGATGCTTATAATATACCAAAAATAAAATTTGAAATTTAATAAGGTGTTGGATAAGATAGTGAGGCTTTCCTTTAGTGATATTTGTGTTTTCCCCTCCTTACAGACCATTTGAAAACTGCAGCAGTACTCAGCTTAAGCCTTACCATGAAAGCTGTATCGATGACCATTGTGAAACCAATTCCACAGAACTTGACTGCAGCAACGTAAAAGCTGCTGCTGACAGCTGTAGAGAAAATGCATGTGTTGACTGGAGATCTTCTGTAGACGGATGTGGTAAGGACTCTAAGTCTAGGAAACAGTCAAATCTTACTTTATTATAAATTTCATGTAGATATTCTATATTGATTTGCATTATAATTTAATAAAAACCTATAATCCAATTTAAAATATGCAGAGACATAGGGGTTGATTTTAATCCTGCGTGGGATTCAGGTTGGGTGTGGGGTGATGGAGCAAGTTCCTGGCCCAGATTTCCAGCCCAGGGCATTTTAACTCCTGGGCCTGACCAGCATGCAGCCGCCGATCAACCTGAAATGGGCGGAAAGCTACAACTGGCCGGCGGGTGGGAGAGGTTCAGGCGGACAGAGGACACAGGCTTGGAGCAAAGGAAAGCATGGGGACAAGCAGGTAAGTCGCAGGGAGGCGGTTTCAGGATGAACTCTTGGGAGCGAGGGGTGAGGGTGGAGTCCAGGGCAGGGGAGCCCACAGGGGAGCCCGCGGGGGAGCACTCCTGCCCCTCCTGGCCCAATAAAGGAAAGATTTCAACTTTCCTTGGAGAGCCTCTTCCTCCTTCTGACAGCTGTTTCAGCCTGGCCGGAAAGTTGTGGTGACTTCCCCACTCAGGCACGACTTAAACTCCAATCAGGATCCCATTGACGTATTGGGAGCCCAATTAGCATAAATGTATGAGGCTGCGGCCTGCTTCCAGTGAGAGCCTCAGCTACTGAACTGTACTGAGCAGTTAACATGGTGGCCAGCGGGATTCCACTGGGAATGGGGTGGAAAGGCTGAATGCTCCATTTCAAAGGCCACACCCCCCACCCAACGCTCAGTTGCTGCTGGGTGTGTTGGGATAAAATTCACACCATAATTTTGACATCCTCCATTCAGAATCCTCTCACCCACCCAACCTTCTCTGTTCCAATGAAAAATGACCCAATTTTTAAACCTTTTTCATAACCTTCCATTCCTTCTATCAGCCAAGTGAATCTTTATTGTAACCTTTCCTTTCCTATAATGGGTGACCGGAACTATATGCAATACTCAACTGTAAGCTAACCAATGTCTTGTACAAATTCAACATCACATCATTGTGTCGACTCAGCTCCAAGGTTTTGGGTTGAAGGCCCACTACAGGACTTGTGTACATAATCTAGGGTGAGACTTCAATGCAGCACTGCAGGAATGCTGCATTTTTGGAGGTGTAGTCTTTCAGATGAGGTGTTAAACCAAGGCCCCGTCTGCCTGTTCAGGTGGAGATTTTGGGGGAGAAATTCGGTTGGTTAGCGCTTCCTGTTAGTGCCCAGCGGGGGCGCTAATGAAGTATAGCTGGGGCAAGGTGAATCCAGCACCGCATGCCAAATCCATTCAATGCTTAGCGCCGCCGCTAACAATTAGCACATGGGGCTTTAGCGCCATGCAGATTGTGACGTCAGTGAGCGTGCAACGCTCACTCAGTGCCCGATCTGCCAAATTGATTATCGCCACCTGCCTTAGCGCCTTGCTCTGACAATGACAGGAAGAGGAGGCATGAAGCAGGTGGATGGCGGTTCCAGGGGCACTATTTAAAAGGATGAGTCGCAGCTGTCAGTTTAGTGCTGTTTCACTGCTTCCTTGTCCATTTATGTTGTGGAAGAGTTTACTTCAGTCAATTAAAAGTTCTTTAGTATCAGGAGTGTTGTGGCTACTAAAAATTTGTTACATTTATTCGGACAAAATTTCAAAGTGTTACACATCGCTACCTTAATGAGGGCTGTATTGGCAGTCGATCTCGCCCTCCAGGATCTACTGCGGAGGGAGCACAGGCAACGAGAAAGATTGCAAGATGTGACCAGAGGGAGGAGGAGGCCATCGGGGCTCTCAACAGGAGGCCTTACCCTTCGTGGGCATTCCGAGAGCATTTCTCCTACCTCCAATTAAGCGAGGAGCAGTGTATTAGAAGGTTCTGCTTCAGCAAGGATGTGGTCACCGAACTCTGCCACCTCCTGCAACCAGACCTCGAGCATCAGATCAGGTCGACCACGGCTCTCTCAGTGGCACCGTTGCCCTCAATTTCTTCGCCAACAGTTCCTTCCAGTCTGCAATAGGAGATATAGCGAACATCCCGCAGTTCGCCATCCATCGCTGCATCCAGGAGGTCACAGAGGCTCTCTACAGTAGGAGAAGGGACTACATTTCCTTTCCTATCACTAGAGAGAAGCAGGACGAACGTGCATGTGGCTTTGCCAGGATAACGGGCTTCCCCATGGTGCAGGGCATCATTGACTGCACCCACGTGGCTTTGCGGGCACCGCATAACGATCCTGAAATCTTCCATAACAACAAAGGCTACCACTCACTTAATGTGCAGTTGGTGTGTGACCACAGACAGCGAATCCTCAATATGAATGCCCGCTATCCTGGCAGCAGCCACAATACCTTCATCCTATGCCAGACCGGTGTGCCAGCACTCCTCCAGCCGCCACATGAAAATCGCGGCTGGCTGGTCGGAGACAAGGGCCAACCGCCCTCCACCTGGCTATTGACTCCACTCTGCAACCCCAGCTTTCCTGCTCAGCACTCATATAATGAGAGCCATGCTGCCACCAGGAACATCATCGAGCACACCACCAGAGTGCTCAAGCAATAGTTCCACTGGCTTGACCGCTCGGGAGGAGCCCTCCGGTACTCACCGGAGCAGGTGTCCCATTTCACCGTAGTCTGCTGCATGCTCCACAATCTGGCCATCATGAGGGCCCAGCCCTTTCCACCAGGGATTGTAGGACCACCTCAGGAGGAGGGAGAGGAGGACGAGGACGAGGAGGAAGAGGAGCGAGGGAGGAAGCACCCATCAATTGACCTTCTGGAAGGGCGGTCCGTGACCACCTCATCAGACTGTGATTCCAATAAATTAAACCCCAGATCCCTGTTGCTCACCACATCCCCATCATTCCATCCCTGTCACAGGCCATATCACAGCGCAAAGCTGAAATGAGAGACACCACAAAATCATCCAACGCTAATTAAGAAATTTATCAATAATCAGTGAACACATATTTGCAACAACAATATTAACTATTAGCCCTTGTGCAATCCCTTAGTGCCCCTTGTTACAGTGCCTTTGCCTACTCTCGTGCTCCTACGAAGTTTTGGCCCAGTTGCAGGTGGAAGGCTGCCGAGTGTCTGTGCGGGAGACTTCAGAAGGTCTTGCAGGAGGCCCTCGACCCGCTCTGGGCCTGGAAGGCCTGGCTGTAGACTGCACCACCGCAGCATGGGCGGCAGCAGACTGGGCTGGCTGGATGACAGGCAGGAACAAGGGCAATGGCGGAGTGCCACTGGTGGGAGCAGGAATGCTGTCATCCTGAGAGAGGACAGCAGGTTTCTGCTCCACTGGCCCACTGGCACTCCTGTAGAGGGTGGCACGTGGGCTCAGTCAGCTATGCCTCTGACTGCCCGTGAGCGGTTTGAATCGCTCCCACGCCCCTGAGGTTCTCGACACCGGACTTAGGTACAGGTAGCGATATAGAAAAGACTCGAGTAGACAGGTGGTTTGGATGTAAGCAAAACTCAGGATTTTATTAAACAGAAAAATTAACACAGCCTTATGAGAAGTTACCAGTGTATAAAAACTTACAAGCAAATACAAATAACTATACTTATACAGGGAATGGGGAACACACGGCACATCGAGGGAAAACAACTATCTTAACAATCCCCTTATCCTTATCCCACCCCCTATACCTAACTAGATTAAGCTATGAGGGGCCAGAATTTATGCTCACCAATCAAAAGGGTTTGTTGGACTCAAAACAGCGGTGGGGTTCGGGGTTCGCTCTTGGTGCTCTCTGGAGCCTGCCGTCGTCACGTGGTCTCCGGGTGCTGCAAGGGCGTTGTCTAGGTTCGAGTACCCCAAAGTTAAAGCCTCTGCTTGGGTACTTTACCTTGATGGTTCCTCTTCCTCGGTCGGCAGTTGAAGTTTGCATGAAGATAGTCAAAGATTAGCTGAGACTGAAGGCCCGATGATTCGAAGCCTATCCTCAGTCGTCTTCCTCCGTTCGCCTCCTCAGTTGGTCTTCCTCAGTTGGTCTTCCGCAGTTGGTCTTCCCTCATCACCTCGTCACGCCTCGCCTTGCCTGGCCTGAATTGTCCATGTCCGCCCGATGCAGTGCCTGGGCGATTCCAGATGGAGTGGGGAAAGGCACAGGCAAAGGCCAGGGGGTAAGCGCGGGACAGGGAAAGAGCGACAGCCACGAGGGTGAGGAGCAGGGGAGCAGAGCGAGCAGAGCAGAGAGAGATTGCTACCCGGGGCCTTCAATTATACTCCTTTCGAAAACCCTTATCTGCACGCCAAATCAGGTTAGTTTTTTGCCTTAATCTTGGCGGGCTATTTTAAATAATGGTAGCAATCTATACTAACTGTTTTTAGATGGCCGGTAATCGCATCGACCGGCCCGATAATTGACTTGTTTTGTTATTAATGCACCTTGATGGGCCTGTCCAGCCTCGATGGCTTCCTTAATCTGTTGCCGATTATTTATGCAAATTGCTTGATGGCCTTAACTATAGGCCTAACTGGGTTTAGATTTGTCTCCAATTTGATGTAATGCATAATTCAAAGTCCTGTCTGGTTTTCAAAATGCAAAGTCTCTCTTCACAGAAACTGCAGCCTTGGTTTCGATTTCTCCACGAGCTGCCTGTGTCGCAGAGTCCAAGTTTAAAAATCTCACCGGCTTTCTGCCACGAGGCGTGGACGCCATCTTGGGTACCCCTTTTGACTTAAAATGTCCACGCAGGGTCCCTTTTATTAATAATAACCTTCGGGGAAATGTAGAAATTCTGCAAAATCTTACACACCCCGGGGCAGCACCTCAGCATCACCACCAATCTGCTGGAGCACAGATTGCTGGCCTGCTGCGACACCGTGAAAGCCCCGGTGGATGGTGGTCAACCCAGCCACGATGGCAGCAGTCAGAGCTTGCGTGGCATCAAGTTGAGACTGCATGAGAGCAGTCTGAGAATGGACGGCACCAAGCATAGACTGCATTACAGCACTAAGACCCCCATCCACATCAATGGGGCTGTGGTGGAAAGGGTGGACAGCTTTAAGTTCCTCAGAGTCCACATCACGGAAGACCTCTCCTGGTCCCTCAATACCTCCTCTCTGGTGAAGAAGGCCCAGCAGCGCCTATATTTCCTAAGGAGGCTGAAGGGATGTAACCTGTCACCCCTGATCCTCTCTAACTTTTACCGCTGCACAATAGAGAGCATCCTGACAAACTGTATCACAGTATGGTATGGCAGCTGTAGCTACTATGACCGGAAAGCCCTGCAGCGGGTAGTCAAAACTGCCCAACGCATCACCAGCACCCGGCTACCGACCATAGAGCACATATACCAGAAACGTTGTTTACGGAGGTCACGGTCCATCATCAAAGACCCTACCCACCCCAGCCACAGTCTGTTTGCCCTCCTGCCATCTGGGAGATGCTACAGATGCATTCGCACCCATACGACCAGATTTAGGAACAGCTTCTTTCCCAGGGCTGTCATCCTACTGAACTCTACAAATAAACTCTAAAGCCTGCACATCTGCCAATGCACTTTATTATGGTTATGTTTATGTTAATGTATTACAAGCCAAATGTATGTTGAATGTTTAAATGTCTTAATCTAAATGTACACTCTCGGGAGCCGCAAGCCTACATTTCGTTGTACTGCACTTGTGCACTAACAATGACAATAAAAGTTGATTTGATTTGATTTGATTTGATGTTGTAATAGCTCGACAAGTAAATTACTTTCACAGGCAACTTCGGCAAAACCCGGCTCTGAACGACAACCTTGAAGGGAGTTGTTTGACTGATAATTGGGCAGTAATTATTGATCTGCTGATTGTGTTTGTACTGGCATTTTTAAAGTGCTTTTTCGATTGTGACAAATTACTGATAATCACCTAAATAAAATATATGGGAGTCCATTTATAGCCAACAGTGAATTAATACTTTGGAATATTTTCTCTGCTATGTAGTGCGAACACCAACTACAGTGACAGGCACAAAAACAGCTTCTGAATCAACCATGTCTTGTTAGTGCAGTTCTTCTTCGTCATCACGTGAAATCTATTTAAAGCAATTCGTGCATTAATACTTTGTAATATTTTCTCTGCTCCATAGGGCCAACACCAACTACAGTGACAGGCACACCTACAGCTTCTGAAACTACTATTACTGGTGAGTATAGTTTTACACATTGTCACGTGAAATGTATTTACAGCAATTACCGAATTCATACTTTGTAAAATTTTCTCTGCTACACAGGGCCAACACCAACTACAGTGACAGGCACACCTACAGCTTCTGAAACTACTATTATTGGTGAGTATAGTTTTACACATCGTCATGTGAAATGTATTTACAGCAATTACTGAATTCATACTTTGTAAAATTTTCCCTGCTACATAGGGTCAACAGCAACTACAATGACAGGCACACCTAAAGCTCCTGAAACTACCATCACTAGTAAGTAATGTGTTTCCTCATTGTCACTTGAAATCTACTCTGCCAAAGCTGACCAATAAAGCGTGTTGCTGCTGGAATATCATTGAGGTACTTTTGCTGTTCAATCCATGGATACGTAAGTATATAAATCAGTACAGGTTGAGTTGCTCCATATCACTTTTGATATGTTTATTATGTATTGAAGTTGCTTCTTTCACCCTCTATACTGACATTAGTTTATCATGAAAAACAATTTAGGTGATGCGAAGACTACCATCACAAGTAAGTAATGTGTTTTCTCATTGTCACTTGAAATCCACTCTGCCAAAGCTGACCAATAATGTGTGTAACAACAGAAAATGCTGGAAAAACTCAGCAGGCCAGGCAACATCCGTGGAGAGAAAATAGAGTCAACGTTTCGGGTGAAACCCTTTGTCGAGACTGGAAAAGCACAGGAAATGAAACAGATTCAAAGGCCAGGCTGGGAGAGAACAAAAGAGAAGTGAAGAGTCATTAAGAGGTATTCAAAACGAGTCGAGATGGTGATAGGACTAGTGGAGACAAAAGACAGCTCTAGGTTAGGTGTGAAATGCGCTGGCAGAATGGGAGACAGCTGCCATGTGGGAGCGGAAAAAAAAGTGGGGGGAAAGGGCCAAAACAAAGGTGTGGATAAAAAATAAGTTAAAATGTAATGGGGGCCGAGGTTATGATCTGAAATTGTTGAACTCTATGTTGAGTCCAGAAGGCTGTAAAGTGCCTAATCGGAAGATGAGGTGCTGTTCCTCGAGCTTACGCTGAGCTTCCGTGGAACAATGCAAGAGCCTGAGTACAGTGAGGTCTGAGTGGGAATGGGGCGGTGAATTAAAATGACAGGCGGCCGGAAGCTCGGGGTCATCCTTCTGGACTGAATGGAGGTGTTCTGCAAAGCGGTCACCCAATCTGCGTTTGGTCTCCCCAATGTAGAGGAGACCACATTGTGAGCAGCGAATACAGTACACTAGATTGCAAGAAGTACAAGTAAATCGCTGTTTCACCTGGAAGGGGTGTCTGGGGCCCTGGACAGTGGGAAGGGGGAGGTATAAGGGCAGGTGTTGCATCTCCTGCGCTTGCACGGGAAGGTGAAGGGGAAGAGGTGATAGAGGTGGACAAGGGTGTCTCGGAGGGAGCGGTCCCTATGGAATGCTGAAAGGGGAGGGGAGGGGAAGATGCGTTTGGTGGTGGGATCACTTTGGAGGTGACGGAAATGGCGGAGGATGATCCGTTGAATGTGGAGGCTGGTGGGGTGAAAGGTGAAGACAAGGGGAACCCTATCGTGGTTCCGGGAGGGAGGGGCAGGGGTGAGGGCAGAAGTACGGGAGATAGAATGGATACGGTCAAGGGCCGTGTCAACCACGGTAGAGGGGAATCCTCGGTTGAGGAAAAAGGAAGTCATGTCGGGAGCACTGGTGTGGAAGGTGGCATCATCGGAGCAGATGCAGCGGAGACGGAGAAACTGGGAGAATGGAATAGAGTCCTTACAGGAGGCGGGGTGGGAGGAAGTGTAGTCCAGGTAGCTGTGGGAGTCAGTGGGCTTGTAGTGAATGTTGGCCAATAACCTATCCCCAGAGATGGAGACGGAGAAGTCGAGGAAGGGAAGGGAAGAGTCGGAGATGGACCATGTGAAGATGAGGGAAGGGTGGAAATTGGAGGCAAAGTGAATGAAATTGTCTAGTTCAGGGCGAGAACAGGAAACGGCACCGATACAGTCATCAATGTACCAGAAAAAGAGGTGAGGGAGGGGACCCGAGTAGGACTGGAAGAAAGAGTGTTCCACATATCCCACGAAAAGGCAGGCATAGCTAGGACCCATGCGGGTACCCATAGCAACACTTTTGATTTGGAGGAAATGAGTGGAGTCAAAGGAGAAGTTGTTCAATGTGAGAACAAGTTCAGCCAGGTGGAGGAGGGTAGTGGTGGATGGGGACTGGTTGGACTTCTGTTCAAGGAAGAAGTGGAGCGTGTTGCTGCTGGAATATCATTGAGGTACTTTTGCTGTTCAGTCCATAGATACGTAAGTATATATTATCAGTACAGGTTGATTTGCTCCATATCACTTTTGGTATGTTTATTATGTATTGAAGTTGCTTCTTTCATCCTCTATACTGACATTGGTTTATCATGAAAAACAATTTAGGTGATGACAAATAGCGAAGGCTTGATGTAATCTTTTGAAACCTTTTCTGTGCCCTATAGGAGTAACTGCGAGCACAAGTGTATCGGATTCGACTTTCCCCACTGGTAATTGATGTATATTCATTTTGAGAGTGTATGAACTTAGCAATGAATAGCATTAAGAGACGTGAATGCTGCCTGGTATTCTAAATCACTGGCATTATCCGTTATAGCGTTAGGAAAAGATTAATATAATTCCGTAACTTTAATTTTAACGGATTATTTTTGATGTGTTGCTCTTGCATGGTTGAGAGCAACAATGGCAACATTTTCTACTTGTTAAAATGAGCATGTGTAATCAATACTGCTCTAAATGTACTGAGCAATGGTGAACAGGAGGGTTGGCAGACACTATTTACATTTAGACTCCAAATTCTGACATTTAAGTTTTGGAAGTTCTTTGCAATTTACTTTTGCATTTTTAAGAATTAGGAAATTGCTGTCAATAATGGTAGAAACCTAAATCCACATAGTACCATGAAAAATTATAGATTTCAGGTCAATTGATGGTTACAGTTGTAAGATTCGAAATTTTCAGCAATAATCACGCAAGATAACAGGATAAAATAAGACAGTTTATTGACCAAAGTAAGCTTGCACAGAAAAACCTTTGATGAAAGGGCATACAAAATGGCCACCGGGCCTCGTGATCAGTTTCTGGACCATTTGATTTCTGTTACTGCAAGCCAGACAGGCTTGTGGATTGAAGACAGTGAGCCCGCGAAAGCCAGTATCGGGAAACCGAAACTCAGGGAAACAGCATACATATTCAATGGATTCTAAGTACAAGACAGTTTCAGGCAAGCAGGATGGGGCCCATCAAGATATGGGCGGACAATGCATGAACACTTAAACCCATTTAATGTACAAAGGAGAAACCGTTTAACAGCCATCAAGGGAAATCTCCAGACCGATCAATATGCGAACTGAGTCACGGTGACAATGTAAAAGACATTAAAAGACATTATCGGCCAGGAAGGCCAGTTAAGTTATCACCGGCTCCCGTTACAAGACAAAGTGCCCCTGCAGAGATTTCTGCCCGCCAAAATCTTACAAAGACTGGACTATGATCTGGCGGGAGATAAGGCTGGCCCAAAAAGGGTATAAATATGGATTTTGAAAAGTCCATCAGCGCCTCTTCTACCTCGATAACTTTTTAAAGACGCTTCGGACGGACAATTTCGGTGAAAAGACAACGTGGTCGGTGTTCAGCCAGACAAGGCTCGGCCACAACGGGAAGACGACGAGGGTGGCCCGGGTGCTGTTGTCGGGAGATCATCGACGACCCAGGCCGAAGGAGAAGACACCCTCGGGAAAACGACGATCCAGGCCGGAGAAAAGGACACTCCGGGCCTAGCACTTCCGTGCCTCAACATCCCATCGAGGTGTTGTTCTGTTCCATGAACCCAAATCCACAACAGACTTGGTGGATTTCAGCCATGACGAGCGCTCACCGAGGCTGTGTCCACTGCCTCATCGCCTGAGAGAGAGAGAAAAACAAGCTGCGCCAGAAGTTTCCAAATCCACGTGACGACGGAAAGCTGTGCCAGAAAGGCTGCGAACCCCTCCTTTTGCGATTCTGATAGTAGTGAGCATGATCCCGAGTTCCTCAAGTCGAAACTTAGTTTAGGTATTAGGGGAGGGAGTAAGGTTAAATCGTAATGTGTTCCCCCTTTTTCGACGTGCCGTGTGTTCCCCATTTCCATAGAGTCAAGTTCATAAATTTGTGCATGATTGTAGTTACTTTAATCTGTGCCTATGACATGTATTTTGTAATGCTTCAAACTGTTTAAAAATAAAAGCATCCATTTCGTGCTATTCAACCTGGTCTATTGAGTCCTTTTCTCTGCACTACAGTTCTCTGCATCTAAGTCCAAGGTCTAGAACCGTAGGGGAGAGTGGGTCGAACCACTCAAGGGTAATTATTGCACAAAGCCTGGCAGGAGACCAGAACGAGCAAGAGAAACCCCCTACAGAAATGGCAACCGCGGCAGGACCTTGGCAGCAGGAAAGTAGTGTGTTAGATCAAGGTCTGAATAAACGAAATGTGATGGATGAAAGAATCGCGGATTATGTTTTTGGAAAGGTAAACCTCACAAAACAATGGATATCCGACCTATTAAGGGATAGGCGCCCGCTAGACGCAGCCATCAAGTGGACAGAGGGTAAAGAGCATAAGAAATCTGTAGAAAAGGCGGTCTGGCTGATGTGCTACAAGAAGCAAGTCCAGCTTTTGGACCAAGTCGTTGTAGCACAGACAGCCCAGATCAAAGGGTTGCTTACAGAAGTAGAGGAAAAGGTTGCGGGAGGTCAAAAACTGATTGAATCGCTTAACGCGCTGAATCAGGAACGCCAATCCACAGCTCACCGCCACGAAACCCGAGTAGAGTATTTAAAATGTCAGGTCATTGAAGCCAAGGCCTGTGAAGGTAGAATGAGAGAAAGGTGTTTCCGTTTAGCTAAGCAAATAGAGACCCAAGAGGAAAAACTTCTGGGAGCCAGGGCAGCATATAAGATGGCCATGGAGGATAGATCTGAGAGCACCGACCACAGCGCTTGCCGCCGGGAGCAAGAGGACCTGAGAACGGCCCTAGCCAAGGCAAACGGGTTGGTGTGTCTCATAAACCCACCAGCGAGCCAGCTATTGCTAGCCAAGGAATCCAAAAGACCGATTCCACAAGAGATAGTTCAGGAACCAACCCCCGAACCCTCTGCGCCTCCTGCTTATGATGAGTCTTGGACTCCGGGAAAGGAAACGGAGACGGTAGATGAAGAGATTCTTGAGGTAGAGCAACACCAGATAGTAGAGTCGGGGCCGGCGCCGATGTGTCCAACTCGACACCGGAGGCTCGGTCCGAACGAAGACAATGGCGAGGACGGACCCCTTGTGAATCAGATCATAATGCCCCACAGCGCACAACAGCTGAGGGCAATGATAAGTCACATCCCAAAACTCTCCGAGTCAGGAGATCCCTCCGTCCATTTTAGGGACATAGAGCAGACCGCAGCCGTTAATGACTGCGACGGGGTTGAACAGTCTAAGATGCTGCTGTTCTCCCTGGACAGCTCGCTCCTCCAGTGTCTCCCTGACGAGAGCAAGAGAGGGCACAGGGAATATGGGTTTTTACGGGACGAGATCCTGGAGATTATAGGAGAGGGTGACGGAACTCCGTTCCTCCGTTTAGAAAAGACAGTGCAGCTAGAAGGAGAACCCCCACGGGCTTTCGCCGGAAGGTTGTGGCCCGTGTATCGACGCAGCTGCCCGGGAGGACCGGACCGGAACGCGCTAAATGGTGAACAAAGGGCTCATTGGCTCCGGTGCCTGGTAGCAGGTTGCCTGCCAATAGTGAGGGAGCAGGCCAAAGCATGGTTTGACCCCACTAACGCCCGCTCCACGGAAGACGTAGTGCTCGATCAGCTCACGATCAGTTACAGGAACAACAAGGGTAGGAAAACGCCTGTTTTAAAAGGAAAGGTACATGAGGTAAGGCCCGCAGCTTCTGCTAAAAAGGAATGGCATCAGGAGGGGAATCGCCCTCCCCAAGCCAAAAGCAGTTGTTTCGGGTGTGGGAAGGAGGGTCATTGGCGCAAGGACTGTAGAAATCCATGGAAGGATAATAGAGGGAGATTCCCCGCAGCCCAAGCCCAAGCCCAGACCGTTGCCCCAGCACCAGCCCAAAACCCAACCGTTGCCCCAGCACCAGCCCAAAACCCAACCGTAGCCCCTGCCCCAACAAAAGGAGGTGGTGCGGTTGTGGATCCCGCTATGATTGAGTCAATTTTAGAGACTATGCGGTCTCTGATGACCTCGCAGGGGAAGGTAGCAGTCGCCAACAGCCCTATCGCTCCCGAGACCCCAACCGAAGCACCTAAATGACTGACGCCTGCGCAGCCGGTCTACTTGTGTCCGCTCCTCTATGACGCCTGGAGAAGACCTGTGGTGGAAATGGAGGTGGAAAGGGAAAAGGGTAGTTACCTGTTGGATACGGGAGCTTCGTGCACCATGATCCACACAGCTAGACCTTTTGCCTCACCTCTGTCCACCCAGGCTCCATTCTCGGTAGCGGGTGATGTGCCTCAATAAATCCGAGACTCGATGTTAGCGAAACAAAACAAGACTTTTATTGACTTAGAAGGTAACACAGAGGAGAATGTATCTTCCATCCAGAGGTCTGCCGTACTGGATGTGCTGCAGGCTGGGCCAGCTTACATAGGAGCCAGGTATGGGCGGAGCCCTACACACAGTACAATACAATGGAAATGAAACTGAAACCAACCACAGTCACAGGCAGGGAAATACTGATGAGTGATGAATGGAATATTTCATCACAGCGGGTTTCACAGGCAGAGAACAGACTGGCGCGTACTCCATCCCGCTCTCCATTCATTTGGGAGCACTCCACACCACATGGACGTGTATCCTACTGAAGTGGAGTGAGGGGGGTGGAAAAGGCATCCTCGGGGCTGATTTCTTGGTGGAACACGGGATCCTCGTGGACCTGAGAAATCACTGTCTCTGGGGAGCCGAGAGCGGTTTAGGTAAGGTAGTTGTAGTCCCAGGGAGGGGAGAAAAGGGGGCCCTGTGCACCATGAAGCCGTCAGGAGGTTACGATCTCGAGCTCATGGTAGCGAACGTCCCAACGGACTTGCAGGCGTGTGTGTCGGAAAATCTGACCGCGTTTGCCACCCACAAGCACGACTGTGGGAGAGTCACTGGGTTTGAAGTCAGCGTAGACGGGGACCCCATGATCCGACCCCAAAAGCAGTATAACTTCCCCAAGGAGGCAGAACCCGACATGGAGACCGCAATATCTTCATTGGTGCAGCAGGGCATATTGAGACCAATAGCCACTCACGTGAACTCCCCCTTATGGCCGGTAAAGAAGCCGGACAATTCGTGGAGAGCCACGGTGGACTACAGAGTCCTCAATAGTAACATCCCAGCCTGCGCGCCCATGGTAGCAGCAGTTGCAGACCTAATAGGGAGTATTCCAGCATCGGTGACCACGTTCACGGTGCTGGATATCTCGAACGGTTTTTGGTCCATTCCGCTGCAGCGGGAGGATCAATACAAGTTTGCCTTTACTTTCAAAGGGCAACAGTACACTTGGAACTGCTTGCCACAGGGTTTTCACAACAGCCCCAGCATTTTCCATCAATGCATGGTGGGGAGTTTAAAAGAATTTAGCCAGCCCAACCAGATAGTACAGTATGTGGACGACTTACTCCTGTTCATGGACACAAGGGAGGAGCACGGCCCACTATTAGCCGAATTATTGGAGCTGTTAGAAAGGAAGGGTTTCAAAGTAAACCCAAAGAAAGCACAGATTGGCCAGCAGGAAGTCAAATTCCTGGGTCTGGCCATCCGCGCTGGAGAAAGAGCCATAGATAAGGCCAGAAGGGAATCAGTACAAGATCTGCCGATCCCCAACACAGTAACGGGTGTAAGGTCCTTTTTGGGATTGACCGGGTACTGCAGAGATTTCATCGAGGACTATGCTGCCACAGCAGCCCCGCTACTCCGACTCTTACACAAGGGGATCGAGTGGTCTTGGGATGAGGGGTGCCAGGCAGCATTTGAGAAGTTGAAAAGAGATCTGCAGACCGCGCCAGCCCTAGGGGCCATTGATGGGGGAGAGGAGTTTTTCCTGGAGGTAGCCGCTAGTGGGGACAGCCTGAGCGCCGTGCTGCTCCAGGAGCGGCACGGCAAGCTGAGACCGGTAGTTTATTCCTCCAGGGTGCTCACGGATGTAGAGAGGAGTTTCTCCAATTGTGAACGGCATCTCCTGGCCACGCATTGGGCTGTGAACAGATCAGTGATCTTCACAGGAACCTCTCCCATCACGCTCCTCACCCATCACACCCCCACAAAGATGCTTCTGGATGGAAGGATTAAGGATGGGACCGTAAGCAGTGCTCGGATTGCGCGCTGGACCCTCCTCCTTTCCCAGATGGATCTCAAAGTTAAAGGCCTCTGCGAGCCAAAGCTCGCAGCCAACATGGTATATCCCGGAACAGCCCATCGGTGTTCCGTAGAAGGGGTATGGGAGGTCAACATAGGTTTACGGGCCGGGATACACCCCACAGGCCGCGAAATCTACGTAGACGGTTCCAGCACTGTATCTGCTGGCGAACGACTCACAGGGTGTGGAGTTTATGACCCTGCGGCAAACATTGCCCTGGCAATTAAGCTCCCCAGCACTATGAGCGCGCAGCAGGCTGAACTGTCCGCGGTGGCGTATGTGGTTACCCACCCCGAGATTTTCCCAACCCCATACACGATTTGCTCAGACAGCATGTTCACATGCAATTCGTGTACGGAGTACCTCGCCATCTGGTCCCGCCGTGGATATACCTCCGCGGACGGGCGGCCTTTAACAGTTAAGCCCTTGCTGGAAAAGATCCTGGCAGCTGTGGGGGAGGAAGGGGAAGTGTTCATCCATAAGGTGAAGGCTCATTCCACCACAGAACCCCGCAGTCAGGGCAACCAGCAGGTGGATGCGCTAGCCAGGGAGGGTGCCCGCAACGGCATTCTCTGGGACCCCTATGGACCCGGACCCGTGGCGGCGATCCAAGGCAGGGAGGGAACTCCAGGGAACACAGGGGTGACACTGCCCCCAGACCTAAAGACTGTCCAAACCCTGGATCCCGCCCTAAAAACAGTCCTAAAAGCCATCACAGAAGGCAAGCAGGTAGAGGGTCCATACAGTACGGCAGCCCTCTCAGTCAAAGAAGGCATGCTGTTCCGAGAGGAGCAGTGGGTTGTGCCGCAGCAGCACCGGAGGGAATTCCTGCAACTGGCCCACGAGGGTCCAGGGGCAGGACACCCCGGGCCTGAGGTTACCTGGCAGCGGGTAGAGCAGGCGGGATGGTGGCCGGGACTTCGGGACGATGTCCGCGAGTTCTGCACAAGCTGTCTTGTGTGCGCTGCAAACAACCCAGACCCCCACAAAAGGAAGGTGCCCATGGGGCACATCAGGAGGGTAGAGGGACCATGGCAGTCGATTCAGGTCGACTACATAGGGCCCCTGCCCGCCGCCCAGGGAGGATATAAGTACTGCCTTGTCCTGGTAGATGTGTTCACCAAATGGGTAGAAGCTTTCCCGTGCAGAACAGCTACGGCACTGGGCACTGCTAAGATCTTGATTCGGGAAGTGTTCTCACGGTGGGGACTCCCCCGTTTTGTAGAGTCCGACCAAGGGAGTCAGTTCACCGGTCAGGTAATGCAGAACGCCCTCATGCTCTTGGGCATTGAGGGGAAGTGGCACGTAGCATACAATCCCCAGTCATCCGGGATTGTTGAACGCATGAATCGGACCCTCAAGGAAAAGCTGAGGAAAGAGACAATGGGCTCGCCCCAGAAATGGGCGGAGGTCCTGCCTTTAGTCCTCATGGGGATCCGGGCCAGCCAGTCCAAAAGTACGGGGTATTCCCCGCACGAATTAATGACTGGAAGGATCATGCGAACACCCACCCATGTACTAGCCCCGGTGCTCACTGAGGGCCAGCTCCGAGAGGTGAAGCGAGACAAATTCGTCCAAACCCTTTTGGAGCGCCTGAAACAGATTTATGGGCAGGCGGCTGGGAACATGGGAAGACAGTATCAGGGAAATCGACTGTTACTGGAACCTCGTAAGCAACAAGAGTGGGTAGTCGGAGACCAGGTCATGGTCCGAAACTATGCCAGGGTAGGGAGTTTTGAACCATTGTACATGGGGCCTTACAGCATTGTAGACAAGGCCAGCCCCATGGTTTATGCAGTGAAGGTGCCCCGACGTACCAAATGGTTTTACATTAACCAGTGTAAACTGTTTAAATCGGGTGCACAAGGGCCAACGACAGGGACCAGGTCTGAGAACAAAAATCCTCAGCCGGTAACAGAGTCACAGACCACACAGGCTGGAACAGTAGCCTGCGTGAAGGGAGGGGCCACCCCATCGGAGTGGGAGGTCTCCCCTCTAATTTGGGATTCGGACGAGGAAGAGCCCGAACAGCTCGACCTCGCCTTAGACCCAATCACGGAGGAGGAAGAGTCAGAGGACGACGATCCCGCCCTCGACTCAAGCTTGGGGGAGGTAGGGAATGGGGGCGGAGACTCACTACCTGTAGGGACAGGTGAGGCGGAGTCGGAAGCCACAAATCCCGGCCCCGGGGGGGGGCGGAGCCTGAGGGAAGGGAGCTGGAGCCGGCAGCTGTGGTGGAACCACAGGCTGTGACGGTGACAGTCCCAACCCCCGGTCCATCAGCCCCGGGAGCCTCACCCAAAGCAGCCCCTTGTAGGTCGACTCGAGCGCCCCACCCCAGAAAGTTTTGGCCAGATTCTCCCCATCCTTCCCAACCTCGGTTTAGAGCAGCCCCAGAAAGGCATGGTTCCCGTTCAACAGCGACAGGCTGCGGGGATCAAAGCCGAAGGTCAGTGCAGCCCCACCACAGGGTGCGGCACGCTGCAGCCCTCACAGGAATTCAGTAGGCCGCCCGGCGGAGGGCGGCGCTGTACATAAGTTAAGTTAGGTAATTATGATGATAGTTTAAGGAATATAAAGTTTACAGTGTTAAGAAATGTTAAGAGTACAATTTTGAAGTCTGCCCGGTATGTGTGCTTGTTTGGAAGCGGGGTCTAGGAACCCGCGCGTCCATTTAATTAGGCCAGCACCTATTGGGAGCCTGGCTACATCATTTTATTGGTTACAGAAACCTGGGATATGATGAAAAAGATTCTCATCGTGTTCGTGGCGATTGGGTGCGGGTGGGCCTACCGAGGCCGCACCAAGGACGTCATCATCTTCGGGTGTTCCGGGGACACGGCCCCCATCGCGACGGATGGGACAGGGGAGCGAGAGGTTGAGGAAACCGCCACCTACTTCCACCAGGGGAGATGGCCAGGTTGGCTGGGGACGAATTCTATGGAATACTCCAGCAATTTCGGTTTTGCCTACCAAGAGACTTCGTTAACGTGCCCTCGGGTGAGGATCCTTGCACCCAGAGTCAGCGTTACCGTGGGAAAGAGGATCTGTCTGGTGTGTAATGGGAACGTACCACTAAGGCGATGGTGGTGGCTGCGAAAGCTGGGAAAGGACATGAAGAACTCTACGGTCGAGTGGGAGCGACTGGGTAATAATACCCATCGGACTATTACGGGGACTCACGGACAATTACGTGTGTGTTGGGACAAATGGTGGGAACCAGATGAAGGAATATATGTCTGTATGTGGGGTTCAAAATGCGTTTGCCCCAAGGGCGTATCCATCTTCTTCCAGAGGCAGTGGCAGGATGAAGGAAAGGGGATGAGATGGGATGTCAGCACTCGAGCGTGCGGAGCCCCATACTCCCCTATTCCGGTAAACGCCACTGAACTCATCACCCGCCCACGCAAGCCCCTGCCCACGCTTCCGGTAGCACTAGCCCAGAAAGAAGGGTGCCCCACCACCACAAAGGGACCCGGGAACGGTTTAGTATTGGTACCCACTGGTCAGGTGCTGTACCAAGGGGTACACTACGCGGTGGCCTCAGTGATTTTAAACCTCACTGAGGTACGATTGCCGGAGTGGTGTCCCAAAGAAACGGAACAATTATACCAGGTCCTGTTAACCCGAATGTTTAGACAGTTTTACGAGTTTGACTTTGCCGACATCGACAAAGACAAATTATACACCACACCACCAGAAGTTTTGGATCGAGTCGGGAGGCAAAGAAGGGGTACAGTAAATGACATATTCACTGCTTTTAATTCCGGGACATCTGTCGTCAACGCTCTAGATAACGTGGAGCTGCAGACACAGATCAACGGTTTAAAAGCCCAGTTAAGGAACATACTGACAGACGAAAATAAGGTAGTGGGTTCTGAGTTACATGAAGACCAGGCCATGACACTACACTTTAAGGAAATAATAGCTGAGCTGGAGAAACACGCGAGAACGGTAAATGCGCTCATTAAGGAGGATCGGAATGCGTCCGATCAAGCTGCGCAAAACGAGGCCTGTGTGCTATATGGGGCGTGGTTACTGGGCGAGGGCCGCAGTAATCTTGAGGATTTAAAACAGGGTTTGGTCCCGTCCTGGATCAGCAACAAGCACTTGCTAGCGCTCCACCCTTTTGAGAATGCATTAAGCCCGTGCCAGCTCAGACTAGCTGCAGAAGCATACCCAGTCCCAGTGGACTGTGGACGTTCGAATCATACTATCATGGGAATAGTGGTAAGAATGCCGGTGTTGGGTCCCGCAGCAAAGCCCGCCCCGGTATACAGGGTGGAGAATATTGGAATCATTCAGGGGGGCGCGCACATTCGTTACGCAGTGGTCCCGCCTTACGTCATCAGATGGGAGCGTACGATGACAGGCACCGACCTCTCGGGGTGTCGGAGCCGGGGAGCACACATCATCCTGTGTCCCCAGCACTTGAATGCCTTTTTGAAACCACAGTGCGGGTTCAGAACCGCTAGCGCGAAGCCGATAAATTGCACCATGGAGGCAATGGCAGAGGACCATGTGCCCCTGCAGGTAGCATATATCGGGGGTGGGACATACTGCATCACCACTGCAGCGCCTCACTACCGCTACGGACAGCACGAGTGGTGTTTGATCAGTGATAGCAGTTTCTGTTTCAAACCCAGGGCCGAGGTTCAAGTGGCACAACAACGAATTGTCCCCATTCCTGCACCCTCCACCGTTCACCTCACTGTAAAAGAGAATTTCACGGACTTGCAACGATTCGTCGCACATTTTGGTTATGTCATTCCCCCTCTTCCCGAACACCTCACCAAGATTTTAAAAGCCGTTATAGTTTCACAGAAACATTTTTACACACTGGAGCAGAAGACTTTAGAGATAGGAAAAGACATATTGGACATAGTCATCCCACCATGGTGGGACTTGTTCACTAACATAGAGGTCCCGGCCTGGATTAGAATAGTATCCCACATCCTAGTAATGTGTCAGGTTTTAATTGTGATATTTTTGCTGTTCGTGCATTGCAAGAGAGGCAAATGCCTCCAGAGGCACGAGAACACAGGAGAATGGAGAGAACGCTATGTGCGAATGGGGGAAGAAGACACCCCACTTTAAGCTGCTAGTATTGAAAGTTAGGCGTCACTCCATTTTTAGATTTTGGCCATTTGCGCGTTTTTTTTGAGTATATGAATATTGTTATGTCATTAGTCGTTAAGTTTTTGGATTAATAAAAGGTGTATGCAGGTGGTGCAAGAGGGTATCGACCCCTGCACATCTGACAGATGAATGTGTTATAGTTCAAGAAGTACTGCCTATGATTGTCCAAATGTGCACAAGGTAATTTTCGTTTTTTTCAGAAATGGGAACTGCATGGGTCGAGAGGGTCATAGATAGTTAAGTGCCAGGAATGTTTGGATGTGGGGAATCAGGGAAAATTTGCTCACCAAGGATCATTGATACCTCTAGCAAGCTATCAGTATCACAGGGGGGCCTGTAAGATTCGAAATTTTCAGCAATAATCACGCAAGAAAACAGGATAAAATAAGACAGTTTATTGACCAAAGTAAGCTTGCACAGAAAAACATTTGATAAAAGGGCATACAAAATGGCCGCCGGGCCTCGTGATCAGTTTCTGGACCATTTGATTTCTGTTACTGCAAGCCAGACAGGTCTTTGATGATGGACCATGCCCTCCGTAGGCAGCGTTTCTGATATATATGTTCTATGGTCGGTAGACCATAGGGATATTCTCAATATGGAGAAATTGATGAAGTAATGATGAGAAGTGGAGTGTATTCAGTGGGGTTTTACAATTTTCCCCCTTGTTCTCTGGAAAATAAATCATGCAGTATTCTTTGAAATATTTTTTTACTTGAAAGCAAAATGTAGATCTTGTTGAGAAAAGATAATGGCCTAGAAATTCACTGGCCTTAGCGCCGCTTTTGAGGCGCTAGAGGGCCTAGCGCCGAAGTTATGGCCAGTTTAGAAATTGACAGGGGCCCTAAATCGGCGTTAGGCCGGTAGCGCTGCGCCGGCACCGATGACGTCATCGGTGTGCGCAGCGTCCCGGTTGCCATGGTAACCCGCCCGAACTCGGAAATTGAGTTGCGGCCGCCTCGCCCGTGGCAGCCGCAAGCAACGTTCTGGCAGAGGTGCCTTACAGAACTTTGCGCCGGCGCATTAAAGGCCCCGCGGCAGCCGGCCGCTTTCCCGCCGGCCGCCTGGCCGCAGCTCCCTCCCCGGACTTCCCCCTCCCCCCCCGGAACAGAAGCAAGCCCGGCACTTGTCCGAGGTGCCGGGCTCATTTTTTAAAAGATTATCGCGGGCCGCGGCCGGGTGCAGGCAGCTCCTCCTTAACGGAAGGAGGAGGCCTGCACTTCCCGAGCCTGCCGCACCACAGCGGGCGCCGCAGCACCGGAATAGCGCCGCAATGCGGCGCGTGGCGCCAGTTTTGAGGCGCTGAGACCCCTCAGTAGCGCCGGCAGCCGTTTGGGCGCGGCGCTACTGAATTTTTGGCGCGCGCAGGGGGACTTAGCGCCGGCACTAACTTCTGGCGCTAAAGCCCTCGCTGCGCCAAAACCGAATTTCTAGGCCAATGACTTGTTTGCTGACAATATGGGAGTTGTGGCTGAAGGGATGTAACCTGTCACCCCTGATCCTCTCTAACTTTTACCGCTGCACAATAGAGAGCATTCTGACGAACTGTATCACAGTATGATATGGCAGCTGTAGCTACTATGACCAGAAAGCCCTGCAGCGGGTAGTCAAAACTGCCCAACGCATTACCGGCACCTGGCTACCGACCATAGAGCACATATACCAGAAACGTTGTTTACGGAGGTCACGGTCCATCATCAAAGACCCTACCCACCCCAGCCACAGTCTGTTCGCCCTCCTGCCATCTGGGAGGCGCTACAGATGCATTCGCACCCGTACGACCAGATTTAGGAACAGCTTCTTTCCCAGGGCTGTCATCCTACTGAACTCCACAAATAAACTCTAAAGCCTGCACATCTGCCAATGCACTTTATTATGGTTATGTTTATGTTAATGTATTACAAGCCAAATGTATGTTGAATGTTTAAATGTCTTAATCTAAATGTACACTCTCGGGAGCCGCAAGCCTACATTTCGTTGTACTGCACTTGTGCACTAACAATGACAATAAAAGTTGATTTGATTTGATTTGGGTGTTGCTTCTGCCTGTGCTGCAACGGAAGCTGCGACATCGCCCATCACATGCGGCATGAGGTCTGGGTCACCATGGTCTCTCTGGGAGTCCACCATCCTTTGCAGATTGCAAATGATGGGCTCCATGGTGTGCGTGGCCCCGGTGCATCACCCTGTGCAGATCCTGCTACTATAGTAGCCTCTAAAGAACGAGTAGTGCCAGTATCTGCGCTGGTGCCTGTGGGTGAGACATGCAGTGATGCGGTGTGTTCTTCGTCCTCCTCTTCTTCCGCCTCGATCTCTATTGTAGCCTCAGGGACAGGCTGCTCAGCTGCTTGCTCATTATCTGAAAGCATAAATACAGAAGAGTCAGCTTAAGGTGAGGGGGGAGGGCCATGGAAGGGAGAAATGCATGCATACAGCATGATTAGCTGGAAAGTGGGAAAGGCTTGTGGGGTGCGGGAGAAATGGAATGAGAGAAGAAGGAGTAGGGATGAACATACCGTTGTCCCCAAGGGGGTCAACGTTGCCAGGGGCCACGGCGCTTACCGCCTGGTATCCAATGATTTGCAGCATTCTTACCCAACCACTTTCTGAGCTGGAGGAGTCAGGGTGTCCCCTGCCTGTGCGCTCCTGCTCCCTCCTGTTGTGAGCGACCTTGGCCTGCAAGAGAGAGGAAAGTATGTGAGTGAGTGTGGAGCAATGTGTTTGGGAGATGTACCTGCCATAGTTGAATAGCTGTCATTGTGTGCAATGTGTGAGATGTTGGTGTGGGTGTTGGTAGATGGAGATTGTTGGTGGGCAAGTGCTGGGGGTGTAGTGTTTTGGGCAGTGTGTGAAGATTGTGGTTCAGATGATGGTATGTAGCATTTGTTGAAGCATTAACTCACCCTGACCACCCGAGTGAGGTTGTTAAATTTCTTCCTGCACTGAGCTGCCCGAGACCTGCTGGGCTACCTCCCTCTCTCCCTGGGCCGTTGGTCTGCCATAATGACACCTCCTTCAGTGGTCCGGTTCCTTCTCCTTGGCCTTCTGATGCTTGATGACAGCTGCAGAAGTGGCAATGCTGAGAATGAGGTTCTGCAGCATGATTGAAGCTTCCCTTTAAGAACTGGAAAGAGCCTGTGGCAATGCTGACTAGCGATTAGACTGCACCTGAAATTGCTTAGCGCTTTGAGTGTAACGCCACTGAGCTAGGTCATTAGCACTTGGTTTAGCGCTCCCATCCTTTGAGTGATGAACTTTTTGCATGCAGCGAGATTCATTGGCGTCTGGCGCTAAATCTCAAACTTTTCAGAAGTTGGCGCCCATTCCTGGGCGATAATGAATTTCACTCCCAATAGATCCCTATTCAGGTCATGACCTGGTCGAAATTCATCCCTCAACTAATGCCATCACAAACACAAATTGTCGAGTGACTTATGTCCTCGTTGTTTGTGAGACCTTCCTGTGTGCAATTGCCTGCTTTATTTGTCTACAAAATAACAGTGACTGTAAGTTTTGGCTCTAAAACAATTTGGATATCTGAGGAAGTGAAAGGTAGTATATAAATGCAAGTTCTTTCTCTCCTTGCGTGTGTGTAAAATCCACAAGGGGCTGTGTTTCATCATCAAGAGCGCTGACATTTTCCTGCACATGAGAGGCTAGATCTTGACTTCGTGCCATAGTGTGAAATGGGTGATAGCGAGTCGGCAGCCCATTTTACATCTCTCCCTTTGGAAATAAATATCGGGAACCGTGCATGGGATTAAAATTGACTCCTATGTCTGGGCTTATATTAAATTTGACTATAGGTTGTTACAAAGTTACAATACAATTACAAATAAAAATAATATAGATTTCTGTCTGGTATGATTTAGGGGCAGCCTTTTTAAATACAGTCTTAGGGGGAAAAATTCAGTATCGCCCCGATTGGGGCGCGATTATCGGCCATGCGCAAAGTTTAGCGGCTGGCGCTAATTATCGCCTCCAACTGCAAACTTGGCTTTTATCGCCCCCGGAGTTGATTGGAGTGCTAAATCAGGCGCTACTCACGTCTCTTAAGGCACAAAGGCCGAGGAGCGAGGTGCTACCTCAGAGCGCTGGTGAAGCTCATGTGATGTCAGTCAGCAATGGAACACAGACACAATGGTGCCGGACAGTTCTTAAAGGGGAGGGTTGATCTTGCTCTCCAGCCACACCCTGCTCATTGCAGCCTTGAATCTCAGCCTGGAGAGACCTGTGCATCGAATCTGCTGCAAAGAACAATGGAGAGGCCCAGGGAAAGAGCTCAGAGTGCAGCCCCCACAGTCTCTTCTAAATCGATGCAAGGAAGGTCAAATGAAATTGAACCTGCAAAGTGCTGCTCAGTACCCAAAACTCCTTCACACAGCGTTGAATCTCTCCAGAAGTCTCTCTCTCTCTCTCTCTCAGAATGCATGGTGCAAAAATGTCGCCGACAAAAAAAAAGCAGGCAGTGGTCGCCTTTAAATAGCGCTCCCCCAGTCCCTTCCCAACTGTAAAACGTTCCCCTCAGCCTGTCGTTGCTAGCGGCAGGTGGTAAGGTAGGGGGCGCCACTCAATATCCGGTCCGGGGCGTTGCACTGCTCGACTGACGTCACAATCTGCGGGCGCAGGAGATTGTGGCGGTAGTGTTTAGCACCGCCACAAAATGTCTGGTCAATTTGGCGAGCAGCGCAAACATTGCCGTGCCCAGGCGCTAGTTGCATTGCGCCCCATTAGCGCCCTCTTAGGACGCTAATGGGAGGCGCAATGCAACCAAAATTTTTCCCCCGTTATGTTCGAAATAATGGTTGACAAACAAATGTTCATTGCCTTGCACCAGCAATGCAACCCAACTAGGTTTAAGATCGATTTTTTAAAAATGTGGGGCTAAAAATTCTAGTACGCTGGAAACCTGCCGGTTACGGCACCAGCCAAAGCTAACAGCCGCCTGCTGGGAGAGTGCAGGCAGCACCAGTCCTTTGGTGCTGCCTGCTACATAGCATCAGCGGTGTGGAGATTTTGTGGTGTAAAGTACTCTTTCCAGTGCTAAGCTCAGCTGGAGGCCAAAGGTCGCATCTGTCTCCCGCTTGCAGTGAAGGAGAACGGGGAAGAAAGGAGTGAACCTGTAGGTCATGTACGGAACAGTTGCAATACTTGCTACAACAATATTACCTGCCACCCGATTATGAACTATGTTTGTTGATTTTTTAATATTTCATGAAATGAATGCATCTGCGTTTTCTGTAACACTAATCTTTCCACAATGGTTGCTCTTGAAAGTGTTTAAATGTGTAGTAATTGTGCCAGCTTTTAGTGGGTCTTGAATACTCGACACAAAATAAGGATTTCATTAAATAATTGGTTATGGAATTTTGAATAAGTTAATTATAATTCCTTAAAATCTTAAGCAGTTTTGTTCAGATTTGCTAGGGGGTGATGTTCTGGTGATGCTATCATAAAGATAAAAGCGATCTTATCATTGATAATCTTCAAATGTTGCGATGGAGTTCAAGGCAATCTGAGGCTCTTTAGGAATTTGATTTTTTATTTGCTGGGAATCCGCCGAGGGATTTGCAGTTTTGTGCAGGTGTTCAGTTGTGAACTGACAGCTTGTTCCATAAGGTTTCACCCATTGATTTACTGACCCACAAACACTGTAGGCCTCCCGGAAATCTGCCAGAAAATGCAACCCACCCCCCTGCCCCTCTGATGGGCAAAAAATTGAAGTATAAGGGAAGAACCTTGGCAAAGGAAGCTTTCGAAGTTCCGGCATCCATCTGAGCTGTTTTCCACTTGTCAACCTCCATCCTCGTCTAAAATCTGCCAAGTCCTGCCAGTCCTGGCTGTCTTACATTTGACACTTGAAATGTCCTCATGGGTGTTAACGCTGCTGAAGCGCTTTTAGCGGCTGCATGCACGGGTGTGCTTTAGAGAGGGCGGCAAGATGAGCGGCCACATACAAAATGGACGAGCGGGTATCAACTCGGCAGTGCACGCCGATTGATGTCAAGCTCCGACTCATTACAATACATTCAGTGAGCACAGGCAACGCTGACCTTCCAAAAATGGCGGCCACCACGGGACCCGTCGGCAGCAGGCGAAAGTGTGGTTGCCACCATTTTTTCCCCCCTGAATCGGGCAGTAACGGCCGGCAGTAAGACCTCGAATTTTTTGCCTGTTATCTTTAGCACACTAAATATTTTAATGGCCTTGAATTTCTTCAGGATCTCCGCAAGACTCCGGCTGTAACTCCGGGCTGCATGAGGTCCCCACCAGTCCTGAGATCTCCTGACCGGCCTTGTAAGGGCCATAACCTCTGCCACCTTCTAAAAAAAATAGATATTTTCTTCAGGTGTCCAGGCCACTCCCCTCAACTGGACCCTTCCAGTAGGGCCCACTTGTACCCATCTGATGGCCAGCACACATAGTGAGAAGATGACACTGGATGTGTGTCAGGCGTGTCTCAGTGAGTAGCACCCTCGCCTCTGAGTCAGAAGGTTGTGGGTTCAAGTCCCACTCCAGAGACTTGAGCGCAAAAATCTAGGCTGACACTTCAGTACAGAGGGAGCGCTGCACTGGCGGAGGTGCCGTGTTTCGGATTACACATTAAACCGAGGCCCCATCTGCTCTATCAGGTGGACGTAAAAGATCCATGGCACTATTTTGAAGAAGAGTAGGGGTGTTATCCCCAGTGTCCTGGACAATATTTATCCCTCAATCAACATCACTAAAACAGATTATCTGGTCATTATCACATTGCTGTTTGTGGGAGCTTGCTGTGCACAAATTGGCTGCCACGTTTCCTACATTACTTCAGTGACTACACTTTTAAAAAAAAAAAGCACTTCATTTGCTATAAAGCACTTTGGGACGTCCGGTGGTCGTGAAAGGTGCTTTATAAAGTGCGAGTGTTTCTTTTGAAGAAAAGACCTTTTTTAAAAATTCAATTGGTCCCCTTGTACAGGGGGCGAAGGGGGATACACTATGGAGTCTCCTGGTGGCGCGGGGTTGGGGGCGAGGTGGTCAGGGCTTGGGATACCTCTCCCCCACCCCCCCGCCCGCCATGGCAGACAGCCAGATGCTGGGTTTTCCAGCTGCATGGGGCAGGCTGGCGGCAGGAATGTGTCCGTAGTGGCCCTCGTCCCATGCTTTCCCACCGAACACACAACATCTGGCAGGGTTGCTGCTGGAGGATCCCTGCAGGCAAGATTCTGGCATAATCACTGGGATAAGGGTCTACAGGTTTTGTGGGCCATTATCGGCCACTCTTTAAAATACTATGGGGGAGAAATTGGGTGAGTAGCGCCACCTGTTAGCGCCTAAAGAGGCAGTCAGTGGCTGTAGCGCCACTGGCTGCGTCTCCGGCGATATTCAGTAGGGGCGCTAATGGTGGCGTTAGGCATTTGCGCTGCGCCGCCACCGATGACGTCATCGGTGTGTGCAGCGCCCCATTCGTGCCTCGTTCGCGATATTTGGTAGCGAACGCCGCAGTTGCGCCGCTCGTTACCCGCGCCCGGTTCACGGGGCCTTACTGTGCCGGCAGCGGCGCAAGTTAAGGTGGAGGTGCGGGGCGGCCGCTTTTTCGGCGGCCGCCTGCCAGCACCTCCGTCCCAGGCCTCCTAACACCGCCCCCCCCACCCCCCCCCGCGGCATTGCCGGCTGTTTCCCGAGAGCCCAGCACTTCTCCTTGGTGCCGGGCTCATTTGCCGGCACTCACGATCGGGGATCGCGCTGTTGCAGGCACCTCCCCCTTAACAGTGGGAGGAAGGCCTGCAGTACCGCAGCGTGCCGTGCCGCAGCATGTGGCGCTGCAGCACGTTGCGCTGTGATAATCAGTTTCAGCGCCCTAAGAGGGACGCAAAGCGCCTCGAGCCTCGCCCCGTGTCCCTCGAGGGGCAATGAAACTGAATATCTGGCGATCGGTATCACTCCAATCGCTGCGCTAAATCCTGCGCTCCGCCGACTTTTGCGCCACTTTGGCGCCCCAACCCAATTTCTAGGCCCATCTGTTTATTCTCGTTTTCAGTACAGTGAAAGAGGGGATGAAGTTGACCTCTTTTGAGGAAGGCTGCTTTTGCCCAAGTGGAATGAAGCTATCTGAAGACAAGACCACCTGTGTTCATACATGTAAATTTATTTACCTTAACTCAATAGGAAATCCTCTTGATAGTTTTTTAGTTAATATAAATAGTAGGTATTAATGATCAGTTTTGAACACTGTGTCATTTAAAATGACAGAACTGATGAAGCTTTTTTAAAAAAACAGGTTGCCTGGACAGTACAGGAAAACGGAGAGAGGTAAGTGATTCAGAATTTAATATTTTTTAATGCAGAATATATTTGTAAACATAGTTATTTATTAACTGTGGTACATTTGTGATATTAGGGGATAGACAATCTTTCTCTTCACTCCATTGCTCCCACTGGAACAATGATGTTGGGACCTTTGATCAGTTATGGAGGATATATTTGGAAAAGAAAATGGGCTCAAAGCAATTATCTGCCTTTCACAATCGTGTCATTTTATTACATTTGACCAGTGGTGCCTTCTATTAACTGTAAGATTTTCGTCACCTTCTATTATCTGTAAGATGTTCGACATCTAATATGTTCAATAAATCAAATGCAGCAGTTGCCTTGATTTCTGAAATACAAGTACTTGGCTGAGAGTTGCACATCTCAACCAGACACACCAAACGGTGAAAACAATGCACTAAAATGGCGATTTACTGTACTCCTGCTTAAAGTGTCAATATTGCCCAGATTGGTAACGCTGTTACTGCACAGTTTTGTTGAGAAAGTGCGCCACCTGGTGAAAAGACCTGCAGTAATTTGAAGACTGGCTTGCAGCAGGTGGGAAGTGCACAAGAGTCAGAACTCTGGATATTGCTGCTTTAAGACTTTACTTTGATGGCAGCTTCCAGGCTTGTAGGTTTGAGTACAACCAAATAAAGAAACAACCATTTAAATGCAATTACACTTAGTTTTCTACAACAGCTGTAATTTCTACCTGCGAACAAACACAAACCTAAATATGACAGAGGAGAATGTTTGTGTTTCTCCCCAACTTCTGTCGTGACTTCAGCAGAAACCCCAGATAAATTGCGTAAATGGCCATTTATATCATTTCTCCGGGGCTTTCACTGATCTCCTGCTGGATACCCCTGTGAAAATTCCAGGCAGGCAATTCTATTCAACCACAGTTGTAACTCTGCTTCACTACTTTGAGGTTAATAATTCCTATTCTCCTGCAATAGTTGTCAATGTTTGTTTTACGTGATACCAGGATATTGGGCCTGAAAATTCACAGCCCTTCCAATATACTCCCTGGAGGAGTCCGTCAGAACATTTGGAAGTTAGGCTGGGACTCTGATACAGCAAATACCAGCCTAGTGCAAAAATTCCAGCTGGGCCGGGTAACGGGGTGGAGCCTCAGCCCACCTCTTACAAGGTGTAAGAGAAAGCAGGGCTGGGGCAGAGACTCTGGACATCAGAGTTCCCTTCACTTGGTGAGACCAGGCATACCAAACGGTGGATGTGAGGCCAAGATCAGGGCCTGGAACCCTGAAAAGGGTGAAGTATTTTTTAAATACTTTTACACGCAGTACTTTTACATACAGGCAAAGACTTTCCAGCCTCTTCAGTGGGCGGGCGTCCAAGATGCACCTCTTGAGTGGCATGAGTGTGGAACTGACGGGATCCATCCCTAACCTCGCAAACCTTGGTAGGGTCAGCAACGGAAGTCCCACTGGGATGCACACTCTGAAAAAAAAAGCGAAGAGTTGCTGTGACTGCAGCAAGCTGTCTAAGCAGCCAATCAAAATACAGAATTCTCACAGACAGCGAACCAGAAAGTGGGTGAGCTCCCAGAATTATAGATTTTTAAAACTGTTGGATAGAGCAAAACAGAGATTGGGGCTCTCAAATGGATAATTTTGATGCTGCACAAAATTAAAATGAGTTTTTCAGGACCATAACCTTTTGTTTAGCAGTCAATACGTTGTCAAAACCACAGTTACACTTTTGGGTCTAACTTTTAATCGGGCATTTAACAGTGTAATTACCACGGAAGAGCTGAAGTTTTCATCAGTTTCCATGATGTGAGTGATGACACTGATTGCGGCTCTGTGGGGGGTCCGCAGTGCAGCCTGTGGAGGAGCAGTGAATGACAGGCCACAACTTCATGACTTCCACATTCCGCTGCGCGTGCGCTAAATCCTCAAATTGCGATCAGTTTCAAAGGCACAATGATGGCGAACGCTGCCCTTTCACTGGCATCAGGGCCGCAAACTCTGGGCCATCATTGTTTCCGTTTGTCTCTAACTTTTTTATTGTGCCTTACCGTCTCCCTGTATTCCTATCGTACATTGGGCCTGATTTTTGTCCTTTGACTTCCCCCCCCCACCCCGAAACTCTGCTACATGAGCATTAGTCAGGCAGAGCACACGAAATGCACTCCACATGGTATTTCTGAATCCGCACATAATTCTGGGTACAGGTCATTAGCCCCAGTGTTCACCTAGTGTAGGCCTGTAGTAGCAATAATGACTGCCAACTGTGCAGCCTTCTGTCTCCTGGCTAGAAACTAATCATTCCCTCGGCACAAAGGAGAGCAAAATCTCCCCCTTTAAATTCTAGAATCCTTTGTGCATATGTTTCTCTTTCTCTTTCTTCTGTTCTGTATGTCACTTAGGGGGAGAAATTTGGTTGGTTAGCGCCTCCAGTTAGCACCTCTGGCGGGAGATGATAACAGGCTGCTAACGACTTACCATCCAGGCACGGCGATGTTACCGCCGCCCACGAAATTTACCTGGCGGTTTGCGGTGTCAGTAACCCCTAGCGCCATGATCTCCTTTGCCCGGAGATCGTGACGTCATCCGGCTGTGCAGCGCCCCAGTAGCGCGCCGGACATGAACTTCGGTTCCGCCCCCTGCAGTATGGCCGGACGCAAACACCGGCAGCTGCAGGAGGCGTTCATCGGGAGGCCGGGCGCTTCGGGGGCGATACTTAAAGGTGAGGTGGCCGAGGTAAGTAAAAAAATTCTAAAATGCTCTCTCTCTTTTTTTCCCTTTGTCTTCGCCAGCGATCGATCAGCCCGGCACTCTGCTGCAGTTCATTGGGCTGATAGGGCCTGATCGCAACTGCTGTCGCAGACCCAGGTAAGTTTTCCCCTTGCAGTGCCTGCAGCAATGGCCCTTCCCTCACAGCCCACACCTACCGCCCCGCCTACTGCCTGTTGCGCTTGATTTAGTGCTCCACTTCCTTCCTGGAGTGCTGAAACCCAATTTTTTTAAAGCTGGGAATCATTAGCGCCTGGTACTAAGTTTCCCAGCTTTCAAAAGTTACCGCCCCCAAATGGGGCGATACTGAATTTCTCCCCTTACTCTTTCCTTCTCTTAAAAAATATATAAAATTGGTGGCTGGGACTCTCAACAACTCAAACAGGCAGCAAAAATAGATGTCATAAAAGTGATGAAAAGAGAAATACTGTAAATCAGTGAGGACTCTGATCCACAGAAACAGGTTGCCGAATAGCAGTTCTTAAAAATAAATGGTAATTCACCCATGTGTCATAGAATTTATTTTAAATTGAGCACATTGTTTGTGAAGTGGTTTGAGGCATTTCTGAAAGACATGAACAGAATATAAATAGAAGTCTTAGGCCTAGAAATTCAGTTGGGCGCGCCAGCCGTTAGCGCCTTAGGGGGAGTAGATCTCGAGCGCTAGGCGCTTATCGCCTGGGCGCAGCGCGATCTGCGCCTCTCCCCAACTTCAGGACACATTTAGCGCCGGCGCAAAGTCTTAGTGCGCGCCCTGCTGCGCGCGCAGATCATGACGTCATTTAATACTGCAATGCCCTTTGTGCGCCCCAAACCGGAACTTCACTCGCGCCGGCCCATTGTGCGCCGGGCGTCCCGAGCGACTGTGAAGTGGAACGGTACACAGGCCAGCCGGGCCGGGGGGAGCGCTAATTAAAGGGCACTTACCCAGCAGTATAAAGGCCAGCCATTTTGCAGCATTCACTCTTGTGCAACGGTTTTTTGGACAGAGACCAAGGAGGAGAGTTTACTGGTTTGGACCAACACTTGGACAGGTATTTTTGGCTCAGGCCAGAGCTTACCAATTATCTTTGCCTTCATTCAGAGCTCAGTGTTTGCCAGCATATAATGGGGGCTGCATTGGGTGGCAACGCAGAATTTCAGCCTTATGCCAGAAGGGCTTACAGACGCCGTGAGAGAGTGGCAGCCCTGGCTAGACGCAGAGGGGGCAACAGGCGTCGCCAACTGAGGCCTTACCCACGCAGGGTATACCGCCAGCAGACCTCCTATCTGACCATGTCTGCCGCGATGTGTGTTAGGAGGCTGCGATTCCGAAGGGAGGTGGTTGCAGACATCTGCCGGCTGCTTCAGAGAGATCTGCAGCCACAGCTGATGCGCAGGACGTCTCTGTCGGTGGCAGTGAAGGTGATGGTGGCTCTCAACTTCTATGCCTCCGGCTCCTTCCAATCCGCTACTGGGGACATCGCTAACATCTCCCAGTTCGCCGTGCATTGCTGCATCCGCCAGGTGACCGAAGCCCTTTTCAGAAGGAGACATCAATTCATCTCCTTCCCCATGACCCTGGACAGCAGCAGCCGCGTGCAGTGGGGTTTGCAAGAATAGCGGGCTTCCCCATGGTGCAGGGCGCCATTGACTGCACGCATGTGGCTTTGCGGGCACCTCTTGAGCATGCCGAGGAGTACCGCAACCGGAAGGGCTACCATTCCCTCAATGTACAGCTGGTGTGTGACCACAGGCAGCGCATCCTAGCTGCCAATGCCCGCTTTCCAGGCAGCAGCCACGATGCCTTTATCCTGCGACAGACAACTGTGGCTGACATGTTCCAGGCACAGCCTCCCCCAAGAGGATGGCTTATCGGGGACAAAGGCTATCCTTTGTGTACCTGGCTCATGACCCCGCTCCGCGCGCCCACGACCCCTGCTGAAGAGGCATACAACGAGAGCTATCAAGCGACGAGGAACCTCATAGAACAAACAATCGGCGTGCTCAAGCAACGGTTCCGCTGTCTCGACCGCTCCGGGGGAGCCCTCCAGTATTCGCAGGATCGAGTCTCCCAATTCGTCGTCGTTTGCTGCATGCTGCACAACCTGGCTATCCGCAGGACTCAGGCACTGCCACCTCACGTTGGACCACCACCTCAGGAGGAGGAGCAGGAGGAGCATGAGGACGACGAGGACGAGGAGTACCAGCCCAGGAGGGACGCACAAGGTCCAAGGGCCGCCCGTCGTCGGCTTATTGAACGTCACTTCTAGGCCCCCTGTCAGGGAATGGCTTGTGCCAATGATAGAACATGATTGCAGCCGCTCCGCAAGCCCTCAGCCGGTTAAGGCAACAAACACTTCAAAGATCAAACATGGACAATGTGAATAAATAAAATGCTTTATTGTACAAACTCTGGGCCCTTCCCACATGAAAACCAAAAACAGATGAAACCCCCAAAAAACACTCAAACACATTACTCGCTCCCACAACCTGGGGAGGATTAACAAAATAGGGCAACTAAAATGGCCGTCATTCTCGGCCTTCGTCCAAAACAAACATCACATCATCGGCCTTCAAAAAACAAACATCCAATTCTCGGCCTCAAGAAACAAACACAAATGGCCACACATTCGACTATTTGGCCCGCTAGGGCGATGCCTTGGCCATCTTTGGGTGGCCCCTGCCCGCCCTGCTGCTCCGCCTCAAAGTAAGGCCATTGGCTGCTGCAAGGCTGGGGGCAGGCTCCTGAGGGGCACATGTCATGACGGCAGATGCCCTTGGGGGTCGGCCTAGTCGAGGTCTGGCCGTCGAGCGGCCGGCTGTTGATTGCTGCAGCTGTGGCTGGCCAGCATCAGTCGCTGCAGCAGCTCCTGGCAGCTCCACTGGGGGAGTGGCAGTGGCGGCTGGAGGAATGGCGGCAAGCTGGCGGATGGCAGGCGCTCGCTGGTCGCCTGAGATACTGGCACTCGCCCGGGCCAGCACTGCAGCATGCACACCAATCTGCCGAGGGACAGACCGATGTGCTGCTGCAGCGTGCCGGGTGACCTGGCGATGCCTGGCTGACACAGCGAGTGTGGCAGCAGTGAGTGCCCGTGTTGACCTGTTCACTGACCGCAGCAGAGCAGCCAGTGACTGGACAGCACCACTAATCACCTGGCCAGTCGCTGACAGATCTGCCCGGTATTCCGCCCGACTGGTGGCCTCTAAGGGCCCGAACTCGGCCACACTCCGAGAGAGGGAATCGATAGACTCAGGCAACCGTGCCACTGCCGCCATGAGCTCCGTGTGCCGGCGCTCCGAGTCCGCGGACAAGTCTTCGAGGCGTTCCATCTCCTCGGCGAAGAGCATCTCCTGACTGGAGGCCGGGCTCTCCCTCTGGGGAGAAGGCCGCCGAGCTGGCCGACCCTTCCTGCGTTGCTGGAGGCCGCTGGGCCCAGCAATTGGACTCCCCTCCGACGCATCCCCCCTCTGGGGAGAAGGCCGCCGAGCTTCCACCCCCCTCCCGCCTTTCTGCAGCACGCAGGTCCCAGGAGCTCCCCTCCCCTTCGACACATCCGCCACGCTGCCCTCCAGGGAAGACGTGTCCCCTACATTGGCCTGGGTGGCCGCGGCTGAGGGTTCCCCTGATGGGCCGCCTTCCTCTTGCTCCTCCTCCTGCTCCTCCTCGGAGGGTCTGTCACTGGCAAGTTGAGGGACCTCCTCTTGACCATCTGAAAGCGGGAAGGCACAAGAGTAGCTTTAGAGTGAGGAGAGGGCGTCAGTGCGGGATGCATGAGTGGTGGCATTCAGCGCATTGGTCGGACAGTGGCAAAGGATGTAGATCTGATGCGCAAGTGGGACGAGAGAGGTGCAAAAGGTGATGTCCTTACCATTGCTGCCCAGAACAGGGTCGGCATCTCCACATGCAACGGGCCCAATCACCCGGCCACCCATGAGGCGCTCCACGCGATGTTGCAGGTCGGTGAGTGGCTGGATATGGGGTCGTCCTCCCCCGGTCGCAGTCCGGCTCTTGCGATTATTCGCCAGCTTGGCCTGCAAGAGAAAGGACGGCCTCTAAGTACAGTGTGTCGCCGTGATCTTGTGTGCACTGCCTCCCATGGTGGAATAGCCTGGCCAGTGTGTCGCCATGATCTGGTGTGCACTGCCTCCCATGGTGGAATAGCCTGGCCAGTGTGTCGCCATGATCTGGTGTGCACTGCCTCCCATGGTAGAATAGCCTGGCCAGTGTGTCACCATGATCTGGTGTGCAATGCCTCCCATGGTGGAATAGCTTGGCCAGTGTGTTCAGTGCAGAATGTGCAATTGATGCTCATGCCTGTCCCATAGCTGCTGGATGAAGGCTGGCCATTAGAGCTTTCAGGTCCCTTTGCCCATAATGTGAGGTGCACATGCAAGGATGAGGAGGTCATTGGAAAGGGTACTCACCCTGACAATGCGTGTGAGGTCATTTAACTTTTTGCGGCATTGGGCACCGGTCCTGGGGACGTCGCTGTTGGCTGACAGCTTGCTGGCGACATGCCTCCAGGCTCTCCTGTAGACGTGGACCGTCGCCTTCTTGCCATTGTCCGGGTACAAAACATGGCGCCTCTTCTCCACAGCAGCAAGCAGCACACTCAGATCACGCTCTGAGAAGCGCTGCGCACGTTCACGGGCCTTCTCCATGTCTTCAGGCGCTATTTGGGTCCAGCAGCAGTGTTCAGGCCTAGCTGGAGGGCTCCACTATCCAGGGCGTGGCAGCAGACACAGTCGACCCTTCCCCCTTAAGAGCTGGCCGGCGCCAGGGTGTCTGCTGTCAGTCACGAGATGGCCGCACCTGCGCTGCGCCCGGCCTCGGCGCTATCGATCACCACCTCCGGCTTAGCGCCCAAAGAGAGGCGTCCAGCAGCAGTTTTAGCACTCGCCCGAACTAGTAGGGCGAAGCTAATGAATATCGGAGAAGTGGCCTAGATTTGGCGGCGGCCGCAAACTTTAGCGGACGCCCCACTTTAGCGCCCCAAAAGTGGCGTCAATGAATTTCTAGGCCTTAATTTCTTCCTTTTTCAGGCATACATTAACACAATATGATCATCTCTACATTCTTACAGGCACAAAAGTCTTATCGCTATATATTCAAAGAGCATGTACGATATTAACTCTTTACTGTTAATTCTCTTTGTTTAGTCTGACAGAAAATGGGATGAAGATAACTGCTGCTATAAGTGCCCAACTCCAGGTAACCATTTAATTATGTTACACTCAAATTTATTAATATACGAGTCGATCTCTTGTGGTGTTGTACATGAGTAGTCAAGACCAAACTGCTGCAGTGCATGGTGGGGGAGACTGTGAGTAGGAAAAGTAGCTCAATGAAGAGGGGTGGGGGTTAGAAAAATATCTCAGCAGGGCTGTTGGAAAAGTATCTCGGGGTGAGGGTTGCCCTGATTTTCCAATAAATAAAGAGTTTCTGACTTTTCACCAAATGAGGAGGCCTCAAGTTTTTTCGAACATTGAAGGGATTGATATTTTTAAAACATATTCCAATATTTTTGCTTTTAATAGGCACTGATTTTATTTTAGTGAATAATTTTGCAAACATTGCAGGGGTTCCTGTACTTCAATTTTGAAAAGATCCTGTTTCTTTTTAAAAAAAAATCAGAGATGACTGCATTAATATCTGAACTGGCAACAATTCGTCAGGTTTGTTCCTGACATAAAGTATAATGGTTTAAGGCATTCTGGCATTACTAAAGAAAGAAAGAGTTGCATTCATAAAGCACCTTTCACAACCACCGGATGTCCCAAAGCGCTTTACAGCTAATTAAGTACTTTTGGAGTATAGTTACTGTTGGAATGTAGGAAACTATTTGCTAACTAGCAAACCTCTACACTGAAAATCCTGATTACAGTATCATCGACAGAAGTAACAAGTATTGCAGATAACTGTGGACACTTTTATAAATGGGCTTTTCCATTGGACCAGATTGACAGTGGGTGTTTCAATGCATTTTGAAATGGAATGTTGTGGTCTACCTACCATTTGTAATATACAAATAAACGATGATTCTTCCTTAAAGCAATATTGAGTCAGTATTTAAATAAAAGTAAGGTCCCTAATGAGATAAGTGCATCACGTGGTGTGGTGCTGATCTATATAGATCAAGAAGGTTCCAGGTTCTAACCTTGGTCTGTGTGGAGCTGACTGATTTCACTCAGTATAATTCAGGGTACAATTGGTTTCAGTGTCCTCTAGGCTAGAGAGGAGGAAAATAAAAGCTCATTGCTGTGACATTCTAGTATATTTTTCCTGTGAGATTTGTGTCTCAAACAATCTTTAAATAGATGTCCATGACATTTCAAATTGTCATTGAGGAAATTAGAAATGGAATGTTTTGTCTTGTGTGCCAGGGGAGTTATGTCTTTGGAAAATCTCCACCAAGTTAGTTATGTATGAAATATAAACAGAAAAAGCTGGAAACATTCAGCAGATCAAATAGCATCTAGGAGAGAGAAACCGAGTTAATGTTTCAGGTGGGTGACCTTTCATCAGAGGTTAGTTATGTGTGTCCTCTCTTCCTGATTCCATGCTGGTTATCTCTCTCCAGGTTGTGCACAGCATGGTGGGAGAAGTTGCTGGCCTCATCCAAAAAAACTCTCTAGGATTTTGGAGGTTTATATAGACATAAAAAATATATATATTTTGTGCACCCTGTTACATTGTTATAGTATCACATCGTTAAATGGAACTACTTTGGTATGGTGTAGTTATATTGCTATGTGGCACACTGTGCACGGGCAGTGCACAGTGCAGCGTCGGACATCTTGTATCACTCCGCACCTTGCGGCAGCACAGAAACAAGGCAAGAATACAGCTAGTAAAAGCAGTAACTAAAATGAGCTAAAAGTGTCTATTATTTATAGTATAAGAACACAAGGAGACACAACATGGTGGCAGCAGTATAAGTGAGTACAAAATTGTGCTATACGAACTATGAATAAGACGAAAAGTGATTTTATGAGCTGATTGTGAGTGCCGATGTCTGCGGTGATTTGAGAGTGAATCGTACGGGAAACTAAAATGACGACTGTGCAAATGCAACCCCTCATGAACTGGGAAGCTGACGATATAGTAGAAGCATTCCACAAGTTCAAACAGAAATGTGAGCTTACATTCAAAAGCTTTCAGCACGGTGGCATAGTGGTTAGCACTGTTACCTCACTAGTGCCAGGGACCCGGGTTCAAATCCGGCCTCGGGTGACTGTCTGTGTGGAGTTTGCATATTCTCCCCGTGTTTGCGTGGGTTTTCTCCGGGTGCTCCGGTTTCCTCCCACAATCCAAAGATGTGCGAGTTAGGTTGATTGGCCATGATAAAAATTGACTCTTAGTGTTAGGGGGGATTAAATATGTGGGGTTACGGGGATAGGGCTTGGGTGGTGTAGTGTATGTGACCGTTCCACCTTTAAGAGAACTATTTTAAGGGTTGCACTACTTTATCTTGGCTGCTGTATACTGTAATACCGGTGGTGACCACACCGGTATATAAGTGCTGTGTAATGATTTATTGGGCAGTTCCGCCCTGACCTTCGACTAGTAAAGACCTGTTAAAATTTACTCTTGTGGTCTGTGTAGTAATTCTCATTATAACACACAGACTTAACAGTGGCGACGAGTACGATCTTACCCTGCGGCAGAGATACATCAAAGGCAGTTTGACGGGCGTTGAGAGGAGGCATCCGCCCTCATCATCCAGCTGAGGAAAGACGCAGGTCTGAAGAGCAAAGGAAGAATCCTGACACGAAGTCTTCCATCAGCAACAGGCAGTGATCATCCCTTCTATCACGGTGGTGGGTAAGCCGATCAGCGACGAGCAGCAAGTCGGCCACGTTGGCTGTGAAATAGGGGAGGGAGAAACGAAGGATATAAGGGCGGAGAACTCGACTACGGCCGGGGAAAAGAGCCGGACAGAAGTCGGGGCCAGAGGCGCTAAGACTGGGGCAGCGGAAGGCACGGGAGCCGCGGTGAATGCAAACGCAGCCGGTGTAAAAGACCGGGCTGCAAGCGGGCTGGGAGACGCAACAGCGTCGAGAGAGAGCTCGATCGCGACCGGTGAAAAAGGCCGGGCAGCTACCGAGGCCGCGAGGCGCAGCGACCGGGTCAGCGTAAGGCGCGGGAGAAAATAAAAAAAACCGCGGAGAACTCAGCCGCAGCCGGGGGGAAAGGACCGGACTGCAAGAGGGGCTGGGAGGCACGATTTGAAAACCGCTGGGGAGGACGAATGCAGCAATACGGCAATCGCCATTACAGCCAGCGGGGGAGAAAGGCAAATGCGGGAAGCCGCCATTTTCGTAGGCGGGGGAAGAAGACAAGCGAGGGAAACCGCCATTTTGAAAAAAAAAAATAAAAGAAAAATTTCTTTTTGTTTCTCACAGCGCCAGGGACCCGGGTTCGAATCCGGCCTCGGGTGACAGTCTGTGTGGAGTTTGCACATTCTCCCCGTGTTTGCGTGGGTTTTCTCCGGGCGCTCCGGTTTCCTCCCACAGTCCAAAGATGTGCGGGTTAGGTTGATTGGCTATGATAAATTGACCCTTAGTGTTAGGGGGGATTAAATACGTGGGGTTACGGGGATAGGGTGCGATATGTGTTGGTGTAGGGGTTATGGGGATCGGGTGGGATATGTGTCGGTGCAGGCTCGATGGGCCGAAATGGCCTCTATCTGCGCTGTGGGGTTTCTGTGATTTCTGTGATTTCTGTGATTGCGAGGATGCCTAAGTGTGGTAACATCAACGATTTCGATCCCGATGTTGAAGATTGGGCCACGTATGTAGAACGCATAGAGATATATTGTAAGGCAAATAAAATATCAGATGAAGATAAAGCACTAACCTTACTAAACTCAATGGGTGCGAAGACATACGGGCTATTGAAGCATCTTCTATCACCAGCTAAACCGGCGGATCAGACTTTCGCTAAAATTGTTGCTGTCCTGAAAAATCATTTGAACCCCACACCGCTGATGTTAGCGGAACGATTTAAATTTTATGCGAGAACGCAACTGAAAGAGGAAAGCAACGCGGAGTATTTAATTGAACTGCGTAAGCTAGCGAAATACTGTCAGTTTGGGGAAAGTCTGACAGAGGCACTGAGAGACAAATTCGTGTGTGGATTGTCGAAAGAAGGAACACAAAAGCGGCTGCTTGAAGAGAATGATCTTACACTTGATAAGGCTGTCACTATTGCAGCATCGCACGAAGCCGCAGCGAGAGGCACTGCGGAAATGCAGCTGAAGGCAGCGGTACTCAGCGTAGATCAAATGGCTTTGGGTACAACGAAATGTTATCGTTGTGGGAAGACAACACATGATCAGAACCAATGCTGGTTTAAAAACCAGGAATGTAGAAAATGTGGCAAGCTTGGTCACATAGCTAAAGTATGCCGGTCAGGAATGAAGACCAGCAACAAAAAGTCACTGCAGGAAAAGTGCAGAAAGGTACATAAGGTGGCTGAGAAGAGTTCGGATGAACAGAATTCGGATTCGGACTCCAACAGCAAGGAACTGGGTAGTCTGAGAATTCACAATGTGAGTAAGGAAGCTGACCTACAAACTATCTGGGTCACACTTCAGATAGCAGGAGTCCAAATGAAGATGGAATTGGACACCGGATCGGCATTGACGGTCATGAATAAGCAAGATTACAAAAGGTTATTCACACATATTCCCCTACGGGATACGAAGATAGTATTGCAGACATACACGGGGCAAAGAGTATACCCCATCGGAAAGATAAAAGTCAAGATGGTACACAAGGGCAAAGAACACCAAGGAATGGACATATATGTACTACCTGAGGGAGGTCCACCACTTCTGGGACGGGAGTGGATCAGGAAAATAAATATGGACTGGCACTCCCTAAAAGCAATAACGGTAGATTCCGGAATAAAAGATGTCAAACCTGAACGATTGTCCAGAATATTGGATGAGGGCATATGCAGCAGTGACAGTGACAAAGAAGAGAGTGAGAACTCGGTGAAGACAATCAGCTCAGACTCTGGAACTGATGATGGTAAGACCAGCCCATGTGCAAAAGACAAGTCTAAAATGGACTTGCAGACTAATGATGAAAAAACGAAGGAGTGCATAAATGCTTCAGAAGAGAACAAAGTATCAGAACAGAATTCCACTGAACAACAACAACATAGTTTGACAGAGAATTCTGAGTCTGTCCAGTCTACAGACATGCACATTTCTGAGGAACACCGGGCTCGAACTCAACTCAATCTCAAACTACAACAGCAATTAGAACAAATGATTTGCCGTTTTGAGCAAGAGATGAATGCAAAGAAAAAGTTCTTTGACACAGAGTTGGAGAATCTGGGAAGACAGCAGAAGCAGTTGATTGAGAAAATGGAGCAGGAACACACAAACCGTCTGCGCGATGAGGCCAAACGAATCAAAGCTGAGCAAGAAAGGGAATATGTCAAATTCATCGATCAGTTGAAAGCTAAGAAGAAAGAGCACCCTTTTGTGAGCAGTGTCAGCAGTAATAAGCCACTCAGGGGATTGGTGGCAGAGGCAAAAGCTGAAGTGATGGAGGAAAAAGAAGACAATAGAGAAGAAGCAGAAGATGATGACTCATCTGAACCATTATCACCCCTACCAGGTCACGCACGTGGTCCCTCTGAACTGAGCCAAATCAGTCTGGAAGTAGAAAAACTTCCCAAGGTACTCGAGCCTTCAGAAGTCAGCAATGCTGGTTCTGAAGTTACGAAAGTTCAAGCTGTTAAGTCCAGTGAAGGACTATTAGATGAGTCACCCCAGCAACGAGAACCTACTACACTACCGAGAACTACTACACCACCGAGGCGTTATCCGGACCGAGTCAGGAGACGCAGGAGGCGCCTCCGCAGAGACTGAATCTGTGAACTGTTTTTACATGAAGTTGTGTATATATGTTATGATGTTATGTTTAATGGGGAATATATATACTGTTAAGCTAAAAAGGGAGGATTGTAGTGTATGTAACTGTTCCACCTTTAAGAGAATTATTTTAAGGGTTGCACTACTTTATCTTGGCTGCTGTATACTGTAATACCGGTGGTGACCACACCGGTATATAAGTGCTGTGTAATGATTTATTGGGCAGTTCCACCCTGACCTTCGACTAGTAAAGGCCTGTTAAAATTTGCTCTTGTGGTCTGTGTAGTAATTCTCATTATAACACACAGACTTAACAGGTGGGATGGCTGTCGGTGTAGGGACTGGGTGCTAGGGTTTGGATGATCAGCCATGATCTCGTTGAATGGCGGAGCAGGCTCGAAGGGCCGAATGGCCTACTCCTGCTCCTATCTTCTATGTTTCCTGAAGGGCGCTACCAACAAGGAAAAGGTTAGTTACATTCTGTTGTGGACAGGAGAAAAAGGTCTAGATTTGTATAATAGCTGGAGTTTGACTGAAGAGGAAAAGGAAAACCCTGCGACAATTTTTGATAAATTCAGCAACCATCTAGAGCCTAAATCCAATCACTGTATACACAGATACAAATTCCAGAGACTAAGACAGGAACCCGGTGAAACAGCTGACAATTTCCTGACAAGGCTGAGAAATGAAGCCAGCAAGTGTAAATTTAAGGAAATGGAAGAAAGGCTTGTGGACCAGCTAATATGGGGCTCAGCGCATATAGAGGTACAAATAGCCCTGATAGGAAAAGAAAAGCTCAGAATAACAAAGGCTGTAGATACTGCGAGAGCTCATGAAGCCATGAAGCAGCAAATGAAAACGCTGATTTCTCAAACGGCTGACATGCGGACAGCTTCTGAGACGGACAAGAGAGTGGATGCAGTGAGAGAAAAGTACAACACACAAAGACATGCACATGACAACGGGGGAAACATGTGCAGAAATTGTGGAAGACCGCACGATTACACAGACAAGAGGAAATGTCCAGCATATGGAACAAGCTGAATGCATGTGGCAAACTAAACCACTGGGAACAGAGGTGTAGAACGAGGAAAGAAGGAACATACATCAAAAACAAAGGCGGACAGCAGAACCAGAGAAAGAAACACAATATCCATGCCATGGATGAGTAGGATGATGCTGATGATCACGACAATGCATTAAACATCGAAACCATAAAGATACAGCTTCACGAGATGTCCAGGGTGGAAAATACTCCGAGGAGAGAATTGCACACCATCATCCAAATCAAAAAAAAGGTCAAAGGTCGGCCCAAAACCATCAACTTAAAGTTGAAGCTGGACACAGGGGCTCAGAGCAACATTTTCCCATTGAGACTGTACCAGCAGATCTTTCCCGAAAACCTGAGAGAAGATGGCTACCCGAAAAATGGTTGTTTAAAGGCAAGTAATGTCACGCTGACAGCATACGGGGGAAGTGAGATTAAACAACTCGGAATAACCTTTATCAAAGGGACACATAAAAGAAAGAACATCAACTGCATGTTCTATGTCACCGACACTGAGGGGCCAGCGATCCTGGGATTAAACAGCTGCGAGGAGTTGAGATTGATCTCAGTGCATCACGAGCTGACGGAAATGCCACTGAAGATAGACAGCAACACCCCACTGGAGAACCGCCCACAAATCAAGAGTAAAAAAGACTTGATAGACATGTATCCGGAATGTTTCGATGATACAGTGGGATGTTTCGGAGATTTCCAATACCACATCACCATCGATCCAGAGGTAAAGCCCGTTATCCATGCTCCATGAAAAGTACCCATCAAGCTGAAGACAAAACTTGAAAGCGAGCTAAAGGAGATGGAAGAAAAGGGAGTGATCGTAAAGGTCACTGAACCCACAGACTGGGTAAACTCAATTGTGGTACGAGAAAAGCCAAACGGGCGTCTCAGAATATGTTTGGATCCCAAAGATCTAAACCAGGCGATAAAGAGGGACCACTATCCCACCCCAACGCTAGAGGAGATTACGCCATCACTGGCAGGAGCCAAGGTTTTCTCAAAACTAGATGCCAGAAATGGATATTGGAACATGAAGTTGGATGAGGAATCAACAACACTGACAACATTCAACACACCATTTGGGCATTACAAATTCCTGCGGCTACCATTCGGGCTAAAGGTCAGTCAAGATATCTTTCAACAGAAAGTAGACGAGACATACAGAGGCTGTGAAGGAGCTATAGGAATAGCTGATGATATTCAGATCTATAGAGCAGATGAAAGAGACCATGACATGCACCTACATGAGACCATGGAGAGTACCAGGAAGGCTGGCATCAAGTTAAATGCAGATAAGTGCATAGTTAAAGTCAAAGAATGCCAATTCTTCAGTATGATTTATACACCAGAGGGAGTCAAGCCAAATCCAGAGAAGATTGCGGTGATTGCTGAAATGAAACCACCCAAAGACAAGAAAGAGCTGCGGAGTTACCTCGGCTTGGTCCAATACATGAGTTCTTTCATCCCACACATGTTGGAACATACAACAAATCTCAGAGAGCTATTGAAAGAAGACACCGAATACCAGTGGTCTGAATCACACGAAAGGAATTTCAAACAACTTAAAGAACTGTTGTGCAAAGAAACAAGTCTGTCATATTATGACAGAAGAAAACCAGTCACTCTGCAAGTAGAGGCTTCTACTAGAGGACTAGGGGCAGCTCTGGTGCAGGAAGGAAAGCCGAAAGCTTTTGCATCAAAGGCCTTGACGTCAGCCGAGACGAGATACGCCAACATAGAAAGAGAACTACTCGCAGTAGTGTACGGATGCGAGAAATTCCATTCATACCTATATGGAAGGCGATTTACAATAGAGAGTGACCATCGTCCACTAGAACAGATCTATAAGAAGAATCTGTGCAAAGCTCCCGCAAGACTGCAAAGACTACTTCTAAGGATCCAAAGCTATGACTTCACGCTTAAATATAAGCCAGGAAAGGAAATGGTGCTAGCAGATGCGTTGTCTCGATTGTCACCATATGAGAAATATGAGGTGGAGGGCCTAACAGTAAAAATCCACCACCTAGTGAATGTTACCCCTACAAAGCTCAGTCAAATCAGAGATGAGACTAGCAAAGATGAGGAGTTGCAACTACTCACACAACAAGTAATACAGGGGTGGCCGGAGAGAATCCAGCAGGTACAGGCGGCAATTCGTCAATACTGGACGATTAAAGACGATATTGCAGTAGAAGACGGTATTCTCCTTGCTGGATCGAGGATCATCGTGCCAAAGACGATGCAGACACAATTTCTCCATCTCACACATGAAGGCCACATGGGAATGGAGAAATGCAAGCTGAGAGCCAGATCAGCTGTATACTGGATAGGCATGTACAAAAATATCGAACAGATGGTCTCTGCATGTGGTATATGCCAGAAATACAGAAATGCACAACAGAAAGAGGAGATGATACCTAGTGAAATACCATCAAGACCATGACACGCTGTTGGGGCAGATCTCTTCATGTGCAATCAAGAATGGTATCTCATAGTGGCAGATTACTATTCCAAGTTTCCTTTTGTGAAAAGGATGAAAGACTTGAGAGCCACAACTACCACCAGGATTGCAAAGAGCTTGTTTGCTGAACAAGGAATCCCGGAAAAGGTAATCTGTGACAATGGAACCCAGTTCACATCGAGTGAATTCAGAGCTCTGGCAGAAAAGTATGGGTTCAAAATAGTAACCTCATCCCCACGTTTCCCAAGGGGACATGGGTTCATCGAAAGACAGATCCAGACTGTCAAGAGAACTCTCATCAAAAGTAGTGAGATGGGGGAAGACCAAGACCTTGCCCTCCTATCACTCAGATCAACACCACTGAAAGCAGACATGAAATCACCTGCGGAATTGCTGAATGGGAGGAAGTTTAAGACTACACTACCAGCAAAAATACATCCTCCCCAGGACCAGGAGGACTTCAGACAAAAGCTGGCAGAAACACAAATCGTAGGAAGCAAACATTACAATAAACATGCAAAGACGCTACCAGAATTGCTGAATGGACAATCAGTACATGTGCAAGACCCGGTGTTGAAAACCTGTAATCCAGCCAAGGTCATTGGAAAAGCTGATACTCCAAGATCCTACTTCGTAGAGACTGAACCTGGTAACCAATACAGACGGAACAGACTCCACATCAGACCTTCACCTGAACTGGATAAGCAGCAGACAACATCAGCAACATTGACAACACCAGCTACCACAAGCAGTAAAACACCAGAAACAAGCGCTACAAATCAAACAACCACGAGCATGCAAACGCCAACTCCAAAGGTGACAGCAACAACGAGAGCGGAACACACCAAAACACCGCAGAGAGGAATGGTCACCACCAAATCCACAAGATGGAGGGACAACATCCAACCACCTGAGTGATATCGCGAATAAAAAAAAACTCACGATTCTTTGTAGTTGATAATAATAGTTTAGATATAATATTTGTTAATTTAAATTGTTAAATTTCATGTTTTAGTTTTTTGAGAAAGAGGTATGTTACATTGTTATAGTATCACATCGTTAAATGGAACTACTTTGGTATGGAACTACTTTGGTATGGTGTAGTTATATTGCTATGTGGCACACTGTGCACGGGCAGTGCACAGTGCAGCGTCGGACATCTTGTATCACTCCGCACCATGCGGCAGCACAGAAACAAGGCAAGAATACAGCTAGTAAAAGCAGTAACTAAAATGAGCTAAAAGTGTCTGTGTTATTTATACTATAAGAACACAAGGAGACACAACACACCCTACTGACTGTCCCAAATAATTCACACACGCACCATTATCAACAGTCACTAACAATAGGTGTGCAAACCATTCGTGCTCAACCCATTACAGTTGGTGCCTCAGGCCACTGTCGCATTTCTCCATTCGAGTGAGCTGAGAATGTGTTCATGTAACCTGGCTACAGCTGATCGGACAACTACCGTCACAAACCACTTGGTGGAGTGCAGCGATGATGTGCAGTGGTTTAGTGTATCAAAGAAATTAAGTTGTAGAAAGACAGGAATGTGAAAGAGTGAAAACTTAGAAAAAAGTAATAAATAAATAGAGGAATGCATTAGGAAAAAGAATGTAAACAGTAGTAAAAAGGTTAAACTTTATTTAACATCACAGATGAATCATATGACTCACCACCCAAACTCAACATTCTCTGCTGCGTCCAAGGCTCGTGGAGAAGAATTTCAACCCAAGTGTCAGTTGGCTATTTAGTTGTGCATCACAGTCCATCGTTAATTTGTTCCTACCTAACATCTGCATTTCCAGTAGGGTTCACTAACTAGCCATCAAAAGCACGAATCCAGTTGTTTTTTCCCCTTCCTAGCTCAGATGCACCAAGGCCAGCTGTAGAAGCTCTATCACCACCCTGGTCTCTGTGGCTCAGCACCAATCGCTTTGGTTTTGTTACAATTTGATTTTGAGTCTTTTTGATGCTCCAATTGAGCAGATAATTTTCTGTTCCATTTGCTTCTGCAAATCACTTAGTTTGCTTTTCATCTACAGATTTCCCAGTGTGTTGATCTTAAGGATTTCTACAATGTGAAACAGCCATTCAGTTTTGAAAATACATTAGCAAATTTGTTAGGGCAAATTGTAATTGAAGGATTTGTGAACCCCAATTTATTAGAAATTCCAATTTCTAAATCAATCATTATTCAGGGATTACCCATTGCTAGGACCAAATGATTCACTCTCCCCCAGCGAAAGCTTCATACTGGGTGGTGCAGTGAGTGCTAAACTGTGTGATGCACTTAATTAGACATTGAACTCTGTGACCTGGGTTCAGACCCAACCCAGAATGAAGGAATAAAAACCTCCCTAGTCTTCTGACTGTAAAGAAAGAACTTGCATTGATATAGCACCCTTCATGACCTCAGAACGTTCCAAAGTGTTTTACAGCCAATAAAGTACTTTTGACATGTCGTCACTGTTGTAAAGTAGGAAACGCTACAGCCAATTCGCGCACAGCAAGGTCCCACAAGCAGCAATGAAATAAATGACCAGATCATTTGTTTTTGGTGTCGGTTGAAGGATAAATGTTGGCCAGGACACTGGGAGAACTCCCCTGCTCCTCTTCGAATAGTGCCCGAGTTCTTTAATGACTCTAAGGATCCAATCTGAAATGAGTTTGGGCAATCAGCTTTTGAGGGCATGCGCTCATGCCACAAAACCCACCCTAATTCAGTGCTACTTGACACTAAAGATGCTGGACTGGGAAATGGATACAATGGAAAATACCACACTTGTGTAGCCACGGTGCACTAGTGTTGGAGGGAGTGAATGTTTAAGTTGGTGGATGGGGTGCCAATCAAGCGGGCTGCTTTGCCTTGGATGGTGTCGACCTTCTTGAGTGTTATTGGAACTGCACTCATCCAGGCAAGTGGAGAGTATACCATTACACGCCTGACTTGTGCCTTGTAGATGGTGGAAAGGCTTTGGGGAGTCAGGAGGTGAGACACTCGCCACAGAATACCCAGCTTCTGACCTGCTCTTGTTGCCACAGTATTTATGTGGCTGGTCCAGTTAAGTTTCTGGTCAATGGTGACCCCCAGGATGTTGATGGAGGGGTATTCAGTGATGATAATGCTGTTGAATGTCAAGGGACGGTGGTTAGATGCTCGCTTGTTGAAGATAGTCATTGCTTGGCACTTGTGTGACGAATATGTTACCTGCCACGTATCAGCCCAAGCCTGAATGTCATCCAGGTCTTGCTGCATGCAGGCAATGACTGCTTCATTATCTGAGGAGTTGCGAATGGCACGGAACACTGTGCAGTCATCAGAGAACATCCCCATGTTTGAACTTAAGATGGAGGGAAGGTCATTGATGAAGCAGCTGAAGATGGTTGGGCCTAGTACACTGCCCTGAGGGACTCCTGCAGCGATGTCCTGGGGCTGTGATGATTGACCTCCAACCAGCACAACCATCTTCTTTTGTGCTGGGTATGACTCCAGCCAGTGGAGGTTTTTCCCCCCGATTCCCATTGACTTCAGTTTTACTAGGGTTCCTTGATGCCACACTCAGTTAAATGCTACCTTGATGTCAAGGGCAGTCACTCTCACCTCACCTCTGGTATTCAACTCTTTTGTCCATGTTTAGACCAATGCTGTAATGCGGTCTGAAGCTTAGTGATCCTGGCAGAACCCAAACTGGGCATCAGTGAGCAGGTTATCACAGAATCACAGAATCCCCACAGTGCAGATAGAGGCCATTTCGGCCCATCGAGCCTGCACCGACACATATCCCACCCTATCCCCGTAACCCCACGCATTTAATCCCCTAACACTAAGGGTCAATTTATCATAGCCAAATCAACCTAACCCGCGCATCTTTGGACTGTGGGAGGAAACCGGAGCACTGTCAGTGACACCTTCCATCACTTTTCTGATGATTGAGAGTAGACTGATGGGGTGGTAATTAGCTGGATTGGATTTATCATGCTTTTTATGGACAGGGCATACCTGGGCCATTTCCACATTGCTGAATAGATACCAGGATGTTGTTGGGGCTAATAGCCTTTCTTCTATCGAATGTGCTCAGCCGTTTCTTGATATCAGCGCCTTTGACTTACCTTGACTACCATTGTGAGGTCATTGAACTCTTTCCCGACACTGTGTGGTAGTCATGGGGTGGTGGAAACTGCTTTGACTGCTACTGCAATCTCCCTCCTTACTGCCTTAAACACCTCTTATGAGGTGTCCTGTCCTCAGTCCCTAACAGCCTTATCCACCTGGCCCTCATTTCTGTTGAAAGATGCTCCACAGATGCATGTGAAAATCTGGGGTCCTTCCAGCTGCTCACATCCCGAAGGCTACTGCTCTCTCTGAAATATTAGCCATGCTGGCCTCCTGTTCTCCAAAAACATATACGCCTCTTTAATTGCCGGCTGTGCTTTAAATTTTTAAATGCTAAAGCACTAAATTTGCTGCCTTCCCAGTGGCAGTAAACCAATGGGCGGGGTGGGGGTGGGGTATTACCACTCCAAACCTGGCCTGCATAGCTAGTGAGAGCCCTGGGAGAAAAAAATGGCAAGTTCCTGGTGGAGTCACGTGGGTGGGCAGGAGTCCCACCCTGCCGCTAACCCGTCAATTGGAGAAAAATCCAGCGCGCAGACTGAGAAATAATTATGGGAATCTATATTTTGTTATCTTGTTTCTCCCTTCCTCTCCTAAAACCTATAAAGAATTACCTAGAATTTACAGCACAGAAACAGGCCATTCAACCTAACTACTCTGAGCCGGTGTTTAAACTCCACACAAGCCTCCTCCCATTCTACTTCGTCTCGCACGATCAGCATATCCTTTCTATTCTTTTCTCCCTCATGTCCCAAGTGCACTGGCAGCCCTAGGGTACCATGACTAAGTGTCCAATATTAGGTGTGAGCCTAGTGGGGCTCAATCGGCTTTTCAACCGTGGGGACATCCCACCCAAGCCCAATCTAATCCTCATTCAACGTTCACACGTATGTACTTTTGTACAGGGTTCATTGAATAGCAATTGAGAGTGGAAAACCTGGCTATTACCCCCCCCTCCTCCTAGCACAGAGATGCAGAGGCAAGCTATACTGTGTATCAAACCAAATGTTCCAGGTTGAACCTATAGGGGTAATTCCATGATCTGTCTGCTTCTAGTGGGGAGAAGCACTCGCAGCATGTGCATTTTGGGTTATTACAGGCATGTCGCCCATGACTTCCCATCTAGTGACACGAACAGATTGCAAATCATGGCCTGTGTATTCACAATTTCCCACGGTAGGTTTCCTGTAGATCATTGGTTCCCACTGGCGCTGGCAGATTACAGACTCTCCCCATATAGTCCAATAAATTTGCACGTAAACTTTTGGTTCTACTTATGACATTTTCCCCTCTGATGTGGAAAGGAAAAAAATTAGTTTTGGTTAATCTGTACAACTATTCTATCTGCATCCACAGTCACACCTGAAAAGCACACTTCACATTGCTTAATGAAACAGCAGGTGAGGGGGTTTAGAGGCAGGAATCTGCTTCCATTATCAATACCCCTCTCGCAACTTGTCCCTGCAATGATGCCTTACTCCAAGCAAATAATAATTCTGAAGTATGTAACCTACTCTTCTCTACAAGAATAAAACTCCCTTTCCCCATATCGTCTTCCTTTTTGTCATCAATAATGTGGTGGCAAGTTTTGACAAAGCCAAAGTACATTTGTGTAATTTCAATGGTCAACATGACAACGCAGTTTTTCTTGTTCCTGGGTGTGGCTGCGGAAGGTTGCACTTCAGTATGGGTGCCCGGCCAGATTTCCTGTTCATTAACTTAAACAGGGCAGACTTTCTCACTGCCATGCGATCCTCTCTGCCTGGTTTTCCTCTATGCACTGCACCTAGACAATCCAAAACAGCCAGGAGCAGCAACAGGAAAATCTACCCCCAGGTTGTTGACATCTTGTAAAATCCACATCTTAGTTGCCTGAGAAAACACCAGGACTGTTGAGTGCTACTCATTGAGTGATAATTACATATTTTGTTTTTAAAATAAATTCATCTCTTTGTTTAATGGATTTGCGAGACTTTTGATGTTCACAAACAGAGATTCACCTGCAATGGCTTCTCTTCCCGCTCCCGCATCGTTACCTCTGGTGTCCTCCAAGGATCTATTCTTGTCACCCTCCTATTTCTCATCTACAATAGACGTTGGGGAGGGAATTGAAGAGCATGGGCCTCTGACAGCTGAAAGCACGGCTGCCAATTATGGGGCATGGGTTGGGGGGTGGTAGGGTGGGTGTGGTGGATGGGGAGGATGCACAACAGGCCAGAGTCAAATGGAGAATTCAGGGGTGGATTGTAGGAGATAACAGAGATAGAGAGGTGCGAGGCCATGAAAGGATTTAAACACACTGGGAGCCAACATAGATCAGCAAGAACATGGGTGGTGGGTCAGCGGGGTGGTGTAGATTAGGATACAGGCAGCAGGGTTTGGATGAGCTGAAGTTTAGGGAGGGTGGAGAATGGAAGGATGGCTAGGAGAGCATTGGAATGGTTGAGTGAAAGGCAAGTAGTGAATAATTAGGGAGGGAGTTAGTATTTGGAGGAGGATAGTATGTATGGAGCACTGAATAGCTGAGGTAATGGGTGAACAGTTGAAGGGGTGGGTAATCAATGTAGAAGGTGCACATTTAGTACTTGATGGTAGTGAACCGATGGAAGCAGTGCAGTGGGTGCTGGGGATACTGGAGAGTCGGGGAACAGACACTGTTGTTCACACACCACCTAGAAACATGCTAGCGCAGCTGTGATTAATTAGAATATTTACACCTTCCAACACTCAACAAAACACAGGTGAAGACACCCAGCTCTATCTCTCCATCACTTCTCTTGATTCCTTGACTGTCTTTGTGTGGTCAGACTGCTTGTCCAATGTGCAGTTTTTGAAATGCTTAACTTCCTGCAGTTCAAAATTGGGAAGGCCAAAGCCATCGTCTTCAAACCTTGATGCAAACTCTGTTGCCATTGGTTCTAGTGCCCTCCCTGGCCACTTTCCCAGGCTGACCAGAATGTTTGGCAACATGATCAATCCTAAACTGAGCTTCAAACCCCATATCTTCTGCATCACAAGGACTGTCTACTTTCACTTCTCCAACATAGAAACAGAAGTAGGCCATTCAGCCCCTCAAGCTTGTTTTACCATTCAATTAGATTACAAAGATTATTACTAAGTATTTACAGCACAGAAACAGGCCATGCTGGTCCATGCCAGTGTTTATGCTCCACACGAGCCTCTTTCCACCCTACTTCATCTCACCCTATCACCATATTCATCTATTCCTTTCTCCCTTGTAAGGCTCGCAAAATTCTACAGAGTCCCCCAAAGTAAGAAAAGTAGAGTTTTGGACTGTTTGGAAGAGTATTGGGCCAAAAGGGACTTAAAATCAATACCCCAGGATTTCTGCTATTTTAAAAGGCATGCTCAGGCCTGTGGAAAAGCTGCAACAAAAGGAATGGGTTGGACACTGTGGGACAGACAGTTTGAGTATTGGAAAAGGCCAGATTGTCTGAGAATGTTCTGGACTGTCCCAGTCATTCTACATAAAGACAATAGACCCACGGGAGGACAGTTCCCGCCGAAAACCCACAGGGCCATCAAGTACATGAATAATACAACACATGCCAATAACCAACAAAAGAGACCCTGGCCCCAGCAGGAGAAGACAATCAAACAACAGATTAACCACTCAGAAAGATTTCCAAAAACACTTTGCACACTTAAAACTGATTTCGAAGCAATCCCAAAACCAGTTAAAAGCCAATTAAAAATAGATGGGACCAGCCCTGAAACTCGATGAGAATTTAAACCTATTAAAATTAACGAGCCCACCAAAATTAACAATGGACCAGAGGAGATTTGGCAGTCAGATAAGCCAGGCCTCAACACAGTATAATTGTGGCCTGCTTAGACAGTTGACAGGACAGTTCGGGTTGAGAGAGTCAGTTGAGGACACAGCTCAAGAGAAAGTTTAAGTTCAGTACAGGAGAGAGAAAGTATGATTCAGAAAGAGTACTACTCATTTTCATCATCACCGTACTTAGTCGGAGGATCGGAGACTTGAGGAAAGAAGAACGAAATGGAAGGAAAAGGAAATCGCGGTAACCAAAGGCCTCAAGAAACCAACAACTAACAATATTACCACCAACTAGGTAATATTGGGCCACCGCGACCAACAAGAAACCAACCAACAAGAAGTCAAAAATTTGCAAGTTAATTTCCACTCTACAAGCTAGCCTGACTTACCCCTGGGTAAGATTTGACACAAAAGACTCTAAAAACTATACCTAACCAAAGGAAATTGGGTACTTACCCGATAAATCTAACTACGCATCCAACCGCATCAGCGGACAGGCGAAGACTGAAAACCCAACGCAGGTGCAGTCTTCCACCATGTCGGGGTACGGCAGGCTCCAACCGCCACAACTAAATGGAACCCCGAAATCGTGAACCTATACAATCTGTCAAGAAAGTCGTTTGGTGAGCATTTCCTGGTCCTCTTTTATTTCAACCTAGTTAGTGTAGTGGGATTGGGAGGGGTAAGGTATTTTTGTTTATTGTCATTCTCCCTCGCATATTCTGAAGTGTTCCCCCTTTTAGAGTATAAGATTTATTGTATTGTATATTTTTCTGTCTCAAAATAAAAATCTCAGTTCTTTTGACCAACTCACGTGTCTGTTGCACTTTCATTACAACCCCCAAATAAGTCCAAAGTCTAGAACCAAGGGAGTGGGAGCAATTCGAACCGCTCAGGGAGTCAGAGGTGAAGCTGACCACACACACATCACCCCTTACACCCTCATGTGCTTATCTAGCTTCCTTTTAAATGCATCTCTGCTATTCACCTCAACTACTCCCTGTGGTAGCAAGTTCCACATTCTCACTGTAGGAATTACTAGGGGGTATATTGTCTCTGGCCAGTCAGAAGTCTCTGAGCTGCTCCAGAGCCCCGTGCGGTTTCGAATTGCTCCCCTTTCCTGGTTCTGACTGCCGGACTTATTCAGTAGCGATGTAGACAAAACGAGACTCGTGGTTGGGTGCAAAACAGACCAGTATTTATTGAAACAAAAGAAATAGGCTGAAAATAATCAATACAGCACACCTATGCTGAACTACAGCACTATTACTTAACACAGTACACTTAGTGTCCACTACAGCACTCTTTGCTTAGTGCAACACTCTATTACTTAAATCCAGCACTTTTACCTAGTGCAACACACTTTTAATACAGCACACTTTACTTACTACAGCACCTTTTGCTTAGTACAGCACTTTTACTTAAATAGGGGAGGAGAGAACGGACACAATGAGGGAAAATTGACTAAAATCACAATTTAACAAAATTCCCCTTAATTCCCACCCCTAAATACCTATCTAGGTTGCCTTGTAATGGGCCAGAAAATCTATGCTCACCAGAGAACGCCTGCTCCGTGCCCTTGCGGTCTTACGTTCTTCACCACCCTGAAATGGAGATACCCCAGTGTTTAAAAGTAACTGCTGGTATTCCACTCCTTTGGGCGGGCTGTCGAGTTGTTCTTCCTTGCAGGCAGAGCACGGAGGTGAGGCGGCAGAGAGAGAGAGAGAGATGGCTTCCTGAGAAGCTATTTTTATACCCCATTTGGGGCCGAAATCTTCCCGCCCAAATTCGGATGTATCTGGGCTATACAAAAGGGAATCGATCTGTCCCCATTCATTGTGATGGGTTTTGAATGTATCCCCATTCACTGTGATGGGTTTGAATGCATTACCCATTCATTTAAACTGGTAATCGCTCAGTTTAAATGTATCTCAAGTGCTGGAGTCAATAGCACTAAATGGTTTGTAAACAAACCCGATTGTCCTGTGGTTAGTGCAACTGCAATTGATTGACAGTCTTAAGTACTTAATCTGTTGAGTCAACATTGTAGAGTGTTTGTGTAAACAAGGGTCTTTTTTCATGCTGACAGTCTCAAGTACTTCAGCCTCGAGTCAACATTGTAGCAGTTTCCCAACCGCATTTGATTGACAGTTTGAACACCTCATTACTTCAGAGGCTGTTTTTTTTTTAAAAACCTTTGTCAGCCATCTTTGATTTTCCTACCACACACACACACAGGCTGTGTTGTGTCTCTTGCCACGAGGTCGGACAGCCATCTTTGATTTTCCTTTTTCACAGACACACAGGCTGCCTTTTCTTCTGCCACGAGGTCTGATGGCCATTTTTGATCCCTGGATTTTTAAAGGTATATTCTACCCAGGTTTTCTTTAATCAAAAAATAAATCTTCGGAGCTGTAGAGAATTTCGAAATTCTTGCAAAACCCTACATCACCACTCTCTAGGTAAAGAAGTTTCTCCTGAATTCCCTATTGGATTTATTAGTGACTATCTTATATTCATGGCCTCTAGTTCTGGTATCACCCACAAGTGGAAACATCTTCTCCACGTCTACCCTATCGAACCCTTTCATAATTTTAAAGACCTCTATCAGTTCACACCTCAGTCTTCCCTTTTCTAGAGAAAAGAGCCCCAGCCTGTTCAATCTTTCCTGATAGGTATAAACTCTCAGCTCTGGTATCATTCTAGTAAATCTTTTTTGCACCTTCTCCAGTGCCTATATCCTTTTTATAATATGGAAACCCGAACTGTTCACAGCTCTCCGAGTGCAATATGGCGACCAGAACTGTTCACAGTACTCCAAGTGTGGTCTAACCAAGGTTCTATATAAGATTAACATAAAGGGCTCGATTTTAACTCAGCCGTGAAGCGGGCTTTGAGGCATGTGGGGGGTTAAAATCACAAAAACTGGGGGGTCGGGACTCCCCCCCCGACTGATTCCCGACCCCAAGCCATTTTAACCCAGGCGTGTCTGATGGTCCCGAATCAGTCCCACGTCCAACAGGCGGGACTGGTCTTTAAGGCCCTTAATCAGCAATAATTGGCCTTTATAAACCCATTTGAACAGCCCCTTGCATTTTTAACCCTTTTCCCACGTAAAACATGCCTGGCGGGGATCATGCCTGTGAAACCTGGCATGAGCACTATTGCTTGCTGACTATCAGCTGCAGGTCAACCATTAAAGAGGAGATTTGATCAGTCATCATTTACAGGTGGCAGGACTTTGTTGTTTCAGGCCTGGGGCAACTTTTACCAGGCTTAACCACACCTGTGGAAGTGTGGAGCCTCACACACATTTCCAGTGTGACCTCCTGGGAAACCCCGCTCGCCACCTTCACTCAGCGCTTCCTCAACAGAGACATATACCAGAATCATGGGAGCCATTTATTTCCTTCCCTTCTGGGCATTAGATGAGCTCGAACACCAGCCGCGGCACAATCAGAACCAGGAACAGCAGCAGCAGCAACAGGAGCGCCAGGCTGCTGCTCACCCACCTGAAGCTGCACAGGCCAAAAGGGGCCAGTGCTTGGAATTGGCTTGCGAGCACCTTGCTGCACATCAGGGGGCCGTGGGGACCCATATCTGCTCTGGCAGTCCTACTCAGAAGGACTTCCATGAAAGTCTGGTTTCTCTGTTCAATAGATGCCCATCGCTCCTCAAGAGATGTCATTCTATTATGAACACTCACCATATTTTCCATACCCTGGCGACTTATCTCCTCCATGGAGGTTGCCATCCTTTCCATGGTGATGCGTTCATGTGCCAATGACTCCACAAAGGCTCTGCTCATGTTCGCTATGGACTCCTCCATTAGCTCCACACTCACATCGACCCTGGAGACAAAACCTGCCAGAGACTCCTGCATCTGTTCCTGGCGTTCCAGCCCCGCTGATCTTATAGATGGACCCAAAGGCAGAGGGTCGACATGCAGCTGAGCCGAGCTGGCAGAGTCTTGCGCCCTCCAACTAGCACTCTCCACTGCTGTCCCGGTCTCCACAATCTGCTGATGCTCACTTGTGAGCTGTGATACACAGGTGACAACACTACTCTATGTCCTGAAGGTCCCACCGAGGTGTGAGTGTCTGCGCTGGTGCTGGGTGCGCTGAATTCTGCTGACGCTGTGCCCTCAGAGGTTGCAGATTCCTCTGAGGAGTCTGGAAGCTCAGGCTCTTCCTCCTGGACAGTGGGGACGGGGGCTCTCGATGGTCCTGCGGGGGAGTAAAAGAAAGAGTTAGAGATGTGAGGTCAAGGTTACATGCACATTGCATATTGCAGATGATCATAGGTCCATCTGTTATAGCTTCAGAATCATTATCAGTGACTCATGCAATGTCAATGAGAGAGATGGAAAACTATTCTGTCACCAGCTTGCTGTGATGCACCCGTCTGTTCGTCCCCACTTGCGCCTCATCCTCCAGTCCTACGATCTCCAGGACCGCCTCCTCCCAGGGGGTGAGGTGGGCTACTGATGGTGGCCATCCTCCTGTCCTCGCTCGTTCTCTTTTATTGTGAGCTCTCTTTTCCTGCAATGAGGGAGACAAGTGGAGTTTGAGTGAGAATGAAGGAGTGAGTGTAGAGAATCCATAGCATAGATGCTTAGAAGGAGACAAAGATGGAGTGAGGTGGCAAGACCAAGGGCCCTCCCTGTGTGTTGTCAGTTGTTTTCATAGCATCAGAGTGATAGGGAGTGTGAGGGCTGCATAGTCGAATAGTTAGGTGAATGTGAGCATAGAGAGAGAGGGAATGGGTCAGGGTGCATGGATGTCAGTGTCAAGTGGGATGTAGAGGAAGAGATTGCTAAAGCTGAGTGCTGGTGAGGAGAGGCAATGGAGATCAGATTGAGAGTGATGGGAACTTCATACTCACTTTTCCAGTGTGCTGAAGGACATGAAATCTCTTCCTGCACTGTATCCAGGTTCTGCAGGTAGCCGATAAGGAGTTGACCTCCTCTGCCACTTGCAGCCACGCAGCCTTTGTCTGCTGGGGAGGCATCTTCCTCCCTGATGAAGGGAAGAACACCTCCTTGTGAGCTCTTGCTCCCTCCACTAAAGCCTGCAGGGCAACGTCGTCTAAACGGGATGCAGACCTCGGTCTTTCTCTTGCCATTCTGCTTCCAGCTCAGTGTGTCAGCAAATGCCAAAAGGTTGGCAGCCTGCAGAAGAAGCAAGGCTTATTGCAGACCCTAAATGCAGCAGCAATAATGACGTCATATTATGTGACTTTCTGACTGGAAATACTCATTTGCCAAGGGTTCCCACACGTTAGAAATCAATTGGCCAATTGAGTTAAAATTGCATCAATCTCACAGACCCATTTAGATTCGTGTGGGAAACCCCAAATTCGGGGAACCTGACAATTCCCCGCACCTGAGTTAAAATCGACCCCAACATCTCTGTTGATGATGGCTGATCTGCATCCTAACTCCATTTACCTGCCTTGGTCCCATATCCCTTAACACCCTTGGCTAACAAAAATATATCAATCTCAGATTTAAAACTGTTAACTGAGCTAGCATCTACTGCTTTTTGTGGGAAAGAGTTCCACACTTTTACCACCCTTTGCATGAAAATGTGTTTCCTAACTTCTCCCTTGAATGGCCTGGCTCTGATTTTAAGATTATGTCCCCTTGTCCTAGACGTCCCTACCAGTGGCAAAAGTTTCTCTCTACCCGATCAGTTTCTTTCAAAATCCTAACAACCTCAATCGAATCACCCCGTAACCTTCTGGTAACATGCTGGTGAATCTGCGCTGCATTCCTTTCAGGGCCAATATATCCTTCCTAAGGTACAGTGCCCAGAACTGTACACAGTACTCCACATGTCATCTAACCAGGGCTTTGTATAGCTGTAGCAAAACTTCTTGCCATTTATATTCTGGCCCTCTAGATATAAAGGCTAACATTCCATCAGCCTTTTTGATTATTCTTTGTACCTGACCACTACATTTTAGTGATCTGTGTACAATGACCCCTAAATCTCTTTAGACCTCAACTGTTCCTAATTGTTCACCATTTAAAAAATACTTGGATCTATGCTTTTTTGGTCCAAAATAGATGATCTCACACTTACATGCGTTGAAATCCATCTGCCACAGTTTTGCACACTCACTTAATCTATCAATGTCTGTTTGTAATTTTATGTCCCGTCTACACTACTTACTATGTCACCTATCTGTGTGTCATCGGCAAACTTGGATATATGGCTCTCTAGTGTGTTATCTAAGTCATTAATAAATATAATGAATAGTTGAGGCCCTAGCACAGATCCTTCTGGCACACCACTAATCACTTCCTTGCAATTCAGGTACATACCCATTATCCCTACTCTTTGTCTTCTACCGCCTGACCAATCTGCTAACCAGGTCAATAATGTGCCTTCAATTCCATGAGCTTTAATTTTAGCTAACAGTCTCTTATGTGGAACTTTATCAAATGCCTTCTGGAAGTCTATATAAACTACATCCATAGACATTCATTCCCCTTTCTACTACTTCAGATACTTTCTCAAAAAATAATATATTAAAAAAAATTGTTTATGGGATGTGGGCATCGCTGGCAAGGCCAACATTTATTGCCCATCCTTAATTGCCATTGTAAAGGTGTTGGTGAGCCACCTTCTTGAACCGCTGCAGTCCATGTGGTGAAGGTATTCTCACAATGCTTTTAACTGGGCATCAGTGAGCAGGTTATTGGTGAGTAAGTGCTGCTTAATAGGACTGTTGATGACGCCTTCCATCACTTTGCTGTTGATTGAGAGTAGACTGATGGGGCAGTAATTGGCCAGATTGGATTTGTCCTGCTTTTTGTGGACAGGACATACCTGGGCAGTTTTCCACATTGTCGGATAGATGACAGTGTTGTAGCTGTGCTGGAACAGCTTGGCTAGAGTTGCGACTAGTTCTGGAGCACCAGTCTTCAGCACGATAGCCAGGATGATGTCAGGGCCTTTGCTATATCCAGTGCGCTCAGCCATTTCTTGATATCACATGGAGTGAATCGAATTGGCTGATGACTGGCTACTGTGATGGTGGGGACCTCAGGAGGAGGCCGATATGTATCATCCACTCGGGACTGAAGATGGTTGCAAACACGTCAGCCTTGTCTTTTGCACTCAAGTGCTGGGCTCCACCATCATTGAGGATGGTGATATTCATGGAGCCTCCTCCTCCCCCCGTTAGTTGTGTAATGGTCCACCACCATTCATGATTGTATGTGGCAGGACTGCAGTGCTTTGATCTGATCCGTTGTTTGTGGGATCGCTTATCCCTGTATATAGCATGCTGCTTCCGCCTTTTAGCATGCATGTAGTCCTGTGTTGCAGCTTCCCCAGGTTGGCACCTCATTTTTAGGTATGCCTGGTGCTGCTCCTGGCATGCTCTTCTACACTCCTTATTGAACCAGTGTTGGTCCCCTGGCTTGATGGTAATGGTAGAGTGAGGAATATGCCAGGCCATGAGGTTACAGATTGTGATGGAATACAATTCTGCCTCTGCTGATGGCCCACAGCGTCTCATGGATGCCCAGTTTTGAGCTGCTAGATCTGTTCTGAATCTATCCCATTTAGCACAGTGATAGTGCCACACAATACGATGGAGGGTGTCCTCAGTGTGAAGATGAGACTTCGTCTCCACAATGACTGTGCGGTGGTCACTGTGTAGGGGGTGGTCTGTGGTGTCAGCTTCATCTCTGACTTATGAGCGGTTCGAATCGCTCCCACTCCCTTGGTTCTGGACCTTGGACTTATTTGGGGGTTGTGATAAAAGTGCAGCAAACAGCTGATTTTGGGTGCAAGAACTTTGATCTTTATTTGAGAAAGAAAATACAACATAATAATAACACTGTAATAAAATGGGGAAAACACTTCGACATACACGAGGGAAAAATTACAGTAGACAAATCTCTCATCCCACCTTACTAATGAAAGGATTTGCAAATTTCATGTCTCCCCTGAAGATTTACTTCTGGCTTATTGGAGAAACCCTGGCTGGACTGAATTTAAAATCCAGGGCTCCAGGGCCCAACAAGATGGCCATGGTCAACCTCATGGCCAAGGCCTGCAAAGTTCAGGTTTGGACTGACAAAGAAGGAATGTTTTCTGAAATTAGAAGGCAGATAGGCCTTCTGCATTTATGTATGAGAAGCAAACAGTGGCATTCGGGCCTCTGATTAAAACCCATCAAGGCCATTTGCATAGACAATCAACATGTAATAGCTGCATTCAGACCTTCGTTAGCTGACTTCAACACTGTTTGGAAACGATCAACGGGGCATTAAAACTGGAATGGCCCCATCACAAGACCAGTTACACAAAGGAAAACACTTATGGGATGTTTAAAGACCGATTAACCGGCCATCCAGGGCGATGGGCCCAGATCGGTTTCCTTTGCATGGTCTTCAACACATCCAGGTCAGACAAAGAAACAAGCTGATTGGACAGGTGATAAGGGCTCCCAGAAAGGAGTATAACTAGCACCTCGGGAAGCCATCTCTCTCTCTCTCTCGCCTGGACTCCGGTGCCCTGCCTTACCATCAAGAAGATCGACGACGAAGAGCCCGTCCAGGGAAGCAAGATACATTTGCATTTGAATCACTGGGGTATCTCTGCTCTGGGCGGTGAAAACCCAAAAGACATCGGCAGGCAACGGGGCACGGAGCAGGCGTTCTAACATCCGAGACTGGTGAGCATAAGTTTTCTGGCCCATCGCAAGACAACTTAGATAGGTGTAAAGGGTGGGAGTTAAGGGGATTGCTAAAATTGTCATTTTAGTCATTTTCCCGCTATGTATCCATTTCTCCTCCCCCGCTAAGTGTAATTGTGTTACATACGTAGTGATTTCCTCTGTATAGTGTGATTATTTCTCTATTTTAATAAACATTGGTTTTCTTTGCACCAAACCACGGGTCTCGTTTTGTTTAAATCGCTGCTCGTAATAAGTCCGGTGGTCAGAACCAGAGGGGAAGCGATTCAAACCGCATGGGGCTGGAGCAGCTCAGATACGCCTGACTGGCCAGACACAAACCCCAAACCAAAACCCCCGACAGAAATTTTGACCGTGGCAAGGACATCGGCGACAGTATGCGATATAACAGACAGTGGTGCGGAGGGAGAAACCGCAATGGAAGAGAGGTTGTCCACTTATGTGTGTAGAAAGGTTAATATCACCAAGAAATTGGTGAGCGCTATGTTAAAGGCCGAGCGTCCCATAGACACCGCCGCCTAGTGGACGGCGAGTAAACAGTATAAGAGGGCAATTGAAAAGGCAGTCTGGTTAATGTGCTATAAGAAACAGGTCCTAGTGCTGGACAGGGTTGTAGCAGCACAGGCTGCCAAGCTCAAGAAATTGGCCCTAGAAATGCAGGATAAGGTTGCAGTGGAAGAGGAAATGCTAGTGCCACTTCAGGCGTTAAGCCAAGAAAGAGCGCAGACGGCAAGGGAACACCAGGCAAAGGTAGAGCGTCTGGAAAACCAGACCACTGAAACTAAAGCCAGTGCTAGGCGCAAGTTGGAGCACTTAGAATACCAGGTCAGAGAGGTGAGGGACAGCGAGAAAAGGCTGCAGGATACGATTTGCGACCTCACCCAAAAATTAAAAGAGCAGGAGGAGAAAGTAAGGGAGGTAAAGGCAGCATACAAGCTAGCCTGTGACTGGGGGTTTGAGGAGGCAAATCACGGGCCCTGTAGGGAGGAGATAGAAAGCTTGGGCATGGCCTTATCGAGGGCGAAGGGGATGATATGCCTCATCAGCCCGAAGGCGGGCCAGTCGGACTTTACTGGCAACCCAAACCGAACCGTCCCACAGGCAGCACCCAGGACAAAGTTGGCTAGGGAATCAGAGGTCCCACGGCCGCTGTAGTGTATGTGCTTTAAGTCAGAACTACTTTTTACAGCTCCTGTATACTGTAGTACCGGCAGTGACAACACCGGTATATAAGCTGTGCGCATGCCTCTGTACCCCAGTCTAGAGATTACGCTCCTCCAGTAAAGACCTGTTATTTGTTTATGTACAGCATCCGTGTAATTATTTATCCACTGAACCACGGATCCAACAGTGGCGACGAGTGTTGATGCGAATCTACCTGCAACATAAAACAACAAAAAAAAAGTCAAGTCCAGGAACACGGGCGTCGACCGCGAGCAACCGCCCAGCAGTCAGGCAGAGATCCAACTTCGCTGGGGAGGCTGTGGAGAGCCGGGCTTGGTTCCCCAGCCACAACGAGCAGTAAGAGACCGATGACAGGTCCAGAGCAGACCCTTCCCGAGCAGTGGCGGCTGGAGCCGACCGACGGCAGAGAGAGAGAGCCGGGCAGCGTCGACGGGGTAAGAAAGAGGGTGAAGAGTGCAGGGCGCAGCCGGGGGTTGATCATCGAGCGGCGCCGAGGAAAAATACTGCAAACCGGAGAGAGAGAGGGTAAGAAACAGCCGGGTTCGTGACGGAGCGGCGTCAACAAATATCAAGAGAAGAACGCGCAGAGCACAGCCAGGGATCACGGGCTGATCAGGGTCCGCGGGGCGAAGCAAGGGGAGACGCCATTGAGCCACGGAGAAGCAGGGAGAGCGCGGGAGGCGCCATTGAGCCACGGAGAAGAAGGAAGAGTGCGGGAGACGCCATTTTGCAAAGCCGCAGCGGAGAAGACGGGCAAGCGCGGGAAGGAAGGAAAGCGCGGGAGACGCCATTTTGTGCCAGCGGAGAAGAAGGGGAAGCGTGGGAGGCACCATTGGTGATAGTTAACACACAACCAAGGATGCCGAAGAGTGGCAGTATCTCTACGTTCGACAATGAAGTCGAAGATTGGGCGACATATGTGGAACTTATTGAGGTGTACTGCAGGGTGAATGAAGTGCCAGAAGCACTGGTTCTGTTAAATTCCATGGGTGCAAAAACTTATGGGTTACTGCGAAATCTAATAACCCCAGAGAAGCCGGTAAACAAGAATTTTGAAAGCATAGTAGAAATCCTACAGGACCACTTAAACCCCACGCCGCTGCTGATAGCAGAATGATTTAAGTTCCATAAAAGGAACCAACACAAAGATGAAAGCAATGCTGAGTACCTAACGGAACTGTGCAAGCTATCGAAATACTGCCAGTTTGGAGCGGGACTAGCAGACACGTTAAGGGACAAGTTTGTGTGTGGGCTACAAAGTGAAGGAACCCAGAAACAGCTTCTATCAGAAAAGGACCTTACGCTGGACAAACCTTTCAGTATGGCAGTATCACATGAAGCAGCCGCAAGGGGCGCTGCAGAGGTACAACGGAGACCGCAAGAATATGGCACCAACGAAATGACCTATGGAACAGGGAAGTGCTATCGCTGCGGCAGAACAACACATGACCAGAAAGATTGTTGGAAAGCAGGACACATAGCAAGAGTCTGCAGGTCTGGGAAGAAAACCAACAGTAAGAAATCGCCACAGGAGAAGTACAAAAAGGTACACCAGGTGATGGACTGTGGTTCAGACGAACAGAAAAGTGACACAGACTCCGGAAGCAAGGAGCTGGGTTGTCTGAAACTACATAATGTAACCGAAATGGAGGATCACCAGACTATCTGGGTTACACTCAAGATAGACGGAGTCCAAGTGGAAATGGAATTGGACACTGGGTCAGCTCTAACAGTCATAAATCAAAGAGACTACAAGCGGCTCTTTTCACATATACCCTTGAAAGCTACAGAGATTATCTTGAAGACGTATACGGGGCAAAAAGTCTACCCCAAAGGAAAAATAAGGGTGAAAGTGACATATAAAAGGTCAGGAAATACCTAAAATGGATATATATGTATTGCCAAATGGAGGACCACCACTGCTAGGACGTGAATGGATCCGGAAGATACATTTAGATTGGCATTCCATACAGGCACTGAAGGTGGAGGCCAAAAAGGATGACGACGTCACACCTGGATGACTGTCAAAAATGCTAACTGACGCAAAAGAAGTGTTCCAGGGAGGGACTAGGAACACTAAAAGGAATAACAGCAACAATTAAAATAGAGAATAATGCAAGCCCAAAGTTTCTGAAGGCCAGACCAGTGCCTTATGCGATCAGACCAGCGGTTGAAGCAGAGCTGGAAGGGTTGGAACGTTAAGGAGTACTGTCCAAAGTGGACTGGAGCGAGTGGGCTACACCCATCGTTCCTGTAATGAAGAGGTCGTTGAGTAATACGCCTGGGGAACCAAAGAAGGTCCGCATCTGTGGGGATTTTAAGGTGACAGTGAACCCAGTCCTTCACACGGTGCAATATCCGCTTCCACGAATTGAGGATATTTTCGCCTCGCTATCTGGCGGTAAATGCTTCACCAAAATTGATCTAGCCCAGGCGTACTTGCAAATGGAGGTAGAAGAAGCTTCGAAACATTACCTTACGATCAACACCCATAAAGGTCTCTATCAATACAACCGGCTGATGTTTGGAGTAGCCTCGGCTCCGGCTATCTGGCAAAGGGCGATGGATCAGGTCCTGCAAGGGATTCCAGGGACCCAGTGTTATTTGGACGACATCTTGGTCACAGGCGAAAATGACGGTGATCACCTCGCTAACTTGGAGAAGGTGCTCGCCAGATTAAAGGAATATGGGCTACGAGCTAATCGCCACAAGTGCAAGTTTTTCCAGAAACAGATCTCGTATTCCGGCCACGTCATCGATGAAGAGGGGTTACATAAATCCCCTGACAAGATTGAGGCAGTAGTCAAGGCTCCAGCACCGGAAAATGTGTCACAACTGAGGTAGTTCCTCGGGCTGGTAAACTATTACCACAAGTTCTTACCAAATTTGTCTATGGTATTACACCCGCTGAACACCCTACTGCAAACAGGGGTACCATGGAAGTGGGATGACGAACATAGGATGAGCTTTCCAGAAGTGTAAAGAATTGATCACATCAAAAGAGGTGTTGGCCCATTTCAACCCAGCACCATCGATTCGGTTGGCATGTGATGCATCACCCTACGGCATTGGAGCGATGCTGTCGCACAAATTCCCAGACGGGTTGGAGAGGCCAGTAGCCTTTGCGTCTCGGTCACTAACCTCAGCCGAGCGCAACTACGCCCAGATTGACAGGGAGGCCCTCAGCCTAGTATGGGGAGTAAAAAAATTCAACCACTATCTGCATGGACAGAAGTTCACTTTGCTGACTGACCACCAACCACTTCTCTCCATCTTTAATCCGAAGAAGGGCGTGCCAGTAATGACTGCACAGCGGTTACAAAGATGGTCCCTGTTTCTAGGGCCGAATCAATATGAAATAGAATATAAAGGCATGAGACAGCATGGGAACGCTGATGGGCTATCGCGCCTGCCACTGCCTACTGTGGAGGAAGCACCAGCAGTGGACCCTATCGAGATATTCTATTCATCCCAGCAACAAACGCGGATAGAGAGGGAGACCCGCAATGATCCAACGCTGTCACGGGTATATGAATTGACGGTGAGGGGATGGCCAACACATGGTGACTCACTGTTGCCAGCATTCTCATCCAGAAGAGAACATCTGTCAGTAGGATACTTCAGATGAATACGTGGCTAGAGGAATGGTGCCAGGGGGAGGGATTCAAGTTCCTGGGACATTGGAACTGGTTCTGGGGGAGGTGGGACCAGTTCAAACCGGACGGTCTGCACCTGGGCAGGGCTGGAACCAATGTCCTAGGGGGAGTGTTTGCTAGTGCTGTGGGGGAGGGTTTAAACTAAAATGGCAGGGGGTTGGGAACCTGAGCAGGGAGACAGAGGAAAGGGAAACAAGGATAAAAGCAAAAGATAGGAAGGAGAAAAACAAAAGTGGCAGTCAGAGAAATCAACGGTTTAAATCAAACATGGCCACAGTAAATAATAATTCTAATAGGTCTAAGAGCGTTAAAAAAACAAGCCTGAAGGCTTTGTGTCTTAATGCGAGGAGCATTTGTAATAAGGTGGATGAATTGGCTGCGCAAATAGAAGTAAACAAATACGATTTGGTTGGGATTACGGAAACATGGCTCAAGGAAGGCCAGGACTGGGAACTCAACATCCAGGGGTATTCGATATTCAGGAAAGATAGGCAAAAAGGAAAGGGAGGTGGGGTAGCATTACTGGTTAAAGAAGGGATTAACACAATTGTAATGAAGGATATTAGCTCTGATGAGGTGGAATCTGTATGGGTTGAATTGAGAAATACTAAGGGGAAAAAAACGTTAGTGGGAGTGGTTTATAGACCTCCAAACAGTAAGGCGGAGGTTGGGGATGGCATTCAAAGAGAAATTAAAGAAGCGTGCAATAAGGGCACAGCAGTCATCATGGGTGACTTTAATCTACATATAGATTGGGCCACCCAAATGAGTAACAATACTGTGGAGGAGGAATTCCTGGAGTGTTTACGGGATGGTTGTGATGAAATAACTGTTCTGATATTTGTACTTGCACTTGTAATGTCTGGAATGTTCCACCAGGGGGAACCACTAATGCTCCTCCCTGGCCCCGCCCCTCTTCTGGTATGTTCTACCAAGGGCTTGGTCGGTGATGGACTCTGTTAACTCTGCCATGATTCTTATATAATAAAAGGCTTCAGTCTTAAGCTTTAACTTCGGATTCGGGCAGTTATTTGGCACATCAATGGTTTCCTGGATCAATATGTCGAGGAACCAACCAGAGATCAGGCCATCTTAGACTGGGTATTATGTAACGAGAAAGGATTAATTAGCAATCTTGTTGTAAGAGGCCCCTTGGGTCGGAGCGATCATAATATGATCGAATTCTTCATTAAGATGGAGAATGAAGTAGTTGACTCGGAGACTAGGGTCCTCAATTTAAATAAAGGAAACGATGATGGTCTGAGGAGCGAGTTGGGTAGGATTGATTGGGGAATGGCACTCAAAGGGTTGACGGTGGATAGGCAATGGCAAACATTCAAAGACCGAATGGATGAACTACAGAATTTTTTCATCCCAGTTTGGCATAAAAATAAAACAAAAAAGGTGACCCAACCGTGGCTAACAAGGGAAATTAGGGATAGCATAAGGTCCAAGGAGAGGGCATATAAATTGGCCAGAAAAAGCAATAACCCTGAGGATTGGGAGCAGTTTAGGATTCAACAAAGGAGGACAAAGGGATTAATTAAGAAAGGGAAAATAGAATATGAGAGTAAGCTTGCAGAGAACATAAAAACTGACTGTAAATGCTTTTATAGATATGTGAAGAGAAAAAGATTGGTGAAGTCAAGCGTAGGTCCCTTGCAGTCAGAATCGGGGGAATTTATAATGGGGAACAAAGAAATGGCAGACCAACTAAATACATATTTTGGTTCTGTCTTCACAAAGGAGGACACAAATAACCTCCCAGAGATGCCGGGGAACATAGGGTCTGATGAAAGGGTGGAACTGAAAGAAATCAGTATTTGTAGGGAAATGGTGTTAGGAAAATTGATGGGACTGAAGGCCGATAAATCCCCAGGGCCTGATAATCTACATCCCAGGGTACTTAAGGAAGTGGCCCTAGAAATAGTAGATGCATTGCTGGTCATCTTTCAGAACTCGATAGACTCTGGAACGGTACCCATGGATTGGCGGGTAGCTAATGTTACCCCACTATTCAAAAAAGGTGGTAGAGAAAAGGCGGGGAATTATAGACCGGTAAGCTTGACATCGGTAGTGGGGAAAATGCTAGAGTCCATTATAAAAGATGTAATAGCAGAGCACTTGGAAAGCAGTGACTGGATCGGACAAAGTCAACATGGATTTACAAAAGGTAAATCATGCTTGACTAATCTACTGGAATTTTTTGAGGATGTAACTGGTAAAATAGACAAGGGAGAACCAGTGGATGTGGTGTATTTGGACTTTCAGAAGGCTTTCGATAAGGTCCCGCATAAGAGATTAGCGTGCAAAATTAAGGCACATGGGATTGGGGGCAAGGTATTGACTTGGATAGAGAACTGGTTGGCGGACAGAAAGCAAAGAGTTGGAATTAACGGGTCGTTTTCCGAGTGGCAGGCAGTGACTAGTGGGGTACCGCAAGGATCGGTCCTAGGACCCCAGTTGTTCACAATATATATTAATGATCTGGACGAGGGAATTGGATGTAATATCTCCAAATTTGCAGACGACACAAAGCTGGGGGGGAGGGTATGCTGTGAGGAGGATGTCGTGAAACTCCAGCACGATTTGGACAGGTTGGGTGATTGGGCAGAAACATGGCAAATGCACTATAATGTGGATAAATGTGAGGTTATCCACTTTGGTGGCAAAAACAGGAAGGCAGATTATTATTTGAATGGTAATAGTTTGGGAGAAGGGGAAGTGCAAAGAGACCTGGGTGTTCTTGTACACCAGTCGCTGAAGGTAAGCATGCAGGTGCAGCAGGCGGTTAAGAAGGCAAATGGTATGTTGGCCTTCGTAGCAAGAGGGTTCGAGTACAAGAACAAGGATGTCTTGCTACAGTTGTACAGGGCCTTGGTGAGACCGCACCTTGAGTATTGTGTGCAGTTTTGGTCGCCTTACCTGAGGAAGGACGTTCTTGCCATGGAAGGAGTGCAGCGAAGATTCACCAGGCTGATACCTGGGATGGCAGGAATGACGTATGAGGAGAGATTGGGTCGATTGGGCTTATACTCACTGGAGTTTAGAAGATTGAGAGGGGATCTCATCGAAACCTATAAAATTCTGTCAGGCCTGGACAGACTAGATGCAGGAAGGATGTTTCTGATGTCCGGGGAGTCCAGAACCAGGGGTCATAGTCTAAGGATAAGGGGTAAGCCATTTAGGACTGAAATGAGGAGGAATTTCTTCACCCAGAGAGTGGTGAACCTGTGGAATTCTCTGCCACAGAGGGCGGTGGAGGCCAGTTCATTAAGTATATTCAAGAAAGAGTTGGATATATTTCTTAAGGCTAAAGGGATCAAGGGATATGGGGAGAAGGCAGGGACCGGGTACTGAATTTGGATGATCAGCCATGATCTCATTGAATGGCGGAGCAGGCTCGAAGGGCCGAATGGCCTACTCCTGCTCCTATCTTCTATGTATCTATGTATGCCAGGGGACAGTGATGTGTGGATCCAGAGTGGTGATTCCACCCAAGTTAAGGGAGAGAGTGCTAAATGAGCTACGTGAAGGTCATCTGGGGGGAGTGAAAATGAAAAGCCTAGCTAGGGCTTATGTGTGGTGGCTGGGAATCGATCAACAAATCGAAGACCTAACTAAGAGCTGCTTAGGATGCCAGAAGGTCCAAAATGCACCACCACATGCCCCTCGACACCCATGGGAGTGGCCCTCCTCTCCATGGCAACGGGTGCACATTGATTTCGCTGGTCCATTCATGGACTCAATGTTCTTAATAACAGTGGATGCTCATTCAAAGTGGCCTGAGGTGATAAAGATGTCTTCAACCACTACAGAGAAAACGATTGCAGTCCTACGGACCATATTTGCCAGAAACGGTTTGCCAGAGCAGATCTGCTCTGATAATGGACCACAGTTTGTGTCCGATGAGTTCCAAAAATTCATGAAAAGGAATGGGGTAAGGCATTACACATCCGCCCCGTATCATCCAACCACCAATGGATTGGCTGAGAGGTTCGTACAAACCTTTAAGAAGGCGATAAAGGCCATGTGCGACGAGGAAATTCCACTACGGCATAAGATGGACAATTTCTTATTAGCCTACCGAAACGCGACACATGCAGTTACCAACCAGACCCCGGCCATGATGTTCTTTAACCGAAGGTTGAGATCTCGTCTGGACTTGCTCAGACCAAATGTGCGAAGAAATGTTGAGGACAAACAATTCCAGACATCAACGAGAAGCCGACAAGGAGCTTCAATGTAGGGCAACCAGTCTTGGCCCGGGACTATCGAACAGAGAAGTGGCAACCCGGAACGATATGTACAAGGCAGGGGCCATTAATGTACACAGTGGATGTCGGGGAGAACATTGTGAGACGCCACGTCGATCAGATCTTAGCATCACAGGAATGCGTCAACCTCATGTCTCATGTACCTGGGGATGAACCTGACATACCGGTAGCATCTACTTCAGACCCAGTAGCAGTGGAACCCGATGAACTACCCGATGATAGGGGGTCAGAATCGTCTCTGCACCAAGAACAAGAACCTCCGGAAAGGCGCTATCCCGAAAGGGTCAGGAAGCCGCCCCAAAGACTGAATCTATAAATGGACTTTTGTTATTGAATGTACATGTAAAAATGTAATTGTTATTTGAATATTAAGGGGGTATTATTAATCTAAAAAGGGAGGAATTGTAGCGTATGTGCTTTAAGTCAGAACTACTTTTTACAGCTCCTGTATACTGTAGTACCGGCAGTGACCACACCGGTATATAAGCTGTGCGCATGCCTCTGTACCCCAGTCTAGAGATTACCCTCCTCCAGTAAAGACCTGTTATTTGTTTATGTACAGCATCCGTGTAATTATTTATCCACTGAACCACGGACCCAACAGCCGCCACCCATAGCTCCGAGTTTTCAGGAGGTCTGGCAGCAAGGGGGGGGTGGAGGATGAAGTGGTAGGGGCCGGTAGATAGGCCGGGACCAGGACCGGTGTACCCCCTCTGACAACGGAGGCACGGCCCGCCCGTTGATGACAAGGACCCAGGGGCCATCCAAAATCAGTTTGTGGTGCCACATGGCACGCAACAGCTCAGGGCCATGGTTAGTCACATCCCCAAGCTCACCGAAAAGGGAGACCCCTCTCTGCACTTCAGGGAGATAGAACAGGCAGCATGCGTCAACGACTGCGACGACGCTGTTTTCTCTGGGGAGTAATCTCCTCCAGACCCTATCTGATGAATGTAAAAAGGGGCAGAAGGATTATGAGGATTTGAGGAACGAGATATTGGAGGCCATGGGACTCAATGACAGTCCGTTCGCCCGGGTGGAAAAAATGGTACAACTCCCAGGAGAGTCCCTGCAGGCGTCCGCAGACAGGCTGTGGCCAGTCTACCGGAGCGCATGCTCGGGAATGCCAGCGCGGACGTTACTGAACCAAGTCCAATTGACCCACTGGCCCCGTTGTCTAATGACAAACTGCCTGCCCCAAATCCGAGCCCAGGCTGCGGCCTGGTTTGACCCTAGTAGCCCCCAGACCACCGAGGAAACGGTGATCCGCCAGTTCACAATAGCATTTAAAAATATGAGGGGTATCGAGACGCCCCAACCCAAGGGAAAAGTCCATGAGGTTAAACCTCGGGGCCAGAATAAGAAAGAGTGGCACCAGGAGGGGAACAGTCCCTCCCAGACTAAGTTAAACTGTTATGGGTGCGGGAAGGACGGCCACTGGCGCAAGGATTGTAAGAATCCCTGGAAGGAGAATAAGGGAAAGAATTTATCAGCCCTAGCCCAGAAGGCAGAGACGGAAATTGCTCCCTCTGCAATCGAGTCATTTTTAGAGACCATGCGATCTCTTATGACCAGCCAGGGGAGAATAGCAGCCACCACTGGTGTGGTGGTTCCCTCGGCCCCCTTTGACGCCCCACAATGACTGGAGCCCGCGCAGCCTGTCCACCTGTGTGATCTCTGGTATGACGGATGGAAGAGACCGCTCGTGCAGATGGAGGTAGAGAAGGTTAAAGGGATTTATCTGCTGGATACGGGAGCATCGTGCACTGTGATCTACGCAGCTAACCCCACCACCTCACCTCTGTCTAGCGGGGTTCCATATGTCCTATCGGGATTCACAGGCAAGGAACAGGCGGGAGCATTCTCCAAGCCGCTTTCAATCTGGCTCGGCACGCTCCAGACCAAGTGGACATGCGTCCTGGCGAAGTGGGAGGCGGAGGGAGGAAAGGGGATCCTAGGGGCCGACTTCATCGTGGGCCACGGGATCCTCGTGGATCTCCGCAATCACTCCCTTTGGGGAGCCAACACGGGTAAAGAGGGAGGTGTAGTAGTCATCCCGAGTAAGGAAGGGAAGGGGACCCTGTGTACTGTGAAACCAAAAGAACGTTACAACCTCGGGCTCATGGAATTTCAGGCATTCGTGCAGGCTAACCTAGCTGCGTTTGCCACGCACCAACACGACTGCGGGAGGGTCACCGGGTTTGAGGTCAGAGTAGACGGGGACGCCATGGCCCGGCCCCAGAAGCAATATAATTTCCCCAGAGAAGCAGAGCCCAACATGGAGGCAGCCATGTCCTTTTTAGTGCAGCAGGGAGTGTTGAGGCCCATAGCCACCCATGTTAACTCTCCGCTTTGGCCGGTTAGAAAACCGGACAATTCATGGAGAGCCACGGTGGACTATCGGGTGCTCAACAGCAATATCCCCGTGTGCGCCCCCACAGTGGCAGCAGTGGCCGACCTCATCGGGAATATTCCAGCATCCGCGACCACGTTCACGGTGCTGGATATTTCAAATGGGTTTTGGTCCATCCCCTTGAGGAGGGAGGACCAGTATAAGTTTGCTTTTACTTTTAAAGGGCAACAGTATACTTGGAACTGCTTGCCACAAGGATTCCATAACAGCCCCACCATCTTCCACCAGTGTATGTGTTGTGTATGTACCTTTAAGAGAATAACTGGTCTCAGACTGCAGTACCGGCAGTGACCACCCCTGTATAAAAGGCGCTAGAGAGCCTCTGTTGTTTAGTTTCGTTATGGACTTCCACCAGTAAACATCTGGGCCTAGAAATTCAGTCGCGCCACTTCTGGGGCGCTAAAGTCGGGCGGGCGCTAAAGTTAGCGCCCGCCGGAAAGTGTAGGCCACTTCGCCGAAATTCAGTAGATTTGGCCAAGGAGTTTGGGCGAGCGCTGAAACTGGCGTTGCACTCCTATCTTTAGGCGCTAAGCCGGCGGTGCGGACTGATAACGCCGAGGCCGGGCGCAGCGCAGGTGCGGTCATGTTTTGATTGACAGCAGACACCCTGACGCCGGCCAGCTCTTAAAGGGGGAAGGGTCGACTTTGTCTGCTGCCACGCCCTGGATAGTGGAGCCCTGCAGCTAGGCCTGAACACTGCTGGTGGACCCAAATAGCGCCTGAAGCCATGCAGAAGGCCCGTGAACGAGCGCAGCGCTTCTCAGAGCATGCTTTGAGGGTGCTGCTTAAGGCTTTTGAAAAGAGAAGAGAGATCTTGTGCCCGGACAGTGGCAAGAAGGCTCCCAGGAGGCAGTACAGGAGAGCCTGGAGGGAAATTGCCCACAGGGTGTCATCCACCAGCGATGTCCCCAGGAGTGCAGACCAATGCCGCAAGAAGTACAACGACCTCACTCGGATGGTCAGGGTGAGTACCCTTTCCAGTGTCCTCCTCATCCTTGCATGTGCACCTCACATTATGGGCAAAGGGACCTCAAAGGCCTAATGGCCATCCCTCCTCCCGCAGCTATGGCACTGGCATGATCATCAATAGCACTTTCTGCACTTTACACACTGGCCAAGCTATTCGACCATGGGATGCAGTGCACACAACAACAGGGCACCACACTGGCCATGCTAATCGACCATGGGAGACAGTGCAGACAACAACAGGGCAACACACTGTACTTAGAGGCCGTCCTTTCTCTTGCAGGCCAAGCTGGCCAAGAATATGAAGAGCCGGAATGTCACCGGGGGAGGCCGTGGCCAGTTCCAGGAGCTCAGTGACCTGGAGGAGCGCGTGGCTCGACTCATGCGTGGCCGGGTGGTTGGCCCCGTTGCTATTGGAGATGCCGACCCTGTGCTGGGCCCCAATGGTAAGGACATGACCGTTTGGACCTCTCTCGTTCCCCTTGCGCTTCAGATCTACATCCTTTGCCACTGTCCGACCAATGCGCATAATGCCACCACTCATGCCTCCCTCGCTGACGCCCTGTCCTCACTCTAAAGCTACTCTTGTGCCTTCCTGCTTTCAGCTGGTGAGGAGGAGGTCCATGAAGCCGAGAGTGCCAGTCCCTCGGAAGAGGAGGACGACGAGGACCAAGAGGAAGGCGGCACATCGGGGGAACCCTCATCCGCGCCAGGGGATGGCAATGGAGGGGACACGTCTTGCCTGGAGGAGAGGCAGGGGCAAGTGTTGCAGGGGGGTGCAGCTCCTGGGCCCAGTGGCGTCCAGGCAGGCGGGAAGGGTCGGGCAGCACGGCTGCCTTCTCCCCAGATGGAGAGTCCGCCCTCCAGTCCGGAGACGGTCCTCGCCCAGGAGGTGCGCCTCCTTGATGAAATGTCCGCGGCCTCCGAGCGGCGCCACGAGTTCATGGGGGTTGTGGGACAGTTGCCTCAGGCCATTGAGTCCCTGGCTCATAGTGTGGCCGCTTTCGGGGACTCACAGGCCAGGGGTGTCGAGCAACTCGCGGCAGCACAGGCCAGGGGTGTCGACCAACTCGCGGCAGCACAGGACGCGAGTCGCGAGTTCATGAGTGGTGCCGTGCAGACACTGGCTGATCTGATGCAAGCACAGAACAGGGCAGCTCGGGCACTCACTTCTGCCACACTCGCTGTGTCACGGAAGCATCGACAGGGCACCCGCCGCCCTGCTGCAGCACAGCGGTCTGGCCTCCACCAGATTGCTGCGCTTGCTGCAGTGCCAGCCCGGCCGAGTGCCAATGTCTCTGGCGACCAGCGAGCGCCTGGCATCAGCCAGCTTGCGCCCATTGCTGCAGCCGCCACTGCCACTCCCCCAGCCAAGGTGTGACGAGCTGCTGCAGACACTGATGCTGCCCAGCCACAGCTGCAGCAGTCAGCAGCCGGACCCTCCAGGGCCGGACCTCGTCTAGGCCGACCCCCAAGGGCATCTGCCGTTACGCATTGCGGCCCTCAGGAGCCTTTCCCCAGCCTTCCAACACCCACAGGGCCCAGGTTGAGGTGGAGCAACAGGTCGGGCAGGGGCCGGAGAAGCCTGCACAAGGACTCGCCCTCTCGGCACACCAAGTAGAGGGTGTCGGCAACTGTTTTTTTTATATGGGGGTGTTTGTGTTCTGGAGGGGGGGGGCTTATTTTGGAAAGGCCGAAGATGAAGGCCAATTGGATTGACAAGTTTTGTTATTCCTCCCCAGGTTGTGGGAGTGAGATATGTTTTTCACTGTTTTTTGGGGGTCTTGTCTGTTTTTCTGTTTCATGTGGGAAGGGCCCCGAGTTTGTTAAATAAAGCTTTTTATTTATTCAGCTTGTCCAGGTGTCATGTTTCAAGTGGTTGTTGCGTTAACCGGCTGAGGGCTTGCGGAGCGGCTGCATTCAGGTGCGTTCATTGCCACAAGCCATTCCCTCACAGGGGGCCTAGAAGTGTCGTTCAATAAGCCGCCGGCGGACGGCCCTTGGACCTTGTGGCTCCCTTCTGGGCTGGTACTCCTCCTCCTCCTCCTCCTCATGGTCCTCCTGCTCGTCCTCCTGAGGTGGTGGCCCAATGTGAGGTGGCAGTGCCTGAGTCCTGCGAATAGCCAGGTTGTGCAGCATGCAGCAAATGACGACGAACTGGGAGACTCTATCCGACGAATACTGTAGAGATCCGCCGGATTGATCCAGGCAGCGGAACCATTGCTTCAGGACGCCAATCGTTTGCTCTATGATGTTCCTTGTGGCTTGATGGCTTTCGTTGTATGCCTCCTCCGCAGGGGTCCTGGGCGCGCGGAGCGGGGTCATGAGCCATGTGCACAAAGGGTAGCCCTTGTCCCCAATAAGCCATCTCCTTGGTGCAAGCTGTGCCTCGAACATGTCAGCCACAGTAGTCTGGTGCAGGATAAATGCATCGTGGCTGCTTCCTGGAAAGCGGGCATTGACAGCTAGGATGCGTTGCCTGTGGTCACACACCAGCTGTACATTGAGGGAATGGTAGCCCTTCTGGTTGCGGTAATCCTCGGCATTGTCGATAGGTGCCCGCATAGCCACATGCGTGCAGTCAATGGCGCCCTGCACCATGGGGAAGTCGGCGATCCTGGCAAATCCGACTGCACGCTGCTCCTGCCTCTCTAGGGTCATGGGGAAGGAGATGAATTGGTGTCTCCTTGCGAAAAGGGCATCGGTGACCTGCCAGATGCAGCGATGCACGGCGAACTGGGAGATGTTCGCTATGTCCCCAGCAGCGGCTTGGAAGGAGCCGCTTGCATAAAAGTTCAGAGCCACCGTGACCTTCACTTCCACCGACAGAGACGTCCTGCACATCAGCTGTGGACGCAGATCTCTGAAGCAGCTGGCAGATCTCTGCAACCACCTCCCTTCTGAAGCGCAGCCTCTTAACACAATGCGCGGCAGTCATGGTGAGATAGGACACCTGCTGCCGGTATTCCCTGAGTGGGTAAGGCCTACGTTGCCGACGCCTGATGGCCCCTCTGCGTCTAGGCATGGCTGGCCCTCTCACACAGCGTCTGCGAGCCCTTCGCACATAATGCTGGAACTGAGGGTTGGAACCCCATGCAGCCCCCATAATAAACTTGCAAACAGTGAAATCACAGAGTCAAATTTCCAAGCTCTGGCCAGAAGCCAAAAATACCTCTCCTATGTTGTCCCAAATCAGAAAGGTCTGTTCCTTGGTCTCTGTCCAGAAATCCAAAGCACTAAAGTCATTGCAGCAAAATGGCTGGCCTTTATAGTTCAGTGTAAGTGCCCTTTAATTAGCGCTCCCCGAGGCCCGCAGGGCCTCTGCTGCGTTCCACTTCACAGTTCTTAACAGCGCCACGCCCACATTGGGCGGGCGCCACTGAATTTCCGGTTTGGGGCGCACAAACAGCGTTGCACGACGAAATGACGTCATAAGCTGCGCGCGCAGCTGAGCGGGCGCAAACACTTTGCGCCGGCGCTAAATGTCAACTGAAGTTGGGCGTTGGCGCAGACCGGCCTGCGCCCAGGCGCTAAGTGCCTAGCGCTGGAAATCTACCCCTCTTATGGCGTTAATGGCTGGCGAACGCAACTGAATTTCTAGGCCCTGTTGTTTTCACTCCTGCTAGTCCGTGTCTAAATCATTCACGGACTCAACACTGGCGACGAGGAAGAAACGAACTTACCTGCAACTCAGCAGCAGCTCCGACGACGTTGTTGAAGGTCGGAGCCAGAAAAAAAAAGAGGCCATTGAAACTCGAGAAACGGGCGTCGGCCGTCAATCATCGATTAAAAAAATTGCAGGAGCGACTTTCCAGAGCCAGGCTGGGTTCCTTGGTCCGTGGTTTCCCAGCTAATCGGGCTGGTGGCAGGTAGTGCTCTGATCCTTCCTGGGCTGCGGCGGGCTGAAGCTCGATTGGGTGGCCTTTTAACGGGGCCGGGCAGCGAGTCAGGAAGCAAAGAGAGAGAGAGAGGGTGGAGCATACAGGGCGCGGCCGGTGTTTCGAAGCTGGGCAGCGTTCGGACCTCAGAAGAGGAAGGGAAGTGTCCCAGAGGGTCCGCTCCACGACGGGAAAATAATAAAAGAAAAAGAATACGCACAAGAAACCGTGGAAAGCAGCGCTAACAACAGCGGGGAAGAAGGCAAAGCGCGGGAGGCGCCATTTTAGATTTGCAAGATGCCGAAGACTGGCTGTATCACTGCTTTTGATAACACATTAGAGGACTAGACCACGTATGTGGAAAGAGTCGAGGTATATTTCGAGGCAAACGATATAGCGGAGGGGAAAAAGGCATCGATATTGTTAAACTTAAAGGGCGCTAGAACGTACGGCCTATTGCGGGACCTGATTACTCCAGCCAAACCGAAGGCGAAGAGTTTTAACGAAATTGTTGCTGTCCTACAGGAACACTTAAACCCTGCACCGCTGTTGATAGCAGAAAGATTTAAATTCCACAGGAGAACTCAGCACAAAGATGAGAGCAATGCGGAGTATCTTACGGAACTACGCAAGCTATCAAAGCACTGCCAGTTCGGAGCAGGACTGGCAGATACCCTACGGGACAAATTTGTCTGTGGACTCCTGAGTGAAGGAACACAGAAGAAGTTACTCTCAGAGAAAGAGCTGGCGCTAGATAAGGCTTTCAGCGTGGCAGTATCATATGAAGCAGCAGCCAGGGGAGCTGCAGAAATTCAACAAAAACCACAGGAATACGGCACCCACGAAAATGACACGGGGATTTGCAAAATGTAATCGCTGCGGCAGAACTAACCATGACCAGAAGGACTGCTGGTCCAAAGACAAAATATGCAGACAATGCGGGAAGATTGGACACATTGCACGAGTTTGTAGGTCTGGGAAGAAGACCAGTGACAACAAAAAGGCTACTAAGGAACCGTACAAGAAAGTACAAAAGATAACGGACAGTAGTTCCAAAGACCAGATGAGCGATAGTGAATCCGGAAACAGGAGACTAAGCTGTCTCAAACTTCACAATGTAATCGCAAAAGAGGATCACCGAACCATTTGGGTCACTCTCACGATAGCAGGGTCCCAAGTTAAAATGGAATTGGATACAGGATCAGCGCTAACCGTCATGAATCGACGAGACTACGAGCGGCTATTTTCACACATACCCTTGAGAGAGACATCCATTGTCTTGACGACGTATACGGGGAAAAAGTATACCCCAGAGGAAAAATAAGGGTGCCTGTCGAATACAATGGCAAGAAAATACGGAAATTGTATCTCTACATATTGCCAAATGGTGGACCACCGTTATTGGGACGGGAATGGATCAGGAAGATAAGCTTAGATTGGCATTCCATTCATGCAATGACGGTGGACGGTAAAAAAGATGAAGACGTCACTCCTGGACGGTTGTCAACAATCTTAGCTAACGCCAAAGAGGTATTTCAACAAGAACTGGGCACGCTTAAAGGCGTAACCGCCTCGATAAAAATAGAAGAGAATGCAGTTCCCAAGTTTTTCAAAGCGAGACCGGTACCATATGCAATTCGCCCAGCCGTCAAGGCAGAGCTGGAGAATCTGGAGAAGGCGGGCGTGTTGTCTAAGGCCAACTGGAGCGAGTGGGCGACACCCATCGTTCCGGTCATGAAGAAAACGTTAAGCAATAAGTCCGGAGAGCCAAGGAAGACTCGCATCTGTGGGGATTTCAAGGTGACGGTGAACCCTGTCCTTCGCACAGTACAATATCCTCTTCCGAGGATAGAAGACATCTTCGCCTCGCTGTCTGGAGCGAAGCGTTTTACAAAAATTGACCTAGCACAAGCATATTTGCAGATGGAGGTTGAAGAGTCCTCTAGGAAGTATCTCACGATAAACACTCACAAAGGTCTTTACCAGTATCATCGATTGATATTCGGAGTAGCATCGGCTCCGGCGATATGGCAGAGAGCGATGGAACAAGTCCTGCAAGGGATTCCGGGGACTCAGTGTTACTTGGACGACATCCTTGTAACAGGTGAAGATGACAGTGAACACCTTAACAACCTAGAACAGGTGCTCACTAGACTACGGGAACATGGGCTGCGAGCCAACCACCCCAAGTGCGAATTTTTTAAGAAACAGATATCGTATTGTGGCCACGTGATTGATAAAGAGGGGTTATATGAGTCCCCTGACAAAATTGAAGCGGTTGTTAAGGCCCCAGCGCCTGAAAATGTGTCGCAACTGAGGTCATTCCTCGGGTTGGTGAATTACTATCATAAGTTTTTGCCGAATTTGTCGACAATTCTGCACCCACTGAACGCCCTGCTACGAACGGGGGTAGCAAGGAAATGGAGCGATGATTGTAAGCGTGCTTTTCAGAAGAGTAAGGACTTAATCACTTCAAAGGAAGTATTGGCTCACTACAACCCAGCACTGCCAATCAGGCTGGCGTGTGATGCGTCTCCCTACAGCATTGGGGCGGTACTGTCACATAAATTCCTTGATGGTTTGGAGAGGCCGATAGCTTTTGCGTCACGCTCGTTAACTTCTGCCGAGCGTAACTACGCCCAGATTGACAGAGAGGCCCTCAGTCTAGTGTGGGGGGTGAAGAAGTTCAATCACTATCTGCACGGTCAAAAATTTACTCTACTAACCGATCATCAACCTCTTGTCTCCATTTTCAACCCTCAGAAGGGCGTACCGATAATGACAGCACAACGGCTGCAGAGATGGTCCCTTTTCCTAGGGGCACACCAATATGACATCGAGTACAAAGGAACTAAACAGCATGGAAATGCTGATGGATTGTCACGTCTACCATTGCCGACGGTGGAAGAAGACCTTGCAGTGGATCCAATGGAGTTATTCCACTCGACCATAGTCGAATGTCTCCCTGTGACGAATGCAAACATAGAAAAGGAAACATGGAATGTCCCGACACTATCACGGGTCTATGATTTAACGGTGAAGGGATGGCCAGCACATGGCGAACCACTGCTGCCAGCATTCTCGCCGAGAAGAGAACAGCGGTCAGTGTGCAGAGGAACATTGATGTGTGGATCCAGAGTAGTAATTCCACCTAAGTTGACGGATAGAGTGCTCAATGAGCTTCATGCAGGTCATCTGGGTGGGGTAAAAATGAAGAGCTTAGCCAGAGCGTTTGTGTGGTGGCCGGGAATCGATAGAGAAATTGAAGAGATGACCAAGAGCTGTGCAGGATGCCAGAAGGTCCAAAAAGCCCCACCACAAGCTCCTCTGCATCCATGGGAGTGGCCCTCATCTCCATGGCAAAGGGTGCACATTGATTTTGCTGGTCCCTTCATGGACTCGATGTTTTTAATTGCGGTGGATGCACAAAGTGGCCAGAGGTAATAAAAATGTCCTCAACCACCACGGAAAAAACTGTCACAGTTTTACAAACCATATTCGCCAGGAATGGGCTGCCTGAACAGATTTGCTCTGACAATGGACCACAGTTTGTGTCTGAAGAGTTCCGGAGGTTCTTAAAGAACAATGGTGTTAAGCATTACACATCTGCCCCATATCATCCAGCCACTAATGGATTGGCCGAGAGGTTTGTCCAAACATTCAAGAAGGCTATCAAGGCAATGTGTAATGAAGATATACCCCTACAACACAAGGTGGACAACTTCTTGTTTGCCTACCGGAATGCGACACATGCGGTTACCAGCCAAACTCCAGCCATGACGTTCTTCAATCGAAGACTACGATGCCGCTTGGATTTGGTTAAGCCAAACGTCCGAAGAGATGTGGAGAACAGGCAGTTTCAGAATATGAATGAAAGGCCGACCAGGAGTTTTAAGATAGGTCAACCAGCTTTGGCCCGGGACTACCGCACTGAGAAATGGCAACCAGGAACGATTTGTACACGACAAGGACCTCTCATGTATACCGTGGACGTTGGGGAGAGTATTGTAAGATGCCATGCTGACCAGATTCTAGAGTCACGGGAAAACATCAACTCCACACCATGATCTGATACGCCTGGTAATGAAATCGACGTTCCAATTACAGCTACCGCAGAACCGGTAATATTGGAAGCAGATGAACCAAACAACGACATTGATTCCGACTCAACATTGCCAGAAGAACCTGATACCCCAAAGAGGCGTTATCCAGACAGAATCAGGAAGCCTCCTCAAAGACTGAACTTATAATTGCTTAAACTTAACCAATGTATCTAGCAACAGTAATTGTGATTGTAATTCGTTATCATTTAGTTGTTAAATGAATGTTATGTACTGTTTATCTAAAAGGGGAGGAATTGTTGTGTATGTACCTTTAAGAGAATAACTGGTCTCCGACTGCAGTACCGGCAGTGACCACCCCTGTATAAAAGGCGCTAGAGAGCCTCTGTTTAGTTTCGTTATGGACTTCCACCAGTAAACATCTGTTGTTTTCACTCCTGCTAGTCAGTGTCTAAATCATTCACGGACTTAACAGTATGGCAGATAGCGTAAAGGAATTTAGTCAGCCCACCCAGTTGCTGCAGTATGTGGATGACCTGCTCTTATTTACCGACTCAGCCGGGGAGCATGGCCCGCTAGTCGCCGAACTGCTGGAGCTGTTACAGAGTAAAGGGTTCAGAGTCAACCCGAAAAAGGCACAGATCGGCCAGCGGGAAGTTAAATACCTGGGCCTAACCGTCCGCGCAGGGGAGAGAGCCACAGACAAGTCTAGGAGGGAAGCGGTCCAAGAGTTGCCGGTTCCCAACACAGTGAGAGGTGTGAGGTCGTTCCTAGGGTTAACGGGATACTGCAGGGACTTCACTGAAGACTATGCAGCCACAGCAGCCCCTTTGCTCCGACTCCTACACAAAGGAATGGAGTGGTCTTGGGATGAGGGTTGCCAGGCAGCATTTGTCAAGCTCAAGGGAGACTTGCAGACCGCACCAGCCCTAGGAGCCATAGATGGGGGGAAAGAGTTCTTCTTGGAGGTAGCGGCCAGCAGGGATAGTCTCAGTGCTGTGCTGCTCCAGGAGCGGCACGGCAGGCTAAGGCCCGTGATCTACTCCTCCAGAGTACTCACTGATGTGGAGAGGAGCTACTCAATTTGCGAACAGCACCTTTTGGCCACGTATTGGGCTGTGAAAAGATCCTTGATCTTCACAGGCACCTCTCCCATCACCCTCCTCACACCCACCCAGCTGCTTCTGGACGGGAGGATTAAAGATGGGACAGTCAGCAGTGCACGCATTGCGCGCTGGACCCTCCTCCTCTCGCAGATGGATCTGAAGATGAGGAGCCTTTGCGAGCCAAAGCTCGCGGCCAATATGGTATATCCTGGACAGCCCACTGGTGTTCCATAGTAGGGGTATAGGAGGTGAACGAAGGTTTACGGGCCGGGATACATCCCTCAGGCCGCGAAATCTATGTAGATGGTTCCAGCATGGTATCTGCTGGCGAACGACTCACGGATTGTGGAGTTTATGACCCAACAGCAAACATTACCCTGGCGATCAAGCTCCCCAGCACCATGAGCGCCCAACAGGCTGAACTGTCCGCAGTGGTGTACGTGGTTACCCACCCCGAAATCTTCCCCACCCCATACACGATTTGCTCAGACAGCATGTTCACTTGCAACTCGTGTACGGAATACCTAGCCATCTGGTCCCGTCGCGGATATGCCTCCGCCGACGGGAGGCCCTTAATGGTAAAGCCCCTGCTGGAGAAAATCCTGGCAGCTGTTGGGGAGGAAGGAGAGGTCTTCATCCACAAAGTGAAGGCCCATTCCTCCACAGAACCCCGCAGCCAGGGTAACCAGCAAGCCGACATGCTGGCCAAGGAGGGTGCACACGCAGGCATTTTCTGGGACCCGTACGAGTCCGGGCCCATGGCGGCAGTTAGAGGCAGGGATGGGACACAAGGGAACTTAGGAGTAGTGTTAGCCCCGGACCTTAAAACAGTCCAAGCCCAGGACCCTGTCCTGAAAGTCGTCATTAGCGCAGTAAGGATGTCTTGCTACAGTTGTACAGGGCCTTGGTGAGACCGCACCTTGAGTATTGTGTGCAGTTTTGGTCGCCTTACCTGAGGAAGGACGTTCTTGCCATGGAAGGAGTGCAGCGAAGATTCACCAGGCTGATACCTGGGATGGCAGGAATGACGTATGAGGAGAGATTGTGTCGATTGGAGTTTAGAAGATTGAGAGGGGATCTCATCGAAACCTATAAAATTCTGTCAGGCCTGGACAGACTAGATGCAGGAAGGATGCTTCTGATGGCCAGGGAGTCCAGAACCAGGGGTCATAGTCTAAGGATAAGGGGTAAGCCATTTAGGACTGAAATGAGGAGGAATTTCTTCACCCAGAGAGTGGTGAACCTGTGGAATTCTCTGCCACAGAGGGCGGTGGAGGCCAGTTCATTAAATATATTCAAGAAAGAGTTGGATATATTTCTTAAGGCTAAAGGGATCAAGGGATATGGGGAGAAGGCAGGGACAGGGTACTGAATTTGGATGATCAGCCATGATCTCATTGAATGGCGGAGCAGGCTCGAAGGGCCGAATGGCCTACTCCTGCCCCTATCTTCTATGTTTCTATGTAATGGAGGGCAGGAAGGTAGAAGGCCCTTACGGTGCAGCGGCCCTCTCCATAAGGGAAGGCATGCTGTTCAAAGAAGAACAGTGGGTAGTACCCCAGCAACACCAGAGGGAGTTCCTTCAACTGGCCCATGAGGGTCCGGGAGCGGGACACCCCAGGCCTGAGACCACCTGGCAATGGGTGGAACAGGCGGGATGGTGGCCAGGACTCCGGGAAGACGTCCGCGAATTCTGTGCTAACTGTCTTGTGTGCGCTGCAAATAACCCCGACCCCCACAGAAGGAAGGTGCCCATGGGACACATTAGGAGGGTAGAGGGGCCTTGGCAGTCGATCCAGATCGACTACATCGGGCCCCTGCTCACCGCCCAGGGAGGCTACAAATATTGCCTCGTCCTGGTAGACGTGTTTTCTAAGTGGATGGAAGCCTTCCCCTGCAAAACAGCCACAGCATTCGGGACTGCAAGGAACTTGGTGCAAGAAGTGTTCTCGCGGTGGGGACTACTCCAGTTTGTGGAGTCTGACCAGGGAAGCCACTTCACCGGCCAAGTCATGCAGAACACCCTTATGCTGCTCGGCATCAAGGGGAAGTGGCACGTAGCTCACAATCCACAGTCCTCAGGGATTGTGGAGCGCATGAACCGCACCGTTAAAGAAAAGTTGAGGAAAGAGACAGAGAGCTCACCCCAAAAATGGGCGGAGGTCCTGCCTCTAGTCCTCATGGGGATCCGGGCCAGCCAGTCCAAGGGTACAGGGTATTTCCCGCACTAACTCATGACCGGTAGGGTTATGAGGACCACCATCCATGTCCTAGCCCCAGTTCTTACTGAAGGGCAGCTCCGGGAGATAAATCGGATAAATTCGCCCGAACACTCCTCGATCGCCTCAAACAGATTTATGAACAGGCAGCAAGTAGCATGGGGAAGTGAGATGAAATAACTGTGTTCTGATATTTGTACTTGCACTTGTAATGTCTGGAATGTTCCACTAGGGGGAACCACTAATGCTCCTCCCTGGCCCCGCCCCTCTTCTGGTATGTTCTACCAAGGGCTCGGTCGATGATGGACTCTATTAACTCTGCCATGATTCTTATATAATAAAAGGCTTCAGTCTTAAGCTTTAACTTCGGATTCGGGCAGTTATTTGGCACATCAGGAAGCAGCATCGGAATAACCGGTTGCTGCTTGAGCCTAGCAAGAGCCAACAGTGGGAGATAGGGGACCAAGTGATGGTTAGGAACTATGCCCGAGTGGGGAGTTTAGAGCCACTGTACATGGGACCCTATAACATAGTCGATAAAGCCAGCCCCATGGTTTACGCAGTAAAAATGCCCCGGCGTACAAAATGGTTCCATGTGAATCAATGTAAGTTGTTTAAGCCGGAGGCAGGGAAGCAGCCAGTTGGGACAAGGTCTGAGGTTAGAAATCCTCAGCCTGCAGCGAGTACAAGCTACAGGCTGCACAGGCAGGCGCTGTGGCTTGTGTTAGGGGAGGGGCCATTCCGTCCGCTGTCCAGACCACTCCCCCTCTCCTATGGGATTCCGAGGAGAAGGAGCCCGAATCAGATGGCCCCAAGCCCGAACCAGGTTTTGAGCCTGGAGGGGAAGACCCTCAGCCGTCGGCAGCCGGTGGCAAGGGATTGCCCGTCCCCAGTTCAGGTTTGGGAGGGAAGGGACCCAAGGGAGAAGGCCCCCAGCCAGCGAGGACTGTGACCCGAGCCAAGGGTCCGCTCGCCAGGGTAGCCCCACCGGTAGCACTCCCTAGGAGGTCTCCTCAGCCACCCCAGCCCAGAAAAGTATGGTCATCGGCTCTTCAGTTAAAAAGGGCGGCTGCCCGTGTCAGGGAGAAGCCGAAAGACAGAGGTCCCCAGCCAGCAGCCATAAGCTGCGAGGGACCAGAAGTGGAGATCAGTGCAGCCACGCCGCAGGGAGCAGCCTGCAGCAGCCCAAACAGGGATTAGGCTGGCCGCCCGGAGACGGGCGGCGGATGTATATAGTTTAGGTAGTATAATTTTAAGTAATGTATAGTGTTAAGTTTAGGGTGTTTAATTAATTATAATTAAGGTGATGGTTAGTTTTAAGTAATCTGCTCAGAGTGTGTACATTTGAGTCGAGGTCGCAAGACCCGACCATGCTTCACCCAAGCCAGCGAATCTCTAGGGAACCTGGCTGTGTGCTTCTATATCTGTTACAGGAAAATTTACGGAATGAAGGGGGGCGTAATCCTACTCGCCCTGATAGGACTGAGCTTCAGAAGGAGCGGTGACGTGGAGGATTCCCACCTCTATGGGTGCTCCAGAGACACAGCACCGACGGGAGCGGTGAACGGGATGCAGAGGAGAATTTTACCAATTATGGGAATAGTAGTCAGAATGCCGGTTATGGGTAGGACGGCCTGACCCGCACCGGTATACAGGGTGGAGAACATTGGAGTAATTCAAGGGGGTGCACACATTCATTTTGCAGCGGTCCCGCCCTATGTCATAAAGTGGGAGCACGCTATGACGGGTACTGACCTCTCGGGGTGCCGTAGCCAGGGAGCACACATCATCCTGTGTCCCCAGCACTTCAATGCCTATTCGAAACCACAATGCGGGTTCAGAGCTGCTGACGCGAAACCTATAAATTGTACCATGGAAGCCATGGCACAAGGCCATGTTCCCCCACAGGTAGCATATATAGGAGGTGGGACATATTGCATCACCACAGGAGTGTCTCACTACCAGCATGGACAGCACAGCTGGTGTGCGGTGAGTGACAGCAGTTTCTGCTTCAAACCTGAGGCAGAAGTTCAAGTGGCAGATATGAATTGTCCCCATTCCTGAACCATCCACTGTTCACCTCACTGTGGAGGAGAATTTTACCCACCTCCAGAAATATGTCGCCCACTTCGGTTACCCAATTCCCCCTATCCCAGAGCACCTTACCAAATTATTAAAAGCCGTTCTAGTGTCGCAAAAGCAATTCTACACTTTGGAACAGAAGATTGTACAGATAGGGGCCGACATTTTAGATATCACGACCCCGCCCTGGTGGGATATTTTTGAAAGTATAGAGGTCCCCTCCTGTGTAGTGTATGTACTTCGAAGAAGGAACTATATTCTGCAGCCCTTGTATACTGCAGTACCAGTAGTGACCACCCCTGTATATAAGCCTGTGCAGTAACTTTGCATAGTAGTTCCAGTTTTGTCTCCACTCAGTAAACACCTGTTATAACCAACTCCCGCAGTCCGTGTCTCAATTACACACGGACGTAACACTGGCAATGAACAGATCCGAACTTACCTACAGTTCTGCACCACCTCATGGGGATCCATCCCTGAAGCGAAGTTGTTAGAGGTCGAGGCCAGAAGGAAGAAAAAAAAACAAACAGAAGAAATGGGCGTCGACCGTGGGCAACCGCCTCTGATCCATCGGATTTGAAGATTTGCAGGAGAGGCTGTCGAGAGCGGGGCTTGGTTATCCTGTCTATGGTGTTCCAGCTAATCGGGCTGGTGGCAGGTAGTACACTGATCCTTCCTGGGCTGTGGCGGGCTAGAGCTCGATCGGGTGGCTTTTCAACGGGGCCGAGCAGCGTTGTCGGGAAGAGGAGAGAGAGAGAGAGAGAGAGAGAGAGGGTGGAGCACACAGGGCGCGGCCGGTGCTACGAAGCCGGGCAGCGTACGGACCCGAGAAGAGGGAGGAAAGTGTCCCGTAGGGTTTGCTCTGACGACGGGAACAGTAATTAAAATAAAAGAAATTAGAAGCGCAGAAAGCCGCGAGGAGCTGCAGTTTGCCACGGGGACCGCGGAGAGCGGTGTTAGCAGCAGCGCAGGGGGGGGGGGGGGAAGTGCGCGAAGACCATAGGGCGTCGCCATCAAGGCATAAAAACGCCAGCAACAGCGCTAGCAGCAGCAGAGAAGACAGAAAGCGCGGGAGGCGCCATCTTAATCCAGCGGGGAAGAAGGCAAAGCGTGGGAGGCGCCATTTTGTTCAATCGGGGAAGAAGGCAAAGCGCGGGAGGCGCCATCTTAGATTTCCAAGATGCCGAAGACTGGCAATATCACTGCCTTCGATAATGCAATAGAAGACTGGACCACGTATGTGGAAAGAGTCGAAGTATATTGCAAGGCAAATGAAGTAGCCGATGAGAAAAAGGCATCGGTACTACTAAACTTAGTGGGCGCAAGAACGTACGGCCTATTGCGGAACCTGATCACTCCAGCCAAACCGATGGCGAAGAGTTTTAACGAAATTGTTGATATCCTACAGGAGCACCTAAATCCTACACCGCTGCTGATAGCAGAAAGATCTAAATTCCACAAGAGAAATCAGCATAAAGATGAGAGCAATACTGATTACCTTACGGAACTACGCAAGCTATCAAAGCACTGCCAGTTCGGAGCAGGACTGGCAGATACCCTACGGGACAAATTTGTCTGTGGACTCCTGAGTGAAGGAACACAGAAGAAGTTACTCTCAGAGAAAAAGAGCTGACGCTAGATAAGGCTTTCAGCGTGGCAGTATCGTACGAAGCAGCAGCAAGGGGAGCTGCGGAAATACAGCAAAAGCCACAAGAATACGGCACCCATGAAATGACACGGGGATTTGAAAAATGTTATCGCTGCGGCAGAACAACCCGTGACCAGAAGGACTGCTGGTCCAAGGACAAAATATGCAGGCAATGCAGAAAGATGGGACACATTGCACGAGTTTGCAGGTCTGGGAAGAAGACTAACGACAACAAAAAGGCTACTAAGGAACAGTACAGGAAAGTACAAAAGATGACGGACAGTAGTTCCGAAGACCAGAAGAGCGATAGTGAATCCAGGAACAAGAGACTAAGCTGTCTCAAACTTCACAACGTAATCGCAAAAGAGGATCACCGAACCATTTGGGTCACCCTCACGATAGCAGGGTCCCAAGTCAAAATGGAATTGGATACAGGATCAGCCCTGACCGTCATGAATCGACGAGACTACGAGCGGCTATTCTCACACATACCCTTGAAAGACACATCCATTGTCTTGAAGACGTATACGGGGCAGAAAGTATACCCCAGAGGGAAAATAAGGGTGTCTGTCGAATACAACGGCAAGGAAATACAGAAATTGTATCTGTACATACTGCAAGATGGTGGACCACTGTTATTGGGATGTGAATGGATCAGAAAGATAAGTTTAGACTGGCACTCCATTCAGGCACTGACTGTAACTGGTACAAAGGATGACGACGTCACACCTGGACGATTGTCAAAAATCTTAGCTAACGCTAAAGAGGTTTTTTAACAAGGACTGGGAACTCTTGAAGGCGTAACCGCCTCGATAAAAATAGAAGAGAATGCAATTCCCAAGTTTTTCAAAGCAAGACCGGTACCGTATGCAATTCGCCCAGCCGTCGAGGCAGAGCTGGAGAATCTGGAAAATGCAGCCGTGTTATCTAAGGTAGACTGGAGCGAGTGGGTGACACCCATCATTCCTGTCATGAAGAAAACGTTAAACAATAAGTCTGAGGAGCCAAGGAAGGTTCGCATCTGTGGGGACTTCAAGGTGATGGTGAACCCAGTCCTTCACACAGTACAGTATCCTCTCCCGAGGATAGAAGATATTTTCGCCTCACTATCTGGAGGGAAGCGTTTTACAAAAATTGACCTAGCACAAGCATATTTGCAGATGGAGGTTGAAGAATCCTCTAGGAAGTATCTCACGATAAACACTCACAAAAGGTCTTTACCAGTATAATCGACTGGTATTCGGAGTAGCATCAGCGCCGGCGATATGGCAAAGAGCGATGGAACAAGTCCTGCAAGGGATTCCGGGGACTCAGTGTTACTTGGACGACATCCTAGTGACAGGTGAAAATGCCAACCTAGAGCAGGTGCTCACTAGACTAAGAGAACATGGGCTACGAGCCAATCGCCCCAAGTGCGAGTTTTTTAAGAAACAGATATCGTATTGCGGCCACGTGATTGATGAAGAGGGGTTACATAAGTCCCCTGGCAAAATTGAAGCGGTAGTTAAGGCTACAGCGCCTGAAAATGTGTCGCAACTGAGGTCATTCCTCGGATTGGTGAATTACTACCATAAGTTTTTGCCGAATTTGTCCACAATTCTGCACCCACTGAATGCCCTACTACAAACTGGAGTAGCATGGAAATGGAGTGATGAATGTAAGCGAGTCTTTCAGAAGAGTAAAGACCTAATCACTTCAAGAGAAGTATTGGTTCACTACAACCCATCACTACCGATAAGACTGGCGTGTGATGCGTCTCCCTACGGCATTGGAGCGGTACTGTCACATAAATTCCTTGATGGTTCAGAGAGGCCGATAGCTTTTGCGTCACACTCGTTAACTTCAGCCGAGCGTAACTACGCCCAGATTGACAGAGAGGCCCTCAGCCTGGTGTGGGGGGGGGTGAAAAAGTTCAATCACTACCTGCACGGTCAGAAATTTACTCTACTAACTGATCATCAACCTTTTGTCTCCATTTTCAACCCCCAGAAGGGCGTCCCGATAATGACAGCACAACGGCTACAGAGGTGATCCCTTTTCCTAGGGGCACACCAATATGACATCAAGTACAAAGGAACTAAACAGCATAGGAATGCTGATGGATTGTCGCGCCTACCGTTGCCGATGGTGAAAGAAGCACCTGCCGTGGATCCCTTGGAGATATTCCAGTCAACCATAGTCGAATGTCTACCTGTGACGAATGCGAACATAGAAAAGGAAACACGAAATGACCCGACACTCTCCAGGGTCTATGATTTAACGGTGAAGGGATGGCCAGCACATGGCGAATCACTGTTGCCAGCATTCTCGCCGAGAAGAGAACAGCTGTCAGTGTGCAGAGGAACCTTGATGTGTGGATCCAGAGTAGTAATTCCACCCAAATTGAAGGATAGAGTGCTCAATGAGCTTCATGAGGGTCATCTGGGAGGGGTAAAAATGAAGAACTTAGCCAGAGCATTTGTGTGGTGGCCGGGAATCGATAGAGAAATCGAAGAGATGACCAAGAGCTGTACAGGATGCCAGAAGGTCCAAAACGCCCCACCACAAGCCCCTCTACATCCATGGGAGTGGCCCTCATCTCCATGGCAAAGGGTGCACGTTGATTTTGCTGGTCCATTTATGGATTCGATGTTTTTAATTGCGGTGGATGCACAAAGTGGCCAGAAGTAATAAAAATGTCCTCAACCACCACAGAAAAAACTATCACAGTCTTACGAACCATATTCGCCAGAAATGGGCTGCCTGAACAGATTTGCTCCGACAATGGACCACAGTTTGTGTCTGAAGAGTTCCGGAGGTTCTTAAAGAACAATGGTGTTAAGCATTACACATCCGCTCCATATCATCCAGCCACCAATGGATTGGCTGAGAGGTTCGTTCAAACATTCAAGAAGCTATCAAGGCAATGTGTAATGAAGACATACCCCTACAACACAAGGTGGATAACTTCTTGGGCCAAAAATTCCAGAACGGGGCTTGCAGCGCGTGCAAGCCCCGTATTTGCACTTACCCCGCGCTCCTGCCGATCAGCTCCAGGGACGCCTGCACTTCCAGAAACTGAAACAAGAATCCCGGGCAGCGTATGACGTCACGCCGCCCAGGAGTGCAGCCAGCGCGGACCCAGGAGCGTGCAGTGTAAGTGAGACACGCCCCTTGAGGTCTCAGTTTCACTGGACACGCCCCCAATGTTTCTGTCAAGCTGCTTTGCTTTTTTACATGCAAAGCAGCAGTTTAAATAGGTTTTTGGAAGTTTTTTCAAGATTTTGGTAACTTTTATAAAAAAATTTAAATGTTTACATTATTTTGAGTAATCTGAAGTAGTTTTAAAGAGAATTAAAGCAATTTAAAGACTTTTAAAAGCCCTAAAAGAATTTTTTTAATTCCATTTATTTATTTAGCAATGTCGTCGTCATACGTGTCTTCACACTGTTCCCTTTGGGGAACTGTATGAAGTGGTGGAAGGATTTATGGCCGTGATTAACGCTCATTCCGTGACCGTAACCATCTTTGAACCAGCCATTAGGGCGGTTAGTCCTATGGCGGGAGGGTTTTACGGGCTCCCACAAGCTATACAAGGAGGGGGGCCACCCACACCCACGGACGCAAATATCCCACTGGATGTCAACCCAGAATTTAGAGCCGGAGCTCTGACTCCACTTGCCGGGACTGTCTGGAGCGGGGTTCGAAACCCTACCCTGATCTGGCCCAGCGGCAGGGATCCTACCGCTATGACAAAGGCCCAATCCGATTAGCAACGTGAAATGGCAGCATAGGGCTCCAGTCACGGGGAGGGAAAAGGCGCAGGAAACGTATGGGTGTCACCTTTTGTGCGGAGTGGGCCTTTTGCGTAGCAGTAAGCATCCCAGCCGCTGGGCCAGAAGGAGTAGGGTTTTGAACCCCACTCCAGACAGTCCCGGCAAGTGGACTCGGAGCTCCAACTTTAAATTCTGGGTGGACATTCAGCGGGATACTTGCGTCCGTGGGTGTTGGTGGCCACCCCCCCCCCCGTCAGATGGGTTGTGGGAGCCCGTAAAACCCTCCCGCCATAGGACTAACCACCCTAATGGCTGGTTCAAAGATGGTTACGGTCACGGAATGAGCGTTAATCACGGCCATAAATCCTTCCACCACTTCATACAGTTCCCCAAAGGGAACAGTGTGAGGATACGTCCGATGATGACCTCTTGCGCAATGCACCTCCTTGGACCCTCAGTCGCAGGTGCGAGGGGGCAAGTGGTGCAAGTGTTAAATTTTTTATTTTATTGACATGTAAAATGTTGGCCCAATAATTCCCTTCCAAATGCGCTAGTACGGTCGGGGTACTTACGCATCTGGCCGGATGAAATGCCGGTTTTCAGCATGCACAGTGCATGTGGGGAAAACCGGCATTTCCTGTCCTCTGAACGAAGGGGTTCAGAGGCAGAACGCGTGCGACTGCACATGCAACGCGTGCGCAGTATAATTCGCCGCTTTCATTAATGCTTTCAGTGAGGTCCAGTCATTACAACTTACACATGAAAAAAGCATGGGTACAGTTGCTACAGAGGCTGCGGAGGAAGATATTTCTTATCGTGGAGCTTCTGAAAGTATGTATGTCTGTATATATTCCTTTGCGTGTTATGTATATATTCCTTTACTTATGTGTATGAATGTATTATTTAATTATGACTTTCAGAGAAAGTAACTTATTGGAAAATCATAATTAAAAACATACATTCATAGTAAAGGAATATAAAACATACATACATATATGTAAAGGAATATATGTGGACATACATACATAACTCATTCTCACATTCCATTCACACAGCCACAATTGCTCCTTCTACCTACCGTTCTGAAAACCCTTTAAAAAAAAAAAAAATTTAACTTTAAAACTTACTTAAAATTTCTTAAAATAACTTCCCTCCCTTTCCCAAACAAAAATATTGCATTTCAAAAGCTCCACGATAAAATATATCTTCCTCCGCAGCCAATGAACCACTTTACACTTGCTTTTTTTCAGTGTAAGTTCTGAGGACTTACCCTCATGGATTTCATGAATGAAATCCACGAAGTTCACTGCGCAAGCGCTGCCTGTGCAGTCGCACGCGCTCGAGGTCTGGAAATGCCGGCGTTCCCCGCATGCGCTGTTCCTGCTGAACGCCGGCATTTCCAACGGCCAGAAGCGTGAGTACCCCGAGCGCACTCACGCTTCTGGCCTGGAATTTCTGGCCCCTTGTTTGCCTACCGGAATGCGACACATGCGGTTACCAACCAAACTCCAGCCATGATGTTCTTCAATCGAAGACTACGATGCCGCTTGGATTTGGTTAAGCCAAACATCAGAAGAGATGTGGAGAACAGGTAGTTTCAGAATATGAATGAAAGGCCGACCAGGAGTTTTAAGATAGGTCAACCAGTTTTGGCCCGGGACTACCGCACAGAGAAATGGCAGCCAGGAACGATCTGCACACGGCAAGGACCTCTAATGTATACTGTGGACGTTGGAGAGAGCATTGCAAGACGCCATGCTGACCAGATTCTAGAGTCACTGGAAAACGTCAAATCCACACCATTATCCAATACACCTGGTGATGAAACCGAAGTACCAATTGCATCTACCTCAGAAATCGGTGATATTGGAAGCAGACGAACCAAACAACGACATTGATCCCGAATCAACTTTGCCAGAAGAACCCGATACCCCAAAGAGGCGTTATCCAGACAGAATCAGGAAGCCTCCTCAAAGACTGAATTTATAATTGCTTTACTTCAGCTAATGTATATAGCAACTGTAATTGTAAATATGTTATTTAATTATTAATCGAATGTTATGTACTGTTTAGCTAAAAGGGGAGGAATTGTAGTGTATGTACTTTGAAGAAGGAATTATATTCTGCAGCCCCTGTATACTGCAGTACCAGTAGTGACCACCCCTGTATATAAGCCTGTGTAGTAACTTTGCATAGTAGTTCCAGTTTTGTCTCCACTCAGTAAACACCCGTTATAACCAACTCCTGCAGTCCGTGTCTCAATTACACACGGACGTAACATCCTGGATTCGAATGGTGTCCCACATCTTAGTAGTCTGCCAGCTAGGGATCGTCCTCTATCTGGTTTGTGTCCAGTGTAGGAGAAAGGGTCCCGGGGTAGAATTTAAAGTAAAAGGGTTGTGGAAGGGCCAGTATGCCCGGGTGGAAGAAGAAATACCCGTGTGAGCTTTGTGTAATATCACTGCCGAATGATGGCAGATCCATTTGTTATTTTAATAAAGCTCGTTTTGCTTATGCTCGTTATTTTTAATAAATATGTTTTTTTTTTGGCCTGATGTTTATTTTTATTAAAGGTTGTGTGTTGAAATGAAGTTCTATGTTGTCCCAAGTAGTGCAGGGGTGTTGGAGTCCTCTGTGCTTGGATTATTGTAACAGATAGTAATTTGTTTCTATCGATAGATGCTGGTCGTGCACTGTAGTTTTCTCTAAGTAAGGGGAATGTATGTGTCAAGGGATTGTGGATAGATAAATATAGGGGAAGGTTGTTTGTGGGGGGTCAGAAATTTGCTCATCTTGATTGAATACTTCAAGCAAGTTTCAGTATCCTAGGGGGGACTGAAAGGATTCGCAAATTTCATGTCTCCCCTGAAGATTTACTTCTGGCTTATTGAAGAAACCCTGGCTGCACTGAGTTTAAAATCCAGGGCTCCAGGGCCCAACAAGATGGCTACGGTCAACCTCATGGCCAAGGCCTGCAAAGTTCAGGTTTGGACTGAAAGAAGGGATGTTCCAGAAATTAGAAGGCAGACAGGCCTTCTGCATTTATGTATGAGAAGCAAACAGTGGCATTCGGGCCTCTGATTAAAACTGATCAAGGCCCTTTGCACAGACAATCAACATGTAATAGCTGCATTCAGACCTTCGTTAACTGACTTCAACACTGTTTGGAAACGATCAACGGGGCATTAAAACTGGAATGGCTCCATCACAAGACCAGTTACACAAAGGAAAACACTTATGGGATGTTTAAAGACCGATTAACCGGCCATCCAGGGTGATGGGCCCAGATCGGTTTCCTTTGTATGGTCTTCAACACATCCAGGTCAGACAAAGAAACAAGCTGATCGGACAGGTGATAAGGGCTCCCAGAAAGGGGTATAACTAGCCCCTCGGGAAGCCATCTCTCTCTCACCTGGACTCCGGTGCCCTGCCTTACCATCAAGAAGATTGACGACGAAGAGCCCGTCCAGGGAAGCAAGATACCCGCAGTTGCATTTGAATCACTGGGGTATCTCTGCTCTGGGCAGTGAAAACCCAAAAGACATCGGCAGGCAACGGGGCATGGAGCAGGCGTTCTAACATCCGAGACTGGTGAGCATAAGCTTTCTGGCCCATCGCAAGACAACTTAGATAGGTGTAAAGGGTGGGAGTTAAGGGGATTGCTAAAATTGTCATTTTAGTCATTTTCCCTCGATGTGTCCATTTCTCCTCGCCCACTAAGTGTAATTGTGTTACATATGTAGCGATTTCCTCTATAGTGTGATTATTTCTCTATTTTAATAAACATTGGTTTTCTTTGCACCAAACCACGGGTCTCGTTTTGTTTAAATCGCTGCTCGTAATAAGTCCGGTGGTCAGAACCAGAGGGGAAGCGATTCAAACCGCACGGGGCTGGAGCAGCTCAGATACGCCTGACTGGCCAGACACAAACCCCAAAACCTCCTACACTAGCTAAGTTAGGCTCTGAAGGACCAGGGATAATGCTCACCAAAATGTCTTCTTGACAGTTGAGCTGGTTCACGATTTCGGGGTTCACTAGATGTGTCAGTTGGGGCCTGCCATACCCCGGACGCGGTAGAGCACTTCACCTGCATAGCTGGTCAGTCTTCTCGAGTCCGCAGATGCGGTAGGGTGCGTATTGGATCTATCAGGTGAGTACCCAATTTTCTTTGGTTAGAAATAGGGCCTAGAGTCTTTTTGGATAAAATCTTACCTAGGGGTAAGTCAGGATAGATTGTAGAGTGGCCCCATGGATTGGAAGATCGCAAATGTAACCCCACTCAAGAAAGGAGGGAGAGAAAAACCAGAGAAATTTAGGCCAATTAGCCTGACATCAATAGTAGGGAAAATGCTAAAATCTGTTATTAATGATGTGGTAACAAGGCACTTGCAAAATCGCACTATGATTAGGCAGAGTCAATATGGTTTTATGAAAGGGAAATCGTGTTTGACAAACTTTTTTGATGGTGTGAGTGACAGGGCAGATAAGGGGGAATGAACCAGTGGTTGTGATATATTTGAATTTTCAGAAGGCATTTGATTAGTTGCCACACAATAGGTTTTTACAGAAGATTAGGGCTCATAGGATTGGGGGTAATATATTAGCTTGGATTGAGGATTGATTAATGGACAGAAAACTGAGAGTAGGGATAAATGGGTCATTTTCAGGATGGCAGGGTGTAACAAGTGGAGTGCCACAAGGATCAGTTCTTGGGCCTCAGCTATTTACAATCTATCTCAATGATTTAGTTGAGGGGACCGCGTGTAATATATCCAGATTTGCTGGCAATACAAAGCTAGGTGGGAAAGTGAGGAGGACGTAAAGAGGCTGTAAAGCGATATAGACCGGTTAAGTGAATGGGTAAGAAGGTGGCTGATACTGTGCGGAAGTGTGAAATTATCCACTTTGGTTGGAAGAATGGAAGAGAAGAATATTTTTAAATGGTGAAGGACTAGTAAATGTTGGGATTCAGAGGGATTTGGGAGTCCTTGCACACGAATCACAGAAAGTTAACATGCAAGTACAGCAAGCAATTAAGAAGGCAAATTGTATATTTGCCTTTATTGCAAGGGGGATGGACTATAATAGTAATGAAATCTTGCTGCACTTATATAGGGCATTGGTGAGACCACACCTGAAGTATTTGTACAGTTTTGGTCTCCTTACCTAAGGGAGGATATATTTGCTTTAGAGGGAGTGCAATACATGTTCATTAGATTGATTTCTGGGCTGAGAGGGCTGCCCTATGAGGAGAAATTGAGTAGAATGGGCCTAAATTCTCTGGAGTTTGGAAGACTGAGAGATGATCACATTGAAATGTATAAAATTCTTTTGGGCTTGACAGGGTAGATGCTGAGAAGATCTTTCCCCTGGCTAGAGTCTCGAACTAGGGGTCTTGGTCGGAGGGTAAGGGGCCACCCATTTAGGACTGAGATGAGGAGAAATTTCTTTACTCAGAGGGTTGTGAATCTTTAGAATTCTCTACCCCAGAGGGCTGTGGATGCTCCATCATTGAGTATATTCAAGCCTGAGGTCGATAGATTGTTGGGCACTAAGCGAATCAAGGGATATGGGATAAGGTGGGAAAGTGGATTTGATGTAGAAGTTCATCCATGATCCTATTGAATGGCAGAGCAGGCTCGAGGGGCCATATGGCCTATTCCTGCTCCTATTTCTTTTGCTCTGTCAGTGTTGCCCACAGCCCAAGAACAAATAAGCAGATGTATTCTGGAAGTGGAAGTAAGCAGCCTTGGTGATGAGATGAATGTGCAGCACTAAGTAAAGTCCCAGGAATTGTAATTCATTTACTAAATGTTATTGACCACTTTTCTTATTGTAAAAGTAAGTGCAATAAATGTTGACTGCAATGAATAAAGGAAAGAACTTGCTTTTAAATAGTGCCTTTCACAACCTCAGGATGTCCCAAACAGTGGAGTGCTTTTGAAGTGTAGTCACTAATGTAATGTCGGGAAATATGGCAGCCAATTTACGCACAGCAAGGTCCCACAAACAGTAATGAGATAATGACCATATAATCTGGTTCTTTGATTCTTTTTTAAATGATGTTGGTTGTAAGATAAATATTTGTTGAGACACCAGGAGACTTCCCTTACTCTTTTTCAGAGTGATGGGATCGTTTTCATCCACCTGAGAGGGCAGACAAGGCCTCCAACAGTGCAGCACTCCCTCAGTACTGCACTGAAGTATCAGCCTGGATTTTTCTGATTTTATGGGGAAAAATTTGGTAGATTAGTGTCTCCCGTTAGTGCCAGCTAGAGCATTATTGCCGGGGCGAGGTGAATCCAATGCCGCACGCCAAATCCCGCCCCCCGCTAACAGTTATCAGTGTGGTCGCACACCGACTGCATATTAAGTGATTAGTAGCCTTTGCGGTTACAGAAGACCTCAGGATTGTAATGCGGTGCCCATAAAGCCACGTGGGTGCAGCCAATGGTGCCCTGCACCATGGGGAATCCCACTATCCTAGCAAGATATGCCAGGTGGATCATGACGTCCGTGAGTGTGCAACTCTCACTGGCCACCCGATCTGTGAAATTGATTGTCACCACCTATCTTAGAGCCTGGCGTAAACAGCGACAGGGAAAGCTGGTGTGAAGCACCAGCAAGCCGGCTCCAGTGACGTTATTTAAAGGGATCATCAGTAATGAGTCGCAGCTGTAGGTTAGTGGAGTTTCAGTGCTTTCTTGTCATTTTCACATAGTGCAACAGTCTCATTCTGTAATTACAAGGTTATTTAGTAGCAGGAGATTTATGGCAACTAAAAAGTAGCTACATTTGTTCTTAAAAAAATCAAACTGCTTCACTTGGTTACATTAATGGGGCCTGTACTTACGGCGGAGGGAGTGCAGGCAGCAAGAAAGATTGGAACTTGTGGCCAGAGGGAGGAGGGCGGCCACCAGTGCTCTCAACAGGAGGCCTTACCCTCCGAGGGTATTCCGAGAGCACTTCTCCTACCTCCAATTAAGCGAGTAACAGGTTATTAGAAATCTCCACTTCACCAAGCAGGTGGCCACAGAGCTCTGCCACCTCCTGTAACCAGACCTCGAGCCAAAGATCAAGGCAGACACAGCTCTCTCAGTGGCAGTCAAGGTCACCGTCACCCTCAATTTCTTCGCCAGCAGTTCCTTCCAGTCTGCAACAGGAGATTATAGTGAACATCTCGCTGTTTGCCATCCATCGCTGCACCCAGGAGGTCACAGATGCTCTCTACAGTAGGAGAAGGGACTACATTTCCTTCCCCATCACCAGAAAGAAGCAGGACAAGCATGCATGTGGCTTTGCTAGGATAGCAGGATTCCCCATGGTGCAGGGCACCATTGACTGCACCCACGTGGCTTTATGGGCACCATATTACAATCCTGAGATCTTCCGTAACCGCAAAGGCTACCACTCACTTAATGTGCAGTTGTTGTGCAACCACAGACGGCGATTCCTCGTTGTGAATGCCCGCTATCCTGGCAGCAGCCACAATGCCTTCATCCTGCGCCAGACCAGTGTGCCAGCACTCTTCCAGCCACCATGTCAAGTACACGGCTGGCTGGTCGGAGACAAGTTCTATCTGCTCTCCACCTGGTTCATGACTCCCCTCCGCAACCCCAACACTCCTGCCCAGCACTCACATAATGAGAGCCATGCTGCCACCACGAACACCATCGAGCAGACGATCGGGGTGTTCAAGCAATAGTTCCACTGCCTTGACCACTCAAGAGGAGCCCTCCTGTACTCGGCTGAGCGGGTGTCCCATTTTGTGGTGGTCTGCTGCATGCTCTACAACATGGCCATCATGAGGGCCCAGCCCTTGTCACCAGGGATTGTGGGACCACCTCACGAGGTGGAAGAGGGAGAGGAGGATGAGGAGGAAGAGGAAGACAAGGAAGTTGAGGAGGAACAGCAGTGAGGGAGGAGGCAGCCACTCAATCAGGCTTTCGGAATGGCGGTCCGTGACCGCTTCAGCAGACTACCGTTTGAATCAATTAAACTCCAGATCCCCATTGCTCACCACATCCCCTTCATTCCATCCCTGTCGCAGGCCATATCATAGTGCAAAGCTGAAATGAGAGACACCACAAAAGAATCCAAACTGAATTATTAAATTTACCAATAATCAGTGAAAACATATTTACAACAAAAATATTAACTATTCACCCTTGTACAATCTCATTACTGTGCCTTTGCCTGCTCTAGTGCTCCTATGACGTGTTGGCCCAGTGGCTGCAGCACAGCCGTTGGAAGGCTGCTGAGTGTCCGTGCAGGAGACTTCAGAAGGTCTTGCAGGACACCCTCAACCAGCTCTGGGCCTGGAAGGCCCAGCTGTAGACTGCATCACCTCAGTATGGGCGGCAGCAGTCTGGGCTGGCTGGATGACAGGCAGTGACAAGGGCAATGGTGGAGTGGAAGCGGTGGGAGCAGGAATGCTGTCATCCTGGGAGAGGACAGCAGGTTCCTGCTCCACTGACCCACAGCCACTCCCCCGGGGCAGCACCTCAGCATCCCTAGCAATCTGTTGGAGCACAGATTGCTGGTCTGCTGCGACATCATGAAAGCCCCGGTCGACGGTGGTAGATCCAGTCAGGATGGCAGCAGTCAGAGCTTGCGTGGCATCAAGCTGAGACTGCAGGAGAGCAGCGTGAGATTGGATGCCACCAAGCATAGACTGCATTACAGCACTAAGACATTGCTTCGCTTCCGCCTGTGCTGCAATGGAAGCTTCCAGATCGCCCATCACACATGGCATCGAGTCTGGGTCGCCACCGTCTCTCTGGAAGTCTTCCATCCTTTGCGGACTGGAAATGGGCTCCATGGTGTGCCCAGAGCCTTGTACAATGTTGGAGATGGACTCCTCCATGCTCCTTACCATTGCCGAGAGGCGCTCAGGCACCTGTCATCTCCGTGTGCATGCCCATCACCCTTCTTCTAAATGCCTCCCCATCAAGGTCCTCATCTGAGTCCTGTGCAGCAGAACTCTAAAGCGAACTTGCCTGCCGTGGAGCTGGTCCCCGACATACCCTTTCCCCTTGGACTTGCTGCAGCCCACTCGTCCCTAGTGCCTCACCCTGTGCAGATCCTGCTACTATACTAGCCTTTAAAGAATGCATAGTGCCAGTATCTGAGCTGGTGCCTGCGGGTGGGACATGCAGTGACCTGGTGTGTTCTGCCTCCTGCACTACTCCTGCCTCACTCGCTACGGTGCCCTCAGGGACAGGCTGTTCAGGTGCTTGTTGATTATCTGAAAGCATAAAGGCACAAGAGTAAGGTTAAGGTGACGGGAGGGGGGCAGGAAGGGAGAAATGCATGCATACAGTATGATTAGCTGGAAAGTGTGAAACATTTGTGAGGTGAGAAGAAGGAGTAGGGATGAACATATCATTATTGTCCCCAAGTGGTAAACATCGCCAGTGGCCACGGCGCCCTCCACCTGGCACCCAATAATCTGCAGCACTCTATTTTCCAGCACAGACAGTGGTTGGGTGTCGGCTTTTCCCCGACCTGTGCACTCCTGCTCCCTTCTGTTGTGAGCCACCTTGGCCTGCAAGAGAAAGGAAAGTTTGTGAGTGAGTATGGAGCAATGTGTTTGGGTGATGTGCCTGCCATAGTTGAACAGCTGTCAGTGCGAGATGTGTGAGTGATGGTAGGTAGAGATTGTTGTTGGGTGAGTGCTGGGGGGTGTGGTGCTTTGGGCAGTGTGTGCAGTCTGTGGTTCAGATGGTGGTGCATAGCATTTTTAGAAGCATTTACTCACCATTACCACCCGAGTGAGGTCGTTAAATTTCTTCCTGCACTGTGTGGTTCCTGGGGGCCACAGTGCTGCCCAAGATGTGCTAGGCCACCTCCCTCCACATGGTGTGGAAGATCTTCAGAGGGTTGTTGTGTATGTACCATTAAGAGAATAACTGGTCTCAGACTGCAGTACCGGCAGTGACCACCCCTGTATAAAAGGCGCTATTGAGCCTCTGTTTTTAGTTTCACTATTTACTTCCACCAGTAAAGACTTACTTTGTTCACTCCTGCTGTCCGTGTCTCAATTATTCACGGACGTAACACTGGCGACGAGTAAGAAACAAACTTACTTGCAACTCGGCAGCACCTCAGAAGACGTTATTGAAGGTCGAAGCCAGAAGAAAAAAAAAAAAAATCCAAATAAACTCGAGAAACGGGCATCGACCATGGGCAACTGTCCTCCAAATCGTCGGATTGGAAACTTGCAGGAGAGACTGTCCAGAGCCAGGCTTGGTTCCTCGGTCTGTGGTTTCCCGGCTAATCGGGCTGGTGGCAGGTAGTGCACTGATCCTTCCTGGGCTGCGGCGGGCTGAAGCTCAATTGGATGGCTTTTCAATGGGGCCGGGCAGCGAGTCGGGAAGCAAAGAGAGAGAGGGTGGAGCACACAGGGCGCGGCCGGTGCTTCGGAGCCGGGCAGCGTTCGGACCTCAGAAGAGGGAGGGAAGTGTTCCAGAGGGTCCGCTCCACGACGGGAAAATAATAAAAGAAAAAGAATACGCGCAAGAAACCGTGGAAAGCAACGCTAACAACAGCGGGGAAGAAGGCAAAGCGCGGGAGGCGCCATTTTAGATTTGCAAGATGCCGAAGACTGGCTGTATCACTGCTTTTGATAACACATTAGAGGACTGGACCACGTATGTGGAAAGAGTCGAGGTATATTTCGAGGCAAACGATATAGCGGAGGGGAAAAAGGCATCGATATTGTTAAACTTAAAGGGCGCTAGAACGTATGGCCTATTGCGGGACCTGATTACTCCAGCCAAACCGAAGGCGAAGAGTTTTAACGAAATTGTTGCTGTCCTACAGGAACACTTAAACCCTGCACCGCTGTTGATAGCAGAAAGATTTAAATTCCACAGGAGAACTCAGCACAAAGATGAGAGCAATGCTAAGTATCTTACGGAATTACGCAAGCTATCAAAGCACTGCCAGTTTGGAGCAGGACTGGCAGATACCCTACGGGACAAATTTGTCTGTGGACTCCTGAGTGAAGGAACACAGAAGAAGTTACTCTCAGAGAAAGAGCTGGCGCTAGATAAGGCTTTCAGCGTGGCAGTATCGTATGAAGCAGCAGCCAGGGGAGCTGCAGAAATTCAACAAAAACCACAGGAATACGGCACCCACGAAATGACACGGGGATTTGCAAAATGTAATCGCTGTGGCAGAACTAACCATGACCAGAAGGACTGCTGGTCCAAAGACAAAATATGCAGGCAATGCGGGAAGATGGGACACATTGCACGAGTTTGTAGGTCTGGGAAGAAGACCAGTGACAACAAAAAGGCTACTAAGGAACCGTACAAGAAAGTACAAAAGATGATGGACAGTAGTTCCGAAGACCAGGTGAGCGATAGTGAATCCGGGAACAGGAGACTAAGCTGTCTCAAACTTCACAATGTAATCGCAAAAGAGGATCATCGAACCATTTGGGTCACCCTCACGATAGCAGGGTCCCAAGTTAAAATGGAATTGGATACAGGATCAGCGCTAACCGTCATGAATCGACGAGACTACGAGCGGCTATTTTCACACATACCCTTGAGAGACATCCATCGTCTTGACGACGTATACGGGGCAAAAAGTATACCCCAGAGGAAAAATAAGGGTGCCTGTCGAATACAATGGCGAGAAAATACGGAAATTGTATCTCTACATACTGCCAAATGGTGGACCACCGTTATTGGGACGGGAATGGATCAGGAAGATAAACTTAGATTGGCACTCCATTCATGCAATGACGGTGGACGGTAAAAAAGATGAAGACGTCACTCCTGGACGATTGTCAACAATCTTAGCTAACGCCAAAGAGGTATTTCAACAAGAACTGGGCACGCTTAAAGGCGTAAGTGCCTCGATAAAAATAGAAGAGAATGCAGTTCCCAAGTTTTTCAAAGCAAGACCGGTACCTTATGCAATTCGCCCAGCCGTCGAGGCAGAGCTGGAGAATCTGGAGAAGGCGGGCGTGTTGTCCAAGGTCGACTGGACGACGCCCATTGTTCCTGTCATGAAGAAAACGTTAAGCAATAAGTCCGGGGAGCCAAGGAAGATTCGCATCTGTGGGGATTTCAAGGTGACGGTGAACCCGGTCCTTCGTACAGTACAATATCCTCTTCCAAGGATAGAAGACATATTCGCCTCACTGTCTGGAGGGAAGCGTTTTACAAAAATTGACCTAGCACAAGCATATTTGCAGATGGAGTTTGAGTCGTCCTCTAGGAAGTATCTCACGATAAACACTCAAAGGTATTTACCAGTATCATCGATTGGTATTCGGAGTAGCATCGGCTCCGGCGATATGGCAGGGAGCGATGGAACAAGTCCTGCAAGGGATTCCGGGGTCTCAGTGTTACTTGGACGACATCCTTGTAACAGGTGAAGATGACAGTGAACACCTTAACAACCTAGAACAGGTGCTCACTAGACTACGGGAACATGGGCTGCGAGCCAACCACCCCAAGTGCGAATTTTTTAAGAAACAGAAATCGTATTGTGGCCACGTGATTGATGAAGAGGGGTTACATAAGTCCCCTGACAAAATTGAAGCGGTTGTTAAGGCCCCAGCGCCTGAAAATGTGTCGCAACTGAGGTCATTCCTCGGATTGGTGAATTACTATCATAAGTTTTTTGCCGAATTTGTCGACAATTCTGCACCCACTGAACGCCCTGCTACGAACGGGGGTAGCATGGAAATGGAGCGATGATTGTAAGCGTGCTTTTCAGAAGAGTAAGGACTTAATCACTTCAAGGGAAGTATTGGCTCACTACAACCCAGCACTGCCAATCAGGCTGGCGTGTGATGCGTCTCCCTACGGCATTGGGGCGGTACGGTCACATAAATTCCTTGATGGTTTAGAGAGGCCGATAGCTTTTGCGTCACACTCGTTAACTTCTGCCGAGCGTAACTACGCCCAGATTGACAGAGAGGCCCTCAGCCTAGTGTGGGGGGTGAAGAAGTTCAATCACTACCTGCACGGTCAAAAATTTACTCTACTAACCGCTCATCAACCTTGTCTCCATTTTCAACCCTCAGAAGGGCGTACCGATAATGACAGCACAACGGCTGCAGAGATGGTCCCTTTTCCTAGGGGCACACCAATATGACATCGAGTACAAAGGAACTAAACAGCATGGAAATGCTGATGGATTGTCACGTCTACCGTTGCCGATGGTGGAAGAGGAAGACTTGCAGTGGATCCAATGGAGTTATTCCACTCAACCATAGTCGAATGTCTCCCTGTGACGAATGCAAACATAGAAAAGGAAACACGGAATGACTCGACACTATCACGGGTCTGATTTAATGGTGAAGGGATGGCCAGCACATGGCGAACCACTGCTGCCAGCATTCTCGCCAAGAGGAGAACAGCTGTCAGTGTGCAGAGGAACCTTGATGTGTGGATCCAGAGTAGTAATTCCACCTAAGTTGACGGATAGAGTGCTCAATGAGCTTCATGCAGGTCATCTGGGTGGGGTAAAAATGAAGAGCTTAGCCAGAGCGTTTGTGGGGTGGCCGGGAATCGAGAGAGAAATCGAAGAGATGACCAAGAGCTGTGCAGGATGTCAGAAGGTCCAAAACGCCCCACCACAAGCTCCTCTGCATCCATGGGAGTGGCCCTCATCTCCATGGCAAAGGGTGCACATTGATTTTGCTGGTCCCTTCATGGACTCGATGTTTTTAATTGCGGTGGATGCACATTCAAAGTGGCCAGAGGTAATAAAAATGTCCTCAACCACCACGGAAAAAACTATCACAGTTTTACGAACCATATTCACCAGGAATGGGCTGCCTGAACAGATTTGCTCTGACAATGGACCATAGTTTGTGTCTGAAGAGTTCCGGAGGTTCTTAAAGAACAATGGTGTTAAGCATTACACATCTGCCCCATATCATCCAGCCACTAATGGATCGGCCGAGAGGTTTGTCCAAACATTCAAGAAGGCTATCAAGGCAATGTGTAATGAAGATATACCCCTACAACACAAAGTGGACAACTTCTTGTTTGCCTTCCGGAATGCGACACATGCGGTTACCAGCCAAACTCCAGCCATGATGTTCTTCAATCGAAGACTACAATGCCACTTGGATTTGGTTAAGCCAAACGTCCGAAGAGATGTGGAGAACAGGCAGTTTCAGAATATGAATGAAAGGCCGACCAGGAGTTTTAAGATAGGTCAACCAGTTTTGGCCCGGGACTACCGCTCTGAGAAATGGCAGCCAGGAACGATTTGTACACGACAAGGACCTCTCATGTATACTGTGGACGTTGGGGAGAGCATTGTAAGACGCCATGCTGACCAGATTCTGGAGTCACGGGAAAACGTCAACTCCACACCACGATCTGATACACCTGGGCCTAGAAATTCACTAGCCTTAGCGCCGCTTTTGAGGCGCTAGAGGGACTAGCGCCAGAGTTATGGCCAGTTGAAAAATTCCCTGGGGCCCTAAAGCGGCGTTGCACCGGTAGCGCTGCGCCGGCACCGATGACGTCATCGGTGTGCGCAGCGTCCCGGTTGCCATGCCGACGGGCCCCAGCGCCGAAATTCAGTTGCGGCCGCCTCGCCCGTGGCAGCTGCAACTAAGACTCTGGCAACAGAGTCCAACATGTGTTTGCGCCGGCGCATTAAAGGCCCCGTGGCGGCCGGCCGCTTTCCTGCCGGCCGCCTGCCCGCAGCTCCCTCCACGGACTTCTCCCCCCCCCCCCCCCGGAACAGATGCAAGCCCGGCACTTGTCTGAGGTGCCGGGCTCATTTTTAAACAGATTTGCGCGGGCCGCGGCCGGGTGCAGGCAGCTCCTCCTTAATGGAAGGAGGAGGCCTGCACTTCCCCAGCCTGCCGCACCGCATCGGGTGCCGCAGCGCCGGAATTGCGGCGCTAAACGGCAGTTAGCACCCTTTTCCAGGCGCTAAGACCCTTCAGTAGCGCCGGCAGCCATTTGGGCGCGGCGCTACTGAATTTTTGGCGCGCGCAGGTGAACTTAGCGCCGGCACTAACTTCCGGCGCTAAAGCCCTGGCTAAGCCAAAACCCAATTTCTAGGCCCTGGTAATGAAATCGATGTTCCAATTGCAGCTACCGCAGAACCGATAATATTGGAAGCAGATGAACCAAACAACGACATTGATCCCGACTCAACATTGCCAGAAGAACCTGATACCCCAAAGAGGCGTTATCCAGACAGAATCAGGAAGCCTCCTCAAAGACTGAACTTATAATTGCTTAAACTTAACCAATGTAACTAGCAACAGTAATTGTGATTGTAACTAGTTATCATTTAGCTGTTAAATGAATGTTATGTACTGTTTATCTAAAAAGGGGAGGAATTGTTGTGTATGTACCTTTAAGAGAATAACTGGTCTCAGACTGCAGTAACCACCCCTGTATAAAAGGCGCTATTGAGCCTCTGTTTTTAGTTTCACTATTGACTTCCACCAGTAAAGACTTACTTTGTTCACTCCTGCTGTCCGTGTCTCAATTATTCACAGACGTAACAAGGGTCTCCTGCCACTTGTTGGGTCGAGCACTGCCCTCCGTCTCTCCACAGTGAACACCAATGCCTGGTCGCTGAATCTGCGGAGACTCTCCCTGGGGCGGCGATCGGCCCATGAGTACAGATGCGTCAGTCCTCTGGCTCCTTCTCCTTGTCTTGCTGCGGCAGCTGCACAGCCAGCAATGCTGAGAATGAGGTTCTGCAGCATCAATGAACCGCCCCTTTAAGAACTGGAAAACAGTCTGTGGCAATCATGGCTTGTGATTAGACTGCACCTGATATTGGCCCACCCTTTGAATGTAATGCCAATGAGTTTGGGCTTTAAGACTTGAATTAGTGCTACTGTAGGAATGGCTAGATTCCTAACTAAAGGACTGAGGTCGAGTCAGTCTATCAAACAAACGATGTTTAATACTAATCAACAGAGTTTAAAACAAAAACACAGGAGAACTACATTACAGGTCTGTACTCTTTGCTGGCTCCACGAGGATTAGCTAGGGCGGCTCCCCAGCCTGACATCATGACTTCATCACGTTTTCCCGCCGCTGGAGGATCACGTGATCAATGTGATGACATCGTGTTTGGTCTCATTTTTAAAGGGGGACCGCGCTATGTACATGCAACGATATGAACAAAGATACAGATTCATTCTGTAGCTAATAATTTGTAAAAGATAATTATGTACATTAGATCAGAGTCCCCCTGGTGGCTCTGCCCCATGCAGCCCCCCAGAATTGTCTTTAACAGTAAAAGTCAATTGACTAGGAGGTCTGACAAGCCTGTCAGGGCGACTCCTGTATTCTTGGAGTGGACGTTGTTGAACAGCGGGCGGGCTGGCGAATGGAAGCCTTCGGTCTGGTGTGGATGCAGCGGGAGGTCGGCCACGTCGTGGTGGCTGTGCGATCTCTACTGGCCGGTCGATGTCCAGGTGTGCCGGTTTGAGATGGTCAATGGATATGTGGTCGGGTTTACCACCGATGTCTACAGAGAAACTCTTGTTGCCTGTCTCCAATATGCTAAAAGGGCCTTTGTAAGGGGCCTTGAGCGGATCCCTATGGGCATCATGACGAATGAATACAAATTCAGCATTCTTTAGCTCCGCTGGTACGTGTGAAGATGGAAGGCCGTGATGCGAAGTTGGGATAGGCGCAAAAGCCCTGGCTGTTTCCCGGTGGCTGTTGAGTTGGTCGGCTGCGGACCACGGCTCAGTTGGAAGTGGCAGGAAATCTCCCGGTACGCGGAGTGGCTGGCCGTACACGAGCTCCGCGGCGGACGATTGCAGGTCCTCTTTGGGTGCCGTGTGGAGACCCTACATGACCCATGGAAGCTTATCCACCCATCCGGCGCCTTGGAGGCTGGCCCTTAGCGATGCCTTTAACGATCCGCGGAAACATTCGCACAAACCGTTTGCTTGCGGGTGATAGGCCGTGCTGTGGTGAAGCTTGGTGCCAAGACCCTGGGCCACAGTGTTCCAGAGCTCGGAAGAGAACTGTGGGCCGCGGTCTGAAGAAATGTCCGCCGGAACGCCGAAATGTGCGACCCACGAGGAGAGGAATGCTCTGGCGACATCAGCGGACGTAGTAGACGCTAGAGGAACTGCCTCTGGCCATCTAGTAGTACGATCGACCATGGTGAGGATGTTTGTGAACTCCTGCGACAGTGGAAGCGGCCCGACGAGGTCCACGTTGACATGGTTGAATCGACGTTCTGGTGCTGCGAACGTGGCCAATGGGGCCTTAACGTGACGTTGCACCTTAGATGTTTGACAGACGACGCAGGCGTTAGCCCAGTCGTGGATATCCTTACGCATTCTTCTACAGACGAACTTAGCCGACATTAATTTTTGAGATGCCTTCACGCCAGGATGCGAAAGCCCATGTATGGCGTCGAAAACTTTGCGGTGCCAGGCGACTGGAACGATCGGGCTGCGATCTCCCATGGAGACATCGCAGAGTAACGAGGTGCCTGCAGCGTGGAATTGCACATCGGTCGGTTGGAGGCTAGAGGTGTCGGTGCGATACGCCTGTGTTTCAGGGTCGGATGCCTGATCGGTAGCCATGAGGGCATAATCGATGCCCAGCTGGACCACCCGTATGGTCGAGCGAGAAAGGCAATCAGCTACCAAGTTGTCCTTGCCAGCTAGGTGTTGGACATCGGTCGTGAATTCTGAAATGAAAGTTAGCTGTCGCTGCTGTCGAGCCGACCACGGTTTGGCGGTCTTGGCCATGGCGAAGGTCAGTGGTTTGTGATCCACAAATGCAGTGAAGGGACGGCCTTCTAACAAAAAGCGGAAATGGCGGCTAGCCAGGAACAGCGCCAGCAACTCCTGGTCGAAAGTGCTGTATTTGCGTTCGTTGCGCCGGAGTTGGCGGCTGAAAAATGCCAGTGGTTGCCACGTCCCATTGACCCACTGATCCTGCACAGCGCCTATGGCATAGTCGGAAGTGTCAGTGGTAAGGGGGATGGTGGCACCTGGCAGAGGGTGCGCCAGCATAGTTGCATTGGCTAGAGCGGTTTTTGTGTTGTCGAAAGCGTTGTCCATTTTGACCATCCAGGCTATTGTATCCTTTCCGGCCTTGCCTTTGAGGGCCTCGTAGAGGGGCTGCATGAGTCGTGCTGCCTTGGGCACAAAGCGGTGGTAGAAATTCACCATGCCCAGGAATTCTTGAAGAGCCTTGGTGGACTGCGGCCTTGGCAATGCCGTAATTGCTTCGACCTTTGACTGCAGCGGAATTGCGCCCTCCGAAGTAATGCGGTAGCCCAAGAAGTCAATCTGTTGTAGGCCGAACTGACACTTGGCCGGGTTGATTATGAGGCCATGTTGGCTGAGGCGCCGAAAGAGGGTGCGGAGATGGCAGACGTGTTCCTCTTTGGTAGAGCTGGCTATCAGGATGTCGTCAAGGTAGACAAATAAAAAGGGAAGATCCCGCAGGACCGAGTCCATTAGTCGTTGAAAAGCCTGTGCGGCGTTCTTGAGCCCAAATGGCATCCGTAGAAACTCGAACAGTCCAAAGGGAGTGATGACAGCTGTTTTCTGGACGTCCTGCGGGTGTACGGGAACTTGGTGGTAGCCACGGACGAGGTTGACCTTGGAGAAGATTGAGTTTCCCGCCGAATGGGCAGAGAAATCCTGTATATGCGGGATCGGGTACCGATCAGGAGTCGTGGCGTCATTAAGGCGTCGGTAGTCCCCGCATGGCCGCCATCCACCACCGGGCTTCGGGACGATGTGGAAAGGTGAGGACCAGGGACTATTCGACTGGCGAATAATCCCCAGCCGTTCCATCGTGGCAAACTCTGCCTTCGCAGCCACGAGCTTGCCGGGTTCCAGGCGCCGAGCTCGCTCGTAAACCGGAGAGCCAGTCGTAGTAATGTGGTGTTCGACACCATGCTTAGTGGCCGAGGAGGAGAAAGTGGGCTTGGTCAGCTCCGGGAATTCACCTAATAGGCGAGTGAACTCGTCCGGCGAGGACAACGCGCAGGAGACAGTGTGCGACGTTGTGGAACTGCGGAAGCAAGGGATGGTGTGGAAGGTGGCCGCGTTGACCAATCGACGTTTTCTTACATCCACCAAGAAGCTGTTGGTGCACAAGAAATCTGCGCCGAGGATGGCTTGCGAAACCTTGGCTGTAATAAATTCCCACTGAAACTGTTGCCCGCCAAAGCACACCTGGACCCGCCGTTTTCCAAAGGTATGAATGGCCCCGCCATTAGTTGCCTCGAGGGAGAGGCCGTGCCTCCCAGACTGAATATCGAGTGCTGAGGCAGGAAGGATGCTACACTGCGCCCCGGTGTCGCATAAAAAGCGCCGGCCTGAGGGAATCTGTAATGTAGAGGAGCTTCCCGGAATTTCCAATCGCCATCGCGGCCGCGGAACATCCCTCAGACTCTGTCCTCCTTTTCTGGTGTTGCTGCTGGTGTTGATGTCGGTTTTTTTTTTTAGGCACAAAACTGCAGGGAGGGCAGCAGCCTCTGGCTTTCGCGCTGAAACGGGCATGGTAAAAGCACAAGCCGGGGGATGGAGGTGTCGGGGCGGCGTTCGCTGGGGAAGGGTGCCTCGTGGCAGTGCAGAATTGCTGCGTGACCACATAAATCGTATCTGCTTCTGCAGCAAGTGCTGCGCAATCTGTGGCTTCCGATCTGGCGAGGGCAGCCTGAACCTGCTCGGGTAGTTGACTCAGGAATAACTCCCGAAAGAGGAAACATTGTGGTTCTGAGCCAAGGAGCGTGAGCATCTGGCTCATTAACTCAGATGGCTTGGAATCACCAAGTCCGGGTAAAGCGAGTAGCCGGCGGGCACGCTCCGCCTTCGTGAGCCCAAAGACTTGTATTAACCGCCCTTTAAGAGTATTATACTTGCTGTCAACCGGGGGGTTTTCGAGCAGGCTGATGATCCGTGAGGCCGTGGAGCTGTTGAGTGCGGAGACCACGTAAAGGTAACGTGTCTGATCCGCAACGATGTTTCAGAGATCGAATTGTGCTTCTGCTTGGACAAACCAGGAGGCAGACTGTTGTTCCCAAAACTGTGGGAGCTTCAAAGCCACGGAGTTCGCTTCCATGTTTCATCGCGCTTCGCTTCTTCCACGAAAATTGTTCACGAAAATTTGGGGTCACCACTGTAGGAATGGCTAGATTCCTAACTAAAGGACTGAGGTCGAGTCAGTCTATCAAACAAATGATGTTTAATACTAATCAACAGAGTTTAAAACGAAAACACAGGAGAACTACACTACACTTTGCTGGCTCCATGAGGACTGGCTAGGGCGGCTCCCCAGCCTGACATCATGACGTCATCATGTTTTCCCGCCGCTGGAGGAACACGTGATCAACGTGATGACGTCATCGTGCTTGGTCTCATTCTTAAAGGGACCGCGCTATGTACATGCAACAATATGAACAAAGATAGATTCATTCTGTAGCTAATAATTTGTTAAAGATAATTATGTACATTAGATCAGAGTCCCCCTGGTGGCTCCGCCACACTACAATCATTTCTTTGAGCAGTGAGCATGAATTTTTGCATGCAGTCTAAAGCATTAGCGCCTGGCACTAATTCTCCAACTTTTCTACTTATACCGCCCATTCCTGGGCTGTAATTAATTTCTAGTCCTATATATTTTGCTGTATTTTCCTCCATTTCAGAAAGTCTCTGGAGTGGGGCTGGACCCCACTTCTTTCTGACTCAGAAGCGAGAGTGTTGCCACTGAACATAATGATATATTTGTGGTAGATACTATGAACGGCTTCATTGAACTTGCATTTGGAAGTGATTTGACAGGCTGGGATCATACCCAGTGGATTATTTCACTGAAGTATCAGTCTGGATTTTGTGCTCACGTTCCTGGAGTGGGACTTGAACCCAGCTGACAAATTCTGTCATTGCAAAGGACCAGATTGCCCAGCCGTGTATACTTGTGTTGATCAGTGCAATGATAATGGGAAACTTCTGTTGGAATTTGTGAAGCACAGCAGTTTCAAGATTAATAGCAACAATGTTTAATGGTTCACACAGGATTTGCTCTACTTCGTGTTACTTTGCAGATACAGCTCTTTGTTGTAATACATCTAATTAGAGTTAGTACAAAATCTTAATTATTGCCAGTATATTTGCTGATCTTGTTATGTTTTAGGCCCCTTTTTGCAGATCAGAAGTCGTGAAATTTTCTAAATATTGCATTTTAATTTGCTGGTATATAAATTAATCAGGAAATCAAAACAAACTTTGGGGAAAAAACAAAACACTGCAGCCGCTGGAAATCTGAAACAGAAACAATAAATGCAGGAAACATTCAGCAAGTCGGAAATTGTAGGGGGGGTTTCAAGGAGCCGTCACAGGCAAGGTGGGCTGAATGGCCACCTTCTGGGCTGTATGATTCTACGATTCTATCTGAGGAACTGATTAAGAGGAAATAGCTTTTGATAAACATTTATTCAATCAGTTCTGAAGTAAAACAGGTCTGAGAAATCACAGAAACCCCACAGTGCAGATAGAGGCCATTTCGGCCCATCGAGCCTGCACCAGCACATATCCCACCCAATCCCCGTAACCCCACGTATTTAATCCCCCTAACACTAAGGGTCAATTTATCATAGCCAATCAACCTAACCCGCACATCTTTGGACTGTGGGAGGAAACCGGAGCACCCGGAGAAAACCCACGCAAACACGGGGAGAATGTGCAAACTCCACACAGACAGTCGCCCGAGGCCGGATTCGAACCCGGGTCCCTGGCGCTGTGAGGCAACAGTGCTAACCACTATGCCACCGTGCCAACTATGCAGAAATTGTTAAGATCTAATTCCATTGAATATGCTCTTCCAATGTTTACATTTTGTCTCCAATTGTTTCCTCATAGTTAAAAACTCAGTTTTCTGGGTGTGGTTTGAGAAGCCTTTTAATAGATTTATGAGGAATTGTTCCTTCTCAATTGTTTTTATGTCGTGAGAAGTTTGCAGTGTGGGGTCTGATTGTGAACAATGTTTTATTCCCTTACTGTGGGTTTAAGATTTCTCTATCAATGAGAGACCAGTGCTAAAAGTATATCCTTCCAAACAGTCGGAAAATACAGAACTGGAAAAGACTCTGGAGTCCACCTGACTGATCCCAAAAACAAATACCCCTCAAATATTTATCCAGTACTCCCTTAAATATTCACATGCTATCTGTCTCCCTAGTTAGTCCATTCATCCTCCGATTAATGTAATTCAACGCAGTGTGTGCTCCTTCCCCCCTCTAAGTTTGAATTTATGTCCCCTGGCTGAATATATTATTGGGTTCAATTTATCTATTCCCTTAAGAGTTTTGAATAATATCTCTTGAGTCTCTCTTTTCCAGAATAAACCATTCCATGCTAATCAACCTCTCCTCAGAGTTCAGATACCTTAAAGTAGGTGTGGTTTGGTTGCGGTTTTCTGCACTGCCTCCAAAACATGAAGATCTAACAAGAATTGTACACTGTACTCAAGGTGTAGTCACACCAATGTCTTGTACAGACACGTTATTGCCTCATTGGATTTGCGCTCTCTCCCTGTGGCGAAACATCCCATGATCTGGTTGGCTTTCCTTTCTACTACTGCTGTACACTGTGCTCCTGGCTTCAGTGAACTATGCCCCAATACCCCCAGCCGCTCTCTATTGTGTCCTGTACCCAAGAGCCATTTAATTTACATTACCACCACTAATTTATATTACTGTTATTAATTTCCTTTTCTTAGTCTCATTACCTTGCTTTTGGCCATATTAAGAGCCATTTGGCATTCATCAGCTTATCTTTCCAAGCTATCCGATCCCCTTGTATTTAGTTTCCCTGTCCCTTATTGTATAAAATGCTGTAACATTGCCCATTCTCCCAACCCCCACCTGCCCCAACAATTGGTGTTATCTGCAAACTAAACTACTTTGTTTCTGACCACAGCTCCCAATGACTTATTTTCATCATCAACAGTAATGGTCTCTGCACAGATCCCTATGACACCCTTCCTGTGATTCCCTTGTCATGTTGACACAGCTCCATTCACAACCACACTTTGATTTGTCAGGTTTAGCTAATTATCAATCCAAAAATGGAAGCTTGCTTCCTATTCCATGCCTTCATATCTTATGGATTAATCACTTGTGTGAAACCTTAAGGCTTTGCTAAAATCTAAATAGATAACCTCCATGGAACTTCTGTTGACAACAAGGTTCATTTGCTTGTAAAATTCCAGTGAACTTGTTTTGCACACCCTTCCTCCCCTTTTAAATCCATACCAACTCCTCCTTTCCATACCGTGTCTCTTTCAGGATAACTTCTTAATACTTTACCCATAACAGCTGTTAGACTTACTGGCCAAGATTTCTTTAGGCCGTCCCTATGCACTTTTTAAAGATTAACATTATAGTAGCTATTTTCCAATGCTTGGGCACTAATCCCATTTCTAATGATTGCCTAAATATAGAAGCAAGGATGTGGGAGATTTTTCACGCCATTTCTTTTTTCATAGTCTATCTAAGCATATGCTCTGTCTTCCTTTAACTTCTTCAGTAGATCGCTGACTGTCTGAACGGAAATCTCTGTTTCTCTTAGTACTTCATCTGTCCTCCACTCCCTTCCTAGGAAATGCAACCTTCCAATGCTGAAGACATCCCATGATCTCCTTATGAATGCAAACATTGAAAATCAGTTTAGTTTATTTGCTATCTCTTGGCAACTTGACACAAGTCACCTTGCAATGACCTTAATTTTTCTTCAATACACTTCAGCTTAAACACTCACTTTCATGTTTTGGTGAAGGCTGTCTTGGTTTGACATGATTTCCTTCAGAAGGAGCTGGGAGACAAGTAGCCGACTTGGATCATCTTCATTTCCACTTGTCCTTTGGGACTATGAAATAGGAGCAAATTGTAATTTGGAGAGATGTGGAATTAAAAAATATATTCTACAGTATTGTTATTGGTAGAGTGCATCACCTAGCAACCACAGTGAGAACGGATCAATGACACAACATTGCAATCACATCGAGCTATGTGACTAAACTCCAAAGCTGGGGTTGGGGGGGGGGGGGTGGGGGGGGGGGGGGAGGATTAATTGAAAGGAGAAAATAAGAACATAAGAAATAGGAGCAGGAGTAGACCATTAAGCCCTACGAGCTAGTATCCAAAAATCCATCGATATCAGTCTTGAACATACTCAACGATGGAGCATCCACAGCCCTCTGGGGTAGAGAATTCCAAAGATTCACAACCCTATGAGTGAAGAAATTTCTCCTCATCTCAGTCCTAAATTATCGACCCCTTATTCTGAGACTGTGACCTCTAGTTCTGGACTCCATAGCCAGCGGAACCACCCTCCCAGCATCTACCCTGTCAAGCCCCAAAAGATTTTTATACATTTCATATTCACCACACCCCCATCATTCACCTACCAACAATCTCTATCAATCATGACTCCTACCTCACATTCACATGCTCCATCTAATCCTCACACACTTACACTGCTGCAAGCCTCACACCCACATCTCACAGCTTGCACACACTGTCAGGTATTCAACCATGACAGGCACATTACCCAAACACATTGCACCACACTCACTGACACTTCCCTTTCTCTTGCAGGTAAAGGTGGCGCATAACCGGCACCAGCAGAACCTAACCGGTGGAGGATAGGATCGCCTGCATCACCTCACCCCCAGGGAGGAGACGGTGCGGGCCATTCTTGGCAGGGGCATGGCTCAGCCCGTGCCCAGTGATGGGGCAAGATACCAGTATCCTCATACGCTATCCTCCTTCTCACATCCCTCATCCCACAATCTCTTCTGATTTACAAGTTGCACATGGTGTAAGCATGCACCTCTTGCTTTCTCCCCCTCCGTCACCACAATACCACCCTTGTGCCTTTCTCATTTCAGAGACACAAGAAATCCAACCTGCCCAGCCAATGGTTCAAGAAGAAGAGGGAGAGGAGAGAGTGATGAAAAACAAGAAACACCGTCACTCGATCTGACAGTCGCAGCCACCAGCTCAGAGACTGGCATTGTGTGGAGTTTAGAGGGTTGCTTCGAGGTGGGGTCTGTATATGGTGGGTCACCAAGCACGAGTGGGCTGTAGCTAGGGCAGGGGGAGTGGGTAGCACAGGTGCCAGCTCCCCGCAGGGCGAGGTCGCACACGAGTTCTGCTGCAGGGGACTCAGATGAGGATTTTGATGGAGCAGCCTAGAGAAGAATTCTGGGTATGCACAACTAAATGCTTGGTGCATTGGCAGGCCTGCCAGAAAGCCTATCTTTGTTGTAATACATCTTAAGTAGAGTTATTACAAAATCTTAATTATTGCCAGTATATTTGCTGATCTTGTTCGGATCTGCAAAAAGGTGCCTAAATCCTAAGTCGTGAAAATTTCTAAATACTGCATGTTAATTTGTTGATATGTAAATGAATTAGGAAATCAGAACAAATTTGGGGGAAAAAAACAAAACACTGCAGACGCTGGATATCTGAAACAGAAACAATAAATGCAGGAAGCATTCAGCAAGTCGGAAATTGTAGGGGGGGTTTCAAGGAGCCAGCACAGGCAAGATGGGCTGAATGGCCACCTTCTGGGCTGTATGATTCTACGATTCTATCTGAGGAACTGAGTAAGAGGAAATAGCTTTTAATAAATATTTATTCAATCAGCTCTGAGGTAAAACAGGGCTGAGAAACTATGCAGAAATTGTTAAGATTTAATTCCATTGAATATGTTCTAGTTTTTACATTTTGCCCCTAATTGTTTCCTCATTTTTAAAAACTTTTCTTTGTGCGGTTTGAGAAGCCTTTTCATAGATTTACGAGGGATTGCTTTTGCTGATAGTTGACAAACAAGATGCTTGATAACCATCAATTACTGTCAATTGTCAATTAGTAATTTTGTTTTACAGTTTTCCCTTTGTGAACAGTCGTTTATTTCTGAGGAAAAGTTTCTGACTGCATTCATAATATGCAAATCTTTGGACAATGAGAATATGAATTACTAACGCACACACCTTGAGTGTTTGTTTCTTCCTCATCATTAAATGTTATAAGTTCTTTGTTGCATCCAAATTTTTGCATCAAGACACTAACAAGTAAATAAAAGTCCAGTTATTCATTTTTCTGCAACTGGGGTCCAAGGTTTTTAACAGGCTGAGTGACCCATGTTTCTGAAGTGGAGTGGTGTGTGAGCTCACCCTTAAAGCAAGAAGAAATTATGATTTCAGGTATGAAATCCAATTGTTTAAATAAATGTATCATGCCAGTCACAGGAATATATTGGAAATGTAAACCTTTGTTTTCTTGGCCAGGAAGCCGAGCATTCACCGATCAGAACACAGGGATGTCCTATTACCATGAGTGACTTATTAAAATAATGGAATATAGTTTGTTTCATACTGCTTAATGAGTAAAGGATAAAATTCATATAATGGAAGATTTCATAAAATCACTGCAATTGACCAACTTTTCGTGAGCATGTTGTCGAGGAAGAAGTAAACCGATTGGGCTACTGGCCCCTAACTCCCCCACCCCACCCACCATGTGGGAACTTACCTCGAAGCACTTGCTGTGACAAACTATAATGGCGGTTAACGGCATAGCAAAGACGGTCACCGCTGGCCCCGAAGTAATCTTCCCACAAAGATCTCGCGATCTCTATGGCCAGAAGTTTGGCTTTTCCGACATTCAGTTGAGATCAGTGTAAGTCAATGGGGAATCCCTAACGCGAGCTGCTGTGATGTCAACAAGCTGTCCAAGCAGCTATCACAATGCAGAATTCTCACAGCCCGGGAACCAGTAAATGAATAAGATCCTTTTAAAAATGTTAGAGAGAGCAAAACAATGTTTAGGGCTCTCACATGGGGAAAAAGGCAAACCTAAAATAAACATGAACAAATTTAAAACTTTTAAAAGATATGAAACCCCAATTACACCTAATTCAAAAGGGTCTAATTTTTTATGGGGTATGTAACAGCGAAAGTACTGCGGAAAAGACAAAGTTTATCAGTTTCACTGATTTCCCTGATGACACTGATAGCCGGCTATGGTGGGGGTGAGGGGGTGTTGGTGGGGTGGGGTGGGGGCGGTCCACAGCACAGCCAGTGTCGGTGCAATGAATGACTGAGCACAATTTTAGGATTTTTGCGTTAGGATGCGTATGCGCTACATCCTGAAGTTGCAGTCAGTTTCAAAAGGGAAATAACAGGGAATGCTGTTATTACCCACCGCAAATTCCGGGCCAAGATATTATCCATGGTGTATTTTTGTTGGATCGTGTTAAAACCAGATTTACTTAAAAAAGAAAAACACCCATTACACTTCATTATGCCAGATTATCCATTCCCAGAGATAAATCAATTGGCTTTAACATGTAAATAATAGACAGTTAATGCAAATATTTGTAAGCGACTGCCAAAAGGTTTGGGTCTGACACCTGTTTGGAGGCACTGCTGACACTCGATGGGGTAGTCCTTGGAATTGCCGACATCCCCTGTCTTTAAGTATACGTTTAATTGACAGCTTTATTTGACTTTAAGGTACATGCTTCATTGCCATTGTTCTGCTGAGCTTTAGTGTGTATGAGGAGGGGATGGGGAGGAGGGAGTCATCTCAGAATACTCCCAGCTTTGAGGAAGGCAGCAAGAGCCATGGAGGAATAAGTGAAGAACATGAAGCAAAGCTATTGAGCAAATTGTGATGTTTGTTTATTGTTTTCTCTGTTTGAGGAGAAATAGCCATCTTACTGTAATCTGATGTAAATTGTTGACTGTTCTGTAATTTCTAGCCTAGGCCATGAATGTTGAAGGCTCCATGGCACTAATTGCTAACATTTGCTAACATTGCTCCTTTAACCTACATATCAAAACATTAACTGGCCAGTTATCTCATTGTTGGTTGTGTGCTCTTGCTGTGCAAAAAATGGCTGCCATATTTACCTACATGCCATCAGTCCTTGCACTATATTAATGTTTTATACATGCATGTGAAGCACTTTGAGACCTTTGAGAGATGTTGTTCGGTTCTCTATAAACCGGTCTCTTTTCTCCTCTTCCCATTTGTTCCTTCTCAATTGTTTTTATGTCGTGAGGTAATCAAACCCTGCTTGAAGTTTGCAGTATGGTGTCTGTTCATGACATTTTATTCCCTTACTGAGGGCTTAGGATTTCTCTATCAATGAGAGGCCAGTGCCGAAAATATATCTTTCCAAACAGTCGGAAAATACAGAACTGGAAAAGACTCTGGAGTCCACCTGATTGGTCCCAAAAACAAATACTCTGCAAATATTTATCCAGTACTCCTTTAAATTTTTTTCCACACTATCTGTCTCCCTCGGTAGTACATTCATCCTCTGTTTAATGTAATTCAATGCAGTGTGTGCTCCTTCCTTGACTGGACATGGGATCATTTACATCCACTTGAGAGAGCAGAGGGGGCCTTAGTTTAAAATCTCATCTGAAAGACAGTACCTCCAGCAGTGCAGCACTCCCTCAGTACTGCACTGCAGTGTCAATCTAGATGTTTGTGCTCAAGTCGCTGGAGTGGGACTATGAACCCACCACCTTCTGGACTCAGATGCAAGAGTGCTACCCATTGAGCCATGGTTGGCACTAATTAATAAATGAACTAATTACTTGATCTAGTTTAAGTTGTAGGTACATTAAATATTTATCTGTGACAAAAACCACGAGAAGTTTGAGACAAAAGCAGCACCTCCTTCCTCCTCTGCACCAAATTCCCACTCTCAAAATTCCTAACTTTTACACTCTGTTTATGATGCCCACTCTGTGCAGATACTCTAATTGAAGGGGTGTATTTTCAACAGACTGATTAATCGGTATTAACCACTTTAGGAAAACTGCTTCTCGGTCATTATATTCTTCAGGATAGTACATCGCCTCAATAGCTACCCAAGCAGTAAGCAATATTTTGCGAATGATTCCGATTGTTCAAAGGAATTTCTTGGCTGTCAGTTCCTGAAGACGTGTATATCTTCAGTTGCACAGTAAATCAAAGCCCACGTTTGGCAGTGCTTCAAGAATTTATGGGATAGAACTCTATTGTCACTGTTTGGTGATCTGTATTTTAGTGTAGCGATGAGAATGTTTTTCTGCAAACAGGGTGGTACTTTGATCAAACAGGTTTGCGGTTGAATTAATAGGCCACTTGGGATGAAAGCCAAAACCAACATGAAAATATATTTTACGCGAATCATCCAATTCTGTAATATCCCACACATTCAGTAAGCTCTTTATGGCTGTCTGTTTAATTGTGCTTCTTAAATCACTGACTAGAATTATTTTTTTAAAAGTTTGGGAACTTCGAAAAGCACATGGCTAGTTGTTGTAGGGACCCTCGCTCTCCACAATAATTGTTGTACAGTCGCTGTTTCTCTCTCTCTCCTATAATTGTTGTAGGGTCTCTCTCTCTCTTATAATTGTCGTAGTCTCTCTCTCTCTCTCTCTCTCTCTCTCTCATAATTGTTGTAGGGTCTCTCTCTCTCTCTCTCCTATAATTGTGTAAGGTTAGAAAATTTCTGCACAACCCCAGAACAGAAGGAAAGTCATTTTAAAGTGATTTTTGGAACATCACGGAAGGAATATGGAAAAAGGGTAAAAAAGAGTGGTTGGGCCCAACAGAAGGATTTCAAGGAGTTTAATTAAAAGGAAGAGATTTTTGGGACTGTTTAAAGAGATATTGGGCTAAAGGGATTTAAAATAAAAATCCCAGGAAGATTTGGCTGGTTTAAAAGACATGTCCAGGCTTGCAAAAGGCTGGAACAGCAGGGAGGCAGGGTGGGCCCCTGAGGTTTGGATATTGGACTGTCTGGGGAATGTCAGGGCTGCCTCAGTTTTACATAAGGACAATGAAGCCTGTTTTCCCACCAAGCCAGGTAAACAGGACATGTCTCCAGCCATACAAAAGAAAAGAACACCAGCCCTACAGTTACTATAACAAACCACAGTCCAAAGTCAATTTAAAAAGGATTGACAAATGTTTTGCCTTTTAAATTGGTTTCAAGGCAATCCCGAAACCAGTTATAAGCCGATTAAGTTTGGGTGAGCCATCCCCTAAACTTGTTAAGTTTTGGATGGGCCATCCCCGAAGCTCGTTAAAGTTTTGAAAGACATTAAAAATAACAAGCCTGCCAAATTTTAACAAAGAAACCCGAGATTTGGTGGTCAGATAAGCCAGGCCCCAAATTAGTATAATTGAGGCTTGCTTGTCCAGTCAGTTCAGTTCGTCAGTCAAGTTCAGCCAGTCAAGTTCAACGGAAGAATACAGTCACGGTCGAGTGCAGTACAGCTCGATAAAGAAACCATCATCAGAGACTCGAAGGAAGAAAGAAGAAACAGAGATCGCGGCAACCAAAGGCCTACAGAAACCAACACCAGCCAATATTACCACCAAACAGGTAACATTGGGCCACCGCGACCAAACAAGAAACCAACCGCCGAAAAACTCACGAACCAAAGACTTGTTTCCACTCTACAGGCTAGTCTGACTTACCCCTGGGTAAGATTTTTGGACAAAAAGACCCTAAAACTAGCCCTAACCGAAGAAATTTGGGTACTTACCCGATAAGATCCAACGGAGTGACTAACCGCATCTGCGGACTCAACCAACTGAAGACCCAATGCAGGTGCAGTCTTCTACCACGTCCGAGGTACGGCAGGCCCCAACCGCCACAACTTGTTACGGGTGTGGTAGTGGACCCAAATGCAGACAGACAGCCAGAGACTTGAGATGGAGTAAAACTCAAAAGATGCTTTACTGGAAGGCTCTTCAAATACAGGACGTACAGAGAATTCTTCAAACAAAAGATCAAAGTAACAGTTCAAAGAAACAAAAGCGAGTATACAAAACGCAGGGCAAGGACTATAAACTAACCTGTGACTTGCAGGCATGAGAACTCAAGACAGAGTGACTGGGGCTGGAAATAGTCAGCTTAAATAACAGGCCTGATTACTCTAATGAGACAATTACTCTAATGAGACACAGTGAGGAGAGAGGTACAGAGACATGGCAGCAGTGTACTGAGGCCTCCTAAACCGCCCTCTGGCGGCCAGCAGAGGAACGTGTAGCTGGGACCCTGACACAACTAAAGAGAGCCCCGAAATCACGAGCCTCTACAACTGTCAAGAAAGTCGTTTTGGTGAGCATTTCCTGGTCCTCTGGATTCCAGCCTAGCTAGTGTAGTGGGGTTGGGAGGGAAAGGGATACTGTACATTGTAATTCTCTCTCGCCTATTCCATGTGTTCCCCACCCTTTTTTAAAGTGTAAGTTTTATTGTATTGTATATTTTCCTGTCTCAAAATAAAGATCTGAATTCTTTTGACTAACGCAGGTGCCTGTTGCAAGTTTTATTACGATCCCTAAATAAGTCCTAAGTCTAGAACAAGGGAGTGGGAGCGATTCGAACCGCTCAGAAGAGTCAGAGGTGAAGCTGACACAACACACCACCCCCTATAACTCTCTCTCCCACTCTGTGCCCCCTCTCTCTCCCTCTCCTCTCCCGCTCTCTGTCCCCTCCATCTCTCTCTAACTCTCTGCCCTCAATCTATCTCTCTGACCCCTCTCTCTCCCTCTCTGTCCCCGCTTTCTCTATCTCTGTCCCCCTCTCTCTCTCTGTCCCTCCCCCTCGCTCTCTCTGTCCCCTTCTCTCTCTTTTTCTCTGTCACCCCCTCTCTCTCTTATCCCTCTCTCTCTCTCACACTGTCCCCCTCCCTCTCCTCTCTCACTCTCTGTCCCCTCCATTTCTCTCTCTCTGCCCCAATCTATCTCTCTGCCCCCTCTCTCTCCCTCTCTGTCCCCCTCTTTCTCTCTCTCTCTCTCTCTCTGTCCACCATCCCTCTCTCTCTCTCTGTCCCTCCTCTCTCTCTGTCGCCCCACTCTCTCTGTCCTCCCTCTCCCACTCTCTCTTTCACCCAGCTCCCTCTATCTCTGCCGCTTTCTCTCTGTCTCCCCTCTCTCTGTGCCCCTCTCTTTTTTCTATCCCTCTGCCTCCCTCTCTCTCTGTCCCCATGCCTCCCTCTCTCTCTCTTTCTGCCACTCTTTCTCTGTCCCCCCTCTCTCTAACTATCTCTGTCCCTCACTCTTTCTCTCTCTCTGTCCCCCGCTCTCTGTCTCCCTCTCTCGCTCTCTCTGTCCTCCCTCTCCCTCCCAATCTCTCTGTTTTCCCCACTACCTCTATCTCTGCCCCTCTCTCTCTGTCCCCCCTCGCCCTCTGTCTCTGTGCCCTCCTTTCTCTTTCTCTGTGCCCCTCTCTAATCTCTTTCTATCCCCTCCCTCTGTCGCTATTTCCCTGCCTCCCTCTCTCTCTCTCTCCCACTGTCCCCCTCTCTCTGCCCCCTCTCTCTCTGCCCCTTGCTCTCTCTCTGTCCCCTTCACTCTCTCTCTCTCTGCCCCTCTCTCTGCCACTCTCTCGCGTCCCCATCTCTCTCTGTCCCCCTCTCTCTCATTCTCTCTCTGTCATTCTCTCTCTATCTTTATCCCCCTCTCTCTCTGTCCCCCTCTCTCTCTTTCTCTGTCTCTCTCTCTATCTCTCTCTGTCTCTCACTCTCTCTGTCCCCCTCTCTCTCTCTGTCCCCCTCTCTCTCTTTCTATCTCTCTCTGTCCCTCACTCTCTATCACTGTCCCTCTCTCTCTCTCTCTCTCTCTGTCCCCCTCTCTCTCTCTGTCCCTCCCTCCCTCTCACTCTCTGTCCCCTTCTCTCTCTTTCTCTCTCAATCACCCCCTCTCTCTCCCTCTCCTCTCTCGCGCTCTGTCCCCTCCATCTCTCTCTAACTCTTTGCCCCCAATCTATCTCTCTGCCCCCTCTCTCTCCCTCTCTGTCCCCTCTTTTTCTCTTTCTTTGCCCCCTCCCTCTCTCCCTCTCTCTGTCTGTCCCCCTCCATCTCTCTCTCCCTGTCTGTTCCCCTGCCTCTCTCTCTCCGTGTCTGTCCCCCCTCTCTCTCTCTGTTGCCCCCTTTCCTCTCTCTATCCCCCTCTCTCTTTCTTTCTAGCCTCTCCCTCTGTGCCTCCCTCTCTCTCTCTCTTCCCCCCCTCTCTCTGTCCACCATCCCTCTCTCTCTCTCTGTCCCCCCTCTCCCACTCTCTCTTTTCGCCCAGCTCCCTCTATCTCTGCTGCTTTCTCTCTGTCTCCCCTCTCTCTCTGTTCCCAGACCTCCCTCTCTCTCTCTCTCTCTGCCCTCTCTCTCTCTGTCCCTCTCTCCCTCTGTGTCCCACTCTCTCTGTCCCCCCTCTCTCTGTCTCCCCTCTCTCTCTGTTCCCAGACTTCCCTCTCTCTCTCTCTCTCTGCCCTCTCTCTCTGTCTCTCTCTGTGTCCCACTCTCTCTGTCCCCCCTCTCTCTGTCTCCCCTCTCTCTCCCCTCTCTCTCTCCCCTCTCTCTCTATCTCTGTGCCCCTCTCTCTTTCTCTATCCCCCGCCTCCCTCTCTCTCTGTTCCCAGACTTCCCTCTCTCTCTGCCGCTCTGTCTCTGCCCCCTCTCTCTCTCTGTCCCCCTCTCCCTCTCTCTCTCTGTCCCACTCTCTCTCTGTCCTCCCCTCTCTGTCTCCCCCCTCTCTCTCTCTCCCCTCTCTCTCATCTCTCCCCTCTCTCTCTATCTCTGTGCCCCTCTCACTTTTTCTATCCCTCTGCCTCCCTCTCTCTCTGTCCCCATGCCTCCCTCTCTCTATCTCTCTCTCTGCCGCTCTCTCTCTGACCCCTCTCTCTCCCTGTCCCCCTCTCTCCCTCTCTCTTTCTCTGTCTCTCTCTTTCTCTGTCCTCCTTCTCTCTCTGTCCCTCACTCTCTCTATCTCTGTCCCCCTCTCTCTCTCTCTGTCCCCCCTCTCTCTCTGTCCCTCCCTCTCTCTCTCTGTCCCCCTCTCTCTCTGTCCCTCACTCTCTCTCTGTCCCCCTCCCTCTCTCTGTCCCCCTCTCTCTCTTTCTATCTCTCTCTGTCCCTCACTCTCTCTATCTCTGTCCCCCTCTCTCTCTATCTCTGTCCCCCTCTCTGTATCTCTGTCACCCACTCTCTCTTTCTCTCTCAGTCAACCCCCCTCTCTCTCACCACTCTCTCTCCCACTCTGTCCCCCCTCTCACTGGCCACGCCTCAGAGAGGATGTGAAAGGATATCTAATATGTGCTGCTAACAATTCTGATCCACACAAGAGAAAGGCTCCTTTGGGACACACTCTGCATGTTGAAGGACTCTGGCAGTGCGGTCAGGTAGATTTTATTGAACCCTTACCCACCACCAAGAAGAGAAATAAATATTGTTTAGTCCTGGTAAACAACTTCACCAAGTGGGTGGAGGACTTCCCATGTAGATCAGCAACAGCCTTGGGAACAGCAAAAACATTAGTCAGGGAAGTATTCTCCAGATTGGGACAGCCGAAGGTGGTCGAATCAGATCAGGAAAGCCATTTCATGGGGAAGGTAATGCAGGCCACTCTGAAGATGTTGGGAACTGAAGGGAAATGGCATGTAGCCCATAACCCATCTGGGATTGTAGAGAGAATGAACCTCACCTTGAAACTAGCCCTTTGAAAAGAATTGAATGAGCAGCATGCTAAATGGGATGAAGTGCTTCCCCTGGTCCTCATGGGAATCCGGAGTAAGGAATCGAAGGGAACGGGATATTCTCCACACAAATTGGTGACAGGGAGACCTATGCGGACCCCTGCACATCTGTTAGTTCCCACCCTCACCGAAAAGCAAATCAAAGAAGTAACGAGGGATAAGTTCCTGAAAGGTTTATGGGAAACCCTGACAAAGCTTCACTTGGATGCTGCCGCCAAAATTGGCAAGGCGCATCAAGATAATAAGATAATGGCTCCGTCCAAACCACAGGAGTGGGGCATCGGAGACCGAGTGATGGTAAGAAACTACGCCAGAGTGGGAGTTTTTGAACCTCTGTATAAGGGACCATACAGTATAGTAGGTAAAGCAAGTCCTATGGTGTATGCAGTGCAATTGCCTAAAAAAGTCAAATGGTTTCATATTAAACACAATTGGAACTTCTCGCCACAACAATAAATGCAATAATCAGAGAAGATAGAAATGCTTCTACCGAGGCAGCACGGAATGATGTGTGCATAATGTACGGATCCTGGTTAGTAGAACATGCACGAGAGAATTTAAGATTGGTTGAAGAAGGTAAAATTCCCTCTTGGACAGAGGATCGATATCTAAATGCTCTGGTCAAATATCATAGTGATTGGCGTAATAAAGACTCACTATGCACTTGGTTGAACATAAAGCAAGGCTTTAATCGACTTGTAACAAAACATGGAGGTCCAGTTAGTAGTCACTAGCTTCCTGTTTCCAGATTGTCTCTGGCCAAGTTGGGCCCACGCCCAAGTATTTATATTCCTCGGACGGCGCGCTCAGCTGGCCGTCCAGTAGTACTTCCTGAGTTACTTCTTGTAGAAGTTGCGATTTATGACATTCTTCCTCCCTAAAAGGTTTGGAAGTCCAGTCTTCCTTTAACGGACTAGGCGGACCAAAAATAGCCGTAGTCGTTTAGCTTTCTGCTTGTGACCGGAAGGCACGTCTCCCCGGACCGTGTCCTGGTCCCTGGGTCGCTTGGCCCGTACATGTAAGTCGGTAGAGTCCGCGTCGTCTTGATCGTCCTGTGGAGTACTGGGAATATCATGACTCTGGGTGCAGGTCCCCACAGGCGCAGAGCTGGCCTCATCCTGGGTCGTAGCCGGAGATTGTCCGGCGTCCTGGTTTTGGGTGGCCATCCTACGGGGAGCGTTCGGCTCCCTGAGTTGATCCGGTAGCACTGTCGGCAGATCCCTCGATGTCCCAGGTAGGGCGTCATCTTCATAGGGGTGCGGAGTGTTGACATCATCGTCGTGGGATCCTTCATCATTCGGGCCCATTTGACCGGTTGGGCAGGGAGCCAGATCTCTGAGTGAGACGGTGGACTCCCGGCCATCAGGGTACCGCACGTGCGCATACGTGGGGTTTACCTCCGTTAACTCCACCTTGTCAACGAGAGGGTCGTTCTTGGCAGACCGGACGAACCTCTGGAGTAGCACAGGGCCCGGAGCCACCAACCATGACGGTAGAGATGTCCCATGTGTAGAGCGACGCCGGAACTTGAAGAGTCGCTCATGAGGCGTGACATTAGTGGATGTGGAGAGAAGAGACCTGATAGAGTGTAACAAGTCGGGGAGCACAGTTTCCCACTGCTGGTCTGGTAGGTTGCGTGACCTCAGTGCCAGACGGACAGCATTCCAGATGATGGCATTGTATCGTTCAACCTGTCCATTGCCGATTGGGTGATATGGTGTCATCTTACTCGAGGCGATTCCCCGTTGGGAGAGATAACCTTTAAGTTCACTCGACATAAAAGAGGGACCCCGATCCGTGTGGATAAAATTGGCCGTCCCGCAAAGGGAAAAGACCTGATCGAGGCATTTAATTACCATAGAGGTAAGCATATTAGGACAGGGGAAGGCAAAGGGAAAGCGTGAAAACTCGTCCACCATCGTAAGTAGGTAGGTGTTCCGTGTCGATGAAGGCAATGGCCCTTTAAAGTCTATGCTGAGCCTCTGCATAGGCTGCATTGCATGTATGTGTAAGTCATCTGATGGGCGGAAGAATTGTGGTTTCAATTCTGCACAAATCCTACAGGAGGAGCATGTTTTCTTTGCGTCCTCCGTTGAGAATGGTAGATTTTTGGAGCGCACAAAGTGCAACATACGGGTAACGCCAGGATGGCATAAGTCCATATGCAGATCCGCCAGAATCGACGTTGACATTGAAGAGCAAAATGCCCGTGTGAAGGTATCTGGGGCCACATTCTGTTTGCCGGGTCGGTAACGGATGGTATATCCAAAGGCAGCCAGCTCCATCCACCAGAGTTGAATTTTATTATTTTTGACTTTCGTGCGCTTCCGGTTATCCAACATGAAGGCCTCGGAGCGCTGGTCAGTTATGAGCATGAAATGACGCCGAGCAAGAAAATGACTCCATTGGTGTACAGCCTCGATGATGGCTGTAGCCACCTTCTCGACGGGGGAGTAATGGAGCTCGCTACCCTGCAAGGTTCTGGATAGGAATGCCACGGGTCGACCACCTTGATTCAAGGTAGCCGAGATCGCCACCTCCGATGCATCGCATTCGACCACAAAAGGAAGGTTTTCGTCAATGGAGCGAAGCGTGGCTTTCTCCTGCTGTCGTTTGAGGAGGTTGAAGGCAGAAATAGCCGTTGCTTCCAATGGAAAAGACTTCGCATGAAGAAGGGGCTGTATTTTATCGGAGAAGTGAGGTATCCACTTTACGTAATAAGCAAACATGCCAAGTGCCCGACGAAGAGAGCCGAGATTTGTAGGGGGAGGGAGCTCCTGAAGTGGATGAAGTCGCTCTGGGTCTGGTTTAATAACACCGTTGCCCACCCAGTAGCCAAGAATGTTCACTGATGGCACCGATTTCACTGATTTGGATTCATTTAACGTTAAGTGGCGACGACGGAGAATGTCAAAAAATCTCTGAAGATTGGCGTCATGCTCCTTTTGATCATGGCCGGCAATAGTGATATTGTCTAAATACGGAGAGGTATCCATCAAGTTCTCTTGCCAGATTAGGCCATCCATTGCCCGTTGGAAGATGGCCACCCCATTGGTGACCCCAAATGGAAAGTGACAAAACTGATAAAGCCGACCATTAGCCTCAAAGGCCGTATACTTTTTGTCAGAGTCTTTCAACGGTACCTGATGGTACGCGCTCTTTAAATCGAAGGTTGAAAATACCTTGTATTTGGCAAGGTTGTTGACCATGTCATCTATGCGTGGTAGCGGGTAGGCATCCAGATCGGTATATTGGTTAATAGTCTGCGAATAATCAATACACAGGCGTTTCTTATGTTGTTTTAAAGGGTTTTTCACAATGATGACTGGGGCCCGCCAGGGAGATGAACACGGCTCGATAATACAGTCAGCTAAAAGGCGAGAGATTTCTGCCTCGATAAATGCTCGGTTGTCTTGGTTAAAGTGCCGCGATTTGGTGGCTATGGGTTTACAGCGGGGGGAGAGATTGGCAAACAGGGAGGGCTCACCGAGTAAGGCCGCCGAGAGCGCACAAAACGGCACCTTAGAAATGGTAAGCTCCGGCTTCGACCCTCCAAACTCAAAAGTGAGTCTTTTGTGCTGCTTCTGGAAGTCCTGTCCCAGAAGCACATCGCTGCATAAGTTTTCGAGTACTCCGAGCTGGGTGGAGAGATAAGTGCGGCCATTGAGGATGAGGTTGACAAGACAGAAGCCAGAAGAATTGGTGGTCAGAGTCGTCAGAGCCATTGCAATCTCCCTGTCCGAGGGATAAATGCGCAGTTTTAACCTGCTGACAGCCCGCTTACTAATGAAGCTGTCAGAGCTGCAGGAGTCGATTAGCGCGCTTAGAGTGTGCCCATTTTTACTGAAACCTTCGTGGCTGCATGGGACAAACTTTGGGGAAAAACAGCTGTGATGGGAGGAGGGGCAATTTTTCCTTCGGCAGCTGTAGCCTTAGCAGTGGTTCTTGGGGGAGGAGCAGCTCCATAGATAGCAGCTGTGAAGCTAACAGGAGCTCTCGACCGGTATACTTTAGAGGAGCGGCCTTTCTTGTTAGACGAGGCCCGTGTCTGGCATACCTTGGAAAAGTGTCCTTTCTTGCTGCAATGATTGCAGGTCGCATTATGAGCCGGGCAAAATTTTCTGTAATGGAACGTACCTCCACAAAAGAAACACTTTCTTCCTGATTGCCAGGATGCTGCTAGGGCGGGGTCGTCAACAGCGAAGGCCTCTAGGGTAGGGTCGTCGCCCGTTAGAGTAGTCATCATCAGCGGGGGCTTCCGCCCGAGACCTACCGAAAGACTCATTAAAGGTGATAGCTGCCGCCCGTGCACGTGGTGGGAGATAAGTGTCTGCATTCTTCTTGGCCAAGTCCAGGGAACACGCCTGGTCATAAACGGCCCGTAAATTGAGGGTTTAATTTTCCAGCAGGCGCTGACGTATAAAAGGGGACGCAATCCCATTGATAAAGGAATCGCGGATTAGTTTCTCTTGATACTGTTCAGCTGTAACCGCTTTAAGGTTACAATCTTTGCCGAGCCTGCAAAGTTTCTGGAGGAATTCATCGAGTGATTGCCCAGGCTGCTGCCGAGTTGTGGCCAGTAGGTGTCGAGCAAAGATTTCATTCGGGGACTTGACATATAGCTGCTGTAAAATTTGGATAGCAGCGTCGTAGTCTATACAGTCCTCAATATAATCATACACATGAGGGGATACGTAGTTACTAAGCATTCGTAACTTATTAGGGGCATCCGCCCCACATTCTTCAAGAAAGTTGCTAAAGGTACAAAGCCAATGCTTCCATACCTTCGCTGCCGCAGGTGCATTCGGGTCCAGGTCGAGATGAGTGGGTCTAAGGAGTTTTTCCATGATGGATCAGTTTCTTGCCCAAGTTCCTTTCTGTGGTTCGAGTTGCAGATGGTTGTTCCGAATCACCCAAAGCGTGGAGACGATAACAAGTCGATTAAATTGACGTAATAAAGACTCATTACGCACTTGGTTGAACATAAAGCAAGGCTTTAATCGACTTGTAACAAAGCATGGAGGCCTAGTTAGTAGTCACTAGCTTCCTGTTTCCAGATTGTCTCTGGCCAAGTTGGGCCCACGCCCGAGTAACATAGAGATAGGAACAGGAGTAGGCCATTCGGCCCTTCGAGCCTGCTCCGCCATTCAATGAGATCATGGCTGATCTTCGTCTGAGATCATAGCTGATCTTACCAGTTCAGTACCCCGTCCCCGCCTTTTCTCCGTAACCCTTAATCCCCTTAGCCTTCAGAAATATATCCAATTCTCTCTTGAAAATATTTATTGAATTAGCCTTCACAGCCCTCTGTGGCAGGGAATTCCACAGGCTCACCACTCTTTGAGTGAAGAAATTCTTCCTCATCTCTGTTTTAAATGATTTGCCCGCTATTTTTAGACTGTGGCCCCTGGTTCTGTGCTCCCCTGCCATTGGAAACATTCTCTCTGAATTCAGCCTGTCCAGGCCTGCCATAATTTTATATGTTTCGATGAGATCCCCTCTCAATCTTCTAAACTCCAGTGAGTACAAGCCCAAACAATTCAATCTCTCCTCGTAGGTCATTCCCGCCATTCCAGGTATCAGCCTGGTGAATCGCCGCTGCACTCTTTCCATGGCAAGAACATCCTTCCGCAGATGGGGCGACCAAAACTGTACACAATACTCCAGATGCGGTCTCACCAGCACCTTGTACAGCTGTAGTAAGGTATCCCTATTCCTATACTCGAACCCCCTTGATATGAAGGCCAACATACCATTTGCCTTCTTAATCGCCTGTTGCACCTGCATGCTCTCCTTCAGTGACTGGTGCACAAGAACACCCAGGTCCCTCTGCACTTCCCCATCTCCCAATCTATTGCCATTTAGATAATAATCCACCCTCCTGTTTTTACCCCCAAAGTGGATAACCTCGCATTTATCCACATTATAGTGCATCTGCCACGTATCCGCCCATTCCCCCAACCTGTCCAAATCGCACTGTAGCCTCCTGACATCCTCATCAGAGCCCACCCCTCCTCCTAGTTTAGTGTCGTCAGCGAATTTGGAAATATTGCATCCAATTCCCTGATCCAGATCATTTATATATATTGTGAACAGCTGGGGTCCCAGGACAGATCCTTGCGGCACCCCGCTGGTCACTGCCTGCCACTCCGAAAACGAGCCGTTTATTCCAACTCTCTGTTTTCTATCCGCCAGCCAGTTCTCTATCCACGTTAATACTTTGCCCCCAATCCCATGAGCCTTAATTTTGCATGATAATCTTTTGTGTGGAACCTTATCGAAGGCTTTCTGGAAGTCAAGGTACACCACATCCACTGGCTCTCCCCCATCTATTTTACCAGTTACTTCCTCAAAAAATTCCAGCAGATTAGTCAAACACGATTTACCCTTTGTAAATCCATGTTGACTCTGTCCGATCCTTTCCCCATTTGTCAAGTGCTCCGCTATTTTATCCTTAATAATGGACTCTAGCATTTTGCCCACAACCGATGTAAGGCTTACTGGTCTATAATTCCCTGCTTTCTCTCTACCCCCCTTTTTAAATATTGGGGTAACATTAGCTACCCTCCAATCCACGGGTACTGTTCCCGAGTCAATGGAGTTCCGGAAGATGATCCTTAGAGCATCTGCTATCTCCAGGGCCACCTCCTTAAGTACCCTAGGATGTAGTTTATCAGGCCCCGGGGATTTGTCGGCCTTCAGTCCCCTCAACTTACCCAACACCATATCCCTAGATCCCTAGAGTATTTATACTCCTCGGACGGCGCCCTCAGCTGGCCGTCCAGTAGTACTTCCTGAGTTACTTCTTGTAGAAGTTGCGATTTATGACAGTAATATCATCACGTGTGAATTGAGGGGCTAACAAGTCTACTCTGTAAGACATGAATGTAAATCAGGATCAAACTTGACTATGTCGGGATTAGTCTTATACTTTCCATAGTTCTGAAAGGAGAAAATCCCATCCTAGTTTATCGCTTAGAAAATATTGGAAAGTACAAGGGGAGATGCATATACAATATAACCAACACCATATTTATCTTGTGAATATCAGTGGGACTTTAGTAGGAATGGAACTACAGGAGTGTAAGAAGCAAGGACAGACCATAGTGTGCCCTCATAGGGGTCAATTTTCTGGCAGTCGTCGGGCGGCTTTTCATGCGGCCGGGGGCCGAAAATCGCCAAAAAAGCGGGTCACGACCCCCCTGCCTGATTCCCCGCCCCGTCCGACTTTTGGACCGCCGTTTCTCTCCGATCCACTTCAGTCCCGCCCGCCGCTGGCGGGACTGGCCGTCGGAACAGTAATGATCAATTATCACCTTGTTTAAGCCGATTTTAGGCTGTCCTTGCGACTTTCAGGGGTTCCCCATGCAAAACACGCCTGCGGGGAACCCCGCTGATGAGACCTGGCGTGAAGCTTGCCGGCTTGCTAGCTGTCAGCTGCAGGTCAATCGGAGAAGCTGCGATTTAAAGGGACAGCACTTGTATGTTGAAGGACCTTGTTGTTGCAGGTTTGGGGCTACTTCTTCAAGGCTTAGGCACAGCTGTGGAAGGTTGGAGCCTCACACACTTCTCCAATGCGATCTCCTGGGAAGCCCCTCTTGCCACCCTCACTCAGCGCTTCCTCAGCAGAGGCATCTACGAGAAGCATGGGACGCCTTTTTTTCCTTCCCTTCTTGCCATTAGAAGATCTCCAGCAGAAGAGGCAGCAGCAGCAGAACCAGGAACAGCAGGATGAGCACCAGGAGCACCAGGCTGCTGCTCACTCACCTGAATCTGCACAGGCCAGAAGGGGCCAGCGCTTGGAAGTGGCTTGAGAGCACCCTGCTGTGCTTTAGGGGGCCATGGGGACCCGTTTCTGCACTGGCAGTCCTACTCAGAAGGACTTCCATGAAGATCTGGTTTCTCTGTTCAACAGATGGCCAATGCTCCTCAAGAGATGTCATCTCTTATGAGCACTCACCATGTTTTCCGTACCCTGGCGAGTTATCTCCTCCATGGAGGATGCCAACCTTTCCATGGTGATGCGTTCATGCGCCAATGACTCCACAAAGGCTCTGCTCATGGTTGCTATGGACTCCTCCATTCGCTCCACACTCACAGCGACCCTGGAGACAAAACCTGCCAGAGACTCCTGCATCTGTGCATGGAGATCCATCACCTCTTCTCTTGCGGATGGACCCAGAGGCAGAGGGTCGAAATGCAGCGCAGCTGAGCTGAGCTGGCAGAGTCCTGCGCCCTCCAACGAGGACTCTCCACTGCTGTCCCTGTCTCCAGAATCTGCTGAGGCTCACTTGTGAGCTGTGAAACACCAGGTGACAACACTACTCTATGTCCCGAAGGTCCCCCCGAGGTGTGAGTGTCTGCACTGGTGCTGGGTGCGCTTACTTCTGCTGACACTGCGCCCTCAGAGTTTGGAGCTTCCTCTGAGGAGTCTGGCTGCACAGCCTCTTCCTCCTCCACAGTGAGGACGGGGGCTCTGGATGGTACTGTGGGGGAGTTAAGGAAGGAGTTAGAGATGTAATGCCAAGGTTCTTCTGGTGACTCCCAGCAAGTTGGCATCTGCTGACACCTGCATCCATGCAGCATTGGTCTCAGTGGGAGGCCTCTCTGTCTCCCTGACCTAGGGAAGAGGACCTCCCTATGGGCCCTAACCCCATCCAATAATGCCTGCAGTGAAGCCTCGTCGAATTTGAAGGCAGCTCGGCCTCTGCCGCTGGCAGCAGCTGGTGCAGGCTCCTCTGCCATTGTGCAAGAGTGGTTGAGAAGCCTGCAGAGGTGGAGAAGCTTGCTGGACACTTTGAAAGCACCACGAATGATGAAATCATAATGTGGGGATTTCTGACTCAAATTGGACAATTAGCAAGGCTTCCCACATGCTGGGAATTAATTGGCCACTTGAGGGAAAATTGCATGGAGCTGGCTGACACTTTTTTATGTGTGTCAGAAACCCCACATTCGGGGAAACCCGACCGTTTCCCACAGAAGCCGAAAATCGGGGCCATAGAGTCCAGGAACATGATGAATCGTCATGTGGGTTCAACCTTACTAAACAAACAATTAATTGTACTATGGAGATACTTGGGGTGGAAGTTTTCCACACCAAGTCAGTATATCGAGGCGGAGGGGAATATTGTGTGACTACTAGTGAAACTCAATATAAGTATGGGACAAATACCACTTGTCAGATTGATCATCGTAACTTCTGTATTACCCCGATTAAACCAGTTAGAATACGGATACAAGAGCTAATAAACATATATCAGAATGATGTCGCTACCAAAGTGCTTGGAAATAACATGCTTAGATTCAGCTTGCTCAAAGATGTTACGAGGGAGAAATTGGGTATGGCCCCGTTTGGGGCGCTAGTTCTGGCGAAGCGCAAAGCCTAGCACCAGTCGCGGTTTAGCACCACCTGGCGCGATATTGGGTCGTTGCGCCCCTGAGGGTGATTGCGGCGCTAAATCAGGCACTGCACGAGGCTCTTAAGGTGCTAACCCAGCAGCGCAACCCAATTTAGCGGTGGCGGGGCGCAGCGAGGGTGCTGTCAATAATCACTTTCCCTAGACACACTGGCGCCAGCCAGCTCTTAAAGGGGCAGGTCAATTGGCATCACCAGACACAATCACTGTCTTTGTAGGCCTTCAAAGCGGTGGGAGCCTACCTGTGGCGCACCAGCCTAGCAAGACATGGAAAGGGTGAGGCAGAGGGTGGAACGCCTCACTGATGGGGCATTGGATGCTTTGGTTGGCGCAGTGGAATCAAGGCCAAGGAAGATGGTCGGAATGTGATTTATGTTTTGGACAGTCTCCCGGGTGTGAGAGTCAGTTATGTGTCAGTGTATTAGTTTTGCTTTCTGTTGCCATAGCTTTCTCATGTTTGAAGGAATCACATTTTGTATAATGAAACACTTTCTTCATTTACAATGGCCATGCCTGCTATTTACATGCATCTTGCCCTTCACAGGCTTGGGGGTATCAGACCGGTTCCATTCCTGTTCTTGGAATGGCAGCAAGCATTCCGTGAGAGGGGCCTAGAAGCTACTTCTGATCAGCCTCTGACGCGCAGCCTGAGAAGAGCCACTCGCGTATAAGTTCAGGCCAGCAGGCATCTTCTCAGCCACCAACAGAGATGTCCTGCACCTTATCTGAGGCTGCAGATCTGGCTGAAGCAGCTGGCACAGCTCAGTCACCACCTCCTTTCTAAATCACAGCCTTCTGACACACTGCTCCTCCGACATGTTCATGTAGGAAAACTGCTGTCGGAAAACCCTGCCAGCGTAAGGTCTGCTGTGGCGACGTCTGTTGGCCCTCCTCCGTCTGGCCATGCCCGCCCCCCTCTCCCAGCGTCTCAGTGCCCTTTCCAGATGATTCAGCAGCAGGACGTTCCCCTCCAATGCAGCCCCCATAATAAGTGCCCACAGGAAGGTTCCTCATTGTTAAGGCTCACCAACAGTAAGGTGATGGTCAGAAGGCTGAAGATCGTCTGTCTGCGCTGGCTCAGTGGTCAAATGGCTCTCAGTGTGCAGCTCAGCAACTCTTTGTAGCTCTCAAGGAAGTTGCGCTCCAGAAATGGCTGCCGTTTTTAAACCACACCAGTCCCCTTTAAATAACATCCCCCCAGGCCGAGAGCGATTGGGTAAGGTTCTCTGTAAGCTGTCACTAATAGCGCCAGGTGCTACGGAGGGGGGCGCCACTGAATTTCCGGTCCGGGGCGCCCAAAAGGTGTTGCACACTGAAATGACATCATAATCTGCCTGCGCCCATGAGCGGGTGCTACGAGTTTGCGCCGGCGCTAAATGCATGGTCAATATGGGGCGAGGTGCTAGGCACCCTGCGCCCGCTCGGAAATTGGCTAGCGCCCCACTTCTCGGCCTCTTTAGGCATTAATTGGTGGTGCTACCAACCGAATTTCAACCCCTAAGTTTGGTTATGACACCCCGCCCCTGCCCGAACATTTAACGAAACTTAAAGTGGCCACTGGTCGATCAAGGAAACATTATTATCAGTTACAGCAACACACTCTGGAAACCGGGACAAGAATCAATAATATAAAAACATCCTGGTGGGACATTGGTCTGAACATTAAGATCCACCCCTGGATCAGGATCGTATCTCATGTTCCGGTGAGTGTACAGTTGGTCATCGTTATCTACCTCCTAACAATCAATTAATCGATATAGAATAAAACGGTACAAATGTTTGCTTACTATGGTGGAGAAAGCCGAAAGGAAACAACTATTAAAAGTGTCGTAGGGTGTCAAGTCCTTGAGGGAAGAATCATAGAATCATAGGACTGTAAGGAAGAGAAGCCCTTTTTGACACAATTTTCAAACTGGACATTCAACCAGCATGCTTTGGGAAGCTGGGAACAGTGCTGATGTGGGAGAAGCTTGCTTAAAACCTGCTGAGCTGTGGCAAAGCAGCAAAACCAGTCGGTGTTATCAAGAAGGAAAAAATACATTGGGCTGGATTTTCATTCAGGGGATGTGATGGAGGTGGGACTACAACTTTCGGGGTTGTTGTCCCGCCTCCATTGAGATGTGGCCAATCCATGTGATTTTACCGCCCAGCGGGCTCAGCAGGCCAATTAAGGGCCAACCGACAACAGGTGACGTCACAGACTGAAATTTCATCTGCCAAGAGGTTTTGACAGATGAAATATCAGTGTTTGAAAGCTCTTTGAAGCTGTCAAACACTGACAGTCTTACTTCTAACATGAGTCCTTCTCCACAGACTCAGTTAGAAATCTCTCCTGCACAGAAAGCTGTCACTTTTGACAGTTCGCAGCCATTCTGCTTTCTGTGCTGGTGAGATGAGGGACTCCTGAGACCTAAAGGAAGGAAGGCTGTAAAGGTAAGTAAAGGTAATTTAAACTTCTTTAAACACTTTAGACAAACCAAACACACTTACCTTTGCACTCATGCATACATCACTCACCTGAACACCGACATCTCGACCCCTCCAAGTCCTTCAACCCGACGGCCCACCTCGCAAACTTGGCGTGGTTTGGAGCCATCGGGAATCCCACACTTCAGCATTAAAAATAGGGATTAGGCTAAAAACTGCCTGTTAACTACCTGTGCCATGTGTTCCCCATTCTTAATTAAGTGTACTTTTGTATGCCTATAATCACTCCAGTAATCTAAGTGTGTAATTTTATTGTGACTCTAAATAAAATACAGTTTTCTTGCACCAAACCAGTTGTCTACACCAATTCTGTATCGCCGCCTGTACCTAAGTTTGGTATCTAGAACCCAGGGGTGTGGGAGCGATTCAAACTGCTCAAAAACCAGTGGGGGCAAAGCTGACTGCACCCCCCCCCCTACAGAATGGCGACCGCGGCAGGACTCCGGTAACAGGGGTGCGATACAGTAGACACTGATTCAGAAGAGCAAACTGTAATGGAAGAGAGGATTTCAAATTATGTTTTCAGTAAGGTGAATATCACTAAGAAGTGGATCACTAATCTGTTAAATGCTGGGCATCTGGTAGATGCTGCAGCTAAATGGACAGAAGGGAAGGATCATAAGAAATCCATAGAAAAGGCAGTCTGGCTGATGTGCTTCAAGAAACAGATCCAGCTTCTGGACAGGCTCGTTGAAGCACAGGCAGCCGAGATACGGGTGTCAGCCCTGGAAGCCCAAGCAAGGGCTCTAGCAGGGGAGAAGTTACTGGCAGGATTGCAGGCGCTGAACCAGGAAAGGGTGCAGTTACTGCAGGAGCATAAGGCCAGGCAGGAATACTTACAGTGTCAGGTCACCGAGGCCAAGAGCAATGAGCTGAGGTTGAGGGAAAAGAATGCCCGCCTAGCAAGACAAGTAAGAGAGCAGGAGGAGAAAGTAAGAGACATAAAGGCAGCCTATAAGGTAGCGAGCGCACAGGGGTTTGAGGATGCAGATCATGGCCCCTGCCAGGAACAGATAGAGAATCTGAACCTTGCCCTAAGGAAGGCAAAAAGAAAAAGGGTGGCTAAAGTGAACGTTGGTCCCTTAGAGGATGGGACCGGGAAACTAATGGTGGGGAGCATGGAGATGGCAAAGACGCTGAACAAATATTTTGTATCAGTCTTTACAGTTGAGGACACTAAAAATATCCCAACACTGGACAAACAGGGGGCAATGGGGGGGAGGAGCTAAACACGATTAAAATCACTAAGGAGATGGTACTCAGTAAAATAATGGGACTTTAGGCGGATGAATCCCCCGGACCTGATGGCCTACATCCTAGGGTCTTGAGAGAAGTGGCGGTAGGGATTGTGGGTGCATTGGTGATCATTTTCCAGAACTCCCTGGACTCAGGAAATGTCCCGGCAGATTGGAAAACTGCTAATGTAACACCCTTATTTAAGAAGGGAAGTAGGCAAAAAGCTGGAAACTATAGACCAGTTAGCCTAACATCTGTGGTTGGCAAAATGTTGGAGTCCATTATTAAGGAAACAGTATCAGAGCATTTGGATAAACATAATTTAATAGGACAGAGTCAGCATGGTTTTATGAAGGGGAAGTCATGTTTGACAAATTTGCTCGAATTCTTTGAGGATGTAACATACAGGGTGGATAAAGGGGAACCAGTGGATGTACTGTATTTGGACTTCCAAAAGGCATTTGACAAGGTTCCACACAAAAGATTACTGATCAAGATAAAAAATCACGGGATTGGGGGTAAGATACTGGCATGGGTGGAAGATTGGCTATCTAACAGAAAAAAAAGAGTTGGGATAAATGGTTCGTGCTCAGGCTGGCAATCAGTAACTAGTGGTGTCCCACAAGGATCAGTGCTGGGACCCCAACTCTTTACAATCTATATTAACGATTTGGAGGAAGGGACCGAGTGCAACATATCCAAGTTTGCCGACGATACAAAGACGGGAGGGAAAGCAGTGAGTGAGGAGGACATAAAAAACCTGCAAAAGGACATAGACAGGCTAAGTGAGTGGGCAGAGATTTGGCAGATGCAATATAATGTTGGAAAGTGTGAGGTTATGCACTTTGGCAGAAAAAATCAAAGAGCAAGTTATTATCTAAATGGAGAGAAACTGCAAAGTGCTACAGTACAAAGGGATCTGGGGGTCCTGGTACATGAAACACAAAAAGTTAGTATGCAGGTGCAGCAGGTGATCAGGAAGGCCAATGGAATCTTGGCTTTTATTGCAAGGGGGATGGAGTATAAAAACAGGGAAGTCTTGCTGCAGTTATACAGGGTATTGGTGAGGCCACACCTGGAATACTGCTTGCAGTTTTGGTTTCCATATTTAAGAAAAGATATACTTGCTCTCGAGGCGGTTCAGAGAAGGTTCACTCGGTTGATTCCAGAGATGAGGGGGTTGACGTATGAGGAAAGGTTGAATAGGTTGGGACTCTACTCATTGGCGTTCAGAAGAATGAGAGGCGATCTTATCAAAACATATAAGATTGTGAGGGGGCTTGATCAGGTGGATGCGGTGAGGATGTTTCCACTGATAGGTGAGACTAGAACTAGGGGGCATAATCTTAGAATAAGGGGCTGTCCTTTCAAAACTGAGATGAGGAGAAACTTCTTCACTCAGAGGGTAGTAAATCTATGGAATTTGCTACCCCAGAGAGCTGCGGAAGCTGCAACATTAAATAAATTTAAAATGGAGATAGACATTGTCCTAGCAGATAAGGGAATTAGGGGTTACGGGGAGAGGACAGGGAAGTGGATGTGAGTCTAGATTCAGATCAGCCATGATCCTATTGAATGGCGGAGCAGGCCCGAGGGGCCGGATGGCCTACTCCTGCTCCTATTTCTTATGGTCTTATGTTCTTATGGTGTGCCTCATAAGCCCGAAGGCAGCCCAGGTGGACTTTACAGGGAACGAGGGGAGAATGGTTCAGACACCACGGGTAGTGTCAAGGGAGGACCCGGTTGAGGAGCAGGAGGTCCCACGACCACCACCCGTAGTGCCAGGTTTCAGCGAGGTCTGGCAGCAAAGGGCGGTGGAGTTAGGGGTAGAAGCTGAGGTGGAAAAACCCCCGCGAGAGAGGCTGGGACTGGGGCCGATGTGCCCGGCCCGGCAGCGAAGGTTTGGCCCACCTGCTGATGACGGGGAGGAGGGACCCCTCCAAAACCAGTTCGTAGTTCCCTACGGCACCCAACAGCTTAGGGCTATGGCAAGCTTTATACCAAAACTCACAGAAAATGGGGACCCCTCGGTCCACTTCAGGGAAGTGGAGCAGGCAGCCAGCATCAATGAGTGCGATGATGCTGAACAGGCCAAAATGCTGCTATTCTCCCTGGAGAGTAAGCTCCTCCAGTCCCTCTCTGACCAGTGTAAGAAGGGACAGTGCGAGTATGGGGAGCTCAAGGAGGAAGTTCTTGAGGCCATGGGGATGAATCAGGGAAGTCCTTTCTCCTGGGTGGAGAAAACAGTGCAGCTCGCAGGGGAAACCCCGCAGGCTTTTGCGGACAGGTTGTGGCCGGTGTATAGGAGTGCCTGTACAGGGGCACCTGACCGGGCTAACCTGGACCAGGATCAGCTGGCCCACTGGCTTGCCACAGGTCAGGGCCAAGGCAGAAATGTGGTTTGACCCAAAGCATCCCCTGACTACCGAACTGACGGTGATCAGACAATTGACCATAGCTTACCGAAATGGTAAGGGAACCGATGCACACCCACCTAAGGGGAAGGTGCATGAAATAAAACCCGGCCAGGGTAGGAAGGAGTGGCATCAGGAAGGGAATAACCCTTCCAGCACAAAGCTTAACTGTTACGGGTGTGGGAAGGATGGTCACTGGAGGAAGGAGTGTAGAAATCCTTGGAAGGATAACAAGGGAAAGAATTCCTCAGCCCCAGCCCGAAAGACAGAGACAGGAATCCCTCCCGCCATGGTCGAGTCATTTTTGGACGCAATGAGGTCCCTATTGACTGGCCAAGGGAAGGTAGCAGCCACCACCGGTGCTCTGACCCCATCCGCCCCACCCAACCCACAGCCCTGACTAGAACCAGCGGAGCCTGTCGACCTGTGTCCCCTTGAATACGATGAGGGGGGCAGGCCCTGTGTTAAGACGTGGGTGGAGACGGTGCAGGGGAGATATTTGGTGGACACTGGAGCTTCCAGCACGGTGGTCCATTCGGAAGACCCGACCAATCCACCCAGGTCTAACAAGGTCCCATTTAGCTTAATAGGATTCACAGGGAATGAGCAGGCTGGGGGAATGGCCAAACCCTTGGCCATAGATTTAGGATCCCTCCCTACCACGTGGGAGGGTAACCAAAAGACCAATGAGGTGGCCAAGCAGAGGGCTAGGGAAGGAGAGTCTTGGGACCCCTATCGAACAGGTTCGGTAGCCGCAATCCGGGACAAGGGAGGCACACCGGGGGTAGCTTTGGCCCCGGACCTAAAGCAGATCCAAGCCCAAGATCCCGTCCTTAAGGCCGTCCCGGTAAGGAGAAAGAATGGGGAGTCCATAGCAGGCCCGTTCAGGGCAGCGGACGAAACTTTAAAACAGGCTGCTAGTTACATTAACCAATGCAAATTGTTTAAGCCCGAGAAAAGGGAACAGCCAGTTGGGGCAAGGTCTGAGGATAGAAATCCTCAGCCTGCAGCAGGAGCAAACTCACAGACTGCACAGGCAGGTGCAGTGGCCTGTTTTAAGGGAGGGGCCATCCCACCCACTGTTTGGGACACTCCCCCACTCATCTGGGACTTAGACGAGGTGGGACCTGGGGGGCGGAGACACTCAGCCTGCAGCATTAGGCTGCAGAGAGTTGCCCGCTCCTAACCCCGGTTGAGGAGAGGTGGGATGTGAGGGCGGCGACCCGCAGCCAGCAGCAGCAGGCTGCGCACAGTTGCCTGCCCCTGACCCAGGTTTAGGAGAGGAAAAACCTGAGGATAAAAATCCCCAGCCAGCGGTAGTGGAAAGTTCACAGATCGCACAAGAGGGGGCAGTGGCTCGTGTTAAAGATCCACTAGCCAGAAAACCCCCACCAGCCAAAGTCCCTAGAAGGTCCCCACGAACACCACGGCCAAAGAAACCGTGGTCACCGGCTCCCCAGTTTAAACGGGCAGCCTCTCAAGTCAGGGATCGGTCTGAGGACAGAGGTTCCCAGCCAGCAGCCACAGGCTGCGAGGGACCAAAGGGACAGGACAAGACAGCCACACCGAAGGGAATTAGTGTGCTGCAGCCCGAACAGGGATTAGGCTGGCCGCCCAGAGACGGGCGGCGGATGTACATAGCTTCTGTAATGTAATTTTGGGATTGTTAAGTTTGGGTGTTTTCGTCTAATTTTAAACAAGGTAATTGGTAGTTTAAATATTATTGTTTTAAGAGTGTTTGTATTGAGTCGAGGTCGCAAGACTCGACTATGCTTTACCCAAGCCAGAGAATCTTCTCGGGACCTGGCTATATGCTCTTGTGTCTCTTTACAGAAGGGATTTCGAGATGAAGGGGGGCATACTCCTACTCGCCCTGATAGGAATGAGCACTGGGAAGCAAGGTGACGTGGAGGATTCCCACATCTATCGGTGCTCAGGAGAGAGAGCACCGGTTGTGACTGCTGGGGGCGGCGAACGAGGTGTGGAGGAGCTCGCTATCTATTCCCATGAGGGAAGATGGCCAGGGTGGCTGGGATCTAACTCCACCCGGTACTCCAGCCAGACCAGGTTCACCTACGGGGAGGCCTCCCTCCCCTGCCCCAGCATACAGGTTGTGGCCTCACGGGTCTGGGTCACCAAGGGGAAACGCGTGTGCCTGACCTGCAGAGGACAGATTCCCCTGGGAAGGTGGTGGTGGCTCAGGAAGCTGAGCAGAGACATGGGGGACTGTACAGCTGACTGGGAACGACTGGGGAATGACATACATAGAGTGAACGTTGGTCCCTTAGAGGATGGGACCGGGAAACTAATGGTGGTGCCCTGCCACCACCAAGGGACCAGGGAATGGGCTGGTACTAGTGCCAACGGAAAACGTGCTATACCAGGGCGTACACTACGCGAAATAACAACAGAAAATGCTGGAAAAACTCAGCAGGCCAGGCAACATCCGTGGAGAGAAATTAGAGTCGACGTTTCAGGTCGAAACCCTTTTTCAAAACTGGAAAGGAAATGAAATAGATCGAAGGCAGGGCTGCGATAGAGCAAAAGAAGTAAAGAGACATTAAGAGGTATTCAAAACCAGATGAGATGGTAATAGGACAGTGGAGACAAAAGACGGCTCAGATTAGGTGTGAAGTGTACTGGCAGGATGAGAGACAGCTGCCATGTGGGAGAGAGAAAAAAAAAGGAAAGGGTGAGGGGAGGAGGGAAAACCCAAAACAAAGGGGTGGAAAAAAATATAAGTAAAAATGTAATAGGGGCCGAGGTTATGATCTGAAATTGTTGAACTCGATATTGAGTCTGGAAGGCTGAAAAGTGCCTAATCGCGGTAGCTTCGATGATTTTAAACCTTACCGAGGTACACTTACCTGAGTGGTGCCCCACAGAGACAGAACAGCTATACCAAGCCCTGTTAAGAGAAATGTTCAGGAAATTCTACGAGTTCGATTTTGCCGACGTAGACAAAACAGAACTATACACTACACACACTGAGTACTTTAGCAACATGGGGAGACAAAGAAGGGGAGCCTGGAGTGAAGTTTTTACTGCATATAATAAAGGATCTTCTGTTATAAACAGCCTGGATGACATAGTATTGCAGACACAGATAAACGGTTTAAAAACACATTTACGAAAAATCTTAATGGATAAAAATACAGTAGTAGGCTCAGAGTTACACGAGGACCAAGCTATGATGGTGTAGGAATCGTCAGATCCCTAACTGAAGCACTGAGGTCGAGTCAGTCCGATAATAAAACGAAGTTTAATAGAAACTAGAGAACAAACAATTGCATGCAGGAGAAATAATCAACAGGTCTTTTCTGGTGCTGGTTTCACGAGGTCTGAGTTGGGAACCTCCCACTCTCTGACGTCATGATGTCATCACATTTCCCACCATTCGGAGCGTCACGTGACCAATGTGATGACGTCATCGCGCTGATTCTGGGGCTTATCCAGAACGGCTATTTACATACAGTAAACAAACACAGGTGCTGTAGCACTCTGTTAAAGGCAGTTATACATTTATACAGGAGTCCGTTGGTGGCTTTGCCACATGCGCCCCCCCAGAAGTGTCTTTAACCTCAAAAGTCAATCGCAGAGGAGGTCGGACAAGCCTGTCCGAACGACTCCGATATTCCCGGAGAGGAATGGGCTGGTCAGACGATGAGCTGGTCTGTGGAACAGTCGGGTCAGGCGAGGTGGTCACGGGCGGCCGCCCGCGACGCAGTGGCTGCGCTGCCTCGACCGGTTGCTCAAGGTCCAGGTGTGCGGCCTTGAGGCGGTCCACGGAAATGTGGTCAGGCTTGCCCCCGACGTCCACTAAAAAACTCTTGGCGCCCGCCTGCAGTACCTGGAAAGGGCCTGTATATGGAGGCGTGAGAGGACTACGGTGGGTGTCATGCCGGATGAAAACGAATTTAGCCCGCATAAGCCCCGGCGGAACGTGGGACGTGGGCAACCCGTGATGTGACGTCGGAATTGGCCGGAAAGATTGTGCTGCGGCCCGGTGAGCCTCCAGTTGTTCGGCCGCCGACCAAGGACGCGTTGGTGATGGAAGAAACTCGCCGGGCACCCGGAGCGGCTGGCCATAAACCAGTTCGGCGGCCGATGCCTGCAGGTCCTCTTTAGGCGCTGTGCGTAACCCGAGCATCACCCACGGCAGCTTGTCCATCCACGTGGTCCCCTGGAGGGTGGCCCTCAGCGACGCCTTCAAGGACCGATGAAAACGTTCACATAATCCATTGGCCTGCGGATGGTAAGCCGTGGTCCGATGGAGCTTGGTGCCCAAACCCAAGGCTACGGCATTCCACAAAGCAGACGAGAATTGCGGCCCGCGATCCGACGAAATATCAGATGGAACGCCGAAACGTGCAACCCAGGATGAAAGAAAAGCCCGGGCGACATCCGCAGAGGTAGTGGACGTCAAAGGAATGGCCTCCGGCCACCTGGTGGTACGGTCGACTATGGTCAGATGATGTGTGAAACCTTGTGACAGCGGTAGTGGGCCCACGAGGTCGACATGGACGTGATCAAAACGCCTCTCCGGTACCTCGAAGACGGCGACGGGAGTTTTGACGTGGCGCTGCACCTTAGCCCTCTGGCACACGACGCAGGTGTTGGTCCAGTCACGGACATCTTTTCGCATTCCCCTCCAGACGAACTTGGATGCCAGCAATTTTTGTGAAGCCCGCACGCCCGGGTGCGCAAGCCCATGAATGGCACCGAAAACGTTCCTACGCCAGGACAGCGGAACGATCGGGCGGGGGTCTCCCAAGGAGACGTTGCAGAGCAAGGAGGTGCCAGCCGAGTGGAAAAGCACATCCGCTGGCTGCAGTCAGGACGAGTCAGTGCGGAAAGCCTGCGTTTCCGGATCAGCCGCTTGGTCAGCAGCCATGTGTGAATAATCGAGTCCCAGCTGGACAGTCGCATGTGAGAGGCAATCGGCGACCACGTTGTCCTTGCCGGCCACGTGCCGGATGTCGGTGGTGAACTCGGAAATAAAGGTGAGCTGTCGTTGCTGTCGAGCTGACCATGGCTCAGCCGTCTTGGCCATGGCAAACGTCAGGGGCTTGTGATCCACAAACGCGGTGAATTGGCGTCCTTCCAATAGAAAATGAAAATGGCGGATGGCCAGAAACAACACCAACAGCTCCCTGTCGAACGTGCCGTAGCTACGCTCATTACGACGCAATTGGCGACTAAAAAATGCCAGCGGTTGCCACGCCCCATCGACCCATTGCTCATGCATGGCGCCTACTGCGTAGTCTGAAGCGTCCGTCGTGAGCGCGATGGTGGCGCCAGGCAGTGGGTGCGCCAACATCGTTGCGTTTGCGAGAGCATGCTTCGTGTCCACAAAAGCGCAACCCATCTCCGGTGTCCAAACCACAGGTTCCTTCCCCGGCTTCCCTCTGAGTGCCTCGTAGAGCGGCCGCATCAGCTGTGCGGCCCGGGGGACAAACCTATGGTAAAAATTTACCATACCAAGGAACTCCTGGAGCGCTTTAACGGATTGCGAGCGCAGGAAAGCAGCAATGGCCGCCACCTTCGACCGAAGCGGCAGTGCCCCGCCGCAGTGATGCGGTGGCCCAAAAAGTCTATCTGCCGCAGTCCAAATTGACATTTGTTCGGGTTGATTATAAGACCATGCTGAATGTGGTGTCGAAAAAGGAGGCGCAGGTGTTGTAGATGTTCCTCTTTCGAAGCACTGGCGACCAGGATGTCATCGAGATACACAAAGAGAAACTTAAGATCCCGCAGCACTGAATCCATAAGGCGCTGGAACGCCTGCGCTGCATTTTTGAGTCCGAACGGCATTCGGAGGAATTCAAACAGTCCAAAAAGGGTAATGACCACCGTCTTCTGGACATCCTGGGGGTGGACGGGCACTTGATGGTACCCCTGGACAAGGTCGATTTTGGAAAAAAACGAATTGCCTGCCAAATGAGCAGAGAAATCTTGGATGTACGGTATTGGGTACCGGTCGGGAGTCGTGACCTCATTGAGGCACCGATAATCGCCGCAGGGCCGCCAACCACCGCCGGGCTTAGGGACGATATGAAGCGGCGATGACCAGGGACTATCCGAGCGGTGAACGATTCCTAGTCGCTCCATGGTGGCGAACTCCGCATTAAGTTTAAGCAGACTTTGGTAAGTGGCAGAAAAGTCTTTTAAGTGCATTTACTGAATTTTAGTGAGTAAAAAAGTGAATTATTTGAAGTAAGTTTAATTTTTTAGAGTAAATTAAGCTGTTGGGGAGTTGAAACCAGAAGTAGAATCCGGGTATCAAAAGGGGCGGGCTTAGTGCGGTAGCGTTGAGTGCGGTCGCATTGAGTGAAAGTAGAGTTTGGTAAGTGGCAGAGTTAGGGCAAGTGGGAGGTGAGGGGCTGCTGGTTGCTCTGTTTTGCTTCCCTCTCTCAGGCTAATCCAACACTGTGGACGTGGAGCAGTGAGATAATTCAACCAGACAGGTCCCCCAGACAGCTTCCATGAGGGAGGTTGGTGATCAGCTGATTGGTAGGTTCTCTTCCTTCTCTTCTATACCTTTAAGTTGGTAAGTCCTATTAAATAGTGGTGTAATATTATCATCTATATCGGGGCAGAGGGTCTTCATAACTAATAATAAGAAATTTAATTAATTACACAGATATGGGTGAACAGGTGATGTGTCACTGTTGCGAAATGTGGGAGCTGGTGGACCCCATTGAGGCTCACGGTGATTACATTTGCGGTAAGTGTTTGCTGCTAGAGGAACTCAAGCTCCATGTTAAAGAGCTTGAGACTGAGCTTCAGACACTGCGACACATCAGGGAGGGGGAGAAGTTCCTGGACTCTATGGTTCAGGAGGTGGTCACACCTATGAAATTAATTACTGCAGATATAGTCCGTGGTCAGGGACAGGACGGTGTGACTACAAGTGAGGAAGGTACAGGGATCCAGGATGTAGTGTTGAAGGAGCCACAGCCCTTGCTCTTGTCAAGCAGGATTGAGGTTCTTACTCCCTGTGAGGGCAGGAGTGGGGACTGCAGGGAGGATGAGCAACCTGGCCACAGCACCGTGGTACAGGGGGCCATTCAAGTGGAGGGAGTAAAAAGAAATGTTGTAGTGGTAGGGGATAGTATCATTAGGGGGATTGATAGGGTTCTCTGCAGTCAAGAGCGGAAGTCCCGAAGGCTGTGTTGCCTGCCCGGTGCCAGGGTTAAGGACATCTCTTCTGGGCTGGAAAGAAACTTGGAGTGGGAGGGGGAGGATCCAGTTGTCGTGGTCCATGTTGGTACAAACGACGTAGATAGGACAAGGAAGAAGGTTCTGTTAAAGGAGTATGAGCAGCTAGGGGTCAAATTAAAAAACAGAACCTCAAGGGTAATAATCTCTGGGTTATTACCTGAGCCACGAGCGAATTTGGCTAAGATAAATAAAATTAAAGAGCTAAATGCGTGGCTCAAAGACTGGTGTGGGAGAAATGGGTTTTGCTTCTTGGGACACTGGCACCAGTACTGGGACAGGAGGGAGCTGTTCCATTGGGACGGACTCCACTTGGCCAGTGCTGGGACTAGAGTCCTGGCGAATCATATAACTAGGGCTGTAGAGAGGGCTTTAAACTAATTAGTGGGGGGGAGGTTTCTAGAGAGCAAATAACAGAAATGACAACGGAGAAGGTCATAGACTTAGGTAGCAGTGGGGAAATTAAAAAACAGAACGTGTCAGGAAGGGACAGAAGGTATGGAGTAAAAGGTAAAGTAGTAAAAGGGGAAAAAACAGGAACTAAGTGTCACAAAACATATTTGAAAGTTCTTTATCTGAATGCACGTAGCATTCGTAACAAAATGAATGAGTTAACAGCACAAATAACTACATATGGGTATGATCTTGTGGCCATTACAGAAACATGGCTGCAGGGTGACCATGACTGGGAATTAAACATACCAGGGTATTTAACAATCAGGAAGGACAGGCAGGAAGGGAGGGGAGGTGGGGTGGCTATGTTAATAAAGGAAGGAATCACTATAATACAGAGAAATGATATTGGGTCAAAGGAGCAGGATAGTGAAACAGTTTGGGTAGAGATAAGGAATAATAAGGGGAAAAAAACACTAGTGGGTGTAGTCTATCGGCCTCCGAACAGTTGCAACTCTGTTGGATGGAGTATTAATCAGGAAATAGTTGAGGCTTGTAATAAGGGAACAGCTATAATTATGGGGGATTTTAACTATCATATTAACTGGACAAATCAAATTGGGCAGAGCAGCCTTGAGGATGAGTTCATTGAGTGTATTAGGGATGGGTTTCTTGAGCAGTATGTAACTGAACCGACCAGGGGGCAAGCAACCTTAGATTTGGTCCTGTGTAATGAGACAGAATTAATTAAAAATGTCCTAGTAAAGGATCCCCTTGGAATGAGTGACCATAACATGGTTGAATTCCATATTCAAGTAGAGGGTGAGAAGGTTGGATCTTAAACAAGCGTGCTGAGCTTGAATAAAGGAGACTATAAAGGTATGAGAGTGGAATTGATTAGAGTGGACTGGGAAAATAGATTAAAGGGTAAGACGGTACATGATCAGTGGTGTACATTTAAGGAGTTATTTTACAACTTCCAAAAAATATATATTCCAATGAGGAAAAAAGGGTGTAAAAGAAAAGATAGCCATCCGTGGCTAAGTAAAGTAATTAAGGATAGTATCTGACTAAAAACAAGGGCATATAAGGTAGCCAAATCTAATGGGAGGATAGAAGATTGGGAAGTCTTTAAAAGACAGCAAAAAATAACTAAAAGATTGATTAAGAAAGGGAAGATAGATTATGAAAGTAAATTAGCAAAAAATATAAAAACGGATAGCAAAAGTTTCTATTATATAAAAAGAAAAATGGTGGCTAAAGTAAATGTTGGTCCCTTAGAGGATGAGACTGGGAAATTAATGGTGGGAAACACGGAGATGGCAAAAACGCTGAACAAATACTTTGTATCAGTCTTTACAGTAGAGGACACTAAGGCCTAGAAATTCAGTATAGCCACTTTTGGGGCGATAAAGTCGGGCGGCCGCTAAAGTTTGCGCCCGGCGCAAAGTCGCGCCCCCTTCGCCGATATTCAGTCGCATCGCCCCAAGAGGTTGCTGCTGCGCTAAAACAGGCGATGCACGACTATCTTTAGGCGCTAAGCCGGCGGTGCTGAGCGATAGCCCCGAGGCCGGGCGCAGCGCAGGTGCGGCGAGTTCTTGATTGACGGCAGACACTCTGGCGCCGGTCATCTCTTAAAGGGGGAGGGTGGATTTGTTTGCCTGCCACGCCCTGCACACTGCAGCCCTCAACCTAGGCCTGACCACTTCAGCTTCACCTGTACAACGCCCAGGACTATGGAGAAGGCCAGGGAGAGAGCGCAGCGCTTCAGCGACGGTGACCTGAGGGTGCTGGTTGGTGGAGTGGAGCGCAGGCGCCATGTTTTGTTCCCAGAAGGTGGCAAGAGGCCGCTGCCCAGCGCCTACCGGAAAGCCTGGAGGGAGGTGTCCAACAGGGTGTCTTCCAACAGCGTGGTTGCCAGGACTCCTGTGCAATGCCGGAAGAAGTTCAACGACCTCACTCGGGTTGTCAGGGTGAGTACCCTTTCCAGTGTCCTCCTCATCCTTGCATGTGCACCTCACATTATGGGCAAAGGGACCTGAAAGCCCTAATGGCCAGCCCTCATCCAGCAGCTATGGGACTGGCATGAAAATCAATTGCACATTCAGCACTTTACACACTGTCCAAGCTATTCGACCATGGGAGGCATTGCAGACAAGATCAGGGCTACACACTGTCCAAGCTATTCGGCCATGGGAGGCATTGCAGACAAGATCAGGCTACACACTGTCCAAGCTATTCGACCATGGGAGGCATTGCAGACAAGATCAGGGCTACACAATGTCCAAGCTATTCGACCATGGGAGGCAGTGCAGACAAGACCAGGGCTACACACTGTACTTAGAGGCCGTCCTTTCTCTTGCAGGCCAAGGTTGCACACAACCGGCGCAACCGAACTGAGACCGGGGGAGGCCGTCCTGACCTCAAAGAGCTCTCCGACCTCGACCAGCGTGTGGAGCGCATTATGGGAGGCCGGCTGATTGGCCCCGTCACCAGTGGAGATGCCGACCCTGTTCTGGGCACCAATGGTAAGGGCATCACCTTTTGGACCTCTCTCGTTCCACTTGCGCATCAGATCAGCATCCTTTGCCACTGTCCGACCAATGCGGTGAATGGCACCACTCATGCCTCCCTCGCTGCCGCCCTGTCCTCACTCTAAAGCTACTCTTGTGCCTTCCTGCTTTCAGATGGTGAATCGCCAGGTGAGGAGGCGGGCCCTCAAGCTGCCACTGTCAGCCCTTCGGAAGACGAGGAGGAGGAAGAGGAAGAGGAAGCCGGCACATCAGTGCCACCCTCAGCCGCGCCAGCCCATGGTGATGTAGGGGACACGTCTTCCCTGGAGGGGAGCCGGGGGGAAGGGTGGAGGAGAGTGAAGCTCCGGGGCCCAGCGGCCTGCAGCAACGCGGGAGGGGTGGGGAAGCTCGGCGGACTTCTCCCCAGAGGGTGAGTGCGGCCTCCAGTCCTGCGACGGTGAGCGCCGAGGAGGTGCGCCTCCTAGAGGAAATGGCCGTCCAGGCTGAGCGCAGGCACACTGAGCTCATGGCTGCAGTGGCAAGGATGCCTGACTCCATAGAGTCACTGGCAAGGAGTGTGCAGGAATTCGGGGCAGCACAGGCCAGGAGTCTGCAACAATTCAGTGCAGCACAGGCCAGGAGTCTGGAACTATTCAGTGCAGCACAGGCCAGGAGTCTGCAGGACATCGCGGCAGCACAGGCCAGGAGTCTGCAGGACTTCGCGGCAGCACAGTCGGCTTCTAGCCAAGTGCTCAGTCGTGCCGTCCATTCACTGGCTGGTGTCATGCGGACACAGACCAGGGCCACACGGGCACCAACTGCTGCCACCCTCGCTGGATCAGCCAGGCATCGCCAGGGCACTCGCCGCGCAGCAGCAGCCCAGCAGTCTGTCCTTCAGCTGTTTGCTGCGCATGCTGCAGTGCTGGCCCGTGCGAGTGCCAATGTGTCAGGCGACCAGCGAGCACCTGCGATCTGCCAGGTTGCCACCATTCCTGCAGCTGACACTGCCACTCCGCCATTGCAGCTGCCACGAGCTGCTGGACAGACTGCTGCCGCCCAGCCAGAGTTGGAGCAGTCAGCAGCCGGACACTCCAAGGCCAGAGCTGGTGCAGGCCGACCCCCAAGGGCATCTGCCGTCTCGCCATCTGCCCCTCAGCAGCCTTCCCCCAGCCTTGCTGCAGCCACTGGGCTCCCATTGAGGAGGAGCAGCAGGGCGGGCAGGGGCCAGGCAAGGATGCGCAAGGCATCGCCCTCGCAGGGCAAAAAGTAGAGGTATGCACAAATGCCTGGTGCTTGTTGTAAGGCCGACACTGGTGCAGTTGTTTTTGTGTAAGGCCGAGACTGGTGTCTTTCTTTCTTTTTGTAAGGCCGAGACTGGTGTCTTTCTTTCTTTTTGTAAGGCCGAGACTGGTAGTTTTGTGTTTTTGGAGGGGGCTTCTCCACATGAGCATGTAATGTGGGAAGGGCAGAGGTTTTCAATAAATTATTGCTGTTAAATTGCAGTGTGCATGGTTTTTTGGTTAAGTCCTGGTTGCCCCTGCTCGGCTGAGGGCTTGTGGAGTGGCTACATTCATCTGCTGACATTGGCACAAGCCATTCTCTGAGAGGGGGCCTACAACCGACGTTCAATAAGCCGGCGACGGGCGGCCCTTGCACTTTCTGCCTCCCTCCTGTGCTGGTCCTCCTCCTCCTCCTCCTGCTCCTCCTCCTGAGGTGGTCCTCCAATCTATGGTGGCAGTGCCTGAGTCCTGCGGATAGCCAGGTTGTGCAGCATGCAGCAAACGACCACGAAATGGGAGACTCGCTCCGGCGAATACTGTAGGGCTCCACCGGAACGATCCAGACAGCGGAACCGTTGCTTCAGGACGCCGATTGTTTGTTCGATGATGTTCCTGGTCGCTTGATGGCTCTCGTTGTATCCCTCTTCAGCAGGGGTGCTGGGCGCACGGAGCGGGGTCATCAGCCAGGTACACAAAGGATAGCCTTTGTCCCCGATAAGCCATCCTCGTGGGTGAGGCTGGGCCTGGAACATATCTGCCACAGAAGTCTGTCGCAGAATGAAGGCATCGTGGCTGCTGCCTGGAAAGCGGGCATTGACAGCTAGGATGAGCTGCCTGTGGTCACACACCAGCTGGACGTTCAGCGAATGGTAGCCCTTCCGGTTGCGGTAATCCTCGGCATTCTCCAGAGGTGCCCGCAAAGCCACATGCGTGCAGTCAATGGCGCCCTGCACCATGGGGAAGCCCGCGAATGCTGCAAAGCCCATTGCATGCTGTTGCTGCTTGTCAAGGGCCATGGAGAAGGAGATGAACTGACGTCTCCTTTTGAAAAGGGCATTGGTCACCTGGCAGATGCAGCAATGCACGGTGAACTGGGAGATGTTGGCAATGTCCCCAGTAGCAGATTGGAGGGAGCCGGTGGCATAGAAGTTGAGAGCCACCGTCACCTTCACTGCCACCGACAGAGACGTCCTGCTCCTCAGCTGTGGCTGCAGATCACCGCCAAGCAGCTGGCAGATCTCTGTGACCACGTCCCTTCTGAATCGCAGCCTCCGAACACACTGCTCCTCAGACATGTTGAGATAGGAGAACTGCTGGCGGTATACCCTGGGTGGGTAAGGCCTCCTTTGCCAATGCCTGTTGCCCCCTCTCCGTCTAGCCAGGGCTGCCACTCTCTCACGGCGTCTGTGAGCCCTTTGGATGTAATTGAGAAAGCCAGCGTTGACACCCATTGCAGCCCCCATAATATGCTGGCAAACAATGAGATGTCAATGAAGGCAAAGACTAGTGGAAAGCTGTGGCCTGAAGCCAGAAGTACCTGTCCGAGTGTTGGGCCAAAGCAGAAAGCTATCTATCTTGGTCTCTCTCCAAAGATCCGTTTCGCAAGAAGGTGTGCTGCGAAATGGCAGCCTTTTATATTGCAGGAGGAGTGCCCTTTAATTTGCGCCCCTCGCGCCCCGCATCGGCTGAGCACTGTTCCACTCTAACAGTCGCTAGGGGCGCCAGGCGCACAATGGGATGTCGCCACTGAAGTACCGGTTGGGGGCGCACAAAGGGCGTTGCACGAGGAAATGACGTCATGATCTGCGCGCGCAGCTGAGCGCGCGCAAAGACTTTGCGCCGCCGCTAAATCTTGAGTGAAGTTGGGGCGAGGCGCAGATCGCGCTGCGCCCGGGTGCTACCCGCCTAGCGCCCGACATCTACTCCCCCTAAGGCGCTAACGGCTGGCGCAACCAACTGAATTTCTAGGCCAAAGGGTTTAAATGCTTTTTCTTTAACACAGAGAAGTGGGTGGAGCTACAACACACACAGCAGACATTTCTTTTTTCCTAAAGGACAGGTTTTCAGACAAAGGAATATTGCAACCTCTTAGTCATTCCTAGTCCGGAAAACATTCACACTTTAACACACAATTTTATACAGCCTAAAATTCCCCCTACGTCTAAGGTTCCCTTCACTCAGCAAATCTCATGTTTTACTTGTCTTGGTACAGATGCTAATAACTTCCATGTTGGTAAAGCTTTAAGTTTATTTTTTCCTTCCTTTTTAAATCTGTGACTCAACAGCTTTCCCTAGTTTCCAAATCCCTGTTTGTTTTTTTTTCCTTGCTGGGGTTTCAAATTGGTTCGCCTGCAAATTAGATCTTTTTCCTTCTTTATCTCTCCCTTCTGTTTCGATTCCTTACATTGTCTGTAACAAGCTCAGATTACCAGTGCCTCTTTATCTTTAGCTCCTCCCCCCCAGTAAGCCTTTTGGCTCTCTGCACTTTTTTAAGTTTTACCTACCAGGAGTCGGGTTATAGAATCCAGGTCCTCCAAGGATTCTTCTTCCACCCTCTTAGTCATAACTAACTGCTACGTTTAATGCTTAATTCATGGTGTTGGTGAATTAGGTTTATACACTACGCTGCTCGCCCCTATAGCGTTACTCTGATTATTTGCTCACTTCCTGTCAATCACTCTGTTTCGTTAAACACACACTTAGTCCCGAGGCTTTGAGTTTTAACCTCTTTGTGACTGTAGGGGTTTTATTTCATTCACTCACTACGGTGCACCCATTCATTCATTTGTTGAGGTTTCGCCGCCTCTCGGCTAAAAGGATTTCCCACCTCCCGGGGTAGGGGTCTTTCCATCCCTCTCGGTTTGCCACCACTCAGCTAAAAGGATTTCCTGCCTCCCGGGGTAGGGGTCTTTCCGCCCCTCTCGGTTTGCCACCACTCAGCTTAGGGAACGCCCTGCCCCTATCTGAGGTTTCGCCACCTCACGGCTTTAGGGGACGCCCTGCCCCTAACTGCAGTTTACTTTTTATCCGCCTTCAATTAAAGGTGTCTTTCTTTTTATGTTCTTTTATACGTCGATTCTGACTTAACGTCTTGCCAGCGATTAACCTCTAATTTTACAGGTGGTAATTAAAAAATACTCACCTGTCTTAGGTTATCGCGGTCCGAGAGTCTTGTTCAGATCGCGTATCCCATCCTCGTCGCCAATTGATGTAAGCCCCCAAAATGCGGACCAAGTGATATACAAGGTCGACGTCACTGGCTTGTTGAAAGAAAGACAGACCACTAATTGAAGTCAAAATGGTTTACTCAGGCCTGAGGAGAGCCTTCAGATCATGTCTGAATCCAACTCCAACAAGCCTCTCAAAATCCACACAGTTATACAAAAATTAAGGCCCTGCCCTAGAGGTGGGGATAAGCTTATTAGCATATACAGAGTTATAGCTAAATTGTAATTATAAAACCGTGGCATTTCATCCTTCCAGCCGCTTACAAATCCCACATTTCGTTATCAGTTGGTCCCGTCACCTCTTGTGACCATGGGCCTCATCTTAATTACTTTACAACCATCTATTTGCCCGTGGTCAGATGGTTCGGTCTGCTAAGTGTTTTCTTAAGATGGCAGTTCTTTTCAAAGCGGGCAATCCGCAGACTTTCTGTCTTACTCTTGGGTCAGTTCTGCAAAGCAAAAACACTTTAGTTAATCCTCAGTATACTTAAGTGCATAGGTGTTGACTCGCTTGGCCGGACATACCCATCTCTCACAATCTTTCCAGGAGTTGTTCTGGCAGTTTTAATCTCTCAGCATTTGAAGCCCCTTAATCATGTTTAAACTTAGCTGGGTATATGCAATTTTACAGACCTCTGTTGTTCAACTCAGAGCATGAATTAACCCATTCCCTCCACTTTGTACATTGGTGTTACAAGTGAATCCTGGTTTGTCTTGCCCTGTTATCCAATTTTTAATATCTTACTTCACTATCTCTTGGCAATTTGACACAAGTCACCTTGCAATGACCATAAGTTCTCTTCAATACACTTCAGCTTAAACATTCACTTTCACTTTTTGGAGAAGGCTGTCTTGGTTTGACATGATTTCCTTCAGAAGGAACTGGGAGACGAGGAGCCGACTTGGATCATCTTCATTTCCGCTTGTAATGGTCCTTTGGGACTACGAAATAGAAGAAAATTGTAATTTGGAGAGATGTGGAATTAAAAAAAACAATTCTACAGTATTGATATTGGTAGAGTGCATCACCTAGCAACCACAATGAGAACGGATCAATAACACAACATTGCAATCACATCGAGCTATGTGACTAAACTCCAAAGCTGGGGGATGGGGGTTGTGGGTGGGAGGATTAATTGAAAGGAGAAAATAAGAACATAAGAAATAGGAGCAGGAGTAGACCATTAAGCCCTTCGAGCTTGCTCCACCATTCAATAAGATCATGGCTGGCCTTCAACCTCTGCTCCACCTTCCAGCCTTAATTCATACCCCTTGATTCTATTAGTATCCAAAAATCCATCGATATCAGTCTTGAACATACTCAACAACGGAGCATCCACAGCCCTCTGGTGTGGAGAATTCCAAAGATTCACAACCCTTTGAGTGAAGAAATTTCTCCTCATCTCAGTCCTAAATGGCCGACCCCTTATTCTGAAACTGTGACCTCTAGTTCGAGACTCCCTCGCCAGTGGAACCACCCTCTCAGCATCTGCCTTGTCAAGCTCCAAAAGATTTTTATACATTTCAATTCACCACACACCCATCATTCACCTACCAACAATCTCTATCAATCACGACTCCTACCTCACATTCACATGCTCCATCTAACCCTCACACACTTACACTGCTGCAAGCCTCACACCCATATCTCACAGCTTGCACACAGTGTCAGTTATTCAACCATGACAGGCACATTACCCAAACACATTGCACCACACTCACTGACACACTTCCCTTTCTCTTGCAGGTAAAGGAGGCGCATAACCGGCACCAGCAGAACCTAACCGGTGGAGGATAGGATCGCCTGCATCACCTCACCCCCAGGGAGGAGACGGTGCGGGCCATTCTTGGCAGGGGCATGGCTCAGCCCGTGCCCAGTGATGGGGCAAGATACTAGTATCCTCATATGCTATCCTCCTTCTCACATCCCTCATCCCACAATCTCTTCTGATTTACAAGTTGCATATGGTGTAAGCATGCAGCTCTTGCTTTCTCCCCCTCCCGTCACCACAATACCACCCTTGTGCCTTTCTCATTTCAGAGACGCAAGAAATCCAACCTGCCCAGCCAGTGGTTCAAGAAGAAGAGGGAGAGGAGAGTGATGAAAAACAAGAAACACTGTCACTCGATCTGACAGTCGCAGCCACCAGCTCAGAGACTGGCATTGCGCGGAGTTTAGAGGGTTGCTTCGAGGTGGGATCTTTTTATGGTGGGTCACCAAGCATGAGTGGGCTGTAGCCAGGGCAGGGGGAGTGGGTAGCACAGGTGCCAGCTCCCCACAGGGCGAGGTCACACTTGAGTTCCGCTGCAGAGGAATCAGATGAGGATTTCGATGGGGCAGCCTAGAGAAGAATTCTGGGTATGCACAACTAAATGCTTGGTGCATTGGCAGGCCTGCCAGTGTAAGGGTTTTGGTGTGTGCAGTCAGCTTTGCCCCTGACTGTTTTTGAGCGGATTGAATCGCTCCCACACCCCTGGGTTCTAGACACCTGATTTAGGTACAGGCAGCGATACAGAATTGGAGTAGACAACTGGTTTGGTGCAAGAAAACTGTATTTTATTTAGACACATTTAAAATTACACACTTAAATTACTGGAGTGATTGCAGGCATACGAGAGTACATTTAATTAAGAATGGGGAACACATGGCACAACGAGGGAAAATCACATTAATAATCCGCCTGCCCTTGTCCCACCCCCAATATCTAACTAAATTGTACTACAAGTGCCAGGGATCATGCTGAGCAATAGGGGTTTCTTGACAGTTCGAATCCTGTCAGTAAAGCCGGTTGCGTTTTTGTGGTTCGCTCTTTGTGTCCTTTGGGGCCTGCCATCACCACGTGGTCCCAGTCTTAGAATCTGCAAAGATTCTTCAGTTGGGTGGAGTCCGCAGATGCGGTAATGGCGCGGTTGTGGATTTGTCTGGGTGAGTACCTTCTTTTCTCCGTTAGAGATAGTGAGTAAAGTCTTTGTTGGGTACTTTATCTTGTAGAGTGGAAAACTTCTGGTTTTGTTCTTCTGGTGGTGGTCTGGTCGTCGAGTTTTGTTGCGGTTGGGGTTCGGCTGGCGGTCTTCAGTGTTGGCTCGGTCGCATAGGCCTAGATCATTACCTGTGTAGTGGTAATGATCTGAAGGTATGGTTTACCCGGCCCTTTGTTACCACGGTGCTTGTGGTCATTCCATAAGGCTGTGGTTGCGGCCTAGTCGTCTTTGGTCGAGCCTGCCCCACCGTGCCTCCTCGCCGTGATGTTCCGCCTGCTTCTTTGAGTTTTGAGTGACCCTGAACTCGAGCGTGTGCCTGCTGGTCCCCAACGCTTCTTTGCGTTTCGAGTGTCCCTGGTCGCTTGCTTGCTTTAGTCTACTTTTTATTCTACCCCCTTGCTTGCTTGCCTTTGGTTACCGGTGGGCCTATTTCCGAGTTCGTTATCTGCGCGCCAAATCAGGGCTAGTTCTTTGTCTGATTTTTGGCGGGCTCGTTAAGGTGATTATGGTCATTCACCTTAACTGATTTTTTGGGCGATTGCCCCGTTGGTAAATGGTTTTTAATGTCTTGGTGTTTGTTTATGCATAATGTAAATCGGTGTCTTCCTGGCTTGGTAGCTAGTTTGAACTGTATGCGGTTATATATGCATAGTCTTGATGGATTTAACTTTGTGCAAGATTAATCCTCTTCCTGAGTTGATTTGTTTTGAAGGGAAAAATGCGTGTTCTGTCTCCTTTAGCTGTCTGGTTTGAAATCACAAATTAAACTGTCTTCCACAGGCCCGGGCATGTCAAGTTTGAGTTTTGAACTTGACATGCTGCGCAGGGCCCTGCTTTTAACCTTGCAGTCTTCGCCATAAAGTCCAAAAGCCATTGTCCTTCAGGGTCCCTTGTTGAATAACTTGGGAAATGTGGGAATTTTGTGAATCCTACACACGCCCCCGTGATACTTCAACTTGCTTCAAGTATCATACTTATGAAGGTGAGCAAAATTCCCGACCCTCCATAGCCAATCATCCCCTGCAATTACCTATCTAAAATACCATGACACACATTCCCCATTCTTTAAGAATGTAGTGTACTGTAGTGTTCTCAAAATTCCCACATTCCCCAAAAGTTACGGATAAAGGGACCCTGCATGGACAAGTTATTAAAAAGGGTGCCCAAAATGACTTCTGCAACCTCATGACCAAAAGTACAGGATTTTAAAAGCAAGGCCCTGCAAAAAAGGCAGGCACTTTTCAAAACCTGAAACGAAACCTAAAATGCATGAATCTGTGAAAGACTTTGTGAAGCCAGATAGCTAGGTAAACACAGAATTTGCATTCCTTCACCTTGGAACAGATCAAGTCAGAATGGGCCTAATCGAGGCCTAAAGTTTCTGCATACATAATCGGTAACAGCTCACAGTAGCCATCAAGCCAGGATGAGGACAATTACATTTCATAAATAACAAACAACCAGGATATCGGAGCCATTAAACCAGGAGGCAACCACCCCAAAAGCCGTTAAAGTAAATGGCTGTAATCATTTTGGACGAGCCCGCCAAAAGTTAGACAAAGGACTGAACTGATTCGGTGCGCAGATAAGGGATGAAGAACCGAGTATAATTGTAGGCCCACCGGTGTCTCTCACTCTCTTGCCGCTCGGGCTCCTCGACCATCGTGCCCTGGCCTCGTGGCGGGCTCTCTTCTCGCTCCCCGCACCGCTCAACACCAAGGACGCCCATTACTACACGGAGGGCCGAATGCGGGAGGAGAACGAGACCTGATTTGAAAAGACACAGGACATATGGGCCACAAACAGGCAGATGAGACGACACGAGATGAAGAAAATGGTAAACCGGTAAAGGCAGAGAAGAGTAGTGGAAAGACGCGTTGGGGGACAAACAGCCTAATTATAAGCTGGCGTTTGATGAATAAGTTGGTGTTTGAAGCATGGATAGCAGCGTCCATGAAGAATAAGTTGGTGTTCAAAGCATGGGTAGTAAAAGCATATTGACAATATAACCCGCCAGCCGAGCCCCAACCGTTATAAAACCCGTCAGCGACCAAACTGCCCGAGGAAGAAGAAGAAGACCCATCGCGACTCGATGAAGACGTTACCTGAGGAAAAGGAGGGTGCTTCGCATAAACAACTCCATCGCCGCGCCCTGTGACCACGTGGCGACAACACACCCCAAAGGGCAGCAAGAGCAGACCCCAAAATTCACAACCGTTAAAAAGGCCAACAGATTTCGAATTGGTGAGCATAAATCCCTGGCCCCTCATAGCTTAATCTAGTTAGGTATAGGGGGTGGGATAAGGATAAGGGGATTTTAATGTGTTTGTTCCCTCGATGTGCCGTGTGTTCCCCATTCCCAAATAAGTGTATTATTTTTATATGCCTGTAATCATCTTAGTAATTCTCAGTATTGTGATCTTGTTTTGCCTTCAATAAAAATTACAGTTTTCTTGCACCGAACCACTTGTCTACTCGTTTTTCTGTATCGTCGCCTGTACCTAAGTCCGGTGTCTAGAACCCAGGGGGTGTGGGAGCGATTCAAACCACTCAGAGACAGTCAGGGGCAGAGCTGACTGGGCACACGCCAAAACCCCCTACAGTACACTGTCGGGGGTTTTGGTGTCTGCAGTCAGCTTGCCCCTGACTGCTTTGAGCGGTTCAAATCGCTTCCACACCCCTGGGGTCTAGACACCGGACTTAGGTACAGGCGGCGATACAGAATTGGAGTAGACAACTGGTTTGGTGCAAGAAAATTGTATTTTATTAAAGGCATAATAAAATTACAACACTGACAATTACTGGAATAGTTACAGGCATATAAAACGTACACTTAATTAAGAATGGGGAACACACGGCACAACGAGGGAAAAATCACATTAATAATCCCCCTACCCTTGTCCCACCCCCAATATCTAACTAAATTGTGCTGTAAGGGGGCTAGGGATTATGCTCACCAATAGGGGTTTCTTGACAGGTTGAATCCTGTCGATTAAGCCGGTTGCGGTTTTGGGGTTCGCTCTTTGTGTCCTTTGGGGCCTGCCATCGTCACGTGGTCCCACGGTGCGGTGGTGGATTTGTCTGAGTAAAGTACCCTCTTTTCTCCATTAGAGATAGGGAGTAAAGTCTTTGTTGGGTACTTTATCTTGTAGAGTGGAAAACTTTGGGTTTTGTTCTTCTGGTGGTGGTCTGGTCGTCGAAGTTTTGTTGCGGTTGGGATTCGGTTGGCGGTCTTCGGTGTTACCTCAGTCGCGGTGGCCTAGATCACTACCTGTGCAGTGGTAATGATCTGAAGGTATGGTATACCCGGCCCTTTGTTACCGCGCTGCTCGTGGTCATTCCTTGTGTAAGGCTGCGGTTGCGGCCTAGTCGTCTTCGGTCGAGCCTGCCCCACCGTGCCTGTCTGCTTCTTTGAATTTCGAGTAACCTGGACATGAGCGTGTGCCTGCTCGTCCCCAACGCTTATTTGCGTTTCAAGTAACTCTGCACCCGAGCATGTGCCTGCTCATCCCCAACGCTTCACCACACTGCCCTTCTCTGCTTGCTCGTCGGCCCGCCTTCTTCTGCTCCAGCCCGCTTACTTTTTTTTTGGTTACTGGTGGGCCTACAATTATAGTCTTTTGGAGTTCGTTATCTGCGCGCCAAATCAGGGTTTGTTCTTTGTCTAATTTTGGCGGGCTCGTCTAAGGTGATTATAGTCGTTCACCTTAACTGCTTTTTGGGTGGTTGCCCCGTTGCTAAATGATCTTTAATGTCTCGGTGTTTGTTATTCATAAAGTTAATCGGTGTCTTCCTGGCTTGGTAGCTACTTCGAACTGTAACCGATTATTTATGCAAAGGTTTGATGGGTTCAAGATTAAGTCTTTCCTGAGTTGATTTGTTTCAAAATGAAGAATGCGTATTCTGTATTATCTAGTTGTCTGGCTTCAGAAATAACAAGTCTCTCACAGGCCCAGGCATGTCAGGTTTTTCAAAGCCTTTAGAATTTGACCTGCCATTTTGCAGGGTCCTGCTTTTAATCTTGCAGGTTTCTGCCACAAGATCCAGAAGCCATTTCCTTCAGTGTACCCTTATTAATAACTTGTCCTTCAGGGTCCCTTTATTAATAACTGTAGTGTATGTACCCGTCTACCTTTAAGGGAACTATTGAATGTAACCGTTCACCTTTAAGAGAACTACTTTAGGTGTGGCACTATTTGTTTGGCTTCTGTATACTGTAATACCGATAGTGACCACACCAGTATATAAGTGTTGTGGCAGGATTGCTGGGGCAGATTCGCCCGGACCTTCGAATAGTAAAGACCTGTTTGTTTGTTACTTCTGAAGTCTGTGTATTTATTAACTGCACAACCCACAGACTTTACAGTGGCGACGAGTCCGATCGTACCCTGCGGCAAGACTACCAAAGCAAGAAGAGCGTCGAAGAGAGGCAACCGCCCTCGTCGTGCTGCTGGAAGAAAACACGAGGCTGCAGCAGGAGAAAGATGGAAGACTTTAGCAACAAAAGCTCCCGTCTGCAACAGGCACTGACTACCCTTCTACCACGGTACGGAGTGAGCCGATCAGCAGGGAACAAGGCGGCCGAAGAGACTGTGAGTAGGGGAAGGTGTAGAGAATATCCGGAGGATAAGGGCAGAGCACTCGACCTCGGTCGAGGGGGAGCTGAGCCGGTCAGAAGTCGGGTCCAACGGCGTCGGGTGACGGCCGGACCGCGATTGGCGGGAAAAGCCAGGCAGCGCTGAGACTGGGAGTAGGCGCGGGAAGAGAAACCCAGCTGCAGCCGGGGAGGGAAACACCGGTCTGCGAGAGGGCTGGGAGGCGAACAGGAACCGTGCGGGTGGGAGAGAGAGACAGAGCCGAGCAAGGGGAGAGAGACTGCGCGAGAGCCAGTCCAGCGGCTGAACTGTCCTCCGTTAACGGGGTGTACCCAGCGCCAGTAGAGCCGTGCGGGCGGGAGGAAAAGACAGAGCCGAGTAAGGGGAGCTGTGCGGAAGCCAGCCAGCGGCTGAACCTGTCCGCTGTGGGGGAAGCGTACCCCTTCCACCGGGAAGAAACGCGGGAAGCCGCCATTAGGCGGAGAAGACGCCAGAAGCGGGAAACCGCCATTGAAGTGGGCGGGGCGAGAAAGGAAGAGCGGGAAACCGCCATTTTCGCGGGAAAACCGCCATCTTAACTGACATACCGCCATTGAAGTGGGCGGGGAGAGAAGGAAAGAGCGGGAAACCGCCGTTTTCGCGGGAAAACCGCCATCTTAGAAACAAACAAATAAATAAGAATACTTAAAGAAATACTGGTGCTGCTCCCAAGGGAAGAAAGATGCCTAAGCGAGGGAATATTAACGACTTTAATTCTGAAATAGAAGACTGGGCCACGTACGTGGAATGCATAGAGATCTATTGCGAAGCCAACAAAATAGAGGAAGACGACAAGGCGATAACATTGCTTAACTCGATGGGGGCAAAAACATACGGGCTCTTGAAGCATCTAATAGCACCAAATAAACCAGCGGATCAGACCTTCGAAGAGATTGTGGCTGTGCTGAAGGACCACTTGAACCCCACACCGTTGATGCTGGCTGAACGATTCAAATTCTACGCAAGAACGCAGAGGAAAGACGAAAGCAATGCGGAATACTTGGTCGAACTGCGTAGGCTAGCGAAATACTGCCAGTTCGGAGGGAATCTGACAGAAGCGCTGCGGGACAAGTTCGTATGCGGATTGTCCAAAGAAGGGACGCAGAAGCGACTACTGGAAGAGAACGACCTCACACTGGACAGGGCTGTCCTTATAGCTGCACCGCACGAAGCCGCAGCGAAAGGAACGGCGGAAATGCAACTAAAGGCGGCGGCACTCGGGGTGGACCAAATTACTTCAAGCACAACAAAATGCTACCGTTGTGGGAAGACAACGCATGACCAGAATCAATGCTGGTTTAAGAACCAAGAGTGTAGGAAATGTGGCAAACTGGGTCACATCGCGAAGGTATGCCGGTCCGGGAAAAAGACCAACAATCAAAGGAAGCCACCACAAGAAAAGTACAACAAGGTACACAAGGTGGCTGAGAAGAGTTCAGACGAACAGAATTCAGACTCAGACCCAAACAACTAGGAGCTGGGTAGTCTGAGAATCCACAATGTGGGTAAAGAAACGGATCTACAGACCATCTGGGTCATACTAAAAATAGCTGGAGTCCCAGTAAGAATGGAGCTGGACACTGGATCAGCTCTATCAGTCATCAACCGAAGGGACTACCACCGGCTATTCTCTCACATACCTTTAAGGAATACCAAGTTCGTATTACAGACATACACGGGGCATAACGTATACCCCGTGGGGAAAATAAGAGTCAAGGTGAGAGATAGGGGTAAAGAACACCCAAGAATGAACTTGTACGTATTACCTGAGGGAGGACCACCACTTCTAGGACGGGAATGGATTAAGAAAATAGACATGGAATGGCATTACCTAAAAGCCATAATGAGGGAGGACTCGGTGCAAGCTATTAGCTCAGATTCTGAAATGGATGATGATAAGACCAAGTCGAATATGGAAGACAAGGCTAAAAGGGACTTGCCGATGATGGGGAAGAAAACGAAGACATGCAGAAGGACTTATGGTACCAAGAAGAATAAAGCTGCAGAGCAGAACTCCAGGTTGACAGAGAATTCTGAGCCTGTTCAAGCAAAGGATTCATCCACGACGGAAGAACACCGAGCTCGGACGCAAACTTATGTCAAAGTACGACAACAATTAGAACAGTTGAGTGACCGTCTCGTACAAGAGATGAAAAAGATGGAAAAGTTCTGGGACACCGAATGGGAGAACCTGGAAAGACAACAGAGACAGCTAGCTCAAGCAGAGAGCGACCATAGAGCCATCGTGGCCAAATACCAATCACATTCCCCTGATGCTGTTCAGGAACTAGAATATTTACAGAACGAACCAAAGGAAGAGGAATCTTCAGGAAGCCAGGATTTTATTCCAGTTCTTCTCTACGACTCCTTACAAGCAGAGTGTGAGAAGTTGAAAGAACAGTATGAACAGGCCCAGGCTACAATTCTGGAGGGGGTTAACTCGGCAGCCTCCGAAAAGTTAGTTTCAGTAGAAGCATATGAACAACTAAAGGTTGAACATGAGCAAGAAGTCCAAAGGCTGCAGGAAATTCTTGATGAGCTCAAGGCCAAGACAGACTCATCGGTAGAAGTTCCATCCATAGATGAGAAATTAGAGGTGAAAAACATGGCAGAGCATGGAAGACAGGATGTCCAAGAACTCATAAAAACATTGAAGGACACCCAAGACAAATATGAGGCGGCAATGACCGAAGTTCAACAACTTGAAGAACAGATTCAACTGGGAATCCTTTCAGTGGAAGAAAAGGAAACTGTAAGAAACTCAGAGACTGTAAGAATGGTCCCTGAACATGAACTAGAGAGCATCAGGGCGCAACTTTTCTGAGCGCTGAAAGCCAAAGTTCAAGAGGAACGTAAGGTGGAAGTATTGGAGAAAGAGGTGGATGAAATGGAGAAGACTCTAATCCACCGTGTTCCCAGGGAAGAGTTAACGGTCAGCCAACTCCTTCATATGCTGAAGGACAAGACTCTGCAAGGGGAACAATCTGAACACGAGCTTCAATCTTCAGGGGGAACGAGTTCGGAGATCTCAAAAGTCACGGAGATAGCTGAGGTGGCAACACAAACTTTACAAGGATGCCAAAAGTACGTTGAATCACGTCAAGGTGAACAGAAGAATGTGGAAACCGTTACTTCAGTAGAAGGTTTAAATAGCCTGATAACGCAATTCCCGATGGAAGGGAAGGTATTGAACTCACAAATGAGGTCCGTCGTGAAGGAATGGCAGATAACCCAGGAAGAGCGGGATGAATATGAATGCATGAAGAAGTCTTTTCAAGAAAGATGTCTAGGGAAGGAACCACCGTCAGCTAACGTCCAGACGGGTGAGGAGGAAGAAGAAGGCTCTCTCGCTGGCCTAACTCAGGACGAACCCGAATATTACCATGACCTGTTGAGTGACACTGAATATTACGAGGATGTGGTCTGCCCAGCTTGTGATGAAAACTCCCAAAGTGCTGAAATCCGGATGAAGCACTTAAGGTCTAAGGAACATAGAGAGTTGGTGGCGCTACAGCTGGCAGCCGAGAAAGGAGCTCCGAGAGTTTCAAAAAGGCAGAAAAGAAAAAGAAGAAGCAGAAGATAATAACTGTCTAAAATATTAGCACTTCTACCATTCCAGGCGGGACATTACGAAAGGAGCTAAATTAGTTGAAAAACTGGAAAATGTCAAGACAGCCAGTTGGTTGTAAAAGTCCGCACTGCTGGTTCAACAGGACGAAAGTTCAAGCTGTTACGTCAAGAAAAAGGCTATGGAGGAGTCACGCTAGCCAGGTGAACCGGCTACACCAAAGAAATGTTGTTCGGAACGAGTCAAGATCAGAGACTGAGGCCTAGAAATTGAGTAGCCTTAGCGCCGCATTTGAGGCGCTAGAGGGCCTAGCGCCGGAGTTATGGCCAGTTGGGAAATTGAGTGGGGCCCTTCCGTCGGCGTTAAGCCGGTAGCGCTGCGCCGGCACCGATGACGTCATCGGTGTGCGCAGCGTCCCGGTTGCCATGCCGACGGGCCCCAGCGCCAAAATTCAGTTGCGGCCGCCTCGCCCGTGGCAGCCGCAACTAAGACTCTGGCAACCGAGTCTTCCCCGAGTTAGCGCCGGCGCATTAAGGTCGCGCGGCGGCCGGCCGCTTTCCCGTCGGCTGCCTGCCCGCACCTCCCTCCCCGGACTCCTCCACCCCCCCCCCGCGGAACAGATGCGCCTGGCCTGCAAGCCCGGCACTTGTCCGAGGTGCCGGGCTCATTTTTTCAATATTTGAACGGACAGCGGGCGGGTGCAGGCAGCTCCTCCTTAACTGAAGGAGGAGGCCTGCACTTCCCCAGCCTGCCGCACCGCATCGGGTGCCACAGCGCCGGATTAGCGCCGCAATTCGGCACTCAGCGCCCATTGGGAGGCGCTCACGCCCGGCAGTAGCGCCGGCAGCCGTCTGGGCGCGGCGCTACTGAATTTTTGGCGCGCGCAAGGGAATTAGCGCCGGCGCTAAATTTCCGGCGCTAAAGCCCTGGCGCGGCGTCAACTCAATTTCTAGGCCTGAATCTATGAACTGTTTCTGCAGAGACTGAACCTGTGAACTGTTCCCACCGAGATTATATCTGTAAATTGTTTTATATGACATTGACTCCACCGAGATTATATCTGTAATTTGTTTTATAGGAAGTTGAAGATATGTATGTTTAACGGGGACTCTGTAAGTAATAAGCTAAAAAGGGAGGATTGTAGTGTATGTACCCGTCTACCTTTAAGGGAACTATTGAATGTAACCGTTCACCTTTAAGAGAACTACTTTAGGTGTGGCACTATTTGTTTGGCTTCTGTATACTGTAATACCGATAGTGACCACACCAGTATATAAGTGTTGTGGCAGGATTGCTGGGGCAGATTCGCCCGGACCTTCGAATAGTAAAGACCTGTTTGTTTGTTACTTCTGAAGTCTGTGTATTTATTAACTGCACAACCCACAGACTTTACAATAACTTTGGGGAATGTGGGAATTTTGAGAACCCTACACTCCCCCCTGTTGATACTAAAACTCGCTTTAAGTATCATACTTACAAAGGTGAGCAAAATTCCCGACCCTCCATAGCAAATCTTCCCTGTAATTACCTATCTAGAATCCCATGACACACACATTTCCCATTCTTTAAAAAATGTAGTGTACATAAGCATACATAGGCAGAATACAGCTGTTTACACGCATCCAAGCATGGAGGGGGTCCAACACCCCTGCACCGCTTGGTACACACACATTTGTATTAAAAATAAACACGTCAACGTTGTGATAAAAATAATAACTTCCGGGAAGTTATGTCATCACTTCCTGTGAACTGTGAACTATGAACTATGAACTGTGTACATACCTCACTTCCTGTCATATGTCACTTCCTGTTGGACTGGTATAAATACTGGTCTGTTCAGTGTTGTAAGAGGCTTCTACCAGAGGCATGGTAAAGACCTCTCTTGTATATAGTGTGTTTATAAGTTACTTAAAGCTTACTTTAAAGTTACTTGATGGTAAGTCTCCTTTTTCTTTCATCAATTTAAGTAACTTAATATTTACACTGACAAATACTAGACCTTCAGACAAACATCGGAAGTTAAGGATCCAGGGAACCACCCATCATGGAGAAAATCCTTAGACCTATTCGTCTGGACTTGGACCCGAATACACCAGCAGCTGGCAGGGTATGGAAGCATTGGTATCGTACTTTTGAGAATTTTCTGGATGAATGTAAAGCGGATGCTCCTGCTAAATTGAAGATACTTGTCAATTATGTGACCCCAAAAGTGTTTGAATATGTTGATGAATGGGATAATTACGAAGAGGTGATTCGGGCACTTAAGAAACTGTATGCAAAGACCCCAAATGAGGTCTATGCTAGACATCTACTGGCCACAGCCCGACAAGGGCCAGGGGAATCAATTGACGAATTCCTGCAAGACCTTCGCAGGCTCAGCGTAGATTGTAACTTTCAGGCAGCCTCAGCTGAGCTGTACCGCCAAGAAATGATTCGTGGTGCTTTCATCTGCGGGATTGCCTCTCCATTTATACGCCAGCGTCTACTAGAAAGTAAAACACTTGAGCTACAAAAAGCTTTTGACCTAGCTTGTTCACTGGATTTGGCAAAGAGAAATGCAGACCTCTATCAGCTGCCCAGATCTCGATCTGCTGCTGTAGCTGCAACCAGACAATTCAAGCGGTCTCAGGTGAACCCTATCATGGGGGAATCTAATTCTGATAATTCTGATGAAGAAGAGGAGGATGACCCCACTTTAGCAGCCTCTTGGCAATCTAGGAAGGAATGCTTTTTTTGTGGAGATGCTTTTCACCCTAGGAAAACCTGCCCTGCTCGCAATGCAATCTGCAGTTATTGCGGGAAAAAAGGACACTTTACTAAAGTTTGCCTATCAAGGGCCTCTACGAGGGCCAATCCAGCTAAGGCCTACCGAACTGCCCCAATTAGGGCCTATCAAGATGCTCCAGCTAGGACCTATCAAGCTTCCTCTCGAGCTCTCTCCCGAAGAAGCACACCGAGAGTTTTAGCCACTCTCTGTGCAACGACACCAATTACAGCTGCTTGCCCACAGAACCTGTCTCATGCAGCCACAAAAATTTCAATTAAAGGGCATACCTTAGATGCCTTAATTGACTCAGGAAGTACTGATAGTTTCATTAAGGAACAGATTGTTGCGAAATTGAAACTACATGTCTTCCCATCGGACCAGGCAATTGCGATGGCCCAGTCATCACTTAATACCAGAATCTCCGGCTTTTGTGTTGTTGATATGACACTTCATGGTCGTATGTATCCCTCCACCCGACTTTTGGTGCTCAAGGACTTATGTAGTGATCGACGAATATTCACGTTTTCCGTTTGCCTTCCCCTTCTCCAATATGCTGGCGTCCACAGTAATCTGCTGCCTTGAGCAGGTATTTTCTCTCTGTGGCATGCCGGCTTATATTCACTCAGATCGGGGTCCATCCTTTATGTCAAGGGAACTCAAGGACTACCTCTCAGAACGGGGAATTGCTACAAGCAAAACAACACCATACCATCCCATCGGAAATGGGCAGGTAGAGAGGTATAATGGTATCATCTGGAATTCCGTACATCTCGCTTTAAGATCTTGGGGCCGACCAGACCAGCAATGGGAAACAGTGCTTCCGGATGCATTGCACTCTATACGGTCCCTGCTTTCTACAGCCACAAATACTACACCTCATGAGCGGTTCTTTGGATTTCAGCGTCGCTCATCTCATGGGACATCACTCCCGTCATGGCTAACTACTCCTGGACCTGTATTACTCCAAAGATACGTTCGGACGTCTAAAAATGACCCTCTCGTAGATGAGGTCGAACTAACCGATGCCAACCCCACCTATGCAAACATACGATATTCCGACGGCCGAGAATCTACCGTATCATTACGGGATCTGGCTCCCTGCCCACCAGGACCTAGTGGGACATCGGGTGATGGCATTTCACCAGGAAACTCTTGGGACCTATCGGGTACCCCTCTCCAGGATCCTGATCGGACACCAACTAGCTTGGTGCCGGTAGAATCCCGTGCTCAAGGTTGCGACCCTCCCAGTACCGCGCATGAAAGTACTGATCCGCCACAGACCAGCTCTGCACCTCCCTCTGAACAGAGGCAGTCCGACTTTGAACCTATTGGGGCTCGTACTCGAAGCCATGATCTCCCCGACCCTTCACAGGGCAATCCAGGCCACACAGACTCTGACCAATGGCCAACCGCATGTAAGCAGACCAGCGACCCTCTACGACGGGAATCCAAATGGGTGCGACTCTTCCTTATTCGGCGGCTGCGGACCAAAAGATAGACCACAGCCTCCTAATCCTGCAGGAGGGAAGAATGTGATAAAAATAATAACTTCCGGGAAGTTATGTCATCACTTCCTGTGAACTGTGAACTATGAACTATGAACTGTGTACATACCTCACTTCCTGTCATATGTCACTTCCTGTTGGACTGGTATAAATACTGGTCTGTTCAGTATTGTAAGAGGCTTCTACCAGTGGCATGGTAAAGACCTCTCTTGTATATAGTGTGTTTATAAGTTACTTAAAGCTTACTTTAAAGTTACTTGATGGTAAGTCTCCTTTTTCTTACATCAAACGTCTTTATTAAAAATAACAAAAATGCAAAAAAACAACAGTCTTTATTCAGAAATATAAAATAAAAGATTCAAACAGATGTATCTCCCTCCACCTTAATATAATGCTCCTTCCAAGTCCTTTGGTTTCGGAATTCTAGTATTTGGCCATTTCCCTTGCACTGAGTGCACACTAGGTACAATACTTTCCCCAGCTGGCAAACCATGAGGATGTGGGAAGCCATTCTAACCCATGGAGGGACCTCTATATTTTCAAAAATGTCCCACCAGGGAGGAACTACAATGTCCAATATCTTGGCCCCTATCTCTACTCTCTTCTGCTCTAGAGTGTAGAAATGTTTCTGTGAGACGATTACTGCTTTTAGTAACTTGGTAAGATGTTCTGGTAGAGGGGGGATTTCGTAGCCGAAATGTGCTACATATTTTTTCAGGTTGGTAAAATTCTGTTTTACAGTGAGCTGAACAGTGGAGGGTTCAGGAATGGGGACAATTCGTTCCTGGGCCACTTGAACTTCTGCCTCAGGTTTAAAGCAAAAACTGCTGTCACTTACCGGACACCAGCTATGCTGTCCATGCTGGTAGTGAGGTGCACCTGTGGTGACACAATATGTCCCACCTCCTATATATGCTACCTGTGGGGGAACATGGTCTTGTGCCATTACCTCCATGGTACAGTTTATAGGTTTTTTTGCCAGCAGCTTTAAACCCGCACTGTGGTTTTGAATAGGTGTTCAAGTGCTGGGGACACAGTATTATGTGTGCTCCCTGGCTCTGGCAGCCCGAGAGGTTGGTACCTGTCATAGCGTGCTCCCACTTTGTGACATAAGGTGGGACCGCTGTGAAACGGATGTGTGCACCCACTTGAATGACTCCAATGTTCTCTACCCTGTATACTGGTGCGGGTCGGGCTGTCCCACCCATGATCGGCATCCTCACTACTATCCCCATGATAGTGTGCTTAGAGTGCCCACAATCTACTGGGACAGGTAGGCCTCAGAAGCTAGCCGGAGTTGACATGGGCTCAATGCATTCTCAAATGGATGGAGGGCTGCGAGGAGCTTGTTGCTGATCCAGGAGGGGACTAAACCCTGTTTTAAATCCTCCAGGTTACTGCGGCCCTCACCTAGCATCCATGCCCCATACAGTACGCACACCTCGTTCTGTGCAGGCTGATCTGAAGCATCCCTGTCCTCTCTTATAAGAGCATTTACAGTTTTTGCATGCTTCTCCAGCTCAGCAATGATCTCTTTTAAATGGACCATCATAGCTTGGTCCTCGTGTAACTCTGAGCCTACTACTGTATTTTCATCCATTAAGATTTTTCGCAATTGTGTTTTTAAACCGTTTATCTGTGTCTGCAATTCTATGTCATCCAGACTGTTTATAACAGAGGATCCTGTGTTAAAAGTAGTGAAGACATCATTCCAGGCTCCCCTTCTTTGTCTCCCCGCATTACCAAAATACTCAGTGTGTGTAGTGTACAGTTCTTTCTTGTCTACATTGGCAAAATCGAACTTGTAGAATTTCCTAAACATTTCTTTTAACAGGGCCTGGTATAGCTGTTCTGTCTCTTTGGGGCACCACTCAGGTAAGTGTACCTCGGTAAGGTTTAAAATCACGGAAGCTACCGCGTAGTGTACCCCCTGGTATAGCACCTTTTCCATCGGCACTAGTACCAGCCCATTCCCTGGTCCCTTGGTGGTGGCGGGGCACCCCTCTCTGTGTCTCCTTGCTGTCTGAGTCGTGGGCAGGGGCTTTCTGGCGCGTGCCACGAGTTCAGTGGCTTTAACTGGGGCTGGGGAGCGTGGGACTATGCAAGTGTGTAGGTGGGAATCCCATTCCACCCTCTTCCCCTTATCCTGCCATGATGTGGAGAAGAGGCCCTTTGTGACCCCCACATACAGACATAAATTCCTTGTCCCGACTCCCACCATTTATCCCAGTGCACTCTAGTCCCCCCTCGGGTCCCTGTGACCGTCCGGTAGGTGTCGTTCCCCAGTTGTACCCAGTCAGCTGTATGGTCCCTCATGTCTCTGCTTAGCTTTCTGAGCCACCACAACCTTCCCAGGGGAATCTGTCCTCTGCAAGTCAGGAACACGCGATTCCCCTCAGTGACCCCAACCTGTGTGGCCACCACCTGTACGCTGGGGCAGGGGAGTGAGGCCTCCCCGTAGGTGAACCCAGTCTGGCTGGAGTACCGGGTGCAGTTGGATCCCAGCCACCCTGGCCATCTTCCCTCATGGGAATAGATAGCGAGCTCCTCCACACCTCGTTCGCCGCCCCCAGCAGTCACAACCAGTGCTCTCTCTCCTGAGCACCCATAGATGTGGTAGTCCTCCACGTCACCTCACTTCCCAGTGCTCATTCCTATCAGGGCGAGTAGGAGTATGCCCCCCTTCATCTCGAAATCCCTTCTGTAAAGAGACACAAGAGCATATAGCCAGGTCCCGAGAAGATTCTCTGGCTTGGGTAAAGCATAGTCGAATCTTGCGACTTCGACTCAATACAAAACACTCTTAAAACAATAATATTTAGAACTACCAATCACCTCGTATAAACTTAAACTAACACCCAAACTTAACAATAACCAAAATTACATTACAGAAACTATGTACATCCGCTGCCCATCCGGGCTGCAGCACACTATTCCCTTCGGTGTGGCTGCTCTGTCCTGTTCCTTTGGTCCCTCGCAGCCTGTGGCTGCTGGCTGGGAACCTCTGCCCTCAGATTGATCCCTGGCTCGGGAGGCTGCCCTTTTAAACTGGGGAGCCGGTGACCACGGTTTCATTGGCCGTGGCTTTCGTGGGGACCTTCTAGGGACTTTGGCTGGTGGGGTTTTACTGGCTGCTGTTTCTTTAACACGAGCCACTGACCCCTGCTGTGCGGTCTGTGGGCTTTCCACTACTGCTGGCTGGGGATTTTCATCCTCAGGCTTTACCTCTCTGTAGGGGGTGGCGTGCGCCCAGTCAGCTTCGCCTCTGACTGTCTTTTGAGCGGTTCGAATCGTTCCCACACCCCTGGGTTCTGGACACCGGACTTAGATACAGGCGATGATACAGAAAATCGAGTAGACAAGTGGTTATGTGTAAGAAAATTAAAATTTTATTAAAAGCAGAATAAAACAATCTTATGAAAATAACTGGTATGAAAAATACAGGCATAAACAATTACACTTATATGGGAATGGGGAACACACGGCACACCGAGGGAAAGCAATTCCATTAACAATCCCCTTATCCTTAATCCCACCCCCTATACCTAACTAGATTAATCTATGAGGGGCCAGGAATTCATGCTCACCGATCCAAAATTGGGTTGGTTTTGAGGTCCGCTCTTGCTGTCCTTTGGGGTATCCCGTCGCCACATGGTCTCAGGGCGCGGTGCTGAAGTTGTTGATGCGAAGCACCCTCCTTTTCCTCAGCTACCGTTGTCGTCGAGTCGCGATGGATTTTCTTCTTCTTCTCCCTCGGGCGGTCGTCGGCCGTAATGTTACGGTTGGGGGTCGGTTGGCGGTTTTTACCGTCGAAAAGATTTTACTATCCAAGCTTCGAACGCCAGTTTATTCGTCACGGGCGCTGCTACCCATTCTTTGAATGCCAGCTTATTTGTCACAACAGGGTTTTACTTTCCATGCACGCAACGCCAACTTATTCACCAAACGCCAGCTTATAACTAGGTGTTTGGTCTTCCTCAATGCGTTTTTCGCTGCCCTTCTCTGCTCTTATCGGTTTACCTTCTTCTTCGTCTCATCTCGTCTCGTCTGCCCGTTTGTGGCCTGTGTGCCCTGTGTGGGTTTGAACTCGGGTCTTGTTCACCGCCCGCGTTTGGCCCCGGTGTAATGGGCGTTCTTGGTTGTTGAGCGGTGCGGGGAGCGAAAAGAGAGCCCGCCATGAGGCTAGGGCGCGAGAACGAGAGGCAGCAGGCCAAGGCCACAAGCAAGAGATAAGAGAGCTAAGCGAGCGATTTCCACTGATGGGCCTACAATTATACCCATTCTTCAACTCCTTATATGCGCGCCAAATCACTTTTTACTTTTGGCGGGCTCGTTTAAACTGATTATAGCCATCTATTTTAACAGCTTGTGGAGTGGTTGTCTCCGGGTCTAATGGCCCCGATGTCCTGGTTGTTTGTCATGGATGAAACTTAATCGTCCCCATCCTGACTTGATGGCTACTGTGAGCTGTTACCGATTAAATATGCAGAAACCTAATAAGAACATAAGAACATAAGAAGTAGGAGCAGGAGTAGGCCATACGGCCCCTCGGGCCTGCTCCGCCATTCAATAGGATCATGGCTGATCTGAATCTAGACTCACGTCCACTTCCCTGCCCTCTCCCCGTAACCACTAATTCCCTTATCTGCTAGGAAACTGTCTATCTCCATTTTAAATTTATTTAATGTTGCAGCTTCCGCAGCTCTCTGGGGTAGCAAATTCCATAGATTTACTACCCTCTGAGTGAAGAAGTTTCTCCTCATCTCAGTTTTGAAAGGGCAGCCCCTTATTCTTAGATTATGCCCCCTAGTTCTAGTCTCACCCATCAGTGGAAACATCCTCACCGCATCCACCTGATCAAGCCCCCTCACAATCTTATATGTTTCGAAAAGATCGCCTCTCATTCTTCTGAACTCCAATGAGTAGAGTCCCAACCTACTCAACCTTTCCTCATACGTCAACCCCCTCATCTCCGGAATCAACCGAGTGAATCTTCTCTGAACCGCCTCGAGAGCAAGTATATCTTTTCTTAAATATGGAAACCAAAACTGCACGCAGTATTCCAGGTGTGGCCTCACCAATACCCTGTATAACTGCAGCAAGACTTCCCTGCTTTTATACTCCATCCCCCTTGCAATAAAAGCCAAGATTCCATTGGCCTTCCTGATCACCTGCTGCACCTGCATACTAACTTTTGTGTTTCATGCACCAGGACCCCCAGATCCCTTTGTACTGTAGCACTTTGCAGTTTCTCTCCATTTAGATAATAACTTGCTCTTTGATTTTTTCTGCCAAAGTGCATAACCCCACACTTTCCAACATTATATTGCATCTGCCAAATCCCTGCCCACTCACTTAGCCTGTCTATGTCCTTTTGCAGGTTTTTTATGTCCTCCTCACTCACTGCTTTCCCTCCCGTCTTTGTATCGTCGGCAAACTTGGATATGTTGCACTCGGTCCCTTCCTCCAAACCGTTAATATAGATTGTAAAGAGTTGGGGTCCCAGCACTGACCCCTGCGGAACACCACTAGTTACTGATTGCCAGCCCGAGAATGAACCATTTATCCCAACTCTTTGTTTTCTGTTAGATAGCCAATCTTTCACCCATGCCAGTATATTACCCCCAATCCCGGGATTTCTTATCTTGATCAGTAATCTTTTGTGTGGAACCTTGTCAAATGTCTTTTGGAAGTCCAAATACACTACATCCACTGGTTCCCCTTTATCCACCCTGTATGTTACATCCTCAAAGAATTCGAGTAAATTTGTCAAACATGACTTCCCCTTCATAAAACCATGCTGACTCTGTCCTATTAAATTATGTTTATCCAAATGCTCTGTTACTGTTTCCTTAATAATGGACTTCAACATTTTGCCAACCACAGATGTTAGGCTAACTGGTCTATAGTTTCCAGCTTTTTGTCTACTTCCCTTCTTAAATAAGGGTGTTACATTAGCAGTTTTCCAATCTGCCGGGACCTTTCCTGAGTCCAGGGAGGTCTGGAAAATAATCACCAATGCATCCACTATCCCTACCGCCACTTCTCTCAAGACCCTAGGATGTAGGCCATCAGGTCCGGGGGATTTATCCGCCTTAAGTCCCATTATTTTACTGAGCACCATCTCCTTAGTGATTTTAATCGTGTTTAGCTCCTCCCCCCCCATTGCCACCTGTTTGTCCAGTGTTGGGATATTTTTAGTGCCCTCTACTGTAAAGACTGATACAAAATATTTGTTCAGCGTCTTTGCGATCTCCATGTTCCCCACCACTAGTTTCACGGTCCCATCCTCTAAGGGACCAACGTTCACTTTAGTCACCCTTTTTCTTTTTATATAGCTGTAGAAACTCTTGCTATCTGTTTTTATATTTTTTGCTAGTTTACTTTCTTAATCTATCTTCCCTTCCTTAATTAATCTTTTAGTTATTGTTTGCTGGCTTTAAATGCTTCCCAATCTTCTATTCTCCCACTAGATTTGGCTACTTTCTATGCCCTTGTTTTCAGTCGGATACTATCCTTTATTACTTTACTAAGCCACGGATGGCTGTCTTTTCTTTAATTCCCCTTTTTCCTCAGTGGAATATATTTATCTTGAAAGATGTGAAATATCTCCTTGAATGTAGACTACTGCTCTTGTACCGTCTTACACTTTAATCTGTTTTCCCAGTCCACTTTAGTCAATTCTACTCTCATACCTTCATCGTCTCCTTTATTTAAGCTCAGTACGCTGGTTTGAGATCGAACTCTCTCATCCTCAAACTGAATTTGGAATTCAACCATATTATGGTCACTCATTCCAAGGGGATCCATTACTTGGACAGTTTTTTATTAATCCTGTCTCATTACACAGGACCAGATCTAAGATTGCCTGCCCCCTGGTTGGTTCAGTTACATACTGCTCAAGGAACCCGTCCCTAATACACTCTATGAACTCTTCCTCAAGGCTGCCATGCCCAATTTGATTAGTCCAGTCAATATGAAAGTTAAAATCCCCCATGATTATAGCTGTTCCCTTATTACAAACCCCAACTATTTCCTGATTTATACTCTGACCAACAGGGTTGCAACTGTTAGGAGGCCTATAGACTACGCCCACTAGTGACTTTTTCCCCTTATTATTCCTTATCTCCACCCAAGCTTTTTCACTATCCTGATCCTTTGACCCAATATCATTTCTAACTATTGCAGTGATTCCATCCTTGATTAACATAGCAACCCCACCTCCCTTTCCTTCCTGTCTGTCCTTCCTAATTGTCAAACACCCTTGTATGTTTAGTTCCCAGTCATGATTATCTTGCAGCCATGTTTCCGTAATGGTCACCAGATCATACCCATGTGTAGTTATTTGTACCGTCAACGCGTCAATTTTGTTACGAATGCTGCGTGCATTCAGATAAAGAACTTTCAAATATGTTTTCTGACAATTTATTCCTGCTTTTACCGCTTTTACTACTTTACCTTTATCATTATACATTCTGTCCCTTCCTGGCATGCTCTGGTTTTTAATTCCCCCACTGCTACTTTGCTCTATTGCCTTCTCCGCTGTCATTTTTATTTTTCGCTCTCTTAAAACCTCCCCCCCACTAATTAGTTTAAAGCCCTCTCTACAGCCCTAGTTATTCGATTCACCAGGACTCTAGTCCCAGCACTGGCCAAGTGAAGTCCGTCCCAACGGAACAGCTCTCTCCTGTCCCAGTACTGATGCCAGTGTCCCAGGAAGCAAAACCCATTTCTCCCACACCAGTCTTTGAGCCATGCATTTAACTCTCTAATTTTATTTACCCTAGCCAAATTTGCATGTGGCTCAGGTATTAATCCAGAGATTATTATCCTTGTGGTTCTGCTTTTTAATTTGGCCCCTAGCTGCTCAAACTCACTCAGCAGAACCTCCTTCCTTGTCCTATCTATGTCATTGGTACCAACATGGACCACGACAACTGGATCCTCCCCCTCCCACTCCAAGTTTCTCTCCAGCCCAGAGGAGATGTCCTTAACCCTGGCACCAGGTAGGCAACACGGCCTTCGGGACACTCGCTCTCGGCTGCAAAGAACACTATCTATCCCCCTAACGATTCTATCCCCTACCACTACAACATTTCTTTTATCTCCCCCCACTTGAATGGCCCCCCGCTCCACGGTGTTGTGGTCGGGTTGCTCATCCTCCCCGCAGTCCCCGTTCCCATCCTCACAGGGAGTAAGAGCCTCAAACCTGTTGGACAAGAGCAAGGGCTGCGGCTCCTCCAACACTACCTCCTGGATCCCCGTACCTGCCTCACTTCTAGTCACACCATCCTGACCCTGGCCACGGACTACATCTGAATTAATTAATCTAATTGGTGTGACTACTTCCTGATACACAGAGTCCAGGTAACTCTCCCCCTCCCTGATGTGTCTCAGTGTTTGAAGCTCGGACTGCAGCTCTTCAACACGGAGCCGGAATTCCTCCAGCAGCCAACACTTACTGCAAATGTGATCACCGTGAGCATCAATGGTGTCCACCAGCTCCCACATATTGCAGCAGCAACACATCACCTGATCTCCCATTCTATGTAATTAATTACATTTATTAATATTATTCTTAAATACCCTCTGCCCCGATTCTAGATGATGAATATCGCACCTTAGAAACTATAAACCACAGAGTTTAAGCTTAAAAAAGAGAGAAATACTCACCAACCAATCACTTACCTGCTTTCTGGTGATGTCACACTTGGATTACTTTTTACCTCTCTCCTTCTCTCTGAGTTGCCTCGATTTTAGGCCCATTCTAGCTTGATTTGTTTCAAGGCGAATGAATGCATATTCTGGGTTTACTGTCTGTCTCCACAGAGTCCTTCTCACAGATTCCTGCATTTTAAGTTTAGTCTCCGGGCCTGCCTGTCTGCAGAGCCCTGCTTTAAAAATCCTGTCGGTTTTGGTCACGACGTTACAGAAGCCATTTTGGGTACCCTGTTTTTAATAACTTGTCCAAACAGGGTCCCTTGATCCATAATTTCGGGGAGTGTGGGAATTTTGAGAACCCTAGACTTACATCTCCTAAACCTGTGCTAGGGGCAGGTAACTCTTCGCAGCCTGGTGCTGCAGGCTGAGGGTCCTCGCCCTCAGGTCCCACCTTGTCTAAATCTGGGTCAGGGGCGGGGTCTTCGCCCTCACATCCCACCTCATCTAAGTCCCAGAGGAGTGGGGGAGTGTCCCAAATGGTGGGTGGGATGGCCCCTCCCCTAAAACAAGCCACTGCACCTGCCTGTGCAGTCTGTGAGTTTTCCCCGGCTGCAGGCTGAGGATTTCTATCCTCAGACCTTGCCCCAACTGGCTGTTCCCTTTCCTCGGGCTTAAACAATTTGCATTGGTTAATGTGACTCACAGCCTGCCAGTAACCTTGTTTTAAAGTTTCGTCCGCTGCCTCGAACGGGCCTTCTATGGACTCCCCATTCTTTCTCCTTACTGGGACGGCCTTAAAGACGGGATCTTGGGCTTGGACCTGCTTTAGGTCCGGGGCCAAATCTACCCCTTGTGTGCCTCCCTTGTCCCAGATTGCGGCTACCGAACCTGTCCGATAGGGGTCCCAAAACTCCCCTTCCCTAGCACTCTGCTTGGCCACCTCGTTGTACCTTTGGTTACCCTCCCACGTGGTAGGGAGGGGTCTTAAATCTATGGCCAAAGGTTTGATGCTGGCTGCCTGTTCCATTTCCCTGAAATGGACCGAGGGGTCCCCATTCCCTGCGAGCTTTGGTATATGGCTTACCATGGCCCTAAGCTGTTGGGTGCCGTAGGGAACTACGAACTGATTTTGGAGTGGTCCCTCTTCCCTGTCATGAGTGGGTGGGCCAAACCTTCGCTGCCGGGCCGGGCACATCGGCCCTGGTTCCAGCCTCTCTTGCGGGGGTTGTTCCACCTCCGCTTCTACCCCTAACTCCCCCCCCCCTTGCTGCCAGACCTCACTGAAACCTGGCGCTATGGGTGGTGGTCATGGGACCTCCTGTTCCTCAACCGAGTCGTCCCTTGGCACTACCTGTGGTGTCTGAATCGTTCTCCCCTCGTTCTCTATAAAATCCACCTGGGCTGCCTTCGGGCTTATGAGGTACACCATGCCCTTTGCCTACCTTAGGGCAAGGCTCAGATTCTCTATCTGTTCCTGGCAGGGGTCATGATCTGCACCCTCAAACCCCTGTGTGCTCGTTATCTTATAGGCTGCCTTTATGTCTTTAACTTTCTCCTACGCGGGCATTCTTCTCCCGCAACCTCAGCTCATTGCTTTTGGCCTCGGTGACCTGACACTGTAGATATTCCAGCCTGGCCTTATGCTCCCCCATTAACTGTACCCTTTCCTGGTTCAGAGCCTTGCAATGCTACCAGCAACTTCTCCCCTGCTAGAGTCCTGTCTTGGACTTCCAGGGCTGACTCCCGTATCTCGGCTGCCTGTGCTTCAACGAGCCTGTCCAAAAGCTGGATCTGTTTCTTGAAGCACATCAGCCAGACTGCCTTTTCTATGGATTTCCTATGATCCTTCCCTTCTGTCCATTTAGCTGCAGCATCTACCGGACACCCAGCCTTTAACAGATTAGTGATCCACTACTTAGTGATATTCACTTTACTGAATACATAATTAGAAATCCTCTCTTGCATTACAGTTTGCTCTTCCGAATCAGCCTATATTTATTGCACCCCTGTTGCCGGAGTCCTGCCGCGGTCGCCATTTCTGTAGGGGGTTTTGGTGTCCGCAGTCAGCTTGCCCCTGACTGCTTTGAGCGGTTCGAATCATTCCCACACCCCTGGGTTCTAGACACCGGACTTAGGTACAGGCGGCGATACAGAATTGGAGTAGACAACTGGTTTGGTGCAAGAAAACTGTATTTTATTAAAGGCACAATAAAATTACAACACTGACAATTACTGGAATAGTTACAGGCATATAAAAGTACACTTAATTAAGAATGGGGAACACACGGCACAATGAGGGAAAAATCATATTAATAATCCCACTACCCTTGTCCCACCCCCAATATCTAACTAAATTGTGCTGTAAGGGGGCCAGGGATTATGCTCACCAATAGGGGTTTCTTGACAGGTCAAATCCTGCTGTTTAAGCCGGTTGCAGTTTTGGGGTTCGTTCTTTGTGTCCTTTGGGGCCTGCCATCGTCACGTGGTCCCAGGGCGCGGTGGTGGATTTTTCTGAGTAAAGTACCCTCTTTTCTCCGTTAGAGATGGGGAGTAAAGTCTTTGTTGGGTACTTTATCTTGTAGAGTGGAAAACTTTGGGTTTTGTTCTTCTGGTGGTGGTCTGGTCATCGAAGTTTTGTTGCGGTTTGGGTTCGGTTGGCGGTCTTCGGTGTTAGCTCAGTCGCGGTGGCCTAGATCACTACCTGTGCAGTGGTAATGATCTGAAGGTATGGTTTACCCGGCCCTTTGTTACCGCGGGGCTCGTGGTCATTCCTCATGTAAGGCTGCGGTTGCGGACTAGTCGTCTTCGATCGAGCCTGCCCCTCCGTGCCTGTCTGCTTCTTTCAGTTTCGAGTAACCTGGACCTGACCGTGTGCCTGCTCGTCCCCAACGCTTCTTTGCGTTTCGAGTAACTCTGCACCCGAGCGTGTGCCTGCTCGTCCCCAACGCTTCACCACACTGCCCTTCTCTGCTTGCTCGTCGGCCCGCCTTCTTCTGCTCCAGCCCGCTTGCTTTTTTTTTGGTTACCGGCGGGCCTACAATTATACTCTTTTGGAGTTCGTTATCTGCGCGCCAAATCAGGGTTAGTTCTTTGTCTAATTTTGGCGGGCTCATCTAAGGTGATTATAGTCATTCACCTTAACTGCTTTTTGGGTGGTTGCCTCGTTGCTAAATGATCTTTAATGTCTTGGTGTTTGTTATTCATAAAGTTAATCGGTGTCTTCCTGGCTTTGTAGCTACTTCGAACTGTAACCGATTATTTATGCAAAGGTGTTGTAGGATTCGCAAAATTGGATTTCATGTTAATAAGGATCAATGGGCAGAAGAGGCCATGATTTTAAAGACTGTTTTAAAAGAAGCCCAGAAAAGGGGGGCATACAAAATGGCCACCGTATCATGTGACCAGCTTATTGGGACACTTTAAAATGGTTCCTGCACAACCTCAGACAACTATGTGGATTGAACCCATAACAAATTCTGGAAGCTGTTTTCTGAGAGGAAAAAAAAAGCCAGACCCACAGGCATGCATATGGATTAGATGCTTGAAGACAGAGGCCATCTAAATGTTGACCCAAACGAAAGAGACAATAACATATTCATGAGGGCAACACCAAGGGCTCGGTAACAGGATCAGCACGAAATTAACAACAATGAAAGCCATTTCAAACCAGAGATGGGCCTGTTACCAGCCGCTTAAAATGATTTTAAATATAATGGGCCAGAAATTCGTGAACGGGGCTTGCCGCGCGTGCAAGGTCCCGATTTGCACTTACCCGACGCGCCTGCTGATCACCTCCAGGGACGCCTGGAATTCGTGTTTCAAAAAGAAGAATCCCGGGCAGCGTATGACATCACGCCGCCCAGGAGTGCAGCCAGCGCGAAGCCTGTAGCGCGCTGTGCAACTGAGACACGCCCCTTGAGGTCTCAGTTTCACAGGACACGCCCCCAATGTTTCTGCCAAGCTGCTAAGCATTTTTACATGCAAAGCAGCAGTTTAAATAGGTTTTTGGAAGTTTTTTGAAGATTTTGGTAACTTTTATAAACTTTTAAAAATGTTTACATTATTTTGAAGAATCTGAAGTAGTTTTAAACAGAATTAAAGCAATTTAAAGACTTTTAAAAGCCCTAAAAGAATTTTTTTAATTCCATTTATTTATTTAGCAATGTCGTCGTCATACGTGTCTTCACACTGTTCCCTTTGGGGAACTGTATGAAGTGGTGGAAGGATTTATGGCCATGATTAACGCTCATTCCATGACCGTAACCATCTTTGAACCAGCCATTAGGGCGGTTAGTCCTATGGCGGGAGGGTTTTACGGGCTCCCACAAGCTATACAAGGAGGGGGGCCACCCACACCCACGGACGCAAATATCCCACTGGATGTCAACCCAGAATTCAGAGCCAGAGCTCCGACTCCACTTGCCGGGACTGTCTGGAGCGGGGTTCGAAACCCTACCCTGATCTGGCCCAGCGGCGGGGATCCTACCGCTATGCCAAAGGCCCAATCCGATTAGCAACGTGAAATGGCTGGAATGAGCACAATTCACGGCATTAAAAGAACTCACAATTGAACTGATGATGACCTCAGCAATCTCCTCAAGGAGGTGGAGGCGCAGCGCCTGCTCATCATTGGTAATGAGAAGTCAAAGACGCAGCAAAAAGGGCAGATGATAGCTTGGTCTTTCAAGTGGCAGCATAGGGCTCCAGTCACGGGGAGGGAAAAGGTGCAGGAAACGTATGGGTGTCACCTTTTGTGCGGAGTGGGCCTTTTGCGTAGCAGTAAGCATCCCCGCTGCTGGGCCAGAAGGAGTAGTGTTACGAACCCCACTCCAGACAGTCCCGGCAAGTGGAGTCGGAGCTCCAACTATAAATTCTGGGTGGACATCCAGCGGGATACTTGCGTCCGTGGGTGTGGGTGGCCCCCCCCCTCAGATGGGTTGTGGGAGCCCGTAAAACCCTCACGCCATAGGACTAACCACCCTAATGGCTGGTTCAAAGATGGTTACGGTCACGGAATGAGCGTTAATCACAGCCATGAATCCTTCCACCACTTCATACAGTTCCCGAAAGGGAACAGTGTGAGGATATGTACGACGATGACCTCTTGCGCAATGCACCTCCTTGGACCCTCAGTCGCAGATGCGAGGGGGCAAATCGTGCAATTGTTAAATTTTTCATTTTATTGACATGTAAAATGTTGGCCCAGTAATTCCCTTCCAAATGCGCGAGTACGGTCGGGGTACTTACGCGTCTGGCCGGAGGAAATGCCGGTTTTCAGCATGCACAGCGCATGCGGGGAAAACCGGCATTTCCTGTCCTCTGAACGAAGGGGTTCAGAGGCAGAACGCGTGCGCAGTAAAATTCGCTGCTTTCATTCATGCTTTCAGTGAGGTTAAGTCCTTACAACTTACACGTGAAAAAAGCATGGGTACAGTTGCTCCAGAGGCTGCGGAGGAAGATATTTCTTATCGTGGAGCTTCTGAAAGTATGTATGTCTGTATATATTCCTTTGCGTGTTATGTATATATTCCTTTACTTATGTGTATGAATGTATTATTTAATTATGACTTTCAGAGAAAGTAACTTATTGGAAAATCATAATTAAAAACATACATTCATACACATAAGTAAAGGAATATAAAACATACATACATATACGTAAAGGAATATATGCGGACATACATACATAATTACTTATTACTGATGAAAAGTTTCTTTCTTAAAAGTGCTGGAAATGTTACATTACTCATTTTAGAACACTCATTTTCACATTCCATTCACACAGCCACAATTGCTCCTTCTACCTACCGTTCTGAAAACCCGTTTAAAAAAAAAAATTTTAACTTTAAAACTTACTTAAAATTTCTTAAAATAACTTCCCTCCCTTTCCCAAACAAAAATATTGCCTTTCAGAAGCTCCACGATAAAATATATCTTCCTCCGCAGCCTTGGAACAACTTTACACCTGCTTTTTTCAAGTGTAACTTGTAAGGACTTACCCTCACTGAATCCATGAATGAAATCTACGAAGTTCACTGCGCAAGCGCTGCCTGTGCAGTCTCACGCGCTGTGCCTATGAACCCCTTCGTTCCGAGGACTGGAAATGCCGGCGTTCCCCGCATGCGCTGTGCATGCTGAACGCCGGCATTTCCAACGGCCAGATGCGTGAGTACCCTGACCGTACTCATGCATTTGGTCACGAATTTCTGGCCCAATAACTGCCCCGCTGTGCTCAAAGCCCACCAAAAGTTAAAACAAAGACTCACCTGATTTTGGGTGGGAAGTGAAGCCTCAGGAAGAAAGGTATAACTGAAGAGACTTTTCAGCAGTTGAGACAAGCAGAAGCACCGGGTTGGAAGCGACATTCGAGGCAAGCTGAACAAGCAGCTTGGAGGACACGGCAGTGGGACACAACTCGACAGGGGCAACGACCCCAGGGACAGCTTGGACGAGTTGAGACACAGGACCAGGACGCAGCACCCAGGAACGCAGCTTGAGGAGGAAGACACAGCTTGGGAGAAGACGTTGGAGGAAGCTTGAATCAACAAGCTCGGACAGTCACAAAGAGAGCGGAGAAAAGGGACAGTTTAAAATCGGACAGTCGTTGCAGCCCCAGCAGCCTCGTTTTCAAAACCTTGCACTTCCTAGTGGGATTGGTGAGCATGTTTCTGGCCCTTCACAATCAGATCTAGTTAGGTTTAATAAGGGGGTGGATTTAAGGGTACAATTAACATGAGTTGTTGTCCCTCGATGTTCCATGTGTTTCTTTATTTCATGATGATTTTTGTAGAGTATAAGATGCCTATATTTGCCTTAGTTAGTATAATGTCATTATGATTTGTTTGTATTTGTTTTTCCCTCCCATGTATCGTACTCTTGTCTTTGTTGCATTTGATTTGATATTTTTCCATTTGCAATAAAATTTCATTTTTATTCATCAAACTTGGTCTACAAGAGTCTTCTCTGCATTGCAGTTCCTGCGCCTAAGTCCAGATTATAGAATCTAAGGGGTGAGTGGGTCGAACCACTCAAAGTTTTACTGTGCAAAAGAGAGAGGCCTCTAGAGAGAGAAACCTCAGGGAAACCTCTCGAGGAAAACCCCTTACAGAAAATGGCGAGTCAGGCAGGAGTCTGGCAGCAGGATTGCAATGTAGTAGATCCAAGTTTGAATGGTCGAAATGCAATGGATGAGAGGATAGCAGATTATGTTTTTGGGAAGGTAAACCTTACAAAACAGTGGATATCCGACCTATTAAGAGAAAGGCGCCCGCTAGACGCAGCCATCAAGTGGACAGAAAGCAAAGAGCACAAAAGATCTGTAGAAAAAGCGGTCTGGCTGATGTGCTACAAGAAGCAAGTCCAGCTTTTGGACCAAGTCGTTGTAGCACAGACGGCCCAGATAAAAGGGTTACTAGCAGAAATAGAGGAAAAGGTTGCGGGAGGAAAGAGTCTGATTGCATCGCTCAACGCGCTGAATCAGGAACGCCAATCCGTAACCAATCACCATGAGACCAAGATAGATTACTTGGAGTGTCAGGCCACTGAGGCCAAGATCAGTGAAGGAAGAATAAGAGACAGGTGTGTCCGCCTAGCTCAGCAGGTAAAGGCACAGGAGGAGAGTATTCTGGGAGCTAGAGCAGCGTACAAGATGGCCATCGAGGATAGGTCTGAGAACGCCGACCATAGCGCTTGCCAAAGGGAGCTAGAGGACCTGAGAACGGCCCTAGCGAAGGCAAACGGCTTGGTGTGTCTCATAAACCCACCAGCGAGCCATCTACAGTTAGCCAGGGAATCCAAAAGACCGATTCCGCGAGAGGCAGTTGGGGCACCGACCACCGAGCCCTCGGCACCTCCCAGCTATGATGAGTCTTGGGTTGCGGGGGAGGAAACGGTGGAGTTAGATGAAGAGATTCCTGAGGTAGAGCAACCCCAGGTAGTAGGGTCGAAGCCAGCACCGATGTGTCCCGCTCGACACCGGAGGCTCGGTCCGGACGACGCCAATGGCGATGACGGACCCCTCGTGAATCAGATCGTAATGCCCCACAGTGCACAACAGCTAAGGGCAATGATAAGCCACATCCCAAAACTCTCCGAGTCAGGAGATCCCTCCGTCCATTTTAGGGACGTGGAGCAGACCGCAGCAGTTAATGACTGCGATGGGGTAGAGCAGTCCAGAATGCTGCTGTTCTCCCTGGACAGCTCGATCCTCCAGTGTCTCTCTGACGAGAGCAAGAGAGGGCACAGGGTGTATGAGGATTTACGGGACGAGGTCCTGGAGGTTATGGGGGAAAATGACGGAAGTCCGTTCCTCCGATTGGATAGGACGGTACAGCTAGAGGGAGAGCCCCCACGGGTTTTCGCCGGAAGGTTGTGGCCAGTGTATCGGTGCAGCTGCCCGGGCGGGCCGGCCCGGGACGGGCTGGACGCTGGTCAAAGGGCTCATTGGCTCCGGTGCCTGGTCACCAATTGCTTGCCACAAGTGAGGGAGCAGGCCAAAACATGGTTTGACCCCAATAACCCCCGCTCCACGGAGGAGATAGTACTTGATCAGCTCACGATAGGTAACAGGAACAGCAGAAGTCGGGAAACACCTCCCCAGAAAGGAAAGGTGCATGAGGCAAAACCCGCAGCTCCAAGCAAGAAGGGGTGGAGGCAGGAAGGGACTCACCCTGTCCAAGCCAAGCTCAATTGCTACGGGTGCGGGAAGGATGGACATTGGCGCAAGGACTGTAGAAATCCGTGGAAGGATAATAGAGGGAAATTTCCCGCAGTCCAAGCCCAAGCCCAGACCGCTGCCTCAGCACCAGCCCAAAACCAAACCGTAGCTCCTGCCCCAGCACCAGGAGCTGGTGCAGTTGTGGATCCCGCTGCGATTGAATCGATTTTAGAGACAATGCGGTCTCTGATGATTTCGCAAGGGAAAATAGCTGTCACCACCGGCCTTGTCGTTCCCGTAACCCCGACAGTTGTGCCCAATTGACTAGAGCCAGCGCAGCCTGTCGACCTGTGTCCTCTAGAAAGACATGCACAGGAAGAGACCTCCTGTAAAATGGAGGAATACCTGCGGTGCCAGGTTGCGGAGGCTAAGTTAGTTGAGCAGATTTTAAGGGAGGAGAACGCCAGGTTAACAGCGAGGGCTGGCAGTTTAGAAGGTCAGCTAAGGGTTTTTAAAATGGTTCATGACCAGTGTAAACTGTTTAAGCCAGGGGCAAAAGAACCAGCAGGGAAAGCCAGGTCTGAGAGTAAAAGCAATAAGCCTGAGGCAAGTAAAGAGTCACAGACCACACAAGCTGGCGTTGCAGCCTGCTTGAGGGGAGGAGCCATCCCGCCCACCTGGGAGGCTTCCCCGATGGCCTGGGGCTCGGACGAGGAGGGACCCGAACAGCAAGGTCCCGCCCTCGACACGATTCTGGAGGAGGAGGAGTCGGAGGACGGAGGTTCCGCCCTCGACTCGAGCGTGGGGGAGGTAGAAATTGGGGGCAGAGATCCTCCACCTGTAAGGACAGGTGGGGAGGAGCCGTCTGCCACAGACCCAATTCCCGAAGGGGCGGAGCCTGAGGGGAGGGAGCCGAAGCCCACAGTCGTGGAAGAGCCACGGGCTGTGAGAGCCAAAGTCCCACCCAAAGGTCCACTCACCAAGGGAGCCTGCCCAAATCCCAAAGGGGCGGAGCCTGAGGGAAGGGAGCCGAAGCCTACTGTCGTGGAAGAGCCACGGGCTGTGAGAGCTGAGGTCCCACCCGAAGGCCCACTCGCTAAGGGAGCCACGCCCAAAGTACCTTCTCGCAGGTTGGCCCGAACGCCTCAGCCTGTAAAGTCTTGGCCCGAGTCACCCACTCCCAGTAGACACCGACTTCAGAAATCATTAAGAAAGCACAGTCCCCGTTTAACAGCAAAAGGCTGCGGGGAACCAGAGATACAGGTCACTGCAGCCCCGCCACAGGGAGCGGTGAGCTGCAGTCCGATCAGGGAAAGGCAAGCCGCCCGGGGACGGGCGGCGCTGTACATAAGTTTAGTTTAAGTTTTAAGGTGATTCGTTGTTTGTATACTGTAAAAAGGTCAAACATTCGCAAAAGTATGAGAATAGAGGGGAATGGAGGGAGCATTATGTGCGGGTAGAAGAAGAGACACCCGTTTAGATTTTGCTGCTCTGTATAAAGTTAAAGTTTCCCTCCCTCCTCTGTATTATTTTTTTGATGTGTATTCATGTGTTTTTGGATTTTCGTATGTATTTCATTTTATTATTGAAGTTTATTAGACATGGTTATTATTATTTGATAATGTGTATGTACTAGGTGATGTAGGGGTATAAGGCCCCCCTCCATGCCTGGAAGTAAGTTGTAAGATTTTTTAACTCCAAGGTATTGCCATCTATAGATGGTTAATGTACACTAGATTTTTCTGAAATGGGAAATGCATGTGTCGTGGGGTCATGGATAGGTAAACACTAGGGATGGTTAGATTGTGGAAGGACAGAAAATTTTGCTCACCCGGAATTATGATACTCCAAGCAAGTTACAGTATCATCAGGGGGGAGTGTAGGATTCGCAAAATTGGATTTCATGTTAATAAGGATCAATGGGCAGAAGAGGCCATGATTTTAAAGACTGTTTTAAAAGAAGCCCAGAAAAACGGGGGCATACAAAATGGCCACCGTATCATGTGACCAGCTTATTGGGACACTTTAAAATGGTTCCTGCACAACCTCAGACAACTATGTGGATTGAACCCATAGCAAGTTCTGGAAGCTGTTTTCTGAGAGGGGAAAAAAAAAGCCAGACCCACAGGCATGCATATGGATTAGATGCTTGGAGACAGAGGCCATCTAAATGTTGACCCAGACGAAAGAGACAATAACATATTCATGAGGACAACACCAAGGGCTCGGTAACAGGATCAGCACGAAATTAACAACAATGAAAGCCATTTCAAACCAGAGATGGGCCTGTTACCAGCCGCTTAAAATGATTTAAAATATAATAACTGCCCCGCTGTGCTCAAAGCCCACCAAAAGTTAAAACAAAGACTCACCTGATTTTGGGCGGGAAGTGAAGCCTCAGGAAGATAGGTATAACTGAAGAGACTTTTCAGCAGTTGAGACAAGCAGAAGCATCAGGTTGGAAGCGACACTTGAGGCAAGCTGAACAAGCAGCTTGGAGGACACGGCAGTGGGACACGACTCGACAGGGGCAACGACCCCAGGGACAGCTTGGACGAGTTGAGACACAGGACCAGGATGCAGCACCCCGGAACGCAGCTTGAGGAGGAAGTCACAGCTTGGGAGAAGACGTTGGAGGAAGCTTGAATCAACAAGCTCGGACAGTCACAAAGAGAGCGGAGAAAAAGGACAGTTTAAAATTGGACAGTCGTTGCAGCCCCAGCAGCCTCGTTTTCAAAACCTTGCACTTCCTAGTGGGATTGGTGAGCATGTTTCTGGCCCTTCACAATCATATCTAGTTAGGTTTAATAAGGGGGTGGATTTAAGGGTACAATTAACATGAGTTGTTGTCCCTCGATGTTCCATGTGTTTCTTTATTTCATGATGATTTTTGTAGAGTATAAGATGCCTATATTTGCCTTAGTTAGTATAATGTCGTTATCATTTGTTTGTATTTGTTTTTCCCTCCCATGTACCGTACTCTTGTCTTTGTTGCATTTGATTTGATATTTTTCCATTTGCAATAAAATTTCATTTTTATTCATCAAACTTGGTCTACAAGAGTCTTCTCTGCATTGCAGTTCCTGCGCCTAAGTCCAGATTATAGAATCTAAGGGGTGAGTGGGTCGAACCACTCAAAGTTTTACTGTGCAAGAGAGAGAGGCCTCTAGAGAGAGAAACCTCAGGGAAACCTCTCAAGGAAAACCCCTTACAGTGTGATGGGTTCAAGATTAAGTCTTTCCTGAGTTGATTTGTTTCAAAATGTAGAATGCGTATTCTGTATTATCTAGTTGTCTGGCTTCAGAAATAACAAGTTTCTCACAGGCCCAGGCATGTCAGGTTTTTCAAAGCCTTTTGAATTTGACCTGCCATTTTGCAGGGTCCTGCTTTTAATCTTGCAGGTTTCTGCCACAAGGTCCAGAAGCCATTTCCTTTAGGGTACCCTCATTAATAACTTGTCCTGCAGGGCCCCTTTATTAATAACTTTGGGGAATGTGGGAATTTTGAGAACCCTACAATACATCAGCAAAAATACAATTATTTACACACATCCAAGCATGGAGGGGGTCCAACACCCCTGCACCACTTGGTACAATTACATCTTTATTAAAATATAAGATGTCAAAATCTTTATTAAAAATAACAAGACACACAAAACAACAATCTTTATTTCAGAAACACAAAAATAATAATTCAAACAGGTGTATCTCTCTCCACCTTAACATAATGCTTCTTCCAAGTCCTTTGGTTTCAAAATTCTAGTGTTTTGCCTTTTCCCTTGCACTGAGTGCACACTAGGTACAATACTATTCCCAGCTGGCAAACCACGAGGATGTGGGAAGCCATTCTAACCCATGAAGGGACCTCTATATTTTCAAAAATGTCCCACCAGGGTGGAACCACAATGTCCAATATCTTGGCCTTTGTTTCTATTGTCTCCTGCTCCAACATCTAGAAATGATTTGTGAGACGATTACTGCTTTTAGCAACTTGGTAAGATGTTCTGGTAGAGGGGGGATTTCACAGCCGAAATGTGCTACATATTTTTGCAGGTTGGTAACATTTTCTGTTACAGTGAGGTGGACAGTGGAGTGTTCAGGAATGGGGACAAGCCGTTCCTGGGCTACTTGAACTTCTGCCTCGGGTTTAAAGCAGAAACTGCAGTCACTTACCGGACACCAGCTATGCTGTCCATGCTGGTAGTGGGGCTCACTGGTGGTGACACAATATGTCCCACCTCCTATATATGCTACCTGTGGGGGAACATGATCTTGTGCCATTACCTCCATGGTACAGTTTATAGGTTTTGTGCCAGCAACTTTAAACCCGCACTGTGGTTTAGAATAGGCGTTCAAGTGCTGGGGACACAGTATTATGTGTGCTCCCTGGCTCCGGCGCCCCGAGAGGTCGGTACCTGTCATAGCATGCTCCCACTTTGTGACATAAGGTGGGACCGCTGTAAAATGGACGTATGCACCCCCTTGAATGACTCCAATGTTCTCTACCCTGTATACCAGTGTGGGTCGGGCTGTCCCACTCATGACCGGCATCCTCACTACTATCCCCATGATAGTGTGGTTAGAGCGCCCACAATCTACTGGGACAGGGTAGGCCTCAGAAGCTAGCCAGAGTTGGCACGGGCTTAATGCATTCTCAAATGGGTGGAGGGCTGCAAGGTGCTTGGTTCTGATCCAGGAGGGGACTAAGCCCTGTTTTAAATCCTCCAGGTTACTCCGGCCCTCGCCTAGCAACCATGCCCCATACAGTACACACACCTCGTTCTGTGCAGCCTGATCTGAAGCATTCCTGTCCTCTCTTATGAGGGCATTTACAGTTTTTGCGTGCTTCTCCAGCTCAGCAATGCTCTCTTTTAAATGGACCATCATAGCCTGTGTCGTGTAACTCTGAGCCTACTACTGTATTTTCATCCATTAAGATTTATCGTAACTGTGTTTTTAAACCGTTTATCTGTGTCTCCAATTCTATGTCATCCAGGCTGTTTATAACAGAGGATCCTGTGTTATATGCAGTAAAGACATCATTCCAGGATCCCCTTCTTTGTCTCCCCATGTTGCTAAAGTACTCAATGTGTTTAGTGTATAGTTCTGTTTTGTCTACGTCGGCAAAATCGAACTCGTAGAATTTCCTGAACATTTTTCTTAACAGGGCCTGGTATAGCTGTTCTGTCTCTTTGCGGCACCACTCAGGTAAGTGTACCTCGGTAAGGTTCAAAATCACAGAAGCTACCATGTAGTGTACCCCCTGGTATAGCACCTGTTCCGTTGGCACTAGTACCAGCCCATTCCCTGGTCCTTTGGTGGTGGCAGGGCACCCCTCTAGGTGTGTCTTTTCTGTCTGAGTCGTGGGCAGGGGCTTCCGGGTGCTTGCCATGAGTTCAGTGGCTTTGACTGGGGCTGGGGAGTTTGGGACTATGCAGCTGCGTAGATGGGAATCCCATTCCACCCCCTTCCCCTTATCCTGCCATGTTGCAGAGAAGATGATGGATATGCCTGTGGGGCAGGCCCTTTGCGACCCCCACATGCAGACATAAATTCCCTGTTCCGATTCCCACCACTTATCCCAGCACACACTAGTTCCCCCTTGGGTCCCGGTGATCGTCCGGTAGGTGTCGTTCCCCAGTCATTCCCACTCAGCTGTATGGTCCCCCATGTCTCTGCTCAGCTTTCTGAGACACCACCACCATCCCAGGGGAATCTGTCCTCTGCAGGTCAGGCACACGCGTTTCCCCTCCATGACCCCGACCCATGAGGCCACAACCTGTACGCTGGGGCAGGGGAGGGAGGCCTCCCCGTAGGTGAACCCGGTCTAGCTGGAGTACCGGGTGGAGTTAGATCCCAGCCACCCTGGCCATCTTCCCTCATGGGAGTAGATAGCGAGCTCCTCCATGCCTCGTTCGCCGCCCCCAGCAGTCACAACCGGTGCTCTCTCTCCTGAGCATCCATAAAGGTGGGAGTCCTCCACGTCACCTCACTTCCCAGTGCTCATTCCTATCAGGGCGAGTAAGAGTATGCCTCCCTTCATTTCGAAATCCCTTCTGTAAAGAGACACAAGAGCATATAGCCAGGCCCCGAGAAGATTCTCTGGCTTGGGTAAAGCATAGTCGAGTCTTGCGACCTCGACTCAATACAAACAATCTTAAAACAATAATATTTAAACTACCAATTACCTTGTTTAAAATTAAACTAAAACACCCAAACTTAACAATCCCAAAATTATATTACAGAAGCTATGTACATCTGCCGCCCGTCTCCGGGCGGCCAGCTGTAAGGATTTTGCAATAATTTTGAGATTTCCTACAGTTCCGAAGATTGATTTTTGATTAAAAGAATACCTGGGTAATATACCTTTAATAATCCAGGGATCAAAATGGCCACCAGACCTCGTGGCAGAAGACAAAAGACATTGAAAAGGCAGCTTGTGTGCATCTGTGAAAAAGTGGTAATCAAAGATGGCTGCCCGACCTCGTGTCAGGACACAGACTGTGGACATATGAAAAGGGAAGATCAAAAATGGCTGACTAAACTGCCAATCAAAGGCAGTTCAGGGAGTTCCCCTCCCTGCAGAGACAATCGAAGAAACTGCTACTATGTTTACACAAAGGATTAACCACTTGAGACTGCGGTTTCAGTTTGACCACAGGACAATGACTTTTGTTTACACTAACTTCCAAAGCTGTTTACTCAGCAATTATAGAAAGACATGCTTTTTTTTTTCAAACCAGACAGCTCCATTCAAACTCAATACGATGAATGGTAATTCATCCAAACCCATCACAGACAATGGGGACAGTTTGGATCCCTTTTGTTCAGCCCAGATGCACCTGGATCTGGGCGGGAAGGTTTCGGTCCCAAATGGGGTATAAGATAGCGTCTCAAGAAGCCATCTCTTTCTCTCTCTCTACAGCCTCGCCTCCGTGCCCTCTACAACTCAGGAGCCCGCCCAAGGGAGTGGAACACCAGCAGTTATTTTTAAACACTGGGGTGTCTCCATCTTCAGGGTGGTGAAGAACCTAAAACCGCAAGGGCACGGGGCAGGCGTTCATTGGTGAGCATATATTTTTCTGGCCCATTACAAGGCAACTTAGAATAGGTATAGGGGTGGGAATTAAGGGGAATTTAGTTAGAACTGTAATTTTAGTCGATTTTCCCTCATTGTGTCCATTCTCTCCTCCCCTATTTAAGTAACAGTGTTGCACTAACAGAGAATCACAGAATCACAGAAATCACACAGTGCAGATAGAGGCCATTTCAGCCCATCGAGCCTGCACCGACACATATCCCACCCGATCCCCGTAACCCCTACATCAACACATATCCCACCCTATCCCCGTAACCCCACGTATTTAATCCCCCTAACACTAAGGGTCAATTTATCATAGCCAATCAACCTAACCCGCACATCTTTGGACTGTGGGAGGAAACCGGAGCACCCGGAGAAAACCCACGCAAACACGGGGAGAATGTGCAAACTCCACACAGACAGTCACCCGAGGCCGGATTTGAACCCGGGTCCCTGGCGCTGTGAGGCAACAGTGCTAACCACTATGCCACCGTGCTGTGGTGTGGTGAGCAGTGAGTTCTGTATTAAAAGTGCTGTATTTAAATAAAAGTGTTGCACTAAGCAGGGAAGTGCTGTAGTGAACATTAAGTGATTTGTAAGAAGTAAGGTGCTGTATTTGAGTAACAGTGTTGCGCTAAGCAGAAAGGTGCTTCAGTGGACACTAAGCAGCTGTATGAAAGTGCTGTATTTAAGTAAAAGCCACAAAGCAGCGGTGCTGTAGTGAGCAAAGTGTACTGTATTAAAGGTGTGTTGCACTATTTAAAGGTGCTGTTTTTAAGTAAAGCCACTAAGCAAAAGAGTGCTGCAGTAAACGATAAGTGAACTGTGTTAAGCAAAAGTGCTGTACCAGGCATAGGTGTGTTGTATCGATTATTTTTAAGTTGTTTCTTTCTTTTGTTTCAATAAATACTGGTCTGTTTTGCACCCGAACCATGAGTCACGTTTTCCTGTCTACATCGCTACCGAATAAGTCCGGCGGTCAGAACCAGGAATAGGGGAGCGCTTCGAAACCGCACGGGGGTCCCTGGAGCAGCTCAGAGGCTTCTGACGGGCCAGAGACAATAACCATAACCCCAACCCTGCTTGTTTAATTCCTACACAGCCTAATCCCTGTTCAGGCTGCAGCACACTATTCCCTTCGGTGTGGCTGTCTTGTCCTGTCTTCTTGGTCCCTCGCAGCCTGTGGCTGCTGGCTGGGAACCTCTGTCCTCAGACCGATCCCTGACATGAGAGGCTGCTCGTTTGAACTGGGGAGCCGGTGACCACGGTTTCTTTGGCTGTGGCGTTCGTGGGAAACATCTAGGGACTTTGGCTGGTGGTGGTTTTCTGGCTGGTGGGTCTTTAACACGAGCCACTGGCCCCTCCTGTGCGGTCTGTGAACCTTCCACTGCCGCTGGCTGGGGATTTTTATCCTCTGGTTTTTCCTCTCCTAAACCTGGGTTAGGGGCAGGCAACTGTACGTAGCCTGATGCTGCTGGCTGCGGGTCCTCGCCCTCACATCCAACTTCTCCTAAATCTGTGTTAAGGGCAGGTAACTCTCTGCTGCCTAATACTGCAGGCTGAGGGTCTCTGCTCCCAGGTCCCACCTCGTCTAAGTCCCAGATGAGTGGGGGAGTGTCCCAATCAGTGGGTGGGATGGCCCCTCCCTTAAAACAGGCCACTGCACCTGCCTGTGCAGTCTGTGAGTTTGCTCCTGCTGCAGGCTGAGGATTTCTATCCTCAGACCTTGCCCCAACTGGCTGTTCCCTTTTCTCGGGCTTAAACAATTTGCATTGGTTAATGTGGAACCATTTGACGCGCCGAGCCATCTTTATGGCATGTATCATGGGGCTTGCCTTGTCTACAATGCTGTCGGGCCCCATGTATAACGGTTCTAGACTTCCTACCGGAGCAAAATTCCTAACCATAACCTGATCCCCTATCTCCCACTCATGGTGTGTTCGGGGTTTTAACAGCAATCGGTTACTCCGATGCTGCCTTCCCATGTTCCCAGCCGTCTGCCCGTGGACCTGTTTAAGGTGCTCAAAGAGGTTCCTGGCGAACCTGTCCCGGTTCACCTCCCTGTGCTGACCTTCTGTGAGCACCGGGGCTAGTACATGGATGGGGGTCCGCATAACTCTGCCAGTCATCAGCTCATGTGGGGAATACCCCGTGCTTTTTGACTGGCTGGCTCGGATCCCCATCAGGACTAACGGTAGGACCTCCACCCACTTTTTAGGTGTGTCTACCGTCTCTTTCCTCAGCCTTTCCTTCAAGGTCCTGTTCATCCTCACCACAATCCCTGAGGACTGTGGGTTGTGTGCAACGTGCCACTTCCCCTCAATGCCGAGCACCATAAGGGTATTCTGCATGACCTGCCCGGTAAAGTGACTCCCTTGGTCGGACTCCAAATATTGTGGTAGCCCCCATCGTGAGAACACCTCCCTGACCAGGATCCTAGCAGTACCCAGAGCTGTGGCTGTTCGGCAGGGGAAGGCTTCTACCCACTTCGCGAACACATCTACCAGGACTAGCCTCCCTAGGCGGTGGGTAGGGGCCCGATATAGTCGACCTGGATCGACTGCCATGGTCCCTCTACCGTCCTGATATGTCCCATAGGTACCTTCCTTTTGTGGGGGTCAGGGTTGTTAGCAGCACATACCAGACAGCTGGCACAGAACTCGCAGACATCTTCCCTGAGTCCTGGCCACCATCCCGCCTGTTCCACCCGCTGCCAGGTGGTCTCAGGCCTGGGATGCCCTGCTCCTGGACCCTCAGGGGCCAGTTAAAGGAATTCCCTCCTGTGCTGCGGTGGTACTACCCATTGTTCTCCCCTAAACAGCATGCCTTCCTTCACAGAGAGGGCTGCTGTGCCGTAAGGACCCTCTACCCTTTTTCCCTCAGTCACTGCACTGAGGACTGCCTTGAGGACGGGGTCTTGAGTTTGGACCGTCTTAAGGTCCAGGGTTAAAGCTACCCCTGCACTCCCTTGTGTCCCATTCCTACCCCTGACTGCTGCTACAGGACTGGACCCGTATGTGTCCCAGAAAGTGCCTGTGCGGGCACCCTCCTTAGCTAGCACGTCGGCCTGCTGGTTGCCCTGACTACGGGGTTCTGTGGAGGAATGGGCTTTCACCTTATGGATGAAAACCTCCCCTTCCTCCCCCACTGCTGCTAAGATTTTCTGCATCAGGGGTTTCACTGTGAGGGGTCTCCCGTCAGCGGAGGTGTATCCGCAGTGGGACCAGATGGCCAGGTACTCCGTACACGAATTGTATGTGAACATGCTGTCCGAGCAAATCGTGTATGAGGTGGGGAAGATTTTGGGGTGTGTAACAACGTACACTATCGTGGACAGTTCAGCCTGCTGGGCGCTCATGGTGCTGGAAAGCTTAATTGCCAGGGCAATGTTTGCCGCTGGGTCATAAACTCTACACCCTGTGAGTCGCTCACCAGCAGAAACTGTGCTAGAGCCATCCACATAGATTTCACGGCCTGTGGGGTGTATCCCGGCCCGCAAACTTATGTCCACTTCCCAAACCCCTTCTATTGAACACCGGTGGGTTGTTCCAGGATATACCAAGTTAGCTGCGAGCTTCGGCTCACAGAGCCCTTTTACTTTCAGGTCCATCTGTGAGAGAAGCAGGGTCCAGCGAGCAACGTGGGCACTGCTCACTGTCACATCCTTGATTCTCCCGTCCAGGAGCATCTGGGTGGGCATGTGATGGGTGAGGAGGGTGATGCGAGAGGTGCCTGTAAAGATCAGTGATCTTTTCACAGCCCAATGTGTGGCCAAAAGGTGCCTCTCACAATTGGAGTAGCTCTTCTCCACATCCGTGAGTATCCTGGAGGAGTAGACCACCAGCCTCAGCCTGCCATGCCACTCTTGGAGCAGCACAGCACTCAGGCTGTCCCCGCTGGCTGCTACCTCCAGGAAGAACTCTTTCCCCCCATCTATGGCCCCTAGAGCTGATGCGGTCTGCAGGTCTTCCTTGAGCCTGACAAATGCTGCCTGGCAACCCTCATTCCAAACCCACTCCACTCCCTTATGTAGGAGTCAGAGCAGAGGGTTTGCTGTGGCTGCATAGTCCTCAATAAAGTCTCTGCAGTACCCAGTTAGCCCTAGAAAAGATTGCACTCCCGTGACTGTGTTGGGGACTGGTAACTCCTGTGCCGCTTCCCTTCTAGCTTTATCTATGGCACTTTCCCCAGCGCGTACAGTCAGGCCCAGGAATTTCACCTCCTGCTGGCCGATCTGCGCTTTCTTTGGGTTTACTTTAAAACCCTCCTGCCTGAGCAGCTCCAGCAGTTCGGCCAGTAGTGGGCCATGCTCCTCTCTCGAATCAGTGAATAGGAGCAGGTCATCCACATACTGTACCAGCTGCCTGGGCTGGCTGAAGCCCTTTAGACTGTTTGCCATGCATTGGTGGAAAATGCGAGGGCTATTGTGGAAGCCCTGAGGCAAACAGTTCCAGATATACTGTTGCCCTTTAAAAGTAAAGGCAAACTTGTACTGATCCTCTCTCCTTAAAGGGATGGACCAAAACCCGTTGGAAATATCCAGCACCGTGAAAGTGGTCGCGGATGCTGGGATACTTCCTATCAGGTCGGCAATTGCTGCTACCGTGGGTGCACAGGCTGGGATGTTACAGTTGAGCACCCGATAGTCCACTGTGGCCCTCCAGGAGTCGTCCGGTTTTCTAACCGGCCACAGTGGAGAGTTCACGTGGGCGGCTATCGGTCTCAGGACCCCCTGTTGCACTAAGGAGGACATGGCTGCTTCCATGTCTGGCTCCGCTTCCCTGGGGAAGTTGTACAACTTTTGTGGTCGGGCCATAGGGTCCCCATCTACACTGACCTCGAACCCGTTGACCCTCCCACAATCGTGCTTGTGTGTGGCAAATGTGGCTAGGTGGGCTCGCACAAATGCCTGGAACTCCCTTGGGGCATTATTGACCATGAGCTCGAGGTTATAACCCTCTTTTGGCTTCATGGTGCACAGGGTCCCCTTCCCTTCTTTCCCTGGGATGACTACTACTCCGCCTTCCTTTCCTGTATTTGCCCCCCATAGGCAATGTTTCCTTAAATCCACCAGGATCCCATGGCCTACAATAAAGTCGGCTCCCAGGATCCCTTTTCCACCCTCCACTTCCCACTTCATTAGGACACAGGTCCACTTAGAGCGGAGCGTTCCCAAACGAATGGACAGCGGGATGGAAAATGAACCAGCCTGTTCTTTACCTGTGAACCCCGACAGACTGTATGGGACCCCGCTAGATAGAGGTGAGGTGGTGGGGTTAGCTGAATGGATCATGGTGCATGATGCCCCCATGTCCAACAGATAGGTCCCTTTCACCTCTTCTACCTCCATCTCCATGAGGGGTCTCTTCCATAAGTCGTACTTGAGGGAACACAGGTAAACATGCTGCGCTGGCTCTAGTCAGGGCTGTGGGTTGGATGGGGCGGATGGGGTCAGAGCACCGGTGGTGGCTGCTACTTTCCCTTGGCCAGTCAATAGGGACCTCATTGCATCCAAAAATGACTCGGCCGTGGCGGGAGGGATTCCTGTCTCTGTCTTTTGGGCTGGGGCTGAGCAATTCTTTCCCTTGTTATCCTTCCAAGGATTTCTACACTCCTTCCTCCAGTGACCATCATTCCCACACCCGTAACAGTTAAGCTTTGTGCTGGAAGGGTTATTCCCTTCCTGATGCCACTCCTTTCTACCCTGTCTGGGTTTTATTTCATGCACCTTCCCCTTAGGTGGGTGTGCATCAGTTCCCCTAACATTTCAGTAAGCTAGTGTCAATTGTCTGATCACTGTCAGTTCGGTAGTTAGGGGATGCTTTGGGTCAAACCACATTTCTGCCTTGGCCCTGACCTGTGGCAAGCTGTTTGCCACCAGGCAGCGGAACCAGTGGACCAGCTGATCCTGGTCCAGATGAGTCCAGTTAGGTGCCCCTGTACAGGCATTCCTATACACCGGCCACAACCTGTCCGCGAAAGCCTGTGGGGTTTCCCCTGCGAGCTGCACTGTTTTCTCCACCTGGGAGAAAGGACTTCCCTGATTCATCCCTATGGCCTCAAGAACTTCCTCCTTGAGCTCCCCATACTCGCACTGTCCCTTCTTACACTGGTCAGAAAGGGACTGGAAAAACTTACTCTCCAGGGAAAATAGCAGCATTTTGGCCTGTTCAGCATCATCGCACTCGTTGATGCTGGCTGCCTGCTCCACTTCCCTGAAGTGGATTGAGGGGTCCCCATTTTCTGTGAGCTTCGGTATATGGCTCACCATGGCCCCAAGCTGTTGGGTGCCGTAGGGAACTACGAACTGGTTTTGGAGGGGTCCCTCTTCTCCGTCCTCGGCGGGTGGGCCAAACCTTCGCTGCCGGGCCGGGCACATTGGCCCTGGTCCTGGCCTCTCTCGCGGGGTTTTTTCCACCTCAGCTTCTACCCCTTGCTCCACCCCCCCTTGCTGCCAGACCTCGCTGAAACCTGATGCTACGGGTGGTGGTCGTGGAACATCCTGCTCTTCAATCAGGTCATCCCTTGGCACTACCAGTGGTGTCTGAACCATCCTCCCCTCGTTCCTTGTAAAATCCACCTTGGATGCCTTCGGGCTTAGGAGGCACACCATGCCCTTTGCCTTCCTTAGGGCAAGGCTCAGATTCTCTATCTGTTCCTGACAGGGGCCATGATCTGCATCTTCAAACCCCTGTGCACTCATTATCTTATAGGCTGCCTTTATGTCTTTTACTTTCTCCTCCTGCTCTCTTACTTGTCTCGCTAGGCGGGCATTCTTTTCCCGCAAACTTAGCTCATTGCTCTTGGCCTCAGTGACCTGACACTATAGGTATTCTTGCCTGGCCTTATGCTCCCCCATTAACTGCACCCTTTCCTGGTTCAGGGCCTGCAATGCTACCAGTAACGTCTCCCCTGCTAGAGTCCTTGTTTGGACTTCCAGGGCTGACTCCCGTATCTCGACTGCCTGTGCTTCAACGAGCCTGTCCAAAAGCTGGATCTGTTTCTTGAAGCACATCAGCCAGACTGCCTTTTCTATGGATTTCTTATGATCCTTCCCTTCTGTCCATTTAGCTGCAGCATCTACCGGACACCCAGCCTTTAACAGATTAGTGATCCACTACTTAGTGATATTCACTTTACTGAAGACATAATTAGAAATCCTCTCTTCCATTACAGTTTGCTCTTCCGAATCAGTGTCTACTGTATCGCACCCCTGTTGCTGGAGTCCTGCCGCGGTCGTCATTTCTGTAGGGGTTTTGGTGTGTGCAGTCAGCTTTGCCCCTTACTGTTTTTGAGTGGTTTGAATCACCCCCACACCCCTGGGTTCTAGACGCCGGACTTAGGTACAGGCGGTGATACAGAATTGGAGTAGACAACTGGTTTGGTGCAAGAAAACTGTATTTTATTTAGACACACTTATAATTACACACTTAAATTACAGGAGTAGTTACAGGCATACAAAAGTACACTTAATTAAGAATGGGGAACACACGGCACAACAAGGGAAAATCACATTAATAATCCCCCTACCCTTGTCCCACCCCCAATATCTAACTTAATTGTACTACAAGAGCCAGGGATTATGCTCACCAATAGGGGTTTCTTGACAGTTCGAATCCTGTCAGTTAAGCCGGTTGCATTTTGTGATTCGCTCTTTGTGTCCTTTGGGGCCTGCCATCGCCACGTGGTCCCAGTCTTAGAATCTGCGAAGATTCTTCAGTTGGGTGGAGTACGCAGATGCGGTAAGGGCGCGGTTGTGGATTTGTCTAGGTGAGTACCTTCTTTTCTCCGTTAGAGATAGGGAATAAAGTCTTTGTTGGGTACTTTATCTTGTAGAGTGGAAAACTTTGAGTTTTGTTCTTCTGGTGGTGGTCTGGTCGTTGAGTTTTGTTGCGGTTGGGGTTCAGCTGGCAGTCTTCGGTGTCGGCTCGGTCGCGGTGGCCTAGATCATTACCTGTGTAGTGGTAATGATCTGAAGGTATGGTTTACCTGGCCCTTTGTTACTGCGGTGCTCATGGTCGGTCTCTGTGTAAGGCTGCAGTTGCGGCCTAGTCGTCTTTGGTCGAGCCTGCCCCACTGTGCCTCCTCGTCGTGATGTTCCGTCTGCTTCTTTGAGTTTTGAGTGACCCTGAACCCGAGCATGTGCCTGCTTGTCCCCAACGCTTCTTTGCATTTCGAGTGTCCCTGGTCGCTTGCTTGCTTTAGTCTGCTTTTTTTTCTGCCCCCTTGCTTGCTTGCCTTTGGTTACCGGTGGGCCTACAATTATACTATGTCCGAGTTCGTTATCTGCGTGCCAAATCAGGGCTAGTTCTTTGTCTGATTTTTGGCGGGCTCATTAAGGTGATTATGGTCGTTCACCTTAACTGTTTTTTTTGGGCGGTTGTCCCGTTGTTAAATGGTTTTTAATGTCTTGGTGTTTGTTTATGCATAATGTAAATTGGTGTCTTCCTGGCTTGGTAGCTTGTTTGAACTGTATGCGGTTATATATGCATAGTCTTGATGGCTTTAGCTTTGTGCAAGATTAAACCTCTTCCTGAGTTCATTTGTTTTGAAGGGAAGAATGCTTGTTCTGTCTCCTTTAGCTGCCTGGTTTGAAATCACAAATTAAAGCTGTCTTCCACAGGCCCGGGCATGTCAAGTTTTAGTTTTGAACTTGACATGCTGTGCAGGGCCCTGCTTTTAACCTTGCAGTCTTTGCCATAAAGTCCAAAAGCCATTGTCCTTCAGGGTCCCTTGTTGAATAACTTGGGAAATGTGGGAATTTTGAGAATCCTACACCAGAAAGCCTATCTTTGTTGTAATACATCTTAAATAGAGTTATTATAAAATCTTAATTATTGCCAGTATATTTGCTGATCTTGTTATGTTTTAGGCACTTTTTTTGGAGATCAGAAGTTGTGAAATGTTCTAAATACTGCATGTTAAGTTGTTGGTATGTAAATGAATTAGGAAATCAGAACAAATTTTGGGGAAAAAACAAAACACTGCAGATGCTGGAAATCTGAAACAGAAACTAAATAAAAGTCCAGTTATTCATTTTTCTGCAACTGGGTTCCAAGGTTTTTAACAGGCTGAGTGACCTATGTTTCTGAAGTGGAGTGGTGTGAGCTCACCCTTAAAGCAAGAAGAAATTATGATTTCAGGTGTGAAATCCAATTGTTTAAATAAATGTATCATGCCAGTCACTGGAATATATTGGAAACGTAAACCTTTGTTTTCTTGATCAGGAAGCCGAGCATTCACCGATCAGAACACAGGGATGTCCCATTTCCATGAGTGACTTATTAAAATAATGGAGTATAGTTTGTTTCATACTGCTTAAAGAGTAAAGGATAAAATCCATATACTGGAAGATTTCATAAAATCATTACAATTTACCAACTTTTCGTGAGCATGTTGTCGAGGAAGCAGTAAAACAATTGGACTACTGGCCCCTACCTCCCCCGCCCCCCCGCCCCACCCACCATGTGGGAACTTACCTCGAAGCACTTGCTGTGACAAACTATAATGGTGGTTAACGGCATAGCAAAGGCGGTCACTGCTGGCCCCGAAGCAAACCTCCCACAAAGATCTCGCGATCTCCATGGCCAGAAGTTCGGCTTTTCCGACATACAGTTGAGATCAGTGTAAGTCAATGGGGAATCCCTAACGCGAGCTGCTGTGATGTCGACAAGCTGTCCAAGCAGCCATCACAATGCAGAATTCTCACAGCCCGGGAACCAGTAAGTGAATAAGATCCTTTTATTCTCACCTTTTAAAAATGTTAGAGAGAGCAAAACAATGTTTAGGGCTCTCACATGGGGAAAAGGCAAACTAGAATAAACATGAACAATCTTTTAAACTTTTAAAGATATAAAACCCCAGTTACACCTAATCCAAAAGTGTCTAATTTTTTATGGGGTATGTAACGGCAATATTACCGCGGAAAAGACAAAGTTTTCATCAGTTTCACTGATTTCCCTGATGACACTGATAGCTGGCTATGGTGGGGGTGAGGGGGTGTTGGGGGTGGTGGTGGCATGGGGTGGGGGCGGTCCACAGCACAGCCAGTGTCGAAGCAATGAATGACTGACCACAATTTCAGGATTTCAGCGTTAGGATGCGCATGCGCTGCATCCTGAAGTTGAAGTCAGTTTCAAAAGGGAAATAACAGGGAATGCTGTTCATTCGCTGTTATTACCCACCGCAAATTCCGGGCCAAGATATTATCCATGGTGTATTTTTGTTGTGGTCGTGTTAAAACCAGATTTATTAAAAAAGAAAAACACCCATTACACTTCATTATGCCAGATTATCCATTCCCAGAGATAAATCAATTGACTTTAACATGTAAATAATAGACAGTTAATGCCAACATTTGCAAGTGACTGCCAAAAGGTTTGGGTTTGACACCTTTTTGGAGGCTCTGCTGACACTCGATGGGGTAGTCCCAAGAATTGCAGACACCCCCTGTCTTTAAGTATACGTTTGATTGACAGCTTTATTTGACTTTAAGGTACATGCTTCATTGCTATTGTTCTGCTGAGCTTTAGTGTGTATGAGGAGGGGATGGGGAGGAGGGAGTCATCTCAGAATACTCCCAGCTTTGAGGAAGGCAGCAAGAGCCATGGAGGAATAAGTGAAGAACATGAATCAAAGCTATTGAGCAAATTGTGATGTTTGTTTATTGTTTTCTCTATTTGAGGAGAAATAGCTATCTTCTATAAAACACTGTAATCTGATGTAAATAGTTGACTCTTCTGTAATTTCTAGCCTAGGCCATGAACGTTGAAGGCTCCATGGCACTAATTGCTAACATTTGCTAACATTGCTCCTTTAACCTACATATCAAAACATTAACTGGCCAGTTATCTCGTTGTTGGTTGTGTGCTCTTGCTGTGCAAAAAATGGCTGCCATATTTACCTACATGACATCAGTCCTTGCACTATATTAATGTTTTATACATGCATGTGAAGCACTTTGAGACCTTTGAGAGATGTTGTTCGGTTCTCTATAAACTGGTCTCTCTTTTCTCCTCTTCCCATTTGTTCCTTCTCAATTGTTTTTATGTCGTGAGGTAATCAAACCCTGCTTGAAGTTTGCAGTATGGTGTCTGATTGTTCATGACATTTTATTCCCTTTCTGAGGGCATAGGATTTCTCTATCAATGAGAGACCAGTGCTGAAAATATATCTTTCCAAACAGTCGGGAAATACAGAACTGGAAAAGACTCTGGAGTCCACCTGATTGGTCCCAAAAACAAATACCTCTCAAATATTTATCCAGTACTCGTTTAAATTTTTCCATACTATGGGCTGGATTTTGCCAGGCCCCGAGGAGGCGGGAATGGAGGCGTGTGGGGTGTTAAAATTGCAAAAAGTGGCGGGCGGGCCTGATCCCGTCTCCGCCCCGCCTCCAAGAGGCGGGATAGGCCCTTAAGGCCCTTAACAACCACTAAATTGCCTCTATAATCCCATTTTGAGAGGCCTTTCCGATTTTAACATGTTTCCCATGTGATTCATGTCTCCTCTGAAACACAACAGTGAAACCTGGCTGGAGCACAATTGGATTGCTGACTATCAGCTGCAGCTCCACCATTAAATAGGAGATTTGATCAGTCATCATTTGCAGGTGGCAGGACTTTGTTGTCTCAGGTCTGGGGGAACATTTAGCAGGCATAACCATAGCTGTGGAAGTTTGGAGCCTGACACCCATCTCCAGTGTGACCTCCTGGGAAACCCCTCTCGCCACCTTGACTGAGTGATTCCTCAACTGAGGCATCTACCAGAAGCATGGGAACCATTTATTTCCTTTCCACCTGGACATCAGATGAGGATGAAGACCAGCCGCGGCAGCAGCAGAACCATGAACAACAGCAGCACCAACAGCAGCGGCAACAACAGGAGCGCCAAGCTGCTGCTCACCCACATGAAGCTGCACAGGCCAGAAGGTGCCAGCCCATGGAAGCCCGTCGGCACAGGAGATACCCCTCAAACAGGGACTACAGACAGAGGATCAGCTATCTCAACATGAGTGAGCAGCAGTGCCAAAGGCGGCTCCGATTTTCGCGAGATGAACTGGGTGACAACTGCACAATGGTGCAGCAAGACCTGGAGCCCAAATGAGCAGGTGGGTTTAATGACAATGTCAGGGTTGGATCTAAGAGAATGGAGTGCTGCAAGTTCAGAGGGAGGTAGGTTGGATTGAGTGAGGGGAGCAGAGAAATGGAGACGGCTGATGTCACGGCGGCAGTTAGCGATGAAAAGATCTAGAGAGGGTAAGAGGCCAGGGGGAGGGGTCCAGGTAGAACGGGAATTCTGCAAGCGGGAGAAAGGGTCAGTTGTGCGGGGGGAAGACTCCTGGCCAGAGAAGTGGGCACGGAGACGAAGACGGCGGACAATAAAAGGTGTTTCCAGTTTCCTGGCCCCAACCGCTTCCTTTTCACCATGGACGTACAATCCCTCTACACCTCCATCCCCCACCCTGATGGCCTGAGGGTGCTCCGCTTCTTCCTTGAACAGAGGCCCGACCAGTCCCCATCCACCACCACCCTCCTCCGCCTGGCTGAACTTGTTCTCACATTGAACAACTTCTCCTTTAACTCCAGTCATTTCCTCCAAATCAAAGGTGTTGCTATGGGTACCCGCATGGGTCCTAGCTATGCCTGCCTTTTCGTGGGCTATGTGGAACAATCTTTGTTCCAGTCCTACTCGGGTCCCCTCCCTCACCTCTTTTTCCGATACATTGATGACTGTATCGGTGCCGTTTCCTGCTCTCGTCCCGAACTTGACAATTTCATTTACTTTGCCTCCAATTTCCACCCTTCCCTCACCTTCACATGGTCCATCTCTGACTCTTCCCTTCCCTTCCTCGACTTCTCCGTCTCCATCTCTGGGGATAGGTTATCGACCAATATTCACTAGAAGCCCACTGACTCCCACAGCTACCTGGACTACACTTCCTCCCACCCCGCTTCCTGTAAGGACTCTATTCCATTCTCCCAGTTTCTCCATCTCTGCCGTATCTGCTCCGATGATGCCGCCTTCCACACCAGTGCTTCAGATGTGTCTTCCTTTTTCCGCAACCGAGGATTCCCCTCTACCGTGATTGACACTGCCCTCGACCGTGTCAGTTCTATCTCCCGCACTTCTGCCCTCACCCTGCCCCTCCCTCCCAGAACCACGATAGTGTTCCCCTTGTCCTCACCTTTCACCCCACCAGCCTTTACATTCAACGGATCATCCTCCGGCATTTCCGCTACCTCCAAAGTGATCCCACCACCAAACGTATCTTCCCCTCCCCTCCCCTTTCAGCATTCCGCAGGGACCGCTCCCTCCGAGACACCCTAGTCCACTCCTCTATCACCCCAAACAGCCCTTCCCCTTCGCCTGGCACCTTCCCGTGCAAGCGAAGGAGATGTAACACCTGCCCCTATACCTCCCCCCTTCCCACTGTCCAGGGCCCCAAACACCCCTTCCAGGTGAAACAGCGATTTACTTGTACTTCTCACAATCTAGTATACTGTATTCGCTGCTCACGATGTGGTCTCCTCTACACTGGGGAGACCAAACGCAGATTGGGTGACCGCTTTGCGGAACACCTCCGTTCAGTCCGTAAGGGTGACCCCGAGCTTCCGGTCGCCTGTCATTTTAATTCAATGCTCCATTCCCACTCGGACCTCACCGTCCTTGGCCTCTTGTATTGTTCCACGGAAGCTCAACGTAAACTCGAGGAACAGCACCTCATCTTCCGATTAGGCACTCTGCAGCCTTCCGGACTCAATATCGAGTTCAACAAATTCAGATCATAACCTCGGCCCCTATTTCACTTTTTCTTGTAATTTTTCCACTCCTTTTCCCCCCCCGCCTTTCCTTTTGTTTCGCTCTCACACCTGGCAGCTATCCCTTGCCCTGCCAGTACACTTTACACCTAACCTCAGCCTATTACCATCTCATCTAGCTTCTAACACCTTTTATTGTCTCTTTTGTACTTCTTTTGTTTCTTTGATTCTTTTGTCCGATCGCAGCCCTGCCTCCGATCTATCTTTTCTTTCCAGTTTTGAAGAAGGGTTCTGTTACGTCCGTGAATAATTGAGACACGGACAGCAGGAGTGAACAAAATAAGTCTTTACTGGTGGAAGTCAATAGTGAAACTAAAAACACAGAGGCTCACTAGTGCCTTTTATACAGGGGTGGTCACTGCCGGTACTGCAGTCTGAGACCAGTTATTCTCTTAAAGGTACATACACAACAATTCCTCCCCTTTTAGATAAACAGTACATAACATTCATATAACAACTAAATGATAACCTGTTACAATCACAATTACTGTTGCTAGATACATTGGTTAAGTTTAAGCAATTATAAGTTCAGTCTTTGAGGAGGCTTCCTGATTCTGTCTGGATAACGCCTCTTTGGGGTATCAGGTTCTTCTGGCAACGTTGAGTCAGGATCAATGTCGTTGTTTGGTTCATCTGCTTCCAATATTACTGGTTCTGTGGTAGCTGCAATTGCAACGTCGATTTCATTACCAGGTGTATCAGATCGTGGTGTGGAGTTGACGTTTTCCAGTGACTCTAGAATCTGGTCAGCATGGCGTCTTACAATGCCCTCCCCAACGTCCACGGTATACATGAGAGGTCCTTGTCGTGTACAAATCGTTCCTGGCTGCCATTTCTCAGTGCGGTAGTCCCGGGCCAAAACTGGTTGACCTATCTTTAAACTCCTGGTCAGCCTTTCATTCATATTCTGAAACTGCCTGTTCTCCACATCTCGTTGTAGCCTGCTTGGAAGGAGAAGCTGCCCCGCCCACCTGGGGGGAGGCTTCCTCTATGGCCTGGGACTCGGATGAGGAGGAGCCCGAACAGTAAGGCCCCGCCCTCGACACGATTCTGGAGGAGTTGAAGTCGGAGGACAGAGGTCCCGCCTTCAACTCAAGCGTGGGGGAGGTAGAAATTGGGGGCGGAGATTCTCCACCTGTAGGGACAGGTGAGGAGGAGTCGTCTACCACAGACCCAAATCCCAAAGGGGCGGAGCCTGAGGGGAGGGAGCCGAAACCCACAGTCGTGGAAGAGCCACGGGCTGTGAGAGCTGAAGTCCCACCCGAAGGTCCACTCGCCAAGGGAGCCGACCCAAATCCCAAAGGGGCGGAGCCTGAGAGAAGGGAGCCAAAGCCCACAGTCGTGGAAGAGCCACGGGCTATGAGAGCTAAAGTCCCACCCGAAGGTCCGTTTGCTAAGGGAGCCACGCCCAAAGTACCTCTTCGCAGGTCGACTCGAATGCCTCAGCCGGTAAAACCTTGGCCGGATTCCCCCATTCTCAGTAAACGCCGACTTGAGAAATCCCTGACAAAACGCAGTCCCCGATTGACAGCAAAAGGCTGTGGGGTACCCAAGCCACAGGTCACTGCAGCCCCACCACAGGGAGCGGCGAGCTGCAGTCCAATCAGGGATTAGGCAAGCCGCACGGGGACGGGCGGCGCTGTACATAAGGTAAGTTTTAGTTTTAAGTTTAAGGTGTGTAAATATTAAAATGATAAGAGTTATAAGTAGTTTTAAATCTGCTCAGTATGTGTATTGTTTTGGATCGAGGTCGAAAGACCCGATCATGCCTTCACCTAAGCCAGAATCTCTCGGGAGCCTGGCGGCATTGTTTAATGTGTTGCAGGAACCAGGAGAAAGATGAGAGGGATCCTCGTCGCATTCACGGTGATCGGGTGGAGATGGGCCTATCGGGGCCGCACTAAGGACTCCACCATTTATGGGTGCTCTGACAACAGAGGCCCCGTCGCGACTGATGGAACCGGCCCACGGGACGCTGAAGAGACTGACGTATACTTTCATGAAGGGAGATGGCCAGGCTGGCTGGGGTCGAACTCTACTGAATACTCCAGCCAGACGGGGTTTGCATACAGAGAAACGTCTCTGATGTGCCCCAGGGTGAGGGTCATCGCACCCAGGATCAGCATCACCGTGGGAAAGAAGATTTGCTTGAACTGTTTGGGACAGGTACCTTTGAATCGCTGGTGGTGGCTGCGCAAGTTGAGCAGCACCATGAAGAACTCCACAATTGAGTGGGAAAGACTGGGTAACAACACCCATCGGACTATTATGGGAAATCATGGGGGGTTGAGTGTCTGTTGGGACAAATGGTGGGAACCAGATGAGGGGATCTACATCTGTATGTGGGGTTCAGAACGCGCTTGCCCCACAGGCGTCTCCATCTTTTTCCAAAGGCAGTGGCAGGATGCTGGACAAGGAATGAGGTGGGACGTCAGCACATGGGCGTGCGGAGTCCCATACTCTCAGATCCCAGTAAACGCCACTGAGCTCATCACCTCAAGCCCCTTCCCACAATTCCGGTAGCTAAAGCCCTCAAGGAAGGGTGCCCCACCACAACAAAGGGACCCAGGAATGGATTGGTATTGGTACCCACAGGTCAGGTGCTGTACCAAGGGGTGCACTACGTGGTGGCTTCGGTGATTTTAAACCTCACGGAGGTGCGGTTGCCAGAGTGGTGCCCCAGGGAAATGGAGCAATTATACCAGGTCCTGTTGACAAACATGTTTAAACAGTTTTACGAATTCGACTTTGCCGATGTCGACAGAGCCAAATTGTACACCACCCCACATGAGGTCTTGGACAGGATAGGGAGGCAAAGAAGGGGTGCAGTAAATGATATTTTCACAGCTTTTAATACAGGAACTTCCGTCATCAACACACTGGATGATGTGGAGCTGCAAACTCAAATCAATGGTTTGGAAAACACAGTTAAGAAAGATACTGACTGACGAGAATAAGGTAGTGGGTTCTGAGTTACATGAGGACCAGGCCATGACACTACACTTAAAAGAGATAATAGCTGAGCTGGAGAAACATGCCAAAACGGTAAATGCTCTCATCAGGGAGGATCGGAACGCGTCCGATCAGGCTGCGCAGAACGAAGCTTGTGTGCTATACGGGGCGCGGTTACTGGGCGAGGGCCACAGTAACCTGGAGGATTTGAAACAAGGTTTAGTCCCCTCCTGGATCAGCAACAAGCACCTCGCAGCCCTCCACCATTTTGAGAATGTAAGAAATGACACAACACCAGGTTATAGTCCAACAGCTTTATTTGAAATCACAAGCTTTCGGAGCGCTGCTCCTTCATCAGGTGAAGTGGAGAGATGCATAAAAACACAGCTTATATAGTCAGAGAATAATGTCAGATGTTTACAGGTAATCATTCTAACTGTAAACATCTGACATTATTCTCTGACTATATAAGCTGTGTTTTTATGCATCTCTCCACTTCACCTGACGAAGGAGCAGCGCTCCGAAAGCTTGTGATTTCAAATAAAGCTGTTGGACTATAACCTGGTGTTGTGTGATTTCTTACATTTGTCCACCCCAGTTCAACACCGGCATCTCCACACCATTTTGAGAATGCATTGAGTCCGTGCCAGCTCAGACTAGCTTCAGAGGCCTACCCAGTCCCAGTGGACTGTGGACGTTCTAATCACACCATTATGGGTATAGTGGGAAGAATGCCGGTGATGGGAAAGACAGCTAAACCCGCCCCGGTATACAGGGTGGAGAACATTGGAGTCATTCAGGGGGGTGCGCACATTCACTACATGGGGGTCCCACCTTACATCATTCGATGGGAGCATGCAATGACAGGTATTGACCTCTCGGGGTGCCGGAGCCAGGGAGCACACATCATCCTGTGTCCCCAGCACTTGAATGCCCATTCAAAACCACAGTGCAGGTTCAGAACTGCTGGCGCGGAGCCTATAAATTGCACCATGGAGGCAATGGCACAAGGCCATGTGCCCCCGCAGGTGGCATATATAGGAGGTGGGACATACTGTGTCACCACTGCAGCGCCCCACTACCAACATGGAGAGCACGGTTGGTGTCCAGTTAGTGACAGCAGCTTCTGTTTCAAGCCCAGGGCAGAAGTTCAAGTGGCCCAAGAGCGAATTGTCCCCATTCCTGAACCTTCCACTGTTCACATCACTGTTAAAGAGAATTTCACCGACTGCAGCGATTCGTTGCACATTTTGGATATATCATTCCCCCTCTCCCTGAACACCTCACCAAGATATTAAAAGCCATTGTTGTTTCACAGAAACATTTCTATACACTGGAGCAGAAGACTTTAGAGATAGGGGCAAACATATTGGATATAGTGACCCCACCGTGGTGGGATCTGTTCACTAATATAGAAGCCCCTTCTTGGATTAGGATAGCCTCCCACATTCTTGTAGTATGCCAGGTTATCATTGTAGTTTATTTACTGTTTGTACACTGTAAAAAGGTCAAACATTCGCAAAAGTATGAGAATAGAGGGGATTGGAGGGAGCATTATTTGCGGGTAGAAGAAGAGACACCCGTTTAGATTTTTGCTGCTTTGTATAAAGTTAAAGTTTTCCCTCCCTCCTCTGTATTATTTCTGATGTGTAGTCATGTACATTTTAATTTTCGTGTGTGTACTTTATTTTTTTTTCTTATTGAAGTTTATTAGATGTGTTGTTATTATTAAAAGATAGTGTGTATGCACCAGGTGATGTAGGGGTATAAGGCCCCCCTCCACGCCTGGAAGTAAGTTGTAAGATTTTAACTCCAAGGTATTGCCATCTGTAGATGCTTAATGTACACTAGGTTTTTCTGAAATGGGAAATGCATGTGTCGTGGGGTCATAGATAGGTAAATACTGGGGATGGTTAGATTATGGAAAGTCAGAAGATTTTGCTCACCCAGAAATATGATACTTCAAGCAAGTTACAGTTTCATCAGGGGGGAGTGTAGGATTCACAAAATTGAACTTTATATTATAAAGGGTCGAATGGCAGAAGAGGCCATGATTTTAAAGACTATTTTAAAAGAAGCCCAGGAAAAGGGGCATACGAAATGGCCACCAGACCCCATGATCAACTTATTGGGACACTTTAAAATGGTTCCTACAAATCCTCAGACAGCTTTGTGGATTCAGCCCAAAGTGAGTTCTGGAAGCCGTTTCTGAGAGAACGAAACCAGACACCCACATATGCATATAGTTTGGATGCAGATCCAGTCAAGATCGGCCTGTAGATAAAGGCCATCTAAAGGTTGACCCAGACAAAAGGGAACAGTTTCATATTCATGAGAAGAGCATCAAGGACCCGTTAAACACACCACACGGGTAGAAAGGGGGGTTATCTTCAGCTTTCCAGCTTGCAGGCCTGTCCAACTTTTGAGCTGGGTAAAGAGGAGCTGCTTTGGGAGAAGATCAGCGTGACTCCTCTCCATTGTCGGAGAGGAAGAAGAAGAAGACTAAGCCGCCATCAAGAAGGTTGTTCGAGCCGGCGTCCCGCCCCGGGGTAAAACATCGGGAGATCATCGACCAACCCCGGGCCGTTGACGAAACGAGAGGCCATCGACACACTCCAGGCCCAGGAGAAGAGACAAGAAAAAAACGACAGAAGAAGCCGAGGTCGAGCAGCCACCCCCGACCCCCACCGCAGGGGAGAGGTGTGGCGCAGCTCGCTGGGGCTCCACGATCCACGTGGAGACGGGACGCCTGAAAGGATCAAATGCAGACCTGTTTCAAAACCTTGCACCTCCTAGTTGGATTGGTGAGCATGTTTCTGGCCCTTCATAATCAGATCTAGATAGTTTTAAGGGGGTGGACATTTAAGGGTATAATTAACATGAGTTGTTATCCCTCGATGTTCTGTGTGTTTCCCTATTTCATGATGATTTTTGTAGAGTATAATATGCCTGTATTTGCCTTAGTTAGTATTGTGTCGTTATGATTTGTTTGTGTTTTTCCCTCCCATGTACTTTCTTATTTGCTTGCATTTGATTTGTGTTGCCATATGCAATAAAATTTCATTTCATTTCATCAAACTTGGTCTATAAGAGTTTTCTCTACATTGTAGTTCCTGCCCCAAAGTCCAGAGTACAGAATCTAAGGGGCGAGTGGGTCGAACCACTCAAGGTTTTACTGTGCAAGAGAGAGAGGCCTCTAGAGAGAGAAACCTCTGCGATCTAAAACCCCTTACAACATGTCAAACACACACGTTTCCCCTCTGTGACACTGACCCTAGTAGCAACGATCTGTACCCTGGGGCACGGGATGGCAGCCTCCCCGTATGTGAACCCGGTCTGGCTGGAGTACTGGGTCGAGTTAGACCCCAACCACCCTGGCCACCTTCCCTCGTGGAAGTAGATGGCGAGCTCCTCCACACCCCGTTCGCCACCCCCTGCGGTAACGATCAGTGCTCTCTCTCCCGAGCACCCATAGATGTGGGAGTTCTCCACGTCTCCTTGATCACCGATGCTCACCCCTACCAGGGCGAGCAGGAGCAGAACCTTTCTCATCCCGATTTCCTTTCTGTAGGGACACATAAACAAAATAGCCATGTCCTGAGAAGATTCTCTGGCCTGACACAGTTATCAAAATTTCCAAAACTTAAGCTTATCCTATACTAAAATTAAACTATTAAATTCCAAAACTACCGAATTGTAAAACACACTTAAAATACTTCTGAAAGCTATATACATCCGCCGCCCGTCTCCGGATGGCCAGGCTAATTCCTGATAGGCCTCTGCCTTTTGTGGAATCTGGGCAGCTTGTACGCCTGGGCCTAAGGTGACCTGTGCCACCGGACCCGGTGAGTCCTCCTTAAAACACCTGGGAGTTTCCCTGAATCCCAGTTAACCAGGGGAGTGTGTCCTTCTGTGCTGCAGCACACTTCCCCTTTCTGTGTGGCTGCTGAGTCCCTATCCTGTCCTGTGGGTTCCCCGCAGCCTGATGCCGCAGGCTGGGGACCCTTCTCTCTCTCTCTGCCCAACGCTACCTCTCCTGTGAGCCCCTCACCTTTGGAGGCTGTAGGCTGGGGATCCATATCCTTAGACTTGTCCCTGACCTTGGTTTTTCCCTTTCTGTTAAGGGTTCTCCTGGGGCTGGACCATTTAAAATGATACTCGGGTGACCACGGTAGTTTAGGCTGTGGTGTGTGAGGAGACCTTCTCAAGGCTCCGGCTACTGGGGGTGTACCCGAGTCCCACTTACTTGATGGGAGGGCTTTTCCAGTCACACACGTCACTGCCCCCACCTTTGCGGTCTGTGAGTCTGTCACGGCTGCAGGCTGCTGCTCTCTAGCTTTAGTGCAGTTAACCCTTGCTGACCGTTCTCCACTCTCAGTCTTAAACAGCTTGCACTGATTAATGTGGAACCACTTTGTGCGGCGGGGCACCTTGATGGCATACACCATGGGGCTTGCCTTGTCCACAATGCTGTACGGCCCCATATACAATGGTTCGAAACTTCCCAACCAGGCAAAGTTCCTCACCATGACCTGATCCCCTATCTCCCACTCGTGGTGCCTGTTGGGTTCTAGCAGCAGTCGGTTACTCCGATGTTGTTCTCCCATGTTGCTAGCAGCCTGCCAGTGAATCTGTTTAAGGTGTTCAAACAGATTCCTGACAAAACTGTCCCAGTTCACCTCTCTCAGCTGGCCTTGCATGAGCACCGGGGCTAGCACATGGGTGGGGGTCCGCATAACCCTGCCGGTCATCAGCTCGTGTGGGGAATACCCCGTGCTTTTTGATTGGCTGGCTCGGATCCCCATTAGGACCAATGGTAAGACTTCTACCCACTTCTTGGGTGAGTCTCCCATCTCCTTGCGCAGTTTTTCTTTTATAGTGCAGTTTAAACACTCTACAGGACCCGATGACTGTGGGTTGTAGGTGACGTACCATTTCCCTTCAATGCCAAGTACCATGAGGATCTCTTGCATGACCTGTCCGGTAAAGTGACTCCCTTGGTCAGACTCCACATACTGTGGGAGTCCCCATCGTGAGAACACTTCCCTGACCAGGATCTTAGCTGTACCCAATGCAGTAGCTGTATGGCAGGGAAAAGCTTCCACCCACTTTGAGAACACATCCACCAGGACTAGGCAATACTTGTAGCCTCCCTGGGCGGTGGGTAGGGGCCCGATGTAATCAATCTGGATTGACTGCCATGGTCCAACTACCCTCCTGGTGTGTCCCAAAGATACCTTCCTTTACTGGGGGTCAGGGTTATTGGCAGAACACACCAGACAGTCAGCACAGAACTCGCGGACCTGTTCCCTCAGTCCTGGCCACCATCCTGCCTGCTCCACCCGCTGCCAGGTGGCCTCAGGCCCGGGATGCCCCGCTCCTGGAACCTCATGGGCCAGTTGGAGAAATTCCCTTTGGTGCTGCTGCGGCACTACCCATTGCTCCCCCTGAACAGCATGCCTTCCTTGACGGTGATGGCTGCTGTACCGTATGGGCCCTCTACTTTCTCCCCTTTCGTGAGCGCGTTCAAGACGGCTCTGAGGATGGGATCCCGTACCTGGGCCTGCTTTAGGTCCGGGACCAAAGCTACCCATTGTGTGCCTCCCTTGTCCCGGATTACGGCTACCAAACCTGTCTGGTAGGGGTCCCAAAACTCTCCTTCCCTAGCTCCCTGCTTGGCTAATTCATCTGCACTTTGGTTACCCTCCCTCATGGGTTCTGTCTTCGAATGGACCTTAACCTTATGGATATAGACCTTCCCTTCCTCCCCTACAGCTGTCATGATTTTCTCCAGCAGAGGCTTGATTGCCAGGGGTCTCCCGTCGGCGGAGGTGTATCACCGACGGGACCAGATGGCCAGGTATTCTGTACATGAATTGCACGGGAACATGCTGTCCGAGCAATCGTGTACGGGGTAGGGAATTTCTCTGCGTGTGTAACCACGTACACCACCGCGGACAGTTCAGCCTGCTGGGCGCTCATGGTGCTGGGGAGTTTAATTGCCAGGGCAATGTCTGCCCCTGGGTCATAAACTCCACACCCTGTGAGTCGTTTCCCAGCAGATACTCTGATGGGACCATCCACATAGATTTCGCGGCCTGTGGGGTGTATCCCGGCCCGAAAACCTATTTTGACTTCCCATACTCCTCCAATGGAACACCGGTGGGCCGTCCCTGGATAAATCATGTTGGCTGCGAGCTTCGGCTTGCAGAGACCTTTCACCCTTAGATCCATCTGGGAGAGAAGCAAGGTCCAGCGAGCAATGCGGGCACTGCTCACTGTCCCATCTTTAATTCTCCCATCTAGGAGCATTTGGGTGGGCATGTGATGGGTGAGGAGGGTGATGGGCGAGGTGCCTGTGAAGATCAATGATCATTTCACAGCCCAGTGAGTGGCGAGGAGGTGCCTCTCGCAGTTGGAATAACCCTTTTCCACATCCGTGAGTATCCTGGAGGAGTAAACCACCGGTCTCAGCTGACTGTGCCGCTCCTGGAGCAGCACTGCACTCAGACTGTCCCCGCTGGCTGCTACCTCCAAGAAAAACACTTTCTCCCCATCAATGGCCCCCAGAGCTGGTGCGGTCTGCAGATTTTGCTTGATGTTTACAAATGCTGCCTCGCAACCCTCATCCCAAACCCACTCCACTCCCTTGTGTAGGAGTTGGAGCAGAGGGGCTGCTGTGGCGGCGTAATCCTCAGTAAAATCCCTGTCGTACCCTGTCAGCCCTAAAAAAGATCTCACTCCTGTCACTGTACTGGGGGCTGGTAACTCCTGCACTTCTTCCCTTTGGGCTTTATCTATGGCCCTTTTCCCTGCTCGTACAGCCAGCTCTAGGAACTTTACTTCCTTTTGGCTGATCAGCACGTTCTTGGGGTTAACCTTAAAACCTTCCTGCTTGAGTAACTCTAGCAGTTCAGCCAGTAGTATTGCATGTTCCTCTCCTTTATCAGTGAATAGGAGCAGGTCATCCATGTTGAATCCGTGAATCTTTAGGTAGTGTGTCCTTCAAATAATCGACAGAGACTGCAGAGGAACAATCAACAGGTGTTTACTGGATGAGGGTCGCTCTAACACTAAACAGTACAGATCCCTACTCAGGGTTATATACAGGTGTGGTCACTGCCGGTACTACAGTCTACAGGAGCTGTAAAAAGTAGTTCTCCCCTTAAAGGCACATACACTACAATTCCTCCCCTTTTATATTAACAGTACCATAACATTCATTTAACAATTAATATTTTTAACATGCAACATTAACTGAAAATAGTCCATTTATAAATTCAGTCTTTGGGGCGGCTTCCTGATCCTTTCTGGATAGTGCCTTTCCTGAGTGTCTTGTTCTTGGTGCGGAGGCAATTCTGGCCCCCTGTCGTCGGTTGGTTCATCAGCTTCCGATACTACTGTTTCTGGGGTAGATGCTACCTGTATGTCGGGTTCATTACCAGGTACGCGAGACATGGGGTTGACTCGTTCCTGTGATGCTAGGATCTGGTCGACATGGCATCTCACAATGTCCTCCCCAACATTCACTGTGGACATTAGTGACCCCTGCCGTGTGCATATCGTTCCTGGTTGCCATTTTTCTGTTCGGTAGTCGCGGGCCAAGACTGGTTGCCCTACATTGAAGCTCCTTGTCGGCTTCTCATTGATGTGCTGGAATTGCTTATTCTCAACATTTCTTCATACATTTGGTCTGAGCAAATCCAGACGAGATCTCAACCTTCGATTAAAGAACATCATGGCCGGGGTCTGGTTGGTAACTGCATGTGTCGCATTTCTGTAGGCTAACAGGAAATTGTCCACCTTATGCTGCAGTGGAATGTCGTCATCGCACATGGCCCTTACGGCCTTTTTAAAGGTTTGTACGAACCTCTCAGCCAATCCATTTGTGGCTGGATGATACGGGGTGGATGTGTAATGCCTTACCCCATTCCTTTTCATAAATTTCCGGAACTCTTCGGACACAAACTGTGGTCTGTTATCAGAGCAAATCTGCTCTGGCAAGCCGTTCCTGGCAAATATGGTCCGTAGGACTGCAATCGTTTTCTCCGTGGTGGGGGAGGACATTTTGATCACCTCAGGCCACTTCGAGTGCGCATCCACGGCTATTAAGAACATTGAGTCCATGAATGGACCAGCAAAATCAATATGCACCCGTTGCCATGGAGAGGAGGGCCACTCCCATGGGTGTAGAGGGGCATGTGGTGGTGCATTTTGGAACTTCTGACATCCTGAGCAGCTCTTTGTCAGGTCCTCGATTTGCTGATCGACCCCCGGCCACCACACATAAGCCCTAGCAAGGCTTTTCATTTTCACCCCTCCCAGATGGCCTTCGTGAAGCTCATTGAGCACTCTCTCCCTTAACTTGCGTGGAATTGTCACTCGGGATCCACACACCAAGGTCCCCTGGCATACTGACAGCTGTTCTCTTCTGGATGTGAATGCTGGCAACAGTGAGTCACCATGTGTTGGCCATCCCTTCACCGTCAAATCATATACCCGAGACAGTGTCAGGTAATTCCGGGTCTCCTTCTCTATATCCGCGTTCGTTACTGGCAAGCATTCAATTATAGTCGAATAAAATATTTTGACAAGGTCCACTGCTGGTGCTTCCTCCGCAGTAGGCAGTGGCAGGCGTGATAGCCCATCAGCGTTTCCATGCTGTTTCGTGCCCTTATACTCTATTTCATATTGGTTCGCGCTAGAAAAAGGGACCATCATTGTAGCCGTTGCACAGTCATCACCGGAACGCCCTTCTTTGGATTAAAGATGAAGACAAGTGGTTGGTGGTCAGTCAGCAAGGTGAACTTCTGCCCGTGCAGATAGTGGTTGAACTTTTTCACTCCCCACACTAGGCTGAGGGCCTCCCTGTCAATCTGGGCGTAGTTACGCTCGGCTGAGGTTAGTGACCGAGACGCAAAGGCTACTGGCCTCTCCAAGCCGTCCGGGAATTTGTGCGACAGCACTGCTCCAATACCATAGGGTGATGCATCACACGCCAACCGAATTGGTAGTGCTGGGTTGAAATGAGCCAACACCTCTTTTGATGTGATCAATTCTTTGCACTTTTGGAAAGCTCGTTTACATTCGTCATTCCACTTCCAAGGTACCCCCGTTTGCAGTAAGGTGTTCAGTGGGTGTAGTAACGTAGACAAATTTGGCAAGAACTTATGGCAGTAGTTCACCAGCCCGAGGAACGACCTCAGTTGTGACACATTTTCCGGTGCTGGAGCCTTGACTACTGCCTCAATCTTTTCAGGGGACTTATGTAACCCCTCTTCATCAATAACGTGGCCACAATACGAGATCTGCTTCTGGAAAAACTCGCATTTGTGGCGATTAGCTCGGAGCCCATATTCCTTCAATCTACTGAGCACCTGCTCCAGGTAGGTGAGGTGATCACTGTCATTTTCGCCCGTGACCAGGATGTCGTCCAAATAACACTGGGTCCCTGGAATCCCTTGCAGGACTTGATCCATTGCCCTTTGCCAAATAGCCGGAGCTGATGCTACCCCGAACACCAGCCGGTTGTATTGGTAGAGACCTTTGTGAGTGTTGATCGTGAGGTACTGTTTCGAGGCTTCTTCTACCTCCATTTGCAGGTACGCCTGGGCTAGATAGCGAGGTGAAAATATTTTCAATCCTCGGAAGTGGATATTGTACCGTGTGAAGGACTGGGTTCACTGTCACCTTAAAGTCCCCACAGATGCGAATCTTCTTTGGTTCCCCAGGCGTATTACTCAACGACCTCTTCATTACAGGAACGATGGGTGTAGCCCACTCGCTCCAGTCCACTTTGGACAGTACTCCAGAATGTTCAAAACCTTCCAGCTCTGCTTCAACGGCTGGGCGGATCGCATAAGGCACTGGTCTGGCCTTAAAAAACTTTGGGCTTGCATTTTCCTCTATTTTGATCATCGCTGTTATGCCTTTTAGTGTTCCGAGTCCCTCCTGGAACAATTCTTGTGCGTCAGTTAGCATTTTTGACAGTCGTCCAGGTGTGACGTCGTCATCCTTTTTGGCATCTACCGTCAGTGCTTGTATGGCATGCCAATCTAACTGTATTTTCCGGATCCATTCACGTCCTAGTAGTGGTGGTCCTCCATCTGGCAATACATATAAGTCCATTTTTAGTGTTTCCTTGCCGTTACTTATCACGTTCACCCTTATTTTTCCTTTGGGGTAGACTTTTTGCCCCTTGTACGTCTTCAAGATAATCTCTGTATCTCTCAAGGGTGTATGTGAGAATAGCCGCTTGTAGTCCCTTTGGTTTATGACTGTTAGGGCTGATCTTGTGTCCAATTCCATTTTCACTTGGACTCCGTCTATCTTGAGCGTGACCCAGATAGTTTGGTGATCCTCCATTTTGGTTACATTATGTAGTTTCAGACAACCCTGCTCCTTGCTTCCGGAGTCTGTATCACTTTTCTGTTCGTCTGAACTACTCTCCGTCACCTTATGTACCTTTTTGTACTTCTCCTGTGGAGGTTTCTTGCTGCTGGTTTTCTTTCCCGACCTGCAGACTCTTATTATGTGTCCTACTTTTCCACACTGTCTGCACACTTGGTCCTTGAACCAACAATCCTTATGGTCGTGCGTTGTTCTGCCACAGCGATAACACTTCACTGCTCCATATGACATTTCATTTGTGCCATATTCTTGCGGTCTCCGTTGTATCTCTGCAGCGCCCCGTGCGGCTGCTTCGTGTGATACTGCCATGTTGAAAGCCTTGTCCAGCGTAAGATCCTTTTCTGATAGAAGCCGTTTCTGGGTTCCTTCACTTTGAAGCCCACACACAAACTTGGCCCTTAAAGTATCTGCTGGTCCCGCTCCAAACTGGCAGTGTTTTGATAGCTTGCGCAGTTCCGTTAAGTACTCAGCATTACTTTCGTCTTTATGCTGGTTCCTTTTGTGAAACTTAAATCTTTCTGCTATCAGCAGCGGTGTGGGGTTTAAGTGGTCCTGTAGGATTGCCACTATGCTTTCAAAATCCTTTTCCACTGGCTTCTCTGGGGTGACTAGGTTTCGCAGTAAGCCGTACGTTTTTGCACCCATGGAATTCAACAATACCAGTGCTTTCCTGGCATCTGGCAGTTCATTCGCTTTGCAGTACACCTCTATGCGTTCTACATATGTCGCCCAATCTTCGACTTCATTGTCGAACGCTGTGACCCTGCCACTCTTCTGCATTCCTGGGTGTGTTTAGACTGGCTAAAAATGGCATCTCCCGCGCTCTCCCTTCTTCTCCGCTGGCTCAAAATGGCGTCTCCCGCGCTTCCCTTTCTTCTCCGCTGCGGCCCAAATGGCGTCTCCCGCGCTTTCTTTTCTTCCCCCGCGGACGCTGCTCAGCCCTTGAACACCGGCTGCGCTCTGCGCGTTTTCCTGCGTGCTTCTCTCGTTGACGCCGCTCGGTCTTCAACCCCGGCTGCGCCCTGCGTGCTCCACCCTCTCTCGTTGATGCCACTCGGTCTTCAACCCCGGCTGCGCCCTGTGCGCTTTACCCTCTCTCTTACCCGTCGACGCTGGTCGGCCTTTTTCTGTGCCGTCGGTTGGCTCCCACCGCTGCTCTCCGGGAAGGGTCTGCGCCGTACCTGCTGCCAGCCCGCTGCGCTGGATCGTCGCGGCTGGAGATCCAAGCCCAGCTCTCCACAGCCTCCTCTGCCTGCTCAAGTCCTCTCAGGATGTTCGACGCCCGCACTGATGGAATCGGCCTTCTTCTGCAATGTTGCAGGTAGGTTCAAATCACCTCACCGCCAATGTTGAATCCGTGAATCTTTAGATAGTGTGTCCTTCAAATAATCGACAGAGACTGCAGAGGAACAATCAACAGGTGTTTACTGGATGAGGGTTGCTCTGAAACTAAACAGTACAGATCACTACTCAGGGTTATATGCAGGTGTGGTCACTGCCGGTACTACAGTATACAGGAGCTGTAAATAGTAGTTCTCCCCTTAAAGGCACATACCCTACAATCCACATACTGGATTACCTGTCGGGGTCGGCTGATGCCTTTTAAGCAATCTGCCATACGCTGATGGAAGATGCTGGGGCTGTTGTGGAACCCCTGTGGTAGGCAGTTCCAGGTGTATTGTTGGCCTTTAAACGTGAAGGCGAACTTGTACTGATCCTCTCTCCGCAGAGGGATGGACCAAAACCCGTTGGAAATATCCAGCACCATGAAGGTGGTCGCGGGGGCTGGAATACTTCCAATGAGGTCGGCGACAGCTGCGACCATGTGTGCACAGGCGGGGATGTTTCTATTGAGTACCCATAGTCCACTGTGGCTCTCCAGGAGTTGTCCGGTTTCCTAACTGGCCACAACGGTGAGTTCACATGGGTGGCTATTGGTCTCAATACCCCCTGTTTGGCCAGAGAGGTCATGGCCATTTCCATGTCTGCCTCTGCCTCTTTGGGGAAATTATACTGCTTTTGTGGTCAGGTCATGGGGTCCCCATCTACACTTACTTCGACCCCGTTCACCCTCCCACAATCATGCTTGTGAGTGGCAAATGCGCCGAGGTGTGCTCGCACAAATGCCTGGTACTCCACTGGAATGTTACTGACCATTTGCTCGAGGTCGTAACCCTCCTTGGGTTTTAGGGTACACAAGGTCTCCTTGCCCTGTTTTTCTGGGATAACTGCCGCTTCACCCTCTTTGCCGGTGCATGCTCCCCACAGACAGTGGTTCCTAAGATCAACTAAACTCCTGTGGCCTATGATGAAATTAGCACCCAGGATCCCTTTCCCTTCCTGCTCCCACTTCATTAAAACACAGGTCCACTTGGTGTGGAGTGCTCCCAAATGAATGGACAGCGGGATAGAGAATGAGCCAACCTGCTCGTTACCTGTGAACCCCACTAAGCTTTACGGGACCCCGTTAGACCATGGTGAGGTAGCGGGGTTATCTGAGTAGACTATGGTGCTTGAAGCTCTCGTGTACAACAAATAGGTCCCTTTTACCTTTTCCACTTCCATCTTAACAAGCGGTCTTTTCCATACATCGTACTCGAGGAGACACAGATAGACAGGCTGCGCTGGCTCCAGTCATAAGTCTGTGTTAGGTGGGGCAGATGGAGTTAAAGCATCCGTGGCTGTGGCTACCCTCCCTGGGCCAGCCAACAAAACTTGAAGAGCAGCTACTAACAAATCAACTGTGGGGGGAGAGGTCGGTGTTTCTGTCTTTGGGGCAGGAGCTGGGGCATTCTTTCCTGCACTATCCTTCCAAGGAGTTCGACAGTCCCTTCTCCAATGCCCACTTTTCCCACACCCGAAGCAGCTACGCCTCGTATCGGAAGGGTTACCCCCTTCCTGGTGCCATTCCTTCTTACCCTGGCTGGGTTTTAACTCGTGAACTTTCCCTTTTGTCTGTGGTTCTTCTACCCCCCCTACCGTTGTGGTGAGCCAGGGTCAGTTGTCTGACCACTTGTCTCCTCGGTGACTTGGGGGCCCTTTGTTTTGAACCACAGCTTGGCCTTGGCTCTGATCCATGGCAGCTGTTTGCCACCAGACTTCGGAGCCAGTGAGCCAGCTTATCCTGGTTCAAGTTAGCCCGGTCAAGATCCCCATTACAGGCACTCCTATATGTTGAATCCGTGAATCTTTAGGTAGTGTGTCCTTCAAATAATCGACAGAGACTGCAGAGGAACAATCAACAGGTGTTTACTGGATGAGGGTTGCTCTAAAACTAAACAGTACAGATCCCTACTCAGGGTTATATAAAGGTGTGGTCACTGCCGGTACTACAGTATACAGGAGCTGTAAAAAGTAGTTCTCCCCTTAAAGGCACATACACTACAATTCCTCCCCTTTTAGATTACCAGTACCATAACATTCATTTAGCAATTAACACTTTTAACATGCAACATTAACTGAAAATAGTCCATTTATAAATTCAGTCTTTGGGGCGGCTTCCTGATCCTTTCTGGATAGTGCCTTTCCTGAGTGTCTTGCTCTTGGTGCGGAGGCAATTCTGGCCCCCTGTCGTCGGTTGGTTCATCAGCTTCCGATACTACTGTTTCTGGGGTAGATGCTACCTGTATGTCGGGTTCATTACCAGGTATGCGAGACATGGGGTTGACTCGTTCCTGTGACGCTAGGATCTGGTCGACATGGCGTCTCACAATGTTCTCCCCAACATTCACTGTGTACATTAGTGGCCCCTGCCGTGTGCATATCGTTCCTGGTTGCCATTTCTCTGTTCGGTAGTCGCGGGCCAAGACTGGTTGCCCTACATTGAAGCTCCTTGTCGGCTTCTCATTGATGTGCTGGAATTGCTTATTCTCAACATTTCTTCATACATTTGGTCTGAGCAAATCCAGACGAGATCTCAACCTTCGATTAAAGAACATCATGGCCGGGGTCTGGTTGGTAACTGCATGTGTCGCATTTCTGTAGGCTAACAGGAAATTGTCCACCTTATGCTGCAGTGGAATGTCGTCATCGCACATGGCCCTTACGGCCTTTTAAAGGTTTGTACGAACCTCTCAGCCAATCCATTTGTGGCTGGATGATACGGGGCGGATGTGTAATACCTTACCCCATTCCTTTTCATAAATTTCCGAAACTCTTCGGACACAAACTGTGGTCCGTTATCAGAGCAAATCTGCTCTGGCAAGCCGTTCCTGGCAAATATGGTCCGTAGGACTGCAATCGTTTTCTCCGTGGTGGGGGAGGACATTTTGATCACCTCAGGCCATTTCGAGTACGCATCCACGGCTATAAAGAACATTGAGTCCATGAATGGACCAGCAAAATCAATATGCACCCATTGCCATGGAGAGGAGGGCCACTCCCATGGGTGTAGTGGGGCATGTGGTGGTGCATTTTGGACCTTCTGGCATCCTGAGCAGCTCTTTGTCAGGTCCTTGATTTGCTGATCGATCCCGGCCACCACACATAAGCCCTAGCAAGGCTTTTCATTTTCACCCCTCCCAGATGGCCTTCGTGAAGCTCATTGAGCACTCTCTCCCTTAACTTGGGTGGAATTACCACTCGGGATCCACACATCAAGGTCCCCTGGCATACTGACAGCTGTTCTCTTCTGGATGAGAATGCTGGCAACAGTGAGTCACCATGTGTTGGCCATCCCTTCACCGTCAAATCATATACCCGAGACAGTGTCGGGTCATTTTGGGTCTCCTTCTCTATATCCGCGTTAGTTACTGGCAAGCGTTCAATTATAGTCGAATAAAATATTTCGACAAGGCCCACTGCTGGTGCTTCCTCCGCAGTAGGCAGTGGCAGGCGTGATAGCCCATCAGCGTTTCCATGCTGTTTTGTGCCCTTATACTCTATTTCATATTGGTTCGCCCCTAGAAAAAGGGACCAGCTTTGTAGCCGTTGCGCAGTCATCACGGGAACGCCCTTCTTTGGATTAAAGATGGAGACAAGTGATTGGTGGTCAGTCCGCAAGGTGAACTTCTGCCCGTGCAGATAGTGGTTGAACTTTTTCACTCCCCACACTAGGCTGAGGGCCTCCCTGTCAATCTGGGCGTAGTTACGCTCGGCTGAGGTTAGTGACCGAGACGCAAAGGCTACTGGCCTCTCCAAGCCGTCCGGGAATTTGTGCGACAGCACCGCTCCAATACCATAGGTTGATGCATCACACGCCAACCGAATTGGTAGTGCTGGGTTGAAATGAGCCAACACCTCTTTTGATGTGATCAATTCTTTGCAGTTCTGGAAAGCTCGTTTACATTCGTCATTCCACTTCCAAGCTACCCCCGTTTGCAGTAAGGTGTTCAGTGGGTGTAGTAACGTAGACAAATTCGGCACGAAGTTATGGTAGTAGTTCACCAGCCCGAGGAACGACCTCAGTTGTGACACATTTTCCGGTGCTGGAGCCTTGACTACTGCCTCAATCTTTTCAGGGGACTTATGTAACCCCTCTTCATCAATAACGTGGCCACAATACGAGATCTGCTTCTGGAAAAACTCGCATTTGTGGCGATTAGCTCGGAGCCCATATTCCTTCAATCTACTGAGCACCTGCTCCAGGTTGGTGAGGTGATCACTGTCATTTTCGCCCGTGACCAGGATGTCGTCCAAATAACACTGGGTCCCTGGAATCCCTTGCAGGACTTGATCCATTGCCCTTTGCCAAATAGCCGGAGCTGATGCTACCCCGAACACCAGCCGGTTGTATTGGTAGAGACCTTTGTGAGTATTGATCGTGAGGTACTGTTTTGAGGCTTCTTCTACCTCCATTTGCAGGTACGCCTGGGCCAGATCAATCTTAGTGAAGCGTTTTCCTCCAGATAGCGAGGCGAAAATATCTTCAATTCTCGGAAGCGGATATTGTACCGTGTGAAGGACTGGGTTCACTGTCACCTTAAAGTCCCCACAGATGCGAATCTTCTTTGGTTCCCCAGGCGTATTACTCAACGACCTCTTCATTACAGGAACGAAGAGTGTAGCCCACTCGCTCCAGTCCACTTTGGACAGTACTCCAGAATGTTCAAAACCTTCCAGCTCTGCTTCGACGGCTGGACGGATCGCATAAGGCACTGGTCTGGTCTTAAAAAACTTTGGGCTTGCATTTTCCTCTATTTTGATCGTCGCTGTTATGCCTTTTAGTGTTCCGGGTCCCTCCTGGAACACTTCTTGTGCATCAGTTAGCATTTTTGACAGTCGTCCAGGTGTGACGTCGTCATCCTTTTTGGCATCTACCGTCAGTGCTTGTATGGCATGCCAATCTAACTGTATCTTCCGGATCCATTCACGTCCTAGTAGTGGTGGTCCTCCATCTGGCAATACATATAAGTCCATTTTTAGTGTTTCCTTGCCGTTGTATATCACGTTCACCCTTATTTTTCCTTTGGGGTAGACTTTTTGCCCCGTGTACGTCTTCAAGATAATCTCTGTATCTCTTAAGGGCATATGTGAGAATAGCCGCTTGTAGTCCCTTTGGTTTATGACTGTTAGGGCTGATCCTGTGTCCAATTCCATTTTCACTTGGACTCCGTCTATCTTGAGCGTGACCCAGATAGTTTGGTGATCCTCCATTTTGGTTACATTATGTAGTTTCAGACAACCCAGCTCCTTGCTTCCGGAGTCTGTATCACTTTTCTGTTCGTCTGAACTACTCTCCGTCACCTTATGTACCTTTTTGTACTTCTCCTGTGGGGGTTTCTTGCTGCTGGTTTTCTTTCCTGACTTGCAGACTCTTATTATGTGTCCTACTTTTCTACACTGTCTGCACACTTGGTCCTTGAACAAACAATCCTTATGGTCGTGTGTTGTTCTGCCACAGCGATAACACTTCACTGCTCCATATGACATTTCATTTGTGCCATATTCTTGCAGTCTTCGTTGTATCTCTGCAACGCCCCGTGTGGCTGCTTCGTGTGATACTGCCATGCTGAAAGCCTTGTCCAGCGTAAGATCCTTTTCTGATAGAAGCCGTTTCTGGGTTCCTTCACTTTGAAGCCCACACACAAACTTGTCCCTTAAAGTATCTGCTAGTCCCGTTCCAAACTGGCAGTGGTTCGATAGCTTGTGCAGTTCCGTTAAATACTCAGCATTACTTTCATCTTCATGCTGGTTCCTTTTGTGAAACTTAAATCTTTCTGCTATCAGCAGCGGTGTGGGGTTTAAGTGGTCCTGTAGGATTGCCACTATGCTTTCAAAATCCTTTTCCACTGGCTTCTCTGGGGTGACTAGGTTTCGCAGTAAACCGTACATTTTTGCACCCATGGAATTCAACAATACCAGTGCTTTCCTGGCATCTGGCACTTCATTCACTTTGCAGTACACCTCTATGCGTTCTACATATGTCGCCCAATCTTCGACTTCATTGTCGAACGCTGTGACCCTGCCACTCTTCTGCATCCCTGGGTGTGGTTAGACTGGCTAAAAATGGCGTCTCCCGCGCTCTCCCTTCTTCTCCGCTGGCTCAAAATGGCGTCTCCCGCACTTCCCTTTCTTCTCCGCTGCGGCCCAAATGACGTCTCCCACGCTTTCTTTTCTTCCCCCGCGGATGCTGCTCAGCCCTTGAACACCGGCCGCGCTCTGCGCGTTTTCCTGCGCGCTTCTCTCGTTGACGCCGCTTGGTCTTCAACCCTGGCTGCGCCCTGCGCGCTTCACCCTCTCTCGTTGACGCCGCTCGGTCTTCAACCCCGGCTGCGCCCTGTGCGCTTTACCCTCTCTCTTACCCGTTGACGCTGCTCGGCCTTTTTCTGTGCCATCAGTCGGCTCCCGCCGCCGCTGTCCGGGAAGGGTCTGCGCCGTACCTGCTGCCAGCCCGCTGCGCTGGATCGTCGCGGCTGGAGAACCAAGCCCAGCTCTCCACAGCCTCCTCTGTCTGCTCAAGTCCTCTCAGGATGGTCGACACCCACACTGATGGAATCGGCCTTCTTCTGCAGAGTTGCAGGTAGGTACGAATCACCTTGTCGCCAATGTTGAATCCGTGAATCTTTAGGTAGTGTGTCCTTCAAATAATCGACAGAGACTGCAGAGGAACAATCAACAGGTGTTTACTGGATGAGGGTTGCTCTGAAACTAAACAGTACAGATCCCTACTCAGGGTTATATACAGGTGTGGTCACTGCCGGTACTACAGTATACAGGAGCTGTAAAAAGTAGTTCTCCCCTTAAAGGCACATACCCTACACTATACACAGGCCACAGCCTGTATGCGAACGCCTGTGGGGTCTCCCCTGCTAACTGGGTAGTCTTCCCCACCCGGGAGAAAGGACTACTATCATTCATTCTCATCACCTCCAGAACTTGATCCCGGATGGCAGCGTACCCTCCCTGTCCCTTCTTGCTCTCAGCAGAGAGGGACTGGTACAGCTTGCCATCTAAGGTGAACAGAAGCATCTTGGCCATTTCTGAGTCGTCGCACTCATTAATGCCTGCTGCTTGTTCCACTTCCAAAAAGTGGACTGAGGGGTCTCCCTTGTGGGTGAGTTTGTTCAGGTGGCTTACCATAGCCCTAAGCTGTTGGGTCCCATGGAGAATCACGAATTGGCTTTCAAGGGGCCCCTGGCCCCCACCTACCCCAGGTGGGCCAAACATTTGCTGTCGAGCCGGGCACATCGGCCCCAGCTCCGACCTTTCCTGCATTTGTTTGCCCACTTCTGCCTGCTGCCAAACCGAGTCAAAACCCGGCGCCACAGGTGACGGTAGTGTGCACTCCTCCCTGTCCTCCCTATAGATTGCTTGTCCCTCCTGCTGCCCAACTGAGTTGTTCCCCAGCGCCACAGGTGATGTCTGCACAGTTTCTACTTCTACTTCCAGGTCTACCCGGGCCGCACCCGGGCTTACTAGGCATACCATGCCTTTTGCCCTGGACAGAGCAAGTTTTAAACTGTCGATCTGCTTTTGACAGGGGCCGTGATCTCCCGCTTCAAAATCCCTAGTGCTTGCTAATTTATAAGCTGCCTTCACGTCTCTGAACTTTTCCTCCTGTTCTTTTAACTGTCTGCGAGCGTTCTCCTCTTTCAGTACTAGCTCATTGCTTTTTGCTTCGGTGACTTGACACCGAAAATCCTCATGCCTGTTCCTGTGTTTCTCTACTAGCTTTAATTTCTCCTGATTTTGGGCTTGTAATTCTTGCAATAGTCCTTCCCCTGCTATAGCTCTTGCCTGAGACACTTTGGCTGCCTCCTGCAGCTCTGCTGTCAATGCTTTAATGTGCTGATCTAAAAGCTGGATCTGTCGTAAGGCGCAGACCAACCAGATGGCCTTCTCTACCGACTTCTTATGATCCTTGCTCTCAGTCCATCTGGCTGCAGCATCCGTGGGACGCCCAGCGCGCAACAGACTGGTCTCCCATTTCTTGGTGATATTCACCTTCTCAAAAACGTAAGAGGAAATCCTCTCTTCCATCTTCGTTCTTTCATCAAACACAGGGTCTATTGCATTACATCCCTTTTGCCAAAGTCCTGCCGTGGCCCATCCCACCTCCCCTTTGTCACAGTTTTCCGCAGGCCTGAACATGCCTTTTAAACTAACCAAATCTTCCTGGGGTTTTGATTTTAAGCCCCTTTGGCCCAATATTAATTCAAACAGTCCAATATCTCTTCCTTCTTACTTTGGGGGGAATCTGTGTAATTTTGCGAGCCTTACAGTTGTAGGGTCTCTCTCTCTCTCTCTCATATAATTGTTGTAGGTTCTCTCTCTCTCTCCTATAATTGTTGTAGGGTCTCTCTCTCTCTCTCTCCGATAATTGTTGTAGGGTCTCTCTCTCTCTCTCCTATAATTGTTTTAGGGTCTCTCTCTCTCTCTCCTATAATTGTTGTAGGGTCTCTCTCTCTCTCTCTCTTGTAGTTGTTGTATGGTCTCTCTCTCTCTCCTGTAATTGTGGAAGGATCTCCCTATGAGACCCTACCTGTGATTCCCTTGTCAGGTTGACACAGCTCCATTCACAACCACACTTTGATTTGTCAGGTTTAGCTAATTATCAATCCATAATGGAAGCTTGCTTCCTATTCCATGCCTTCATATCTTATGGATTAATCACTTGTGTGAAACCTTACAGCTTTGCTAAAATCTAAATAGATAACATCCATGGAACTTCTGTTGACAACAAGGTTCATTACTTGCTTGTAAACTTCCAGTGAATTTGTTTTGCACACCCTTCCTCCCCTTTTAAATCCATACCAACTCCTCCTTTCCATACCGTGTCTCTTTCAGGATAACTTCTTAATACTTTACCCATAACAGCTGTTAGACTTACTGGCCTAGATTTCTTTAGGCTGTCCCTATGCACTTTTTAAAGATTAATGTTATAGTAGCTATTTTCCAATGCTTGGGCGCTAATCCCATTTCTAATGATTGCCTAAATATAGAAGCAAGGATGTGAGAGATTTTTCACGCCTTTTCTTTGTACATAGTCTATCTAAGCATGTGCTCTGTCTTCCTTTAACTTCTTCAATAGATCGCTGACTGCCTGATCGGAAATCTCTATTTCTCTAAGTACTCCATCTGTCCTCCACTCCCGTCCTAGGAAATACAACCTTCCAATGCCGAAGACGTCCCATGATCTGCTTATGAAAGCAAAAATTAAAAATCAGCTTCGTTTATTTGCTATCTCTTGGCAACTTGACACAAGTCACCTTGCAATGACCTTAAGCTTTCTTCAATAGGGATCTGTACTGTTTAGTTTTAGAGCAACCCTCTTCCAGTAAACACCTGTTGATTGTTCCTCTGCAGTCTCTGTCGATTATTTGAAGGACACACTACCTAAAGATTCACAGCAGCGGCAACAACAGGAGCGCCAAGCTGCTGCTCACCCACCTGAAGCTGCACAGGCCAGAAGGCGCCAGCCCATGGAAGCCCATCGGCGCAGGAGATACCCCCCAAACAGGGTCTACAGACAGAGGATCAGCTATCTCAACATGAGTGAGCAGCAATGCCAAAGGCGGCTCCGACTTTTGCGAGAGGTAGTGGGTGACATCTGCACAATGGTGCAGCAAGACCTGGAGCCCAGAGGAGCAGGTGGACACCCCTAACCAGTGGCTGTCAAAGTCTCCACCGCACTCAACTTTTTTGCTTCAGGCCCTTTCCAGGGATCAGCAGCAGACATCAGCGGCATCTCCCAGATGGCCGCACACACTTGCATCATGCAGGTAACCGATGCCCTCTTTGCCATTGCGCACAATCACATCCATTTCTCCAAGGATCAAGCAAGTGTCACGGTGTGTGCGGTTCGACTAGCTAATCTGGCAGGCTTTCCAAGGGTGCAGGGCATCGTTGACTGCACACATGTGGCCCTTAAGGCACTCCATCATAATCCAGGTAGTTTTGTCAACCGCAAGGGCTTCCACTCCCTCAACGTGCAGCTGTTGTGTGACCACAAGAAGGAAATTTTGCATGTTTGTGCCAAATACCCTGGCAGTTGCCATGACTCCTTTATACAGTGCCAGTCTAGTGTGCCTCCGCTCTTCAGTCCGCCAGACCAACTTAACGGATGGCTACTTGGAGACAAGGGCTATCCCCTGAAGATGTGCTGAATGATGCTGTTAAGGAGCCCATCCAACGAAGCTGTGGAGAGCTACAACTACAGCCACATTTCCACCAGATCAATAATCGAGCAAACCATCAGCATGCTGAAGATGCACTTCGGATGCCTGGATAGATCAGGTGGAATCCTGCAGTACTCAGCAGCCAGGGTCTCCAGAATCGTTGTGGTTTGCTGTGTACTTCACAACATGGTACAGCATCGTGGCTTGCAGATTCCTGAGGGCCAAGTGGCTCCTCACATATCCTCCTCAGATGAGGAGGAAGAGGAGGAGAAGGAGGAGGAGGAGGAGGAGGAGGAGGAGGAGCGCAAAAACAAACATCTTGCAGAGGCCCATCAACCAGCGGCAGCAGTATGTGAGAACATTGCTGCCGGGATGCAAGGATCGCACTCATCTTGGCCAGATTTGCTTAGCCTAGCAAATCAAGCACTTTTGCCTCGCAGATTCTTACCAAAGCATTGACAATGGCCAAGAACCAGAGGATTCCTAGCATTCTGGCCACCATACTAAATATTGCAAGTAATCCCAAGCCCTCAACGTGGAAGTCCCATTTGCGAAATGACTCACGCCACAACTGCAACAATTGCCATCAGAATTTTTATTTACAATAACCAACTGATGGCATTTTAGAAATAAACACAATATTTCACCCAAGTGACTACCCTTGTGACTATTTGTGCAGTATCTTTATCTTACGCTGCTCCTAAGTGGTGCTTCCCCTGTGGCTTCAGCAGATGTGAAGGCCCCTTGCTCACTTTCTTGCTGCTCCTGTCTCGACACTTTTGGCGGGCGTCCTCTGGGGTTGCGAACCTGTGAGGGCTCGGCAACAGTCTGCTGCTCCTGCAGCTGTACAAGGGTTCAGACGCCGATCTCAGTTGGGTGGGGACTCTGGTAGGGCTCTGACCGAGGGCTCTGCAGTGGCATGGTCTTGTGAGCGCTTGGAGAGGAGCCCCCACTTTCTTGTTCTCTGCCACCAACATCCCTCTCATGGGTCAGGTCCACCTCAGCACTTGCAAGTGGCTTGAGAGCACCTTGCTGCACATCAGGGGGGCCATGGGGACCCATATCTGCACTGGCAGTCCTACTCAGAAGGACTTCCATGAAGGTCTGGTTTCTCTGTTCAATAGCTGACCATCGCTCCTCCAGAGATGTCAGTCTATTCTGAACACTCACCATGTTTTCTACACTCTGGCAACTTAGCTCCACCATGGCCATAGCCATCCTCTCCTCTACTGTAACCATCCTTTCCACGGAGGTTGCCAAACTTCCCATGGTGATGTGTTCATGCGCCAATGACTGCACAAAGGCTCTGCTCATGTTCGCGATGGACTCCTCCATTCGCTCCACAATCGTAGCGACCCTGGAGACAAAACCTGCCAGAGACTCCTGCACCTGTTCCTGGAGTTCCAGCACTGCTGTTCTTCTGGATGGACCCAGAAGCAGAGGGTCGACATGCAGCTGAGCCGAGCTGGGAGAGTCCTGCGCCCTCCAACTAGGACTCTCCACTGCTGTCCCTGTCTCCACAATCTGCTGATGCTCGCTTGTGAGCTGTGATAGACCAGGTGACAACAGTACTCTATCTCGCGATGCTCCCACCGAGGTATGACTGTCTTCGCTGGTGCTGGATTGGCTGAATTCTGCTAACGCTGCCCCCTCAGAGGTTGCAGCTTCCTCTGAGGAGTCTGGAGACTTAGGCTGTTCCTCCTGGATAGTGGGGACAGGTGCTTGCGATGGTCCTGTGGGGGAGTAAAGGAAAGTCAGAGATGTGAGGCCAAGGTTACATGCACATTGCATATTGCAGATGATCATAAGTCCATCTGTTAGAGCTTCAGAATCATTATCAGTGACTGATGCAATGTCAATGAGAGAAATGAAAAACTATTCTGTCACCAGCTTTCTCTGATGCACCCGTCTGTCCATCCCCCACTTACGCATCGTCCTTGAGTCCCACTGTCTCCAGTACCGCCTTCTCCCAAGGGGTGAGGTGGGCTACTGAGGGTGGCCCTCCTCCTGTCCTCACTCTTTCCCTCTTATTGTGAGCTCTCTTTTCCTGTAATGAGGAGATAAGTGGAGTTGGAGTGAGAATGAAGGAGTGAGTGTAGAGAATCCATAGCATAGATGCTTAGAAGGAGACAAAGATAGAGTGAGTTGGCAAGACCAAGGGCCCTCCCTGTGTTTTGTAAGTTGTTTTCATAGCATCACAGTGATAGGGAGTGTGAGGGCTGCATAGTCGAATAGTTAGGTGAATCTGACCATAGAGAGAGACGGAATGGGTAAGGGTGCAGGGATGTCAGAGGTTGCTAAAGCTGAGTTCTGGTGAGGAGAGGCAATGGGGATCAGATTTAGGACAAAGTCATACTCACTTTTCCAGTGCGCAGAAGGTCATGAAACCTCTTCCTGCACTGAAGCCAGGTTCTGCGGATCAGGGACAACGAGTTCACCTCCTGGGCCACCTGGACCCACACAGCCTTTGTCTGCTGGGGAGGCTTCTTCCTCCCTGAAGAAGGGAAGAGCACCTCCTTACTAGCTCTTGCTCCCTCCATCAAAGTTTGCAGGGCGACGTCATCAAATCTGGGAGCAGACTTAGGTCTCCCACTGCTCATTCTGCCTCCAGGTCCCTCTCACTGCAAAGGCCAAAAGATTGGCAGTCTGCAGAAGAAGTAAGGCTTCTTGCAGACCTTAAATGCAGCAGCAATGACGACATCATCGGAGGCGAGTTTCAGACTGAAAAAACTAATTGGGTTCACACACCCTGAAACTCAATTGCCCAATTATGAGAAAATCGCATCAATCTCCCACAGCGATTTGGAATCGGATGGATAACATGAAAAGCGGATGACACAACCCCAGCCCTCGCCAATGACAAAATCCAGCCCTATCTGTCTCCCTCGGTAGTACATTCATCCTCTGTTTAATGTAATTCAATGCAGTGTGTGCTCCTTCCTTGACTGGACATGGGATCATTTACATGCACTTGAGAGAGCAGAGGGGGCCTCAGTTTAACATCTCATCTGAAAGACAGTACCTCCAGCAGTGCAGCACTCCCTCAGTACTGCACTGCAGTGTCAATCTAGATGTTTGTGCTCAAGTCGCTGGAGTGGGACTGTGAACCCACCACCTTCTAGACTCAGATGCAAGAGTGCTACCCATTGAGCCATGGTTGGCACTAATTAATAAATGAACTAATTACTTGATCTAGTTTAAGTTGTAGGTGCATTAAATTAAATATTTACCTGTGACACAAACCACTAGAAGTATTTGAGACAAAAAGCAGCACCTCCTTCCTCCTCTGCACCAAATTCCCACTCTCACAAAATTCCTAACTTTTACACTCTGTTTATGATGCCCACTCTGTGCAGATGCTCTAATTGAAGGGGTGTATTTTCAACAGACTGATTAATCGGTATTAACCACTTCAGGAAAACTGCTTCTCAGTCATTATATTCTTCAGGATAGTACATCGCCTCAATAGCTACCCAAGCAGTAAGCAATATTTTGCGAATGATTCCGATTGTTCAAAGGAATTTCTTGGCTGTCAGTTCCTGAAGACGTGTATATCTTCATTTGAACAGTAAATTAAAGCCCATGTTTGGCAGTGCTTCAAGAATTTATGGGATAGATCTCTATTGTCACTGTTTGGTGATCTGTATTTTAGTGTAGAGATGAGAATGTTTTTCTGCAAACAGGGTGGTACTTTGATCAAACAGGTTTGTGGTTGAATTAATAGGCCACTTGGGATGAAAGCCAAAACAAACATGAAAATATATTTTACGTGAATCATCCAATTATGTAATATCCCACACATTCAGTAGGCTCTTTATGGCTGTCTGTTTAATTGTGCTTCTTAAACCACTGACTCGACTTATTTTTAAAAAGTTTGTGAACTTAGAAAAGCACATGGCTAGTTGTTGTAGGGACCCTCGCTCTCCGCAATAATTGTTGTACAGTCTCTGTTTCTCTCTCTCTCTCTCTCCTATAATTGTTGTAGGGTCTCGCTCTCTCTCTCTCTCTCTCCTATAATTGTTGTAGGGTCTCTCTCTCTCTCTCTCTCTCCTATAATTGTTGTAGGGTCTCTCTCTCTCTCTCTCCTTTAATTGTTGTAGGGTCTCTCTCTCTCTCTCTCCTATAATTGTTGTAGGGTCTCTCTCTCTCTCTCTCTCTCCTATAATTGTTGTAGGGTCTCTCTCTCTCTCTCTCTTTCCTATAATTGTTGTAGGGTCTCTCTCTCTCTCTCTCTCCTATAATTGTTGCAGGGTCTCTCTCTCTCTCTTTCCTATAATTGTTGTAGGGTCTCTCTCTCTCTCTCTCTTTCCTATAATTGTTGTAGGGTCTCTCTCTCTCGCTCCTATAATTGTTGTAGGGTCTCTCTCTCTCTCTCTCTCTTTCCTATAATTGTTGTAGGGTCTCTCTCTCTCTCTCTCTCCTATAATTGTTGCAGGGTCTCTCTCTCTCTCTTTCCTATAATTGTTGTAGGGTCTCTCTCTCTCTCTCTCTTTCCTATAATTGTTGTAGGGTCTCTCTCTCTCGCTCCTATAATTGTTGTAGGGTCTCTCTCTCTCTCTCTCTCTCTCCTATAATTGTTGTAGGGTCTCTCTCTCTCTCTCTCTCTCTCCTATAATTGTTGTAGGGTCTCTCTCTCTCTCTCTCCTATAATTGTTGTAGGGTCTCTCTCTCTCAGTTCAGTTCAGTTCAGTTCAAATGCTTTATTGGCATGAAAGTTTACAAAGAACCATATTGCCAAAGCTTACATTGCAAAAAGGTACAGTTTTCCAACATTCTGTAGGTGTCAATCGATTTGACATTTGTTGGGTATATACAATATTACTTTTAAACAATATTAATTTTAAACAGTCTTTCTACTTCATTTGGTACGTTCAATATTAATTTTAAACAGTCTTACTTTTAAACAGTCCTCAGGTTGTGACATGTTGTTACATATTTAGCCCCAAGGTATGGTCTGTCTCCTTCTCCTAGGACTAATCTCAATTTTGACAGATCATCCAATTCCTTGAAATCTGGGGTTGTTTGGCTTAGCTTGTTGAATAATATGTTTCTTGATGTGTTGAATTTTTCGCATTTTAGGAGGAAATGCATTTCTGTTTCAACCTCGCCAGCCAGACATTGATCGCATATTCTATTCTCTCTAGGCTGCCAGGATTTCTTGTATCTGCCTTTTTCAATTTCCAGTTGGTGGTCGCTTAGTCTGTACCTGGTGAGGGTCTGTCTCTGTTTTGTGTCTCTGATGGTCGTGAGGTAGTCTGCCAGTTTATATTCTCTTTTTAGGGCCCGGTAACATTCTAATCTGCTTTGGCTTTCGGTTATTTTGTTCCAATGTTCCAGGTAGGTTTCTTTGCATTTTTTAATGATTTGGTTCACTCGGATTGGTGTTTGGACGGCTGTGTTGGTCTGGGGCTGGTCAGGGTCCGGCTGAGTACTTAATTTCAGTAGCAGCTGACTCAGGGGACTCTTTTCTGGGTTTAGCTCTTGGGTCTGAAAGGCTTTGAAATGAAGGGTGTCTGGGGAGCTAGATTTGAGGTGATTTAGGAAGTTTAGTGCTCGTTTTTGGATGTTTATTATCAGTGGGTATCTGCCTAGTTCGGCTCTGCATGCATTTGTTGGCGTTTTTCTTTGGGTGCGAAGGATGCTTCGGCAGAATTCTGCATGTAGGGCTTCTATTGTGTGTTTTTCCCATTTAGTGTAGCTTTGGTGATTTAGCGGGCCCCATACTTCACTACCGTACAGTGCAATGGGCAGGATTATGCTGTCAAAAATTTTGAGCCAGATTTTGATTGGGATTTGGATGTTGTAGAATTTTCTTTTTATTGCATATAGGGCTCTTCGGGCTTTTTCTTTTAGTGCATTCACTGCTATGCTGAAGCTCCCTGATGCTGTAATAGTTAGACCAAGGTAGGTGTAGCTCATAGTGTGTCCTATAGTGGTATCACTGAGGGTAAACTGGTATTTGTTTTCCTGACATCTGGGTCTTTTCTGAAAAATCATGATGTTGGTTTTCTTTAGATTTACTGTTAGAGCCCAATTTTGGCAGTATTTGTCGAGTAGGTCTAGTTGTTGCTGTAATCCCTGTTCTGTGGGAGACAGCAGAACCAGGTCGTCCGCATAGAACAGGGACTTCACTTCTCCATCCAGGAGACGGAGACCTGGTGACTCGCTTTGCTCCAGCATGTCTGCTAATTCATTTATGTATATGTTGAACAGGGTCGGGCTCAAATTGCAGCCCTGCCGGACGCCTCTTCTCTGGGTGAAGAAATCGGTGCGTTTGTCTCCAATTTTGACCCCGCATTTGTTTTTCAGATACATTGATTTAATAAGGTCATAGACTTTGCCCCCTATTCCACACTGAAGAAGTTTATAATAGAGCCCTTCGTGCCATATAGAGTCAAAGGCTTTCTTGAAGTCGATGAAACAGGCGAATATTTTCCCATTTTTTGTTTGGTGTTTATGTTTTTCAATGAGGGTGTGAAGGGTATAGATATGGTCGGCGGTGCGGTGTTTTGGAAGAAAGCCTATTTGGTTTTTTCTGAGGATATTATGTTTGTTAAGAAAATCAAGTAATCTACTATTTAGAATACTGCAGAATAACTTCCCTAGACAACTGTTGACACAGATGCCGCGGTAGTTATTTGGGTCTGATTTGTTTCCACTTTTATATATGGGGGAGATTAGTCCTTGGCACCAGATATCGGGAAAACAGCCTGAGCGTAATATGATGTTGAATAGTTTGAGTATCGCACCCTGCATCTCCATATTGCTGAACTTTAGCATTTCATTTTTGATGTTGTCTGGGCCACAGGCTTTCTTTAGGTGGAGAGATTTTGTTTTTGTGGCCAGTTCTTTCCGTGTGATTGGGGAGTCTAGAGGGTTTTGGTTGTCTTTAATTGTTGCTTCTAATGTGTGGAGTTTTTCTGTGACCTGATGTTGACTTGTGTTTGTTTTGTTTTTTGGGATGTCTTTGTAGAGGTTTTCAAAATGTGTTCTCCAGATGTCGCCATCTTGGATTGGTAATGCTTGCAATTGTGTTGTACTCAGGTTATTCCACATTTCCCAGAATTGTTTTGGATTGGTGGAGTTTTCAATTTCTTCGAGTATTTTGTGGGTATAGTTTTGTGTTTTGTTCCTAATGGTGTGTTTATATCTTTTGAGGGTTTCGTTGTATCTAGTACGTAGGTCCGGGTTGTTTGGTTGCCGATGCTTTTGGTTTGATATTTTTCTCAGGTCTTTTCTGGCATTTTTGCATTCGTGGTCAAACCATTTCATATTTTTATTTTGTCTTTTGTGATGCTTCCTCTTCTGTTTCACGAGGTCGGCTTTTACAGCTGCCTCATGGAAGATCATATTTATATCCTCTATGGCCGTGTTTACACCATCTCTGGTGATCTCATATAGATTTTCTTTAAATTTTGAAATTTTACTTGTGAGATCAGGTGAATTTAGTGCTGTGATGAATTTATCTCCACTGTCTGGGGCCCATCTGTATGTCTGGTTTATTTTATGTAGCTTACTGTGTTCTTTTTTTGTGTCTGTAGTTTGGGCAGAAAGTTTAAGGTACACATTTATTTGGTTATGGTCTGAGAGGGGGGATTGCTGCCTGACAGTGAATGCGTTGATATCGCAGGGGTCCAGGTCAGTGATTGTATAGTCCACCACACTAGACCCAAGAGTTGAGGAGTATGTGAGTCTCCCTAGGGAGTCCCCTCTGAACCTACCATTAACTATGTACAGGCCTAAGGCTCGGCAGAGTTGCACTACCTCCCTACCGCTTTTATTTATTTCACGATCAAGGTTGTTCCGATTTGCGATGGCTGGTGTGACATCTAAAGGGGTCTGGCCAAACACATGGTTGTTTCCCTGTGGGTCTATGAAGTCAGGTTCACAACCAGTCCTTGCATTTAGGTCCCCACATATTATCACCTTTCCTTGGGCCTGGAAATGGCTGATTTCCATGTGGAGAGTATCAAATAACTCCTCTTCGAAATATGGCGAATCTATTGGAGGTATGTAGATCGCACATAAGTAAACATCTTTTTTTGCTATTCCTATATTTTTATCTAGTTTTAGCCATACGTGTGATTTCCCCTGTTTTACCGGTGAGATGTGTTTGTCCAGTTCTCCCTTATACCACACCAATATTCCCCCGGAGGTTCTGCCCTTGCGTGTTTTAGTGTTCTTTACTGAGGGCACAATGATTTCATGGTACATTGGAGGACAGTGGGTCGGCATGTCCTTTTGGCACCATGTTTCTGTTAACACAATTATATCAATGTCTTTTATAGCTTTTAGGAATTCAGGGTCTGTACTCTTCATCCCAAAAGTTGAGGAGCGGAGGCCCTGGATATTCCAGCAGCTTATGTGGAAAGAACGCATTTATATAGTTCAATAAAACGAAATAAAATGGACCTATTTTGTGGGATGAGTGTGGAAACACTATTTTCTATAATGCTAAGTGATGATTTAGTATAAATTTCATGAGGCATGCACATATATCTATCTAATAATAGTAATAATACTGATAAGATAACAATAATGATAATGATAAATAACAATATTAATAATTTCTCCGGCTTTCTATCAGGCTGTTCAGCATCGTCATGATCTTTCTCAGTTCTTGGTCTACAGTCTGTGGTCTAGAGGGGGGTCTTGGGTCAGGTATAAAAGCACGGTTCTGTTGTCGGTTTTGTAAAGGGGGGTGGGGGACATTGGTGGTCCTGTTTGGGCTCCCAATGGTAGGGGGGGTGGGAGGGCTGCGTCTTTTGGCAGTGTTTATGAGGTTTCTTGCGAAGACCCACATCCGCTGTTTGAGTAGATGTATTTCGTCATAGAGGTCCCTTGTGTTGATGTTTGGATGATGGGCCAGGGAGACGTTGGGGAGGACAGAACATCTCGTGTCGATCTCCCTGTTGGTGTTGTGGATTATATAGGCTGGGGTGTCCTTTCTGGGCAGTAGTGTGGAGATCACGATCCGCGCCTCGGGGAATTCCCTGCTGGCCTTTTCTGCCATCCTGCTCACCGCCCAAGCCGTGTTTTCCTGTAGGGTGCGTAGGTCGTTCGTGCCTGTGTGGATCACAATCCATTTGGGGCTTCCAAGGGATTTCTCTCTCTCTCTTTCCTATAATTGTTGTAGGGTCTCTCTCTCTCTCTCTCTCCTATAATTGTTGTAGGGTCTCTCTCTCTCTCTCTCCTATAATTGTTGTAGGGTCTCTCTCTCTCTCTCTCTCTCCTATAATTGTTGTAGGGTCTCTCTCTCTCTCTCTCTTTCCTATAATTGTTGTAGGGTCTCTCTCTCTCTCTCTCTCTCTCCTATAATTGTTGTAGGGTCTCTCTCTCTCTCTCTCTCTCTCCTATAATTGTTGTAGGGTCTCTCTCTCTCTCTCTCCTATAATTGTTGTAGGGTCTCTCTCTCCCTCTCTCTCTTTCCTACAATTGTTGTAGGGTCTCTCTCTCTCTTTCCTATAATTGTTGTAGGGTCTCTCTCTCTCTCTCTCTCTCTCCTATAATTGTTGTAGGGTCTCTCTCTCTCTCTCTCCTATAATTGTTGTAGGGTCTCTCTCTCCCTCTCTCTCTTTCCTATAATTGTTGTAGGGTCTCTCTCTCTCTCTCCTATAATTGTTGCAGGGTCCCTCTCTCTCTCTCTCTCCTATAATTGTTGTAGGGTCTCTCTCTCTCTCTCTCTCTTTCCTATAATTGTTGTAGGGTCTCTCTCTCTCTCTCTCTCTCTCCTATAATTGTTGTAGGGTCTCTCTCTCTCTCTCTCTTTCCTATAATTGTTGTAGGGTCTCTCTCTCTCTCTCTCTCTCCTATAATTGTTGTAGGGTCTCTCTCTCTCTCTCTCTCTCTCCTATAATTGTTGTAGGGTCTCTCTCTCTCTCCTATAATTGTTGTAGGGTCTCTCTCTCTCTCTCGCTCCTATAATTGTTGTAGGGTCTCTCTCTCTCTCTCTCTCCTATAATTGTTGTAGGGTCTCTCTCTCTCTCTCTGTCCTATAATTGTTGAAGGGTCTCTCTCTCTCTCTCTCTCCCTATAATTGTTGTAGGGTCTCTCTCTCTCTCTCCTATAATTGTTGTAGGGTCTCTCTCTCTCTCTCTCCTATAATTGTTGTAGGGTCTCTCTCTCTCTCTCTCTCCTATAATTGTTGTAGGGTCTCTCTCTCTCTCTCTCCTATAATTGTTGTAGGGTCTCTCTCTCTCTCTCTCCTATAATTGTTGTAGGGTCTCTCTCTCTCTCTCTCCTATAATTGTTGTAGGGTCTCTCTCTCTCTCTCTCCTATAATTGTTGTAGGGTCTCTCTCTCTCTCTCTCCTATAATTGTTGTAGGGTCTCTCTCTCTCTCTCCTATAATTGTTGTAGGGTCTCTCTCTCTCTCTCTCTCTTATAATTGTTGTAGGGTCTCTCTCTCTCCTATAATTGTTGTAGGGTCTCTCTCTCTCACTCTCTCTCCTATAATTGTTGTAGGGTCTCTCTCTCTCTCTCCTATAATTGTTGTAGTGTCTCTCTCTCTCTCTCTCTCTCTCCTATAATTGTTGTAGGGTCTCTCTCTCTCTCTCTCTCTCTCCTATAATTGTTGTAGGGTCTCTCTCTCTCTCTCTCTCTCCTATAATTGTTGTAGGGTCTCTCTCACTCTCTCCTATAATTGTTGTAGGGTCTCTCTCTCTCTCTCTCCCCTTTAATTGTTGTAGGGTCTCTCTCTCTCTCTCTCTCTCTCCTATAACTGTTGTAGGGTCTCTCTCTCCGAGAATTGTTGTATTGTCTCTCCTTCTCTCTCTCATATAATTGTTGTAGGGTCTGTAACATTTGCATATTGATTTATCATTGGCCCGCAGGCATCTGTAAGGAATATCTATTATATTCACATGTGATCACATGCTGAGTTGTCATTGGCCTGCAGGAATCTGTAAGGAGTGCTATTGTTTTGGAGGACCCAGGGTCCAGACTCCATCTTGTCCACACGGTGCTGTACTGTGGTGAGTCAGACAGACCTGATGCTTCATTTAAAGAGTTTAAACTGTAATACTCCGTTGTCCTGCAATTTATTATTTTTGTACAAAGTGTGCAAAACAAGACATGGTGTCAGAACAGGGATTTGAAATGGGCATCGTTGGAGCTCCCTTACCTCGAATGAATTGGGAATCTTTGAACTTACATAGAGAATGGAGCAAGTTCAAGCAACACGTGCAGTTGATGTTCTCGGGTCCGTTGAAAAGCAAAGGGGAGGAAGAAAGATGCAGCTACCTACTCCTATGGATCAGAGAAAAAGGGAGAGACATTTTTAACACATGGTCTCTCACCGCAGATGAAGCAAAGGTACTGAAAAGTTATTTTGACTGTTTTGAAGCATATGTGATGCCCAAGACAAATACGATATTCGCTAGGTACAAGTTTCAAGAGAAAGTACAAGGAGCTAGTGAGTCGTTTGAACAGTTCATGACTGAGATAAAACTGCTGGTAAAAGACTGTGTATATGCAGATAAAGATGAAATGGTCAGAGACCGCATCGTGTTTGGAATACATTCAGCTAAAGTGAGAGAAATAGTTTTGAATGTTGGGTCCGGGCTAATGCTGGACAAAGCTATAGACATAGCTAGATCGCACGAGATAGCCCAAGCACAGTTGAAAACCATAACCGGCGCCACGAGCAGCTCGCGTGAGCAGACAGTGCACGCAGTTAATAGACACACACCAAAGAACACTGCCCAGAGAGTGTGTTTCAGAACAGAAAGAACAGCGAGAGTTCTAAAAATGGGCGACACAGACATAAAACGCTTCAAAAACTGTGGATATTGTGGAAACAACTGGCATGGAGAAAAGGAGTACTGCCCTGCCAAAGGAAGGCAATGTACTAAATGTGGTAAACGGAACCACTTTGCTAAAGTCTGCAGGACTGTTTTCGGAAAATCAGTACACACAGTGAGTGACAGCCAAATGCCAGATAGAGAGCCGAATGCAGAGGAACTGTTTATTGATTCTGTGTCACAGAAAAAACAGATTTCAGAGACTGAGCAAGCCTATGCCGATATTGAGATAGGGAAACAGGGCAAAGAGCTTAAGTTTAAACTAGACACTGGATCTCATGTTAATGTAATTCCTCTGAGTGAGTATCACAGCTTGAAGGATGAGTGTGAGCTACAGCCCACCTCACGCAGACTGACCGGCTATGGGGGTGAGCAGCTCATTGTAAAAGGCACATGCATGATGAAATGCAAGTACAAAGAAAGTGACATGATGCTGGACTTTTACATTATTGACACTCAAGCACCTCCAGTGCTAGGTCTAAAGGCATGTTTAGACATGGACCTTGTCAAGCTAGTGCTATCTTTGACAGCTCCAGTTGAGAAGCAGACAGTCATGGAGGAGTTTGCTGATGTTTTCAAAGGAATCTGCCTATTCCCAGGTGAATGCACTATTCACCTTGACCCAGCAGCAACCCCTGTGGTTTGCCCACCGAGAAGGATACCCCTTGCTCTATGTAGTCGCCTGAAGGAGGAGCTGCAGAGCATGGAGAATACAGAAATCATCGTCGGGGAAACAGAACCGACAGAGTGGGTCAACGCGTTAGTAGTGGTTGAGAAACCACGTACAGGCAAGCTCATGGTCTGTCTCGACCCCAGAGATTTGAACAAGGCTATCAAATGCCCTCACTACCCTCTACCAACGCTAGATGACATCACACCCAAGCTAGTGGGAGCACGTTACTTCAGTGTAATGGACGCACGATCAGGATACTGGACTATCAAGCTCACAGAAGAGTCATCTAAGCTAACAACGTTCAACACACCATTTGGACGCTACCGATTTCTGCGTTTACCATTTGGTCTTATCTCAGCTCAGGATGAATTCCAGTGGAAGATCGACGAAACCTATGAAGGCCTCGACGGAGTAGTCGCAATCGTAGATGACATCCTCATCTATGGCAGGAATAGAGAGGAACATGACAGGAACCTCCGTGCGATGCTACAAAGATCACGGGAGAAAGGTATCCGGCTCAACCCCGAGAAAAGCATAATCGGATCCACCGAGATCAGTTATTTCGGGCATCGCCTCTCAACTGATGGCATTAAGCCGGATCCAGAGAAAATCTCCGCCATCAAGAAGATGGAGCCGCCAAAGAACCGCGCAGAGCTAGAGACAGTACTAGGCATGGTTAACTACTTAGCCAAGTTTGCCCCGAGCCTCTCCAAAATCAACGCACCCGTGCGTCAGTTGCTCAAACAATCCAATGAGTTCCTGTGGGACAAATAACATGACACAGCATTTCAGAAAATGAAAGACCAGAGAACCAGAACCAGTTCTTGCCTACTTGGACCCCAACAAAGAGCTCAGACTACAAGTGGACGCGTCAAAGTATGGACTAGGTGCAGTATTACTGCAAGAAGGAAAGCCCATTGGCTACGCTTCCAGATCTCTCTCAATTTGAGCATAGTTGATTTCACTGTCTGTGAAAGAGCTATATGCAATTCTGTTTGGATGTAAGCGTTTCCACCAGTACGTCTATGGCCGACAAGTCATTGTGGAATCTGACCACAAGCCCCTCGAGTCAATCATGAGGAAACCACTAGCCGCAGCCCCACCAAGGCTACAGAGAATGATCCTACAGCTACAGAAGTACGACTTCACAACCATTCACCGTCCAGTCAAAGACATTCCTGTCACAGACACGCTCTCTAGAAAGTCTCTTAGCTATCAGGACAGCAGCCTCAGTGAAGGCATGGTTGTGCAAGTGCACATGGTGTACAACAGCTTACCTGTGAGTGACTCAAAACTGAAGGAGATCCGAGCAGGGACAGAGAAAGATGCACAACTCACACTGCTGAGCAAAGTCATACATGAAGGATGGCCTGAGGAAAGGAGGAAATGCCCTCAGAGCATATCTGAATTCTGGAACCACAGAGACGAACTGTCACAAATCAACGGAATCATCTTCAAAAGGGAGAAAATGATCATTCCTACCAGTCTCAGAGAAGAGATGTTGACAAAAATTCATGCTGGACATATGGGCATGGAAAAATGCAAACAAAGAGCACGTGACATTATGTTTTGGCCCGGAATGTGCAAACACATTGATGACATTGTCGGAAAATGTTCCATTTGTCTAGAACGCCACCCATCAAATGTCAAAGAGCCCATGATACCTCACCGTATCCCAGACAGGCCCTGGCAGGTCGTCAGCTGCAAGCAAGTGCATGCAAAATGTGTACAGAGACAGCAACACCAAAAGAGATACTATGACAGGTCAGCTAGACTACTGCCGCCGCTGCACAATGGAGAATCCGTCAGAATCCAGGAGCATGACTACTGGAAGCCTGCAGTCATCACCAGCCAGCTGACACTGAGCGATCGTATCACATCCGCACCCCAGAAGGACAGATGTACTGCCGCAATCGCAGGCACCTCCTGAACACCAAGGAACAACACCGTCATTCTGACGAGAGGTCAAGCCTAGAGTTATCCTTGAGTTGAGAACTGCCAAAGGGTGTAGGCGGATCGCTGCCCTAAAAAAAGCTGTACATTGTTATTGAAACATTGAGATGTTTTCAGTGCTCGTTAAAAGTTGAGTTTACTTATATGTTGATGCTACTGAGAACATTATGTAGAAGAAAGGTTCAAAAGTAATGCATAACATTTTTCTTTTAAAAGAAAGGGGATGTAACATTTGCATATTGATTTATCATTGGCCTGCAGGCATCTGTAAGGAATACCTATTACATTCACAGGTGATCACATGCTGAGCTGTCATTGGCCTGCAGGCATCTGTAAGGACTGCTATTGGTTTGGAGGACCCAGGGTCCAGACTCCATCTTGTCCACACGGTGCTGTACTGTGGTGAGTCAGACAGACCTGATGCTTCATTAAAAGAGTTTAAACTGTAATACTCCGTTGTCCTGCAATTTATTATTTTTGTACAAAGTGTGCAAAACAAGACAGGGTCTCTCTCCCTCTTTCCTATAATTGTTATAGGGTCTCTCTCTCTCTCCTATAATTGTTGTAGGGTCTCTCTCACTCTCATATAATTGTTGTAGGGTCTCTCTATCTCCTGTAATACTTGTCGGGTCTCGCTCCATATCTATCTCTGTTTTAGTGTCTCTCTCCTATAATTGTTGTAGGGATTCTCTTGTGCTCTCTCTCAGAATTGTTGTAGAGTCTCGCTCTCTCCTATATTTGTTGTATTGTCTCTCTCTCTCATATAATTGTTGGAGGTTGTCTCTCTCTACTATAATTGTTGCAGGGTCTATCTCTCTCCTATAATGTTTGTAGTGTTTTTCTCTCTCTCTCTCTCTCTCTCTCTCTCTCTCCTATAATTGTTGTAGGGTCTCTCTCTCTCTCTCTCTCTCTCTCTCTCTCCCTCTCCCTCTCTCTCCTATAATTGTTGTAGGGTCTCTCTCTCTCTCTCTCTCTCTCTCTCTCAATTTTCAATTCAATTCAATTCAATTCAAATGCTTTATTGGCATGAAAGTTTACAGAGAACCATATTGCCAAAGCTTACATAGCAAAAAGGTACAGTTTTCCAACATTCTGTAGGTGTCAATCGATTTGACATTTGTTGGGTACATACAATATTACTTTTAAACAATATTAATTTTAAACAGTCTTTCTACTTCATTTGGTACGTTCAATATTAATTTTAAACAGTCTTACTTTTAAACAGTCCTCAGGTTGTGACATGTTGTTACATATTTGGCCCCAAGGTATGGTCTGTCTCCTTCTCCTAGGACTAATCTCAATTTTGACAGATCATCCAATTCCTTGAAATCTGGGGTTGTTTGGCTTAGCTTGTTGAATAATATGTTTCTTGATGTGTTGAATTTTTCGCATTTTAGGAGGAAATGCATTTCTGTTTCAACCTCGCCAGCCAGACATTGATCGCATATTCTATTCTCTCTAGGCTGCCAGGATTTCTTGTATCTGCCTTTTTCAATTTCCAGTTGGTGGTCGCTTAGTCTGTACCTGGTGAGGGTCTGTCTCTGTTTTGTGTCTCTGATGGTCGTGAGGTAGTCTGCCAGTTTATATTCTCTTTTTAGGGCCCGGTAACATTCTAATCTGCTTTGGCTTTCGGTTATTTTGTTCCAATGTTCCAGGTAGGTTTCTTTGCATTTTTTAATGATTTGGTTCACAAGGATTGGTGTTTGGACGGCTGTGTTGGTCTGGGGCTGGTCAGGGTCCGGCCGAGTACTTAGTTTCAGTAGCAGCTGACTCAGGGGACTCTTTTCTGGGTTTAGCTCTTGGGTCTGAAAGGCTTTGAAATGAAGGGTGTCTGGGGAGCTAGATTTGAGGTGATTTAGGAAGTTTAGTGCTCGTTTTTGGATGTTTATTATCAGTGGGTATCTGCCTAGTTCGGCTCTGCATGCATTTGTTGGCGTTTTTCTTTGGGTGCGAAGGATGCTTCGGCAGAATTCTGCATGTAGGGCTTCTATTGTGTGTTTTTCCCATTTAGTGTAGCTTTGGTGATTTAGCGGGCCCCATACTTCACTACCGTACAGTGCAATGGGCAGGATTATGCTGTCAAATATTTTGAGCCAGATTTTGATTGGGATTTGGATGTTGTAGAATTTTCTTTTTATTGCATATAGGGCTCTTCGGGCTTTTTCTTTTAGTGCATTCACTGCTATGCTGAAGCTCCCTGATGCTGTAATAGTTAGACCAAGGTAGGTGTAGCTCATAGTGTGTCCTATAGTGGTATCACTGAGGGTAAACTGGTATTTGTTTTCCTGACATCTGGGTCTTTTTTGAAAAATCATGATGTTGGTTTTCTTTAGATTTACTGTTAGAGCCCAATTTTGGCAGTATTTGTCGAGTAGGTCTAGTTGTTGCTGTAATCCCTGTTCTGTGGGAGACAGCAGAACCAGGTCGTCCGCATAGAACAGGGACTTCACTTCTCCATCCAGGAGACGGAGACCTGGTGACTCGCTTTGCTCCAGCATGTCTGCTAATTCATTTATGTATATGTTGAACAGGGTCGGGCTCAAATTGCAGCCCTGCCAGACGCCTCTTCTCTGGGTGAAGAAATCGGTGCGTTTGTCTCCAATTTTGACCCCGCATTTGTTTTTCAGATACATTGATTTAATAAGGTCATAGACTTTGCCCCCTATTCCACACTGAAGAAGTTTATAATAGAGCCCTTCGTGCCATATAGAGTCAAAGGCTTTCTTGAAGTCGATGAAACAGGCGAATATTTTCCCATTTTTTGTTTGGTGTATATGTTTTTCAATGAGGCTGTGAAGGGTATAGATATGGTCGGCGGTGCGGTGTTTTGGAAGAAAGCCTATTTGGTTTTTTCTGAGGATATTATGTTTGTTAAGAAAATCAAGTAATCTACTATTTAGAATACTGCAGAATAACTTCCCTAGACAACTGTTGACACAGATGCCGCGGTAGTTATTTGGGTCTGATTTGTTTCCACTTTTATATATGGGGGAGATTAGTCCTTGGCACCAGATATCGGGAAAACAGCCTGAGCGTAATATGATGTTGAATAGTTTGAGTATCGCACCCTGCATCTCCATATTGCTGAACTTGAGCATTTCATTTTTGATGTTGTCTGGGCCACAGGCTTTCTTTAGGTGGAGAGATTTTGTTTTTGTGGCCAGTTCTTTCCATGTGATTGGGGAGTCTAGAGGGTTTTGGTTGTCTTTAATTGTTGCTTCTAATGTGTGGAGTTTTTCTGTGACCTGATGTTGACTTGGGTTTGTTTCGTTTATTGGGATGTCTTTGTAGAGGTTTTCAAAATGTGTTCTCCAGATGTCGCCATCTTGGATTGGTAATGCTTGCAATTGTGTTGTACTCAGGTTATTCCACATTTCCCAGAATTGTTTTGGATTGGTGGAGTTTTCAATTTCTTCGAGTATTTTGTGGGTATAGTTTTGTGTTTTGTTCCTAATGGTGTGTTTATATCTTTTGAGGGTTTCATTGTAACTAGTACGTAGGTCCGGATTGTTTGGTTGCCGATGCTTTTGGTTTGATATTTTTCTCAGGTCTTTTCTGGCATTTTTGCATTCGTGGTCAAACCATTTCATATTTTTATTTTGTCTTTTGTGACGCTTCCTCTTCTGTTTCACGAGGTCGGCTTTTACAGCTGCCTCATGGAAGATCATATTTATATCCTCTATGGCCGTGTTTACACCATCTCTGGTGATCTCATATAGATTTTCTTTAAATTTTGAAATTTTACTTGTGAGATCAGGTGAATTTAGTGCTGTGATGAATTTATCTCCACTGTCTGGGGCCCATCTGTATGTCTGGTTTATTTTATGTAGCTTACTGGGTTCCTTTTTTGTGTCTGTAGTTTGGGCAGAAAGTTTAAGGTACACATTTATTTGGTTATGGTCTGAGAGGGGGGATTGCTGCCTGACAGTGAATGCGTTGATATCGCAGGGGTCCAGGTCAGTGATTGTATAGTCCACCACACTAGACCCAAGAGTTGAGGAGTATGTGAGTCTCCCTAGGGAGTCCCCTCTGAACCTACCATTAACTATGTACAGGCCTAAGGCTCGGCAGAGTTGCACTACCTCCCTACCGCTTTTATTTATTTCACGATCAAGGTTGTTCCGATTTGCGATGGCTGGTGTGACATCTAAAGGGGTCTGGCCAAACACATGGTTGTTTCCCTGTGGGTCTATGAAGTCAGGTTCACAACCGGTCCTTGCATTTAGGTCCCCACATATTATCACCTTTCCTTGGGCCTGGAAATGGCTGATTTCCATGTGGAGAGTATCAAATAACTCCTCTTCGAAATATGGCGAATCTATTGGAGGTATGTAGATCGCACATAAGTAAACATCTTTTTTTGCTATTCCTATATTTTTATCTAGTTTTAGCCATACGTGTGATTTCCCCTGTTTTACCGGTGAGATGTGTTTGTCCAGTTCTCCCTTATACCACACCAATATTCCCCCGGAGGTTCTGCCCTTGCGTGTTTTAGTGTTCTTTACTGAGGGCACAATGATTTCATGGTACATTGGAGGACAGTGGGTCGGCACGTCCTTTTGGCACCATGTTTCTGTTAACACAATTATATCAATGTCTTTTATAGCTTTTAGGAATTCAGGGTCTGTACTCTTCATCCCAAAAGTTGAGGAGCGGAGGCCCTGGATATTCCAGCAGCTTATGTGGAAAGAACGCATTTATATAGTTCAATAAAACGAAATAAAATGGACCTATTTTGTGGGATGAGTGTGGAAACACTATTTTCTATAATGCTAAATGATGATTTAGTATAAATTTCATGAGGCATGCACATATATCTATCTAATAATAGTAATAATACTGATAAGATAACAATAATGATAATGATAAATAACAATATTAATAATTTCTCCGGCTTTCTATCAGGCTGTTCAGCATCGTCATGATCTTTCTCAGTTCTCTCTCTCTCTCTCCTATAATTGTTGTAGGGTCTCTCTCTCTCTCTCTCTCTCTCTCTCTTTTAATTGTTGTAGGGTCTCTCTCTCTCTCTCTCCTATAATTGTTGTAGGGTCTCTCTCTCTCTCTCTCTCTCTCTCTCTCTCCTATAATTGTTGTAGGGTCTCTCTCTCTCTCTCTCTCTCTCTCCTATAATTGTTGTAAGGTCTCTCTCTCTCTCTCTCTCCTATAATTGTTGTAGGGTCTCTCTCTCTCTCCTGTAATTGTTGTAGGGTCTCTCTCTCTCTCTCTCTCTCTCTCCTATAATTGTTGTAGGGTCTCTCTCTCTCCTGTAATTGTTGTAGGGTCTCTCTCTCTCTCTCTCCTATAATTGTTGTAGGGGCTCGCTCGCTCTCTCTCTCTCTCTCTCTCTCTCTCTCTCTCTCCTATAATTGTTGTAGTGTCTCTCTCTCTCTCCCTCTCCTTTAACTGTTGTAGGGTCTCTCTCTCTCTCTCTCTCGCTCCTATAACTGTTGTAGGGTCTCTCTCTCTCTCTCCTTTAATTGTTGTAGAGTTACTGGCCTAGAAATTGGGTATAGCCCCACTTGGGGCGTTAGAATTGGCGGAGCGCAAATTTTATAGCCGGACGCAACTTATCTACGCCTCGTGCGATATTGGGTTGCAGCGCCCCAAAAGTGATTGAGGCGTGAGTTCAGGCGTACGGGGCTCCTAAGGCGCTAACCTGCCAGCGCAACCCAATATCGGGGTGTCCGACCGCAGCACAGGTGCTCTCAATTACCGATGACCATGAGACTTCCAGGCACCAGCCAGCTCTTAAAAGGGTGGGTCAGGCAGCTCCAGCATTCACACTCTGTGCCATGTAGGCCTGCAAATCAGCGCAGGCCCCTCTCTGGCACAAAAAACTTGGAGCTGTTGGAGAGGGTGAGGCAGAGAGCAGAGCGCTTCACCAATGAGCCTCTGGAGGAATTGGTGGCCGCAGTGGAGCGCCGGTGAGATGTCCTCTACCCCGACAATGGCAGGAGGCCTAATCATAAGGACTACCGACGAGCTTGGAGGGATGTTTCTCAGAGGGTCAGCTCCAGCAGCATGGCGACCAGGTGCCCTGTGCAGTGCAGGAAGAAATTCAACGACCTCACTCGGGTCGTCAGGGTGAGTGGTGTTTATGTAAACTTATGCATCCCTCCATTAGCACCTGGCTTTATGGCTACAGGTTGCGCTAGGCCCCACTGGCCATCTGTCAGCAAGCACCCATGGCCCTTTCTGGTCACACACATGCACATTTGACTCAGGGCATCACGTAAGGGCTGTTCCACCATGGGGGGCATGAGATGATAAATCAGGGCATCATGTAACATCACTTCCCGTCCTTTCCCCTGCAGGCCAAGCTGGCGAGAAACTGCAAGGAACAGCTTCCCACCGGAGGAGGTCGTCCTCAAGTGGAGCCTCTGACGGATCTCGAGGAGAGAGTCCACCAGATTGTGGGAGGATGTCTGAGTGGTCCTGTCACCACTGCAGCTGCTGACCCCATTGTCCACAGCGATGGTAAGGTTCTCATCTATTACAGCTGTCTCCTTCCAGTTGTTTCCCCCGCCAGCATGCTTTCTCCATGTGGAGCCATGTCATAGCATTGCCGCACTCTTGCATCCCTTGCTGCCAAACTGTCCTTTTGCTAAAGCCACTCTTCAACCTCCCTGCTTTCAGATGCTGCATCACCAGCTCAGGAGCCGGCCCCTCAAGCTGTAAGTGCCAGTGCCTCCGGAGGTGACGAGCAGGAGGAAGCCGGACCGTCCGTGGCAGCCTCAGGGGAGCCAACGCATCTGGAGACTGGGGATAGTAGTTCCCTGGAGGGGAGTGGGGGGGGCTCTGATGAGCCAGTTGCAGGAACCAGCGGCCTGCAGCAACGTGCGGGGGGTAGGGACGCTCGGGGGCCGTCTCCCCGGAGGGCGAGGCAGGCCACCATGGCTGCTGCACAGAGTGCAGAGGAGGTGCGTAGCCTTGCCGAAATGAGCGCCCAGGCCCGGCTCAGGCACACTGAGCTTATGGCTGCAGTGGGGAGGATGCCTGAGTCAATCGACACACTGGCAAAGAGTGTGCTGGACTTTGGGGCAGCAATGGAAAGGACTGTTCAGGGCTTCCTGGCAGCAATGGAAAGCTCTGTCCAGGACTTCGGGGCAGCAATGGAAAGGTCTGTCCAGGGCTTGGCCGAGGCAATGGAAAGGACTGTTCCGGCCTTGTCCGAAGCAGTGGAAAGGACTGTTCCGGCCTTGTCCGAAGCAATGGAAAGGACTGTTCCGGCCTTGTCCGAAGCAGTGGAAAGGACTGTCCATGGCTTCTCCGAAGCACTGGATCCTGCCACGCAGGTCCTCACTGCTGCCACGCAGTCACTTGCTGGCCTCGTCCACACACAAATTGAGGCCACGCGAACACTCACTGCTGCCACCCTAGCTGCATCAGGCAGGATCACCCCAGGCCCTTGCAGCACCACAGCAGGCCATGAATCTGTGGAGCAGTCGATTGTGGCGGATGATCCGGTGCGGCCCCGTCAGAGTGCCAGTGTGTCGGCCGACCACGGTGCAGGTGTCCTCTCTCTGCATGTGAGCAGCCCTGATGCCACCGCTGGAACGTCAGCAGTGCAGCTGCCACCACCTGCACGGCAGACTGCTTCCAGACATGCCCAGTTGGAGCAGCCTGCTTGCGGGTCATCCAGGCCGTCCCTCAGGGCTTCAGCGCTTCCAGACACTCAGCAGGCGTCCCTCAGCCTTGACGCAGCCACTGGGGTCCAATTATGGAGGAGCTGCAGGGAGGGAAGGGGCCGACCTCGTAAGAGGAGTCAGTCTCCATCAAGGGGTCAACAGTACAGGGAGGTGCTAAGACGTGTCTTTTTTTGAATTTAAGGCTGTCCACACCTGCTGTGTTTGTTTGTTATGTTTTGGTTAGTCTCGCCGGGTTGCCAGACAGTTATGTTAGTTTGTTAGTTCTGATTTCTGTTACCATCACGTTGTCATGCTGGAAGGAAGCACTTGTTTGAAAATAAAGAATTTTTTTCATTAACAATGGAGCTGTAGACTATTTACAATCATGGTGGCCTTCATAGGCTTACTGCGAACCGAAGGGCGCTGTTCGAATCACAGCCACCATTCCGTCCAAGGGGCCTAGAACCGAGTCCATATGAGCCTCTGACGAACGGCCCTTCCAGTTTCTGGAGCCCTCCCATCTTCCTCCTCCTCCTGATCCTCCTCATCCTCCTCCTCGTCCGCCTGCTCTGCTGGACCTTGAGGGTCGGCTGGCATTGGCTGGGTGCGTCGAATGGCCAGTTTGTGGAGCATGCAGCAGACAACGACGATGCGCGCCACATGCTCCGGCGAGTACTGTAGGGCGCCCCCCGAATGGTCTAGACAACGGAAACGCTGCTTCAGCACACCAATTGTGTGCTCCACAATGTTCCTGGTGGCCTGATGGCTGTTGTTGTAATGCTCTTCTGCTGGGCAAACGGAGCGGGGTCATGAGCCATGGGCAGAGAGGATAGCCCTTGTCACCAAGAAGCCAGCCTCGTGGGTGAGCCGGGGCCTCAAAAAGGTCAGCCACTGAGGTCTGCTGCAGGATAAACGCGTCATGGCTGCTGCCACGGAATTGTGCATTGACCGCCATGATCATCTGCCGGTGATCACAGACCAGCTGCACATTAAGGGAGTGGAACCCCTTGCGGTTGCGGAACTCCTCAGGATTCTGTAATGGTGCCCACAAAGCCATGTGTGTGCAATCAATGGCCCCCTGCACCATGGGGAAGTCCGCAATAGCTGCGAAGCCCTGCGCGCGCTCCCCCTGCTTCTCCAAGGTCACAGGGAAGGTGATTAATTCGCGCCTCCTTCTATAGAGGGCAGCTGTCACTTGCCGGATGCAGCAATGCACTGCAAATTGTGAGATATTTGAGATGTCCCCAGTTGCTGCCTGAAACGAGCCGCTGGGGTAAAAGTTGAGGGCAACAGTGACTTTGACGGCCACCGACAGAGAGGTCCTGCACTGTATACGCGGCTGCAGATCCTCAGCAAGCAGGTGGCGCAGCTCAGTCACAACATCCTTACCGAATCTGAGCCTTCGCAGACACTGCTCCTCCAACATGGTAAGGTATGAGACCTGCTGCCTGAAAACCCTGGCAGCGTATGGTCGGATTTGGCGATGTCCATTGGCCAATCCTGGCCCTCTCTCCCTCCGTCTCTGTGCCCTTGCCAGTTGTTCAGCCAGGATGACGTTCCCCTCCAAAGCAGCTCCCATTATTCTGTCAGACGAGGAAGACGCAGTAATCTCTCTTGATCCAACTGTTCTGGACAGGGCTGAAGGTCCCAAGGCTCCTCTGGCTCAATGAGAAGAACTCTGCAACTGAAGGTCTGCAACTGTCTCCAGCAGTGAGCAGGATGGCCAGGCCAAATGGCTGCCGCTTTTATACTAGTGCTGTCCCCTTTAAAGAGCGCCCCCCGAGTCCGAGAAGGACCTGGTAACGTTCCATCCAACTGTCACTAATAGCGCCAGGCGGAACGGAGGGGGGAGCCACTGAATTTCCGGTTCGGGGTGCCAAAAAGGCGTTGCACAATGAAATGACGTCATGATCTGGCTGCGCCCGCGAGCAGGCGCAAAGAGTTAGCTACTCAATATGGAAGGAAGCGCTGGGATCACTGCGCCCGCCCGAAAATTGGGTAACGCCCCAAATCTCGGGCTCATTAGGCACTAATCGCTGGCACAACCAACCGAATTTCTAGGCCACTATCTCTCTCTCTCTCTCTCTCTCTCCTATAATTGTGGTAGGGTCTCCCTCTCTCTCTCGTATAATTGTTGTAGGGTCTCTCTCTCTCTCTCTCTCTCTCTCTCTCTCTCTCCTATAATTGTTGTAGGGTCTCGATCTCTCTCTCTCTCCCCTATAATAGTTGTTGGGTCTCTCTCTCTCTCTCCTATAATTGTTGTAGGGTCTCTTTCTCTCTCTCCTATAATTGTTGTAGGGTGTCTCTCTCTCTCTCTCTCTCTCTCTCTCTCTCCTCTAATTGTTGTAGGGTGTCTCTCTCTCTCTCTCTCTCTAATTGTGGTAGGTGTTGGATCCGTGATTCTGAGAGTATGCTGTTATTAAATAATCACACGGATGCTGTACATTAACAATAAACAGGTCTTTACTGGAGGAGGGTAGTCTCAAGAGTGGGGGTACAGAGGCATGCGCAAAGCTTATATACAGGTGTGGTCACTGCTGGTACTACAGTATACAGGAGCTGTAAAAGTAGTTCTGACTTAAAGGCACATACACTACAATTCCTCCCCTTTTAGATTAGTAGTACCCCTAATATTCAAATAACAATTAACATTTCAACATGTACATTAAACAACAAAAGTCTATTTATAGATTCAGTCTTTGGGGCGGCTTCCTGACCCTTTCGGGATAGCTCCTTTCCGGAGGTTCTTGTTCTTGGTGCAGAGGCAATTCTGACCCCTTTTCATTGGGTAGTTCATCGGGTTCCACTGCTACTGGGTCTGAGGTAGGTGCTACCGGTATGTCGGGTTCATCCCCAGGTACTCAAGACATGGGGTTGACGCGTTCCTGTGACGCTAAGATCTGATCAACGTGGCGTCTCACAATGTTCTCCCCAACACCCACTGTGTACATTAATGGGCCCTGCCCTCTACACATCGTTCCGGGTTGCCATTTCTCTGTTCGATAGTCACGGGCCAAGACTGGTTGCCCTACATTGAAACTTCTTGTCGGCTTCTCATTGATGTGCTGGAATTGTTTGTCCTCAACATTTCTTCGCACATTTGGTCTGAGCAAGTCCAGACGAGATCTCAACCTTCGGTTAAAGAACATCATGGCCGGGGCTGGTTGGTAACTGCATGTGTCGCGTTTCGGTAGGCTAATAAGAAATTGTCCATCTTATGCTGTAGTGGAATTTCGTCATCGCACATGGCATTTATCGCCTTCTTAAGGGTTTGTACGAACCTCTCAGCCAATCCATTTGTCGCTGGATGATATGGGGCGGATGTGCAATGCCTTACCCCATTCCTTCTCATAAATTTTTGGAACTCGTCGGACACAAACTGTGGTCCATTATCAGAGCCAATCTGCTCTGGCAAACCATTTCTGGCAAATATGGTCCGTAGGACTGCAATCGTTTTCTCTGTAGTGGTTGAAGACATTTTTATCACCTCAGGCCACTTTGAATGAGCATCCACTGCTATTAAGAACATTGAGTCCATGAATGGACCAGCGAAATCAATATGCACCCGTTGCCATGGAGAGGAGGGCCACTCCCATGGGTGTAGAGGGGCATGTGGTGGTGCATTTTGGACCTTCTGGCATCCTAAGCAGCTCTTAGTTAGGTTTTCGATTTGTTGATCAATTCCTGGCCACCACACAGGCCCTAGCAAGGCTTTTCATTTTCACTCCCCCCCAGATGACCTTCATGTAGCTCATTTAGCGCACTCTCCCTTAACTTGGGTGGAATCACCACTCTGGATCCACACATCACTGTCGCCTGGCATACTGACAGCTGTTCTCTTCTGGATGAGAATGCTGGCAACAGTGAGTCGCCATGAGTTGGCCATCCCCTCACCGTCAATTCATATACCCGAGACAGCGTCGGATCATTGCGGGTCTCCTCTATATCCGCGTTCGTTATTGGCAATCGTTCAATTATTGACGAATAAAATATCTCGATAGGGTCCACTGCTGGTGCTTCCCCCACAGTAGGCAGTGGCAGGCGCGATAGCCCATCAGCGTTCCCATGCTGTTTTGTGCCTTTATATTCCATTTCATATTGATTCGCCCCTCGAAACAGGGACCATCTTTGTAACCGCTGTGCAGTCATCACTGGAACGCCCTTCTTAGGATTAAAGATGGAGACAAGTGGTTGGTGGTCAGTCAGCAAGGTGAACTTCTGCCCATGCAGATAGTGGTTGAATTTTTTTACTCCTCATACTAGGCTGAGGGCCTCCCTGTCAATCTGGGCGTAGTTGCGCTCAGCTGAGGTTAGTGACCGAGACGCAAAGGCTACTGGTCTCTCCAACCTGTCAGGGAATTTATGCGACAGCACCGCTCCAATACCATAAGGTGATGCATCACATGCCAAACGAATTGGTAGTGCTGGGTTGAAATGGGCCAACACCTCTTTTGATGTGATCAATTCTTTACACTTCTGGAAAGCTCGTCTACGTTTGTCATCCCACTTCCATGGTACCCCTGTTTGCAGTAGGGTGTTCAGTGGGTGTAATACCGTAGACAAATTTGGTAAGAACTTGTGGTAGTAGTTTACCAGCCCGAGGAACGACCTCAGTTGTGACACATTTTCCGGTGCTGGAGCCTTGAGCACTGCCTCAATCTTGTCAGGTGATTTATGTAACCCCTCTTCATCGATGACGTGGCCACAATACGAGATCTGTTTCTGGAAAAACTCGCACTTGTGGCGATTAGCTCGTAACCCATACTCCTTTAATCTGGTGAGCACCTTCTCCAAGTTGGCGAGGTGATCACCGTCATTTTCGCCCGTGACCAAGATGTCGTCCAAATAACACTGGGTCCCTGGAATCTCTTGCAGGACCTGATCCATCGCCCTTTGCCAGATAGCCGGAGCCGAGGCTACTCCAAACACCAGCCGGTTGTATTGGTAGAGACCTTTTATGAGTGTTGTTCGTAAGGTATTGTTTTGAAGCTTCTTCTACCTCCATTTGCAAGTATGCCTGGGCTAGATCAATTTTGGTGAAACGTTTACCTCCAGATAACGAGGCGAAAATATCCTCAATTCGTGGAAGTGGATATTGTACCGTGTGAAGGTCTGGGTTCACTGTCACCTTAAAATCCCCACAGATGCGGACCTTCTTTGGTTCCCCAGGCGTATTACTCAACAACCTCTTCATTACAGGAACGATGGGTGTAGCCCACTCGCTCCAGTCCAATTTGGACAGTACTCCTGAACGTTCCAACCCTTCCAGCCCTGCTTCAACAGCTGGTCTGATCGCATAAGGCACTGGTCTGGCCTTCAGAAACTTTGGGCTTGCATTTTCCTCTATTTTAATCGTTGCTGTTATTCCTTTTAGTGTTCCTAGTCCCTCCTGGAACACTTCTTTTGCGTCAGTTAGCATTTTTGACAGTCGTCCAAGTGTGACGTCGTCATCCTTTTTGGCCTCAACCTTCAGTGCCTGTATGGAATGCCAATCTAATTGTATCTTCCGGATCCATTCACGTCCTAGCAGTGGTGGTCCTCCATCTGGCAATACATATATATCCATTTTAGGTATTTCCTGGCCTTTATATGTCACTTTCACCCTTATTTTTCCTTTGGGGTAGACTTTTTGCCCCGTATACGTCTTCAAGGGTATGTGTGAAAATAGCCGCTTGTAGTCTCTTTGATTTATGACTGTTAGCGCTGACCCTGTGTCCAATTCCATTTTCACTTGGACTCCGTCTATCTTGAGTGTAACCCAGATAGTCTGGTGATCCTCCATTTCTGTTACCTTATGTAGTTTCAGACAACCCAGCTCCTTGATTCCGGAGTCTGTGTCACTTTTCTGTTCGTCTGAACCACTGTCCATCACCTGGGGTACCTTTTTGTACTTCGCCTGTGGAGATTTCTTACTGTTGGTTTGCTTCCCAGACCTGCAGACTCTTGCTATGTGTCCTGCTTTCCCACACTGTCTGCAGACTTGGTCCTTGAACCAACAATCTTTCTGGTCATGTGTTGTTCTGCCGCAGCGATAGCACTTCCCTGTTCCATAGGACATTTCATTGGTGCCATATTCTTGCCGTCTCCGTTGTATCTCTGCAGCGCCCCTTGCAGCTGCTTCGTGTGATACTGCCATTCTGAAAGCTTTATCCAACGTAAGGTCCTTTTCTGATAGAAGCCGTTTCTGGGTTCCTTCACTTTGCAGCCCACACACAAACTTGTCCCTTAACGTATCTGCTAGTCACGCTCCAAACTGGCAGTGTTTCGATAGCTTGCGCAGTTCCGTTAGGTACTCGGCATTGCTTTCGTCTTTGTGTTGGTTCCTTTTATGGAACTTAAATCGTTCTGCTATCAGCAGCGGTGTGGGGTTTAAGTGGCCCTGTAGGATTTCTACTATGCTTTCAAAGTTCTTGTTTACCGGCTTCTCTGGGGTTATTAGATTTCGCAGTAACCCATAAGTTTTTGCACCCATGGAATTTAACAGAACCAGTGCTTTATTAGCATCTGGCACTTCATTCGCCCTGCAGTACACCTCAATACGTTCCACATATGTCACCCAATCTTCGACTTCATTGTCGAACGTAGAGATACTGCCACTCTTCGGCATCCTTGGGTGTGAGTTAACTTTAAAAAATGGCGCCTCCCGCGCTTCCCCTTCTTCTCTGCTGGCACAAAATGGCGTCTCCCGCGCTTTCCTTCTTTCCTGCGCTCGCCCTTCTTCTCCGCTGCGGCTTCTAAAAATGGCGTCTCCCGCGCTCTTTCTTCTTCTCCGCGGCTCAATGGCGTCTCCCGCGCTCCCCTTTCTTCGCCCTGCGGACCCTGTTCAGCCCGTGAGCCCTGGCTGTGCTCTGCGCGTTCTTTTTATATTTTTCGACGCCGCTCAGTCTAGAACCCGGCTGTTTCTCTACCCTCTCTCTCACCGGTTTGTTTTCTTTTTCTCGACGCCGCTCGGTGTTCAACCCCCGGCTGCGCCCTGTGCTCTTCACCCTCTGTCTTACCCCGTCGACGCTGCTCGGCTTTCTCTCCGCTGTCAGTCGGCTCCAGCCGCCGCTGCTCGGGAAGGGTCTGCGCTGGACCTGTCGTCGGTCTCTTGCTGCTTGTCGTGGCTGGGGATCCAAGCCCGGCTTTCCACAGCCACCCCTGCGAAGTTCAATCTCTGCCTGACTGCTGGGCGGTTGCTCATGGTCGACGCCCGTGTTCCTGGCCTTGACTTTTTTTTAATGTTGCAGGTAGATTCGAATCGACACTCGTCGCCACTGTTGGATCCGTGGTTCAGTGGATATGCTGTTATTAAATAATCACATGGATGCTGTACATTATCAATAAACAGGTCTTTACTGGAGGAGGGTAGTCTCAAGACTGGGGGTACAGAGGCATGCGCAAAGCTTATATACAGGTGTGGTCACTGCCGGTACTACAGTATACAGGAGATGTAAAAGTAGTTCTGACTTAAAGGCACATACACTACAGTAGGGTCTCTCTCTATCTCGCCCCTATAATTGTTGTAGGTTCTCTCTCTCTCTCTCTCTCTCTCTCTCTCGCTCTCTCCTATAGTTGTTGTAGGGTCTCGCTGTCTCTCTCTCTCTCTCTCTCTCTCTCTCTCTCTCCCCTATAATTGTTGTAGGTTCTCTCTCTCTCTCTCCTTTAGTTGTTGTAGGGTTTCTCTCTCTCTCTCTCTCTCTCTCGCTCTCTCTCCCCTATAATTGTTGTAGGTTCTCTCTCTCTCTCTCTCTCTCTCTCTCTCTCTCTCTCTCATTGTTGTAGCGTCCATCTCTCTCTCTCTCATATCTTTGTTGTAGGTTCTCTCTCTCTCTCCTATAGTTGTTGTAGGGTCTCTCTCTCTCTCTCCTATAATTGTTGTAGGGTTTCTTTCTCTCTCTCTCTCTCTCTCTCTCTCTCTCTCCCTCTCTCTCTCCTATAATTGTTGTAGGGTCTCTCTCTCCTGTAGGGGTTTTAGATCGCAGAGGTTTCTCTCTCTAGAGGCCTCTCTCTCTTGCACAGTAAAACCTTGAGTGGTTCGACCCACTCGCCCCTTAGATTCTATACTCTGGACTTTGGGGCAGGAACTACAATGTAGAGAAAACTCTTGTAGACCAAGTTTGATGAAACAAAATGAAATTTTATTGCATAAGGAAAAATAAACAAATGCAAGCAGATAAGAGAGTAGATGGGAGGGAAAAACACAAACAAATCATAACGACACAATACTAACTAAGGCAAATACAGGCATCCTATACTCCAGAAAGATCATCATGAAATAAGGAAACGCACGGAACATCGAGGGACAACAACTCATGTTAATTGTACCCTTAAATCCACCCCCTTATTAAACCTATCTAGATCTGATTGTGAAGGGCGAGAAACATGCTCAACAGTCCAACTACGAAGTACCAGGTTTTGAAAGCAAGTCTGTGTTTTGATCCCTTCAGGCGCCCCGTCTCCTTGTGGATCGTGGAACCCCTGTGAGCTGCGCCACACCTCTCTCCTGAGGTGGAGGTCGGGGCGGCTGGACACCGGCTGGCCTGGATGTCGGCGGGGCTGAGGATCGTCGGCTCGACCCTGGTCAGAGGAGCCTTGGGCTGGTCTTCATATAGGTTTCTTCAGTTTATTCTCGTTTCTTCCCGAGCCGGAGTGGCTGGAAGGTTTCTTCTCTCGGGTTTTATTTTTTTTGTGTCTCTTCTCCCAAGTTGGCTCGATGGCCTCTCGTTTCGGCAATGGCCCGGGGATGGCCGATGATCTCCCGATGTTTTTCCCGGGGTGGGACGCCGGCTTCGAATGACCTTCTTGATGTTGGCTTAATCATCTTCCTCCTCCGATGGTGGAGAGGAGTTCATTGACCTTCTCCCAAACCAATTCCTCTTTGCCCAGCTCAAAAACTGGACTGGCTGCAAGCTGGAAAGCCAACCAACTGACTGAATTCCTCCCCGAGTTCAACTCTTCAATGACAACTGTGCGAATTCCACTTCAACTCCTCCAATTATACTTTTCCTTCAGGAGCCTCCATTTCCCGCCCAAAATCAGGTTAGTCTTTGTTTAACTTTTGGCGGGCTGGGAGCACAGCAGGGTAGTAATTGTAGTGTATGTGCCTTTAAGAGCCCCATATGTGCTGTAATGCCGGTAATGGCCACTCGGGCTATATAAGCCTGTATATTGTGTTATATCCGTTAGTAGCCCTCCAGACTTTGCTTAATAAACACCTATGAACCAACTCCTGTCTTCAGTGTCTCTATCAACACACGGACACTACAGTGGCGATGAAGTGGAAACGGACTTACCTGCTTATCGACAGCACCTCAAGGACATCGATTCCTCGGGCGTCCAGAAGACTCAGGAAAGTGAAAGAAGCTGTGGTTTCATCAGCTGGCCAAGCTGGTGGCAGGTACTGCGCTAATCCTTCCTGGGCGTCAGGCTGGGGCTCCAGCGGCTGGCTCTAAAACTGGGCCAAGCAGCGAAAGCGGAGGCAAGCAGTAACAGACGGGGAGGGAGCACTCGGGAGACGGCCGCGGCTGCAAGCAGGTCGGCGTTCAGACCTACAGAGAGAGTCCGGCGGGAACGAGTCTCCAACTGTAAATAAATTTTTAAAAAAGAACGGAAACCGCGGGAAACAGCGTTGTCATCGGCAGCAGCGGCGGGAAAGCGTGGGAAGCGCCATAGCGTTTCTGCAGAAAAGAAAGAAAAGCGCGGGAAGCGCCATATCTTTTCTAAGATATCTAATTTTGGCAATATTGATGCTTTTGATAACGAGATAGAGGATTGGACCACATATGTGGAAAGAGTGGAGGTATATTGCACCGCAAATGGAATAGAAGATGAAAAAAAAGCTTCAGTACTTCTGGATCTAATGGGTGCAAAGACATACAAGCTGTTACAAACTTAATCACTCCAGCCGAACCGATGGACAAGAATTTTAAGGAGATTGTTGATGCCCTACACTGCCAATTCGAGGCAGAACTGGCAGATTCTCTGTGAGACAAATTCGTCTGCGGTCTCCTAAGTGTAGGAACACAAAAAAGGCTATTTTCTGAGAAAGATTTAACACTGAACAAGGCTTTCAGTGCAAGAGGAGCTGCAGAGATACAGCAAAGGCCACAGGACATTGGCACCCATGAAATGATGCGGGGTTTCGAGAGATGTTATCGCAGAGCTGCAGAGATACAGCAAAGGCCACAGGACTTCGGCACCCATGAAATGACACGAGGTTTCGAGAGATGTTATCGCTGCAGCAGATCCACCCATGACCAGAGGGACTGCTGGTTCAAGGACAAAGCATGCAGGCAATGCGGAAAGATGGGACACATTATACGTGTGTGCCGATCTGGGAACAACAAATCCACTAACAGGAAAAGAATCAATAAGGAAAAGCATGGAAAGGTACAAATGATGACGAACAGTAGCTCCGAAGACCAGAAGAGCGATAGTGACTCCGGGAACAAGAGACTATGCTCTCTCAAATTACATAACGTAATTGCCAAAGAAGATTACCAGACCATTTGGGTTACCCTCACAATAGCAGGGTCCCCAGTTAAAATGGAGCTAGATACAGGATCAGCTCTGACCGTCATAAATCGACGGGATTACGAGCGGCTATTTCCGCATATACCTTTAAAAGACACATCCATTATCTTGAAAACATATACGGGGCAGAAAGTATACCCCAAAGGAAAAATAACGGTGCCTGTTGTATACAACGGCAAGGAAATACAGAAGTTGTATTTATACGTTCTACAAGATGGTGGTCCACCACTGTTGGGACGTGAATGGATCAGGAAAATACGTTTAGACTGGCACTCCATTCAGGCACTGACGGTGACCAGTAAGAAAAAAAAGCTTAATGCCGTCATACCTGAACGATTAAAAGACATCTTGGCCAACGCCAAAGAAGTGTTTCAAGAGAAACTAGGAACCTTGAAAGGCATCACCGCCTCAATAAAAGTGGAAGATGCAGCAATTCCCAAGTTTTTTATGGCAAGACCGGTGCCATACGCAATTCGTCCAGCAGTCGAGGCAGAGCTGGAGAATTTGGAAAAGGCAGGCGTATTATCTAAAATAGATTGGAGCGAGTGGGCAACACCCATCGTCCCAGTCATGAAGAAAGCATTGAAGAATGATAAATCTGAAGAACAGAGAAAAATTCGCATCTGTGGAGACTTCAAGGTGACTGTAAACCCAGTCATTCACACGGTACAGTATCCTCTTCCGAGGATAGAAGATATTTTCGCCTCACTATCCGGAGGGAAACGGTTCACCAAAATTGACTTGGCACAGGCATATCTACAGATGGAGGTTGAAGAGGCCTCTAAAAAATATCTCACGATAAATACACACAAAGGTCTGTACCAGTACAATCGACTGGTTTTCGGAGTAGCATCCGCTCCAGCTATCTGGCAAAGAGCTATGGAGTAAGTCCTCCAAGGGATTCCGGGGACTCAATGCTACCTAGACGACATCCTTATAACAGGAGAAAACGACAACGAGCACCTTGCCAATTTAGAGCAGGTGCTCACTAGGCTGAGAGAACGGGGCCTACGAGCAAATCACCCCAAGTTCGAATTTTTCCGAAATCAAATATCATATTGTCGCCACATAATAAATAAGGAAGGGTTGCATAAGTCACCTGAGAAAATTGAAGCAGTCATAAAAGCCCCAGCACCTGAAAATGTTTCACAATTAAGCTCGTTCCTGGGATTAATAAATTACTATCATAAATTTTTACCGAACTTATCAACTCTTCTACACCCTCTTAATGAACTGCTACAAACAGGAGTAATTTGGAAATGGAACGAAGACTGCAAATGTGCCTTCCATAAATGCAAAGACTTAATCACATCCAAAGAAGTTTTAGCTCATTACAACCCATCACTGCCAATCAGACTGGCATGCGATGCATCCCCTTACGGCATAGGAGCAGTATTATCGCATAAATTCCCTGATGACTCGGAACGGCCGATAGCTTTTGCGTCACGCTCATTGAACTCAGCTGAGCGTAACTATGCCCAAATCGACAGGGAAGCACTCAGCCTGGTATGAGGAGTGAAGAAATTCAACCATTACCTACACGGACAAAAATTTACCTTGTTGACTGACCATCAACCCCTCATCTCCATATTCAACCCTAAAAAGGGTGTTCCCATTATGACAGCGCAAAGGCTACAGAGGTGGTCCCTTTTTCTAGGGGCACACCAATACAACATAGAATACAAAGGATCAAAACAGCATGGGAATGCTGATGGTTTATCGCGCCTACCGTTGCCAACGGTAGAAGAGGCACCTACAGTAGACCCAGTTGAGATGTTCCACTCTACCATAGTGGAATGTCTACCAGTAACACATTCTACCATTGAAAGGGAAACGAGAAATGACCCGACTCTCTCACGGGTCTACGATTTAACAGTGCAGGGATGGCCAGCACATGGCGAACCACTGTTGCCAGCATTCTCGCAAAGAAGAGAACAGCTGTCAGTGTGCCGAGGCACCTTGATGTGTGGATCCAGAGTGGTGATTCCACCCAAACTCCAGGATAAAGTTCTAAAGGAGCTTCACGAGGGGCATCTGGGTGGAGTGAAAATGAAAAACCTAGCCAGGGCGTTTGTATGGTGGCCAGGTATCGATGGAGACATCGAAGAAATGACCAAGAGCTGCCTAGGATGCCAGAAGGTCCAAAACGCTCCACCACAAGCCCCTCTACATTCATGGGAGTGGCCCTCATCTCCCTGGCAAAGGGTACACATTGACTTTGCTGGTCCATTTATGGACTCAATGTTCTTGATCGCAGTTGATGCACACTCCAAGTGGCCGGAGGTAATAAAGATGTCCTCCACCACCACGGAAAAAACCATCAGAGTATTAAGGACCATATTTGCCAGGAATGGGCTGCCGGAACAGATCTGTTCTGATAATGGACCGCAATTTGTGTCTGAAGAATTCAGGAAGTTCTTAAAAAGCAATGGGGTTAAGCACTACACGTCCGCCCCATACCATCCCGCCACCAATGGATTGGCTGAAAGGTTTGTCCAGACCTTCAAGAAGGCCATAAAGGCCATGGGTAATGAAGACATAAAACTTCAGCACAAGGTGGATAACTTCTTGTTCGCATACAGGAATGCAACACATATGGTTACCAACCAAACTCCCGCCATGATGTTCTTCAATAGAAACCTAAGATGCCGGCTGGATTTGGTCAAGCCCAACATCAGAAGGGACGTGGAGAACCGGCAGTTTCAAGGCATGAATGAAAGGCCAACTAGAACCTTCCAGATAGATCAACAAGATTTGGCCCGGGACTACCGTACCGAGAAATGGCAGCCTGGAACTATCTGTACACGACTAGGACCACTGATGTATACTGTGGACATCGGAGAAAGCATAATAAGGCGCCATGCTGACCAAATCATAGTCATCCGAAAAGGGACAACCTACACCACAAATCTATACGCCAAACGATGAAGTAGAGATACCCATATCTACCTCCGATCCGGTGATACTGGAACCCGATGAACCCGACACTGGCATTCAAGCCGAATCAGCCTTGCCAAAAGAACCTACTACACCAGAAACTACTACACCACCGAGGCGTTATCCGGACTGAGTCAGGAAGCCTCCAGAGAGACTGACTTATAATTAATTAAGTACAGCAATGTATATATTATTTTTCTTAACATGTAATTAATAATTACTTAAAATATGATGTACTAGTTAGCTAAAAGGGGAGGAATTGTAGTGTATGTGCCTTTAAGAACCCCATATGTGCTGTAATGCCGGTAATGGCCACTCGGGCTATATAAGCCTGTATATTGTGTTATATCCGTTAGCACCCCTCCAGACTTTGCTTAATAAACACCTATGAACCAACTCCTGTCTTCAGTGTCTCTATCAACACACGGACACTACAGTTATTATATTTTAAAATATTTTAGATGGCCGGTAAAGGCCCATCTCTGGTCTGGAATGACCTTCATTGTTTTTAATGTCCTGCTGATCTTGTTATCTAGTCCTTGGTGTTGTTCTCATGAATATGAAATTGTGCCTTTTTGTCTGGGTCAACATTTAGATGGCCTCTGTCTCCAGGCCGATCTTGGCTGGATCTGCATCCAATCCATATGTATGTGGGGGGTCTGGTTTCGTTCTCTCAAACGGCTTCCAGAACTTGCTGTGGGTTGAATCCACGAAGCTGTCTGAGGATTCGCAGGAACCATTTTAAAGTGTCCCAATAAGCCAGTCACATAGTATGGTGGCCATTTTGTATGCCTCTTTTTCTGGGCTTCTTTTAAAACAGTCTTTAAAATCATGGCCTCTTCTGCCATTTGACCCTTATTAATACAAAGTCCAATTTTGCGAATCCTACACTCTCCCTCTCCTATAATTGTTGTAGGGTCTCTCTCTCTCTCTCTCTCTCCTATAATTGTTGTAGGGTCTCTCTCTCTCTCTCTCTCTCTCTCTCCTATAATTGTTGTAGGGTCTCTCTCTCTCTCCTATAATTGTTGTAGGGTCTCTCTCTCTCTCTCTCTCTCTCTCTCTCTCTCTCTCCTATAATTGTTGTAGGGTCTCTCTCTCTCTCTCTCTCTCTCTCTCCTATAATTGTTGTAGGGTCTCTCTCTCTCTCTCTCTCTCCTATAATTGTTGTAGGGTCTCTCTCTCTCTCTCTCTCTCCTATAGTTGTTGTAGGGTCTCTCTCTCTCTCTCCTATAATTGTTGTAGGGTCTCCCTCTCTCTCTCCTATAATTGTTGTAGGGTCTCTCTCTCTCTCACTGTCCTTTAATTGTTGTAGGGTCGCTCTCTCATTCTCCTATAATTGTTGTAGGGTCTCTCTCTCTCTCTCTCTCTCTCTCTCTCCTATAATTGTTGTAGGGTCTCTCTCTCTCTCTCACTGTCCTTTAATTGTTGTAGGGTCGCTCTCTCATTCTCCTATAATTGTTGTAGGGTCTCTCTCTCTCTCTCTCTCTCCTATAATTGTTGTAGGGTCTCTCTCTCTCTCTCTCTCCTGTAATTGTTATAGGGTCTCTCAATTCAATTCAATTCAAATCGCTTTATTGGCATGACAAGGTACATCTTATGTTGCCAAAGCATCGAAAAACATTTATGGTTGAACACATAAACGCAGATCTATCCATACAGTGTATAAAGAGATATATCCCTGAGTGTATAAATATACATTCATATAATTTGTATGTACCCTTTTCTTAGATTTAATGGTTGTCCCTCTGTTTATGGCAAGCTGTAACGTAGTGTGCCGCTAAGGTTACACAATTTCTCTGTTCCCCTAGTTGGTATGGGAGTTTTTTGTCGTCATTCAAATTTCTGAATTCAGGGCATATTTTTGTGAATTTTGTGTAGAAATTCTCCCTTAAGCCCTGATATTTTCCACAAGCTGTGAGGAAGTGCATCTCTGTCTCCACCACTCCCTGACTGCAGTGAGAACATATCCTGTTCTCTCTTGTCAGCCAGGTCTGTCTGTATCTGCCTTTTTCGATAGCCAGGCTATGCTCACTAAGTCTGTACATAGTCAAGGTTTTTCTCAATTTGCTATCTTTTACTGTGGTCAGGTATTCAGCCATGTTGTATTGTCTGTTTAGGGCCAAGTAGCAATTGAGTTTGTTTTGGGTTTTTGTTGTTTCTGCCAAATATGACAGATATTTTTCCTTTTGCTTAGTGACAATTGTGTTGCGTCGAATTCTCTGTGCAACGATGTCACTGTCCTGGGGCTGGTTATTGTTAGTAGTGTTAGTAGTTACTTCACTGAGTCCCAGGACTAGTTGACTGAGGGTATTCTTCTTTATGATCCTCTCTTGGCATTTCAGGGCTTCGTAATGATAGCAGTGGGGGTTGCTCATTTTTAGGTGTTTCCAAAATTTGGTGGCTCTTTTTTGGATAGTAATTATTAATGGATATTGGCCTAGTTCTGCCCTGCATGCATTGTTTACGGTTTTCCTTTGAATCCGGAGGATACTTTTACAGAATTCTGCATGTAGGATCTCAATTGGGTGTTTGTCCCATTTTGCAAGTTCTTGTTGTGTTAGCGGTCCCCACACCTCACTGCCATAGAGTGCAATTGGTTCAATTACTGATTTGAAAATTTTGAGCCAAATGCTAATTGGGATTTCTATTTGGATTGATTTTTTAATGGCATAGAAAGCCCTTCTTGCTTTCTCTTTCAGTTCATTCACAGCCAGATGAAAATTTCCTGTAGAACTGATTTTTAAGCCCAAGTACGTGTAGTTAATGTTATGTTCAATTTTAGTTGTTCCTAGTGTGAAATTTATTCTGGGTCCCTGATGTCTGGATCTTTGCTGGAACACAAGGACTTTGGTTTTTTGGGGGTTTATTGTCAGGGCCCAGGTCTGACGGTACGACTCTAGCAGATCCAGGTTCTGCTGTAGACCCTCCTTAGTTGGTGACAGCAGAACCAGGTCATCTGCATAGAGGAGGAGTTTAACCTTGGATTCATATAGGGTGAGGCCAGGTGCTGTAGATTGTTCAAGTAGTTTTGCTAATTCATTTATGTAAATATTAAAGAGTGTCGGTGAGATGGGCGAGCCCTGCGTCACACCACGCCCCTGTGGGAAGTATTTTGTTTGTTTGTCTCCAATTTTAACTGCACATTTATTGTTTGTATACATTGATTTAATTACATCATATGTTTTTCCCCCCACACCACTTTCAATAAGTTTCAAGAATAGACCGTCATGCCGGATGGAATCGAAAGCCTTCTGGAAATCTATAAAGCAGGCAAAAATTTTGCTTTTGTTTTGATGAACATGTTTGTCAATTAGGGTCTGTAGGGTGAAGATATGATCTGATGTTCTATAGTTTGGTAGGAATCCAATTTGGCTTTTACTCAAGACATTGTGCTCCTCAAGGAAGTTTATAAGTCTTTTGTTTATGATACTACAGAATACCTTCCCCAGGCTACTGTTTACACAGATGCCTCGATAGTTATTTGGGTCAACTTTCTCTCCACTTTTGTATATGGGCGTTATGAGTCCTTTGTTCCAGATATCAGGGAAGTGACCGACACTCAGAACCAAGTTGAAGAGCTTTAGGATAGCCAATTTCATTTTATCGTCCGTGTGTATAATCATCTCGCTTAGGATGCCATCTGCACCGCAAGCTTTCCCCTTTAATTGTTGTAGGGTCGCTCTCTCTCTCTCTCTCTCTCTCTCCTATAATTGTTGTAGGGTCTCTCTCTCTCTCTCTCTCTCTCCTATAATTGTTGTAGGGTCTCTCTCTCTCTCTCTCTCTCTCTCTCTCTCTCTCCTATAATTGTTATAGGGTCTCTCTCTCTCTCTCCTGTAATTGTTGCAGGGATACTTTCTCTCTCTCCAGCAACTTTGTAGGGTCTCTCTCTCTCTTATACTTGTTTTAGGGTCTCCCTCTCTCTCTCCTATAATTGTTGTCGGGTCTCTCTCTCCTATAATTGTGGTAGGTTCTCTCTCTCTCTCCTTTAATTGTTGCAGGGTCTCTCTCTCTCTCTCTCCTATATTTGTTTTAGGGTCTCTCCCTCCCATAAAATTGTTGCAGTGTCTCTCTCTTCCCTATAATTGTTGTAGGGTCTCTCTCTCTCTCTCTCTCTCTCCCCTATAATTGTTGCAGGGTCTCTCTCTCTCTCTCTCTCTCCTATAATTGTTGTAGGGTCTCTCTCTCTCCCCCCCTATAATTGTTGTAGGGCCTCTCTCTCTCTCTCTCTCTCTCCTATAATTGTTGTAGGGTCTCTCTCTCTCTCCCCTATAATTGTTGTAGGGTCTCTCTCTCTCTCTCTCTCCTATAATTGTTGTAGGGTCTCTCTCTCTCTCTCTCCTATAATTGTTGTAGGGTCTCTCTCTCTCTCTCCCCCCTATAATTGTTGTAGGGTCTCTCTCTTTCCCCCCTATAATAGTTGTAGGGTCTCTCTCTCTCTCCCTCTCCTATAATTGTTGTAGGGTCTCTCTCTCTCCTATAATTGTGGTAGGTTCTCTCAATTCAATTCAATTCAAATTCAAATTGCTTTATTGGCATGACAAGATACATCTTATGTTGCCAAAGCACAGAAATACATGTATGATTGAGCACATAAACACCGATCTAGACATAGTGTTTTGACAAGTATACCCATGTATACATAGCTATATGTGTAAAGTCCGCGCCTCAATAATACACGGTCTTCGGGAGAACAGTTTAACAGGTACTTTACTGAACAGGAGGCAGTGTCAGACTGAAAATACAGAAGCCTGCTAGGGCCTTTTATACAGGGGTGGTCACTGCCGGTACTGCAGTCTAAGACCAGTTATTCCCTTAAAGGTACATACACAACAATTCCTCCCCTTTTTAGATAAACAGTACATAACATTCATTTAACAACTAAATAATAACTAATTACAATTACAATTTCCTCAGTAATATATACATCAACTGAAATAGTCATTTATAAGTTCAGTCTTTGAGGAGGCTTCCTGATCCTGACTGGATAGCGCCTTTCTCGAGTATCCTGATCTGGCGGTGGAGTCAATTCTGGCTCATTGTCATTGGTTGGTTCGTCAGCTTCCAATACCCCTGCTTCTGAGGTAGACGCAATCTGTACTTCGGGCTCATTACCAGGTGCACATGCTTGTGGTATAGGTTTGGCTTGTTCCTGTGACTCTAGAATCTGGTCAGCATGGTGTCTCATGATGCTCTCTCCAACGTCCACTGTGTACATTAGTGGTCCCTGCTGTGTGCATATCGTTCCTGGCTGCCATTTTTCTGTTCGGTAGTCGCGGGCCAAGACTGGTTGCCCTATCTTGAAGCTCCTGGTTGGCTTCTCATTTATGTGCTGGAACTGCTTATCCTCAACATCTCATCTTATGTTTGGTTTGAGCAAATCCAAGCGACATCTTAGTCTCCGGTTGAAAAACAGTACGGCTGGAGTTTGGTTGGTTACTGCATGTGTCGCATTCCGGTAAGCAAACAAGAAGTTATCCACCTTGTGTTGCAGTGGTATGTCGTCATTATGCATTGCCTTTATGGCCTTTTTAAAGGCCTGAACAAACCTCTCAGCCAATCCATTTGTGGCTGGATGATATGGGCCAGATGTGTAATGTTTCACCCCATTATTCTTCAGGAACCTCCGGAAATCCTCAGACACAAACTGTGGGCCATTGTCAGAACAAATCTGTTCTGGCAACCCATTCCTGACGAAGATGGTCCTTAGGACTGCAATAGTTTCCTCCGTGGTGGTGGAGGACATTTTAATGACCTCTGGCCATTTCGAATGGGTGTCCACAGCGATTAGAAACATTGAGTCCATAAATGGACCAGCAAAATCAATGTGTACCTGTTGCCATGGAGATGAGGGCCACTCCCATGGATGTAGCGGAGCCTGTGGTGGAGCGTTTTGGACCTTCTGGCATCCTGTGCATCTCTTGTTCATATCCTCGATTTCTTTATCTATCCCGGCCACCACACAAATGCCCTGGCTAGGCTCTTCATTTTTACCCCTCCCAGATGACCCTCGTGAAGCTCATTGAGCACTCTATCTCTCAACTTGGGTGGAATTACCACTCGGGATCCACACATCAAGGTTCCCCGGCACACTGACAGCTGTTCTCTCCTTGGCGAGAATGCTGGCAACAGTGAGTCGCCATATGCTGGCCATCCCTTCACCGTAAAATCATAGACCCGAGAGAGTGTCGGGTCATTTCGGGTTTCCTTCTCAATACTTGCATTTGTAACAGGCAAACATTCGACTATGGTCGCATGGAATATCTCCACAGGGTCCACTGCAGGTGCTTCTTCTGCCATAGGCAATGGTAGGCGTGACATCCCATCAGCGTTTCCATGTTGTTTCGTACCTTTGTACTTTATGTCATACTGATGTGCCCCTAGAAAAAGTGACCATCTTTGCAGCCGTTGTGCCGTCATCACCGGAACGCCCTTCTTTGGGTTAAAAATTGAGACCAGAGGTTGATGATCAGTCAGTAGGGTGAATTTCTGCCCATGCAGATAGTGATTGAACTTCTTCACCCCCCACACCAGGCTGAGGGCCTCCCTGTCAATCTGGGCGTAGTTACGCTCGGCTGAGGTTAGCGAGCGCGATGCAAAGGCTATTGGCCTCTCTGAACCGTCACGCAATTTGTGTGACAGCACCGCTCCAATGCCGTAAGGTGACGCATTACATGCCAACCGAATCGGTAGTGTTGGGTTGTAGTGGGCCAATACTTCTTTTGAAGTGATTAGGCATTTACATTCCTGAAAGGCACGCTTACACTCATCACTCCATTTCCATGTTACACCAGATTGAAGCAGGGCGTTCAGTGGGTGCAGAATTGTAGATAAATTCGGCAAGAACTTATGGTAGTAGTTCACCAACCCGAGGAACGACCTCAGTTGCGACACATTTTCCGGTGCTGGAGCCTTGACTACAGCCTCAATCTTGTCCGGCGACTTATGCAACCCCTCCTCATCAATCATGTGGCCACAATACGAGATTTGTCTCCTGAAGTACTCGCATTTGGGACGGTTGGCTCGTAGCCCATATTCCTGTAATCTCGTGAGCACCTGTTCCAGGTTGGCAAGGTGTTCATTGTCATTTTCGCCCGTAACCAGGATGTCATTCAAATAACACTGGGTCCCCGGGATCCCTTGCAGGACTTGTTCCATTGCCCTCTGCCAAATAGCCGGGGCCGATGCTACCCTGAATACCAGTCGATTGTACTGGTAAAGGCCTTTGTGAGTGTTTATCGTGAGGTATTTCCTAGATGCTTCTTCCACCTCCATTTGTAGATACGCTTGAGCCAGGTCAATCTTTGTAAAACGTTTCCCTCCAGATAGTGAGGCGAAAATATCTTCTATCCGCAGAAGCGGATACTGTACTGTGTGCAGGACTGGGTTCACAGTCACCTTGAAGTCCCCACAGATGCGAACCTTCCTTGGCTCCCCAGGCATGCTGCTCAATGTTTTCTTCATTACAGGAATGATGGGTGTGGCCCACTCGCTCCAGTCCACCTTAGACAGCACTCTCGAACGCTCCAGACTCTCCAGTTCAGCTTCCACAGCTGGGCGTATCGCGTATGGCACCAGTCTGGCCGTGAAAAATTTTGGGGTTGCGTTATCCTCAATCTTTATGGTTGCCTTTACTCCTTTTAGAGTCCCAAGTCCTTGTTGGAACACCTCTTCCGCGTCAGATAGAATTTGTGACAGACGTCCAGGTGCGACGTCATCATCTTTTTTGTCAGTCACAGTTAGTGGCAGAATGGAATGCCAATCCAATTGTAGTTTTCAGATCCATTCACGTCCCAATAACGGTGGTCCTCCATCTCGTAGTATATACATGTATAGTTTCTGTGTTTCCTTTCCGTTACCTTCAACTGGCACCCTTATTTTTCCTCTGGGGTAGACCTTTTGCCCCGTGTATGTCTTCAATACAATGGACGTGTCCTTTAAGGGTATGTGTGAGAAAAGCCACTCATAGTCTCATCGATTCATGACAGTTAGGACTGATCCTGTGTCCAATTCCATCTTTACTGGGAACCCTGCTATCATGAGGGTGACCCAAATGGTTCGGTGATCTTCCTTTGCGATCACGTTGTGTAACTTTAAACAACTTAGTCGCCTGCTCCCGGAGTCCTTATCACTCTCATGATCTTCTGAACTACTATCTGTCAGTTTCTTTACTTTCCTGTACTGTTCCTTAGTAGTTCTTGTCGTGTTGGTCTTCTTTCCCAATGGAATAAAATGTTGCCTCCCGTGCTTTTGCTTCTTCCCCAACGGGATAAAATGGCGCCTCCCGCGCTTTTGCTTCTTCCCCAACGGGATAAAATGGCGCCTCCCGCGCTTTTGCTTCTTCCCCTTACTACCACGCTGCTCCTAGCGTTCTACAGGGTAATGGCGGCGACCCGCAGCTTCAGCGCGTCTCGCTTTCCTTCCCCCCCCCCCCGTTGAGTTTCTCTCCGCTGTCCTGTTCTTGAGCACCGACCGCGCCCTGTGTGCTCCACCCTCTCTCTCTTGCTTTCTTTTCCCGGTGACGCTGCACGGCCCGTTTTGTAGAGCCGCTCGATCAAGCTTGAGCCCGCCGCAGTCCGGAAGGGTCAGCGCGCTACCTGCTACCAGCACGATTCGCTGGAACCACAGTCTCTCCCGCAATTCTCCGAACACCGATGGATTCTTTGGGCGGTTGCCCTCGGTCGACGCCCGTTGCTCAGACTACGACCTTCCAGGACACTCCTCTCAGACGAGATCCCCGTGAGATGATGCCACACTGCAGGTGAGTTTGAACTTACTCGTCGCCAGTGTAAAGTCCGCGCCTCAATAATACACGGACTTCGGGAGAACAGTTTAACAGGTACTTTACTGAACAGGAGGCAGCGTCAAACTGAAAATACAGAAGCCTGCTAGGGCCTTTTATACAGGGGTGGTCACTGCCGGTACTGCAGTCTAAGACCAGTTATTCCCTTAAAGGTACATACACAACAATATGCATATAATCTTTTCTTACATTTAATGTGTCATTGGTTGTCCCTCTGCTTGTGGCAAGCTGTAACATAGTTTGCCGCTATCTCTCTCTGCCCCCTCTCTCTCTCTCTCTCTCTGCCCCCTCTCTCTCTCTCTGCCCCCTCTCTCTGCCCCCTCTCTCTCTCTCTCTCTCTCTCTCACTCTTTCTGCCCCCTCTCTCTCTCTCTGATCTCTCTCTCTCTCTCTCTGCCCCACCCCCTCTCTCTCTCTCTCTCTCCTATAATTGTGGTAGGGTCTCTCTCTCTTTCCCTCCTTTAATTGTTGTTGTCTCTCTCTCTCTCTCCTTTAATTGTTGTAGTGTCTCTCTCTGTCTCTTATAATTGTTTTAGGGTCTCTTTCTCTCTCTCTCTCCTGTAATTGTTGTACGGACTCTCTCTCTCTCCAGTAACTTTGTAGGGTCTATCTCTCTCCCCTAAAATTGTTGCAGTGTCTCTCTCTCTTTCCTTTAATTGTTGTAGGGTCTCTCTCTCTCTCTCGCTCTCTCTCTGCTGTAATGGTTGCAGGGTCTCTCTCTCTCTCCTATAATTGTTGTTGGGTCTCCGGCCCCGATTTTCTGCCGGCCGTTGGGCGGCTTTTCAGGCGGGTGGGGGCCGAAAATCGCAGAAATAGGGGGTCGCGACCCCCCCCGCCCAATTCCCCGCCCCGCCTGACGCAACCCGAATCAGTCCCGCCCGCCGCAGGCGGGAATGGTCGGCGGTAGCTTAATGACCAATTATTAGCATGTTTAATCCTATTTTCAAGGGCCCTTGCAATTTTCTGGCTTTCCCCACGTAAAACACGCCTGGTGGGAACACCGCTGATGAAAGCTGGCGTGACCGGAGTTGGCTTGCTTGCTTTTGTAGGAATCAACCGATCCCTAACTGAAGCACTGAGGTCGAGTCAGTTCAATAAATCAACCGAATTTAATTAAACAAGCGAACAAAACAAAAGCATGCAGGAGCAACAGCAAACCGGTCTTTACAGCAGCTTGTTACACGAGGTCTGAACAAGGGACCTCCCACTCTCTGACGTCATGATGTCATCACATTTCCCGCCGTTCGGGGCATCACGTGACCAATGTGATGACGTCATTGCGTTGTTTCAGGACTTTTACAGAAAGTTTATTTACACTCAGCAAACAAACATAGATGCTGCAACATTGGGTTAAAGACAGTTATGCATTTGTACAGGAGTCCATTGGTGGTTTTGCCACATGCGCCCCCCCCAGAAGTGTCTTTAATCGCAAAAATCAATCGCAGAGGAGGTCGGACAATCCTGTCAGAGCGACTCCGATATTCCCAGAGAGGAATGGATGGCGCAGGAGATGAGCTGGGTTGCGGGGCCGATGGGCCAGGTGCGGCGGCCGCGGGCGGTCGCCCATGACGCAGCGGCTGCGCTGCTTCGACTGGCTGCTCAAGGTCCAGGTGTGCAGCCTTGAGGCGGTCCATGGAAATGTGGTCGGGTTTACCTCCGACGTCCACTAGAAAACTCTTGGCGCCCGCCTGCAGTACTCGGAAAGGGCCTGTGTATGGAGGCATGAGAGGACTACGGTGGGCATCCTGCCAGACAAAAACGAATTTAGCCCTCATAAGCTCCGGCGGAACATGTGACGCAGGCAGTCTGTGCCGTGAAGCCGGAATGGGCCGGAAAGAGTGTGCTGCGGCCCGGTGAGCCTCCAGTTGTTCAGCTGCTGACCACGGATGCGTCGGTGATGGAAGAAACTCACCGGGAACCCTGAGCGGCTGGCCATAAACCAGTTCGGCGGCTGATGTCTGCAGGTCCTCTTTAGGCGCTGTGCACAACCCGAGCATCACCCATGGCAACTTATCCATCCATACGGTTCCTTGGAGGGTAGCCCACAGCGACGCCTTCAAAGAGCGATGAAAGCGTTCACATAACCCATTGGCCTGCGGATGGTAAGCCGTGGTCCGATGGAGCTTGGCACCCAAACCTGAAGCCACGGCGTTCCACAAAGCAGACGAGAACTGCGGCCTGCGGTCCGACGAAATGTCCGATGGAACGCCGAAACGTGCAACCCAGGACGAAAGAAAAGCCCAGGCGACATCTGCGGAGGTGGTGGACGTCAAAGGAATGTCCTCCGGCCATCTGGTTGTACGGTCGATGATTGTCAGAAGATGTGTGAACCCTTGTGACGGCGGTAGTGGGCCCACGAGGTCGACATGAACATGATCGAATCGCCGCTCCGGTACCTCGAAAACGGCGACAGGAGCTTTGATGTGGCACTGCACCTTTGCCCTCTGGCACACGATGCAGGTGTTGGCCCAGTCGCGCACATCTTTTCTCATTCCGCTCCAGACGAACTTGGACGCTAACAATTTCTGTGAAGCACGCACGCCCGGGTGTGCAAGCCCGTGAATGATATCGAATAATTTCCTGCGCCAGGACAACGGAACGATCAGACGTGGGTCTCCCAGGGAGACATCGCAGAGCAAGGAGGTGCCGGCCGACTGGGAAAGCACATCCGCTGGCCACAGGCAGGACCAATCGGAGCGGAAAGCTTTCGTTTCCAGGTCAGTCGCTTGGTCAGTCGTTATGAGCGAATAATCAAGCTCCAGCTGGACGGCCTGGACGGTCGCACGTGAGAGGCAGTCGGCAACCACGTTGTCCTTGCCAGCCACGTGCCGGATATCGGTGGTAAACTCAAATGAAGGTGAGTTGTCGTTGCTGCCGGGCCGACCATGGCTCAGTCGTCTTGGCCATGGCAAACGTCAGGGGCTTGTGATCTACAAAGGTGGTGAATTGACGTCCTTCCAATAAAAAGTGAAAGTGGCGGATGGCCAGGAACAACGCCAACAGCTCCCGGTCGAATGTGCTGTAGCTACGTTCGTTACTATGCAACTGGCAGCTAAAAAACGCCAGCGGTTGCCATGTCCCGTCGACCCATTGCTCTTGCACGGCGCCGACGGCGTAGTCCGACGCATCTGTCATGAGCACGATGGTGGCGCCAGGCAGCGGGTGTGCCAACATCGTCGCATTGGCGAGGGCCTCCTTCGTGTCCCCAAAAGCGCGATCCATCACCAGCGTCCAAATCACAGGTTCTTTCCCCGGCTTCCCTCGGAGTGCCTCGTAGAGTGGCCACATGAGCTGTGCGGCCCGGGGGACAAATCGATGGTAAAAATTTACCATTCCGAGGAATTCTTGGAGCGCTTTGACGGATTGTGGCCGTGGGAACGCAGCGATGGCTGCCACTTTCGCCCGGAGTGGCAGCGCCCCTTCTGCGGTGATGCGGTGGCCCAGAAAATTGATCTGCCTCAGTCTGAATTGACACTTGTTTGGGTTCATTATAAGGCCATGTTCCTGGAGGTGGCGGAAGAGGATGCGCAGGTGTCGTAGATGTTCCTCCTTTGACGCGCTGGCGACGAGGATGTCATCGAGGTACACGAAAAGGAATTTGAGATCCCGCAGCACCGAATCCATGAGGCGTTGGAACGCCTGCGCCGCATTTTTGAGTCCGAAAGGCATTCTTAGGAATTCGAAAAGTCCAAAAGGGGTAATGACCGCCATCTTCTGGACATCCTGGGGGTGGACGGGCACTTGGTGGTACCCCCGGACGAGGTCGATCTTGGAGAACAACGAATTGCCTGCTAAATGAGCGGAAAAATCTTGTATGTACAGTATCGGGTACCGGTCCGGAGTCGTGACCTCATTGAGGCGCCGATAATCACCGCAGGGCCGCCACCCACCGCCGGGCTTTGGCACGATATGCAGCGGAGACCACCAGGGACTATCTGACCGGCAAATGATGCCCGACCGCTCCATAGTGGCGAATTCTGCCTTCGCGGCCTCGAGTTTACTGGCCTCCAATCGCCGAGCCCGGGCGTAAACCGGGGGGCCAGTCGTCGCGATGTGGTGTTCAACACCATGTTTGGTGATCGTCGCCGAGAAGGTGGGTCGAGTGAGCTCTGGAAATTCCCTGAGCAGTCGGGTGAAATCGTCGGGTGTCGACTCGGTGCAGGCAACCGCGTGGGCCGCGCCTGAGCCCCGAAAACAGGGGATGGGGGCCCATGAGGCGGCATGAATCAGACGGCGATTACATACGTCGACCAGTAGGTCCTTCGTGCAGAAAAAGTCAGCGCCAAGGATTGCCAGTGGTATTTTGGCGGTTATAAACTCCCAGTGGAAAAGTTGCCCGCCGAGACACAACTGGATCCGCCGCTTCCCGAACGTACGGATGGCACTGCCATTGGCGGCCTGTAGTGGAGAACCACGCCTCCCTGATCTGACGTCGAGGAGCGAAGCGGGGAGGATGCTGCACTGGGCGCCCGTGTCGCACAAGAACCGCCGGAACGAAATGGAGTCGGTGATATACAACAATTTCCCGGAATCAGCAACTGTCATCGTGGACGCGAAACCGACCTCGGGGTCTCTTCCATTCGCGCAATCGGTTTTGCTGCTTTCTCGGGGTCGGTGGCACGAAACTACATGGGGGTCGGCAGTATCTGGCTTTCGGACCGAAACGGGCGTGGTAGTAGCAGAGGCCAGTCTGTGGAGACGCCGAGGCAGGGTTCTTCAAGGCGGGACGCTTCGAGGTGGCACAGTACTGCTGCATCACCGCGTAAATGGTGTCGGCTTTGGCCGCGAGCGCTACACTGTCCGTAGCCTCCGACAAGGCAAGGGCTGCTTGCACCTGCTCGGGGGGCTGGCTCAGGAACAGTTCCCGAAACAGAAAACACTGTGGCTCAGACACGAGGAGTGTGAGCATTTGGCTCATCAACTCGGAAGGCTTAGCGTCGCCTAACCCGGGGAGTGCGAGCAAGCGTCCCGCGCGCTCCGCCTTCGTGAGACCGAATATTTGCATAAGGCGCGCCTTAAGCGTTTCATACTTGTTATCCACGGGCGGGGTCTCCAGCAGGCTGATGATTCGGGAAGCTGTCGAGCTGTCCAGTGCGGAGACCACGTAAAGATAACGGGTCTGATCCAGCACAATGTTCCGAAGTTGGAACTGAGCCTCCGCTTGCACGAACCAGGAGGCTGCCTGTTGTTCCCAAAATTGAGGGAGCTTCAAACTCACTGCATTCACATCCATCTTGTTCTCGAGCTTTCCTCCGCGAAAATCGTCCGCGAAGCTTCGGGGTCACCAATGTAGGAATCGACCGATCCCTAACTGAAGCACTGAGGTCGAGTCAGTTCAATAAATCAACCGAATTTAATTAAACAAGCGGACAAAACAAAAGCATGCAGGAGCAACAGCAAACAGGTCTTTACAGCAGCTTGTTACACGAGGTCTGAACAAGGGACCTCCTACTCTCTGACGTCATCACGTTTCCCGCCGTTCGGGGCATCACGTGACCAACGTGATGACGTCATCGCGTTGTTTCAGGACTTTTACAGAAAGCTTATTTACACTCAACAAACAAACATAGATGCTGTAACATTGGGTTAAAGACAGTTATGCATTTGTACAGGAGTCCATTGATGGTTTTGCCACACTTTCAGCTGCAGGTCAATCAGGACTGAAGAGATTTAAACATGCAGCATTTGTAGGCTGCAGGACCTTGTTGCGAAGGCTTGGGTGAACTTTTTGAAGGCTTAGGCACAGCTGTGGAAGGTTGGAGCCGCACACACTTCTCCAGTGTGAGCTCCTGGGAAGCCCCTCTCACCACCCTAACTCAGCGCATCCTCAACGGAGGCATCTGCCAGAAGTATGGGAGGCCTTTTGTTCCTTCCCTTCCTGGCGTTAGAGGATCTCCAACAGCAGAGGAGGCTGGAGCAACTCCAGCAACAGCATCACCAGCAACAACAGCAGCACCAGCAGGAGCGGCAGGCTGTGGCTCAGTGACCTGGGGCAGCACAGGCCAGAAGGGGCCAGCGCATGGAAGGCCGTCGGCGCAGGAGATTCCCCCCAAACAGGGTCTACAGACACAGGGTCAGCTACCTCAACATGACTGAGCAGCAGTGCCAGAGGCGGCTCCGACTTTCGCGAGAGGTTGTGATTGACATCTGCGCAATGCTGCAGCAAGACCTGGAGCCCAGAGCACCAGGTCCACACTACTTGCCAGTGGCCATCAAAGTCACCACCGCACTCAACTTTTATACCTCAGGCTCCTTCCAGGGATCAGCAGCAGACATCAGCGGCATCTCCCAGGCGGCCGCACACACTTGCGTCACGCAGGTAACCGATGCCCTCTTTGCCCTCGCGCACAATCACATCCATTTCACCAGGGATCGCGCAAGTGTGACAGCGCGAGCGCTTAGTTAGCTCAGCTGGCAGACTTTCCAAGGGTGCAGGGCATCATTGACTGCACACATGTGGCCCTTAGGCCACCCCACTGCAATCCAGGAGTTTTTGTCAACCGCAAGGGCTTCCACTCCCTTAACGTTCAGCTGGTGTGTGACCACAAGAAGGTGATTTTGCATGTTTGTGCCAGGTTCCCTGGCAGCTGCCATGACTCCTTCATACTGCACCAGTCTACAGTGCCTCCGCTATTCAGTCCGCCAAGCGAACTTCAAAGATGGCTACTTGGAGACAAGGGCTATCCCCTGCGCTCTTGGCTAATGACGCCATTGAGGAGACCAGCCAGCGAAGCTGAGGAGTGCTACAACTCCAGCCACATTACCACCAGATGCATTATCGAGCAAACCATCGGATTGCTGAAGATGCGCTTCAGATGCCTCGATAGATCAGGTGGAGCCCTACAGTACTCATCAGCCAGGGTCTGCAAAATCGTCATGGTATGCTGTGTGCTTCACAGCATGGCATAGCGTTGTGGCTTGCCGATTCCGCAGAACCAAGAGGTTCCTCACAGAGCCGCCTCGGATGAGGATGATGCTGAGGAGGAGGAGGAGGAGGATGGAAACGAGCATCCTGCAGAGGCCCACCAACCAGCGGCACCAGTGCGCGAGAACATTGCTGGGCGGAATGCAAGGAACGCACTCATCCTGGGCAGATTTGCGTAGCCTGGTACATCAAACACTGCAGCCTCACTGCTTCTTAACTGACCATGGACAGTGGCCCATGCCTACACTTTCCTACCTATTTGATCAGCTTGCTGACATCTGCAAGTTATCCTACGGCCTCTATGTGATATCCTCATTCGCCAAATGACAGACGCCATAACTGCAGCAGCTGCCACCAGATTTTTTATATACAGGAAAATGATGGCATTAAAACTATTTACAGGGCTTTTCACCCAAGTGACTACCCTTGTGATTAGTGGTGCTTTATTTTTCTCTTACGCGTGCTCCTACGTAGTGCTACCCCTGTGGCTTCAGCAGATGTGGAGGCCCCCTTGCTCACTTTCCTGCTGCGCCTGTCTCGACACCTTTGGCGGGCGTCCTCTCGGGTGGCGAGCCTGTGGGAGGACTCGTAAAAATCAACATTTCATTGTGCAGTACACACGTCTGCTGCATATATGACAAATAAAATTGAATTGAATTGAATTGAGGGCTTGCCAGCAGTCTGCTGCTCCTGCGGCTGTGCAGGGCTTGAGACTCTTATCTCACTGGAGTGTGGACTCCGGCGGGCCTCTGACCGAGGGCTCTGAAGTGGCATGGAAGTGTGAGCGCATGGAGAGGAGCCCCCACTCCCTTGAGGTGTGCCAACAACCTCCCTCTCATGGGTCAGCTCCCCCTCAGCGCCTGCAAGTGGCTGGAGAGCACCTTGCTGCACATCAGGGGGGCCATGGGGACCCGTCTCAGCACTGGAAGTCCTGCTCAAAGGGACTTCCATGAAGGTCTGGTTTCGGTGCTCAATAGATGCCCATCGCTCCTCAAGAGATGCCATTCTATTCAGAGCACACTCCATGTTTTCGACACCCTGGCGACTAAGCTCCTCCATGGCTGCAGCCCTCCTCTCATCAGCTGCAGCCCTCCTCTCCTCTGCTGCCACCTCCATCCAGGCAGCCTTGGACTCTTTGGGAGGCCTCTTCCTCCCTGAGCGAGGGTAGAGGACCTCCCTGTGGGCCCTTAGCCCATCCACCAAGGTCTGCAGTGACATTGTAAGTGTCATGAAAGTTTAAGAAAGAAAATACTTTAAAATATTGGTTAAATAGTATAATACAGTTAATTTACCTGACTGACTTATTGTATTGAGAAACCCCCTCTTTTCTTGTTACAATAGTATAGGCTGAGTGACCCCCTTTATTCTTGCTACAATGGTACAGTCCTTAAGCTTGTCACATGGTATCCAGCCATTTTACAGCTCAAGCACCACGAGACTGGAGAAGGCAGAAGCTTTGAGGGCTGGAGCAATACAGTTTTTGACCGTGTGCGTTTAAACGTGTTATGCTTTGTAATTCTGTTTGTAAGGTGTTACAGTAAACAGTTTAAAGATAAAGTTATGGTTTGGAACGTTTTATTTCGACACGCGTCTACTCGTTGCTAAAGCCTCAAAGCTCAGTGGCTGCATGTTTGGAAATTACGAAGCGCCACTACAGACGTCTCGTTGAATTTGGCCGCAGCTCGGCCTCTGCCACTGGCAGCAGCTGGTGCAGGCTCCTCTGCCATTGTGCAAGACTGGTTGAGAAGCCTGCAGAGGTGGAGAAGCTTGCTGGACACTTTAAAAGCACCACGAATGATGACATCATACTGTGGGGCTTTCTGACTGGAAATGGACATTTAGCAAGGCTGCCCACACGCTGGAACTTAATTGGCCACTTCAGGGAAAATTGCGTCCAACTGGCTGAGCCATTTTTTTTCGGGTCGGAACCCCACATTTGGGGCACCCGCCCATTGCTGGCACGATCCACAAAAGCGTGCCCTCTCTCTCTCTCTCCTATAATTGTTGTAGGGTCTCTCTCTCTCTCCTTTAATTGTTGTATCCTCTCTCTCTCTCTCTCCTATAATTGTTGTAGGGTCTCTCTCTCTCTCTCATAATTGTTGTAGGGTCTCTCTCTCTCTCTCTCTCTCATAATTGTTGTAGGGTCTCTCTCTCTCTCTCTCTCCTATAATTGTTGTAGGGTCTCTCTCTCTCTCTCTCTCTCCTATAATTGTTGTAGGGTCTCTCTCTCTCTCTCTCTCCTATAATTGTTGTAGGGTCTCTCTCTCTCTCTCATAATTGTTGTAGGGTCTCTCTCTCTCTCTCTCTCTCATAATTGTTGTAGGGTCTCTCTCTCTCTCTCTCTCTCTCCTATAATTGTTGTAGGGTCTCTCTCTCTCTCTCTCTCTCCTATAATTGTTGTAGGGTCTCTCTCTCTCTCTCTCTCCTATAATTGTTGTAGGGTCTCTCTCTCTCTCTCTCTCTCTCTCCTATAATTGTTGTAGGGTCTCTCTCTCTCTCTCTCCTATAATTGTTGTAGGGTCTCTCTCTCTCTCCTATAATTGTTGTAGGGTCTCTCTCTCTCTCTCTCTCTCCTATAATTGTTGTAGGGTCTCTCTCTCTCCTATAATTGTTGTAGGGTCTCTCTCTCTCTCATAATTGTTGTAGGGTCTCTCTCTCTCATAATTGTTGTAGGGTCTCTCTCTCTCTCTCTCTCTCTCTCTCCTATAATTGTTATAGGGTCTCTCTCTCTCCTATAATTGTTGTAGGGTCTCTCTCTCTCTCTCTCTCCTATAATTGTTGTAGGGTCTCTCTCTCTCTCTCTCTCTCTCTCCTATAATTGTTGTAGGGTCTCTCTCTCTCTCTCTCTCCTATAATTGTTGTAGGGTCTCTCTCTCTCTCTCCTATAATTGTTGTAGGGTCTCTCTCTCTCTCGCCATTCATCAGCTTATTTTTCCAAGCTATCTGATGCCCTTGTATTTAGTTTCCCTTTTCCTTATTGTATAAAATGTTTTAACATCGCCCATAATCCCACTCCCCACTACCCCCCCCACCCGCCCCTGAAATTGCTGTTATCTGCAAACTAAACTACTTTGTTTTCTCTCTACCACCTTTTTTGAATAGTGCGGTAAAATTAGCTACCCTCCAATCCATGGGAACTGTTCCAGAGTCTATAGAATTTTGGAAGATGACCAGCAATGCATCTACTATTTCTAGGGCCACTTCCTTAAGTACCCCAGGATGTAGACCATCAAGCCCTGGCGATTTATCGGCCTTCAATCCCGTCAATTTCCCTAACACCATTTCCGTACAAATACTGATTTCATTCAGTTCCTCCCTCTCATTAGACCCTATGTTCCCCGACATCTCTGGAAGGTTATTTGTGTCCTCCTTTGTGAAGACAGAAACAAAGTATGTAGTTAATTGGTCGGCCATTCCTTTGTTCCCCATTATAAATTCCCCTGATTCTGACTGCAAGGGACCTACGCTTGACTTCACCAATCTTTTTCTCTTCACATATCTATAGAAGCTTTGACAGTCAGTTTTTATGTTCCCTGCAAGCTTACTCTCATACGCTATTTTCCCCCTCTTAATTAATCCCTTTGTCCTCCTCTGCTGAATCCTAAACTGCTCCCAATCCTCAGGTTTTCTGCTTTTTCTGGCCAATTTATATGTCCTCTCCTTGGATCTTATGCTTTCCCTAATTTCCCTTGTTAGCCACGGCCGAGTCACCCTTTTTTTTTTTTTTTTATGCCAAACGGGGATGAACAAATTCTGTAGTTCATCCATGCGATCTTTAAATGTTTGCCATTGCCTATCCACCATCAACCCTTTGAGTAACATTCCCCAATCAATCCTACCGAACTCACGCCTCAGATCATCATAGTTTCCTTTATTTAAATTCGGGATCCTAGCGTCCCCAGTTCACCTCCCGGTTCTGGAAGGCTTTCTGTCATCTCCTGGGTGCGGTGGTCAGCCTCTCCTCGGGTTATCATCCCCAGTCCAATGGGCAGACCGAGAGAGTGAATCAGGACCTGGAGACGACTCTGCATTGCCTCGCCTCCTCCAACCCCTCTACTTGGAGCAAACACCTCATTTGGGCGGAATATGCTCAACACATTACAGAACTCCTCCATTGGGATGTCACCATTTGAGTGTCAGTTCGGTTACCGACCTCCATTGTTCCCCGAGCAGGAGCCTGAGGTGGGGGTACCGTCGGCGGAGTTGTTCGTCCGGTGCTGCCGGAGGACCTGGAGAAAGTCCCATTCTGCACTGCAACTGGCATCACGTCGACAGAGGATCCAGGCCAACCGACGACGCAATCCTGCCCCTTTGCTCCGGCCCGGGCAGATGAAGTGGCTCTCCACCTGGGACCTTCCCCTGCGGGTCGAGTCCCGCAAACTGGCTCCTCGCTTCATCGGTCCATTCAAGATACTCCGGAAGATAAACCCAGTTACCTATCGTCTCCTGTTGCTTCGATCCATGAGGATCCATCCATCCTTCCATGTCTCCCATCTCAAACATGTGTGGACCAGTCCCCTATCTCCAGCCACCAGACCACCTCCAGCCCCTCGACTAGTAGGGGGCCAGCCCGCCCACACTGTCCACCGTCTCCTTCGCTCCCGCCGGGTCCGCGGGAGACTCCAGTATTTGGTGGACTGGGAGGGTTACGGCCCCGAGGAGCGCTCCTGGGTTCCGGCTCGGGACATCCTGGATCCTGGGCTTATCCGGGAGTTACACCGGCACCAGCCAGAGGCTACTGTGGTTACGTCAGGTGCCGTCCCTAGGGGGGTGGGGTACTGTCAGGGTCCCAGCTACATGTTCCTCTGCTGGTCGCCAGAGGGCGGTTTAGGATGCCTCAGTACACTGCTGCCATGTCTCTGTACCTCTCTCCTCACTGTGTCTCATTAGAGTAATTGTCTCATTAGAGTAATCAGGCCTGTTATTTAAGCTGACTATTTCCAGCCCCAGTCACTCTGTCTTGAGTTCTCATGCCTGCAAGTCACAGGTTAGTTTATAGTCCTTGCCCTGCGTTTGGTATACTCGCTTTTGTTTCTTTGAATTGTTACTTTGATCTTTTGTTTGAAGAATTCTCTGTACGTCCTGTATTTGAAGAGCCTTCTAGTAAAGCATCTTTTGAGTTTTACTCCATCTCAAGTCTCTGGCTGTCTGTCTGCATTTGGGTCCACTACCAAACCCGTCACATCTAGTCTCTGAGTCAAATACTTCACTCTCCATCTTAATGAAGAATTCTATCATATTATGATCGCTCCGCCCCAAGGGGCCTCGGACAAAAGATTGCTAATTAGTCCTTTCTCATTACATAATACCCAGTCTAAGATGGCCTGATCTCTAACTGGTTCCTCGACATATTGGTCCAGGAAACCATCCCATATACACTCCAGGAATTCCTCTTCCATAGTATTGTTACTAATTTGGTTAGCCCAATCTATATGTCGATTAAATTCACCCATGATAACTGCTGTGTCCTTATTGCACGCGTCTCTAATTTCCCTTATAATGCCATTCCCAACCTCCGCATTACTGTTTGGGGGTCTGTATACAACTCCCACTAACGTTTTCTGCCCCTTGGTATTTCTCAGCTCTACCCATACAGATTCCACATCATCAGAGCCAATATCTTTCCTTACAATTGTGTTAATCTCCTCTTTACCCAGCAATGCTACCCCACCTCCTTTTCCTTTTTGCCTTTCTTTCCTGAATATTACTCCTGGATGTTGAGTTCCCAGCCTTGGTCACCCTGGAGCCATGTTTCCGTAATTCCAATCATATCATATCCGTTTACATCTATTTGCGCAGCTAATTCATTCACCTTATTACGAATGCTCCTCGCATTAAGACACAAAGCCTTCAGGCTTGTTTATTTAACACTCTTAGACCTTTTAGAATTATTATTTACTGTGGCCATGTTTGATTTAAACCCTTGATTTCTCTGACTGCCACTTTTGCTTTTCTCCTTCCTGTCTTTTGCTTCTATCCTTGTTTCCCTTTCCTCTGTCTCCCTGCACAGGTTCCCAACACCCTGCCATTTTAGTTTAAAGCCTCTCCCACTTCACTAGCAAACACTCCCCCTAGGACATCAGTCCCGGTCCTGCCCAGGTGCAAACCATCTAGTTTGTACTGGTCCCACCTCCCCCAGAACCGGTTCCAATGTCCCAGAATTTGAATCCCTCCCCCTTGCACCATTCCTCTAGCCACATATTCATCTGAAATATCCTTCTATTTCTACTCTTACTAGCACGTGGCACTGGTAGCAATCCTGAGATTACTACCTTTGATGTTCTATTTTTTAATTTACCTCCTAACTCCCTATATTCAGCTTTTCGGACCTCATCCTGGTTTTTGCCTATATCGTTGGTACCTATATGCACCACGACAACTGGCTGTTCACCCTCCCCTTCCAAAATGCTTTGCAGCCGCTCCGAGACAACCTTGACCCTTACACCAGCGAGGCAACATACCATCCTGGAGTCTCGTTTGTGGCCCCAGAAGCGCTTATCTATTCCCCTTACAATAGAATCCCCTATTACTATGGCCTAGAAATTGAGTTTGCGCTGCGCCAGGGCTTTAGCGCTGGAAGTTAGCGCCGGCGCTAAGTCCCTTTGCGCGCGCCAAAAATTCAGTAGCGCCGCGCCCAAACGGCTGCCAGCGCTACTGAAGGGTTTTAGCGCCTGAAAACTGGCGCAACGCGCCGCATTGTGGCGCTATTCCGGCGCTGCGGCGCCCGCTGCGGTGCGGCAGGCTCGGGAAGTGCAGGCCTCCTCCTTCCATTAAGGAGGAGCTGCCTGCACCCGGCCGCGGCCCGCGCAAATCTCTTCAAAAATGAGCCCGGCACCTCGGACAAGTGCCGGGCTTGCATCTGTTCCGGGGGGGGGGGGAGAAGTCCGGGGAGGGAGCTGCGGGCAGGCGGCCGGCGGGAAAGCGGCCGGCCGCCGCGGGGCCTTTAATGCGCCGGCGCAAACACATGTTGGACTCTGTTGCCAGAGTCTTAGTTGCGGCTGCCACGGGCGAGGCGGCCGCAACTGAATTTCGGCGCTGGGGCCCGTCGGCATGGCAACCGGGACGCTGCGCACACCGATGACGTCATCGGTGCCGGCGCAGTGCTACCGGTGCAACGCCGCTTTAGGGCCCCAGGGAATTTTTGAACTGGCCATAACTCTGGCGCTAGTCCCTCTAGCGCCTCAAAAGCGGCGCTAAGGCTAGTGAATTTCTAGGCCTATATCTCTCCCACTCTTTTTCTTCCCGTCCTGTGCAGCAGAACCACCCACGGTGCCAGGAAGTTGGCTGCTGCTGTCTTCCTCCGATAAGCCATCTCCCCCAACAATATCCAAAGCGGTATATCTGTTTGAGAGGGGGATGGCTACAGGGGACCCCTGCACTTCCTGCCTGCGCTTACTACTCTGCCTGGCGGTCACCTATTCCCTTCCTGCCTGTGCAGCCTTTACCTGCGGTGTGAGCAACTCATTAAACGTGATATCAACGACATCCTCAGCATTGCGAATGCTCCAGTATGTATCCATTCGCAGCTCCAGTTCCGCAATGCGGTCTGCCAGTAGCTGCAGCTGGATACACTTCCCGCACACATGGTCGTCAGGGACACAGGGAGTGTCCCTGATTTCCCACATAGTGCAGGAGGAGCATACCATGGCGTCGAGCTGTGCTGCCATGACTTACCCTTTAATGAATTCGAATAAAATTAACTCACATCAATCCCACCAATTACACTACAATTAAATGAAATACTCAAGGGCCCTTGTTTACCAGCAGACCCCGCTACACAACAGAGACCCTAGAAACTATAAAGCACAAAATTTAAGTTTGGAAAAAGTGAGAAAGAGAGAAATACTCACCAACCAATCACTTACTTGCTTTCTGGTGGCGTCACCCTTCAATTACTTTTTACTTCTCTCTCCCGCTCTCGGAGCTCTGTGCCTCTCGCAGGTCCACCTCTCCCGCTCTCGGCTCTGTTTAAATCAGCCTCTCCCGCTCTCAGAGCTCTGTGCCTCTCGCAGGTCCACCTCTCCCGCTCTCAGCTCTGTTTAAATCAGCCTCTCCCGCTCTCGGAGCTCTGTGCCTCTCGCAGGTCTGCCTCTCCTGCTCTCAGCTCTGTTTAAATCAGCCTCTCCCACTCTTATGCATTAATCACTTGTGTGAAACCTTAAGGCTTTGCTAAAATCTAAATAGATAACATCCATGGAACTTCTGTTGACAACAAGGTTCATTATTTGCTTGCAAAATTCCAGTGAATTTGTTTTGCACACCCTTCCTCCCCTTTTAAATCCATACCAACTCCTCCTTTCCATACCGTGTCTCTTTCAGGATAACTTCTTAACACTTTACCCATAACAGCTGTTAGACTTACTGGCCTAGATTTCTTTCGGCCGCCCCTATGCACTTTTTAAAGATTAATGTTATAGTAGCTATTTTCCAATGCTTGGGCACTAATCCCATTTCTAATGATTGCCTAAATATAGAAGGAAGGATGTGGGAGATTTTTCATGCCATTTCTTTTTACATAGTCTATCTAAGCATATGCTCTGTCTTCCTTTAACTTCTTCAGTAGATCGCTGACTGTCTGAACAGAAATCTCTGTTTCTCTTAGTACTTTATCTGTCCTCCACTCCCTTCCTAGGAAATGCAACCTTCCAATGCCGAAGACGTCCCATGATCTACTTATGAACGCAAACATTGAAAATCAATTTAGTTTATTTGCTATCTTTTGGCAACTTGACACAAGTCACCTTGCAATGACCTTAAGTTTTCTTCAATACACTTCCGCTTAAACATTCACTTTCACTTTTTGGTGAAGGCTGTCTTGGTTTGACATGATTTCCTTCAGAAGAAGCTGGGAGATGAGGAGCCGACTTGGATCATCTTCATTTCCACTTGTAATGGTCCTTTGGGACTATGAAATAGAAGAAAATTGTAATTTGGAGAGATGTGGAATTAAAAAAAGTTATAAAATATTGTTATTGGTAGAGTGCATCACCAAGCAACCACAGTGAGAACGGATCAATGACACAACATTGCAATCACATCGAGCTATGTGACTAAACTCCAAAGCTGGGGATGGGGGGTGTGGGTGGGAGGGTTAATTAAAAGGAGAAAATAAGAACATAAGAAATAGGAGCAGGAGTAGACCATTAAACCCTTCGAGCTTGCTCCACCATTGAGTAAGATCATGGCTAGTCTTCAACCTTTGCTCCACCTTCCAGCCTTACCCCATACCCCTTGATTCTATTAATATCCAAAAATCCATCGATATCAGTCTTGAACATACTCAACGACGGAGCATCCACAGCCCTCTGGGGTAGAGAATTCCAAAGATTCACAACCCTATGAGTGAAGAAATTTCTCATCTCATTCCTAATTTGCCGACCCCTTATTCTGAAACTGTGACCTCTAGTTCTAGACTCCCTTGCCAGTGGAACCACCCTACCAGCATCTACCCTGTCAAGCTCCAAAAGATTTTTATACATTTCAATTCACCACTCCCCCATCATTCACCTACCAACAATCTCTATCAATCACGACTCTTACATCACATTCACATGCTCCATCTAACCCTCACACTCTTACACTGCTGCAAGCCTCACACCCACATCTCACAGCTTACACACACTATCAGGTATTCAACTATGACAGGCACATTACCCAAACACATTGCACCACACTCACTGACACACTTCCCTTTCTCTTGCAGGTAAAGGTGGCACATAACCGGCACCAGCAGAACCTAACCGGCAGAGGGTAGGATCGCCGGCATCACCTCACCCCCAGGGAGGAGACGGTGCGGGCCATTCTTGGCAGCGGCATAGCTGAGCCCGGCCTTGTGATGGGGCAAGATACCGGTATCCACTTACGCTATCCTCCTTCTCACATCGCTCATCCCACAATCTCTTCTGATTTACTAGTTGCACATGGTGTAAGCATGCACCTCTTGCTTTCTCCCCCTCTGTCACCACAATACCACCCTTGTGCCTTTCTCATTTCAGAGATGCAAGAAATCCAACCTGCCCAGCCAGTGGTTCAAGAAGAAGAGGGAGAGAAGAGTGATGAAAAACAATAAACACCGTCACTCGATCTGACAGTCGCAGCCACCAGCTCAGAGACTGGCATTGTGCGGAGTTTAGAGGGTTGCTTCGAGGTGGGATCTGTATATGGTGGGTCACCAAGCACGAGTGGGCTGTAGCCAGGGCAGGGGGAGTGGGTAGCACAGGTGCCAGCTCCCCGCAGGGCGAGGTCGCACGAGAGTTCTGCTGCAGAGGACTCAGATGAGGATTTCGATGGGGCAGCCTAGAGAAGAATCCTGGGTGTGCACAACTAAATGCTTGGTGCATTGGCAGGCCTGCCAGAAAGCCTATCTTTGTTGTAATACATCTTCAGTAGAGTTATTACAAAATCTTAATTATTGCCAGTATATTTGCTGATCTTGTTAGGTTTTAGGCACCTTTTGCAGATCAGAAGTCGTGAAATTTTCTAAATACTGCATGTTAATTTGCTGGTATGTAAGTGAATTAGGAAATCAGAACAAATTTTGGGGAAAAAAACAAAACACTGCAGACACTGGAAATCTGAAACAGAAACAATAAATGCAGGAAACATTCAGCAAGTCGGAAATTGTAGGGGGGTTTCAAGGAGCCGGCACAGGCAAGATGGGCTGAATGGCCACCTTCTGGGCTGTATGATTCTATGATTCTATCTGAGGAACTGATTAAGAGGAAATAGCTTTTAATAAATATTTATTCAATCACTTCTGAGGTAAAACAGGGCTGAGAAACTGTGCAGAAATTGATAAGATTTAATTCCATTGAATATGCTCTTTCAGTTGTTACATTTTGCCCCTAATTCATCCTCATATTATTTAAAAATTTTCTTTGTGAGGTTTGAGAAGCCTTTTCATAGATTTATGAGGAACTGCTTTTGCTTATAGTTGACAAGCAAGATACTTGATAACCATCAATTACTGTCAATTGCAAATTTTTTGATTTACATTCTTCCCTTTGTAAACAATCGTCTATTTCTATGGAAAAGTTTCTGACTGCATTCATAATATGCAAATCTTTGGACAATGAGAATATGAATTACTAACGCACACACCTTGAGTGTTTGTTTCTTCCTCATCATTAAATGTTATAAGTTCTTTGTTGCATCCAAATTTTTGCATCAAGACACTAACAAGTAAATAAAAGTCCAGTTATTCATTTTTCTGCAACTGGGGTCCAAGGTTTTTAACAGGCTGAGTGACCCATGTTTCTGAAGTGGAGTGGTGTGAGCTCACCCTTAAAGCAAGAAGAAATTATGATTTCAGGTGTGAAATCCAATTGTTTAAATAAATGTATCATGCCAGTCACTGGAATATATTGGCAAAGTAAACCTTTGTTTTCTTGGTCAGGAAGCCGAGCATTCACCGATCAGGACACAGGGATGTCCCATTAACATGAGTGACTTATTAAAATAATAATGGAATATAATTTGTTTCATACTGCTTAATGAGTAAAGGATAAAATTCATATAACAGAATATTATATAAAATGACTACAATTTACCAACTTTTCGTGAGCATGTTGTCGAGGAAGCGGTAAAACAATTGGGCTACTGGCCCCTACCTCCCCCACCCCCCACCCCCCACCCCCCGCCCCCCGCCCCACCCACCATGTGAGAACTTACCTCGAAGCACTTGCTGTGACAAACTATGATGGCGAATAATGGCAAAGCAAAGGCGGTCACCGCTGGCCCCGAAGTAAATTTCCCACAAAGATCTCGCGATCTCTATGGCCAGAAGTTCGGCTTTTCCGACATTCAGTTGAGATCATTTAAAGTCAATGGGGAATCCCTAACACAAGCTGCTGTGATGTCACAATGCAGAATTCTCACAGCCCAGGAACTAGTAAGTGAATAAGATCCTTTTATTCTCACCTTTTAAAAAGGTTAGAGAGAGTAAAACAATGTTTAGGGCTCTCACATGGGGAAAAGGCAACCCTAAAATAACCATGAACAAATTTTAAACTTTTGAAAGATATAAAACCCCAGTTACCCCTAATCCAAAAGGGTCTAATTTTTATGGGGTATGTAACAGCGATATTACGGCGGAAAAGACAAAGTCTTCATTAGTTTCACTAATTTCCCTGATGACACTGATAGCCGGCTATGGTGGGGGTGAGGGGGTGTTGGGGGTCTCTCTCTCTCTCTCCTATAATTGTTGTAGTTTTTCAATTCAATTCAATTCAAATGCTTTATTGGCATGAAAGTTTACAGGGAACCATATTGCCAAAGCTTACATAACAAAAAGTACAGTTTTCCAACATTCTGTAGGTGTCAAACAATTTTGACCTTCGTTGGGTACATACAATATTACTTTAAACAATATTAATTTAAACAGTCTTTGTACATCATTGGGTACATTCAGTATTCATTTTAAACAGTCCTCAGGTTGTGACATGTTGTTACATATTTGGCCCCAAGGTATGGTCTGTCTCCTTCTCCCAGGACTAATCTTAATTTTGACAGGTCATCCAATTCCTTGAAATCTGGGGTTGTTTGGCTGAGCTTGTCAAATAATATGTTTCTTGATGTGTTGAATTTTTCGCATTTTAGGAGGAAATGCATCTCTGTCTCAACCTCGCCGGCCAGACATTGATCACATATTCTATTCTCTCTAGGCTGCCAGGATTTCTTGTATCTTCCTTTTTCAATTGCCAGTTGGTGGTCGCTTAGTCTGTACCTGGTGAGGGTCTGTCTCTGTTTTGTGTCTCTGATGGTCGAGAGATAGTCTGCCAGTTTATATTCTCTTTTTAGGGCCCGGTAACATTCTAATCTGCTTTGGCTTTTGGTTATTTTGTTCCAATGTTCCAGGTAGGTTTCTTTGCATTGTTTAATGATTTGGTTCACTCGGATTGGTGTTTGGACGGCAGTGTTGGTCTGGGACTGGTCAGGGTCCGGCTGAGTAGGAGTACTTAGTTTCAGTAGCAGCTGACTCAGGGGACTCTTTTCTGGGTTTAGCTCTTGGGTCTGGAAGGCTTTAAAATGAAGGGTGTCTGGGGAGCTAGATTTGAGGTGATTTAGGAAGTTTAGTGCTCGTTTTTGGATGTTTATTATCAGTGGGTATCTGCCTAGTTCGGCTCTGCATGCATTTGTTGGTGTTTTCCTTTGGGTGCGAAGGATGCTTCGGCAAAATTCTGCATGTAGGGCTTCTATTGTGTGTTTTTCCCATTTAGTGTAGCTATGGTGATTGAGCGGGCCCCATACTTCACTACCGTACAGCGCAATGGGCAGGATTATGCTGTCAAATATTTTGAGCCAGATTTTGATTGGGATTTGGATGTTGTAGAATTTTCTTTTTATTGCATATAGGGCTCTTTGGGCTTTTTCTTTTAGTGCATTCACTGCTATGCTGAAGCTCCCTGATGCTGTAATGGTTAGACCAAGGTAAGTGTAGCTCATAGTGTGTCCTATGATGGTATCACTGAGAGTAAACTGGTATTTGCTTTCCTGACACCTGGGCCTTTTTTGAAAAATCATGATGTTGGTTTTCTTTAGATTTACTGTTAGGGCCCAATTTTGGCAGTATTTGTCGAGTAGGTCTAGTTGTTGCTGTAATCCCTGTTCTGTGGGAGACAGCAGAACCAGGTCGTCCGCATAGAACAGGGATTTCACTTCTCCATCCAGGAGACAGAGACCCGGTGACTCGCTTTGCTCCAGCATGTCTGCTAATTCATTTATGTATATGTTGAACAGGGTCGGGCTCAAATTGCAGCCCTGCCGGACGCCTCTTCTCTGGGTGAAGAAACCGGTGCGTTTGTCTCCAATTTTGACACCGCATTTATTTTTCAGATACATCGATTTAATAAGGTCATAAACTTTGCCCCCTATTCCACACTGAAGAAGTTTATAATAGAGCCCTTCGTGCCAGATAGAGTCAAAGGCTTTCTTGAAGTCAATGAAACAAGCGAATATTTTCCCATTTTTTGTTTGGTGTATATGTTTTTCAATGAGAGTGTGAAGGGTATAGATATGGTCGGTGGTGCGGTGTTTTGGAAGAAAGCCTATTTGATTTTTTTGTAGGGTCTCTCTCTCTCTCTCTCTCTCCTATATTTGTTGTAGGGTCTCTCTCTCTCTCTCTCTCTCTCTGTCCTATAATTGTTATAGGGTCTCTCTCTCTCTGTCTCTTATAATTGTTATAGGGTCTCACTTTCGCTCTCCTATAATTATTTCAGGGTCTCTCTCTCTCTTCTATAATTGTTGTAATATATCTAACTCTCTCTCCGCTAAAATTGTTGTAGAGTATCTCTCCCTAACTCCTATAATTGTTGTAGGGTCTCCCTCTCTCTCTCTCTCTCTCTCTCCTGTAATTTTGGTAGGGTCTCCCTCTCTCTCCTATATTGTAGTCTCACTCTCTTTCTCTCATTTATTTGTTGTAGTGTCTCACTCTCTCATATAATTGTTGTAGTGTCTCACCCTCTCTCTCTCCTATAATTGTTGCAGGGTCTCCCTCTCTCTCATATAATTGTTATAGTGTCTCACTCTCTCTCTCTCCTATAATTGTTGTAGGGTCTCTCTCTCTCTCTCTCTCCTATAATTGTTGTAGGGTCTCGCTCTCTCCTATAATTGTTGTAGGGTCTCTCTCTCTCTCGCCATTCATCAGCTTACTTTTCCAAGCTATCCAATCCCCTTGTATTTAGTTTCCCTTTTCCTTATTGTATAAAATGCTTCAACATCGCCCATAATCCCACTCCCCACTCCCCCCCCACCCGCCCCAACAATTGCTGTTATCTGCAAACTAAACTACTTTGTTTCTGACCACAGCTCCCAAAGACTCATTTTCATCATGGCCCGGCATATCCCTCACTCTACCATTACCATCAAGCCAGGAGATCAACCCTAGTTTAACGAAGAGTGTAGGAGAGCATGCCGGGAACAGCACCAGGCATACCGAAAAATGAGGTGTCAAACTGGTGAGGCTACAACACAGGACTACTTGCATGCCAAACAACGGAAGCAACATGCGATAGACAGAGCTAAGCGATTTCACAACCATCGGATCAAATCAAAGCTCTGCAGTCCTGCCACATCCAGTTGTGAGTGGTGGTGGACAATTAAACAGTTAACAGGAGGAGGAGGCTCCAAAAATATCCCCATCCTCAATGATGGTGGAGCCCAGCACGTGGCATTTGCAACTATCTTCAGCCAGAAGTGCCGAGTGGATGATCCATCTCGGCCTCCTCCTGAGGTCCCCAGCATCACAGATGCCAGTCTTCAGCCCATTCAATTCACTCCACGTGATGTCAAGAAACGGCTGAAGACACTGGATACTGCAAAGGCTATGGGCCCTGACAACATTCCGGCAATAGTACTGAAGACTTGTGCTCCAGAACTAGCTGCGCCCCTAGCCAAGCTGTTCCAGTACAGCTACAACACTGGCATCTACCCGGCAATGTGGAAAATTGCCCAAGTATGTCCTGTCTACAAAAAGTAGGACAAATCCGACCCGGCCAATTACCGTCCCATCAGTCTACTCTCAATCATCAGCAAAGTGATGGAAGGTGTCGTCGACAGTGCTATCAAGCGGCACTTACTCAGCAATAACCTGCTAACTGATGCCCAGTTTGGGTTCCGCCAGGGCCACTCAGCTCCTGACCTCATTACAGCCTTGGTCCAAACATGGACAAAAGAGCTGAACTCAAGAGGTGAGGTGAGAGTGACTGCCCTTGACATCAAGGCAGCATTTGATCGAGTGTGGCATCAAGGAGCCCTAGCAAAACTGAAGTCAATGGGAATCAAGAGGAAAACTCTCCATTGGTTGGAATCATACCTAGCACAAAGGAAGTTGGCTGTGGTTGTTGGAGGTCATTCATCTCAATCACATGACATCACTGGAGGAGTTCCCCAGGGCAGTGTCCTAGGCCCAACCATCTTCAGCTGTTTCATCAATGATCTTCCCTCCATCATAAGGTCAGAAGTGGGGATGTTCGCTGATGATTGCACACTGTTCAGCACCATTCGAGACTCGTCAGATACTGACGCAGTCCGTGTCCATATGCAGCAAGACCTGGACAACATTCAGACTTGGGCTGACAAGTGGCAAGTAACATTCGCACCACACAAGTGCCAGGCAATGGCCATCTCCAACAAGCGAGACTCTAACCATCTCCCCTTGACATTCAATGGCATTACCATCGCTGAATCCCCCACTATCAACATCCTGGGGGTTACCATTGATCAGAAACTGAACTGGACCAGCCATATAAATACTGTGGCTACAAGAGCAGGCCAGAGGCGGGGAATTCTGCGGCGAGTGTCTCAACTCCTGACACCCCAAAGCCTTTCCACCATCTACAAGGCACAAGTCAGGAGTGTGATGGAATACTCTCCACTTGCCTGGATGAGTGCAGCTCCAACAACACTCAAGAAGTTCGACACCATTCAGGATAAAGCAGCCCGCTTGATTGGCACTCCATCCACCTTCAACATTCACTCCCTCCACCACCGGCGCACTGTGGCTGCAGTGTGTACCATCTACAAGATGCACTGCAGAAACTCGCCAAAGCTCCTTCAACAGCACCTTCCAAACCTGCGACCTCTACCACTTAGAAGGACAAGGGCAGCAGACACATAGGAACATCACCACCTACAAGTTCCCCTCCAAGCCACACACCATCCTGATTTGGACCTGTATCGCCGTTCCTTCACTGTCGCTGGGCCAAAATCCTGGAACTCCCTTCCTAACAGCATTGTGGGTGTACCTACACCATATGGACTGCAGCGGTTTAAGAAGGCAGCTCACCACCATCTTCTCAAGGGCAATTAGGGATGGGCACTAAATGCAGGCCTAGCCAGCCAGTGATGCCCACATCCCATCAATGAATTTTAAAAAAACAGTAATGGCCTCTGCACTAATCCCTATGACACCCTTCCTGTGATTCCCTTGTCATGTTCACAAAGCTCCATTCACAACCACACATTGATTTTTCAGGTTTAGCTAATTAGCAATCCAAAATGGAAGATTGCTTCCTATTCGATGCCTTCATATCTTACATAGAAACTGAGAAACATAGAGGATAGGAGCAGCAGTAGGCCATTCAGCCCCTCGAGCCTGCTCCGCCATTCAATGAGATCATGGCTGATCATCCAAACTCAGTACCCTGTCCCTGCCTTCTCCCCATATTCCTTGATCCCTTTAGCCTTAAGAAATATATCTAACTCCTTCTTCAATATATTTAATGAATTGGCCTCAACTGCCTTCTGTGGTAGAGAATTCCACAGGTTCACCACTCTCTGGGTGAAGAAATTCCTCCTCATCTCTGTCCTAAATGGCTTACCCCTTATCCTTAGACTGTGACCCCTGGTTCTGGAATGCCCCGCCATTGGGAACATCCTTCCTGCATCTAGTCTGTCTAGTCCTGTTAGAATTTTATAAGTTTCAATGAGATCCCCTCTCATTCTTCTAAACTCCAGCGTGTATAAGCCCAATCGACCCAATCTCTCCTCATACATCATTCCGTCCATCCCAGGTATCAGTCTGGTGAATCTTCGCTGCACTCCCTCAATGGCAAGAACATCCTTCCTCAAATAGGGCGACCAAAACTGCACACAATACTCAAGGTGTGGTCTCACCAAGACCCTGTACAACTGCAGCAAGACATCCTTGTTCCTGTACTCTAACACGCTCGCTATGAAGGCCAACATACCATTTGCCTTCTTAACCGCCTGCTGCACCTGCATGCTTACCTCAGCGACTGGTACACAAGGACACCCAGGTCTCTTTGCACTTCCCCTTCTCCCAATCTATTGCCGTTCAGATAATAACCTGCCTTCCTGTTTTTGCCAGCAAAGTGGATAACCTCGCATTTATCCACATTATACTGCATCTGCCATGCACCTGCCCAATCACCCAACCTGTCCAAATCGTACTGGAGTTTCTCAGCATCCTCCTCACAGGACACACGCCCACCCAGCTTTGTGTTGTCTGCACACTTGGAGATATTACATCTAGTTCCATCGTCTAGATCATTTATATATATTGTGAATAACTGGGGTCCAAGGACTGATCCCTGCAGTACCCCACTAGTCACTGCCTGCCACTCGGAAGAAGACCCGTTTATTCCAACTCTTTGCTTCCTGTCTGTCAACCAGTTCTCTATCCAAGTCAGTACCTTGCCCCCAATCCCATGTGCCTTAAGTTTACATGCTAATCTCTTATGCGGGACCTTATCGAATGCCTTCTGAAAGTCCAAATATACCACATCCACTGGTTCTCCCTTATCTATTCTACCAGTTACATCCTCAAAAAATTCCAGTAGTTTAGTCAAGCATGATTTAACTTTTGTAAATCCATGTTGACTTTGTCCGATCCTGTCACTGTTTTCCAAGTGCTCTGCTATTACATCTTTTATAATGTACTCTAGTATTTTCCCCACTGCCGATGTCAGGCTTACCGGTCTATAATTCCCAGTCTTCTCTCTACCGCCTTTTTTGAATAATGGGGTTACATTAGCTACCCTCCAATCCATGGGAACTGTTCCAGAGTCTATATTATTTTGGAAGAAGACCAGCAATACATCTACTATTTCTAGGGCCACTTCCTTAAGTACCCTAGGATGTAGATTATCAGGCCCTGGGGATTTATCGGCCTTCAATCCCGTCAATTTCTCGAACACCATTTCCCTACAAATACTGATTTCATTCAGTTCCTCCCTTTCATTAGACCCTATGTTCCCCGACATCTCTGGGAGGTTATTTGTATCCTCCTTTGTGAAGACAGAAACAAAGTATGTATTTAATTGGTCAGCCATTTCTTTGTTCCCCATTATAAATTCCCCTGATTCTGACTGCAAGGGACCTACGCTTGACTTCACCAATCTTTTTCTCTTCACATATCTATAGAAGCTTTTACAGTCAGTTTTTATGTTCCCTGAAAGCTTACTCTCATACTCTATTGTCCCCCTCTTAATTAATCCCTTTGTCCTCCTTTTCTGAATCCTAAACTGCTCCCAATCCTCAGGTTTTCTGCTTTTTCTGGCCAATTTATATGTCCTCTCCTTGGATCTTATGCTATCCCTAATTTCCTACGTTAGCCACGGTTGCGTCACCGTTTTTGTTTTATTTTTATGCCAAACGGGGATGAACAAATTCTGTAGTTCATCCATGCGATCTTTTAATGCTTGCCATTGCCTATCCACTGTCAGCACTATGAGTAACATTCCCCAATCAATCCTACCCAACTCGCACCTCAGACCATCATAGTTTCCTTTATTTAAATTCAGGACCCTAGTCTCTGAGTCAAATACTTCACTCTCCATCTTAATGAAGAACTCTATCATATTATGATCGCTCCGCCCCAAGGGGCCTCGGACAACAAGATTACTAATTATTCCTTTCTCATTACATAATACCCAATCTAAGATGGCCTGATCTCTAGTTGGTTCCTCGACATATTGTTCCAGGAAACCATCCCATATACACTCCAGGAATTCCTCCTCCACAGTATTGTTACTAATTTGGTTAGCCCAATCTATATGTAGATTATATTCACCCATGATAACTGCTGTGCCCGGATTGCACGTGTCTCTAGTTTCCTTTTTAATGCCATCCCCAACCTACACATTACTGTTTGGGGGTCTGTATACAGCTCCCACTAACATTTTCTGCCCCTTGGTATTTCTCAGCTCTACCCAGCCTTGGTCACCCTGGAGTCATGTTTCCGTAATCCCAATCATATCATATCCGTTTACATCTATTTGCGCAGCTAATTCATCCACCTTATTAGGAATGCTCCTCGCATTAAGACACAAAGCCTTCAGGCTTGTTTATTTAACACTCTTAGACCTTTTAGAATTATTATTTACAGTGGCCATGTTTGTTTTAAACCCTTGATTTCTCTGACTGCCACTTTTGCTTTTCTCCTTCCTGTCTTTTGCTTCTATCCTTGTTTCCCTTTCCTCTGTCTCCCTGCACAGGTTCCCAACCCCCTGCCATTTTAGTTTAAAGCCTCTCCCACAGCATTACCAAACACTCCTCCTAGGACATCAGTCCCGGTCCTGCCCAGGTGCAAACCATCCAGTTTGTACTGGTCCCACCTCCCCAAGAACCGGTTACAATGTCTGAGGAATTTGAATCCCTCCCCCTTGCACCATTCCTCTAGCCACATATTCATCTGAAATATCCTTCTATTTCTACTCTGACTAGCACGTGACACTGGTAGCAATCCTGAGATTTTTAATTTACCTCCTAACTCCCTATATTCAGTTTTTAGGACCTCATCCTGGTATTTGCCTATATCGTTGGTACCTATATGCACCACGACAACTGGCTGTTCACCCTCCCCTTCCAAAATGCTCTGCAGCTGCTCCGAGACAACCTTGCCCCTTGCACCAGGGAGGCAACATACCATCCTGGAGTCTCAGTTGCGGCCGCAGAAGTGCCTATCTATTCCCCTTACAATAGAATCCCCTATTACTATAGCTCTCCCACTCTTTTTCTTCCCATCCTGTGCAGCAGAACCACCCATGGTGCCAGGAAGTTGGCTACTGCTGTCTTCCTCTGATAAGCCAGCTCCCCCAACAATATCCAAAGTGGTATATATGTTTGAGAGGGGGATGGCTAGAGGGGACCCCTGCACTACCTGACTGTGCCTACTAATCTGCCTGGTGGTCACCCATTCCCTTCCTGCCTGTGCAGCCTTTACCTGCGGTGTGACCAACTCATTAAACGTGATACCCACGATGTCCTCAGCATCGCAAATGCTCCAGTATGTATCCATTCGCATCTCCAGTGCTGCAATGCGGTCTGCCAGTAGCTGCAGCTGGATACACTTCTCGTACACATGGTTGTCAGGGACACAGGAAGTGTCCCTGATTTCCCACATAGTGCAGGAGGAGCATACCACGGTGCTGATCTGTGCTGCCAAGACTTACCCTTTAATTAATTCAAATAAAATTAACTCAAATCAATCCCACCAATTACACTACAATTAAATTATATACTCAAGGGCACTTGTTTACCAGCAGTCCCCGCTACAGAACAGAGACCCTAGAAAGTATAAACCAGAAAATGTAAGTTTGGAAAAAGCGAGAAAGAGAGAAATACTCACCAACCAATCACTTACCTGCTTTCTGGTGACGTCACACTTCGATTACTTTTTACTTCTCTCTCCCACTCTCGGAGTTCTGTGCCTCTCGCAGGTCCACCTCTCCCACTCTCGGCTCTGTTTAAATCAGCCTCTCCCGCTCTTGGAGCTGTGTGCCTCTCGCAGGTCCACCTCTCCCGCTCTCGGCTCTGTTTAAATCAGCCTCACCCGCTCTCGGAGCTCTGAGCCTCTCGCAGGTCCGCCTCTCCTTCACTTGGCTCTGTTTAAATCAGCCTCTCCCGCTCTTATGGATGAATCACTTGTGTGAAACCTTAAGGCTTTGCTAAAATCTAAATAGATAACATCCATGGAACCTCTGTTGACAACAAGGTTCATTACTTGCTTGCAAAATTCCAGTGAATTTGTTTTGCACACCCTTCCTTCCCTTTTAAATCCATACCAACTCCTTCTTTCCATACCGTGTCTCTTTCAGGATAACTTCTTAATACTTTACCCATACTTACTGGCCTAGATTTCTTTAGGCCTTCCCTATGCACTTATTAAAGATTAAGTTTATAGTAGCTATTTTCCAATGCTTGGGCACTAATCCCATTTCTAATGATTGCCTAAATATAGAAGCAAGGATGTGGGAGATTTTTCACACCATTTCTTTCTACATAGTCTATCTAAGCATGTGCTCCGTCTTCCTTTAACTTCTTCAGTAGACCGCTGACTGTCTGAACAGAAATCTCTATTTCTCTTAGTAATTCATCTGTCCTCCACGCCCTTCCTATGAAATGCAACCTTCCAATGCCAAAGACGTCCCATGATCTCCTTATGAACGCAAACATTGAAAATCAATTTAGTTTATTTGCTATCTCTTGGCAGCTTGACACAAGTCACCTTGCAATGACCTTAAGTTTTCTTCAATACACTTCAGCTTAAACATTCACTTACACTTTATGGTGAAGGCTGTCTTGGTTTGACATGATTTCCTTCAGAAGCAGCTGGAAGACGAGCAGCCGACTTGGATCATCTTCATTTCCACTTGTAATGGTCCTTTGGGACTACGAAATAGAAGAAAATTGTAATTTGGAGAGATGTGGAATTAAGAAAAAATTTCTACAGTAATGTTATTGGTAGAGTGCAATACCTAGCAACTGTATTGAATTCTTTGTGGGTTCAATGATGAGACATTTATGAAAGAGAATGACTTTTAATCTAAGCTTGTTCAACTCTTTTAACAGCATTTACAGGAGACATCTTGCTAGTGATGCATCTAGAACGAAACTGAAACTAAACTAAACTGCCTTGCTTGTCTCGGTCACATGCCCTCTGCTGGTCAGGCACAAGCAATCAATACATACAAACATGCTGGTAAGGCATCATAATCGAACAGGCAAATACCATCTCTATTTGCTGATATCATTACAGCAACCACCGTGAGAACGGATCGATGACACAACATTGCAATCACATCAAGCTATGCGACTAAACTCCAAAGCTGGGGATGGGGGGCATGGGTGGGAGGATTCATTGATAGGAGAAAATAAGAACATAAGAAATAGGAGCAGGAGTAGACCATTAAGCCCTTCGAGCTTGCTCCACCATTGAGTAAGATCATGGCTGGTCTTCAACCTCTGCTCCACCTTCCAGCCTTACCCCATACCCCTTGATTCTATTAGTATCCAACAATCCATCGATATCAGTCTTGAACATACTGAACGACGGAGCATCCACAGCCCTCTGGGGTAGAGAATTCCAAAGATTCACAACCCTTTGAGTGAAGATATTTCTCCTCATCTCAGTCCTAAATTGCTGACCCCTTATTCTGAGACTGTGACCTCTAGTTCTGGACTCCCTAGCCAGCGGAACCACCCTCCCAGCATCTACCCTGTCAAGCTCCAAAAGATTTTTATACATTTCATATTCACCACACCCCCATCATTCACCTACCAACAATCTCTATCAATCATGATTCCTACCTCACATTCACACGCTCCATCTAACCCTCACACTCTTACACTGCTGCAAGCCTCACACCCACATCTCAGCTTGCACATACTATCAGGTATTCAACGATGACAGGCACATTACCCAAACACATTGCACTACACTTCCTGACATACTTGCCTTTCTCTTGCAGGTTAAGGTGGCGCATAACCGGCACCAGCGGAACCTAACCGGCGGAGGATAGGATCGCCTGCATCACCTCACCCCCAGGGAGGAGACGGTGCGGGCCATTCTTGGCAGCGGCTTGGCTGAGCCTGTGCCCAGTGATGGGGCAAGATACCGGTATCCTCATACGCTATCCTCCTTCTCACATCGCTCATCCCACAATCTCTTCTGATTTACAAGTTGCACATGGTGTAAGCATGCACCTCTTGCTTTCTCCCCCTCCGTCACCACAATACCACCCTTGTGCCTTTCTCATTTCAGAGACGCAAGAAATCCAACCTGCCCAGCCAGTGGTTCAAGAAGAAGAGGGAGAGGAGAGTGATGAAAAACAAGAAAACGCCGTCACTGGATCTGACAGTCGCAGCCACCAGCTCAGAGACTGGCATTGCGCGGAGTTTAGAGGGTTGCTTCGAGGTGGGATCTGTATATGGTGGGTCACCAAGCACGAGTGGGCTGTAGCTAGGGCAGGGGGAGTGGGTAGCACAGGTGCCAGCTCCCCACATGGCGAGGTCGCACATGAGTTCTGCTGCAGAGGACTCAGATGAGGATTTCGATGGAGCAGCCTAGAGAAGAATTCTGGGTATGCACAACTAAATGCTTGGTGCATTGGCAGGCCTGCCAGAAAGCCTATCTTTGTTGTAATACATCTTAAGCAGAGTTATTACAAAATCTTAATTATTGCCAGTATATTTGCTGATCTTGTTAGGTTTTAGGCACCTTTTGCAGATCCGAAGTCGTGAAATTTTCTAAATACTGCATGTTAATTTGCTGGTATGTAAATTAATTAGGAAATCAGAACAAATTTGGGGGAAAAAAACAAAACACTGCAGACGCTGGAAATCTGAAACAGAAACAATAAATGCAGGAAACATTCAGCAAGTCGGAAATTATAGGAGGGTTTCAAGGAGCCAGCACAGGCAAGATGGGCTGAATGGCCACCTTCTATCTGAGGAACTGATTAAGAGGGAATAGCTTTTTAAAAATATTTATTCAATCACTTCTGAGGTAAAACAGGGCTGAGAAACTATGCAGAAATTGATAAGATTTAATTCCATTGAATATGCTCTTGCAGTTTTTACATTTTGCCCCTAATTATTTCCTCATATTATTTAAAAACTTTTCTTTGTTTGGTTTGAGAAGCCTTTTCATAGATTTGCAAGGAACTGCTTCTGCTTATAGTTGACACGCAAGATGCTTGACAACCTTCAATTACTGTCAATTGCGAATTAGTCATTTGTTTTACAGTCTTCCCTTTGTAAACAGTTGTCTATTTCTATGGAAATGCTTCTGACTGCATTCATATTATGCAATCTTTGCAAGATGAGAATATGAATTACTAACGCACACACCTTGAGTGCTTGTTTCTTCCTCATCATTAAATGTTATAAATTATTTGTTGCATCCAAATTTTTGCATCAAGACATCAAGACAATAACAAGTAAATAAAAGTTCAGTTATTCATTTTTCTGCAACTGGGGTCCAAGGTGTTTAACAGGCTGAGTGACCCATGTTTCTGCAGTGGAGTGGTGTGAGCTTACCCTTAAAGCAAGAAGAAATTATGATTTCAGGCGTGAAATCCAATTGTTTAAATAAATGTATCATGCCAGTCACAGGAATATATTGGAAACGTAAAACTTTGTTTTCTTGGTCAGGAAGCCGAGCATTCACCGATCAGAACACAGGGATGTCCCATTACCATGAGTGACTTATTAAAATAATGGAATATAGTTTGTTTCATACTGCTTAATGAGTAAAGGATAAAATTCATATAACAGAAGATTTCATAAAATGACTAAAATTTACCAACTTTTCGTGAGCATGTTGTCGAGGAAGCGGTAAAACGATTGGGCTGCTGGCCCCTACCTCCCCGGCTCCGCGCCCCATCCACCATGTGGGAACTTACCTTGAATCACTTGCTGTGACAAACTATAATGGCGGTTAACGGCATAGCAAAGGCGGTCACCGCTGGCCCCAAAGTAAACTTCCCATAAAGATCTCGCGATCTCTATGGCCAGAAGTTCGGCTTTTCCGACATTCAGTTGAGATCAGTTTAAGTCAATGGGGAATCCCTAACGCGAGCTGCTGTGATGTCGACAAGTTGTCCAAGCAGCCATCACAATGCACAATTCTCACAGCCCGGGAACCAGTAAGTGAATAAGATACTTTTATTCTCACCTTTTAATAATGTTAGCGAGTGCAAAACAATGTTTAGGGCTCTCACATGGGGAAAAGGCAAACCTAAAATAAACATGAACAAATTTTAAACTTTTAAAAGATATAAAACCCCAGTTACACCTAATCCAAAAGGGTCTAATTTTTATGGGGTATGTAACAGCGATATTACTGCGGAAAAGACAAAGTCTTCAACAGTTTCACTAATATCCCTGATGATACTGATAGCCGGCTATGGTGGGGGTGAGGGGGTGTTGGGGGTCTCTCTCTCTCTCTCCTATAATTGTTGTAGGGTCTCTCTCTCTCTCTCTCTCTCTCCTATAATTGTTGTAGGGTCTCTCTCTCTCTCTCTCTCCTATAATTGTTGTAGGGTCTCTCTCTCTCTCTCTCCTATAATTGTTGTAGGGTCTCTCTCTCTCTCTCTCTCTCTCCTATAATTGTTGTAGGGTCTCTCTCTCTCTCTCTCTCCTATAATTGTTGTAGGGTCTCTCTCTCTCTCTCTCTCTCTCCTATAATTGTTGCAATGCCTCTCTGTCCTATAATTGTTGTAGGGTCTCTCTCTCGCTCCTATAATTGTTGTAGTCTCACTCTCTTTCTCTCATTTAATTGTTGCAGGGTCTCTCTCTCTCTCTCTCTCTCAGATAAATCTTGTAGGTTCTCTCTCTGTGTCCAATAATTGTAGTAGAGTCTCACGCTCTCTCTCCAATAAATGTTGCAGGGTCTCCCTCTCTCTTCTTTAATTGTTGTAGGGTCTCGCTCGCTCCTATAATTGTTGTAGGGTCCCTTTCTCTCTCGCCATTCATCAGCTTATTTTTCCAAGCTATCCGATCCCCTGTATTTAGCTTCCCTTTTCCTTATTGTATAAAATGCTTCAACATCGCCCATAATCCCACTCCCCACTCCCCCCCCACCCGCCCCATCAATTGCTGTTATCTGCAAACTAAACTACTTTGTTTCTGACCACAGCTCCCAAAGACTTATTTTCATCAACAGTAATGGCCTCTGCACTAATCCCTATTACACCCTTCCTGTGATTCCCTTGTCAGGTTGACACAGCTCCATTCACAACCACACATTGATTTTTCAGGTTTAGCTAATGATCAGTCCAAAATGGAAGCTTGCTTCCTATTCCATGCCTTCATATCTTACATAGAAACTGAGTAACATAGAAGATAGGAGCAGGATTAGGCCATTCGGCCCCTCGAGCCTGCTCCACCATTCAATGAGATCATGGCTGATCATCCAAACTCAGTACCTTGTCCCTGCTTTCTCCCCATATCCCTTGATCCCTTTAGCCTTAAGAAATATATCTAACTCCTTCTTCAATATATTTAATGAATTGGCCTCAACTGCCTTCTGTGGTAGAGAATTCCACAGGTTCACCACTATTGGGTGAAGAAATTCCTCCTCATCTCTGTCCTAAATGGCTTACCCCTTATCCTTAGACTGTGACCCCTGGTTCTGGACTCCCCCGCCATCGGTAACATCCTTCCTGCATCTAGTCTGTCTAGTCCTGTTAGAATTTTATAAGTCTCAGAGGGAAGGAGAGAGGTAAAAAGTAATCCAAGTGTGATGTCATCAGAAAGCGAGTAAGAGATTGGTTGGTGAGTATTTCTCTCTTTTTTAAGCTTAAACTCTGTGGTTTATAGTTTCTAAGGTGCGAGATTCATCATCTAGAATCGGGGCAGAGGGTATTTAAGAATAATATTAATAAATTTAATTAATTACATAGAATGGGAGATCAGGTGATGTGTTGCTGCTGCAACATGTGGGAGCTGGTGGACAGCATTGACGTAACACTCACGGCGATCATATTTGCAGTAAGTGTTGGCTGCTCGAGGAATTCCGGCTCCGTGTTGAAGAGCTGGAGTCCGAGCTTCAAACACTGAGACACATCAGGGAGGGGGAGAGTTACCTGGACTCTGTGTATCAGGAGGTAGTCACACCAATTAGATTAATTAATTCAGATGTAGTCCGTGGCCAGGGTCAGGATGGTGTGACTAGAAGTGAGGCAGGTACGGGGATCCAGGAGGTAGTGTTGGAGGAGCCGCAGCCCTTGCTCTTGTCCAACAGGTTTGAGGCTCTTACTCCCCTGTGAGGATGGGAATGGGGACTGCGGGGAGGATGAGCAGCCCGGCCACAGCACCGTGGAGCGGGGGGCCGTTCAAGTGGGGGGAGATAAAAGAAATGTTGTAGTGGTAGGGGATAGTATCGTTAGGGGGATAGTGTTAAGTCCGTGAATGATTGAGACACGGACTAGCAGGAGAGAAACAAAGAGATCTTTACTGGTGAAAGGCATAAAAATGAAACTAACCAACAGAGGCTCTCTAGCGCCTTTTATACAGGGGTGGTCACTGCCGGTACTGCAGTCTGAGACCAGTTATTCTCTTAAAGGTACATACACAACAATTCCTCCCCTTTTAGATAAACAGTACATAACATTCATTTAACAACTAAATGATAACTAGTTACAATCACAATTACTGTTGCTAGATACATTGGTTAAGTTTAAGCAATTATAAGTTCAGTCTTTGAGGAGGCTTCCTGATTCTGTCTGGATAACGCCTCTTTGGAGTATCAGGTTCTTCTGGCAATGTTGAGTCGGAATCAATGTCGTTGTTTGGTTCATCTGCTTCCAATATTACCGGTTCTGCGGTAGCTGCAATTGGAACGTCGATTTCATTACCAGGTGTATCAGATCGTGGTGTGGAGTTGACGTTTTCCAGTGACTCTAGAATCTGGTCAGCATGGCGTCTTACAATGCTCTCCCCAACGTCCACGGTATACATGAGAGGTCCTTGTCGTGTACAAATCGTTCCTGGCTGCCATTTCTCAGTGCGGTAGTCCCGGGCCAAAACTGGTTGACCTATCTTAAAACTCCTGGTCGGCCTTTCATTCATATTCTGAAACTGCCTGTTCTCCACATCTCTTCGGACGTTTGGCTTAACCAAATCCAAGCGGCATCGTAGTCTTCGATTGAAGAACATCATGGCTGGAGTTTGGTTGGTAACCGCATGTGTCGCATTCCGGTAGGCAAACAAGAAGTTGTCCACCTTGTGTTGTAGGGGTATATCTTCATTACACATTGCCTTGATAGCCTTCTTGAATGTTTGGACAAACCTCTCGGCCAATCCATTAGTGGCTGAATGATATGGGGCAGATGTGTAATGCTTAACACCATTGTTCTTTAAGAACCTCTGGAACTCTTCAGACACAAACTGTGGTCCATTGTCAGAGCAAATCTGTTCAGGCAGCCCATTCCTGGCGAATATGGTTCGTAAAACTGTGATAGTTTTTTCTGTGGTGGTTGAGGACATTTTTATTACCTCTGGCCACTTTGAATGTGCATCCACCGCAATTAAAAACATCGAGTCCATGAAGGGACCAGCAAAATCAATGTGCACCCTTTGCCATGGAGATGAGGGCCACTCCCATGGATGCAGAGGAGCTTGTGGTGGGGCGTTTTGGACCTTCTGGCATCCTGCACAGCTCTTGGTCATCTCTTCGATTTCTCTATTGATTCCCGGCCACCACACAAACGCTCTGGCTAAGTTCTTCATTTTTACCCCACCCAGATGACCCTCATGAAGCTCATTGAGCACTCTATCTGTCAACTTAGGTGGAATTACTACTCTGGATCCACACATCAAGGTTCCTCTGCACACTGACAGCTGTTCTCTTCTCGGCGAGAATGCTGGCAGCAGTGGTTCGCCATGTGCTGGCCATCCCTTCACCGTTAAATCATAGACCCGTGATAGTGTCGGGTCATTCCGTGTTTCCTTTTCTATGTTTGCATTCGTCACAGGGAGACATTCGACTATGGTCGAGTGGAATAACTCCATTAGATCCACTGCAAGGTCTTCTTCTTCCACCGTCGGCAACGGTAGACGTGACAATCCATCAGCATTTCCATGCTGTTTAGTTCCCCTGTACTCGATGTCATATTGGTGTGCCCCTAGGAAAAGGGACCATCTCTGCAGCCGTTGTGCTGTCATTATCGGTACGCCCTTCTGAGGGTTGAAAATGGAGACAAGAGGTTGATGATCGGTTAGTAGAGTAAATTTTTGACCGTGCAGATAGTGATTGAACTTCTTCACCCCACACACTAGGCTGAGGGCCTCTCTGTCAATCTGGGCGTAGTTACGCTCGGCAGAAGTTAACGAGCGTGACGCAAAAGCTATCGGCCTCTCCAAACCATCAAGGAATTTATGTGACAGTACCGCCCCAATGCCGTAGGGAGACGCATCACACGCCAGCCTGATTGGCAGTGCTGGGTTGTAGTGAGCCAATACTTCCTTCAAAGTGATTAAGTCCTTACTCTTCTGAAAAGCACGTTTACAATCATCGCTCCATTTCCATGCTACCCCCGTTCGTAGCAGGGCGTTCAGTGAATGCAGAATTGTCGACAAATTCGGCAAAAACTTATGATAGTAATTCACCAACCCGAGGAATGACCTCAGTTGCGACACATTTTCAGGCGCTGGGGCCTTAACAACCGCTTCAATTTTGTCAGGGGACTTATGTAACCCCTCTTCATCAATCACGTGGCCACAATACGATATCTGTTTCTTAAAAAATTCACACTTGGGGCGGTTGGCTCGCAGCCCATGTTCCCGTAGTCTAGTGAGCACCTGTTCTAGGTTGTTAAGGTGTTCACTGTCATCTTCACCTGTTACAAGGATGTCGTCCAAGTAACACTGAGTCCCCGGAATCCCTTGCAGGACTTGTTCCATCGCTCTTTGCCATATCGCCGGAGCCGATGCTACTCCGAATACCAATCGATGATACTGGTAAAGACCTTTGTGAGTGTTTATCGTGAGATACTTCCTAGAGGACTCTTCAACCTCCATCTGCAAATATGCTTGTGCTAGGTCAATTTTTGTAAAATGCTTCCCTCCAGACAGTGAGGCGAAGATGTCTTCTATCCTTGGAAGAGGATATTGTACTGTGTGAAGGACAGGGTTCACCGTCACCTTGAAATCCCCACAGATGCGAATCTTCCTTGGCTCTCCGGACTTATTGCTTAACGTTTTCTTCATGACAGGAACGATGGGTGTCGCCCACTCGCTCCAGTCGACCTTAGACAACACGCCCGCCTTCTACAGATTCTCCAGCTCTGCCTCGACGGCTGGACGAAATGCATATGGTACCGGTCTCGCTTTGATAAACTTGGGAACTGCATTCTCTTCTATTTTTAACGAGGCGGTTACGCCTTTAAGCGTGCCCAGTTCTTGTTGAAATACCTCTTTGGCGTTAGCTAAGATTGTTGACAATCGTCCAGGAGTGACGTCTTCATCTTTTTTACCGTCCACCATCATTGCATGAATGGAATGCCAATCTAAGTTTATCTTCCTGATCCATTCCCGTCCCAATAACGGTGGTCCACCATTTGGCAGTATGTAGAGATACAATTTCCGTATTTTCTTGCCATTGTATTCGACAGGCACCCTTATTTTTCCTCTGGGGTATACTTTTTGCCCCGTATACGTCGTCAAGACGATGGATGTCTCTCTCAAGGGTATGTGTGAAAATAGCCGCTCGTAGTCTCGTCGATTCATGACGGTTAGCGCTGATCCTGTATCCAATTCCATTTTAACTTGGGACCCTGCTATCGTGAGGGTGACCCAAATGGTTCGGTGATCCTCTTTTGTGATTACATTGTGAAGTTTGAGACAGCTTAATCTCCTGTTCTCGGATTCACTATCGCTCATCTGGTCTTCGGAACTACTGTCCGTCATCTTTTGTACTTTCTTTTACGGTTCCTTAGTAGCCTTTTTGTTGTCGCTTGTCTTCTTCCCAGACCTACAAACTCGTGCAATGTGTCCAATCTTCCCGCATTGTCTGCATATTTTGTCTTTGGACCAGCAGTCCTTCTGGTCATGGTTAGTTCTGCCGCAGCGATAACATTTTGCAAATCCCCGTGTCATTTCTTGGGTGCCGTATTCCTGTGGTTTTTGTTGAATTTCTGCAGCTCCCCTGGCTGCTGCTTCATATGATACTGCCAAGCTGAAAGCCTTATCTAGCATCAGCTCTTTTTCTGCGAGTAACTTCTTCTGTGTTCCTTCACTCAGGAGTCCACAGACAAATTTGTCCCGTAGGGTATCTGCCAGTCCTGCTCCGAACTGGCAGTGCTTTGATAGCTTGCATAGTTCCGTAAGATACTCAGCATTGCTCTCATCTTTGTGCTGAGTTCTCCTGTGGAATTTAAATCTTTCTGCTATCAACAGCGGTGCAGGGTTTATGTGCTCCTGTAGAACAGCAACAATTTCATTAAAACTCTTCACCTTCGGTTTGGCTGGAGTAATCAGATCCCGCAATAGGCCGTACGTTCTAGCGCCCATTACGTTTAGCAATATTGATGCCTTTTTCTCCTCCGCTATTTCATTTGCCTCGAAATATACCTCGGCTCTTTCCACATACGTGGTCCAGTTCTCTAATGTATTATCAAAAGCAGTGATACAGCCAGTCTTCGGCATCTTGCAAATCTAAATGCCTTCTTCTCCAATTTAACAAAATGGCACCTCCCGCGCTTTTCCTTCTTCCCCGTTGTTGTTAGCGCTGCTTTCCAAGGTTTCCTGCGCGTTAAATATTAATTCATTTTCTTTTATTATCTTCCCGTCGTGGAGCGGACCCTCTGGGACACTTCCCTCCCTCTTCTGAGGTCCGAACGCTGCCCAGCTTCGAAACACCGGCCGCGCCCTGTATGCTCCACCCTCTCTCTCTCTCCTTGCTTCCCGACTCGCTGCCCGGCCCCGTTGCAGCCCAGGAAGGATCAGAGCACTACCTGCCACCAGCCCGATTAGCTGGGAAACCACGGACCGAGGAACCCAGCCTGGCTCTGGACAGTCTCTCCTGCAAGTTTTGAAATCGATGATTGACGGTCGACGCCCGTTTCTCGAGTTTCATTGGCCTATTTTTTTTTTCTTCTTTCTTCTGGCTCCGACCTTCAACACGTCGTCGGAGCTGCTGCTGAGTTGCAGGTAAGTTCATTTCTAACTCGTCACCAGTGTTAAGTCCGTGAATGATTGAGACACAGACTAGCAGGAGAGAAACAAAGAGATCTTTACTGGTGAAAGGCATAAACGAAACTAACCAACAGTGGCTCTCTAGCGCCTTTTATACAGGGGTGGTCACTGCCGGTACTGCAGTCTGAGACCAGTTATTCTCTTAAAGGTACATACACAACAGATAGATAGAGTTCTTTGCAGCTGAGAGCGAGTCCCGAAGGCTGTGTTGCCTGCCCGGTGCCAGGGTTAAGGACATCTCCTCTGGGCTGGAGAGAAACTTGGAGTGGGAGGGGGAGGATCCAGTTGTCATGGTCCATGTTGGTACCAACGACATAGATAAGACAAGGAAGTAGGTTCTGCTGAGGGAGTTTGAGCAGCTAGGGGCCAAATTAAAAAGCAGAACCACAAGGGTAATAATCTCTGGATTACTAACTGAGCCATGTCCAAATTTGGCTAGGGTAAATAAAATTAGAGAGTTAAATGCGTGGCTCAAAGACTGGTGTGGGAGAAATGGGTTTTGCTTCCTGGGATACTGGCATCAGTACTGGGACAGGAGAGAGCTGTTCCGTTGGGACGGACTTCGCTTGGCCAGTGCTGGGACTAGAGTCCTGGCGAATCGAATAACTAGGGCTGTAGAGAGGGCTTTAAACTAATTAGTGGGGGGGAGGTTTTAAGAGAGCGAAAAATAAAAATGACAGCGGAGAAGTCAATAGAGCAAGGTAGCAGTGGGGGAATTAAAAACCAGAGCTTGTCAGGAAGTGACAGGATGTATAATGATAAAGGTAAAGTAGTAAAAGCGGTAAAAGCAGGAATAAATTGTCAGAAAACATATTTGAAAGTTCTTTATCTGAATGTACACAGCATTCGTAACAAAATTGACAAGTTGACGGTACAAATAACTACACATGGGTATGATCTGGTGGCCATTACAGAAACATAGCTGCCAGATAATCATGACTGGGAACTAAACATACATGGGTATTTGACAATTAGGAAGGACAGACAGGAAGGAAAGGGAGGTGGGGTTGCTATGTTAATCAAGGATGGAATCACTGCAATAGTCAGAAATGATATTGGGTCAAAGGATCAGGATAGTGAAATAGTTTGGGTGGAGATAAGCAATAATAAGGGGAAAAAATCACTAGTGGGCGTAGTCTATAGGCCTCCTAACAGTTGCAACTCTGTTGGTCGGAGTATAAATCAGGAAATAGTTGGGGCTTGTAATAAGGGAACAGCTATAATCATGGGGGATTTTAACTTTCATATTGACTGGACTAATCAAATTGGGCATGGCAGCCTTGAGGAAGAGTTCATGGAGTGTATTAGGGATGGGTTCCTTGAGCAGTATGTAACTGAACCAACCAGAGGGCAGGCAATCTTAGATCTGGTCCTGTGTAATGAGACAGGATTAATAAAAAATGTGCTAGTAAAGGATCCCCTTGGAATAAGTGACCATAATATGGTTGAATTCCCAATTCAGTTTGAGGATGAGAGAGTTGGATCTCAAACCAGCGTACTGAGCTTAAATAAAGGAGACTATGAAGGTACGAGAGTAGAATTGACTAAAGTGGACTGGGAAAACAGATTAAAGTGTAAGAGGGTACAAGAGCAGTGGTCTACATTCAAGGAGATATTTCACATCTTTCAAGATAAATATATTCCACTGAGGAAAAAGGGGAATAAAAGAAAAGACAACCATCCGTGGCTTGGTAAAGTAATAAAGGATAGTATCAGACTGAAAACAAGGGCATATAAAGTAGCCAAATCTAGTGGGAGGATAGAAGATTGGGAAGCATTTAAAAGCCAGCAAACAATAACTAAAAGATTAATTAAGAAAGGGAAGATAGATTATGAAAGTAAACTAGCAAAAAATATAAAAACAGGTAGCAAGAGTTTCTACAGCTATATAAAAAGAAAAAGGGTGGCTAAAGTGAATGTTGGTCCCTTAGAGGATGGGACCGGGAAACTAGTGGTGGGGAACATGGAGATGGCAAAGACGCTGAACAAATATTTTGTATCAGTCTTCACAGTTGAGGACACTAAGAATATCCCAACACTGGACAAACAGGGGGCAATGGGGGGGGAGGAGCTAAACACGATTAAAATCACTAAGGAGATGGTACTCAGTAAAATAATGGGACTTAAGGCGAATAAATCCCCTGGACCTGGTGGCCTACATCCTAGGGTCTTGAGAGAAGTGGCGGTAGGGATTGTGGATGCATTGGTGATTATTTTCCAGAACTCCCTGGACTCAGGAAAGGTCCCGGCAGATTGGAAAACTGCTAATGTAACACCCTTATTTAAGAAGGGAGGTAAACAAAAAGCTGGAAACTATAGACCAGTTAGCCTAACATCTGTGGTTGGCAAAATGTTGGAGTCCATTATTAAGGAAACAGTAACAGAGCATTTGGATAAACATAATTTAATAGGACAGAGTCAGCATGGTTTTATGAAGGGGAAGTCATGTTTGACAAATTTGCTCGAATTCTTTGAGGATGTAACATACAGGGTGGATAAAGGGGAACCAGTGGATGTAGTGTATTTGGACTTCCAAAAGGCATTTGACAAGGTTCCACACAAAAGATTACTGATCAAGATAAGAAATCACGGGATTGGGGGTAATATACTGGCATGGGTGGAAGATTGGCTATCTAACAGAAAACAAAGAGTTGGGATAAAAGGTTCATTCTCGGGCTGGCAATCAGTAACTAGTGGTGTTCCACAGGGGTCAGTGCTGGGACCCCACCTCTTTACAATCTATATTAACGATTTGGAGGAAGGGACCGAGTGCAACATATCCAAGTTTGCCGATGATACAAAGATTGGAGGGAAAGCAGTGAGTGAGGAGGACATAAAAAACCTGCAAAAGGACATAGACAGGCTAAGTGAGTGGGCAGAGATTTGGCAGATGCAATATAATGTTGGAAAGTGTGAGGTTATGCACTTTGGCAGAAAAAATCAAAGAGCAAGTTATTATCTAAATGGAGAGAAACTGCAAAGTGCTACAGTACAAAGGGATCTGGGGATCCTGGTACATGAAACACAAAAAGTTAGTATGCAGGTGCAGCAGGTGATCAGGAAGGCCAATGGAATCTTGGCTTTTATTGCGAGGGGGATGGAGTATAAAAACAGGGAAGTCTTGCTGCAGTTATACAGGGTATTGGTGAGGCCACACCTGGAATACTGCGTGCAGTTTTGGTTTCCATATTTAAGAAAAGATATACTTGCTCTCGAGGCGGTTCAGAGAAGGTTCACTCGGTTGATTCCGGAGATGAGGGGGTTGATGTATGAGGAAAGGTTGAGTAGGTTGGGACTCTACTCATTGGAGTTCAGAAGAATGAGAGGCGATCTTATCGAAACATATAAGATTGTGAGGGGGCTTGATCGGGTGGATGCGGTGAGGATGTTTCCACTGATGGGTGAGACTAGAACTAGGGGGCATAATCTAAGAATAAGGGGCTGCCCTTTCAAAACTGAGATGAGGAGAAACTTCTTCACTCAGAGGGTAGTAAATCTATGGAATTTGCTACCCCAGAGAGCTGCGGAAGCTGCAACATTAAATAAATTTAAAATGGAGATAGACAGTTTCCTAGCAGATAAGGGAATTAGGGGTTACGGGGAGAGGGCAGGGAAGTGGACATGAGTCTAGATTTGGATCAGCCATGATCCTATTGAATGGCGGAGCAGGCCTGAGGGGCCGTATGGCCTACTCCTGCTCCTACTTCTTATGTTCTTATGTTCTTATGTTCTAGATCCCCTCTCATTCTTCTAAACTCCAGCGAGTATAAGCCCAATCGACCCAATCTCTCCTCATACATCATTCCTGCCATCCCAGGTATCAGTCTGGTGAATCTTCGCTGCACTCCCTCAATGGCAAGAACATCCTTCCTCAAATAGGGTGAACAAAACTGCACACAATACTCAAGGTGTGGTCTCACCAAGGCCCTGTACAACTGCAGCAAGACATCCTTGTTCCTGTACTCGAACCCTCTCGCTACGAAGGCCAACATACCATTTGCCTTCTGAACCGCCTGCTGCACCTGCATACTTAACTTCAGCGACTGGTGCACAAGGACACCCAGGTCTCATTGCACTTCCCCTTCTCCCAATCTATTGCCATTCAGATAATAATCTGCCTTCCTGTTTTTGCCACCGAAGTGGATAACCTCGCATTTATCCACATTATACTGCACCTGCCATGCATCTGCCCAATCACCCAACCTGTCCAAATCGTACTGGAGTTTCTTGGCATCCTCCTCACAGGACACACGCCCACCCAGCTTTGTGTTGTCTGCAAGCTTTGAGATATTACATCTAGTTCCCTCATCTAGATCATTTATATATACTGTGAATAACTGGGGTCCTAAGACCGATCCCTGCGATACCCCACTAGTCACTGTCTGCCACTCGGAAGAAGACCCGTTTATTCCAACTCTTTGCTTCCTGTCTGTCAACCAGTTCTCTATCCAAGTCAGTACCTTGCCCCCAATCCCATGTGCATTACCTTAACATACTAATCTCTTATGCGGGACCTTATCAAAAGCCTGATTCTGACTGCAAGGGACCTACGCTTGACTTCACCAATCTTTTTCTCTTCACATGTCTATAGAAGCTTTTACAGTCAGTTTTTATGTTCCCTGCAAGCTTACTCTCATACTCTATTTCCCCCTCTTAATTAATCCCTTTATCCTCCTTTGCTGAATCCTAAACTGCTCCCAATCCTCAGGTTTGCTGCTTTTTCTGGCCAATTTATATGTCCTCTCCTTGGATCTTATGCTTTCCCTAATTTCCCTTGTTAGCCACGGTTGAGTCACCCTTTTTGTTTTATTTTTATGCCAAACGGGGATGAACAAATTCTGTAGTTCATCCATGCGATCTTTAAATGTTTGCCATTGCCTAGCCACCGTCAACCCTATGAGTAACATTCCCCAATCAATCCTACCCAACTCACACCTCAGACCATCATAATTTCCTTTATTTAAATTCAGGACCCTAGTCTCTGAGTCAAATACTTCACTCTCCATCTTAATGAAGAATTCTATCATATTATGATCGCTCCGCCCCAAGGGGCCTCGGACAACAAGATTACTAATTATTCCTTTCTCATTACATAATACCCAGTCTAAGATGGCCTGATCTCTAGTTGGTTCCTCGACATATTGGTCCAGGAAACCATCCCATATACATTCCAGGAATTCCTCCTCCACAGTATTGTTACTAATTTGGTTAGCCCAATCTATGTGCAGATTAAAGTCACCCATGATAACTGCTGTGCCCTTATTGCACGCATCTCTAATTTCCCGTTTAATGCCATCCCCAACCTCCGCGTTACTGTTTGGGGGTCTGTATACAACTCCCACTAACGTTTTCTACCCCTTGGTATTCCTCAGCTCTACCCATACAGATTCCACATCATCAGAGCTAATATCTTTCCTTACAATTGTGTTAATCTCCTCCTTAACCAGCAATGCTACCTCACCTCCTTTTCCTTTTTGCCTGTCTTTCCTGAATATTGAATACCCCTGGATGTTGAGTTCCCAGCCTTGGTCACCCTGGAGCCATGTTTCCATAATCCCAATCATATCATATCCGTTTACATCTATTTGCGCAGCTAATTCATCCACCTTATTAAGAATGCTCCTCGAATTCAGACACAAAGCCTTCAGGCTTGTTTTGTTAACACTCTTAGGCCTTTTAGTATTATTATTTACTGTGGCCATGTTTGATTTAAACCCTTGATTTCTCTGACTGCCACTTTTGCTCTTCTCTTTCCTGTCTTTTGCTTCATACCTTGTTTCCCTTTCCTCTGTCTCCCGGCACAGGTTCCCAACACCCTGCCATTTTAGTTTAAACCCTCTCCCACAGCACTAGCAAACACTCCCCCTAGGACATCAGTCCCGGTCCTGCCCAGGTGCAAACCATCTAGTTTGTACTGGTCCCACCTCCCCCAGAACCGGTTCCAATGTCCCAGGAATTTGAGTCCCTCCCCCTTGCACCATTCCGCTAGCCATGTATTCATCTGAAATATCCTTCTATTTCTACTCTGACTAGCATGTGGCACTGGTAGCAATCCTGAGATTACTACCTTTGAGGTCCTATTTTTTAAATTACCTCCTAACTCCCTATATTCAGATTTGAGGACCTCATCCTGGTTTTTGCCTATATCGTTGGTACCTTTATGCACCATGACAACTGGCTGTTCACCCTCCCCTTCCAAAATGCTCTGCAGCCACTCCAAGACAACCTTGACCCTTGCACCAGGGAGGCAACCTACCATCCTGGAGTCTCATTTGCGGCCGCAGAAACGCCTACCTGTTCCCCTTACAATAGAATCCCCTATCAATATAGCTCTCCCACTCTTTTTCTTCCCGTCCTGTGCAGCAGAACCACCCACAGTGCCAGGAAGTTGGCTGCTGCTGTCTTCCTCTGATAATCCATCTCGCCCAACAATATCCAAAGCGGTATATCTGTTTGAGAGGGGGATGGCTACAGGGGACCCCTGCACTACCTGCCTGTGCCTACTACACTGCCTGGCGGTCTCCCATTCCCTTCCTGCCTGTGCAGCCTTTACCTGCGGTGTGACCAACTCATTAAACGTGATATCCATGACATCCTCAGCATTGCAAATGCTCCAGTATGCGTCCATTTGCAGCACCAGTGCCGCAATGCAGTCTGCCAGTAGCTGCAGCTGGATACACTTCCCGTACACATGGTCGTCAGGGACACAGGAAGTGTCCCTGATTTCCCACAGAGTGCAGGAGGAGCATACCACGGCGTCGAGCTGTGCTGCCATGACTTATCCTTTAATTAATTAAAATAAAATTAACTCAAATCAATCCCACCAATTACACTACAATTAAATGATATACTCAAGGGCCCTTGTATACCACCAGACTCCGGTACACAGCAGAGAACCTAGAAACTATAAACCAGAAAATTTAAGTTTGGAAAAATCGAGAAAGAGAGAAATACTCACCAACCAATCACATACCTGCTTTCTGGTGATGTCACACTTCGATTACTTTTTACTTCTCTCCGCTCTTGGCTCTGTTTAAATCAGCCTCTCCCGCTCTCGGAGCTCTGTGCCTCTCGCAGGTCCACCTCTCCCGCTCTCGGCTCTGTTTAAATCAGCCTCTCCCGCTCTCGGAGCTCTGTGCCTCTCGCAGGTCCACCTCTCCCGCTCGCGGCTCTGTTTAAATCAGCCTCTCCCGCTCTCGGAGCTCTGTGCCTCTCGCAGGTCCACCTCTCCCGCTCTCGGCTCTGTTTAAATCAGCCTCTCCCGCTGTCGGAGCTCTGTGCCTCTCGCAGGTCCACCTCTCCCGCTCTCGGCTCTGTTTAAATCAGCCTCTCCCGCTCTCGGAGCTCTGTGCCTCTCGCAGGTCCACCTCTCCCGCTCTCGGCTCTGTTTAAATCAGCCTCTCCCGCTCTCGGAGCTCTGTGCCTCTCGCAGGTCCACCTCTCCCCCTCTCGGCTCTGTTTAAATCAGCCTCTCCCGCTCTCGGAGCTCTGTGCCTCTCGCAGGTCCACCTCTCCCCCTCTCGGCTCTGTTTAAATCAGCCTCTCCCGCTCTCGGAGCTCTGTGCCTCTCGCAGGTCCACCTCTCCCCCTCTCGGCTCTGTTTAAATCAGCCTCTCCCGCTCTCGGAGCTCTGTGCCTCTCGCAGGTCCACCTCTCCCGCTCTCGGCTCTGTTTAAATCAGCCTCTCCCGCTCTCGGAGCTCTGTGCCTCTCGCAGGTCCACCTCTCCCCCTCTCGGCTCTGTTTAAATCAGCCTCTCCCGCTCTCGGAGCTCTGTGCCTCTCGCAGGTCCACCTCTCCCCCTCTCGGCTCTGTTTAAATCAGCCTCTCCCGCTCTCGGAGCTCTGTGCCTCTCGCAGGTCCACCTATCTCGCTCGCGGCTCTGTTTAAATCAGCCTCTCCCGCTCTCGGAGCTCTGTGCCTCTCGCAGGTCCGCCTCCCCTGCTCTCGGCTCTGTTTAAATCAGCCTCTCCCGCTCTCGGAGCTCTGTGCCTCTCGCAGGTCCACCTATCCCGCTCTCGGCTCTGTTTAAATCAGCCTCTCCCGCTCTCGGAGCTCTGTGCCTCTCGCAAGTCCGCCTCCCCTGCTCTCGGCTCTGTTTAAATCAGCCTCTCCTGCACTTATGCATGAATCACTTGTGTGAAACCTTAAGGCTTTGCTAAAATCTAAATAGATAACATCCATGGAACTTCTGTTGACAACAAGGTTCATTACTTGCTTGTAAAATTCCAGTGAATTTGTTTTGCACACCCTTCCTCCCCTTTTAAATCCATACCCACTCCTCCTTTCCATACCGTGTCTCTTTCAGGAAAGCTTCTTAATACTTTACCCATAACAGCTGTTAGACATACTGGCCTAGATTTTTTTAGGCCGTCCCTATGCACTTTTTTAAAGCTAAAGGTTATAGTAGCTATTTTCCAATGCTTGGGCACTAATCCCATTTCTAATGATTGCCTAAATATAGAAGCAAGGATGTGGGAGATTTTTCACGCCATTTCTTTCTACATAGTCTATCTAAGCATATGCTCTGTCTTCCTTTAACTTCTTCAGTCGATCGCTGACTGCCTGATCGGAAATCTCTATTTCTCTTAGTACTTCATCTGTCCTCCACACCCTTCCTAGGAAATGCAACCTTCCAATGCCGAAGACGTCCCATGATCTCCTTATGAATGCAAACATTGAAAATCAATTTAGTTTATTTGCTATCTCTTGGTAACTTGACACAAGTCACCTTGCAATGACCTTAAGTTTTCTTCAATACACTTCAGCTTAAACATTCACTTTCACTTTTTGGAGAAGGCTGTCTTGGTTTGACATGATTTCCTTCAGAAGGAGCTGGGAGACGAGGAGCCGACTTGGATCATCTTCATTTCCGCTTGTAATGGTCCTTTGGGACTACGAAATAGAAGAAAATTGTTATTGGAGAGATGTGGAATTAAAAAAAAAATCTACAGTATTGTTATTGGTAGAGTGCATCACCTAGCAACCACAATGAGAACAGATCAATGACACAACATTGGAATTACATCGAGCTATGTGACTAAATTCCAAAGCTGGGGGTGGGGGGTGTGGGTGGGAGGATTAATTGAAAGAAGAAAATAAGAACATCAGAAATAGGAGCAGGAGTAGACCATTAAGCTCTTCGAGCTTGCTCCACCATTCAATAAGATCATGGCTGGTCTTCAACCTCTGCTCCACCTTCCAGCCTTACCCCATACCCCTTGATTCTATTAGTATCCAAAAATCCATTGATATCAGTCTTGAACATACTCAACGACGGAGTATCCACAGCCCTCTGGGGTAGAGAATTCCAAAGATTCACAACCCTTTGAGTGATGAAATTTCTCCTCATCTCAGTCCTAAATTGCTGACCCCTTATTCTGAGACTGTGACCTCTAGTTCTAGACTCCCTCGCCAGTGGAACCACCCTCCCAGCATCTACCCTGTCAAGCCCCAAAAGATTTTTATACATTTCAATTCACCACACCCCCATCATTCACCTACCAACAGTCTCTATCAATCACGACTCCTACCTCACATTCACATGCTCCATCTAACCCGCACACACTTACACTGCTGCAAGCTTCACACCCACATCTCACAGCTTGCACACACTGTCAGGTATTCAACTATGACAGGCACATTACCCAAACACATTGCACCACACTCACTGACACACTTCCCTTTCTCTTGCAGGTAAAGGTGGCGCATAACCGGCACCAGCGGAACCTAACAGGCGGAGGACAGGATCGCCTGCATCACCTCACCCCCAGGGAGGAGGCGGTGCGGGCCATTCTTGGCAAGGGCATGGCTCAGCCTGTGCCCAGTGATGGGGCAAGATACCGGTATCCTCATACGCTATCCTCCTTCTCACATCCCTCATCCCACAATCTCTTCTGATTTACAAGTGGCGCATGGTGTAAGCATGCACCTCTTGCTTTCTCCCCCTCCGTCACCACAATACCACCCTTGTGCCTTTCTCATTTCAGAGATGCAAGAAATCCAACCTGCCCAGCCAGTGGTCCAAGAAGAAGAGGGAGAGGAGAGTGATGAAAAACAAAAAACACCGTCACTCGATCTGACAGTCGCAGCCACCAGCTCAGAGACTGGCATTGCGCGAAGTTTAGAGGGTTGCTTCGAGGTGGGATCTGTATATGGTGGGTCACCAAGCACGAGTGGGCTGTAGCCAGGGCAGGGGGAGTGGGTAGCACAGGTGCCAGCTCCCCGCAGGGCGAGGTCGCACGAGAGTTCTGCTGCAGTGGACTCAGATGAGGATTTCGATGGAGCTGCCTAGAGAAGAATTCTGGGTATGCACAACTAAATGCTTGGTGCATTGGCAGGCCTGCCAGAAAGCCTATCTTTGTTGTAATATATTTTAAGTAGAGTTATTACAAAATCTTAATTATTGCCAGTATATTTGCTGATCTTGTTAGGTTTTAGGCACCTTTTTGCAGATCAGAAGTCGTGAAATTTTCTAAATACTGCATGTTAATTTGCTGGTATGTAAATGAATTAGGAAATCAGAACAAATTTTGGGGAAAAAAACAAAACACTGCAGACGCTGGAAATCTGAAACAGAAACAATAAATGCAGGAAACATTCAGCAAGTCGGAAATTGTAGGGGGGGTTTCAAGGAGCCGGCACAGGCAAGATGGGCTGAATGGCCACCTTCTGGGCTGTATGATTCTACGATTCTATCTGAGGAACTGATTAAGAGGTAATGGCCTAGAAATTCAGTATAGCCACGTTTGGGGCGCTACAGCCGGGCGGCCGCTAAAGTTTGCGCCTGGCGCAACTTCGCGCCACCTTCGCCGATATTCAGTGGCATCGCCCCAAGAGGTTGCTGCTGCGCTAAAGCAGGCGATGCACGACTATCATTAGGCGCTAAGCCGGCGATCCGGGGCGCTAACACCGAGGACGGGCGCAGCGCAGGTGCGGCGAGTTGCTCAATGAAGACAGACACGCTGGCGCTGGTCAGCTCTTAAAGGGGAAGGGTCGACTTGTTTGGCTGCCATGCCCTGCACACTGCAGCCCTGAAGGAAGGCCTGACCATTGCTGGTTCATCAGTTCTACGCCCTCAACCATGGGTGTAAAGTCTGTGGGTTGTACTGTTAATAACGACACAGACTTCAGGAGTAACAAACAAACAGGTCTTTACTATTCGAAGATCAGGACGAATCTGCCCCAGCAATCCTGCCACAACACTTATATACTGGTGTGGTCACTGTCGGTATTACAGTATACAGAAGCCAAACAAGTAGTGCCACACCTAAAGTAGTTCTCTTAAAGGTGAACGGTTACATACAATAGTTTCCTTAAAGGTAGATGGGTACATACACTACAATCCTCCCTTTTTAGCTTATTACTTACAGAGTCCCATTAAACATACATATCTTCAACTTCATATAAAACAATTTACAAATATAATCTCGGTGGGAAACAGTTCACAAAGTCAGTCTCCGATCTTGACTTGGTCCGAACAACATCTCTTTGGTGTAGCCGGTTCACATGGATAGTGTGACTCCTCCATAGCCTTTTCCTTGACGTAACAGCTTGAACTTTCGTCCTGTTGAACTGGCAGTGCCGACTTTTATAACCAACTGGCTGTCTTGATAATTTCCCACTTTTCAATTGATTTAGCTCTCTTCGTAGGGTCCACGCATGATCTGGTAGAAGTGATAATATTTGAGATAGTTATCATCTTCGGCTTCTTCTTTTTCTTTTCTGCTTTTTGGAGACTCTCGCGGCTCCCTTATCAGCTGCCAGCCGTAGCGCCACCAACTCTCTATGTTCCTTCGACTTTAAGTGCTTCATCCTGATTTCGGCACTTTGGGAGTTTTCATCACAAACTGGGCAGACCAGATCCTCGTAATATTCAGTGTCACTCAACAGGTCATGGTAATATTCGGGTTCGTCCTGAGTTAGGCCAGCGAGAGGGCCTTCTACTTCCTCCTTACCCATCTGGACGTTAGCTGACTGTGGTTCCTTCCCTAGACATCTTCCTTGAAAAGACTTCTTCATGCATTCATATTCATCCCGCTCTTCCTGGGTTTCCTGCCAATCCTTCACTAATGACTTCATTTGTGATTTCAATCCTTCCCCTTCCATCGGGGATTGATTGATCGGGCTATTCAATCCTTCTACTGGAGCATCTGTTTCAACATTCTGTTGTTCACATAGACGTGTTTCAGCGTACTTTTGGCATCCCCGTAAAACCTGTGTTGCAGCCTCAAATATTTCCCTAACTTTTGAGAGCTCCGAACTCCGTTCCTCTGAAGATTGAAGCTCATGTTCAGATTGTTCCCATTGCAGAGTCTTGTCCCTTAGCATATGAAGGAGTTGGTTGACCGTTAACTCTTCCACGGGAACACTGTGGATCAGTGTCTTTTCCATTTCATCCCCCTTTTCCTCCAATGCTGTCACCTTCTTTTCCTCTTGTACTTTGGCTGTAAGCGCTCGGAGAAGTTGCACCTTGATGCTCTCTAGCTCATGTTCAGGGCCCATTCTTACAGTCTCTGTGTTTCTTACAGTTTCCTTTTCTTCCACTGAAAGAATTCCCAGTTGAATCTGTTCTTCAAGTCGTTGAACCTCGGTCATTGCCGCCTCATATTTGTCTTGGGTTTCCTTCAATATTTTTATGAGTTCTTGGACATCTTGGCCTAGAAATTCAGTGCCCTTAGCGCCGATTTTGCGGCGCTAGAGGGCCTAGCGCTGCAATTGGCGCCGGTTCCTAAATTGCCTGGGGCCCTTCCGCGGCGGTAGACCGGTAGCGCTGCGCCGGCACCGATGACGTCATCGGTGTGCGCAGCGTCCCGGTTGCCGTGGTAACCCGGCCCCAAGCCGAAATTCAGTTGCGCCCGCCTCGCCCGTGGCAGGCGCAACTAAGACTCTGGCAACAGAGTCTTCCCCCAGTGTGCGCTGGCGCATAAAGGTGGAGCGGCGGCCGGCCGCGTTCCCGGCGGCCGCCTGCCCGCACCTCCCTTCCCGGACTCCTGCATTCCCCCCCCGCGGCCCTGATCAGTGTCTGATGCGAGCCCGGCACTTCCCCGAGGTGCCGGGCTCAGATGTCGGGGCAATCCGCCGGACAGTTGTCGGCTGCAGGCAGCTCCTCCTTAACAGGAGGAGGAGGCCTGCAGTTCCCCCGCCTGCCGCACCGCATCGGGTGCCGCAGCGGGGGATTAGCGCCGGGAAACCCAAGTTCACGCCCGTTTTGAGGCGCTAAAGGAGGGTTTTAGCGCCCGCCGCCGTCTGGGCCCAGCGCACCCGAATTTTCGTCGGGCGCTGCCGCATTACCGCTGGCGCAAACTTTCTGGCGCTACAGCCCTGGCAAGACCAGAACCCAATTTCTAGGCCCTTGTCTTTCATGTTCTGCCATGTCTTTCACCTCTAATTTCTCATCTATGGATGGAACTTCTACCGATGAGTCTGTCTTGGCCTTGAGCTCATCAAGAATTTTCTGCAGCCTTTGGACTTCTTGCTCATGTTCAACCTTTAGTTGTTCATATGCTTCTACTGAAACTAGCTTTTCGGAGGTTGCCGAGTTAACCCCCTCCAGAATTGTAGCCTGGGCCTGTTCATACTGTTCTTTCAACTTCTCACACTCTGCTTGTAAGGAGTCGTAGAGAAGAACTGGAATAAAATCCTGGCTTCCTGAAGATTCCTCTTCATTTGCTTCTTTCGCAAATTTCTGTTGGAGTTCAGCCAAAGCTGCTATGCTATCCGCCTCTCGAAGTCTCACTGCCATCAACTCTTCTTTATTCTTGCGGTCTATCTCAGCCATTTTCCCTTTACTTTCATTTAACTGAGTGAGTAGTCCCTTATTCTGGGCTGAGAGATATTGCACCTTCTCCTGTAGACCATTGCACTCCTTCTCTGCTCGACCTAGCTGGTTACTGCTGATTTGGTTCTGTGTTTCAAGTTCCAACATCCTTTGCTTAGCTTCTTTCAGTTTTGCCCCATAAGCTCCTCTTGCAACCTGGCCACATTATTCTCATCAGGTAAAGAAGCGTTTCTCTTTTCTATGTCCAAGATTTTTCTTTGCATCTCTTTAAGTGCACACTGCGATTCAGCTTCTCTTAACCTTGCCTGCACCAGCTCCGTCTCCAATTGCAGAACAAAATCCTCAAGCCTAGAAATTCAGTTGGCGCCGCGCCAGGGCTTTAGCGCCGGAAATTTAGCGCCGGCGCTAAGTCCCCCTGCGCGCGCCAAAAATTCAGTAGCGCCGCGCCCAAACGGCTGCCGGCGCTACAGGAGGGTGTCAGCGCCTCGAAATGGGCGCTGACTGCCGCATTGCGGTGCAATTCCGGCGCTGCGGCACCCGATGCGGTGCGGCAGGCTGGGGAAGTGCAGGCCTCCTCCTTCAGTTAAGGAGGAGCTGCCTGCACCCGCCCGCTGGCCGTTGAAATGTTGAAAAAAATGAGCCCGGCACCTCGGAGAAGTGCCGGGCTCGCAGGCCAGACGCATCTGTTCCGCGGAAGGGGGTGGAGGAGTCCGGGGAGGGAGGTGCGGGCAGGCGGCCGGCGGGATAGCGGCCGGCCGCCGCGCGACCTTAATGCGCCGGCGCTAACTCGCGTAGGACTCTGCTGAAACATCGTTAGTTGCGGCTGCCACGGGCGAGGCGGCCGCAACTCAATTTCGGCGTTGGGGCCCGTCACCACGGCAACCGGGACGCTGCGCACACCGATGACGTCATCGGTGCCGGCGCAGCGCAACCGGTCTAACGCCGATGGCAGGGCCCCACTGAATTTACAAACCGGCCATAACTCCGGCGCTAGGCCCTCTAGCGCCTCAAATGGAGCGCTAACCCTACTGAATTTTCAGCCCTCAGTGTAGCGTGGTTTGCCTTTATGCTGTATCTCTAGATCATGCAAATATTCTAACTCTTGGACATCATAAGGGAGATGTGATCGGTAATTGGTCACGATGGCTCTATGGTCGCTCTCTGCTTGAGCCAGCAGGTTCTGTTGTCTTTCCAGACTCTCCCATTCGGTGTCATAGAACTTTTTCATTGTTTTCATCTCTTGTACGAGACGGTAACTCAATTGTTCTAATTGTTGTCGTACTTTGAGATAACGTTGAGTTCGAGCCCGGTGTTCTTCCGTAATGCATATGTCTGTAACTTGAACAGACTCAGAATTCTCTGTCTTTATACACGCCATCGTTTTCCCAACCTTAGTCAGTGAGTTCATGTTAACCTTGTTTTTCATACTTGGGCTGGACTTATCGTCTTCTGGCTCAGAGTCTGAGCTGCTTGTCTGCACTGAGTCCTCACTCGTCATTGCTTGTAGGTAGTGCCATTCCATGTCTATTTTCTTGATCCACTCCCATCCTAGAAGTGGTGGTCCTCCCTCAGGTAGTACGTATAAGTTCATTCTTGGGTGTTCTTTACCCCTATCTCTCACCTTGACTCTTATCTTTCCCATGGGGTATACTTTATGCCCCGTGTATGTCTGCAATATGAACTTGGTATCTCTTAAGGGTATATGTGAGAATAGCCGGTGGTAATCCCTTCGATTTATGACTGATACAGCTGATCCAGTGTCCAACTCCATTTTCACTTGGACTCCAGCTATTTTTAGCATGACCCAGATAGTTTGTAGGTCAGCTTCCTTACTCACATTATGAATTCTCAGACTACCCAGCTCCTGGCCGTTTGGGTCTGAGTCTGAATTCTGTTCGTCTGAACTCTTCTCAGCCACCTTGTGTACCTTGTTGTACTTTCCCCGTGATGGCTTCCTTTGGTTGTTGGTCTTCTTCCCTGACCGGCATACCTTAGCGATGTGACCCAGTTTGCCACATTTCCTACATTCTTGGTTCTTAAACCAGCATTGATTCTGGTCGTGCGTTGTCTTCCCACAACGATAGCATTTTGTTGTATTCGAGGTAATTTGGTCCACCCCGAGTGCCGCCGCCTTCAGCTGCATTTCCGCCGTTCCTTTCGCTGCGGCTTCGTGCGATGCAGCTATAAGAACAGCCCTGTCTAGTGTGAGGTCGTTCTCTTCCAGTAGTCGCTTTTGCGTCCCTTCTTTGGACAATCCACATACGAACTTGTCTCGCAGTGCCTCTGTCAGATTCCCTCCGAACTGGCAGTATTTCGCCAGCCTACGCAGTTCGACCAAGTATTCCGCGTTACTTTCATCTTTCCTCTGCGTTCTTGCATAGAATTTGAAACATTCAGCCAGCATCAACGGTGTGGGGTTCAAGTGATCCTTCAGCACTGCTATAATATCATCGAAAGTCTGATCCGCCGGTTTAGCTGGTGAGAGAAGATGCTTCAACAACCCAAATGTTTTCGCACCCATCATGTTAAGTAAGGTTAAAGCTTTTTCATCCTTAGCTATTTTGTTAGCCTTACAATGTATCTCAATACGTTCCACGTACGTGGCCCAGTCTTCTATCTCCGAATTGAAATCGTTGATGTCCGCCCGCTTAGGCATCTTCCTTTCCTTGGGTACAACACAAGTATTTCTTTAAGTATTCTTATTTATTTGTTTATTTCTAAGATGGCGGTTTTCCCGCGGAAATGGCGGTTTCCCGCTCTTTCCTTCTCTCCCCGCCCACTTCAATGGCGGATTCCCGCTTCTGTTGTCTTCTCCGCCTAATGGCGGCTTCCCGCGTTTCTTCCCTGGTGGAAGGGGTACGCTTTCCCCACAGCGGACAGGTTCAGCCGCTGGGCTGGCTTCCGCACAGCTCCCCTTACTCGGCTCTGTCTTTCTCTCCCGCTCGCACGGCTCTACCGGCGCTGGGTACCCCGTTCACGGAGAACAGTTCAGCCGCTGGACTGGCTCTCGCGCAGTCTCTCTCCCCTTGCTCGGCTCTGTCTCTCTCTCCCCCACGTTCGGCTCTACCGGCGCTGGGTACCCCGTTGGTGGAGAACAGTTCAGCCGCTGGACTGGCTCTCGCGCAGCCTCCTTTGGTCGGCTCTGCCTCTCCCACACGCCCGGCTCCCGTTCGCCTCCCAGCCCTCACGCAGTCCGGTGCTTCCCTCCCCGGCTGCGGCTGAGTTTCTCTCTTCCCGCGCCTGCTCCCGGTCTCAGCGCTTCGTGGCTTCGGTCGCTGCCCGGCTTTTCCCGCCGATCGCGGTCCGGCTATCTCACGACGCCGTTGGACCCGACTTCCTGACCAGCTCTGCTCCCCCTCGACCGTGGTTGAGTGCACAGCCCTTATCCTCCGGATTTCGTTACACTTTCCCCTACTCACAGTCTCCGCGGCTGCCTTGTTTCCTGCTGATCGGCTCACTCCGCACCGTGGTAGAAGGGTAGTCAGTGCCTGTTGCTGATGGAAGCTTTTGTTGCTAAGTCTTCTTCCTTTCTATTGCTGCAGCCTCGTGTTTTCTCCCAGCATAACGACGAGGGCAGTTGCCTCTCTTCGACGCTCCTTAGTTGCTTTGGTAGTCTTGCCGCAGGGTACGATCGGACTCGTCGCCACTGTAAAGTCTGTGGGTTGTACTGTTAATAACGACACAGACTTCAGAAGTAACAAACAAACAGGTCTTTACTATTCGAAGGTCAGGGCGAATCTGCCCCAGCAATCCTGCCACAACACTTATATACTGGTGTGGTCACTGTCGGTATTACAGTATACAGAAGCCAAACAAGTAGTGCCACACCTAAAGTAGTTCTCTTAAAGGTGAACGGTTACATACAATAGTTTCCTTAAAGGTAGACGGGTACATACACTACAATGGGGAAGCCCGCTATTCTTCCAAATCCGATTGCACGCTCTTGCTGCTTGTCCAGGGTCATGGGGAAGGAGATGTACTGACGTCTCCTTCTGAAAAGGGCATTGTTCATCTGGCGGATGCAGCAATGTTCCGCGAACTGGGAGATGTTGGCAATGTCCCCAGTAGCGGATTGGAAGGCGCCAGTGGCATCGAAGTTGAGAGCCACCGTCACCTTCACTGCCACTGACAGAGACGTCCTGCTCCTCAGCTGTGGCTGCAGATCTCTGCGAAGCAGGTGGCAGATCTCAGTGACCACCTCCCTTCTGAATCGCATCCTCCAAACACACTGCTCCTCAGACATGGTCAGATATGAGAACTGCTGGCGGTATACCCTGGGTGGGTAAGGCCTCCTGTGCCGACGCCTGTTGGCCAATCTCCGTCTGGCCATGACTGGCACTCTCTCACGGCGTCTCTGATCCCTTTGAATGCAATGCAGAAAGCCAACGTTTCCATCCATTGCAGCCCCCATTATATGTGGCGACTCAAGGCTATGGCACTGAAAGTGAAATCCAAGTGCAAAGCTCTGGCCTGAAGCCACAAGTACCTGTGTGAGCGCTGAGTCAAAGCAGAAAGCTCTCTGCCTTTGTCTCTCTCCAAATATCCGTCTCTCACACAGAGGGATTGGCACAAAATGGCTGCCACTTATACTGCAGGAGGAGTCCCCTTTAAATAGCGCCCCCCGCGCCCCGCAGCGACTGGGAACCGTTCCCCTCTACCAGTCGCTGGGGCCGCCAGGCGCAAAGAAGGGCGCCGCCACTGAATTTCCGGTTTGGGGCGCACAAAGGGCGTTGCACGATGAAATGACGTCAGGATCTGCACGCGCAGCTGAGCGCACGCAAAGGCTTTGCGCCGCCGCTAAATCTTTACTGAAGTTGGGGAGAGGCGCAGATCGCGCTGCGCCCGGGCGCTAGCCGCCTAGCGCCCAACATCTCCTCCTCCTAAGGCGCTAGCGGCTGGCGCAAACAACTGAATTTCTAGGCCAATGGCTTTTAATAAATATTTATTCAATCTCTTCTGAAGTAAAACAGGGCTGAGAAACTATGCAGAAATTGTTAAGATTTAATTCCATTGAATATGCTCTTTCAGTTTTTACATTTTGCCCCTAATTCTTTCCTCATATTATTTAAAAACTTTTCTTTTTGTGGTTTGAGAAGCCTTTTCATAGATTTACGAGGAACTCCTTTTGCTTATAGTTGACAAGCAAGATGCTTGATAACCATCAATTACTGTCAATTATGAATTAGTCATTTTGTTTTACAGTTTTCCCTTTGTGAACAGTCGTTTATTTCTGAGGAAAAGTTTCTGGCTACATTCATAATATGCAAATCTTTGAACAATGAGAATACGAATTACTAACGCACACACCTTGAGTGTTTGTTTCTTCCTCATCATTAAATGTTATAAGTTCTTTGTTGCATCCAAATTTTTGCATCAAGACACTAACAAGTAAATAAAAGCCCAGTTATTCATTTTTCTGCAACTGGGGTCCAAGGTTTTTAACAGGCTGAGTGACCCATGTTTCTGAAGTGGAGTGGTGTGAGCTCACCCTTAAAGCAGGAAGAAATTATGATTTCAGGTGTGAAATCCAGTTGTTTAAATAAATGTATCATGCCAGTCACTGGAATATATTGGAAACGTAAACTTTTGTTTTCTTGGTCAGGAAGCCGAGCAGTCACCGATCAGAACACAGGGATGTCCCATTACCATGAGTGACTTATTAAAATAATGGAATATAGTTTGTTTCATACTGCTTAATGAGTAAAGGATAAAATTCATATACCGGAAGATTTCATAAAATCACTACAATCTACCAACTTTTCGTGAGCATGTTGTCGAGGAAGCGGTTAAACGATTGGGCTACTGGCCCCTACCTCCCCCGCCCCCCCGCCACACCCACCATGTGGGAACTTACCTCGAAGCACTTGCTGTGACAAACTATAATGGCGGTTAACGGCATAGCAAAGGTGGTCAACGCTGGCCCCGAAGTAAACTTCCCACGAAGATCTCGCGATCTCTATGGCCAGAAGTTCGGCTTTTCCGACATTCAGTTGAGATCAGTGTAAGTCAATGGGGAATCCCTAACGTGAGCTGCTGTGATGTCGACAAGCTGTCCAAGCAGCCATCACAATGCAGAATTCTCACAGCCCGGGAACCAGTAAGTGAATAAGATCCTTTTATTCTCACCTTTTAAAAATGTTAGAGAGAGCAAAACAATGTTTAGGGCTCTCACAGGGGCAAAAGGCAAACCTAAAATAAACATGAACAATCTTTTAAACTTTTAAAAGATATAAAACCCCAGTTACACCTAATCCAAAATGGTCTAATTTTTTATGGGGTATGTAACAGCGATATTACCATGGAAAAGACAAAGTTTTCATCAGTTACACTGATTTCCCTGATGACACTGATAGCTGGCTATGGTGGGGGTGAGGGGGTGTTGGGGGTGGTGGTGGCATGGGGTGGGGGCAGTCCACAGCACAGCCAGTGTCGGAGCAATGAATGACTGACCACAATTTCAGGATTTCTGTGTTAGGATGCGCATGCGCTACATCCTGAAGTTGCAGTCAGTTTCAAAATGAAAATAACAGGGAATGCTGTTCATTCGTTATTATTACCCACCGCAAATTCTGGGCCAAGATACTATTCATGGTGTATTTTTGTTTTGGTCGTGTTAAAACCAGATTTACTTAAAAAAGAAAAACAACCATTCCACCTCATTATGCCAGATTATCCATTCCCAGAGATAAATCAATTGGCTTTAACATGTAAATAATAGACAGTTAATGCCAACATTTGCAAGCGACTGCCAAAAGGTTTGGGTCTGACACCTGTTTGGAGGCTCTGCTGACACTCGATGGGGTAGTCCCAGGGATTGCAGACATCCCTTGTCTTTAAGTATACGTTTGATCGACAGCTTTATTTGACTTTGAGGTACATGCTTCATTGCCATTGTTCTGCTGAGCTTTAGTGTGTATGAGGAGGGGATGGGGAGGAGGGAGTCATCTCAGAATACTCCCAGCTTTGAGGAAGGCAGCAAGAGCCATGGAGGAATAAGTGAAGAACATTAAGCAAAGCTATTGAGCAAATTGTGATGTTTGTTTATTGTTTTCTCTGTTTGAGGAGAAATAGCTATCTTCTATAAAACACTGTAATCTGATGTAAATAGTTGACTCTTCTGTAATTTCTAGCCTAGGCCATGAATGTTGAAGGCTCTATGGTACTATTTGCTAACATTTGCTAACATTGCTCCTTTAACCTACATATCAAAACATTAACTGGCCAGTTATCTCGTTGTTGGCTGTCTGCTCTTGCTGTGCAAAAAATGGCTGCTGTGGCAGTACCACCGGTTGTCCCTTACATAAAGATATACATAATTCCCTTTAACTTACCTTACTGTATGTATAACTTACCTGTTTGGGCCGTTGCCCCTTTAACTTACCTGTTGGGGCCGTTGCCCCTTTAAGAGGCGACCTAACGCGCTGACGTCACGCATCACGTGACGCACGCGTGCCGGCAGCCGGCCCGACTCGGCCTTCCATGACGGCCGCTGGCACAGCCCGGCCTACCGCGACTTCGGCCGCATCGGCCAGCCGACGGGAGCAACGCGATCTCCCGCTCCCGCGGCAAGCACCGGCACAGCCTGGCCTCGCGACCTCGGCCTCAACGACCAGCCTCCGTACCGGGGAGATGCACCGATGCAACGGCGCAGGTCACGTGACCGCCTAAGTGCACACGAACGTGCTGATGTCACGACGTGGTCACGTGACACGCAAAGCGCGGGAAGACACAGCAGAGCGTGATGACGTCATCACGCTCGCCACAGGACTCTGAACTCAGTCCTCGTGGAGTCCCCGCTTGGACAAGACCTACACCACGGTGCTCCTACAGTCAGCCATCTTACCTGCTATCTTACCTGCTGTAATTAGCCTGTTCCTGTAAATAAACAACTTATTTATAGTTCGTCGAAGTCAAACTCTCTTATTTAGTGGCGATCTACACGAACCGCTACATTGGTGACCCAATGACGTGAGTACGGGAGCTCATCAATTCCAACACTACAATTGGTGAACCCGTATCCGTGAACGATTTTCACGGTAGCAACGCGCGCCTGAACCTTGTCTTCCCACAAGACGACCGATGCACAACCGACGAACAACCACAGAACAGCAACCACCTTTCACGAACAACTTCATAGAGGTAGAGCACGACCAACGGCAATCGTCGCCCACCAACGCTACAATCGGTGGGTTTTGTGAACGTCTTTCACAAACGAAGCACCCTATGGAAGCATCAGCCGTTTCGCTGTCGCTACCGCTATTCAGGGAGCTGCAATCGCCCTCGTGCTTTCGAAAGGTAGAAGCTCTGTTCGCCGAGAACATCGATGCGGCACAGACCACGCACGTGCTCACAGTCTCCGTATTCGACTATTCTACCGCCACACGGATCGCCCGCCTCTACATTCAATGCTACAGCAAGTATAAATCTCTCCAAGTGCGGGGTACAGCATGTTTGGGCCCACAAGATCGGAGCGCGCCCTGCAGGGATACCACGAGGACTCACCCCCGCGAAACATGAGGACGCACTCCTCGTGCACAAGGACCCATCCCTCGCGAACCACGAGGACCCATCCCTCGTGCAAAACGACGACGACTCCTCCGCCGATGACGCACCAGCCCGTCAGCCTGCTGGTTGTGTTACCTACTACACGATTCGGCATGAACAAAAAGCGTGCCGCCCTCCCGGCTGTTTTCTCCTAAAGCAAGATCAACTACAAGTGTTGCCGCCCTCCAGGCAGAGTTAACCCCTCCTGAAAGCAACAACAACCTGGACCGTTGCCGCCCTTTCTCCAGTTTTCCTCTCAACGAACGCAAACATCCACTGACGCTGCAAACAACGAGGACGGGTCCAATGGGCATCCTGCGGCCGTGATCAGCCACGTGAAAGTTGTTAGCCTCACCGAATGCTGGTTAACGCAGTAACTCTTCACCCTCTGTTGTGTTAACGTCGTAGCACTATGGCACGCACCATTCCGCGTGTTCCAGCCTCCTGAAGGTTTCGCTCACCTGTCGGTGAGTTCACTCACCTCGCCTGTCAAGTCCTTCTGGAACGTTCGTTTGGCGTTCCTGCAGAGTTCGTCGTAACAAGGACTTGCTCCAACGTCAACAGAGTCATCGCCCGCATTCGCCCAACCTGCCCGTCACTCTGACAATGCCTGCTGTTTCGCACGTCTCCACGGCCCTTCGCCTGATGGATACACTTTATTTGCCACGACGCGCGTACAGATCCCCTCACGAGCAGCATCTTCGGACCTCGGTCGCCAAGCCGAGACAGCACGATCGCCGAGACCACCAGCTCGTCAGACCATCTCATCCTTGGACTTTCGTTAAAGCGAATTCTGGGGGGGCCCATGTGGCGGTACCACCGGTTGTCCCTTACATAAAGATACATAATTCCCTTTAACTTACCTTACTGTATGTATAACTTACCTGTTTGGGCTGTTGCCCCTTTAACTTACCTGTTGGGGCCGTTGCCCCTTTAAGAGGCGACCTAACGCGCTGACGTCACGCATCATGTGATGCACGCGCGCCGGCCGCCAGCCACCGGCCGCCGGCCCGACTCGGCCTTCCATGACGGCCGCCGGCACAGCCCGGCCTACCGCAACTTCGGCCGCATCGGCCAGCCGACGGGAGCGACGCGATCTCCCGCTCCCACGGCAAGCACCAGCACAGCCCGGCCTCGCGACCTCTGCCTTAACGGCCAGCCTCCGTACCGGGGAGATGCACCGATGCAACGGCACAGGTCACGTGACCGCCTAAGCGCATGCGAACGTGCTGATATCACGACGCGGTCATGTGACACCCAAAGCGTGGGAAGACACAGCAGAGCGTGATGACATCATCACGCTCTCCACAGGACTGCGAACTCAGTCCTCGGAGTCCCCGCTGGGACAAGACCTACACCACGGTGCTCCTACAGTCAGCCATCTTACCTGCTATCTTACCTGCTGTAATTAGCCTGTTCCTGTAAATAAACAATTTATTTATAGTTCGTCGAAGTCAAACTCTCTTATTTAGTGGCGATCTACATGAACCGCTACGCTGCCATATTTACCTACATGACATCAGTCCTTGCACTATATTAATGTTTTATACATGTACGTGAAGCACTTTGAGACCTTTGAGAGATGTTATTAGGCTCTCTATAAATCGGTCTCTCTTTTCTCCTCTTCCCATTTGTTCCTTCTCAATTGTTTTTATGTCGTGAGGTAATCAAACCCTGCTTGAAGTTTGCAGTATGGTGTCTGATTGTTCATGACATTTTATTCCCTTACTGAGGGCGTAGGATTTCTCTATCAATGAGAGACCAGTGCTGAAAATATATCTTTCCAAACAGCCGGAAAATACAGAACTGGAAAAGACTCTGGAGTCCACCTGATTGGTCCCTAAAAACAAATACCCATCAAATATTTATCCAGTACTCCCTTAAATTTTTCCACACTATCTGTCTCCCTAGGTAGTACATTCATCCTCTGTTTAATGTAATTCAATGCAGTGTGTGCTCCTTCCTTGACTGGACATGGGACCATTTACATCCACTTGAGAGAGCAGAGGGGGCCTCAGTTTAACATCTCATCCGAAAGACAGTGGGGGCGATTTTCCTGCAGTTGTGGGGAATTGTCAGGTTCCCCAAATGTCGGGGTTCCCACATGAATCTAAATGGGTCTGTAATTTTCCCTCAATTGGCCAATTCATTTCCAGCGTGTGGGAACCCTTGCTAATTGACTATTTCCAGTCAGAAAGTCGCACAGTATGATGTCATCATTCGTGGTGCTTTTAAGGTCCACAGCAAGCATTGCTTCCTCTGCAGGCTTCCAAATGAACCATACAGGATGGCAGAGGAGCCTGCAGCAGCTGTGGCCAGTGCCAGACACCGAGCTGCCTGAAAATTCGACGAGGCTTCACTGCAGGCATTATTGGATGGGGTTAGGGCCCACAGGGAGGTCCTCTTCCCTAGGTCAGGGAGGAAGAGGCCTCCCACTGAGACCAAGGCTGCATGGATGCAGGTGTCAGCAGATGTCAACTTGCTGGGAGTCACCAGAAGAACCTGGATACTGTTGAGTCTGTGTTTACAAGTGCAGTTATACTGAATAACAGGACACAGACAACAGAAGTAAGTGAACAGGTCTTTAGTGATTGAGGGTCAGGGCGGAACTGAGGTACACTTTGCTCCGCAGGGTTTATATACTGGTGTGGTCACCACCGGTACTACAATGTGCAGGAGCTGTTAAAAAGTAGCCCATCACCTTAAGGTATCCTCTTAAGGTAGTACAGGTTACATACACTACAATTCCTCCCCTTTTAGCTTAACAGTGGATGCCCCCAATTAATACAGTACATGGATAACATATATACAATTTACACACAAGAACTGTTCAAAGATTCAGTCTCTGAGGAGGCCTCCCGATCCGGCCCGGATAACGCCTTTCAGGGATCTCTGGTTCCCGTTGCTGGGGTGACTCATCCACTTGATCTCCTATGGATTCAACATCATCCAATACGTTCGAGTCTGTGGTAGATGCTACAGGCTCAATAAGTTCTTCAACTGGTGTCTCTGCCGTAGACATGGGGTCGACCCTTGTTCTCGATTCCACAAGTTGGTCAGCATGACGTCGTATTACGTTCTCTCCAACATCTACCATGTACATCAAGGGTCCCTGTCGTGCATGAATTGTCCCAGGTTGCCATTTATCATCCCTATAGTCCCTGGCCAACACTGGTTGTCCTATTTCAAAACTACGAGTGGCCTTTTTATTTACATGCTGGAATTGCTTGTTTTCGACTTCCCGTCGCACATTGGGTTTTAACAAATCCACCCGGGACCGCAACCTTCTGTTATAGAACATTATGGCAGGGCTTTGATTTGTCACTGCATGCGTGGCGTTTCGATACGCCATTAGGAAATTGTCCACCTTGTGTTGTAGTGGAATATGATCTTCACTCATGGCCTTTATCGCCTTTTTGAACGTTTGTACAAATCTCTCGGCCAACCCATTTGTAGCCGGATGATATGGGGCAGATGTATAGTGTTTCACCCCATTCTTTTTCATGAATTTCTGGAATTCTTCTGACACGAACTGTGGTCCGTTGTCTGAACATATTTGCTCCGGCAATCCATTCCTTGCAAATATGGTTCTTAGAACTGCAATCGTCTTCTCAGAGGTAGTGGTTGACATCTTAATCACTTCTGGCCATTTAGAATGTGCGTCTACTGCTATCAAAAACATGGAATCCATGAATGGACCTGCAAAGTCGATATGCACACGTTGCCATGGGGCTGAAGGCCATTCCCACGGATGCAGCGGTGCAATTGGAGGTGCGTTCTGAACTTTTTGGCACCCTGAGCAGCTTTTAGTCAGATCATCTATTTGTTTGTCGATACCTGGCCACCACACATAAGCCCTAGCAAAGCTTTTCATCTTGACTCCCCCCAGATGACCTTCGTGCAATTCTTTTAGAACTCTCTCCCTTAATTTAGGAGGAATAATCACCCTTGTTCCATACATCAATGTTCCTTGACATACGGACAGCTGTTCTCGTCTGGCTGAGAATGCTGGTAACAGTGGTTCGCCATGTGCTGGCCATCCCTTCACTGTCAAGTCATAGACCCGAGACAGTGTCGGGTCATTTCGGGTCTCTCTCTCAATACCCGCATTGGTGACTGGTAAGCATTCGATGATGGTCGAGTGAAATATCTCGACAGGGTCAACTGCCGGTGCCTCTTCCGCTGTAGGTTGTGGCAGGCGCGACAGCCCATCAGCATTACCATGTTGCTTTGTACCTTTGAATTCAATATCATATTGATGTGCCCCTAGGAAAAGGGACCATCTCTGAAGCCTCTGCGCCGTCATTACCGGAACACCCTTCTTAGGGTTGAAAATGGAAACCAATGGCTGGTGATCTGTCAGCAGCGTAAACTTTTGGCCTTGCAGGTAATGGTTAAATTTCTTAACTCCCCACACGAGGCTGAGAGCCTCCCTATCTATCTGAGCATAGTTGCGCTCAGCGGAGGTCAATGATCTGGATGCGAAAGCGACTGGCCTTTCCGAGCCATCTGGAAACTTATGTGAGAGCACTGCCCCGATACCATATGGAGAAGCATCACAAGCTAAGCGAATAGGCAGCGTTGGGTTAAAGTGAGCCAACACTTCCTTAGAGGTCATCAGTGTCTTGCTCTTTTGAAAAGCCCGCTTACAATCATCGCTCCACTTCCATGGTATTCCCGTTTGCAAAACAGTGTTTAGCGGGTGTAACACCGTGGATAAATTTGGAAGAAACTTGTGGTAATAGTTAACCAACCCGAGGAACAACCTCAACTGGGATACATTTTCCGGTGCTGGAGCTTTGACAACAGCTTCGATCTTGTCAGGTGACTTATGGAGCCCCTCCTGGTCAATGACGTGGCCGCAGTGCGAGATTTGCTTTTGAAAGAACTCGCATTTCTGGCGATTAGCTCTTAGCCCATATTCTTTCAATCTGATGAGCACCTGCTCCAAATTCGCGAGGTGATCATTATCGTTATCTCCTGTAATCAGGATGTCATCCAGGTAGCATTGAGTGCCTGGGATTCCCTGCAATACCTGCTCCATGGCCCTTTGCCAAATCGCTGGAGCCGATGCCACTCCAAAAACCAGCCTATTATACCGATATAAGCCCTTATGTGTGTTGATCGTGAGATACTGTCGTGACGCTTCATCAACTTCCATCTGTAGGTACGCCTGCGCCAGGTCTATCTTGGTGAAGTGCTTTCCGCCAGACAGCGAAGCGAAGATATCTTCAATCCGCGGAAGCGGATATTGCACCGTGTGAAGAACTGGATTAACAGTGATCTTGAAATCGCCACAGATGCAAACCTTCCCAGGTTCCCCCGGCTTGTTGCTCAACGAACGCTTCATGACAGGAACAATGGGTGTAGCCCATTCGCTCCAGTCCACCTTGGACAGTACCCCTGAACGTTCTAGCCCTTCCAGCTCTGCTTCCACAGCAGGTCGTATCGCATAAGATCGTCTGGCTTTGAAAAATTTTGGGTTTGCATGTTCTTCAACCTTGATGGTTGCCGTAATTCCCTTCAGTGTTCCAAGTCCCTGTTGGAACACCTCCTTAGCATCGTCTAAGATTTTGGACAGTCGTTTAGGTTTGACGTCGTCCTCCTTATAGGCATCCACAGTCAGTGCTTGTATGGAATGCCAGTCCAAATTTATTCTCCGGATCCATTCCCATCCCAGTAGTGGCGGACCTCCATCAGATAACACGTACAAGTCCATTTTCTGACTTTCTTTACCATTGTAGACCACATTTACTTTTATCTTTCCTTTGGGGTATACTATTTGCCCCGTGTATGTTTTCAATACAATCTCCGTACCCCTCAGGGGAATGTGCGAGAATAACCTTTTGTAATCTTGCTTATTCATGACCGTTAATGCCGACCCTGTGTCCAATTCCATCTTCACTTGGACTCCTGCTATCCGGAGCATGACCCAGATAGTTTGGTGGTCTGCTGTGTTACCCACATTATGTATTTTCAGACAACCCAGTTCCTTACTGCTGGAGTCTGAATCCGTCTTCTGTTCATCCGAACTGTTCTCTGTCACCTTGTGTACTTTTTTGTACTTCTCCTGTGGTGACTTTTTGCTGCTGGTCTTCTTTCCTGACTGGCATACTCTCGCTATGTGACCAAGTTTGCCACATTGCCTGCATTCTTTGTCTTTGAACCAGCACTGGTTCTGGTCATGCGTTGTCCTTCTGCAACGATAGCACTTTACTGTGCCCAATGCCATTTCATTGGTGCTGAATTCCAGTGGCCTTTGCTGTATCTCTGCAGCGCCCCATGCTGCTGCCTCGTGGGATGCTGCAATGCTGAAAGCTTTCTCCAGCGTAAGATCCTTTTCCTCTAGCAGTCGCTTCTGGGTTCCTTCCCTTAGGAGCCCACACACAAACTTATCTCTCAGTGTGTCTGCTAGTCCTGTTCCGAACTGGCAGTACTTTGATAACTTGCGCAGTTCTGTTAGGAATTCAGCGTTGCTTTCTTCTTTAAGTTGAATTCTTTTGTAGAATTTAAATCGTTCCGCTATCAGCAGCGGTGTGGGGTTTAAATGCTCTTGCAGGATAGTAACAATATCCGCGAAACTCTTCCCTACCGGTTTGTCTGGGGTTACCAGGTTCCTTAATAACCCGTACATCTTCACACCCATCGAGTTTAATAGGGTTAGTGCTTTCTTATCATCTGGTACATCATTCGTTCTACAGTAAACTTCGATGCGTTCCACATAAGTGGCCCAATCTTCTACATCGTTGTCGAAGGCAGTGATGTTACCCGTTTTCGGCATCCTTGCTGAGTTTCTCCTTTCCCTTCGGATATTATTTAATATGATGACTTTTTTTAAATTTATTTTTTTATTTTTTATTTAAGATGGCGGCTTTTCCCGCGCTTGGCGGCTTTTCCCGCGCTTGTCTTCTTCCCCCGCCGACTCAAGATGGCGATTCCCACGCTGTTGCTGTCCACGCCTCCCAGCGGTCCTTCCTGCCTTTATTTTCCTGTGTATACGCTTCCTTGCGCTGCTGCTCTTGTTGCCCCGCCGCTCCCGCGGTCCTTGTGGCAATAAAGCGCTTTTCTGGCTGCTGCGCGTCTCTGCCCCGATTGCAGTCCGGCCCCTGACACCGGCTGCGGTCGTGTTCTCCGCCCTTTTTCTTCATTTTCCCTCCCCTTCTCCCACTGACAACTCGGCCGACTCCCCCCCCGTGCCGCTCGATCGGGCTTACCCGCCGCTGTCGTAGAAGGGATGATCACTGCCTGTTGCTGATGTTGGACTTCGTGGCCAAAAAACCAACCCGGGTTCCCGATGGCCTCCCGTGCGATGCAGTGCTCAGCAGGATGTTGAGGGCGGATGCCCTTTTTCGACGCCCGTTTCTGAGGACGAAGCTTCCTTGGAATGGGCCCCAGAATCAGTACTGGGGGAGGTGATGCAAAACTGCCGCTAGGTACGATCAGACTCGTCGCCACTGTTGAGTCTGTGTTTACAAGTGCAGTTATACTGAATAACAGGACACAGACAACAGAAGTAAGTAAACAGGTCTTTAGTGATTGAGGGTCAGGGCGAAACTGAGGTACACTTTGCTCCGCAGGGTTTATATACCGGTGTGGTCACCACCGGTACTACAATGTGCAGGAGCCATTAAAAAGTAGTCCATCACCTTAAGGTATCCTCTTAAGGTAGTACAGGTTACACACACTACAGATACAGTGTCAGAAATGATTCCATGACCTTCACCGTACAGGAAAAGTAAGTATAAAGTTTCCATCACCCTCAAACTGATCCCCATTGACTTTCCCCACCAGCACTCAGCTTTAGCACTCTCTTCCTCCACATCCCACTTCAGAGTCACATCCATGCCCCCTTACCCATTCCCTCTCTCTCTATGCTCACATTCACATAACTATTCCACCATGCAGCCCTCACACTCCCTCTCACTCTGATGCTTTGAACACAACTGACAACACACAGGGAGGGCCCTTGGTCTTGCAGTCTCACACCATCTTTGTCTCCCTCTAAGTATCTATGCTATGCAATCTCTACACTCACTCCTTCATTCTCACTCAAACTCCACTTGTCTCCCTCATTGCAGGAAAAGAGAGCTCACAACAACAGAGAGCGAGCCAGGAGTGGAGGAGGCCCACCCTCAATAGCCCACCTGAACCCTGGGAGGAAGGAGTGCTGGAAATTGTCGGGGCTGATGTGGCTGCGGAAGTTGGGGAAGGAGAGACAGGGGCAGTCCCGCAAACTGGTGACAGAATAGTTTTCCATCTCTCTCATTGACATAGCATGAGTCGTTGTTATGATTCTGAAGCTACATCATTTGGACTTATGAACATCTGCAAAATCCAATGTGCATGTAACCTTGGCATCACATCTCTAACTCTTTCCTTTACTCCCAGGACCATCCAGAGCCCCCGTCCCCACTGTGGAGGAGGAAGAGGCTGAGCAGCCAGACTCCTCAGAGGAAGTTCCAACCTCTGAGGGCGCAGCGTCAGCAGAAGTAAGCACAATTAGCACCAGCGCAGACACTTACACCTCGGAGGGACCTTCGGGACATAGAGTACTGTTGTCACCTGGTGTTTCACAGCTCACAAGTGAGCATCAGCAGATTGTGGAGACAGGGACAGCAGTGGAGAGTCCTCGTCGGAGGGCACAGGACTCTGCCAGCTCAGCTCAGCTGCATGTCAACCCTCTGCCTCTGGGTCCATCCGCAAGAGAAAAGGTGATGGATCTCCATGCACAGATGCAGGAGTCTCTGGCAGGTTTTGTCTCCAGGGTCGCTGCGAGTGTGGAGCGAATGGAGGAGTCTATAGCGAACATGAGCAGAGCCTTAGTGGAGTCATTGGCACATGAACGCATCACCACGGAAAGGATGGCTACCTCCGTGGTAAGGCTGGCTGCCGTAGAGGAGAGGAGGGCTACGGCCAAGGAAAGGAGGGCTACGGCCAAGGAGAGGAGGGCTACGGCCATGAAGGAGCTTAGTCGCCAGGGTATGGGAAACATGGAGGCCTAGAAATTCGGTTGGTAGCGCCAGCGATTAGCACCTAAAGAGCCCGAGAATTGGGGCGTTACCCAATTTTCTGGCGGGCGCAGTGAATATAGCGCGACCTCCCAAATTAAGTATCCTTTTAGTGCCGGCGCTAACTCTTTGCGCGCGCCCACGGGTGCAGGCAGATCATGACGTCATTTCAGTGTGCAACGCCTTTTTGGCGCCCCGGACCAGATATTCGGTAGCGCCCGCAATCTTTCCGCCTGGCGCTATTAGTGACAGTTGGATGGAACGTTCCCAGGCCCTTCTCGGACTCAGGGAGCACTATTTAAAGGGGACAGCACTAGTATAAAAGCTGCAGCCATTTGGGCTGGCCATTCTGATCATTGCTGGAGAGAGTTGCTGACCTTCTGTTGGACAGTACTTTTCTCAATGAGCCTTTGGAGGCACTGGCACTGGCAGCTTGAGGGCCCGGCTCCCGAGCTGGTGATGCAGCATCTGAAAGCAGGGAGGTGGAAGAGTGGCTTTAGCAAAAGGACAGCTTACAGCAAGGGATGCCAGATTGTGGCAAGGCTATGACATGGGTCCACAGTGAGCAAGCATGCTGGCGGGGGGAACAAGTGGAAGGAGACAGTTGTAAAAGGTGAGAACCTTACCATCGCTGTTGACAATGGGGTCGGCAGCTGCAGTGGTTACAGGACCACTCAGACGTCCTCCAAGAATCTGGTGGACTCTCTCCTCGAGATCCGTGAGAGTGACCACTTGTGGAGATCCTCCATCGGTGCGAAGCTGGTCTTTGCCAATCCTTGCCAGCTTGGACTGCAGGGGAAAGGAGGGGAAGTTATGTTACCTGATGCCCTGAGTGATCATCTCATGCCCCCCATGGTGCAAGAGCCCGTACATGACGCCTTGAGTCAAATGTGCATGTGTGTGCCCAGAAAGAGCCATGGGTGCTTGCTGGCAGATGGCCAATGGGGCACAGGCCACCCTGTAGCCATAAAGTCAGGTGCAAATGAAGGGATGCAGAAGTTTGCAGAAACAACACCCACCCTCACGACCCGAGTGAGGTCGTTGAATTTCTTTCTGCATTGGACAGGTCTCCTGGTCACCATGCTGCTGGAGTTGACCCTCTGGCATACATCCCTCCAAGCTCATCGGTAGTCCTTATGATTCGGCCTCCTGCCATTGTCTGGGTAGAGAACATCTCGCCGGCGCTCCACTGCACCCATCAATTGCTCCAGAGCCTCATTGGTGAAGCACTCTGCTCTCTGTCTCACCTTCTCCATCTGGTCCATGATTTTAGCGCCAGAGAATGGCCTGCGCCAATTCTGAGGCCTGCAAGGCGCAGAGTGTGGATGCTGAAGCTGACTGACCCACCCCTTTAAGAGCTGGCCGGCGCAGAGTGTGGATGCTGAAGCTGACTGACCCACCCCTTTAAGAGCTGGCCGGCGCCTGGAAGTCTCGTGGTCATCAGTAATTGAGAGCACCTGCGCTGCGCCCGTCCGCTCCGATATTGGGTTCCGCCGGAAGTTTAGCGCCTTAGGAGTCCCGTGTAATGCCTGGAATACTGCATACAGTTTTGGTGTCCATACTTAAGAAAAGACACACTTGGTCTCGAGTCAGTACAAAGAAGGTTCACTAGGTTAATCCCGGGGATGAGGGAGTGGTCATATGAGGAGAGGTTGAGTAGATTGGGACTCTACTCATTGGAGTTCAGAAGAATGAGAGGCGATCTTATTGAAACATATAAGATTGTGAAGGGGCAAGCTGTTTACACCTGAAAGGGGAAAGCAGCCAGTTGGGGTAGGCTCTGAGGATAAAGATCCTCAGCCTCCAGCAGGAGCGAGTTCACAGACTGCACAGGCAGGCGCTGTGGCTTGCTTGAAGGGAGGGGCCATCCAGCCCATCGATTGGGACACTCCCCCACTCTTCTGGGATCTAGAGGAGGAGGGACCCGAGGGTGAAGACCCCGCCCCGGACCCAGTTTTGGGATCTGGGGGCGGAGACTCTCAGCCTGCGGCAACAGGCTGCGAAGAGTTACCTGCCCCTAGCCCAGGTTCGGGAGAGGTCAAGCCCGAAGGCGCAGTGGTTCGGGTCAAGGCCCATCGGCCAAGAAAGCCCCACCTGCCAAAGTCCCTAGAAGGTCCCCACGGACGCCCCAGCCGAGAAAGCCATGTTCACCAGCTCCCCAGTTCAAAGGGACAGCCTCCCGAGTCAGGGGGGAGTCAAAGGACAGAGGTCCCCAGCTAGTCGCCACGGACGGCGAGGGACCAACAGTGAAGGACAGTGCGGCCACGCCGGGGGAAGCGGTGTGCCGCAGTCCAACCAGGAATTAGCCTGGCCGCCCGGAGACGGGCGGCGGATGTATATAGTTTAGGTAATGTAAGTTTATTTTGTTAAGTTAAGTATTTAGCTTAAGTTTGGGTGTTTTTAGCTTAAGTTACATAAGGTGATGGGTAGTTTAGATTGAGTGAGTAATCTGTTGAGAGTGTGTATTTTGGGTCGAGGTCGCGAGACCCGACCATGCTTCGCCCAAGTCAGAGAATCTGTTGGGGACCTGGCTGTATGTTTTGTATCTGTTACAGAAAGACTGTCGGGATGAAGGGGATCGTAATCCTACTCGCCCTGATGGGGCTGAGCCGGGGAAGGAGGGGTGATGTGCAAGATTCCCACATCTACGGGTGCTCGGGAGACAGGGCGCCTATAGCGACCGAGGGAAGCGGTGAACGTGATGCGGAGGAGACCGCCGTCTACGTCCACGAGGGAAGGTGGCTAGGATGGCTGGGGTCCAATTCGTCTCAGTGCTCCAGCCAAACCGGATTCACGTACGGGAAGGCCTCCCTCCTGTGCCCCAGGGTACGGGTTGTTACCACGAGGGTCAGCGTCACCGTAGGGAAGCGTATATGTTTAACGTGTAAGGGACACATTCCTTTGGATAGGTGGTGGTGGCTCAGGAAGCTGAGCAAAGTTATGAGGAACCCCGCAGTCGAGTGGGAATGGTTGGGGAACAACACCCACCGGACGATTACAGGGACTCACGGAGGATTAAGTCTGTGTTGGGACAAGTGGTGGGAACTGGACCAAAGGATTTATATCTGTATGTGGGGGTCAGAGAGAGTCTGCCCCGCAGGCATATCCATTGTTTTCCACCGGCAGTGGCAAGACGCCGGGGAGGGGATGAAGTGGGATACCAGCCTGAAGGTGTGTGCGGTCCCATACACCCTGATCCCAGTCAATGCCACTGAGCTTGTGCCCCGCCCACGATGCAGGCGGAGAGGTTAGCCAGGGAAGGGTGCCCCACCATCACCAAGGGACCAGGGAATGGGCTGCTACTAGTACCTACCGATCAGGTGCTGTACCAGGGGGTACACTACGCGGTAGCCTCCGTGATTTTAAATCTCACCGAGGTACATTTGCCGGAATGGTGCCCCAAAGAAACAGAGCAGCTATACCAGGCCCTATTAAAGGACATGTTCAGGAAGGTTTATGAGTTCGATTTCGCCAATGTGGACAAAACCGAACTGTACACCACACACCGCGAGTTTTTGGGTAATGCAGGGAGACAAAGGGGAGTATGGAATGATGTTTTTACTGCGTTTAATACTGGGTCCTCTGTCATCAACAGTTTGGATGACATAGAACTGCAGACCCAGATAAACGGTTTAAAAACACAGTTAAAGAAGATATTAATGGATGAGAATCAAGTAGTGGGCTTGGAGTTGCATGAGGACCAGGCTATGACAGTCCATTTAAAGGAGACTATAGCAGAGTTGGAGAAGCACGCAAAGACGGTAAATGCCCTCATAAGGGAGGACAGAAATGCTTCTGACCAGGCTGTGCAGAATGAGGTGTGCGTGCTATACGGGGCGTGGTTACTGGGCAAGGGCCGCAGTAATCTGGAGGATTTAAAACAGGTTTGGTCCCCTCCTGGATCAGCAACAAGTACCTCGCAGCCCTCCACCCATTTGAGAATGCATTAAGCCCGTGCCAACTCCGGCTAGCCTCCGAAGCCTACCCAGTCCCCGTGGATTGTGGGCGGTCCAACCACACAATCATGGGAGTAGTCGTTAGGATGCTGGCCATGGGTAGGACAGCCCGACCCGCGCCAGTATAGAGGGTTGAGAACATTGGAGTCATTCAGGGGGGGTGCACACATTCGTTTCACAGCGGTCCCACCTTACGTCATAAAGTGGGAGCACGCTATGACAGGTACTGACCTTTCAGGGTGCCGGAGCCGGGGAGCACACATAATCCTGTGTCCCCAGCACTTGAATGCCTATTCAAAACCGCAGTGTGGGTTCAGAGCTGCTGGCGCGAAGCCTATAAATTGTACCATGGAGGCAATGGCACAAGGCCATGTTGCCCCGCAGGTAGCATATATAGGAGGTGGGACATATTGTGTCACCACCGGCGCGTCCCACTACCAGCATGGACAGCATAGCTGGTGTCCGGTTAGTGACAGCAGTTTCTGCTTCAAACCCGAGGCAGAAGTTCAAGTGGCCCAGGAGCGAATTGTCACCATTCCTGAACCCTCCACTGTTCATCTCACTGTGAAGGAGAATTTTACCAACTTGCAGAAGTAAGTAGTGCATTTCGGCTATGAAATTCCCCCTCTCCCTGAACACCTTAACAAAATACTCAAAGCCGTTATAGTTTCGCAGAAACGTTTTTACACTCTAGAGCAGAAAACAGTAGAGGTAGGGACTAAGATATTGGATATTGTAATTCCATCCTGGTGGGACATTTTCAATAACATAGAGGTCCCTTCGTGGATCAGACTGGCTTCCCACATTCTCGTGGTTTGTCAGTTAGGGATAGTGTTGTGTCTAGTCTGCATCCAGTGCAAGGGAAAAGGTCAGTTGTTAGAGTTCCGAAAACAGAAGATCTGGAAGGAACATTATGTGAAGGTGGAGGGAGATACGCCTGTTTGAGTTTTTTCCTTGTATTTTCAATTAAAGATTATTGTTTTTTTGTTTGTTGTTTTTAATAAAGATTCTTGCGATGAGTTGTTAATAAAGATGTATGTGCACCAAGTGGTGCAGGGGTGTTGGATGTGTGTGAAAAACTGTAATTATTCTATGCATCCTTATGTACACTACATTTTCACGGAATGGGAAGTGCATGTGTCGTGGGTATGTTAGATAGGTAATTACAGGGGAAGGTTGACTATGGAGGGTCAGAAAAATTTTGCTCACCTTGTAAGAATGATACTTCAAGCAAGTTTTAGTGTCACAGGGGGGAGTGTAGGATTCGCAAAATTCCCACATTCCCCCAAGGTTATTAGTAAAAGGGACCCTGCATGGACATTTTAAAAAGGGTACCCAAAAGATGGCGTTCGCACCTCATGACCAAAAGCCTGTAAGATTTTAAAAGCTTGGACTTTGGCAGCAAAAGCAGTTTTGGGAAATCGAAACTTAAAATGCATTTCTGTGAAAAGGACTTTTGTGTTTGGAGAGCCAGACAGCTAAGCAAACATTTGAATATGCATTACGTCAGATCGGAGGCAGATCAAAACCAGTTAGGCCTATACTTGAGGCCATTAGGTTGTCTGCATAAATAATCAGAAACAGCTTAAGGAAGCCATCAAGGCTGGACAGACCGATTAAAATGCATTAATGACAATACAGCCCGGACATCAGGCCATTAGGTACGATAAACGGACTTCTGAATCCAGTTAACTTAGATTGGTACAATCATTTAAAACAGCCCGCCAAAATTGAAACAATGAACTAACCTGATTTGGCGCGCAGATAGGGGGCCCTCGGAAAGAGTATAACTGTAGGCCCTTAGTAGCAATCGCTCTACTGGCTGCTGGTGTGGTGGGCTCTTCTTTCTGGTCGCACTGCCCTCATCAGGCTTGGGGCTGTCGCCGCTCGCACTCATGCCCTGGCCTCATGGTGGGTTCTCTCCTCGCTCCCCGTAGCAGAGTTTCAACAGCTAAGGACACCATACCAACTGCAGGGGAGGGGAATGAGATCCGAGTCCATAGTCATCCAGGACACCCAAGCCGCAAATACGGGTGAGACGAAACTGAGCAGGTAGCCCAGGGCTTGTATAGTAGCTATACGTGATGAGACGAGTCGAGACGAGGAATAGGGTAGACCCGACAAAGAGCAGAGAAGGACAGCAGAAGACGTATTAATTAAAAAACCCGAGCATCGAGTTATAAGCTGACGCTCGGGGAAGAAAGTATCTGAGGACAGTGAGAAGAAGTTGGTTGGGCGAACCCTGCATTAAGCTGGCGCTTGAGGGCAAGCCTCTCGTTGAATATTGCGAATAAATGCAGGTGTCCACGCCATGACGAATATGTTGCCGTTCTAAGAATGGGTAGCAAAACCTAAGCAGTAAAAAGTGATAATCGTCTCATTGACGTAACATTACCACCGACGACCGCCCAAGGAAGAAGAAGAAGAGAACCCATCATGACGAGACAACGACAGCAGCTGAGGAGAAGAAAGGTGTGTCGCAGCAGCAGCTCCAGTACCGCACCCTGAGACCACATGGCGACGGGGTACCTAAAAGGACAAAAGACCAAACCTCAAAAACCCTCATCCGTTAAAACAACTGGCTTTGCTTTGGATTGGTGAGCATGAATTCTGGCCCCTCATAGCTTAATCTAGTTAGGTATAGGGGTGGGATAAGGATTAAGGGGATTGTTAAAGTAATTGTTTTTCCCTCGATGTGCCGTGTGTTCCTCATTCCCTGTTTAAGTATATAAGTATTTTGTATTTGCCTGTATTTTATACTAGTGACTTCTCATAAGACTGTTTTAATTTCTGTTTTAATAAAATCTTGGTTTTCTTACACCAAACCACTTGTCTACTCGAGTCTTTCTGTATCGCCGCCTGTACCTAAGTCCGGTGTCTAGAACCCAGGGGCGTGGGAGCGATTCGAACCGCTCACCAACAGTCAGGGGCATAACTGACTGGATGCACACGCCACCCGCCACCTGGTACACATGGCAGCTGCCAGGGTACTTGGCACAAACATGCAAAATCTCCTTCTTGTGGTCACACACCAGCTGAACGTTAAGGGAGTGGAAGCCCTTGCGGTTGACAAAAACTCCTGGATTGTGATGGGCTGCCCTAAGGGCCACATGAGTGCAGTCAATGACGCCCTGCACCCTTGGAAAGTCTGCCAGATGAGCTAATCCAAGCGCTTGCGCCCTCACACTTGCGCGATCCCTGGTGAAATGGAAGTGATTGTGCACGAGGGCAAAGAGGGCATCGGTTACCTGCGCCTGGGAGATGCCGCTGATGTCTGCTGCTGATCCCTGGAAGGAGCCTCAGGCAAAAAAGTTGAGTGCGGTGGTGACTTTGATGGCCACTGGTAAGGAGTGTCGACCTGGTGCTCTGGGCTTCAGGTCTTGTTGCAGCATTGCGTAGATGTCAGTCACTACCTCTCGTGAAAGTCGGAGCCGCCTTTGGCACTGTTGCTCAGTCATGTTGAGGTAGCTGACCCTGTGTCTGTAGACCCTGTTTGGGGGTATCTCCTGCGCCGATGGCTTTCCATGCACTGGCCCCTTCTGGCCTATGCTGCCTCAGGTGGGTGAGCCGCAGCCTGTTGCTCCTGCTGCTTCTGTTGTTGCTGGATTGCTGCTGCCGCCTCTGCTGCTGGAGATCCTCTAATGCCAAGAAGGGAAGGAAAAAAAGGCCTCCCATGCTTCTGGTAGATGCCTCCGTTGAGGAAGCGCTGAGTGAGGGTGGCGAGAGGGGCTTCCCAGGAGCTCACACTGGAGAAGTGTGTGAGGCTCCAATCTTCCACAGCTGTGCCTAAGCCTGGAACAAGTTGCCCCAAGCCTGAAACAACAAGGTCCTGCAACCTACAAATGATGTCTGATTAAATCTCTTCTTTCCTGATTGACCTGCAGCTGATAGTCAGCAATCCGATATTGTTCACACCAGGTTTCATCAGCGGGGTTCCCACCAGGCGTGTTTAACGTGGGAAAAGGCTGAAAATATCAAGGGCCCCTTAAAATGGCATTATAGATGCCAATTATTGGCGATTAAGGTGCCTGAAGACCAGTCCCGCCTGCTGCGGGCGGGATTGATTCGGGTCGGACAGAAATGCCTGGGTGAAAATCGGACGGGGAATCAGGCGGGGGGGGTGGGTGGTCGTGACCCCCTATTTTTGCGATTTCCCCCCCCACATGCCTGAAAGCCCGCCTGACGGCTCCAGGAAAATCGCCCCCAGTACCTCCAACAGTGCAGCACTCCCTCAGTGCTGCACTGCAGTGTCAATCTAGATGTTTGTGCTCAAGTCGCTGGAGTGGGACTATGAACCCATAACTTTCTAGACTCAGATGCAAGAGTGCTATCCATTGAGCCATGGTTGGCACTAATTAATAAATGAACTAATTACTTGATCTGGTTTAAGTTGTAGGTACATTAAATTAAATATTTACCTGTGGCACAAACCACTAGAAGTATTTGAGACAAAAGCAGCACCTCCTTCCTCCTCTGCACCAAATTCCCACTCTCACAAAATTCCTAACTTTTACACTCTGTTTATGATGCCCACTCTGTGCAGATACTCTAATTGAAGGGGTGTAGTTTCAACAGACTGATTAATTGGTATTAACCACTTTAGGAAAACTGCTTCTCAGTCATTATATTCTTCAGGATAGTACATCGCCTTATTAGCTACCCAAGTAATAAGCGATATTTTGCGAATGATTACGATTGTTCAAAGGAATTTCTTGGCTGTCAGTTCCTGATAATGTATATATCTTCGTTTGAACAGTAAATTAAAGTCTACTTTTGACAGTGCTTCAAGAATTTATGGGATAGAACTCTATTGTCACTGTTTGGTGATCTGCATTTTAGTGTAGAGATGAGAATGTTTTTCTGCAAACAGGGTGGTACTTTGATCAAACAGGTTTGTGGTTGAATTAATAGGCCACTTGGGATGAAAGCCAAAACAAACATGAAAATATATTTCACTTGAATCATCCAATTATGTAATATCCCACACATTCAGTAGGCTCTTTAAGGCTGTCTGTTTAATTGTGCTTCTTAAATCACTGACTAGAATTAGTTAAAAAAAGTTTGGGAACTTGGAAAAGCACATGGCTAGTTGTTGTAGGGACCCTCGCTCTCCGCAATAATTGTTGTACAGTCTCTGGCCTAGAAATTCACTAGCCTTAGCGCCGCTTTTGAGGCGCTAGAGGGACTAGCGCCAGAGTTATGGCCAGTTGAAAAATTCCCTGGGGCCCTAAAGCGGCGTTGCACCGGTAGCGCTGCGCCGGCACCGATGACGTCATCGGTGTGCGCAGCGTCCCGGTTGCCATGCCGACGGGCCCCAGCGCCGAAATTCAGTTGCGGCCGCCTCGCCCGTGGCAGCCGCAACTAAGACTCTGGCAACAGAGTCCAACATGTGTTTGCGCCGGCGCATTAAAGGCCCCGCGGCGGCCGGCCGCTTTCCCGCCGGCCGCCTGCCCGCAGCTCCCTCCCCGGACTTCTACCCACCCCCCCCCGGAACAGATGCAAGCCCGGCACTTGTCCGAGGTGCCGGGCTCATTTTTAAACAGATTTGCGCGGGCCGCGGCCGGGTGCAGGCAGCTCCTCCTTAACGGAAGGAGGAGGCCTGCACTTCCCCAGCCTGCCGCACCGCATCGGGTGCCGCAGCGCCGGAATTGCGGCGCTAAACGGCAGTTAGCGCCCTTTTCCAGGCGCTAAGACCCTTCAGTAGCGCCGGCAGCCGTTTGGGCGCGGCGCTACTGAATTTTTGGCGCGCGCAGGGGGACTGAGCGCCGGCACTAACTTCCGGCACTAAAGCCCTGGCTAAGCCAAAACCCAATTTCTAGGCCTCTGTTTCTCTCTCTGGCTCTCTCTCCTATAATTGTTGTAGTGTCTCTCTCTCTCTCTCGGAGAATTGTCGTACGGTCTCTCTCTCTCTCTCGGAGAATTGTTGTAGGGACTCTCTCTCTCCTATAATTGTTGTAGGGTCTCTCTCTCTCTCTCTCTCCTATAATTGTTGTAGGGTCTCTCTCTCTCTCTCCTATAATTGTTGTAGGGTCTCTCTCTCTCTCTCTCCTATAATTGTTGTAGGGTCTCACTCTCTCGCTCTCCGATAATTGTTGTAGGGTCTCTCTCTCTCTCTCTCTCATATAATTGTTGCAGGGTCTCTCTCTCTCTCTCGTATAATTGTTGTAGGGTCTCTCTCTCTCTCTCTCTCGTTTAATTGCTGTAGGGTCTCTCTCTCTCTGTTTCACCGCCCAGGTGAAAACCGTCCAGTTTGCTCTGGTCCCACCTCCCCCACAACCGGTTCCAATGTCCCAGGAATTTGAATCCCTCCCCCTTGCACCATTCCTCTAGCCACGTATTCAGCTGAAATATCCTTCTATTTCTACTCTGACTAGCACGTGGCACTGGTAGCAATCCTGAGATCACTGCCTTTGAGGCCCTATTTTTTAATTTACCTCCTAACTCCCTATATTCAGCTTTAAGGACCTCATCCCGTTTTTTACCTATATCGTTGGTACCTATATGCACCACGACAAATGGCTATTCACCTTCCCCCTCAAGAATGCCGTGCAGCCGCCCCGAGACATCCTTGACCCTTGCACCAGGGAGGCAACATACCATCCTGGAGTTTCGTTTGCGGCCACAGAAATGCCTATCTATTTCCCTTACAATAGCAACCCCTATCACTATAGCTCTCCTGCTCTTTTTCCTCCCATCCTGTGCAGCAGGACATCCCATGGTGCCAGAAAGCTGGCTGCTGCTGTCTTCCCCCGATAAGCCATCTCCCTCAACAATATCCAAAGTGGTATATCTGTTTGAAAGAGGGATGGCCACAGGGGACCCCTGCAGTACCTGCCTGCACCTACTACTCTGCCTGGTGGTCATCCATTCATTCCTGCCTATGCAGCCTTTACCTGCAGTGTGACCAACTCCCTAAACATGCTATCCACGATGTCCTCAGCATCGCGAATGCTCCAGTATGTATCCATTCGCAGCTCCAGCGCCGCAATATGGTCTGCCAGTAGCTGCAGCTGGATACACTTTCCACACACATGGTTGTCAGGGACACTGGAAGTGTCCCTGATTTCCCACATAGTCCAGGAGGAGCATGCCACAAGGCTGAGCTGTGCTGCCATGAATTACCCTTTAATTAATTCAAATTAAATTAAATCAAATCAATACCACTAATTACACCAAAATTAAATGATATACTCACGGGCCCTTGTTTACGAACACTCCCCGCTACACAACAGGGAGCCGAGAAACTATAAACCACAAAAATTAATTTTGAAAAAAGTGAGAAAGAGAGAAATACTCACCAACCAATCATTTACCTGCTTTCTGGTGATGTCACACTTTGATTACTTTCTGTTCTCGCTGCTGCTGCCGGTGAGTCTGGGCCACTCTCTCTCTCCCCGCTCCTTAACTCCTCGGTCTCCGCGCTCAGTCTCCTCCCAGGGGCACTCTCGCTGCTGCCGCCGGTGACTCTGGGTTGCTCTCTCTCTCTCCCCGCTCATTAACTCCTCAGTCTACACACTCAGTCTCCACCCAGGGGCGCTTTCGCTGCTGCCGCCGGTGACTCTGGGTTGCTCTCTCTCTCCCCGCTCATTAACTCCTCAGTCTCCACACTCAGTCTCCACCCAGGGGCGCTTTCGCTGCTGCCGCCGGTGACTCTGGGTTGCTCTCTCTCTCTCCCCGCTCATTAACTCCTCAGTCTCCACACTCAGTCTCCACCCAGGGGCGCTTTCGCTGTTGCCGCCGGTGAGTCTGGGCCGCTCTCTCTCTCCCCGCTCCTTAACTCCTCGGTCTCTGTGCTCAGTCGCCACCCAGGGCCGCTTTCGCTGCTGCCTCAATTGTTGTAGTGTCTCTCTCTCTCCTGTAATTATTGTAGCATCTCTCTCTCTCATATAATTGTTGTAGGGTCTCTCTCTCTCTCTTCTATAATTGTTGTAGGGTCGCTCTCTCTCTCTCTCTCATATAATTGTTGTAGGGTCTCTCTCTCTCTCTCCTATAATTGTTGTAGGGTCTCTCTCTCTCTCTCTCTCCCTCCTATAATTGTTGTAGGGTCTCTCTCTCTCTCTCTCTCCCTCCTATAATTGTTGTAGTGTCTCTCTCTCTCTCTCTCTCCTATAATTGTTGTAGGGTCGCTCTCTCTCTCTCTCTCCTATAATTGTTGTAGGGTCTCTCTCTCTCTCTCCTATAATTGTTGTAGGGTCGCTCTCTCTCTCTCTCTCCTATAATTGTTGTAGGGTCGCTCTCTATCCAATTCCAATTCCAATTCCAATTAAAATGCTTTATTGGCATGAAAGTTTACAGAGAACCATATTGCCAAAGCTTACATAGCAAAAAGGTACAGTTTTCCAACATTGTGTAGGTGTCAATCGATTTGACATTTGTTGGGTACATACAATATTACTTTTAAACAATATTAATTTTAAACAGTCTTTGTACTTCATTTGGTACGTTCAATATTAATTTTAAACAGTCTTAATTTTAAACAGTCCTCAGGTTGTGACATGTTGTTACATATTTGGCCCCAAGGTATGGTCTGTCTCCTTCTCCTAGGACTAATCTCAATTTTGACAGATCATCCAATTCCTTGAAATCTGGGGTTGTTTGGCTTAGCTTGTTGAATAATATGTTTCTTGATGTGTTGAATTTTTCGCATTTTAGGAGGAAATGCATTTCTGTTTCAACCTCGCCAGCCAGACATTGATCGCATATTCTATTCTCTCTAGGCTGCCAGGATTTCTTGTATCTGCCTTTTTCAATTTCCAGTTGGTGGTCGCTTAGTCTGTACCTGGTGAGGGTCTGTCTCTGTTTTGTGTCTCTGATGGTCGTGAGGTAGTCTGCCAGTTTATATTCTCTTTTTAGGGCCCGGTAACATTCTAATCTGCTTTGGCTTTCGGTTATTTTGTTCCAATGTTCCAGGTAGGTTTCTTTGCATTTTTTAATGATTTGGTTCACTCGGATTGGTGTTTGGGCGGCTGTGTTGGTCTGGGGCTGGTCAGGGTCCGGCTGAGTACTTAGTTTCCGTAGCAGCTGACTCAGGGGACTCTTTTCTGGGTTTAGCTCTTGGGTCTGAAAGGCTTTGAAATGAAGGGTGTCTCGGGAGCTAGATTTGAGGTGATTTAGGAAGTTTAGTGCTCGTTTTTGGATGTTTATTATCAGTGGGTATCTGCCTAGTTCGGCTCTGCATGCATTTGTTGGCGTTTTCCTTTGGGTGCGAAGGATGCTTCGGCAGAATTCTGCATGTAGGGCTTCTATTGTATGTTTTTCCCATTTAGTGTAGCTTTGGTGATTTAGCGGGCCCCATACTTCACTACCGTACAGTGCAATGGGCAGGATTATGCTGTCAAATATTTTGAGCCAGATTTTGATTGGGATTTGGATGTTGTAGAATTTTCTTTTTATTGCATATAGGGCTCTTCGGGCTTTTTCTTTTAGTGCATTCACTGCTATGCTGAAGCTCCCTGATGCTGTAATAGTTAGACCAAGGTAGGTGTAGCTCATAGTGTGTCCTATAGTGATATCACTGAGGGTAAACTGGTATTTGTTTTCCTGACATCTGGGCCTTTTTTGAAAAATCATGATGTTGGTTTTCTTTAGATTTACTGTTAGAGCCCAATTTTGGCAGTATTTGTCGAGTAGGTCTAGTTGTTGCTGTAATCCCTGTTCTGTGGGAGACAGCAGAACCAGGTCGTCCGCATAGAACAGGGATTTCACTTCTCCATCTAGGAGACGGAGACCTGGTGACTCGCTTTGCTCCAGCATGTCTGCTAATTCATTTATGTATATGTTGAACAGGGTCGGGCTCAAATTGCAGCCCTGCCGGACGCCTCTTCTCTGGGTGAAGAAATCGGTGCGTTTGTCTCCAATTTTGACCCCGCATTTGTTTTTCAGATACATTGATTTAATAAGGTCATAGACTTTGCCCCCTATTCCACATTGAAGAAGTTTATAATAGAGCCCTTCGTGCCATATAGAGTCAAAGGCTTTCTTGAAGTCGATGAAACAGGCGAATATTTTCCCATTTTTTGTTTGGTGTATATGTTTTTCAATGAGGGTGTGAAGGGTATAGATATGGTCGGCGGTGCGGTGTTTTGGAAGAAAGCCTATTTGGTTTTTTCTGAGGATATTATGTTTGTTAAGAAAATCAAGTAATCTACTATTTAGAATACTGCAGAATAACTTCCCTAGACAACTGTTGACACAGATGCCGCGGTAGTTATTTGGGTCTGATTTGTTTCCGCTTTTATATATGGGGGAGATTAGTCCTTGGCACCAGATATCGGGAAAACAGCCTGAACGTAATATGATGTTGAATAATTTGAGTACCGCACCCTGCATCTCCATATTGCTGAACTTGAGCATTTCATTTTTGATGTTGTCTGGGCCACAGGCTTTCTTTAGGTGGAGAGATTTTGTTTTTGTGGCCATTTCTTTCCATGTGATTGGGGAGTCTAGAGGGTTTTGGTTGTCTTTGATTGTTGCTTCTAATGTGTGGAGTTTTTCTGTGACCTGATGTTGACTTGGGTTTGTTTCGTTTATTGGGATGTCTTTGTAGAGGTTTTCAAAATGTGTTCTCCAGATGTCGCCATCTTGGATTGGTAATGCTTGCAATTGTGTTGTACTCAGGTTATTCCACATTTCCCAGAATTGTTTTGGGTTGGTGGAGTTTTCAATTTCTTCTAGTATTTTGTGGGTATAGTTTTGTGTTTTGTTCCTAATGGTGTGTTTATATCTTTTGAGGGTTTCATTGTATCTAGTACGTAGGTCCGGATTGTTTGGTTGGCGATGCTTTTGGTTTGATATTTTTCTCAGGTCTTTTCTGGCATTTTTGCATTCGTGGTCAAACCATTTCTTATTTTTATTTTGTCTTTTGTGACTCTTCCTCTTCTGTTTCACGAGGTCGGCTTTTACAGCTGCCTCATGAAAGATCATATTTATATCCTCTATGGCCATGTTTACCCCATCTCTGGTGATCTCATATAGATTTTCTTTAAATTTTGAAATTTTACTTGTGAGATCAGGTGAATTTAGTGCTGTGATGAATTTATCTCCACTGTCTGGGGCCCATCTGTATGTCTGGTTTATTTTATGTAGCTTACTGGGTTCCTTTTTTGTGTCTGTAGTTTGGGCAGAAAGTTTAAGGTACACATTTATTTGGTTATGGTCTGAGAGGGGGGATTGCTGCCTGACAGTGAATGCGTTGATATCGCAGGGGTCCAGGTCAGTGATTGTATAATCCACCACACTAGACCCAAGAGTTGAGGAATATGTGAGTCTCCCTAAGGAGTCCCCTCTGAACCTACCGTTAACTATGTACAGGCCTAAGGCTCGGCAGAGTTGCACTACCTCCCTACCGCTTTTATTTATTTCACAATCGAGGTTGTTTCGGTTTGCGATGGCTGGTGTGACATATAGAGGGGTCTGGCCAAACACATGTTTGTTGCCCTGTGGGTCTATGAAGTCAGGTTCACATCCTGTCCTTGCATTTAGGTCCCCACATAGTAGCACCTTTCCTTGGGCCTGGAAATGGCTGATTTCCATGTGGAGAGTGTCAAATATCTCCTCTTCAAAATATGGCGATTCTATTGGAGGTATGTAGATCGCACATAAGTAAACATCGTTTTTTACTATTCCTATATTTTTATCTAATTTTAGCCATACGTGTGATTTTCCCTGTTTTATCGGTGAGATGTGTTTGTTCAGTTCTCCTTTATACCACACCAGGATTCCCCCGGAGGTTCTGCCCTTGCGTGTCTTAATGTTCTTTACTGAAGGCACAATAATTTCATGGTACATTGGGGGACAGTGGGTCGGCATGTCCTTTTGGCACCATGTTTCTGTTAACACAATTATATCAATGTCTTTTATAGCTTTTAGGAATTCAGGGTCTGTACTCTTCATCCCAAAAGTTGAGGAGCGGAGGCCCTGGATATTCCAGCAGCTTATGTGGAAAGAACGCATTTATATAGTTCAATAAAACGAAATAAAATGGACCTATTTTGTGGGATGAGTGTGGAAACACTATTTTCTATAATGCTAAATGATGATTTAGTATAAATTTCATCTCTCTCTCCTATAATTGTTGTAGGGTCTCTCTCTCTCTCTCTATCTCCTATAATTGTTGTAGTGTCTCTCTCTCTCTCCTATAATTGTTGTAGGGTCTCTCTCTCTCTCTCTCTCTCTCCTATAATTGTTGTAGGGTCCCTCTCTCTCTCTCTCTCCTATAATTGTTGCAGGGTCTCTCTCACTCTCTCTCCTTTAATTGTTGTAGGGTCTCTCTCACTCTCTCTCCTATAATTGTTGCAGGGCTTCTCTCTCTCTCTCCCTCTCCTATAATTGTTGTAGGGTCTCTCTCTCTCTCTCCTATAATTGTTGTAGGGTCTCTCTCTCTCTCTCTCCTATAATTGTTGTAGTGTCTCTCTCTCTCTCTCTCCTATAATTGTTGTAGGGTCTCTCTCTCTCTCTGTCTCTCTTATAATTGTTGTAGGGTCTCTCTCTCTCTCTCTCCTATAATTGTTGTAAGGTCTCTCTCTCAATTCAATTCAATGCAATTTCAATTCAAATGCTTTATTGGCATGAAAGTTTACAGGGACCCATATTGCCAAAGCTTACATAACAATAAGTACAGTTTTCCAACATTCTGTCTATAATTGTTGGAGGGTCTCTCTCTCTCTCTCTCCTATAATTGTTGCAGTGTCTCTCTCTCTCTCTCTCCTATAATTGTTGTAGGATCTCTCTCTCTCTCTCTCCTATAATTGTTGTAGGACCTCTCTCTCTCTCTGTCCTATAATTGTTGTAGGGTCTCTCTCTCTCCTATAATTGTTGTAGGGTCTCTCTCTGTCGCTCCTATAATTGTTGTAGTGTCTCTCTCTCTCTCTCTCCTATAACTGTTGTAGGGTCTCTCTCTCTCTCTCCTATAATTGTTGTAGGGTCTCTCTCTCTCTCTGTCTCTCCTATAATTGTTGTGGGGTCTCTCTCTCTCTCTCTCTCCTATAATTGTTGTAAGGTCTCTCTCTCTCTGTCTCTCCTATAATTGTTGTAGGGTCTCTCTCTCTCTCTCTCTCTCTCTCCTATAATTGTTTTAGGGTCTCTCTCTCTCTCTCCTATAATTGTTGTAGGGTCTCTCTCTCTCTCTCTCCTATAATTGTTGTACGGTCTCTCTCTCTCGGTCTCTCTCCTATAATTGTTGTAGGGTCTCTCTCTCTCCTATAATTCTTGTAGGGTCTCTCTCTCTCCTATAATTGTTGTAGGGTCTCTCTCTCTCTCTCTCTTCTATAATTGTTGTAGGGTCTCTCTCTCTCTCTCCTATAATTGTTGCAGGGTCTCTCTCTCTCTCTCTCTCTCTCCTATAATTGTTGTAGGGTCTCTCTCTCAATTCAATTCAATTCAATTCAATTCAAATGCTTTATTGGCATGAAAGTTTACAGAGAACCATATTGCCAAAGCTTACATAGCAAAAAGGTACAGTTTTCGAACATTCTGTAGGTGTCAATCGATTTGACATTTGTTGGGTACATACAATATTACTTTTAAACAATATTAATTTTAAACAGTCTTTGTACTTCATTTGGTACTTTCAGTATTAATTTTAAACAGTCTTAATTTTAAACAGTCCTCAGGTTGTGACATGTTGTTAGATATTTGGCCCCAAGGTATGGTCTGTCTCCTTCTCCTAGGACTAATCTCAATTTTGACAGATCATCCAATTCCTTGAAATCTGGGGTTGTTTGGCTTAGCTTGTTGAATAATATGTTTCTTGATGTGTTGAATTTTTCGCATTTTAGGAGGAAATGCATTTCTGTTTCAACCTCGCCGGCCAGACATTGATCGCATATTCTATTCTCTCTTGGCTGCCAGGATTTCTTGTATCTGCCTTTTTCAATTTGCCTCTCTCTCTCTCTCTCCTATAATTGTTGCAGGGTCTCTCTCTCTCTCTCTCTCCTATAATTGTTGTAGGGTCTCTCTCGCTCTCTCCCTCCTATAATTGTTGCAGGGTCTCTCTCTCTCTCTCCTATAATTGTTGTAGGGTCTCTCTCTCTCTCTCCTATAATTGTTGTAGGGTCTCTCTCTCTCTCTCTCTCTCCTATAATTGTTGTAGGGTCTCTCTCTCTCTCTCTCTCCTATAATTGTTGGAGGGTCTCTCTCTCTCTCTCCTATAATTGTTGTCGGGTCTCTCTCTCTCTCTCTCTCTCCTATAATTTTGTAGGGTCTCTCTCTCTCTCTCTCTCCTATAATTGATGTAGGGTCTCGCTCTCTCTCTCCTATAATTGTTGCAGGGTCTCTCTCTCTCTCTCTCTCTCTCCTATAATTGTTGTAGGGTCTCTCTCTCTCTCTCCTATAATTGTTGTAGGGTCTCTCTCTCTCTCTCTCCTATAATTGTTGTAGGGTCTCTCTCTCTCTCTCTCCTATAATTGTTGTAGTGTCTCTCTCTCTCTCTCTCCTATAATTGTTGTAGGGTCTCTCTCTCTCTCTGTCCTATAATTGTTGTAGGGTCTCTCTCTCTCCTATAATTGTTGTAGGGTCTCTCTCTGTCGCTCCTATAATTGTTGTAGGGTCTCTCTCTCTCTCTCTCCTATAACTGTTGTAGGGTCTCTCTCTCTCTCTCCAATAATTGTTGTAGGGTCTCTCTATCTCTCTCTCTCTCCTATAATTGTTGTAGGGTCTCTCTCTCTCTCTGTCTCTCCTATAATTGTTGTGGGGTCTCTCTTTCTCATCTCTCTCCTATAATTGTTGTAAGGTCTCTCTCTCTCTGTCTCTCCTATAATTGTTGTAGGGTCTCTCTCTCTCTCTCTCTCTCTCTCTCTCTCCTATAATTGTTTTAGGGTCTCTCTCTCTCTCTCCTATAATTGTTGCAGGGTCTCTCTCTCTCTCTCTCCTATAATTGTTGTAGTGTCTCTCTCTCTCTCTCTCTCTCCTATAATTGTTGTAGGGTCTCTCTCTCTCTCTCTCCTATAATTCTTGTAGGGTCTCTCTCTCTCTCTCCTATAATTATTGTAGGGTCTCTCTCTGTCTCTCTCTCCTATAATTGTTGTAGGGTCTCTCTCTCTCTCTCCTATAATTGTTGCAGGGTCTCTCTCTCTCTCTCTCTCTCTCCTATAATTGTTGTAGGGTCTCTCTCTCTCTCTCTCTCTGCTATAATTGTTGCAGGGTCTCTCTCTCTCTCTCCTATAATTGTTGTAGGGTCTCTCTCGCTCTCTCTCTCCTATAATTGTTGCAGGGTCTCTCTCTTTCTCTCTCTCCTATAATTGTTGTAGGGTCTCTTTCTCTCTCTCTCTCTCCTATAATTGTTGTAGGGTCTCTCCAATTCCAATTCCAATTCAAATGCTTTATTGGCATGAAAGTTTACAGAGAACCATATTGCCAAAGCTTACATAGCAAAAAGGTACAGTTTTCCAACATTGTGTAGGTGTCAATCGATTTGACATTTGTTGGGTACATACAATATTACTTTTAAACAATATTAATTTTAAACAGTCTTTGTACTTCATTTGGTACGTTCAATATTAATTTTAAACAGTCTTAATTTTAAACAGTCCTCAGGTTGTGACATGTTCTCTCTCAGTTCAAATGCTTTATTGGCATGAAAGTTTACAGAGAACCATATTGCCAAAGCTTACATAGCAAAAAGGTACAGTTTTCCAACATTCTGTAGGTGTCAATCGATTTGACATTTGTTGGGTATATACAATATTACTTTTAAACAATATTAATTTTAAACAGTCTTTCTACTTCATTTGGTACGTTCAATATTACTTTTAAACAGTCTTACTTTTAAACAGTCCTCAGGTTGTGACATGTTGTTACATATTTAGCCCCAAGGTATGGTCTGTCTCCTTCTCCTAGGACTAATCTCAATTTTGACAGATCATCCAATTCTTTGAAATCTGGGGTTGTTTGGCTTAGCTTGTTGAATAATATGTTTCTTGATGTGTTGAATTTTTCGCATTTTAGAAGGAAATTTGTAGGGTCTCTCTCTCTCTCTCTCTCCTATAATTGTTGTAGGGTCTCTCTCTCTCTCTCTCTCCTATAATTGTTGTAGGGTCTCTCTCTCTCTCTCCTATAATTGTTGTCGGGTCTCTCTCTCTCTCTCTCTCTCCTATAATTGTTGTAGGGTCTCTCTCTCTCTCTCTCCTTTAATTGTTGTAGGGTCTCTCTCTCTCTCTCTCTCTCCTATAATTGTTGTAGGGTCTCTCTCTCTCTCTCCTATAATTGTTGTAGGGTCTCTCTCTCTCTCTCTCCTATAATTGTTGTAGGGTCTCTCTCTCTCTCTCTCCTATAATTCTTGTAGGGTCTCTCTCTCTCTCTCCTATAATTATTGTAGGGTCTCTCTCTGTCTCTCTCTCCTATAATTGTTGTAGGGTCTCTCTCTCTCTCTCCTATAATTGTTGCAGGGTCTCTCTCTCTCTCTCTCTCTCTCCTATAATTGTTGTAGGGTCTCTCTCTCTCTCTCTCTCTCTGCTATAATTGTTGCAGGGTCTCTCTCTCTCTCTCTCTCCTATAATTGTTGTAGGGTCTCTCTCGCTCTCTCTCTCCTATAATTGTTGCAGGGTCTCTCTCTTTCTCTCTCTCCTATAATTGTTGTAGGGTCTCTCTCTCTCTCTCTCTCTCCTATAATTGTTGTAGGGTCTCTCCAATTCCAATTCCAATTCAAATGCTTTATTGGCATGAAAGTTTACAGAGAACCATATTGCCAAAGCTTACATAGCAAAAAGGTACAGTTTTCCAACATTGTGTAGGTGTCAATCGATTTGACATTTGTTGGGTACATACAATATTACTTTTAAACAATATTAATTTTAAACAGTCTTTGTACTTCATTTGGTACGTTCAATATTAATTTTAAACAGTCTTAATTTTAAACAGTCCTCAGGTTGTGACATGTTCTCTCTCTCTCTGTCCTATAATTGTTGTAGGGTCTCTCTCTCTCTCTCTCTCCTATAATTGTTGTAGGGTCTCTCTCTCTCTCTCTCTCCTATAATTGTTGTAGGGTCTCTCTCTCTCTCTCCTATAATTGTTGTCGGGTCTCTCTCTCTCTCTCTCTCTCCTATAATTGTTGTAGGGTCTCTCTCTCTCTCTCTCCTTTAATTGTTGTAGGGTCTCTCTCTCTCTCTCTCTCTCCTATAATTGTTGTAGGGTCTCTCTCTCTCTCCCTCTCTCCTATAATTGTTGTAGGGTCTCTCTCTCTCTCTCTCCTATAATTGTTGTAGGGTCTCTCTCTCTCTCTCTCTCTCCTATAATTGTTGTAGGGTCTCTCTCTCTCTCTCTCCTATAATTGATGTAGGGTTTTGCTCTCTCTCTCCTATAATTGTTGCAGGGTCTCTCTCTCTCTCTCTCTCTCTCCTATAATTGTTGTAGGGTCTCTCTCTCTCTCTCTCTCCTATAATTGTTGTAGGGTCTCGCTCTCTCTCTCTCTCTCTCTCTCCTATAATTGTTGTAGGGTCTCTCTCTCTCTCTCTCTCCTATAATTGTTGTAGGGTCTCTCTCTCTGTCTCTCTCCTATAATTGTTGTTGGGTCGCTCTCTCTCTCTCTCTCCTATAATTGTTGTAGGGTCTCTCTCTCTCTCTCTCTCCTATAATTGTTGTAGGGTCTCTCTCTCTCTCTCTCCTATAATTGTTACAGGGTCTCTCTCTCTCTCTCTCTCTCCTATAATTGTTGTAGGGTCTCTCTCTCTCTCTCTCTCTCTTTCCTATAATTGTTGTAGGGTCTCTCTCTCTCTCTCTCCTATAATTGTTGTAGGGTCTCTCTCTCTCTCTCTCCTATAATTGTTGTAGGGTCTCTCTCTCTCTCCTATAATTGTTGTCGGGTCTCTCTCTCTCTCTCCTATAATTGTTGTCGGGTCTCTCTCTCTCTCTCTCTCTCCTATAATTGTTGTGGGGTCTCTCTCTCTCTCTCTCTCCTATAATTGTTGTAGGGTCTCTCTCTCTCTCTCTCCTATAATTGTTGTAGGGTCTCTCTCTCTCTCCTATAATTGTTGTCGGGTCTCTCTCTCTCTCTCCTATAATTGTTGTCGGGTCTCTCTCTCTCTCTCTCTCCTATAATTGTTGTAGGGTACCTCTCTCTCTCTCTCTCCTATAATTGTTGTAGGGTCTCTCTCTCTCTGTCTCCCTCCTATAATTGTTGTAGAGTCTCTCTCTCTCCTATAATTCTTGTAGGGTCTCTCTCTCTCTCTCTCTCTCTCTCCTATAATTGTTGTAGGGTCTCTCTCTCTCTCTCCTATAATTGTTTTAGGGTCCCTCTCTCTCTCTCTCTCCTATAATTGTTGCAGGGTCTCTCTCTCTCTCTCTCCTATAATTGTTGTAGGGTCTCTCTCTCTCTCTCTCACTCTCTCTCCTATAATTGTGGTAGGGTCTCTCTCTCTCTCTCTCCTATAGTTGTTGTAAGGTCTCTCTCTCTCTCTCTCTCCTATAATTGTTGTAGGGTCTCTCTCACTCTCTCTCCTATAATTGTTGTAGGGTCTCTCTCTCTCTCTCTCTCTCCTATAATTGTTGTACGGTCTCTCTCTATCTCTCTCTCTCCTTTAATTGTTGTAGGGTCTCTCTCACTCTCTCTCCTATAATTGTTGTAGGGTCTCTCTCTCTCTCTCTCTCCTATAATTGTTGTAGGGTTTCTCTCTCTCTATCTCTCCTATAATTGTTGCAGGGTCTCTCTCTCTCTCTCCCTCTCCTATAATTGTTGTAGTGTCTCTCTCTCTCTCTCTCTCCTATAATTGTTGTAGGGTCTCTCTCTCTCGCTCTCTCTCTCTCTCCTATAATTGTTGTAGGGTCTCTCTCTCTCTCTCTCTCCTATAATTGTTGTAAGGTCTCTCTCTCAATTCAATTCAATTCAATTTCAATTCAAATGCTTTATTGGCATGAAAGTTTACAGGGAACCATATTGCCAAAGCTTACATAACAATAAGTACAGTTTTCCAACATTCTGTCTATAATTGTTGTAGGGTCTCTCTCTCTCTCTCTCCTATAATTGTTGTAGTGTCTCTCTCTCTCTCCTATAATTGTTGTAGGGTCTCTCTCTCTCTCTCTCTCTCTCCTATAATTGTTGTAGGGTCCCTCTCTCTCTCTCTCTCCTATAATTGTTGCAGGGTCTCTCTCACTCTCTCTCCTTTAATTGTTGTAGGGTCTCTCTCACTCTCTCTCCTATAATTGTTGCAGGGCTTCTCTCTCTCTCTCCCTCTCCTATAATTGTTGTAGGGTCTCTCTCTCTCTCTCCTATAATTGTTGTAGGGTCTCTCTCTCTCTCTCTCCTATAATTGTTGTAGTGTCTCTCTCTCTCTCTCTCCTATAATTGTTGTAGGGTCTCTCTCTCTCTCTGTCTCTCTTATAATTGTTGTAGGGTCTCTCTCTCTCTCTCTCCTATAATTGTTGTAAGGTCTCTCTCTCAATTCAATTCAATGCAATTTCAATTCAAATGCTTTATTGGCATGAAAGTTTACAGGGACCCATATTGCCAAAGCTTACATAACAATAAGTACAGTTTTCCAACATTCTGTCTATAATTGTTGGAGGGTCTCTCTCTCTCTCTCTCCTATAATTGTTGCAGTGTCTCTCTCTCTCTCTCTCCTATAATTGTTGTAGGATCTCTCTCTCTCTCTCTCCTATAATTGTTGTAGGACCTCTCTCTCTCTCTGTCCTATAATTGTTGTAGGGTCTCTCTCTCTCCTATAATTGTTGTAGGGTCTCTCTCTGTCGCTCCTATAATTGTTGTAGTGTCTCTCTCTCTCTCTCTCCTATAACTGTTGTAGGGTCTCTCTCTCTCTCTCCTATAATTGTTGTAGGGTCTCTCTCTCTCTCTGTCTCTCCTATAATTGTTGTGGGGTCTCTCTCTCTCTCTCTCTCCTATAATTGTTGTAAGGTCTCTCTCTCTCTGTCTCTCCTATAATTGTTGTAGGGTCTCTCTCTCTCTCTCTCTCTCTCTCCTATAATTGTTTTAGGGTCTCTCTCTCTCTCTCCTATAATTGTTGTAGGGTCTCTCTCTCTCTCTCTCCTATAATTGTTGTACGGTCTCTCTCTCTCGGTCTCTCTCCTATAATTGTTGTAGGGTCTCTCTCTCTCCTATAATTCTTGTAGGGTCTCTCTCTCTCCTATAATTGTTGTAGGGTCTCTCTCTCTCTCTCTCTTCTATAATTGTTGTAGGGTCTCTCTCTCTCTCTCCTATAATTGTTGCAGGGTCTCTCTCTCTCTCTCTCTCTCTCCTATAATTGTTGTAGGGTCTCTCTCTCAATTCAATTCAATTCAATTCAATTCAAATGCTTTATTGGCATGAAAGTTTACAGAGAACCATATTGCCAAAGCTTACATAGCAAAAAGGTACAGTTTTCGAACATTCTGTAGGTGTCAATCGATTTGACATTTGTTGGGTACATACAATATTACTTTTAAACAATATTAATTTTAAACAGTCTTTGTACTTCATTTGGTACTTTCAGTATTAATTTTAAACAGTCTTAATTTTAAACAGTCCTCAGGTTGTGACATGTTGTTAGATATTTGGCCCCAAGGTATGGTCTGTCTCCTTCTCCTAGGACTAATCTCAATTTTGACAGATCATCCAATTCCTTGAAATCTGGGGTTGTTTGGCTTAGCTTGTTGAATAATATGTTTCTTGATGTGTTGAATTTTTCGCATTTTAGGAGGAAATGCATTTCTGTTTCAACCTCGCCGGCCAGACATTGATCGCATATTCTATTCTCTCTTGGCTGCCAGGATTTCTTGTATCTGCCTTTTTCAATTTGCCTCTCTCTCTCTCTCTCCTATAATTGTTGCAGGGTCTCTCTCTCTCTCCTATAATTGTTGTAGGGTCTCTCTCGCTCTCTCCCTCCTATAATTGTTGCAGGGTCTCTCTCTCTCTCTCCTATAATTGTTGTAGGGTCTCTCTCTCTCTCTCCTATAATTGTTGTAGGGTCTCTCTCTCTCTCTCTCTCTCCTATAATTGTTGTAGGGTCTCTCTCTCTCTCTCTCTCCTATAATTGTTGGAGGGTCTCTCTCTCTCTCTCCTATAATTGTTGTCGGGTCTCTCTCTCTCTCTCTCTCTCCTATAATTTTGTAGGGTCTCTCTCTCTCTCTCTCTCCTATAATTGATGTAGGGTCTCGCTCTCTCTCTCCTATAATTGTTGCAGGGTCTCTCTCTCTCTCTCTCTCTCTCCTATAATTGTTGTAGGGTCTCTCTCTCTCTCTCCTATAATTGTTGTAGGGTCTCTCTCTCTCTCTCTCCTATAATTGTTGTAGGGTCTCTCTCTCTCTCTCTCCTATAATTGTTGTAGTGTCTCTCTCTCTCTCTCTCCTATAATTGTTGTAGGGTCTCTCTCTCTCTCTGTCCTATAATTGTTGTAGGGTCTCTCTCTCTCCTATAATTGTTGTAGGGTCTCTCTCTGTCGCTCCTATAATTGTTGTAGGGTCTCTCTCTCTCTCTCTCCTATAACTGTTGTAGGGTCTCTCTCTCTCTCTCCAATAATTGTTGTAGGGTCTCTCTATCTCTCTCTCTCTCCTATAATTGTTGTAGGGTCTCTCTCTCTCTCTGTCTCTCCTATAATTGTTGTGGGGTCTCTCTTTCTCATCTCTCTCCTATAATTGTTGTAAGGACTCTCTCTCTCTGTCTCTCCTATAATTGTTGTAGGGTCTCTCTCTCTCTCTCTCTCTCTCTCTCTCTCCTATAATTGTTTTAGGGTCTCTCTCTCTCTCTCCTATAATTGTTGCAGGGTCTCTCTCTCTCTCTCTCCTATAATTGTTGTAGTGTCTCTCTCTCTCTCTCTCTCTCCTATAATTGTTGTAGGGTCTCTCTCTCTCTCTCTCCTATAATTCTTGTAGGGTCTCTCTCTCTCTCTCCTATAATTATTGTAGGGTCTCTCTCTGTCTCTCTCTCCTATAATTGTTGTAGGGTCTCTCTCTCTCTCTCCTATAATTGTTGCAGGGTCTCTCTCTCTCTCTCTCTCTCTCCTATAATTGTTGTAGGGTCTCTCTCTCTCTCTCTCTCTGCTATAATTGTTGCAGGGTCTCTCTCTCTCTCTCCTATAATTGTTGTAGGGTCTCTCTCGCTCTCTCTCTCCTATAATTGTTGCAGGGTCTCTCTCTTTCTCTCTCTCCTATAATTGTTGTAGGGTCTCTTTCTCTCTCTCTCTCTCCTATAATTGTTGTAGGGTCTCTCCAATTCCAATTCCAATTCAAATGCTTTATTGGCATGAAAGTTTACAGAGAACCATATTGCCAAAGCTTACATAGCAAAAAGGTACAGTTTTCCAACATTGTGTAGGTGTCAATCGATTTGACATTTGTTGGGTACATACAATATTACTTTTAAACAATATTAATTTTAAACAGTCTTTGTACTTCATTTGGTACGTTCAATATTAATTTTAAACAGTCTTAATTTTAAACAGTCCTCAGGTTGTGACATGTTCTCTCTCAGTTCAAATGCTTTATTGGCATGAAAGTTTACAGAGAACCATATTGCCAAAGCTTACATAGCAAAAAGGTACAGTTTTCCAACATTCTGTAGGTGTCAATCGATTTGACATTTGTTGGGTATATACAATATTACTTTTAAACAATATTAATTTTAAACAGTCTTTCTACTTCATTTGGTACGTTCAATATTACTTTTAAACAGTCTTACTTTTAAACAGTCCTCAGGTTGTGACATGTTGTTACATATTTAGCCCCAAGGTATGGTCTGTCTCCTTCTCCTAGGACTAATCTCAATTTTGACAGATCATCCAATTCTTTGAAATCTGGGGTTGTTTGGCTTAGCTTGTTGAATAATATGTTTCTTGATGTGTTGAATTTTTCGCATTTTAGAAGGAAATTTGTAGGGTCTCTCTCTCTCTCTCTCTCCTATAATTGTTGTAGGGTCTCTCTCTCTCTCTCTCTCCTATAATTGTTGTAGGGTCTCTCTCTCTCTCTCCTATAATTGTTGTCGGGTCTCTCTCTCTCTCTCTCTCTCCTATAATTGTTGTAGGGTCTCTCTCTCTCTCTCTCCTTTAATTGTTGTAGGGTCTCTCTCTCTCTCTCTCTCTCCTATAATTGTTGTAGGGTCTCTCTCTCTCTCTCCTATAATTGTTGTAGGGTCTCTCTCTCTCTCTCTCCTATAATTGTTGTAGGGTCTCTCTCTCTCTCTCTCCTATAATTCTTGTAGGGTCTCTCTCTCTCTCTCCTATAATTATTGTAGGGTCTCTCTCTGTCTCTCTCTCCTATAATTGTTGTAGGGTCTCTCTCTCTCTCTCCTATAATTGTTGCAGGGTCTCTCTCTCTCTCTCTCTCTCTCCTATAATTGTTGTAGGGTCTCTCTCTCTCTCTCTCTCTCTGCTATAATTGTTGCAGGGTCTCTCTCTCTCTCTCTCTCCTATAATTGTTGTAGGGTCTCTCTCGCTCTCTCTCTCCTATAATTGTTGCAGGGTCTCTCTCTTTCTCTCTCTCCTATAATTGTTGTAGGGTCTCTCTCTCTCTCTCTCTCTCCTATAATTGTTGTAGGGTCTCTCCAATTCCAATTCCAATTCAAATGCTTTATTGGCATGAAAGTTTACAGAGAACCATATTGCCAAAGCTTACATAGCAAAAAGGTACAGTTTTCCAACATTGTGTAGGTGTCAATCGATTTGACATTTGTTGGGTACATACAATATTACTTTTAAACAATATTAATTTTAAACAGTCTTTGTACTTCATTTGGTACGTTCAATATTAATTTTAAACAGTCTTAATTTTAAACAGTCCTCAGGTTGTGACATGTTCTCTCTCTCTCTGTCCTATAATTGTTGTAGGGTCTCTCTCTCTCTCTCTCTCCTATAATTGTTGTAGGGTCTCTCTCTCTCTCTCTCTCCTATAATTGTTGTAGGGTCTCTCTCTCTCTCTCCTATAATTGTTGTCGGGTCTCTCTCTCTCTCTCTCTCTCCTATAATTGTTGTAGGGTCTCTCTCTCTCTCTCTCCTTTAATTGTTGTAGGGTCTCTCTCTCTCTCTCTCTCTCCTATAATTGTTGTAGGGTCTCTCTCTCTCTCCCTCTCTCCTATAATTGTTGTAGGGTCTCTCTCTCTCTCTCTCCTATAATTGTTGTAGGGTCTCTCTCTCTCTCTCTCTCTCCTATAATTGTTGTAGGGTCTCTCTCTCTCTCTCTCCTATAATTGATGTAGGGTTTTGCTCTCTCTCTCCTATAATTGTTGCAGGGTCTCTCTCTCTCTCTCTCTCTCTCCTATAATTGTTGTAGGGTCTCTCTCTCTCTCTCTCTCCTATAATTGTTGTAGGGTCTCGCTCTCTCTCTCTCTCTCTCTCTCCTATAATTGTTGTAGGGTCTCTCTCTCTCTCTCTCTCCTATAATTGTTGTAGGGTCTCTCTCTCTGTCTCTCTCCTATAATTGTTGTTGGGTCTCTCTCTCTCTCTCTCCTATAATTGTTGTAGGGTCTCTCTCTCTCTCTCTCTCCTATAATTGTTGTAGGGTCTCTCTCTCTCTCTCTCCTATAATTGTTACAGGGTCTCTCTCTCTCTCTCTCTCTCCTATAATTGTTGTAGGGTCTCTCTCTCTCTCTCTCTCTCTTTCCTATAATTGTTGTAGGGTCTCTCTCTCTCTCTCTCCTATAATTGTTGTAGGGTCTCTCTCTCTCTCTCTCCTATAATTGTTGTAGGGTCTCTCTCTCTCTCCTATAATTGTTGTCGGGTCTCTCTCTCTCTCTCCTATAATTGTTGTCGGGTCTCTCTCTCTCTCTCTCTCTCCTATAATTGTTGTGGGGTCTCTCTCTCTCTCTCTCTCCTATAATTGTTGTAGGGTCTCTCTCTCTCTCTCTCCTATAATTGTTGTAGGGTCTCTCTCTCTCTCCTATAATTGTTGTCGGGTCTCTCTCTCTCTCTCCTATAATTGTTGTCGGGTCTCTCTCTCTCTCTCTCTCCTATAATTGTTGTAGGGTACCTCTCTCTCTCTCTCTCCTATAATTGTTGTAGGGTCTCTCTCTCTCTGTCTCCCTCCTATAATTGTTGTAGAGTCTCTCTCTCTCCTATAATTCTTGTAGGGTCTCTCTCTCTCTCTCTCTCTCTCTCCTATAATTGTTGTAGGGTCTCTCTCTCTCTCTCCTATAATTGTTTTAGGGTCCCTCTCTCTCTCTCTCTCCTATAATTGTTGCAGGGTCTCTCTCTCTCTCTCTCCTATAATTGTTGTAGGGTCTCTCTCTCTCTCTCTCACTCTCTCTCCTATAATTGTGGTAGGGTCTCTCTCTCTCTCTCTCCTATAGTTGTTGTAAGGTCTCTCTCTCTCTCTCTCTCCTATAATTGTTGTAGGGTCTCTCTCACTCTCTCTCCTATAATTGTTGTAGGGTCTCTCTCTCTCTCTCTCTCTCCTATAATTGTTGTACGGTCTCTCTCTATCTCTCTCTCTCCTTTAATTGTTGTAGGGTCTCTCTCACTCTCTCTCCTATAATTGTTGTAGGGTCTCTCTCTCTCTCTCTCTCCTATAATTGTTGTAGGGTTTCTCTCTCTCTATCTCTCCTATAATTGTTGCAGGGTCTCTCTCTCTCTCTCCCTCTCCTATAATTGTTGTAGTGTCTCTCTCTCTCTCTCTCTCCTATAATTGTTGTAGGGTCTCTCTCTCTCGCTCTCTCTCTCTCTCCTATAATTGTTGTAGGGTCTCTCTCTCTCTCTCTCTCCTATAATTGTTGTAAGGTCTCTCTCTCAATTCAATTCAATTCAATTTCAATTCAAATGCTTTATTGGCATGAAAGTTTACAGGGAACCATATTGCCAAAGCTTACATAACAATAAGTACAGTTTTCCAACATTCTGTCTATAATTGTTGTAGGGTCTCTCTCTCTCTCTCTCCTATAATTGTTGTAGTGTCTCTCTCTCTCTCTCTCCTATAATTGTTGTAGGGTCTCTCTCTCTCTCTCTCCTATAATTGTTGTAGGGCCTCTCTCTCTCTCTCTCCTATAACTGTTGTAGGGTCTCTCTCTCTCTCTCTCTCCTTAATTGTTGTAGTGTCTCTCTCTCTCTCTCTCTCTCCTATAATTGTTGTAGGGTCTCTCTCTCTCTCTGTCTCTCCTATAATTGTTGTAGGGTCTCTCTCTCTCTCTCCTATAATTGTTACAGGGTCTCTCTCTCTCTCTCTCTCTCTCTCCTATAATTGTTGTAGGGTCTCTCTCTCTCTCTCTCTCTCTCTTCCTATAATTGTTGTAGGGTCTCTCTCTCTCTCTCTCCTATAATTGTTGTAGGGTCTCTCTCTCTCTCTCTCCTATAATTGTTGTAGGGTCTCTCTCTCTCTCCTATAATTGTTGTCGGGTCTCTCTCTCTCTCTCCTATAATTGTTGTCGGGTCTCTCTCTCTCTCTCTCTCTCCTATAATTGTTGTAGGGTACCTCTCTCTCTCTCTCTCCTATAATTGTTGCAGGGTCTCTCTCTCTCTCTCTCTCTCTCTCCTATAATTGTTGTAGGGTCTCTCTCTCTCTCTCTCCCTCCTATAATTGTTGTAGGGTCTCTCTCTCTCCTATAATTGTTGTAGGGTCTCTCTCTCCAATTCCAATTCAATTCCAATTCAAATGCTTTATTGGCATGAAAGTTTACAGAGAACCATGTTGCCAAAGCTTACATAGCAAAAAGGTACAGTTTTCCAACATTCTGTAGGTGTCAATCGATTTGACATTTGTTGGTTACATACAATATTACTTTTAAACAATATTAATTTTAAACAATCTTTGTACTTCATTTGGTACGTTCAATATTAATTTTAAACAGTCTTAATTTTTAAACAGTCCTCAGGTTGTGACATGTTGTTACATATTTGGCCCCAAGGTATGGTCTGTCTCCTTCTCCTAGGACTAATCTCAATTTTGACAGGTCATCCAATTCCTTGAAATCTGGGGTTGTTTGGCTTAGCTTGTTGAATAATATGTTTCTTGATGTGTTGAATTTTTCGCATTTTAGGAGGAAATGCATCTCTGTTTCAACCTCGCCGGCCAGACATTGATCGCATATTCTATTCTCTCTAGGCTGCCAGGATTTCTTGTATCTGCCTTTTTCAATTTCCAGTTGGTGGTCGCTTAGTCTGTACCTGGTGAGGGTCTGTCTCTGTTTTGTGTCTCTGATGGTCGTGAGGTAGTCTGCCAGTTTATATTCTCTTTTTAGGGCCCGGTAACATTCTAATCTGCTTTGGCTTTCAGTTATTTTGTTCCAATGTTCCAGGTAGGTTTCTTTGCATTTTTTAATGATTTGGTTCACTCGGATTGGTGTTTGGACGGCTGTGTTGGTCTGGGGCTGGTCAGGGTCCGGCTGAGTACTTAGTTTCAGTAGCAGCTGACTCAGGGGACTCTTTTCTGGGTTTAGCTCTTGGGTCTGAAAGGCTTTGAAATGAAGGGTGTCTGGGGAGCTAGATTTGAGGTGATTTAGGAAGTTTAGTGCTCGTTTTTGGATGTTTATTATCAGTGGGTATCTGCCTAGTTCGGCTCTGCATGCATTTGTTGGCGTTTTTCTTTGGGTGCGAAGGATGCTTCGGCAGAATTCTGCATGTAGGGCTTCTATTGTGTGTTTTTCCCATTTAGTGTAGCTTTGGTGATTTAGCGGGCCCCATACTTCACTACCGTACAGTGCAATGGGCAGGATTATGCTGTCAAATATTTTGAGCCAGATTTTGATTGGGATTTGGATGTTGTAGAATTTTCTTTTTATTGCATATAGGGCTCTTCGGGCTTTTTCTTTTAGTGCATTCACTGCTATGCTGAAGCTCCCTGATGCTGTAATAGTTAGACCAAGGTAGGTGTAGCTCATAGTGTGTCCTATAGTGGTATCACTGAGGGTAAACTGGTATTTGTTTTCCTGACATCTGGGTCTTTTTTGAAAAATCATGATGTTGGTTTTCTTTAGATTTACTGTTAGAGCCCAATTTTGGCAGTATTTGTCGAGTAGGTCTAGTTGTTGCTGTAATCCCTGTTCTGTGGGAGACAGCAGAACCAGGTCGTCCGCATAGAACAGGGACTTCACTTCTCCATCCAGGAGACGGAGACCTGGTGACTCGCTTTGCTCCAGCATGTCTGCTAATTCATTTATGTATATGTTGAACAGGGTCGGGCTCAAATTGCAGCCCTGCCGGACGCCTCTTCTCTGGGTGAAGAAATCGGTGCGTTTGTCTCCAATTTTGACCCCGCATTTGTTTTTCAGATACATTGATTTAATAAGGTCATAGACTTTGCCCCCTATTCCACACTGAAGAAGTTTATAATAGAGCCCTTCGTGCCATATAGAGTCAAAGGCTTTCTTGAAGTCGATGAAACAGGCGAATATTTTCCCATTTTTTGTTTGGTGTATATGTTTTTCAATGAGGGTGTGAAGGGTATAGATATGGTCGGCGGTGCGGTGTTTTGGAAGAAAGCCTATTTGGTTTTTTCTGAGGATATTATGTTTGTTAAGAAAATCAAGTAATCTACTATTTAGAATACTGCAGAATAACTTCCCTAGACAACTGTTGACACAGATGCCGCGGTAGTTATTTGGGTCTGATTTGTTTCCACTTTTATATATGGGGGAGATTAGTCCTTGGCACCAGATATCGGGAAAACAGCCTGAACGTAATATGATGTTGAATAATTTGAGTACCGCACCCTGCATCTCCATATTGCTGAACTTGAGCATTTCATTTTTGATGTTGTCTGGGCCACAGGCTTTCTTTAGGTGGAGAGATTTTGTTTTTGTGGCCAGTTCTTTCCATGTGATTGGGGAGTCTAGAGGGTTTTGGTTGTCTTTAATTGTTGCTTCTAATGTGTGGAGTTTTTCTGTGACCTGATGTTGACTTGGGTTTGTTTCGTTTATTGGGATGTCTTTGTAGAGGTTTTCAAAATGTGTTCTCCAGATGTCGCCATCTTGGATTGGTAATGCTTGCAATTGTGTTGTACTCAGGTTATTCCACATTTCCCAGAATTGTTTTGGATTGGTGGAGTTTTCAATTTCTTCGAGTATTTTGTGGGTATAGTTTTGTGTTTTGTTCCTAATGGTGTGTTTATATCTTTTGAGGGTTTCATTGTATCTAGTACGTAGGTCCGGATTGTTTGGTTGGCGATGCTTTTGGTTTGATATTTTTCTCAGGTCTTTTCTGGCATTTTTGCATTCGTGGTCAAACCATTTCTTATTTTTATTTTGTCTTTTGTGACGCTTCCTCTTCTGTTTCACAAGGTCGGCTTTTACAGCTGCCTCATGGAAGATCATATTTATATCCTCTATGGCCATGTTTACACCATCTCTGGTGATCTCGTATGGGTTTTCTTTAAATTTTGATATTTTACTTGTGAGATCAGGTGACTTTAGTGCTGTGATGAATTTATCTCCACTGTCTGGGGCCCATCTGTATGTCTGGTTTATTTTATGTAGCTTACTGGGTTCCTTTTTTGTGTCTGTAGTTTGGGCAGAAAGTTTAAGGTACACATTTATTTGGTTATGGTCTGAGAGGGGGGATTGCTGCCTGACAGTGAATGCGTTGATATCGCAGGGGTCCAGGTCAGTGATTGTATAGTCCACCACACTAGACCCAAGAGTTGAGGAGTATGTGAGTCTCCCTAGGGAGTCCCCTCTGAACCTACCGTTAACTATGTACAGGCCTAAGGCTCGGCAGAGTTGCACTACCTCCCTACCGCTTTTATTTATTTCACGATCAAGGTTGTTCCGATTTGCGATGGCTGGTGTGACATCTAAAGGGGTCTGGCCAAACACATGGTTGTTTCCCTGTGGGTCTATGAAGTCAGGTTCACAACCGGTCCTTGCATTTAGGTCCCCACATATTATCACCTTTCCTTGGGCCTGGAAATGGCTGATTTCCATGTGGAGAGTATCAAATAACTCCTCTTCGAAATATGGCGATTCTATTGGAGGTATGTAGATCGCACATAAGTAAACATATTTTTTTGCTATTCCTATATTTTTATCTAGTTTTAGCCATACGTGTGATTTTCCCTGTTTTACCGGTGAGATGTGTTTGTCCAGTTCTCCCTTATACCACACCAATATTCCCCCGGAGGTTCTGCCCTTGCGTGTTTTAGTGTTCTTTACTGAGGGCACAATGATTTCATGGTACATTGGAGGACAGTGGGTCGGCACGTCCTTTTGGCACCATGTTTCTGTTAACACAATTATATCAATGTCTTTTATAGCTTTTAGGAATTCAGGGTCTGTACTCTTCATCCCAAAAGTTGAGGAGCGGAGGCCCTGGATATTCCAGCAGCTTATGTGGAAAGAACGCATTTATATAGTTCAATAAAACGAAATAAAATGGACCTATTTTGTGGGATGAGTGTGGAAACACTATTTTCTATAATGCTAAATGATGATTTAGTATAAATTTCATGAGGCATGCACATATATCTATCTAATAATAGTAATAATACTGATAAGATAACAATAATGATAATGATAAATAACAATATTAATAATTTCTCCGGCTTTCTATCAGGCTGTTCAGCATCGTCATGATCTTTCTCAGTTCTTGGTCTACAGTCTGTGGTCTAGAGGGGGGTCTTGGGTCAGGTATAAAAGCACGGTTCTGTTGTTGGTTTTGTAAAGGGGGGTGGGGGACATTGGTGGTCCTGTTTGGGCTCCCAATGGTAGAGGGGGTGGGAGGTCTGCGTCTTTTGGCAGTGTTTATGAGGTTTCTTGCGAAGACCCACATCCGCTGTTTGAGTAGATGTATTTCGTCATAGAGGTCCCTTGTGTTGATGTTTGGATGATGGGCCAGGGAGACGTTGGGGAGGACAGAACATCTCGTGTCGATCTCCCTGTTGGTGTTGTGGATTATATAGGCTGGGGTGTCCTTTCTGGGCAGTAGTGTGGAGATCACGATCCGCGCCTCGGGGAATTCCCTGCTGGCCTTTTCCGCCATCCTGCTCACCGCCCTAGCAGTGCCTTCCTGTAGGGTGCGTAGGTCGTTCGTGCCTGTGTGGATCACAATCCATTTGGGGCTTCCAAGGGATTCTTTGTTCAGGATCTTCATTGCTTGGTCTGTGTTGCTGCACCAGTTTTTCAGGACTTGATGGTCTGGGAACAGCCTCTGGGGGTCCAGAAACTTTCCGTTGGAGTCGGTCAGCAGGACCGCCTGAGGGGCTGGTTTTTCAGACTGGGTAACAGTAGTCTGGGTAGGACTCGCCTGGTGGCTGGTTGTTGGCTGGGTTTCTGGGATATGTTGTGTGGCAGGAGCGGGGTTTGGGGCTTTCGGTGTGTCCTCGTTTGGGGGGGTATCTATCGGTTTTTGTGTTCCTGTGTGTGAGGACTGGGTAGCAGTAGTCTGGGCATGACTCGACTGAGGGCTGGTTGGAGCGGGGTTTGTGGCTTTCGGTGTGTCTTCGTGTGGGGTGGCATCCGGCGGGTTCTGTGTCCTTGTGTGTGTTTTTGTGTCCTCAGGTTTTTGGACCTTAAGAGGTTTGTGTTGCCTGCTGAGCCTTTCTACGGTCTCCTTCGTTTTGTTTTGTTGAGTACGGAGTTCTTTGATCTCATTTCTTTGCTCCTCTATGGTCTTTCTCAGTTTGTGGATGGTGGACTCGTGTTCCGTTTTTAGCTGTTTGAATTCCTCCTTCAAATTCTTGGCCAGTGTTTCTCTGTATTCGTTGAAATCAAGTTCTAGTTTGGCCAGATTCTCTTTCATCATTTTGTTTTCGTTGAGAGGTGTGGGGGGGCTGGAGATGGACAGGGAGGTGTTTTCCTCTGCTGGTCTCTCTTCTTCTTCCTCCACTTGGCTCTCATCATCCTCTGTTCGACTCTCTTTTGTTTCCTGTCCATTGGTCCTCTTTGTGTCTGCCTTAGTTTTCAACTGGGGGAATTCCTTTTCGAAGGAGTCCAGATTTTCCACATTCCCCTGTATCATGATCTTTCTATTTTTGTTGTAGTAGCTTATGGTTAGCAGGGGGTCATCTTTATCTAGGTTTCCATCTTTACATATTTTCAGTCTGCCTCCACTGCCAATACCTTCACTGGAGACGTATGTGTAGTGTTTTTGTAAAGTCTCCTTCCAGGAGGTGACGTATTCGGTGTAGAATATGAGGTTGTTCTTCAGCTTAGTCCCTTTGTGTGTGGTATAGTCAACGTAGAGGATCTCTGGGTTATTTTTTAGTGTTGTGTACTTGTATTTTTCCTTTGCTTTATTTTTTGTGCATTGCTCAGGATATATCATTTCCCTGCTCATTGTAGTCGTTTGTTTTTTGTCTCAGATAGATAACTTTTTTTTTTCTCTTTTTTGTGTCGTGTTCCACCTTAGCCCACTTTTAGGTCCGAAATTGGGAGTTTTTCAGGGGTTCATCTTTGATATAGCTGCTCTTAAAGGTTTATCTTTCTCTTTCTCTCACAGGATCTTGGTTCGGGTAGTTTATCGTTTCTCTCGGGTTTCTATTCCTTTTCCTCGCGGGTTTGTTGTTCTTTTTTCAGGTTTTTTTCGAACTAAATTTAAATAAAATTAAACTTTTTCCGAACTAACTTTAACTAAAATGAAACTTAGGTAGAATTAGGTAAAACTTATTTCTCCGGCTTTATTTATTTTTTTTATTTTTTTTCCTCTTCCGACTCTCTCACTCGCTCTCCGGGTCTCGGACTCGCTCTCTCTCTCCGTGTTCCAAACTCGTCCACTCTCCGTGCCCCGGACTCATTCGCTTTCCGCGCTCTGGGCGGATCTCTTCGCGTCGTCGTGTCGGTCTCAGGCCCCCGGGTTTTTTGACTCACCAGGCTGTTTTCTGCCCTGGTCTCCCGGTCTCCGTTCCCGCGGTCTCTGGGCCTCGCGGTCTCGGGTTCACCCTCCCCAGGTCTCTTACTCGTTTTCCCGGTTCGGGCCGCTCCTCCCGTTCTCCGACCTTGCGGTCTCGGGTTCACCCTCCCCAGGCCTCTTACTCGTTTTCCCGGTTCGGGCCGCTCCTCCCGGTCTCCGATCCCGCGGTCTCTGGGCCTCGCGTTCTCGGGTTCACCCTCCCCAGGCCTCTTATTTACTGTCCTGGTTCGGGCTGCTCCTCCCGGTCTCCGGTCTCGCGGTTCAGGCCTCTGTCTCAGTGTGTATCTGTGATTCTCTCAGCGCTCTCTCTCGCTGTTTCTCTCTCGCTATTTCTCGCTGTTTCTCTCTCTCGCTGTTTCTCTCGCTGTTTCTCTCTCCCGAGTTACTCGGAGCAGCCGCGAACTCTGCCCAAGTTGGGAGTTGCCGTTCCCGGGACTTGTTGCTGATTTTCGGCTCTCACCTGCTCTCCGCTCGGGGTTTCTCTCTCGGGGTTTCTCTTGCTCTCGGGGTTTCTCTCTCAGGATTTTTTCTCACAGTATCGTTCCCTCTCTCTCTCTGCTAGTTCCCTCTCTCTCTCTCTCTGCTCATTCCCTCTCTCTCTCTCTGCTCATTCCCTCTCTCTCTCTGCTCATTCCCTCTCTCTCTCTCTCTCTCCTATAATTGTTGTAGGGTCTCTCTCTTTCTCTCCTATAATTGTTGTAGGGTCCCTCTCTCTCTCTCTCTCCTATAATTGTTGCAGGGTCTCTCTCTCTCTCTCTCCTATAATTGTTGTAGGGTCTCTCTCTCTCTCTCACTCTCTCTCCTATAATTGTGGTAGGGTCTCTCTCTCTCTCTCTCCTATAGTTGTTGTAAGGTCTCTCTCTCTCCTATAATTGTTGTAGGGTCTCTCTCACTCTCTCTCCTATAATTGTTGTAGGGTCTCTCTCTCTCTCTCTCTCCTATAATTGTTGTACGGTCTCTCTCTATCTCTCTCTCTCCTTTAATTGTTGTAGGGTCTCTCTCACTCTCTCTCCTATAATTGTTGTAGGGTCTCTCTCTCTCTCTCTCTCCTATAATTGTTGTAGGGTTTCTCTCTCTCTATCTCTCCTATAATTGTTGCAGGGTCTCTCTCTCTCTCTCCCTCTCCTATAATTGTTGTAGTGTCTCTCTCTCTCTCTCTCTCCTATAATTGTTGTAGGGTCTCTCTCTCTCTCTCTCTCTCTCTCTCTCCTATAATTGTTGTAGGGTCTCTCTCTCTCTCTCTCTCTCTCCTATAATTGTTGTAAGGTCTCTCTCTCAATTCAATTCAATTCAATTTCAATTCAAATGCTTTATTGGCATGAAAGTTTACAGGGAACCATATTGCCAAAGCTTACATAACAATAAGTACAGTTTTCCAACATTCTGTCTATAATTGTTGTAGGGTCTCTCTCTCTCTCTCTCCTATAATTGTTGTAGTCTCTCTCTCTCTCTCTCTCCTATAATTGTTGTAGGGTCTCTCTCTCTCTCTCTCTCCTATAATTGTTGTAGGGCCTCTCTCTCTCTCTCTCCTATAACTGTTGTAGGGTCTCTCTCTCTCTCTCTCTCCTATAATTGTTGTAGTGTCTCTCTCTCTCTCTCTCTCTCCTATAATTGTTGTAGGGTCTCTCTCTCTCTCTGTCTCTCCTATAATTGTTGTAGGGTCTCTCTCTCTCTCTGTCTCTCCTATAATTGTTGTAGGGTCTCTCTCTCTCTCTCCTATAATTGTTGTAAGGTCTCTCTCTCTCTCTCTCTCCTATATTTGTTGTAGGGTCTCTCTCTCTCTCTCACTCCTATAATTTTTGTAGGGTCTCTCTCTCTCTCTCTCTCTCTCCTATAATTGTTTTAGGGTCTCTCTCTCTCTCTCCTATCATTGTTGTAGGGTCTCTCTCTCTCTCTCTCTCTCACTCCTATAATTTTTGTAGGGTCTCTCTCTCTCTCTCTCTCTCTCTCCTATAATTGTTTTAGGGTCTCTCTCTCTCTCTCCTATAATTGTTGTAGGGTCTCTCTCTCTCTCTCTCTCTCTCCTATAATTGTTGTACGGTCTCTCTCTCTCTCTCCTATAATTGTTGTAGGGTCTCTCTCTCTCTCTCTCTCCTATAATTGTTGTAAGGTCTCTCTCATTCTCTCTCCTACAATTGTTGTAGGGTTTCTCTCTCTCTCTCCCTCTCCTATAATTGTTGTAGGGTCTCTCTCTCTCTCTCTCTCCTACAATTGTTGTTGAGTCTCTCTCTCTCTCTCTCTCACCTATAATTGTTGGAGGGTCTCTCTCTCTCTCTCTCTCTCCTATAATAGTTGTAGGGTCTCTCTCTCTCTCTCTCTCCTATAATTGTTGCAGAGCCTCTCTCTCTCTCAATTCAATTCAATTCAAATCAATTCAAATGCTTTATTGGCATGAAAGTTTACAGCGAACCATATTGCCAAAGCTTACATCGCAAAAAGGTACAGTTTTCCAACATTCTGTAGGTGTCAATTGATTTGACATTTGTTGGGTACATACAATATTACTTTTAAACAATATTAATTTTAAACAGTCTTTCTACTTCATTTGGTACGTTCAATATTAATTTTAAACAGTCTTAATTTTAAACAGTCCTCAGGTTGTGACATGTTGTTACATATTTGGCCCCAAGGTATGGTCTGTCTCCTTCTCCCAGGACTAATCTCATTTTTGACAGGTCATCCAATTCCTTGAAATCTGGGGTTGTTTGGCTTAGCTTGTTGAATAATATATTTCTTGATGTGTTGAATTTTTCGCATTTTAGGAGGAAATGCATTTCTGTTTCAACCTCGCCGGCCAGACATTGATCGCATATTCTATTCTCTCTAGGCTGCCAGGATTTCTTGTATCTGCCTTTTTCAATTTCCAGTTGGTGGTCGCTTAGTCTGTACCTGGTGAGGGTCTGTCTCTGTTTTGTGTCTCTGATGGTCGTGAGGTAGTCTGCCAGTTTATATTCTCTTTTTAGGGCCCGGTAACATTCTAATCTGCTTTGGCTTTCGGTTATTTTGTTCCAATGTTCCAGGTAGGTTTCTTTGCATTGTTTAATGATTTGGTTCACTCGGATTGGTGTTTGGACGGCTGTGTTGGTCTGGGGCTGGTCAGGGTCCGGCTGAGTACTTATTTTCAGTAGCAGCTGACTTAGGGGACTCTTTTCTGGGTTTAGCTCTTGGGTCTGAAAGGCTTTGAAATGAAGGGTGTCTCGGGAGCTAGATTTGAGGTGATTTAGGAAGTTTAGTGCTCGTTTTTGGATGTTTATTATCAGTGGGTATCTGCCTAGTTCGGCTCTGCATGCATTTGTTGGCGTTTTTCTTTGGGTGCGAAGGATGCTTCGGCAGAATTCTGCATGTAGGGCTTCTATTGTGTGTTTTTCCCATTTAGTGTAGCTTTGGTGATTTAGCGGGCCCCATACTTCACTACCATACAGTGCAATGGGCAGGATTATGCTGTCAAATATTTTGACCCAGATTTTGATTGGGATTTGGATGTTGTAGAATTTTCTTTTTATTGCATATAGGGCTCTTCGGGCTTTTTCTTTTAGTGCATTCACTGCTATGCTGAAGCTCCCTGATGCTGTAATAGTTAGACCAAGGTAGTTGTAGCTCATAGTGTGTCCTATAGTGGTATCACTGAGGGTAAACTGGTATTTGTTTTCCCGACATCTGGGCCTCTTTTGAAAAATCATGATGTTGGTTTTCTTTAGATTTACTGTTAGAGCCCAATTTTGGCAGTATTTGTCGAGTAGGTCTAGTTGTTGCTGTAATCCCTGTTCTGTGGGAGACAGCAGAACCAGGTCGTCCGCATAGAACAGGGATTTCACTTCTCCATCCAGGAGACGGAGACCTGGTGACTCGCTTTGCTCCAGCATGTCTGCTAATTCATTTATGTATATGTTGAACAGGGTCGGGCTCAAATTGCAGCCCTGCCGGACGCCTCTCTCTCTCTCTCCTATAATTGTTGTAGGGTCTCTCTCTCTCTCTCTCTCTCCTATAATTGTTGTAGGGTCTCTCCCTCTCTCTCTCTCTCTATAATTGTTGTAGGGTCTCTCTCTCTCTTTCTCCTATAATTGTTGTAGGGTCTCTCTCTCTCTCTCTCCTATAATTGTTGTAGGGTCTCGCTCTCTCTCTCCTATAATTGTTGTAGGGTCCCTCTCTCTCTCTCTCCTATAATTGTTGTAGGGTCTCTCTCTCTCTCTCTCCTATAATTGTTGTAGGGTCTCTCTCTCTCTCTCTCCTATAATTGTTGTAGGGTCTCTCTCTCTCTCTCTCTTCTATAATTGTTGTAGGGTTTCTCTTTCTCTCTCTCTCTCCTATAATTGTTGTAGGGTCTCTCTCTCTCTCTCTCCTATAATTGTCGTAGAGTCTCTCTCTCTCTCTCTCTCCTATAATTGTTGTAAGGTCTCTCTCTCTCTCTCTCTCCTATTTTTGTTGTAGGGTCTCTCTCTCTCTCTCACTCCTATAATTGTTGTAGGGTCTCTCTCTCTCTCTCTCTCTCTCCTATAATTGTTTTAGGGTCTCTCTCTCTCTCTCCTATAATTGTTGTAGGGTCTTTCTCTCTCTCTCTCTCTCTCTCCTATTATTGTTTTAGGGTCTCTCTTTCTCTCTCTCCTATAATTGTTGTAGGGTCTCTCTCTCTCTCTCTCTCCTATAATTGTTGTAGGGTCTCTCTCTCTCCCTCTCCTATAATTGTTGTAGCGTCTCTCTCTCTCTCTCTCTCTCCTATAAAAGTTGTAGGGTCTCTCTCTCTCTCTCTCCCTCTCCTATAATTGTTGTAGGGTCTCTCTCTCTCTCTCTCTCTCCTATAATTGTTGTAGGGTCTCCCTCTCTCTCTCTCCTATAATTGTTATAGGGTTTCTCTTTGTCTCTCTCTCTCCTATAATTGTTGTAGGGCCTCTCTCTCTCTCTCCCTCTCCTATAATTGTTGTAGGGTCTCTCTCTCACTCTCTCTCCTATAATTGTTTTAGGGTCTCTCTTTCTCTCTCTCTCTCGTATAATTTTTGTATGGTCTCTCTCTCTCTCTCCTATAATTGTTGTAGGGTCTCTCTCTCTCTCTCTCTCTCCTATAATTGTTGTAGGGTCTCTCTCTCTCTCTCTCCTATAATTGTTGTAGGGGCTCTCTCTCTCTCTCTCTCTCTCTCTCTCTCTCCTATAATTGTTGTAGGGTCTCTCTCTCTCTCTCTCTCTCCTATAATTGTTGTCGGGTCTCTCTCTCACTCTCTCTCCTTAAATTGTTTTAGGGTCTCTCTTTCTCTCTCTCTCTCGTATAATTTTTGTATGGTCTCTCTCTCTCTCTCCTATAATTGTTGTAGGGTCTCTCTCTCTCTCTCTCTCTCCTATAATTGTTGTGGGGTCTCTCTCTCTCTCTCTCTCTCTCTCCTATAATTGTTGTAGGGTCTCTCTCTCTCTCTCTCTCCTATAATTGTTGTAGTGTCTCTCTCTCTCTCTCTCTCTCCTATAATTGTTGTAGGGTCTCTCTCTCACTCTCTCTACTGTAATTGTTGGAGGGTCTCTCTTTCTCTCTCTCCCTCCTATAATTGTTGTAGGTTCTCTCTCTCTCTCTCCTATAATTGTTGTAAGGTCTCTCTCATTCTCTCTCCTACAATTGTTGTAGGGTCTCTCTCAGTTCAGTTCAGTTCAAATGCTTTATTGGCATGAAAGTTTACAGAGAACCATATTGCCAAAGCTTACATAGCAAAAAGGTACAGTTTTCCAACCTTCTGTAGGTGTCAATCGATTTGACATTTGTTGGGTATATACAATATTACTTTTAAACAATATTAATTTTAAACAGTCTTTCTACTTCATTTGGTACGTTCAATATTAATTTTAAACAGTCTTACTTTTAAACAGTCCTCAGGTTGTGACATATTGTTATATATTTAGCCCCAAGGTATGTTCTGTCTCCTTCTCCTAGGACTAATCTCAATTTTGACAGATCATCCAATTCCTTGAAATCTGGGGTTGTTTGGCTTAGCTTGTTGAATAATATGTTTCTTGATGTGTTGAATTTTTTGCATTTTAGGAGGAAATGCATTTCTGTTTCAACCTCGCCAGCCAGACATTGATCGCATATTCTATTCTCTCTAGGCTGCCAGGATTTCTTGTATCTGCCTTTTTCAATTTCCAGTTGGTGGTCGCTTAGTCTGTACCTGGTGAGGGTCTGTCTCTGTTTTGTGTCTCTGATGGTCGTGAGGTAGTCTGCCAGTTTATATTCTCTTTTTAGGGCCCGGTAACATTCTAATCTGCTTTGGCTTTCGGTTATTTTGTTCCAATGTTCCAGGTAGGTTTCTTTGCATTTTTTAATGATTTGGTTCACTCGGATTGGTGTTTGGACGGCTGTGTTGGTCTGGGGCTGGTCAGGGTCCGGCTGAGTACTTTGTTTCAGTAGCAGCTGACTCAGGGGACTCTTTTCTGGGTTTAGCTCTTGGGTCTGAAAGGCTTTGAAATGAAGGGTGTCTGGGGAGCTAGATTTGAGGTGATTTAGGAAGTTTAGTGCTCGTTTTTGGATGTTTATTATCGGTGGGTGTCTGCCTAGTTCGGCTCTGCATGCATTTGTTGGCGTTTTTCTTTGGGTGCGAAGGATGCTTCGGCAGAATTCTGCATGTAGGGCTTCTATTGTGTGTTTTTCCCATTTAGTGTAGCTTTGGTGATTTAGCGGGCCCCATACTTCACTACCGTACAGTGCAATGGGCAGGATTATGCTGTCAAAAATTTTGAGCCAGATTTTGATTGGGATTTGGATGTTGTAGAATTTTCTTTTTATTGCATATAGGGCTCTTCGGGCTTTTTCTTTTAGTGCATTCACTGCTATGCTGAAGCTCCCTGATGCTGTAATAGTTAGACCAAGGTAGGTGTAGCTCATAGTGTGTCCTATAGTGGTATCACTGAGGGTAAACTGGTATTTGTTTTCCTGACATCTGGGTCTTTTCTGAAAAATCATGATGTTGGTTTTCTTTAGATTTACTGTTAGAGCCCAATTTTGGCAGTATTTGTCGAGTAGGTCTAGTTGTTGCTGTAATCCCTGTTCTGTGGGAGACAGCAGAACCAGGTCGTCCGCATAGAACAGGGACTTCACTTCTCCATCTAGGAGACGGAGACCTGGTGACTCGCTTTGCTCCAGCATGTCTGCTAATTCATTTATGTATATGTTGAACAGGGTCGGGCTCAAATTGCAGCCCTGCCGGACGCCTCTTCTCTGGGTGAAGAAATCGGTGCGTTTGTCTCCAATTTTGACCCCGCATTTGTTTTTCAGATACATTGATTTAATAAGGTCATAGACTTTGCCCCCTATTCCACACTGAAGAAGTTTATAATAGAGCCCTTCGTGCCATATAGAGTCAAAGGCTTTCTTGAAGTCGATGAAACAGGCGAATATTTTCCCATTTTTTGTTTGGTGTTTATGTTTTTCGATGAGGGTGTGAAGGGTATAGATATGGTCGGCGGTGCGGTGTTTTGGAAGAAAGCCTATTTGGTTTTTTCTGAGGATATTATGTTTGTTAAGAAAATCAAGTAATCTACTATTTAGAATACTGCAGAATAACTTCCCTAGACAACTGTTGACACAGATGCCGCGGTAGTTATTTGGGTCTGATTTGTTTCCACTTTTATATATGGGGGAGATTAGTCCTTGGCACCAGATATCGGGAAAACAGCCTGAGCGTAATATGATGTTGAATAGTTTGAGTATCGCACCCTGCATCTCCATATTACTGAACTTTAGCATTTCATTTTTGATGTTGTCTGGGCCACAGGCTTTCTTTAGGTGGAGAGATTTTGTTTTTGTGGCCAGTTCTTTCCATGTGATTGGGGAGTCTAGAGGGTTTTGGTTGTCTTTAATTGTTGCTTCTAATGTGTGGAGTTTTTCTGTGACCTGATGTTGACTTGGGTTTGTTTTGTTTTTTGGGATGTCTTTGTAGAGGTTTTCAAAATGTGTTCTCCAGATGTCGCCATCTTGGATTGGTAATGCTTGCAATTGTGTTGTACTCAGGTTATTCCACATTTCCCAGAATTGTTTTGGATTGGTGGAGTTTTCAATTTCTTCGAGTATTTTGTGGGTATAGTTTTGTGTTTTGTTCCTAATGGTGTGTTTATATCTTTTGAGGGTTTCATTGTATCTAGTACGTAGGTCCGGATTGTTTGGTTGCCGATGCTTTTGGTTTGATATTTTTCTCAGGTCTTTTCTGGCATTTTTGCATTCGTGGTCAAACCATTTCATATTTTTATTTTGTCTTTTTTGATGCTTCCTCTTCTGTTTCACGAGGTCAGCTTTTACAGCTGCCTCATGGAAGATCATGTTTATATCCTCTATGGCCGTGTTTACACCATCTCTGGTGATCTCATATAGATTTTCTTTAAATTTTGAAATTTTACTTGTGAGATCAGGTGAATTTAGTGCTGTGATGAATTTATCTCCACTGTCTGGGGCCCATCTGTATGTCTGGTTTATTTTATGTAGCTTACTGTGTTCCTTTTTTGTGTCTGTAGTTTGGGCAGAAAGTTTAAGGTACACATTTATTTGGTTATGGTCTGAGAGGGGGGATTGCTGCCTGACAGTGAATGCGTTGATATCGCAGGGGTCCAGGTCAGTGATTGTATAGTCCACCACACTAGACCCAAGAGTTGAGGAGTATGTGAGTCTCCCTAGGGAGTCCCCTCTGAACCTACCATTAACTATGTACAGGCCTAAGGCTCGGCAGAGTTGCACTACCTCCCTACCGCTTTTATTTATTTCACGATCAAGGTTGTTCCGATTTGCGATGGCTGGTGTGACATCTAAAGGGGTCTGGCCAAACACATGGTTGTTTCCCTGTGGGTCTATGAAGTCAGGTTCACAACCGGTCCTTGCATTTAGGTCCCCACATATTATCACCTTTCCTTGGGCCTGGAAATGGCTGATTTCCATGTGGAGAGTATCAAATAACTCCTCTTCGAAATATGGCGAATCTATTGGAGGTATGTAGATCGCACATAAGTAAACATCTTTTTTTGCTATTCCTATATTTTTATCTAGTTTTAGCCATACGTGTGATTTCCCCTGTTTTACCGGTGAGATGTGTTTGTCCAGTTCTCCCTTATACCACACCAATATTCCCCCGGAGGTTCTGCCCTTGCGTGTTTTAGTGTTCTTTACTGAGGGCACAATGATTTCATGGTACATTGGAGGACAGTGGGTCGGCATGTCCTTTTGGCACCATGTTTCTGTTAACACAATTATATCAATGTCTTTTATAGCTTTTAGGAATTCAGGGTCTGTACTCTTCATCCCAAAAGTTGAGGAGCGGAGGCCCTGGATATTCCAGCAGCTTATGTGGAAAGAACGCATTTATATAGTTCAATAAAACGAAATAAAATGGACCTATTTTGTGGGATGAGTGTGGAAACACTATTTTCTATAATGCTAAGTGATGATTTAGTATAAATTTCATGAGGCATGCACATATATCTATCTAATAATAGTAATAATACTGGTAAGATAACAATAATGATAATGATAGATAACAATATTAATAATTTCTCCGGCTTTCTATCAGGCTGTTCAGCATCGTCATGATCTTTCTCAGTTCTTGGTCTACAGTCTGTGGTCTAGAGGGGGGTCTTGGGTCAGGTATAAAAGCACGGTTCTGTTGTCGGTTTTGTAAAGGGGGGTGGGGGACATTGGTGGTCCTGTTTGGGCTCCCAATGGTAGGGGGGGTGGGAGGGCTGCGTCTTTTGGCAGTGTTTATGAGGTTTCTTGCGAAGACCCAAATCCGCTGTTTGAGTAGATGTATTTCGTCATAGAGGTCCCTTGTGTTGATGTTTGGATGATGGGCCAGGGAGACGTTGGGGAGGACAGAACATCTCGTGTCGATCTCCCTGTTGGTGTTGTGGATTATATAGGCTGGGGTGTCCTTTCTGGGCAGTAGTGTGGAGATCACGATCCGCGCCTCGGGGAATTCCCTGCTGGCCTTTTCTGCCATCCTGCTCACCGCCCAAGCCGTGCCTTCCTGTAGGGTGCGTAGGTCGTTCGTGCCTGTGTGGATCACAATCCATTTGGGGCTTCCAAGGGATTCTTTGTTCAGGATCTTCATTGCTTGGCCTGTGTTGCTGCACCATTTTTTCAGGACTTGATGGTCTGGGAACAGCCTCTGGGGGTCCAGAAACTTTCCGTTGGAGTCGGTCAGCAGGACCGCCTGAGGGGCTGGTTTTTCAGACTGGGTAACAGTAGTCTGGGTAGGACTCGCCTGGTGGCTGGTTGTTGGCTGGGTTTCTGGGATATGTTGTGTGGCAGGAGCGGGGTTTGGGGCTTTCGGTGTGTCCTCGTTTGGGGGGGTATCTGTCGGTTTTTGTGTTCCTGTGTGTGAGGACTGGGTAGCAGTAGTCTGGGCATGACTCGACTGAGGGCTGGTTGGAGCGGGGTTTGTGGCTTTCGGTGTGTCTTCGTGTGGGGTGGCATCCGGTGGGTTCTGTGTCCTTGTGTGTGTTGTTTTTGTGTCCTCAGGTTTTTGGACCTTAAGAGGTTTGTGTTGCCTGCTGAGCCTTTCTACGGTCTCCTTCATTTTGTTTAGTTGAGTACGGAGTTCTTTGATCTCATTTCTTTGCTCCTCTATGGTCTTTCTCAGCTTGTGGATGGTGGACTCGTGTTCCGTTTTTAGCTGTTTGAATTCCTCCTTCAAATTCTTTGCCAGTGTTTCTCTGTATTCGTTGAGATCAAGTTCTAGTTTGGCCAGATTCTCTTTCATCATTTTGTTTTCGTTGAGAGGTGTGGGGGGGTGGAGATGGACAGGGAGGTGTTTTCCTCTGCTGGTCTCTCTTCTTCTTCCTCCACTTGGCTCTCCTCATCCTCTGTTCGACTCTCTTTTGCTTCCTGTCCATTGGTCCTCTTTGTGTCTGCCTTAGTTTTCAACTGGGGGAATTCCCTCTCCCTCTCCTATAATTGTTGTAGGTTCTCTCTCTCTCTCTCTCTCTCCTATAATTGTTGCAGGGCCTCTCTCTCTCTCTCTCTCTCCTATAATTGTTGTAGGGTCTCTCTCTCTCTCCTATAATTGTTGTAGGGTCTCTCTCTCTCTCTCTCTCCTATAATTGTTGTAGGGTCTCTCTCTCTCTCTCTCACATAATTGTTGTAGGGTCTCTCTCTCTCTCGCTCCTATAATTGTTGTAGGGTTTCTCTTTCTCTCTCTCTCTCACATAATTGTTGTAGGGTCTCTCTCTCTCTCCTATAATTGTTGTAGGGTCTCTCTCTCTCTCTCTCTCCTATAATTGTTGTAGGGTTTCTCTTTCTCTCTCTCTCTCACATAATTGTTGTAGGGTCTCTCTCTCTCTCTCTCCTATAATTGTCGTAGAGTCTCTCTCTCTCTCTCTCTCCTATAATTGTTGTAGGGTTTCTCTTTCTCTCTCTCTCTCATATAATTGTTGTAGGGTCTCTCTCTCTCGCTCCTATAATTGTTGTAAGGTCTCTCTCTCTCTCTCTCTCCTATAATTGTTGTAGGGTCTCTCTCTGTCTCTCTCTCCTATAATTGTTGGAGGGTCTCTCTCTCACTCTCTCTCCTACAATTGTTGTAGGGTCTCTCTCTCTCTCTCACCTATAATTGTTGTCGGGTCTCTCTCTCTCTCTCTCCTATAATTGTTGTAGGGTCTCTCTCTCTGTCGCTCCTATAATTGTTGTAGGGTCTCTCTCTCTCTCTCTCTCCTATAATTGTTGTAGGGTCTCTCTCTCTCTCTCTCTCCTATAATTGTTGTAGGGTCTCTCTCTCTCTCTCTCTCCTATAATTGTTGTCGGGTCTCTCTCTCTCTCTCTCTCTCCTATAATTGTTGCAGGGTCTCTCTCTCTCTCTCTCCTATAATTGTTGTAGGGTCTCTCTCAATTCAATTCAATTTCAATTCAAATGCTTTATTGGCATGAAAGTTTACAGGGAACCATATTGCCAAAGCTTACATAACAAAAAGTACAGTTTTCCAACATTCTGTAGGTGTCAAACAATTTTGACCTTCGTTGTGTGTGTACAATATTAGTTTAAACAATATTAATTTAAACAGTCGTTGAACATCGTTGGGTAACTTCAGTATTAATTTTAAACAGTCCTCAGGTTGTGACATGTTGTTACATATTTGGCACCAAGGTATGGTCTGTCTCCTTCTCCCAAGACTAATCTTAATTTTGACAGGTCATCCAATTCTTTGAAATCTGGGGTTGTTTGGCTGAGCTTGTCAAATAATATGTTTCTTGTTGTGTTGAATTTTTCGCATTTTAGGAGGAAATGCATCTCTGTCTCAACCTCGCCGGCCAGACATTGATCACATATTCTATTCTCTCTAGGCTGCCAGGATTTCTTGTATCTTCCTTTTTCAATTGCTAGTTTGTGGTCGCTTAGTCTGTACCCGGTGAGGGTCTGTCTCTGTTTTGTGCCTCTGATGGTCGAGAGATAGTCTGCCAGTTTATATTCTCTTTTTAGGGCCTCTCTCCTATAATTGTTGTAGGGTCTCTCTCTCTCTCTCTCTCTCTCCTATAATTGTTTTAGGGTCTCTCTCTCTCTCTCCTATAATTGTTGTCGGGTCTCTCTCTCTCTCTCTCTCCTATAATTGTTGTAGGGTCTCTCTCTCTCTCTCTCCTACAATTGTCGTAGGGTCTCTCTCTCTCTCTCTCTCCTATAATTGTTGTAGGGTTTCTCTTTCTCTCTCTCTCTTCTATAATTGTTGTAGGGTCTCTCTCTCTCTCTCTCTCCAAAAATTGTTGTAGGGTCTCTCTCTCTCTCTCTCTCTCTCTCTCTCCTATAATTGTTGTAGGGTCTCTTTCTCTCTCTCTCTTCTATAATTGTTGTAGGGTCTCTCTCTCTCTCTCTCTCCTATAATTGTTGTAGGGTCTCTCTCTCTCTCTCTCTCCTATAATTGTTGTAGGGTCTCTCTCTCTCTCTCTCTCCTATAATTGTTGTAGGGACTCTCTCTCTCTCTCTCTCTCTCTCCTATAATTGTTGTAGGGTCTCTTTCTCTCTCTCTCTTCTATAATTGTTGTAGGGTCTCTCTCTCTCACTCTCTCTCCTATAATTGTTGTAGGGTCTCTCTCTCTCTCTCTCTCCTATAATTGTTGTTGGGTCTCTCTCTCACTCTCTCTCCTACAATTGTTGTAGGGTCTCTCTATCTCTCTCTCTCACCTGTAATTGTTGTAGGGTCTCTCTCTCTCTCTCTCTCCTATAATATTGTAGGGTCTCTCTCTCTCTCTCTCTCTCCTATAATTGTTGTAGGATCTCTCTTTCTCTCTCTCTCTCCTATAATTGTTGTAGTGTCTCTCTCTCTCTCTCATATAATTGTTGTTGGGTCTCTCTCTCTCTCTCTCTCTCTCCTATAATTGTTGTAGGGTCTCTCTCTCTCACTCTCTCTCCTATAATTGTTGTAGGGTCTCTCTCTCTCATATAATTGTTGTCGGGTCTCTCTCTCTCTCTCTCTCTCTCCTATAATTGTTGTAGGGTCTCTCTCTCTCACTCTCTCTCCTATAATTGTTGTAGGGTCTCTCTCTCACTCTCTCTCCTATAATTGTTGTAGGGTCTCTCTTTCTCTCTGTCTCTCCTATAATTGTTGTAGGGTCTCTCTCTCTCTCTCTCTCTCCTATAATTGTTGAAGGGTCTCTCTCTCTCTCTCTCCTATAATTGTTGTAGGGTCTCTCTCTCTCTCTCTCTCCTATAATTGTTGTAGGGACTCTCTCTCTCTCTCTCTCTCTCTCTCCTATAATTGTTGTAGGGTCTCTTTCTCTCTCTCTCTTCTATAATTGTTGTAGGGTCTCTCTCTCTCTCTCTCTCTCCTATAATTGTTGTAGGGTCTCTCTCTCTCTCTCTCTCCTATAATTGTTGTAGGGTCTCTCTCTCACTCCCTCTCCTACAATTGTTGTAGGGTCTCTCTATCTCTCTCTCTCACCTGTAATTGTTGTAGGGTCTCTCTCTCTCTCTCTCTCTCCAATTCCAATTATCCAATTAAAATGCTTTATTGGCATGAAAGTTTACAGAGAACCATATTGCCAAAGCTTACATAGCAAAAAGGTACAGTTTTCCAACATTCTGTAGGTGTCAATCGATTTGACATTTGTTGGGTACATACAATATTACCTTTAAACAATATTAATTTTAAACAGTCTTTGTACTTCATTTGGTACGTTCAATATTAATTTTAAACAGTCTTAATTTTAAACAGTCCTCAGGTTGTGACATGTTGTTACATATTTGGCCCCAAGGTATGGTCTGTCTCCTTCTCCTAGGACTAATCTCAATTTTGACAGATCATCCAATTCCTTGAAATCTGGGGTTGTTTGGCTTAGCTTGTTGAATAATATGTTTCTTGATGTGTTGAATTTTTCGCATTTTAGGAGGAAATGCATTTCTGTTTCAACCTCGCCAGCCAGACATTGATCGCATATTCTATTCTCTCTAGGCTGCCAGGATTTCTTGTATCTGCCTTTTTCAATTTCCAGTTGGTGGTCGCTTAGTCTGTACCTGGTGAGGGTCTGTCTCTGTTTTGTGTCTCTGATGGTCGTGAGGTAGTCTGCCAGTTTATATTCTCTTTTTAGGGCCCGGTAACATTCTAATCTGCTTTGGCTTTCGGTTATTTTGTTCCAATGTTCCAGGTAGGTTTCTTTGCATTTTTTAATGATTTGGTTCACTCGGATTGGTGTTTGGGCGGCTGTGTTGGTCTGGGGCTGGTCAGGGTCCGGCTGAGTACTTAGTTTCCGTAGCAGCTGACTCAGGGGACTCTTTTCTGGGTTTAGCTCTTGGGTCTGAAAGGCTTTGATATTGTAGGGTCTCTCTCTCTCTCTCTCTCTCCTATAATTGTTGTAGGATCTCTCTTTCTCTCTCTCTCTCCTATAATTGTTGTAGGGTCTCTCTCTCTCTCTCATATAATTGTTGTCGGGTCTCTCTCTCTCTCTCCTATAATTGTTGTAGGGTCTCTCTCTCTCACTCTCTCTCCTATAATTGTTGTAGGGCCTCTCTCTCACTCTCTCTCCTATAATTGTTGTAGGGTCTCTCTTTCTCTCTGTCTCTCCTATAATTGTTGTAGGGTCTCTCTCTCTCTCTCTCTCTCTCCTATAATTGTTGTAGGGTCTCTCTCTCTCTCTCTCCTATAATTGTTGTAGGGTCTCTCTCTCTCTCTCTCTCCTATAATTGTTGTAGGGTCTCTCTCTCTCTCTCTCTCCTATAATTGTTGTAGTGTCTCTCTCTCTCTCACTCTCCTATAATTGTTGTAGGGTCTATCTCTCTCTCTCTCTCTCCTATAATTGTTGTAGGGTCTCTCTCTCTCTCTCTCTCTCCTATAATTGTTTTAGGGTCTCTCTCTCTCTCTCTTCTATAATTGTTGTCGGGTCTCTCTCTCTCTCTCTCTCTCCTATAATTGTTGTAGGGTCTCTCTCTCACTCCCTCTCCTACAATTGTTGTAGGGTCTCTCTATCTCTCTCTCTCACCTGTAATTGTTGTAGGGTCTCTCTCTCTCTCTCTCTCTCTCTCTCTCCTATAATATTGTAGGGTCTCTCTCTCCTATAATTGTTGTAGGATCTCTCTTTCTCTCTCTCTCTCCTATAATTGTTGTAGGGTCTCTCTCTCTCTCTCATATAATTGTTGTCGGGTCTCTCTCTCTCTCTCCTATAATTGTTGTAGGGTCTCTCTCTCTCACTCTCTCTCCTATAATTGTTGTAGGGCCTCTCTCTCACTCTCTCTCCTATAATTGTTGTAGGGTCTCTCTTTCTCTCTGTCTCTCCTATAATTGTTGTAGGGTCTCTCTCTCTCTCTCTCTCTCTCCTATAATTGTTGTAGGGTCTCTCTCTCTCTCTCTCCTATAATTGTTGTAGGGTCTCTCTCTCTCTCTCTCTCCTATAATTGTTGTAGGGTCTCTCTCTCTCTCTCTCTCCTATAATTGTTGTAGTGTCTCTCTCTCTCTCACTCTCCTATAATTGTTGTAGGGTCTATCTCTCTCTCTCTCTCTCCTATAATTGTTGTAGGGTCTCTCTCTCTCTCTCTCTCTCCTATAATTGTTTTCGGGTCTCTCTCTCTCTCTCTCCTATAATTGTTGTAGGGTCTCTCTCTCTCTCTCCTATAATTGTTGTAGGGTCTCTCTCTCGCTCTCTCCTATAATTGTTGTAGGGTCTCTCTCTCTCTCTCTCCTATAGTTGTTGTAGGGTCTCTCTCTCTCTCTCCTATAATTGTTGTAGGGTCTCTCTCTCTCTCTCTCTCTCCTATAATTGTTGTAGGGTCTCTCTCTCTCTCTCTCCTATAGTTGTTGTAGGGTCTCTCTCTCTCTCTCCTATAATTGTTGTAGGGTCTCTCTCTCTCTCTCTCTCTCCTATAATTGTTGTAGGGTCTCTCTCTCTCTCTCTCTGCTATAATTGTTGTAGGGTCTCTCTCTCTCTCTCTCCTATAATTGTTGTAGGGTCTCTCTCTCTCTCTCTCCTATAGTTGTTGTAGGGTGTCTCTTTTTCTCCCAGACTGGGAGCTCTGCCTGGGAGGATTCCTGGTCTCCACTGGGGTATCTGCTTGGAAGGGACCAGAGATTGACTATGGGAGGCCTCTGAGGCCTGCTGCTGTGTAGTTTGCCTGGAGGCCTCGTTAGCCAGTCAAATAATTTTACAACTTTAATTCACAAAATTGCATCATAGCCTGTGGGTAGTTAATTTACTTTATACAAAAAGTCTAGTCCTTCAAATTTTAAATTATTCTGCCACTGCCCAGAGCAATGCTGAACACCAGAGTGGAGGAGGTATTCCTGCCGCCCAGAATTGCTGTAATCCAAACAATAGAAAATACATTGGATAACTTATTTCTATCTCTTGCATATTATTATAATATGGTTGTCTAATTCTGGGTGGGTCGAAGTATTTATGTGATATGTTACTTGTGGTGTGTAATCCCAGGTGTGGTGGGGCAAAGTTGGGATGAAATTCGTGCATACTGAAGAAAAGTACGTGCTAACCAGAGAGAGTCAACATAGATTTAGAACAGGCAGGTAATGCCTGACTAATTTAAATCAAGGCCTAGGAATTGGCCCACTTACCACCACACATCTTCGCCGCAATCTAGTCAAAAAATGGTAGTCGCCACTCTAGCACCCTTCTCTGGCGGGGGACTCGATGGCTACCATTTTGGCAAGGGCCTTAGTTGCCTCGGAAATGTAAATTAAGAGAGGGTGACGTTGCACGCTGACTTAACATCAGCTCAGCGGAATTCAACCTTAGCGCTTAAGCTCGTCATGAAAACATAGCATTTAGCAGACTGTATGAGATGCTGGCATCACCTCTTAAATGGACACACACATCTTTCAGGTAAGTTTGCATTTAGACTTTTGGACTAGAATTTTTTTATTGTATTGATGTATTGGCTTGGTGCAATACATGCTAAAAGTTTTTTAAGTGTGTAGAGAGTGCTGCTGGACACTTGCAAGGCCTCGGATAGTAAAGGAAGGCCTCTGAGAAGACAGAAAATGTTGGAAATACTCAGCAGTTCAGGCAGCATTGATGGAAATAGAGTTCACGCCTCAGGTCAAGATGCTGCCTGACCTCTTGAGTATTTCCCACAATTTATGCTTTTATTTTAGATTTGCAGCATCCACTCACAGAGGGAAGAGGAAGATGCAGAAGAAGAAGAAACGGAAGGAAGGATGCAACACAGACAGCCCCTTTCTGGCCGGGATATCCAGGATGGAATGATCAGCCTGCGGTACCAGTGACCACAACTCCAATTCCCCTTTCAATATTTGTCCCACACCTTAGCTTCCCTCTGTTACTGACCATCACAGCATCCTCTTGACCATAATGCTGAAATAAAACCCAGCACAAACTTTCCAATCCAACTTTATACATCTATCCATCCAATATGGCACCAAGAAATCAACTCATCACCCTTATGCATTCCCTTAGTGACTGTCTTGTGTGTGCCTTTGCCTATCCTACTGATGTCATGCAGTGCTACTCCAGTGGCTGCAGCATGGCTGGTGGAAGGCTGCTGACTTTCAGTGGGGCCACTGCAAATGCCCTTGTTGGTCGACCGTCAGGAATAGGTGGCAAGGAGTGTCAAATCGAGTGATGGTGTTTCTTTTTCTTCACTCTCCTCTCCCTCTTCTGTGTCAACGATTGGCTGGGTAGCCTGCATTTCTTGGGTGTGAGAAACAAGGAAGGCACAAGAGTGGAGTTGTGGTGAGGGGAGGGTGGGAAAGCCAGAGGTGCATGCGAGAAGGAGGATAACGTATGAGGATACCAGCATCTTGTATCCTTTCAGCCATGCCCCTGCCAAAAATGGCCAGCACTGTCTCCTCCAATGGGGTGAGGTAAAGCTACGAATGGGAGGTTTGCCTCGTGATTGGTACAGATTGTTGGTAGGTGAGTGATTGAGGGGGAGGCGGTGCGGCGGTGGTGCATTGAGAAGTGTGTGAGGCTAGTGATGCAGTTGGTAGGAGATGGCTTTTGAAGAAGTATTCACTGACCTTGACCACTGGTCTGAGGTCATGAAGCTTCTTGAGTCACTGGAGTCAGGTGGTAGAGGCAACACTGCTGGCAGTGACGGCCTCAGGGTTCTGGTCCCACATTGTTCTTTCTGAAGGGCCTCCTGGGCCCTGTGGGTAGAGGACCTCTTTTCCAGTGTTGACCCCTGCACAAAGCTGGAGTGTTGCGTGTGAGACCCTGGGTGCCCCTTCCCTGGCTTGCTGAGCCATTTGTGTTAATGCTGAAGCACTTTTCCCATTTTTTTGGGTGCGGAGTGAATTCAGCTTTAAGAGCTGAAGACTCCCTGTTGGGAATTCTTTTGAATGTTAATTTTTTTCAGAAGGCAGTTGAGCTGTAAAGGCTCAAAACTGCAGATTATTACATAATTTTTATTATTTTCATTGCAGAAGGAATTATCTCCTGTCAAGTCACTGGTCTTGACTAAACCCTTTAGCAGTTTAACTCTCAAAGCCAAGTCCAGAATGCTGTTTCCAACTATTCTTGCCTTTTCCAGTTTGCCCTTCATGTTATTGCCCTTTGAAGAATCCCACAATGCTTTCTGAAATCACAGCCTCGAAGGCTGCTCTCGCAGCAACGCCGCTTCGGCAACGTCATATTGGAGCCTCCTGCCGAGACCAACGCCACCAGGACGGAGTTCCACAGTGTGTTAAGTGCTGGACTAATGATAATTAGTCCCCAGCGCCAGCATTCTGGGTGGCCATTAACACCCTGCCGCATTGGCACCGGCAGCTTTTGTGGCGGCCACGAATTTCTAGGCCCAACTTTTTAAAGGAAATTATAAGAATGTACAGATAAAGGGAATGTGGTGGATATTCTGTATGTGTAGATTTTTCTAAAGAGTTTTAAGTGCCACATGAAAGATTTGTTGCAAAATTTTAAATATGTAGGCCTAGAAACTGGATAAGGCCTGAAAGGGGGCAAGGGCACCAGCCAGAGCTATTTGCCTCTTCTAAGTGGTGCAAACAGCACGCAAAATTCGTGCTGCCTGCTCATTAACATGATTGGAGCGCTGATCTCAGCGTTAAACTCGCTGCATATTGGCTTAGCGCTCAACAGGGGTGGGGGTGGTTGGCGTGCCAATATCGGGTGCTGTCTAGTGGCCAATAACGTTTGACCTAGGCTCTCTCCACTACTTTAAGGGGAGGTGCTTTGTTGCAGAAGCATCTCATTGTCAGTCTGGAGACACAATGACCCAACAACCAAGAGAAAGAGCCAGATGATTTTCCAATGCTGCACTGGAGGTCTTGGTCCTGGGGGTCCAACGAAGGCAGGCTTCACCCGCAGGGAGGCAAGAGGCCATCCAAGGTCATCAACAGGAGGATGTGGGAAGAGATTGCACAATCCATCACAGCCACCAGTGTTGTCCCAAAGACCTGGATCCAGTGCCGCAAAACGTTTAATGATCTCACATGGCTGGTCAAGGTGAGTGAAGGCTTCAGCAAATGTCATATCCCACCATCTGCACTCACACCCAGCACAATGCACCACACACCCAGCACTCACCGACCAATAATCTCTACCTATCATCATTCATACCTCACAATCATAGCTTCGCTTCACAGTCACACACTTTCCACTGCTGCAATACTCACGCCCACATCTCACACCTTGCTCACAATGACAGCTATTCAATCATGGCAGGCATATCACCCAAACACATTGAACTATACTCACTGACACACTAACCTTTCTCTTGCAGGCAAAGGTGGCACAGCACAGACGTGAGCAACAGATCTGAGGTGGACAAGCCAGGATTGAGACCCTGGCTAATCTTGAGGAATCCGTCCTTGGAATCATTGGAGGGGCAGTGACAGAGTTCATGGCCAGCGGAGAAGTTGAAACCATTGCTGATGATGACAATATGGTCATACCTAATCCTTCTTCTCACATCCCACTTCTCCCCTCATCCCACAATCTCTTCACACAAGCTGCTGATTGTGTGTACATGGATATCTTGCTTTCCCCCCTCCCCTCACCACAACCCCATGCTTTCAGCTAGCGAAGAAATGCCACCAGCACCGCCTGTCCCTCATCAGCAGCAAACTGATGGAGGGGATTAAGAAGAGAAACCGGTCCTGCATTTGACACTCGCAGACACCAGCTTAGAAATTGGCATTGAGCGTACTTTAGAGGGGAGTATAGAGTTGGGATCTGCATGTGGTGAGTCACCAGGCACGAGTGGGCTGCAGTCAGGCCAGGGGGAAAGGGTAACTCAGGTGCCAGCTCCCCGGAGGGCGAGTTTGCACATGAGTTCTGCTCCACAGGACTGAGATGATGACCTCGATGGGGTGGCCTTCAGAAGAAGGGTGATGGGCATGCACACAGAAATGCTGGGTGCAATGGCAAGCCTCCCAGAGAGCCTCTTGTCAGTGTCCAGCTCCAACATTGTACAGGGCTTTGCGCAGAACTTGGAACCAATGATTTCCAGGATGAAATGATGGACAACTCCAGGAGAGACCTTGTGGACCCCGACATGATGCTGCGTGTGATGGGCGACCTTGCAGCTTCCATTGCAGCACAGGCGGAAGCAACCCACCGTCTCACTGTTGCAGTGGAAGCTCAGACTGCTACCATCTTCGCTGGGTTTATGAGTTTCGAAAGGGGCTTGCAGGGTGTCGCAGCAGGCCAGCAATCTGTCCTTCAACAGATTGCTAGGAATGCTGAGGTGCCGTGCCAGGGAAGTGACAGTGGGTCTGTGGAGCAAGACCTGCTGTCCTCTCGCAGGATGACAGCATTCCTACTCCAACCACTGCCACTCCGCCATTACCCTTGCTGCTTCCTATCAGCCAGCCAGCCCAGACAACTGCCGCCCATGCTGAGGTTGTGCAGTCGCAGTCTACAGCCGGACCTTCTAGGTCCAGGGCTGGTTGAGTTTGTCCTGCAAGGCCATCTCTAGTCTCCCCCACGGACACTCAGCAGCCTTACACCAGCCATGCTGCAGCAAGTGGGGGAGCACTGTGTAGGAGCACTGGAGTAGGTAAAGGCACACGAAAGACAGACACTAAGGGATTGCACAAGGCTGAATAGTTGAGATTGTCATTGTGATTGGATTTTGATAAAATTTTTTTTTTTTTTTGGAATGTGTGTTTTGTGGTGGCTCTCATTTCAGCTTTGTAGCCAGGAGGATGCTGTGATGTTGCGTGACAGAGGGATGGTATGATGGGGATGTGGTGAGCAACAGGGATCTGGGGCTTCATTCAGTTGAATTGGAGACTGATGTGGCGCTCATGGACAGCCCGTCCGGAAGGGGCATTTGCAGTCTGCCTCCTCCCTCCCTCCTCCTCTTCCTTCTCCTCCTGAGGTGGTCCCGCAACCCCTGTTGGCAAGGTTTGCGCCTTCATGATGGCCAAGTTGTGGAGCATGCTGCAGACCACCACGGAATGGGACACCTGCTCCAGCAAGTACTGGAGCGCTCCTCCCAAGTGGTCAAGGCAGCGGAACCGTTGCTTGAGCACCCCGATGGTCTGCTCGATGACGTTCCCCGTGGAAACATGGCTCTCATTATATGAGTGCTGGCCATGAGCGGTGGGTTGTGGAGTGGAGTCATCAGTCAGGTGCAGAGAAGATATCCCTTGTCTCCGAGCAGCCACCCTCCGGTTTGACGGGATGGCTGGAAGATTGCTGGCACACCGGACTGGCGCAGGATAAAGGCATCATGATTGCTGCCAGGATAGTGGGCATTCACCATCATGATGTGCTGGGCGTGGTCGCACAACAACTGCACATTAAGTGAGTGGTAGCCTTTACAGTTATGGAGCATCTCAGCATTGTTACACAGTGCCTGCAGTCGATGGCGCCTTGCCCCATGGGGAAGCCCGCTATCCTGGCAAAGCCACATGCACGCTCATCCTGCTTCACTCTGTCCCTTTTCCAGGCATAGAGAGCCTCTGTTAACTATGTCTCCTGCTGCAGACCGGAAGTATCTGCTGGCAAAAAAATTGAGGGCCAGAGTGATCTTGAGGGCAACTCAGAGTGCTGTCATTGCCCTGCTCTGAGGCTGCATGTCTGCTTGCAGGAGGTGGCAGAGTTCAGTGACCACCTCCTTGGTGAAACGGAGCTTCCTAATACACTGCTCCTGGCTTAAGTGCAGGTAGGAGAAGTGCTCTTGGATGACCCTAGGTGGGTAGGACCTCCTGCTGACAGCCCTCCTGGCCCTCCTACTCCTCCCTCTGTGAGCATCTTCTCTTCGCTGCCTCTGCTCCATCTCCCGAAGATACTCGAGCGCAAGGGTGACTGCAAGTAGAGCCCCCATGGCTGTGACCAAGTGGAGTGAGTAGAAGCCTTTAAATGGGAATCAAGGCCTTCTCCACTTACAGCAACACCCCGTGACCTCAGCTTTAACTTTAAACAAGTTTAGAAAGCTCCAAGAGTTGCAGAAACTTAGACAGAGCCAGTAGAACTGAAAAAGCATGTCAGCTGCAAGTTGTTGATGATGGTCCCTTTAAATAGCACTGCTGGGGGCTCCTTGCTGCTGCTGAGCGCTTGCTCAGCTGGTCGTGATTAGGAGAGGAGGTAAGTGCAGCGGTGATATCCAAAATGGCAAATCGTGCATCAAATCAGCGTTGCACACTCATTGACATCACGATCTGCCTCATTTCTGTTTCTGCAGCGAGCGCTGGCAACGGCAGTGCTGCCAACCTGCCCAAAATGGCGGCAGCCGCGGGACCCGCCAGAAGTGGGCGGAAGCGCGTCGGCCACCAGTTTTCTTCAAAAGGGGCCTTAACAACCGGCACTAAACCACCGAATTTCTAGGCTATGGTATGAAATTAAATTTTACCACCTGGATGGGAAGATGGTTGGAGAATTGAAACCAGAGTAGAGGCAATTGAGTGTGTTTCAGATTGATGGTTTATGAGCACTGTTGTACCCGAGGGATGTGTGCTGGGACCCATCATTTTGAACTTAGGCAAACGATTCAGACATGGGTGGAAGATGGCTTGCATTGAAGTTTGAACATGGAGAAGGATTGCATGAGGACAGGACAGATTAGTGGAGAGGGCAGAGAGGTGGCAGATGGAGTCCAGTGCAGCGAGCTGTGAAGTGGTACATTTTGGGTGGAAAGGATAATAAAACATGCTAACAGTAAGATTTTTAAGATTGGCTGGTCCAAGTAATCTAGGGGTGCTGATAATTAGACCTTTAACGTTGGGAGTTTAGGTGATTTAAAAAAATTACTAATGCAATTCTGGATTTTATTTGTGGGGGCATTGAATATGTAATACAAGGACTTGATGTTGAATCTGTTGGGCAACTGTTGGAATATTGTGTCCATTTCTCATGCACCATGATAAGAAGAATATAAAATGCTGGAATGGGCATAGCAAAGATTCAGTAGGATGACTCCAGAGAGATTATAGGTTTGAAGAAAAATTGGGGCTTTACTCACTAGAAGATAATGTGAAGGGGGATCTTATGTAGGTTATTCAATATACGAAAGGTTTTGAGGGTAAATATTGGTTGGTGACTCAGTAATGGAGCAAAGCTCAGGATTATCACTAGAACATCGAAGGAGAAGCAAGAATTAATTTTTCCTCAGTTATTAGAACATGGAATGTTTTGCTTCAAATGGCTATTAAGGCAGCAGAGACCATGGTGTAGGTTTTCCACTGTGGTGAATGTTCGGGTGGGTGCGGCGATTGGGCCTCCAGCCTGAGGCCTGGACCAGTTTGATGGTGAAGTCTCATTTTGTTTCATTGGTAAGCTGTCCATGCATCTCCAGCAGTGACATACAGTTCACCCAATTGTAAGTGGGATCTTTGGCTGGCCTGGCACCCATTTATAAAGAGAAGAGTCATAGTGAGGAGTCATTCATCGGAACCTAGGAACATAGAAACAGGAGTAATCCACTCAGACCCTCAAGCCTGTTCCACCATTCAATCAGATCATGGCTCATGGCTGATCTGTATCTTTTCTCCATTTATCCGCCTTGTTTCCGTAACCCTTAATACCCTTGTGTAATAATAATCTAGCAATCTGAGTTTTGACATTTTCAATTGACCTCCCCTCAAGAGTTTTTTGGGGGAAGAGAGTTCCAGATTTCCACTACACTTTGTGTGAGGAAGTACTTTCTGACATCACCCCTGAATGACCTAGCTCTAATTTTAAATTTATGCCCCCTTGTCCTGGACTCCCCCACCAGAGGAAATAGTTTCTCTCTATCTGCTGTATTAAATCTTTTAATAATTTTAAACACCTCAATTAGATCACCCCTTAATCTTCTATACTCAACAGAATACAAGCCTAGTCTAGGCAACCTGTACTCATTAGTTAATCCTTTCAGCCCTGGTATCATTCCGGTGAATCTGCACTGCAACCCCTCACAGGCCAATCTATCCTTCCTGAGGTGCAGTGCCCAGAACTGAACACAGTACTCCAGATGACGTCTAACCAGAGCTTTGTACAGCTATAACATAAGAACATAAGAAATAGGAGCAGGAGTAGACCATTCGGCCCCTCGAGCCTGCTCCGCCATTCAATAAGATCATGGCTGATCTTCTACTTCAATTCCACTTTCCTGCACTATCCCCATATCCCTTAATATCCAAAAATCTATCGATCTCTGTCTTAAATATACTCAACGACAGCCTCCACAGCCCTCCGGGGTAGAGAATTCCAAAGATTCACCACCCTCTGAGTGAAGAAATTTCTCCTCATCTCAGGCCGACCCCTTATTCTGAGACTGTGACCCCTGGTTCTAGACTTCCCAACATAACTTGCACCCCTTTTGTTCCAGCCCTCTTGAGATAAAGGCCAACATTCTATTCATCATCTTAATTATTTTTCGTACCTGTCCACTAGCATTTAGTGAATTCTGTCCTTGGACCCCTAAACCTCTCTGTTGATCCACAGTTCCTAGCTTCTCGCCATTTAGAAAATGCTCTGATCCACCTTGTAGCAGTCACTAAGGGGTCTTCTGAGTGATGGGCATCCTGATGATCTCCTCCATGTAGCTCTGCCTCTAAAGCCGTTCAGACCACTTCTCCTGGAGCGTCTATATTCAGGACATTTTACAGTGTAAGTGGTGCAGGAATAACTAGGCTACAACTGTGTGGGACACATGATCTGGAGCATATTACAGAGCCCCTCCTGACCTGTCAAAACAACAAGAGTCCCTTCAGGATGGTGCTCTCAATGACCACTCTAGTAGAAGCATTTAACACCCCTCTGCAGCTGTTGGTGCAACTCTTAGCAGGACCATTGTTCGTGGGAGATGGGGCCATCCTCGTCACCCACATCCACCTGTCCACACAATTATCTTACTTGAAGAGGTCAGAGAATTCCAAAAGATGAATGCATCACAGCAACTTCCATCAAATCTCCCACTGAGATGGCGACTTCTTTGGATGTTGCAACATACAATCTGGACATTCAGTGAGTCGCAGACCTTTCTGTTCATGAAGTTGAAGAGTTTGACCATGGGAGCTTGCAAATCTGTTTAGTTTGAGTTAATTAATAATAAGGGAGCTGTTCTTCTATTGGGAAGAAATCATAGAACATAGGAACAGGTGTGTGCCATTCAGCCCCTTGAGTTGACCATGCTTGTTCTGCCCCTCAACTCCATTTAACCAGCCTTTGCTTCATATCCCTTGATATCCTTAGCTAACCAAAATCTACCTCACCAAACAGAAGAAAAGGCTGAGATTTGTAAGCAATGAAGCTGTAATAATGGGGGCATTTAAAATTTGGAAAATAAACAGGGATAAGACAAAGGTATGGCCAAAATGAGGTTCATAGAATACATGGTTAACATTTCAGGTCTGTGACCCTTTGTCGAAGGGCCCCAGACCTGAAACGTTAACTCTGTTTCTCTCTCCACGGATGCTGCCTGGCCTGCTGAGTGTTTCCAGCATTTTCTGTTGTTATTTCAGATTTCCAGCATCCGCAGTATTTTGCTATTGTGTTCATAGAATACATGTTTCCTTAATCGTATGATGTGTGTTATATAAGGAAGCCTGCTTTATCTGAGTGTGTTTTTTTAAAGGTAAGACAAGTAAACAAACTCAAGGAAGAAATAGTGATCATAATTTACAATTAAAAAAAAGGTGTCATAGAAAAAGGGGTGGAATGGAAATGAACTGATTTATTTGTTAGATGAAATGGAACCGAACCCAGATGACTTGGTTTGAAAAATTGGCACATTAAACCAGTTTTGAGAGATGCATTTAAATACAAGGGCCTAGAAATTCAGTGCCCTTAGCGCCGATTTTGCGGCGCTAGAGGGCCTAGCGCTGCAATTGGCGCCGGCGCCGAAATTGCCTGGGGCCCTTCCGCCGCGGTAGACCGGCAGCGCTGCGCCGGCACCGATGACGTCATCGGTGTGCGCAGCGTCCCGGTTGCCATGCCGACGGGCCCCAGCGCCGAAATTCAGTTGCGGCCGCCTCGCCCGTGGCAGCCGCAACTAAGACTCTGGCAACAGAGTCTTACATGACTTTGCGCCGGCGCATTAAAGGCCCCGCGGCGGCCGGCCGCTTTCCCGCCGGCCGCCTGGCCGCAGCTCCCTCCCCGGACTTCCCCCCCCCCCCCCCCAGAACAGAAGCAAGCCCGGCACTTGTCCGAGGTGCCGGGCTCATTTTTAAAAAGATTTTCGCGGGCCGCGGCCGGGTGCAGGCAGCTCCTCCTTAAGGGAAGGAGGAGGCCTGCACTTCCCGAACCTGCCGCACCGCAGCGGGCGCCGCAGCGCCGGAATAGCGCCGAAATTCAGCGCGTTGCGCCAGTTTTCAGGCGCAAACAGCTCTCAGCAGCGCCGGCAGCCGTTTGGGCGCAGAACTATTGAATTTTGGGCCCGACCAGCGCGACTTAGCTCCGGCACTAACTTCCGGCGCTAAAGCCCTGGCTGCGCCAAAACTCAATTTCTAGGCCAAGGTGGATAAGTTCCAAGTTAAATACATTCCATCTAGTAGTAAAAGGAATGTTCAAAGGCTGAATTTCTATCGATAATTAGATCAGAGCAAAGATGAGGTTAAAAAAGCATGTGTTAAATAAAGGGTTGGAGAACTGAATATGAAAAGCAGTGAAGGGGAAAGCAAAAGGGAAATTAGGACGGCTAAGTGGGAGCATGAAAATAGATAGAGGTCCACATAAAGGGTTATAGGAAGACAAACAAAGGCACAATTAAAAAGATGTGATTACTTATAGATGAATGGGAACATTCTGTACTTGGAGAGGGAATCACAAATGTACTTAATAAACATTTCACCTCTGCTTTTACAGATCAGATTGAAGGAGCACCTGGGGAGGCTGTGGAAGAGCCATTACTGGAGAAAAATATCTAAAAGAAAACTGCGTTAAAAAGGTTATTGAGGGATTTAAAGTAGAAAAGTCATCAGGCCTGCAGAGTCAGCATGCCAGATTACAGTGGGAGATTGGGGAAGCGATGGTATTGGCATCAAACATAAATTTCCAAAGATCGCAAATGTTCAACTCATGTTGGAGAGGGGGAAAAGAATTACGCAAGAAATTATCAGCTCATTAGTCTTATTTTGGAAAGTCCCTGCCTAAAAGCTTTAACAACTATTGCAGAATCCCAGCACAAATCTGTCAGACTGTGAGTTCTGCCTGGCAGGATTCCTGGTCTCCACTGGGGTATCTGCTTGGAAGGGACCAGAGATTGACTATGGCAGGCCTCTGAGGCCTGCTGCTGTGTAGTGTGCCTGGCGGCCTCGTTTGCCAGTCAAAGAATTTTACAACTTTAATTTACAAAATTGCATCATAGCCTGTGTGTAGTTGATTTACTTTGTACAAACATTTTAGTCCTTCAAAATGTAAATGTTTCTGCCACTGCCCAGAGCTGAACACCAGAGAAGAGGAGGTGTTCCTGGCACCCAGCATTGCTATAGTCCAAACAATAGAAAATACATTGGATGACTTATTTCTACCTCTCCATTCCAGAGGTCCCATCTGCTCTCTTAGGTGGATGTAAAAGGTCCTATGGCACTATTTCGAAGAAGAGCAGGGGAGTTATCCCCGATGTCCTGGACAATATTTATCCCTCAATCAACATAACAAAAAGAGGTTATCTGGTCATTATCACATTGCTGTTTGCGGGAGCTTGCTTTGTGCAAATTGGCTGCCGCATTTCCTACAATGCAAAAGTGACTACACTTCAAAAAGTACTTCATTGGCTGTAAAGCACGGTGGCATAGTGGTTAGCACTGTTGCCTCACAGCGCCAGGGTTCGAATCCGGCCTCGGGTGACTGTCTGTGTGGAGTTTGCACATTTTCCCCGTGTTTGCGTGGGTTTTCTCCGGGTGCTCCGGTTCCCCCCCACAGTCCAAAGATGTGCGGGTTAGGTTGATTGGCTATGATAAATTGACCCTTAGTGTTAGGGGGATTAAATACGTGGGGTTACGGGGATATGTGTTGGTGTAGGGGTTACGGGGATCGGGTGGGATATGTGTCGGTGCAGGCTCGATGGGCCGAAATGGCCTCTATCTGCACTGTGGGGTTTCTGTGGTTCTGTGGAAGTTCGGTGGTCATGAAAGGTACTATATAAATGCAAGTCTTTCTTTTTTTGCACAGCATTACAATATGCCTGTCCATGTATGGGTGGGTGGATGTATTTGTGTCATATGTTGCATGTGATGAGAAATCCCAAGAGTGGTGGGGGAATGTGGAGTGAAATTCGTGAATGCTGAAGAAAGATATGTACTAACCAGGGAGAGTTAACATAGATTTATAACAGGCAGGTAATGCTTGACTAATTTAAATCAACTTTTTAAGGAAATTTAAGAATGTATAGATAAAGGGAATGTGGTGGATATTCTGTATGTGTTGATGTTTCTAAAGAGTTTTAATGTGGCACATGAAAGATTTGTTGCAAAATTTTAAGTATACGGTATTAAATTAAATTTTACCACCTGGTTAGAAAGATGGCTGGGGAATAGAAACCTGAGAGTAGGAGCAAATGAGTGCTTTGTGAGCACTGTTGTACCCGAGGGATGTGTGCTGGGACCCATCAGCTTCAACTTATGTAAATGATTCAGACATGGGTGAAAGACAGTTTGTATTGAAGTTTGCGAATGGAGAAGGATTGCATGAGGATATACAGATTAATGGAGAGGGCAGTGAGGTGGCAGATGAAGTTCAATGCACAGAGCTATGAAGTGGTATGTTTTGGGGGAGAAAGATTAATAAAAGATACTAACCGTAAGATCTTTAAGAATGGATGATCCAAGTGATCTAGGGGTGCAGACAAATAAACCTTTAATGTTGGGAGTTTTAAAAAAGTACCTAATTGAATTCTGGATTTTATTTATGGGGGAATTGAATATATGAACAAGGACCTGATGTTAAATTTGTTGGACAACAGTTGGAATATTGCAACCAATTTGTGTTTCATTAGCGAGCTGTCCATGCATTTCCAGCAGTGGTGAACAGCCCATCCAATTGGTGGGTGGGATCTTCGGCAGGCCTGGCTCCCATTTACAGGGAATACATCTCTTAAAGTGAGGAGTCAGTCATAGGAACAGGAGTAAACCATTCAGCCCCTCGAGCCTTTTCCATCATTCAATTAGATCATGGCTGATCTGTAGCTTAACTCCATCTACCCGGCTTTGCTCCTTATGCCTTAATAACCTTGCCTAACAAAAATCTATCAATCTCAGTTTTTCAATTTTCAATTGATGCCGCCTCAACAGCTTTTTTGGGGGGAAGAGTTCCAGATTTCCAGGACACATTGTGTGAACAAATGCTTTCTGAAATCACCCCTGTTCTGGACTCTCCCATCTGAGTAAAAAGTTTCAATCTGTCTACCCAATCAAATCCTTTATTTATCTTAAACATTTCAATTAGATCACCCCTTAATATTCTATACTCAATGAAATACAAGCCTTGTCTATGCAACCTGTACTCATAATTTAATCCTTTTAGCCCTGGTATCATTCTGGTGAACCTACGTTGCACCCCCTCCATGGCCAATATATCCTACCTGAGGTGTGGTGGCCAGAACTGAATGCAGTACTCCAGATAGGGTCTAACCAGAGCTCTGTACAACTGAAACATAATTTATCATGGCTGATCTGTAGCTTAACTCTATCTACCCGCCTTGTTTCCGTAACCTTTAACACCCTTGCCGAATAAAAATCTATCAGTCTCAGTTTTGAAATTTTGAATTGACTTAGCCTCAACAGCTTAGTATTTGAGTCCTCTTGGGGTAAAGGACAACATTCCATTAGCCTTTATAATTATTTTTTGTACCTGCCCACTAGATTTTAGAGATTTCTCTACTTGGACCTTGGATCCCTAAATCTCTCTGCTCATCCACAGTTCCCAGTTTCTCGCCATTTAGAAAATACTCTGATCTATTTTTCTTAGGTCCAAAGTGGATGCCCTCACACTTTCACACGTTAAACTCCACTCAACACTGTTTAAATCTGTGCTGCTATTGGGAGGTATTTGAACAGCAACATCTCGCAGACAAGAGTATCTTGGTTCTCTGACCTGGCGGTGGAGATGTTTGTGGAGCAGGTGATGGCATACAGGCAAGTCCTGTACTCCTCAAATGGTAGGAGGGAGCTCAAGCAGATGCTGCAACGGGCCTTCAGGGAGGTGGCGGATAATGTCAGTGCCTGCAGTATCACCCCTGGACACGGTTCTACTGATAAATGTCACAAGCGCTTCAACAACCTTGTTGTGTATGTAATATGTATGTTACTTTAAACCTATGGCCAGGGCGGCACCACTTTGTAGGGTGTAGTGATACCATAGTACCACTCCTGGCCATAGGGGTATAAATAGTACTGTGGGTACTGATCTCCCCTCAGTTCCCGCCTGTTGGTATTAAGTAAAGACCTACGTTGAATCTTCCAAGCTGTCTCTTCATTATTGGATTAAGTATAGACACATACTTTACACTGGCGACGAGTAAGTTTTGAACTCACCAGTACACGGTGCAACAAAGGAACGGCAGCAGTACGGAGAGAGAAGGAGAGAGGCTTCTTACCAGCCAGCCTGCAGAGTCCAGCTTCGACCAAAGGAAACCGCCCAGCACTCCAGGTTCGGGAGGAGCAGCAGCAACAGAGAGAGAGAGAGAGGGTTCCAACAGAAGCTGCAGCAGCTGAGAGAAGAGGCTGAACGGGCGCTCCAGCCATGGGGCAAAAGTCCACCCAGGGCCAGGTAAACTGAAATCCTTCCCGGGGAACGGGAGCTGCAAGGGCCAGAACGGGCAGGCGATCTGGGGAACAAACGGAGCCACGAGGACTAGCAAGCCACGAGAGGGGAAGGTCGTTGTTAATAGCGGCGGTGGCAATAACGGGAGCTGCAAGGGCCAAAAATAACGACGCTGGAGAGAGGTCGTTAGCAGCAGCAGGAGAAAAGGCGGGAAAAATGCCATCTAGTGGACAAAGGGGAAAAGAGTTTTCTCTTCAGCAGTTTAAAATAAAAAAATTTAAAAAACGCCATCTAATGGACAAAGGCGGGAAAAGCTCTTCAGCAGTTTAAAATGTCTAAAGAAGGTTGGTTGTCAGAACTTGTTGAGGACACAGAAGCGTGGGATGCCTATGTCGAAAGGCATGAACTTTATTGCATAGTACACAAGGTGAAAGATGACGAAAAGGCAGCAACCTTATTAAATTTTATGGGGGCAAAAACATACGGTCTGCTGAGGAATCTTCTTACTCCAGAAAAGCCAGCAGACAAAACGTATGCCCAAATTGTTGATACGTTAAGGGAACATTTAAACCCTAAGCCACCATTTATAGCGGAAAGGTACCGCTTCTACAGACGCGACCAAAGGAATGATGAGTCGCAGGCAGCCTATTTGGCTGAGCTCAGAATGTTGTCCAAACATTGCCAGTTTGGAGCCTTTTTGGCGGGCGCGATCAGAGACAGATTTGTCTGTGGCATGTTAAATGAGAGTACACGAAAACGGTTGCTAGCCAAGAAACAGCTCAGCCTAGGTCAGGCGATTGAAATAGCATCCATCCATGAAGCAGCAGCACAGGGTGCTGCTCAAATGCGACAAAACACAACCTGCTATGACACCCATGAGGTGACATTTCACAAAGGTAAATGCTACCGTTGTGGCAAAACCACCCACGACCAAAGTAATTGTTGGTTTCGTGATAAAATATGCCGGCAGTGTGGGAAAAAGGGGCATATAGCGAAAGTTTGTCGGTCGGGTACGAAACCCAATAGTGGGGGCAGACCGAGCAGTACCAAGGCAAGGACAAAAATACATAAGATGTCTGACAGTAGCTCAGACGAGTCACAGGAAGGCACAAAAGCAGAGCCTAAAGGTCTGGGATGTCTCAAGTTATATGGTGTAGACAAAACGGAGGACCACAGCACAATGTGGGTTAAAATGAAGGTAGCAGGCGTCGAAGTTAATATGGAGCTGGACACGGGTTCAGCCCTATCAGTAATTAATGAACAAGATTATAACAGGCTGTTCAAACGCATTCCCTTAAAGGATACGGAAATTAAATTAAAAACATATACGGGACAAAAAGTTTACCCGAAGGGAAAAATGCAAGTAACAGTTAAATACAACGGCAGAAAAGTGCCAGGACTCTATTTATATATCCTACCAAATGGTGGACCACCACTTTTGGGTAGGGAATGGATAAGAAAAATCCATTTCGACTGGAAGTCGATACACGAGTTAAAAGTAGAGACCACCAAGGATGATACAACCATTACAAGCAGGCTGTCGAAAATATTGGCAAAAACGCCAGAGGTGTTCCAACAAGGGCTGGGGACCTTAAAGGACATTAGAGCAAAAATAACTATTGTTCAAGACGCAAACCCCAAGTTTTGTAAGGCCAGACCGGTGCCTTACGCCATTCGGCCAGCTGTGGAAGCAGGACTGGATGCCTTAGAGAGTGCAGGTGTCCTTACAAAGATTGAGTGGAGTGAGTGGGCCACGCCCATCATCCCAGTTATAAAGAAATCTGCAAATAACACACCGGGGGAACCAAAGGAGGTTCACATTTGCGGGGATTTTAAGATAACTATTAACCCAGTCCTGCACACGCTACAGCATCCGCTGCCGCGGATAGAAGACATATTCGCATCGTTAGCTGGGGGTAGACACTTTACGAAGATTGACCTTTGTCAAGCTTATTTGCAGATGGAGGTGGAGCAGGACTCGAAAAAGCTCCAAACGATTAACACACACAAGGGATTGTACCAGTACAATCGCCTGGTATTTGGTGTGGCGTCCGCCCCGGCAATATGGCAGAGGACCATGGAACAGGTCTTACAGGGCATTCCAGGAATGCAATGCTACCTGGATGACATCCTGGTGACAGGACAAACGGATAACGACCACCTCGCTAACCTGGAGCGAGTACTTCTGCGGTTACAACAATACGGACTCAGGGCGAACAAGCAGAAATGTGAGTTTTTCCAGGAACGTATCTCATACTGTGGTCACATTATAGACAAGGAAGGCCTGCATAAGTCCCCGGAAAAGATCGAGGCAGTAGTGAAGGCCCCGCCCCCTGAGAATGTATCTCAGTTACGATCATTCTTAGGCCTTATAAACTATTACCATAAGTTATCGTCCATTTTACATCCACTAAATTCATTGCTGCAAAGGGGAGTCTCCTGGAATTGGGACGAAGTGTGTGAGGCTGCTTTTAAAAAGGGTAAACAACTCATTACATCAAAGGAAGTGCTCGCACACTTTGACCCAAAAATGCCAATGAGGTTGGCATGTGACGCCTCCCCGTATGGTATAGGGGCAGTGCTGTCACACAAATTTCCCAATGGAATGGAGAGGCCAATAGCATTTGCCTCAAGGTCGTTAACTACAGCCGAAAGAAACTATGCGCAAATCGACAGGGAGGCCCTCAGTCTGGTGTGGGGTGTAAAAAAATTCCACCACTACCTGCATGGGCAACGTTTCACACTACTGATGGATCATCAACCGTTGGTGTCGATATTTAATCCAACAAAAGGGGTGCCCCTGATGACGGCCCAAAGGCTACAGAGATGGTCACTGTTCTTAGGCGCACACCAGTACCTTATCGAATATAAGGGTACCAAACAGCATGGCAATGCGGATGGCCTGTCGCGGCTACCATTGCCTGCCAAGATCGAAGAGATAGTACAGGACCCCGTGGAAATATATCATACGGCTGTTATGGAACACTTGCCCATCACCAGCCAATGTATCGAGCGGGAAACACAGAACGACCTGACACTGGCAAGGGTTTACGAAATGACCGTGAAAGGCTGGCCGGCGCAGGGTGACGCATCATTGCCGGCGTTTTCGGCAAGGAAGGACCAGTTGTCCGTCTGCCGGGGCACATTGATGTGCAGAGCCAGGGTGGTGGTCCCTCAAAAATTACAACATAAAGTGTTGCGGGACTTACACGAAGGTCATCTGGGGGTTGTCAAAATGAAAAGCCTCGCCAGAGCCTACGTCTGGTGGCCCGGCATTGACAGGGACATCGAGGAAGTAGCAAAAGCATGCCAAGGGTGCCAGATGGTACAGAACGTACCACCCCAAGCCCCACTACATCCGTGGGAGTGGCCCTCAACGCCGTGGCAAAGGATCCACGTGGACTTCGCTGGGCCCTTCCTGGATGCGATGTTCCTTATTGTAGTGGACGCCCACTCAAAATGGCCGGAGGTCATAAAGATGTCATCAACGACAGCCGAAAAGATGGTCGCAGTCTTAACGACCATTTTTGCCTGAAACGGGGTGCCCGAGCAAGTCTGTTCGGACAATGGGCCACAATTTGTGGCAGAAGAATTTCAAGCATTCCTAAAAAGGAATGGAGTGCAACATTATACGTCCGCACCATATCATCCATCTACAAATGGGCTGGCAGAGCGCTTTGTACAGACTTTTAAAAAGGCCATCAAGGCGATGGCGGAGGAAAGGTTGCCACTACAACACAAGGTGGACAATTTCCTATTCGCGTACCGTAATGCTGCACATACGGTGACCAACCAGGCCCCCGCCGTCATGTTCTTTAATAGAAGGTTAAGGTGTCGCCTTGAATTGCTCAGACCAAACATCCGGAGAGATGTGGAAAACCGAGTATTTCGTAGGGCTCCTGACAGACAGACATGGAGCTTCGAGGTGGGGCAGCAAGTGTTGGCCCGTGATTATAGAAATGAAAAGTGGTGGTCTGGTACGATAAAGGCCCGCCAGGGACCTTTGATGTACACAGTGGATACAGGGGACGGCATAATCAGACGACATGCTGATCAACTTGTGGAGTCCAGAAACCCAACTGATTCACTACCTCAAACGTCTCAGCACATTGCTACAGCGGAATCACGGCCCAGCTCGTCGTTACAGAGGTCTCAGGATTGCGAGGAGTTCAGCACTCCAGTGATCTCCACGGCACAGGATGTGCCATCAGACACCGACGACTCCAGCGATGAAGTGGTGACGGAAGTACCGCCGCCTACATCGAGACCGACTAGAGAAAGACGTTATCCTAGTCGAGACAGGAGGCCTCCTCAGAGACTGAATCTATAACATGTTTCTTTTTATATATATATATAGGTAGACAACTCTGATGTAAATATGTTAGGTATATTGTGTTACCAAATGTTATTAGCCCTAGTTATGGTGCATCTGTTGACTTAATTGCACGGGTACGTTTTAATTAAAAGGGGAGGAATGTTGTGTATGTAATATGTATGTTGTAAAGTCTGTGGGTTGTGCAGTTAATAAATACACAGACTTCAGAAATAACAACAAACAGGTCTTTACTATTCGAAGGTCCGGGCGAATCTGCCCCAGTTATCCTGTCACAACACTTATATACTGGTGTGGTCACTGTCGGTATTACAGTATACAGAAGCCAAACAAGTAGTGCCACACTTAAAGTAGTTCCCTTAAAGGTGAACGGTTACATACAATAATTTCCTTAAGGGTAGACGGGTACATACACTACAATCCTCCCTTTTTAGCTTTCAACATACTGAGTCCATAGTGGACATACATTATCACATATATATATACAGATTTATTTAAGACAGTTCATAGATTCAGTCTTTCGGGAGGTTTCCGGATTCTGTCCGGGTAACGCCGCAGTGGTGTCGTCATTCCAAGCGGGCTAGTAGGTGTTTCTGGTAAAGTTGAATCGGCTCGAAGCACAGTGTCAGGTTCCTCTGACTCCAGAACTACCAGATCGGACGTAGGTGTTCTGGGTAACTCAGTCTCAACCTTATCCGGGTAAGGTGGTGAAGTCGGGGGCCCATTTGTGGCGGACCCTATGATCTGGTCAACATGGCGCCTTATTATATTGTCTCCAATGTCCACAGTGTACATCAACGGGCCTAGCCTTTTTCCAATCGTTCCAGGCTGCCATTTCTCAGTACGATAGTCCCGGGCCAAAACTCGTTGACTGGCCTGGAAGGATCTAGTGGCCCTTTCGTTCATGCCCTGGAATTGCCGGTTCTCTACGTCCCTTCTGACGTTTGGTTTGAGTAAATCCAGCCGACATCGTAGGCGTCTATTACAAAACATCATCGCGGGAGTTTGATTTGTGACCGCATGGGTTGCATTTCGGTATGCCAACAAAAAACTATCCACCTTATGCTGTAAACTTATGTCTTCATTACTCATGGCCTTTACGGCCTTCTTGAAGGTCTGGACAAACCTTTCAGCCAATCCATTGGAGGCGGGATGGTATGGGGCTGACGTGCAATGTTTAACCCCATTGCTCTTTAAGAATTTCTTAAATTCTTCAGATACAAATTGCGGTCCATTGTCAGAACAGATCTGTTCTGGCAGGCCATTCCGAGCAAACATAGTCCTTAACACCGTGATGGTTTTTTCCGTCGTGGTGGTGATCATCTTAATTACTTCTGGCCACTTGGAGTGGGCATCTACCGCTATTAGGAACATCGAGTCCATAAATGGACCAGCAATGTCGATGTGTACTCTTTGCCAGGGAGATGAGGGCCACTCCCATGGGTGCAGAGGAGCCTGTGGTGGCGCATTCTGAACCCTCTGACATCCTAGGCAGTTCTTCGTGATCTCCTCTATGTCTCTATCAATGCCTGGCCACCACACAAACGCTCTTGCTAGATTTTTCATCTTTACTCCCCCCAGATGTCCTTCGTGCAGCTCCTTTAGCACCTTCTTTTGGAGTTTGGGTGGAATCACCACTCTAGATCCACACATCAGGGTTCCTCGACACACTGACAGTTGTTCTTTCCTCTGTGCAAATGCTTGCAGTGTTGGTTCGCTCTGTGCTGGCCATCCCTCCACCGTTACATCATAGACTCGTGAAAGAGTCGGGTCATTCCTTGTCTCATTCTCAATCATTGAGTTTGTTATCGGTAGACACTCCACTATGGATGAGTGGAACAACTCTACTGGGTCCACTATACTCGCTTCTTCTACCATCGGCAATGGCAAGCGTGACAACCCATCAGCATTTCCATGCTGTTTAGGCCTTTTGTACTCAATTTCGTATTGGTGTGCCCCAAGTAACACGGACCACCTTTGTAACCTTTGTGCTGTCATGGTGGAAACGGCCTTATTTGGGTTGAATATGGACACCAACGGCTGGTGGTCTGTCAGCAATGTGAACTTTTTACATTGTAGGTAATGGTTGAATTTCTTCATGCCCCACACAAGACTGAGGGCCTCCCTATCTATTTGGGCGTAATTTCGCTCTGCGGGTGTCAATGATCGGGACGCGAAAGCCACTGGCCTTTCCGAGCCATTTGGTAGCCTATGCGAGAGTACTGCCCCAATTCCGTACGGGGAAGCATCGCAAGCTAGACGAAGGGGTAATGCTGGGTTGAAATGAGCCAACACTTCTTCAGAGGTAATCAACTCCTTGCTTCTGTGAAAAGCCTTTTTGCATTCCTCACTCCACTTCCATGGTGTTTCTTTCCGCAACAGGTCATTCAGCGGATGCAGTACCGTGGATAAATTTGGCAGAAACTTGTGATAGTAATTAATCAACCCCAAGAATGATCTTAACTGTGATACGTTTCCTGGGGCGGGGGCCTTCACAACTGCTTTTATCTTTTCGGGTGACTTATGCAGTCCCTCTCGGTCAATGACATGACCGCAGTATGAGATCCGTTTTTGGAAGAACTCACACTTCTTGCGATTAACCCGAAGGCCATACTCCTTCAACCTGGTGAGTACCAGTTTCAAATTCGTGAGGTGTTCTTCCTCATCTTTTCCCGTGATTAAAATGTCATCTAAGTAGCACTGCGTGCTTGGAATTCCTTGTAACACCTGTTCCATGGCCCTCTGCCAAATTGCTGGCGCCGAAGCTACCCCAAAGACCAGTCTATTGTAGCGATACAAGCCTCTGTGAGTGTTGATGGTGAGGTACTGGCGTGACTCTTCCTCGACCTCCATCTGTAGATATGCTTGAGCCAGATCTATTTTCGTGAAATGTTTCCCTCCAGCCAATGAAGCAAAGATATCTTCAATCCGCGGAAGCGGGTATTGTACCGTGTGAAGCACCGGATTCACAGTAATCTTGAAATCTCCGCAGATACGGACCTTCCCCGGTCCCCCAGGCTTATTACTCGGTGAGGACTTCATGACGGGAACAATGGGCGTGGCCCACTCACTCCAGTCCACTTTTGACAGAACCCCTGATCGTTCAAGTTCTTCCAGTTCTGCCTCCACAGCTGGTCGTATTGCGTAAGGAACTGATCTGGCCTTAAAAAACTTTGGGCTTGCATTTTCTGCAATCTTAACCTTTGCTTTAATACCTCGCAGCGTTCCCAGTCCTTGCTGGAATACCTCCTTAGCTTCGTCCAATATTCTGGACAACCGTTCAGGTTTGACATCCTCTTTTTCGGAATCCACCGTCATGGTGTTTAGGGACTGCCAGTCCAATTTTATTTTTCGGATCCACTCCCGTCCCAGGAGTGGTGGTCCTCCCTCAAGCAATACATACAGGTCCAACCGGTGATGATCTTTATCCTTGTATCTCACCTTGACTTCTATCATTCCGATGGGGAATACTTTGTGCCCCGTGTATGTCTGTAGCACTAGTTCCGTATCCCGTAGTGGAATATGCTTGAAAAATTTCTTATAATCATGCTTATTCATGACCGTCAACACCGATCCGGTGTCCACTTCCATTTTTACTTGGACCTTTGCAATCTGTAGCGTTATCCAGATAGTTTGTCGGTCAGCTTCATTGCTCACGTTGTGGATTCTCAGACTGTCCAGTCCTTTGCATTTGGAGTGTGAGTCCGACTTCTGTTCCTTCAGACTCTTCCTAGTCGCCTCTTGTACCTTTCTGTACCATTTTTGTGAGGACTCGTTATTGTTGTACGTCATTCCTGACCGGCACACTTTAGCTATGTGCCCGATCTTGCCACATTTCCGGCATTCTTGGTTTTTACCCCAGCAACGCTTCTGGTCGTGTGTTGTCTTCCCACAACGATAGCATTTCGTAGTCCTCGAGGTGATGTGGTCCACCCCTAGTGCCACCGCCTTCCGCTGCATTACCGCCGTTCCTTTTGCTGCGGCTTCGTATGATGCGGCTATAAGGACAGCCCTGTCAAGTGTGAGGTTGTTCTCTTCCAGTAGTCGCTTTTGCGTCCCTTCTTTGGACAATCCACATACGAGCTTGTCTCGCAGTGCCTCTGTCAGATTCCCTCCGAACTGGCAGTGTTTCACTAGCCTCCGCAGTTCGACCAAGTATTCCGCGTTGCTTTCGTCTTTCTTCTGCGTTCTCGCATAGAATCTGAATCGTTCAGCCAGCTTCAACGGTGTGGGGTTCAAGTGATCCTTCAGCACCGCTACTATATCCTTGAAAGTCTGATCCGCCGGTTTAGCTGGAGAGAGAAAATGTTTCAACAACCCGAATGTTTTCGCACCCATCATGTTAAGTAAGGTTACAGCTTTTTCCTCCTTAGCTATTTTGTTAGCCTTACAATGTATCTCAATACGTTCCACGTACGTGGGCCAGTCTTCTATTTCGGAGTTAAAATCGTTGCTGTCCCCACGCTTAGGCATCTTCCTTTCTTTGGGTACAACACAAATATTTCTTTAAATTCTTATGTATTTTTTTTTCTAAGATGGCGGCTTTTCCCGCGAATTTGGCGGTTTCCCGCTCTTCCTTTCTCTCCCCGCCCACTTCAATGGCGGTTTCCCGCTTCTGTCGGCTCCTCCGCCTAATGGCGGCTTCCCGCGTTTCTTCCTGGTGGAAGGGGTACGCTTTCCCCGCAGCGGACAGGTTCAGCCGCTGGGCTGGCTCTCGCACAGCTCCCCCTACTCGGCTCTGTCTTCTCCTCCCGCCCGCACGGCTCAACCGGCGCTGGGTACACCCCATTAACGGAGGACAGTTCAGCCGCTGGACTGGCTCTCGCGCAGTCTCTCACCCCGTTTTCGGCTGTGTCTCTCTCCCACTCCCGCACGTTCAGTTTTGCCGGCTCTGAGTACCCCGTTGGTGGAGAACAGCTCAGCCGCTGGACTGGCTCCTCGCAGTCTCTCTCTCCGCACCCGGCTCTCACCCGCACGGTTCCCGTTCGCCTCCCCAGCCCTCTCGCAGACCGGTGTTTCCCTCCCCGGCTGCGGCTGGGTTTCTCTTCCCGCGCCTACTCACAGGCTCAGCGCTTCGTGGCTGCGGTCGCTGCCCGGATTTTTCCCGCCGATCGCGGTCCGGCTGTCACCCGACGCCGTTGGACCCGACTTTTGACCGGCTCAGCTCCCCCTCGACCGAGGTCGAGTGCTCTGCCCTTATCCTCCGGATATTCTCTACACCTTCCCCTACTCACAGTCTCTTCGGCCGCCTTGTTCCCTGCTGATCGGCTCACTCTGTACCGTGGTAGAAGGGTAGTCAGTGCCTGTTGCAGACGGAAGCTTTTGTTGCTAAAGTCTTGCACCTTTCTCCTGCTGCAGCCTCGTGTTTTCTTCCAGCAGCACGACGAGGGCGGTTGCCTCTCTTCGACGCTCTTCTTGCTTTGGTAATCTTGCCGCAGGGTACGATCGGACTCGTCGCCACTGTAAAGTCCGTGGGTTGTGCAGTTAATAAATACACAGACTTCAGAAATAACAACAAACAGGTCTTTACTATTCGAAGGTCCGGGCGAATCTGCCCCAGTTATCCTGTCACAACACTTATATACTGGTGTGGTCACTGTCGGTATTACAGTATACAGAAGCCAAACAAGTAGTGCCACACTTAAAGTAGTTCCCTTAAAGGTGAACGGTTACATACAATAATTTCCTTAAGGGTAGACGGGTACATACACTACATATGTTACTTTAAAACTATGGCCAGGGCGGCACTACTTTGTAGGGCGTAGTGATACCATAGTACCACTCCTGGCCATAGGGGTATAAATAGTACTGTGGGTACTGATCTCCCCTCAGTTCCCGCCTGTTGGTATTAAGTAAAGACCTACGTTGAATCTTCCAAGCTGTCTCTTCATTATTGGATTAAGTATAGACACATACTTTACAAACCTGACCTGGACAGAAAAGATGAGAATGATGTCTTCCTAACTAACTTTATTTCTCTGCATTAGAACTGCGACTCCCACACCACACCACCCCTCCACCCACCTCAGCATTCCAAACACTTCTCCAACAATCACAAGATAGAGCAACTCTCCTTCTCATTCCAATCACACACTTACCTGCTGCTGCTGCTGCTGGCTTCACAACATGCACTAACAACATTCTGCATTTACCTGATGGCATCTGCAAAGCATTTCACTCCTCTGCTGACCGCTTTTACATTTCACACAGGAGCCACTTTATTGCAGATGATCACTTCCCCATCCTGCTGGCAACTTGCTGCTTCTCCCTCTCAGCATGCACACTATACGAAGTGGCCTCACACATCTGTAGAACTCTTTACAACAACCACATGCTAACTTACTCCCTGCACAAGAAGCTGACCCACAACAAATGGGAAAGGACTCGAACCGGGGGAGGACCAGCTTCTATCCACATTTTCACTCAGATGGAAGGGAAAACCATCATTGGAATAGGCAGATCAAGGAGCATTGGTGATGCGAGTCTGCTTATTGCCAAAGCCTTTTTACTTTCCTAAAGCAATCACAAATACACACACAGCAGGCAACCTGGTGCTACATAACCTTTCCATACCATGCTCACTCTTGTCCCTCTCCCCCTTTTTCTAGACTAATTTAAAGACCTTGATTCTGGAGAACAAGACTCAGAGGGGGACAAGCCTCCCAATGAAGCACTGGCATTCGCTCCATCTGTTCCAAGTGTGGGAACAAGTGTTCACACTACTTGGGTGTCTCGCTATTCTTTCTGTGCGGTCTGTGAGACCAGCACACGATGAGTTCAAAGTTGAAACAGCTTTCTGCTGAGCATGGGTTGTAAATTGGCTAAGAGGATTTTAAAGTAAGGATATCTTCACAGGAATAGTAGAATGTGTAAGAGTCATTCAGGCATATCTGAATGTGTCAACTGGATCACTCTGTGTAGGGAGTGGAGAGTTTTATTGCAGCAATTAGAAGAATTGAATGCCTGGCTGTTTAGTTTATGCTATCATTATTGGTAGTATGCATGGAATGTAGTGATCAACGGTAAAATTTAGTATAAGCAATGGAAGGGAACACTGTTAAGAAGGCCAATGGTTTTGGTGTCCATACTTAAGAAAGGACATACTTGCTCTCGAGTTAGTACAAAGAAGGTTCACTCGGTTAATCCCGGGGATGAGGGGATGGACATATGAGGAGAGGTTGAGTAGATTGGGACTCTACTCATTGGAGTTCAGAAGAATGAGAGGCGATCTTATTGAAACATATAAGATTGTGAAGGGGTTGGATCGGGTGGATGCGGGGAGGATGTTCCCGATGATGGGTGAAACTAGAACTAGGGGGCATAGTCTTAGAATAAGGGGCTGCTCTTTCAAAACTGAGATGAGGAGGAACTACTTCACTCAGAAGGTGGTAGGTCCATGGAATATGCTGCCCCAAAAAGCTGTAGAAGCTACATCATTACATAAATTTAAAACAGAAATAGACAGTTTCCTAGAAGTGAAGGGAATTGAGGGTTACGGGGAGCGGGCAGGAATTTGGACATGAGTCTAGGTCCGGATCGGTCATGGCCCTGTTGGTAGCGGAGCGGGCCCAGGGGCCGTGTAGCCTGATCCTGCTCCTATTTCGTGTGTCTAATTCTGTTAGATTCAGGAGATGGTTCTGTGATAATGGATTGGCGGTTAGGATCAGATCAGCCATGATCTTATTGAATGGCGGAGCAGGCTCGAGGGGCCGATTGGCCTACTCCTGCTCCTATTTCTTATGTTCTTATGTTCTTATGTTTAGCAGCTCACACTGGAATCGCGTAGTGTGGCCGGAATTTTCCGGGGTGTCAGCGGGCAGGATCGGTGGCGGGTCGGGTGGGAAAGGGTTTTTTTTTTTTAAAAGCGGGTTCCCACCTTTCCTAATGTCGGGTCTGTCAGCGCTCAGCAGACCCGACAGGCAGTGTAGGATTCTCAAAATTCCCACATTTCCCAAGTTATTAATACGAGACCCTGTAGGACAAGTTATCGATAAGGGAACCCTGAAGAGAATGGCTTTTGGACTTTATGGCAAAAACTGCAAGGTTAAAGCAGGGCCCTGTAGACAGCATGTCAAGTTCAAAAACTCAAAAGTTGACATGCCTGGGCCTGTGGGAGACAGCTTTAATTTGCTTTTTCAGAACCAGACAACTGGAGGAGACAGAACACGCATGCTTCCCTTTAAACAAATCCACTCAGGAAAAGACTTAACCTTGCACAAACCTAAAGCCCATCAAACTATGCATATATAATCGCTTACAGTTCGAACTAGCTACCAAGCCAGGAAGACACCAATTTACATTATGCATAACAAACACCCAAGATATTAAAGCCATTTAGCAACGAGACAACCGCCCAAAAACCAGTTAAGGTGAATGGCTATAATCACCTTAACGAGCCTGCCAAAAATCAGACAAAAAATGAACCCTGATTTGGCGCGCAGATAACAAACTCAAAAACAGTATAACTGTAGGCCCACCGGTAACCAACAACAAACCGCGACAGCAACACCACCCTGCATCGTCATTCAGAAGCCAACAGGGAGACTCACGCAACATCACGGCGAGGGGGCACGGTGGGTCAGGCTCGACCGAAGACAACAAGGCCACAACCGCAGCCTGACACGAGGACTGACCACGAGCACCGCGGTAACAAAAAGGGCCGGGTAAACCATACCTTCAGATCATTACCACTACACAGGTAATGATCTAGGCCACCGCGACCGAGCCGACACCGAAGACCGCCAACCAAACCCCAACCGCAACAAAATTCGATGACCAGACCACCACCGGAAGAACAAAACCCGAAGTTTTCCACTCTACAAGCTAAAGTACCCAACAAAGACTTTATTCTCCCTATTTCTAATGAAGAAAAGTGGATACGCACCAGACAAATCCACAACCGTGCCCAAACCGCATCAGCGGACTCCACCCAACTGAAGAACCTTCGCAGATTCTAAAACTAGTACCACGTAGGGACGGCAGGCCCCAAAGGACACAAAGAGCGAACCCCAAAAACTCAACCGGTTTAACTGACAGGATTCGAACTGTCAAGAAACCCCTATTGGTGAGCATGATCCCTGGCTCTTTTTAGTACAATTTAGTTAGATATTGGGGGTGGGACATGGATAGGGGGATTAATAATGTGATTTTCCCTCATTGTGCCGTGTGTTCCCCATTCCTAATTAAGTGTACTCTTGAATGTCTGTAACTACTCCAGTAATCTAAGTGTACAATTTTATTGTGTCTCTAATAAAACACAGTTTCTTTTACCAAACCAGTTGTCTACTCCAATTTTGTATCGCAGCCTGTACCTCAGTCCAGAGTCTAGAACCAAAGGGGTGTGGGAGCGATTAGAACTGCTCAAAACAGTCAGAGGCAAAGCTAACTCAACACACCACCCCCTACAGAATGGCGACCGCGGCAGGACTCTGGCAACAGGGGTGCGATACAGTACACACTGATTCAGAAGAGCAAACTTTAATGGAAGAGAGGATTTCAAATTATGTTTTCAGTAAGGTGAATATCACTAAGAAGTGGGTCACTAATCTATTGAAGGTTGAGCATCCGGTAGATGCTGCAGCTAAGTGGACAGAAGGGAAGGATCATAAGAAATCCATAGAAAAGGCAGTCTGGCTGATGTGCTTCAAGAAACAGATCCAGCTTTTGGACAGGTTCGTTGAAGCACAGGCAGCCGAGATACGGGAGTCAGCCCTGGAAGCCCAAGCAAGGGCTCTAGCAGGGGAGAAGTTACTGGCAGGATTGCAGGCTCTGAACCAGGAAAGGGTGCAGTTACTGGGGAAGCATAAGATCAGGCAGGAATATTTACAGTGTCAGGTCACCGATGCCAAGAACAATGAGCTGAGGTTGTGGGAAAAAATGCCCGCCTAGCAAGACAAGTAAGAGAGCAGGAGGAGAAAGTAAGAGACATACGGGCAGCCTATAAGATAGCAAGCGCACAGGGGTTTGAAGATGCAGATCATGGCCCCTGCCAGGAACAGATAGCGAATCTGAACCTTGCCCTAAAGAAGGCAAAGGCATGGTGTGCCTCATAAGCCCGAGTGCAGCCCAGGTCGACTTTACAGGGAACCTGAGGAGAACGGTTCAGGCACCACGGGTAGTGCCAAGGGACGACCCGGTTGAGGAGCAGGAGGACCTACGACCACCACCCGTACCGCCAAGTTTCAGCAAAGTCTAGCAGCAAGGGGGCGTGGAATTAGGGGCAGAAGCTGAGGTGGAAAAACCCCCGCGAGAGAGGCTGGGACCGGGGCCGATGTGCCCGGCCCGGCAGAAGGTTTGGCCCACCCGCTGAGGACGGGGAGGAGGGACCCCTCCAAAACCAGTTCGTAGTTTCCCATGGCACCCAACAGCTTAGGGCTATGGTAAGCTATATAACAAAACTCTCAGAAAATGGGGACCCCTCGGTCCACTTCAGGGAAGTGGAACAGGCAGCAAGCATCAACGAGTGTGATGATGCTGAACAGGCCAAAATGCTGCTATTTTCCCTGGAGAGTAAGCTCTTCCAGTCCCTTTCTGACCAGTGTAAGAAGGGACAGTGCGAGTATGGGGAGCTCAGGGAGGAAGTTCTTGAGGCCATGGGGATGAATGAGGGAAGTCCTTTCTCCCGGGTGGAGAAAACAGTGCAGCTCACAGGGGAAACCCCGTAGGCGTTCGTGGACAGGTTGTGGCCGGTGTATAGGAGTGCCTGTACAGGGGCACCTAACCGGGCTAACCTGGACCAGGATCAGCTGGCCCACTGGCTCCGTTGCCTGGTGGCAAACAGCTTGCCACAGGTCAGGGCCAAGGCAGAAATGTGGTTTGACCCAAAGCATCCCCTGACTACCGAACTGACAGTGATCAGACAATTGACCCTAGCTTACCAAAATGGTAAGGGAACCGATGCACACCCACCTAAAGGGAAGGTGCATGAAATAAAGGTATATACATTACAGTTCTCTCAGGAACGGCTTCCAGAACTTACTGTGGATTGAATCCACAAATCTGTCTGAGGTTGCGCAGGAACCATTTTAAAGTGTCCCAATAAGCTGATCACATGGTATGGTGGCCATTTTGTATGCCCCTTTTTCTGGGCTTCTTTTAAAACAGTCTTTAAAATCACGGCCCCTTCTGCCATTTAACCCTTATTAATATTAAATCCAATTTTGCGAATCCTACACGGCGCATCAAATGGTTCCACATTAACCGATGTAAATTGTTTAAGCCCGAGAGAAGGGAACAGCCGGTTAGGGCAAGGTCTGAGGATAGAAATCCTCAACCTGCAGCAGGAGCAAACTCACAGACTGCACAGGCAGGTGCAGTGGTGTGTTTTAAAGGAGGGGCCATCCCACCCACTGTTTGGGACCCTCCTCCACTCATCTGGGACTTAGACGAGGTGGAACCTGGGGGTGAGGACCCTCAGCCTGCAGCATTAAGCTGCAGAGAATTACCTGCCCCTAACCCAGGTTTAGGAGAGGTGGGATGTGAGGGCGAGGACCCTCAGCCTGCAGCGTCAGGCTGCGTAGAGTTGCCTGCCCCTAGCACAGGTTCAGGAGAGGTAAAGCCTGAGGATAAAAATCCCCAGCCAGCGGTAGTGGAAAGATCGCACAGGAGGGGGCAGTGGCTCGTGTTAAAGACCCACCAGACAGAAACCCTCCACCAGCCAAAGTCCCTAGAAGATCCCCACGAATGCCATGGCCAAAGAAACCGTGGTCGCCGGCTCCCCAGTTTAAACGTGCAGCCTCTCAAGTCAGGGATCGATCTGAGGACAGATGTTCCCAGCCAGCAGCCGCAGGCTGCGAGGGACCAAAAGGACAGGACAGGGCAGCCACACTGAAGGGAGTAGTGTGCTGCAGCCCGAACGGGGATTAGGCTGGCCGCTCGGAGATGGGCGGCGGATGTTCATAGCTTCTTTAATTTAATTTAGGGATTGTTAAGTTTGGGTGTTTTAGTTTAATTTTAAATAAGGATTGGTAGTTTAAGTGTTATTGCTTTTAGAGTGTTTGTATTGAGTCGAGGTCGCAAGACTCGACTATGCTTTACCCAAGCCAGAGAATCTTCTCGGGACCTGGCTATATGCTCTTGTGTCTCTTTACAGAAGGGATTTCGAGATGAAGGGGGGCATACTCCTACTCGCCCTGATAGGAATGAGCACTGGGAAACAAGGTGACGTGGAGGACTCCCACATCTATCGGTGCTCAGGAGAGAGAGCACCGGTTGTGACTGCTGGGGGCGGCGAACGAGGCGTGGAGGAGCTCGCTATCTATTCCCATGAGGGAAGATGGCCAGGGTGGCTGGGGTCTAACTCCACCTGGTACTCCAGCCAGACCGGGTTCACCTACGGGGAGGCCTCCCTCCCCTGCCCCAGCATACAGGTTGTGGCCACACGGGTCGGGGTCACTGAGGGGAAACGCATGTGCCGGACCTGCAGAGGACAGATTCCCCTGGGAAGGTGTTGGTGGCTCAGGAAGCTGAGCAGAGACATGGGGAACCATAGAGCTTACTGGGAACGACACCTACTGCATGATCACAGGGACCCAAGGGGGAGCTAGTGTGTGCTAGGATAAGTGGTGGGAGTCGGAACAGGGAATTTATGTCTGCATGTGGGGGTCACAAAGGGCCTGCCCCACGGGCATATCCATCATCTTTTCCACATCATGGCAGGATAAGGGGAAGGGGGTGGAATGGGAGTCCCACCTATACACTTGCATAGTCCCACACTCCCCAGCCCCAGTTAAAGCCACTGAACTCGTGGCACGTGCCCGAAAGCCCCAGCTCACGACCCAGACAGCAAGGACACACCTAGAGAGGTGCCCTGCCACCACAAAGGGACCAGGAAATGGGCTGGTACTAGTGCTGACCGAAAAGGTGCTATACCAGGGGGTACACTACGCGGTAGCTTCCGTGATTCTAAACCTTACAGAGGTACACTTACCTGCATGGTGCCCCACGGAGACAGAACAGCTATACCAAGCCCTGTTAAGAGAAATGTTTAGGAAGTTTTACGAGTTTGATTTTGCCAACGTAGACAAAACCGAACTGCACACTACAAACACTGAGTACTTTAGCAACATGGGGAGACAAAGAAGGGGAAACCTGGAATGATGTTTTTACTGCATATAACACGGGATCCTCTGTTATAAACAGCCTGGATGACATAGAATTGCAGACACAGATAAACGGTTTAAAAACACAATTACGGAAATTCTTAATGGATGAAAATACAATAGTAGGCTCAGAGTTACACGAGGACCAAGCTATGATGGTCCATTTAAAAGAGATCATTGCTGAGCTGGAGAGGCACACAAAAACTGTAAATGCCCTCATACGAGAGGACAGGAATGCTTCAGATCAGGCTGCACAGAACGAGGTGTGCGTACTGTACGGGGCATGGTTGCTAGGCAAGGGCTGGAGTAACCTGGAGGATTTAAGACAAGGTTTAGTCCCCTCCTGGATCAGCACCTCACAGCCCTCCACCCATTTGAGAATTCATTGAGCCCGTGTCAACTCCGGCTAGCTTCTGAGGCCTACCCTGTCCCAGTGGATTGTGGACATGCCAATCACACTATCATGGGGATAGTAGTGAGGATGCTGGTCATGGGTGGGACAGCCCGACCCACACCGGTATACAGGGTAGAGAACATTGGGATCATTCAAGGGGGTGCACACATCTGTTTCACAGCAGTCCCACCTTATGTCATAAAGTGGGAGCACACTATGACAGGTACTGACCTCTCGGGGTGCCAGAGCCGGGGAGCACACATAATACTGTGTCCCCAGCACTTGAACGCCTATTCAAAACCACAGTGCAGGTTTAAGGCTGCTGGTGCAAGACCTATAAACTGTACCATGGAGGTAATGGCACAAGACCATGTTCCCCCACAGGTAGCATATATAGAAGCTGGGACATATTGTGTCACCACCAGTGCACCCCACTATCAGCTTGGACAGCATAACTGGTGTCCGGTAAGTGACAGCAGTTTCTGCTTTAAACCCGAGGCGGAAGTTCAAGTGGCCCAGGAACGGATTGTCCCCATTCCTGAACCCTCCACTGTTCACCTCACTGTAACAGAAAATTTTACCAACCTGCAAAAATATGTAGCGCATTTCGGCTGTGAAATCCCCCCTCTACCAGAACATCTTACCAAGTTACTAAAAGCTGTAGAGGTATCACAAAAGCAATTCTACACTTTAGAACAGAAAACAAATGAGATAGAGGGAGAGATTCAAGGTATCATAGTCCCACCCTGGTGGGACATTTTCATAAACATAGAGGTCCCTTCATGGGTTAGAATGGCTTCCCACATCCTCGTGGTTTGCCAGCTGGGAATAGTATTGTACCTATTATGCACTCAGTGCAAGGGAAAAGGCAAAACACTAGAATTCCGAAACAAAAGGACTTGGAAGAAGCATTATGTTAAGATGGAAAGGGATACACCTGTTTGAATCTTTTATTTTTGTATTTCTGAAATAAAGATTGTTGTTTTTGTGAGTGTTTGTTATTTTTAATAAAGACTTTGACATGTTATTTTCAATAAAGATGTAAGTGTACCAAGTGGTGCAGGGGTGTTGGACCTCCCTCCATGCTTGGATGTGTGTAAATAACTGTATTTTGCCTGTGTATACTTATGTACACAACATTCTTACAGAATGGGGAATGTGTGTGTCATGGGATTTTAGATAGGTAATTACAGGGGAAGATTGGCTATGGAGGGTCAGGAATTTTGCTCAACTTTGTAAGTATGATACTTGAAGCGAGTTTCAGTATCACAGGGAGGAGTGTAGGATTCTCAAAATTCCCACATTTCCCAAGTTATTAATAAGGGACCCTGTAGGACAAGTTATCGATAAGGGAACCTTGAAGAGAATGGCTTTTGGACTTTAGGCAAAAACTGCAAGGTTAAAGCAGGGCCCTGCAGATAGTATGTCAAGTTCAAAAACTCAAAACTTGACATGCCTGGGCTTGTGGGAGACAGCTTTGATTTGTTATTTCAAAACCAGACAACTGGAGGAGACAGAACACGCATTCTTCCCTTTAAACAAATCAACTCAGGAAAATCTTGCGCAAACCTAAAGCCCATCAAACTATGCATTTATAATCGCTTACAGTTCGAACTAGCTACCAAGCCAGGAAGACACCAATTTACATTATGCATAACAAACACCCAAGACATTAAAGCCATTTAGCAACGAGACAACCGCCCAAAAACCAGTTAAGGTGAATGGCTATAATCACCTTAACGAGCCCGCCAAAAATTGGACAAAGAACTAACCCTGATTTGGCGAGCAGATAGCAAACTCAAAAACAGTATAACTGTAGGCCCACCGGTAACCAACAACACAACATGACAGCAACACCACCCTGCATCATCATTCGGAAGCCAACAGGAAGACTCACGCAACATCACGGTGAGGGGGCACGGTGTGGCAGGCTCAACCGAAGACAACAAGGCCGCAACCGCAGCCCGACACGAGGACCGACCACGAGCACCGCGGTAACAAAAAGGGCCGGGTAAACCATACCTTCAGATCATTACCACTACACAGGTAATGATCTAGGCCACCGCGACCGAGCCGACACCGAAGACCGCCAACCAAACCCCAACCGCAACAAAATTCGATGACCAGACCACCACCGGAAGAACAAAACCCGAAGTTTTCCACTCTACGAGCTAAAGTACCCAACAAAGACTTTATTCTCCCTATTTCTAACAGAGAAAAGTGGATACTCACCAGACAAATCCACAACTGCGCCCAAACCAATCAGCGGACTCCACCCAACTGAAGAACCTTCGCAGATTCTAAGACTAGTACCACGTGGGGACGGCAGGCCACAAAGGACACAAAGAGCGAACCCCAAAAACGCAACCGGCTTAACTGACAGGATTCGAACTGTCAAGAAACCCCTATTGGTGAGCATGATCCCTGGCTCTTTTTAGTACAATTTAGTTAGATATTGGGGGTGGGACATGGATAGGGGGATTAATAATGTGATTTTCCCTCATTGTGCCGTGTGTTCCCCATTCCTAATAAAGTGTACTCTTGAATGTCTGTAACTACTCCAGTAATCTAAGTGTACAATTTTATTGTGACTCTAATAAAACACAGTTTCTTGCACCAAACCAGTTGTCTACTCCAGTTTTGTATCGCAGCCTGTACCTAAGTCCAGAGTCTAGAAACAAAGGGGTGTGGGAGCGATTAGAACCGCTCAAAACAGTCAGAGGCAAAGCTGATTCAACACACCGCCCCCTACAGCTGTGGTGGGCGACCCAATTAAACTAATTATAATGTACTTACCAAACCCTTAACAGGCTTTTTTACCTTACTTTTTAACTTTAACTTCATGGCCATGTGAACCATGCTGTTCGGTGACCACGTCTGTCAACCTGAGGCGCGAGTTCAAGCTCCCATCTGACAGAGATCACTTTCCTCAGCCACAAGCTTTTCCTCACTGCATTTCCACAACAGATGCAGCAAGGTGCAAGTCTTTCCACAAGTCTCCATCCAGTCTCACCTTATTACCTCTCTCACCATTCACAGATCGCTTCTGTCATCTGTACTTCACCTGCCATCTATTCCATCAGCAAGGGTGCCATTTACACTGTCTCACCTTGGTCCTCAGAATCGGACCACGATGCGCCCCAACACCAGCAGCACCAGGCACACCAGCAGCACCGACAACCACACCAACCTTCTCCGCAATCACCTGATGCTGCATAGGACAGAGGACATCAGCACCCAAGCACATTTCTGCCTGGGAGGCCAGGGATGGCCTCACCATGGCCACATTTACTTCACTTGATGCTGTACACTCTGGCTGCCACATGATGCAGCAGGTTGGCACCGCCCCACACCAACACCATAAAACATCCCTACAATGACCATGGCATTCCTTTCACACTCACCACCATTGCATGGAGTACCGTTATGTCTCACCATTCACTGCCACTCACTAAGCCATCCCAAGGGGGCACACAAAGCTGTTCAAGACCGGAAAGTGTTGAAAATAAAGGTTTCAATGTTTGACAGCACATTAATACAAACTTAACATAAACATTGGATGAAACACCCAAGTGGCTACCCTTATGTGTTGTTAGTTGTTATGATTGCATTAGGCTGAGGGTGAGTGTGAGTGGTGGCTAGTGAGATGGGGATGTGATAATGTAGATAGAAAGGGATGGGTAGAGGTTCTAGGTAAGTTGGTTTGAGTAAAGATGTGCAGGAGTAGGGTAGGTAAGGCAGAGTGATGGGGATGTGATGAGAGGCACAGCAAAATGAGGTTGAGTGTGGCTTTGTACTAATGTTTTGTGATCTAATGAGATCATTGAAAGGTTTGCACCACTGCACCCAGGTCCTCCTGACCACATCCCTGCTTGTGTCCTCCTGTGCAATGTGCAACCAGGCTGTGTTGGTCTCCTGGGGAGGTCTCTTCTGCCCTTCGGAAGGGAAGAGGACCTCCCTGTGTGCTCTGACTCCCTCCATAAGCATATGGAGGGAGTCATGGGAGACCCTGGGTGCAGCCCTCTGCCTCTGTGCAGTGATTGGCAGTGTTTGCAGCACTTCAATGCTGTAGAACACTGACAGCACAAATGTCAAAAGAAAGTTGGCCATGGTCTCTTTAAGGAAACCAGCTGATGATGCGGCATGAATGACGCCATTTAATAGGCCTGGGAAACATGCTGGGTGGGCTTAACAAGCCCTTTCAACGTAAATTCATTTTAGACAGCGGAATAGAGACAGCAGCGGGGCCACGATCCGCCACCGACATCGCCCGCCCCGGACCCACTGAGATGAGCAAAATCCCAGCCTATGTGCCTCAAAAACAGCTTGTGCTCACACTGGTTTGGTGAAGTGTGTGTCTCAGCAGCTCTCACATTGGTTTTGTGCAGTATGAAAAGACTTGTGCACTCACACTGGTTGTGGATAGTATCAGATTTCAACAAAAGGTCTGATCCTGCACTACTACAACTGAGTGTGTGTGTAATCTGACACTTAAAGTAAGGAAACGAAAAAGAACAAGAAAGCAATCCAACACCAAGCACCAACACAGAAATCAGCAGCCCCAAGTGGGACAGCAGGTTAGAGGGATCTGCATTCTGTTGAATCAAAGAGCACAAGTGTTTAGGAGCAGGGACTAGTGGAATGTAGTGCACAAAAGATGGCCTTCCAGAGAGCAAGCTAGCTTTGCTGAAGGGCACAGAGATACTGACTTTAGAGGCCCTGCCTTCAAAATAAAACTGCTTACTGCATTCCTGCAATTGTATTAGATATTAGAAAGCTTGCCGTGAGCTGCCTCATCATGCCCTGATAGTAGGAGGAGTCAGCTTCCAATTTGTTTGGTGCTCTGTTGCAAGGCATCAGCACTCTGCACTCTACCAGTATGGTGACCTCTATGGACAGTGTAACTGGGCCCTCACAACAAGAGCCTACGTCACCAGCTCCTAAAAGCTTTGATTGTTTTTTTTTATTCCTTCATTCATGGGATATGGGTGTCGGTGGCAAGGCCAGCATTTATTGCCCCATCCCTAATTGCCCTCGAGACAGTGGTGCTGAGCCGCCTTCTTGAACTGTTGCAGTCCGTGTGGTGAAGGTACTCCCACAGTGCTGTTCGGGAGGGAGTTCCAGGATTTTGGCCAAGTGACGATGAAGGAACGGCGATATATTTCCAAGTCAGGATGGCGTGTGACTTGGAGGGGAACTTGTAGGTGATGGTGTTCCCATACACCTGCTGCCCTTGCCCTTCTAGGTGGTAGAGGTTGTGGGTTTGGGAGGTGCTGTCGCAGAAGCCTTGGCGAGTTGCTGCAGTGCATCTTGTAGATGATACACACTGCAGCCACGGTGCCCTGGTGGTAGAGAGCATGAATGTTTAAGGTATTGGATGGGGTGCGGGTGAAGCAGGCTGCTTTGTCCTAGATGGTGTTGCTTTTTGAAACTGCACTCACCCAGGCAAGTGGAGCATATTCCATCACTCCTGATTTGTACCTTGTAGATGATGGAAAGGCTTTGGGGAGTCAGGAGATGAGTACCCACTGCAGAATACCCAGCTTCTGACCTGCTCTTGTAGCCACTGTATTTATGTGGCTTGTCCAGTTAAGTTTCTGGTCAATAGTGACCCCCAGGATGTTGATGGTGGGGGATTCGGCAAAGGTAATGCCTTTGAATGTCAGGGGGAGGTGGCACTTGTGTAGCGCGAATGTTACTTGCCACTTATCAGCCCAAGTCTGAATGTGGTCCAGGTCTTGCTGCATGTGGGCATGGACTTCTTCATTATCTGAGGAATTGCGAATAGAACTGAACACTGTGCAATCATCAGCAAACAAAGGTGGAGTTGGCAATATGTTGCTGTCCTGACAGCTGCCAGGAAACCAGCCACAGACCTCCATGATGTACTGGGGGTGGTCCCTCATCAGCTGAGCATTAATGAAGAGTGTAAGGGGACAAAAATAACTTCTTAGAATTAAAAGTTAGAAGTAACTATAACTTCTTAGAATTAAAATTAGTGGAAAATAAGTTTGTCTCCTATCCTTGCATAGGAATGGAGGACCCAGCTAAGACAGGAACTGTAAAGCTAATAAGCTGGTCTTTTGTCCTTGCATAAGATAAGGCAGGACATACAGATTCTCAAAGAATGATGTAAGCACCTCCTGGCCAGAGCAGGAACAGATAAATTAGCCCGCGAATACTGTAAAGATGGGTTTCTGTGAACCATTCAGCAACCTCCCTGATAAGGGACATCGAATGGACACAGCCCTTCACCTATTCTGTAGACCAACCAATGATCGTAGAATGTGGGTGCACGAGGGGTGCACGCCTCAAGTTAGGGTATAATTGCTGTATGTATTTGATGCTCGGTGGAAGAATCCTTTCTCTGGGATGAGACTGAGATTTTCCCCTTGCATATGTTTGAATAAAGGTCGTGAAACTTATCCAAGGTGTCCATCTGGTGAATTCGTGGTTGCTATAAGGCAAGTGTCAACCCCTTATCTCAGGGTGTCCACTTGAGAGGAGGGAAGACTTCTCTTTTACCCCAACAATTGGCTTAGTCGGCAGGATACAGACTCTCCGACCCGAACAATGTGGCAACTGTTGTTGGTGGTATTTAAAAGATACTCACCCCAAGTTAGAGCTGATACATTGTGGATCGGAAGGGGAGATAATCTGTATAAAAGAACTAATTATAGCAAGCCACGAACTGACGGGAACTGAGGAATAAGCATTTTACAGGTTAAGAGTAGGTCCTGAAGCACGGCCAGCGAGGCAATACCAGCGAACCGGTATTGGTTGTATACGGCCGAGGCAGACAAGAAGGAATACAAGAGTAACTTAGGGGTGACGTAATGAACCCAGTGATCGTAAAGAATGGCCAACTGTTATGACTGGGGACTGGAGGGGTCCCTAGTAAAAATGCTAGTGGAAAAGAATGTGAAACTAATAGATACGATGAAGCAAAACGATTGGCAACTGAATGACCCACCGATAAAACAAAGAGAATGGTGGGCTAAGGTAAAAAATTAAAGGAAGAAAAGCTCATCATTTTAGTGGCTCATGCATATTATGAGTTGAGTAGGCGTACTCGAATTTGGACAAAAAACGGGTGCCAAAATTGTACCCGACTACCAGTAATTTAAGAAAGGGAATAAGAAAAAAATGTTAGAGTTTTATCAGTTATCAGTTTCTGCCCAAAACAAGTAAAATACAGGATTTGCTGAGTGAAAGGAATCTTAAAAGAAATACTGGAATCTCAGTTTGTGTGAAAATGTGTGTTAAAAATGTGGAAGTTTTCTGTCTTTGAAAGTGTCTGTTGTGTTTGTTTTAGCTCCACCCACTCTTTTGTACAGAGAGCTAAAAGCTGTTTAACCCTTTGAAGACTTGTCTTGAATATGTTGTTTTAAGTTTGTTAATTGTTTTACAAAAGATAAGCTTCAGCCTTGAAGTTACAGTTGCCAATGTGCCTGGAAGAAAATGAATTTGAATGTTTACAAGGCATGGGTGATTATCTCTTTGTTAATGTGGCTTCTTTCTTTCTTTTCCAAGTGATACTGGTTAGTTTAAAAAAAATTGATCTGGATTAAATTGGAGTTATGAGGTTAATTAACCTATTAAAACCAAACTTTCATTGTGGCCACAGTGAAATTCTGGTTGGTGTAAATTTGTGTAGACCGCATTGAATAAGATAACTCCGCTCCGCGAGAACATTCGATAGTGGCAGGTCCCTCTACAATATTTAATTGACTACGGTACTGGGAGCCCTACAGAATGCAGGACTAAAGGTAAGCCCTAGAAAGGTACAGGTAGGGAAGGATGAAGTAACCTACATAGGATACATAATAACACAAGGGAAGAGACAAATGCCCGAAGACAGAAAGGAGGCTATTAGAACGATGCCGAGGCCAGGAACTGTGAAAGGGGACTGGCAGGTACTAGGGCTATTTAATTATTGCTGGAACTTTATCCCAGAATATGCAGAAATGGCCCAGCCTATACAGGATTTGATCAAAGGGGGGAAACCATCCCAGGAGCTGGTGGACTGGGGCCCCGATCAAGAAACAGCATTTGTAAAGTTAAACAAGCCCTCGTAAGTGCTCCTGCCCTGGGATTACCAGACCAGAATAGGCCATTCCACATCTATAACTACCACAGTAAGGATCATTGCAATGCAGTAGTAACCCAAGTGCATGGGAATAGACAAAGGCCGGTAGCGTACTACTCCACTAAGCAGCAGCCTGTAGCTGCAGGATTGTCCAGATGCATTGCTGCCCTCGATTGCGCTGCGTGGGCCATCAGAGTTAGTGAACCAATAGTGATGTCAGGACAAATTATCCTACATACCCAGCATACCCTAGTAGAGTTGCTTAACACAGGAAGGCTGAGAACTATATCAGATGCGCGTAGAGCCACACAGGAGGCAATGCTCATACCACCCCAATGGCACAGTAACAATCGTTAAAGACAATGGCAACAATCCCACAGGGTGGATTATAACGGAAGGAGAGGCACATCAGTGTAACATGACAGGAAGTGAAGGGGAAAATAGTCATGTTAGTGAAGCCCCGCTTGAGGAAGCGGAACTGGATCTATATGTAGATGGATCCCGGCGATATATAGACGGGACACCACGAACAGGATGGGCAGTGGTAGATGGCAACGGACAGGTTAAAAGGGAAGGTCGACTAGAAGGAAGCCTATCGGCTCAGGCAGCAGAATTGGTGGCTCTCACCGAAGTCCTGAGGTCAGCCGAAGGTAAAAGGGTAAATATATATACAGATAGTCGATATGCCTTTGGGCTGGTGCATGATTACATGGTAGCCTGGAGTAGGCGAGGATATATGACATCAGGAGGAGGATCCATAAGACACGAGAATATAATGAAGGAATTAGTGGGAGCCTCCCTCCTACCCCAAGAGTGCGCAATAATAAAAATGAAATTAAGGGCAACCCCTAGCCGGGCTACAGGACTGACACCCTTTGAGTTAATGACAGGAAGAGCAATGAGACTGCCCGAGGAACTGGTCACAGGAAGTGAGGACGTAGGACCATATAAAGATAGAATACGGAGGTTTGCGATGGAAATCTGTAAGCAATTACATGACCTGAAAGCACAGGCTAGAGATCAGCAAGTAATTAAAGACTCAGAGAACGACACCAAGGAACAGAAAGTCCAAATACCACAGGTAGGCAGTCAGGTAATGGTAAAGATAAACCCAGAGAAACCCGGGTTCTCGCCAAAATGGACCGGCCCCCATCAGGTAATAATGGTAAATGACACGTGTGCATGCGTAGGTATAAGGGGCACCGGCAAATGGAAACACTGGACCCAGTTGAAAAGGCATGGACTCTAATTAACCGGTGACGACCAGGAATTTATGGTTTACAGGATCTTACCCCTTATAGGGAGAGCCACGGGAGAAGGTGTGCAGGCCGGCCTAAAGAGCCAACAAGGCCTGTATTACAGAAACTCGAGCGACATTAGCAGTGATCAGGAGCAACAGGGGGATTGGTAATAAAGAAAACCAAGGATAAAATACACTTTGGGGTACGCCAACGAATAATCACGGTGTTCCTAAACCGAATGGTTATAACCATTCCCAGCTTTTGTGGAAAGGAAATCATAAGGGGAATGGAGAATGGTGTGTGAGCACCGAGGCACCGCCGCTCCACGGGGGAATGGAGAATGGTGTGTGAGCACCAAGGCACTGCCGCCCCATGGGGGAATGGAGAATGGTGTGTGAGCAACAAGACACCGCCGCCCTGCGGGGGAATGGAGAATGGTGTGTGAGCACCAAGGCACTGCCGCCCCGCGGGGGAATGGAGAATGGTGTGTGAGCAACAAGACACCGCCGCCCTGCGGGGGAATGGAGAATGGTGTGTGAGCACCAAGACACTGCTGCCCCACGAGGGAATGGAGAATGGTGTGTGAGCACCGAGGCACCGCCGCCCTGCGGGGGAATGGAGAATGGTGTGTGAGCACCGAGGCACTGCCGCCCCGCAGGGGAATGGAGAATGGTGTGTGAGCACCGAGGCACCGCCGCCCCGCGGGGGAATGGAGAATGGTGTGTGAGCACCGAGGCACCGCCGCCCCGCGAGGGAATGGAGAATGGTGTGTGAGCACCGAGGCACCGCCGCCCCGCGGGGGAATGGAGAATGGTGCGTGAGCACCGAGGCACCGCCGCTCCGCGGGGGAATGGAGAATGGTGTGTGAGCACCAAGGCACTGCCGCCCCGCGGGGGAATGGAGAATGGTGTGTGAGCAACAAGACACCGCCGCCCTGCGGGGGAATGGAGAATGGTGTGTGAGCACCAAGGCACTGCCGCCCCGCGGGGGAATGGAGAATGGTGTGTGAGCAACAAGACACCGCCACCCCACGGGGGAATGGAGAATGGTGTGTGAGCACCGAGGCACCGCCGCCCCGCGGGGGAATGGAGAATGGTGTGTGAGCACCGAGGCACCGCCGCCCCGCGGGGGAATGGAGATTGGTGTGTGAGCACCGAGGCACCGCCGCTCCACGGGGGAATGGAGAATGGTGTGTGAGCACCGAGGCACCGCCGCACCGCAGGGGAATGGAGAATGGTGTGTGAGCACCGAGGCACCGCCGTCCCGCGGGGGAATGGAGAATGGTGTGTGAGCACCAAGGCACCGCCGCCCCACGGGGGAATGGAGAATGGTGTGTGAGCAACAAGACACCGCCGCCCTGCGGGGGAATGGAGAATGGTGTGTGAGCAACAAGACACCGCTGCCCCACGGGGGAATGGAGAATGGTGTGTGAGCAACAAGACACCGCCGCCCTGCGGGGGAATGGAGAATGGTGTGTGAGCAACAAGACACCGCCACCCCGCAGGGGAATGGAGAATGGTGTGTGAGCACCAAGGCACCGCCGCACTGCAGGGGAATGGAGAATGGTGTGTGAGCACCAAGGCACCGCCGCCCCACGGGGGAATGGAGAATGGTGTGTGAGCACCAAGGCACCGCCGCCCCACGGGGGAATGGAGAATGGTGTGTGAGCACCAAGGCACTGCCGCCCCACGGGGGAATGGAGAATGGTGTGTGAGCAACAAGACACCGCCGCCCTGCGGGGGAATGGAGAATGGTGTGTGAGCACCAAGACACCGCCACCCCGCAGGGGAATGGAGAATGGTGTGTGAGCACCAAGGCACCGCCGCCCCACGGGGGAATGGAGAATGGTGTGTGAGCACCAAGACACCGCCGCCCTGCGGGGGAATGGAGAATGGTGTGTGAGCAACAAGACACCGCCGCCCTGCGGGGGAATGGAGAATGGTGTGTGAGCACCAAGACACCGCCACCCCGCAGGGGAATGGAGAATGGTGTGTGAGCACCAAGGCACCGCCGCCCCACGGGGGAATGGAGAATGGTGTGTGAGCACCAAGGCACCGCCGCCCCACGGGGGAATGGAGAATGGTGTGTGAGCACCAAGGCACTGCCGCCCCACGGGGGAATGGAGAATGGTGTGTGAGCAACAAGACACCGCCGCCCTGCGGGGGAATGGAGAATGGTGTGTGAGCACCAAGGCACTGCCGCCCCGCGGGGTAATGGAGAATGGTGTGTGAGCAACAAGACACCGCCGCCCTGCGGGGGAATGGAGAATGGTGTGTGAGCAACAAGACACCGCCGCCCCACGGGGGAATGGAGAATGGTGTGTGAGCACCAAGGCACCGTGAGGGAATGGAGAATGGTGTGTGAGCACCAAGACACTGCCGCCCCACGAGGGAATGGAGAATGGTGTGTGAGCACCGAGGCACCGCCGCCCCGCGGGGGAATGGAGAATGGTGTGTGAGCACCGAGGCACCGCCGCCCCGCGGGGGAATGGAGAATGGTGTGTGAGCACCGAGGCACCGCCGCCCCGCGGGGGAATGGAGAATGGTGTGTGAGCACCGAGGCACCGCCGCCCCGCGGGGGAATGGAGAATGGTGTGTGAGCACCAAGGCACCGTGAGGGAATGGAGAATGGTGTGTGAGCACCAAGACACTGCCGCCCCGTGGGGGAATGGAGAATGGTGTGTGAGCAACAAGACACCGCCGCCCTGCGGGGGAATGGAGAATGGTGTGTGAGCACCAAGGCACTGCCGCCCCGCGAGGGAATGGAGAATGGTGTGTGAGCAACAAGACACCGCCGCCCTGCGGGGGAATGGAGAATGGTATGTGAGCACCAAGACACTGCCGCCCCACGAGGGAATGGAGAATGGTGTGTGAGCACCGAGGCACCGCCGCCCCGCGGGGGAATGGAGAATGGTGTGTGAGCACCGAGGCACTGCCGCCCCGCAGGGGAATGGAGAATGGTGTGTGAGCACCGAGGCACCGTCGCCCCGCGGGGGAATGGAGAATGGTGTGTGAGCACCGAGGCACCGCCGCACCGCAGGGGAATGGAGAATGGTGTGTGAGCACCGAGGCACCGCCGCCCCGCGGGGGAATGGAGAATGGTGTGTGAGCACCGAGGCACCGCCGCTCCGCGGGGGAATGGAGAATGGTGTGTGAGCACCAAGGCACTGCCGCCCCGCGGGGGAATGGAGAATGGTGTGTGAGCACCGAGGCACCGCCGCCCCGCAGGGGAATGGAGAATGGTGTGTGAGCACCGAGGCACCGCCGCTCCACGGGGGAATGGAGAATGGTGTGTGAGCACCAAAGCACCGCCGCACCGCAGGGGAATGGAGAATGGTGTGTGAGCACCGAGGCACCGCCGTCCCGTGGGGGAATGGAGAATGGTGTGTGAGCACCAAGGCACCGCCGCCCCACGGGGGAATGGAGAATGGTGTGTGAGCACCGAGGCACCGCCGCCCTGCGGGGGAATGGAGAATGGTGTGTGAGCACCGAGGCACCGCCGCTCCGCGGGGGAATGGAGAATGGTGTGTGAGCAACAAGACACCGCCACCCCGCGGGGGAATGGAGAATGGTGTGTGAGCACCGAGGCACCGCCGCCCCGCAGGGGAATGGAGAATGGTGTGTGAGCACCGAGGCACCGCCGCTCCACGGGGGAATGGAGAATGGTGTGTGAGCACCAAAGCACCGCCGCACCGCAGGGGAATGGAGAATGGTGTGTGAGCACCGAGGCACCGCCGTCCCGTGGGGGAATGGAGAATGGTGTGTGAGCACCAAGGCACCGCCGCCCCACGGGGGAATGGAGAATGGTGTGTGAGCAACAAGACACCGCCGCCCTGCGGGGGAATGGAGAATGGTGTGTGAGCAACAAGACACCGCCGCCCCGCAGGGGAATGGAGAATGGTGTGTGAGCAACAAGACACCGCCGCCCCACGGGGGAATGGAGAATGGTGTGTGAGCAACAAGACACCGCCGCCCTGCAGGGGAATGGAGAATGGTGTGTGAGCACCAAGGCACCGTGAGGGAATGGAGAATGGTGTGTGAGCACCAAGACACTGCCGCCCTGCGGGGGAATGGAGAATGGTGTGTGAGCACCAAGACACCGCCGCCCTGCGGGGGAATGGAGAATGGTGTGTGAGCACCAAGGCACTGCCGCCCTGCGGGGGAATGGAGAATGGTGTGTGAGCACCAAGACACCGCCGCCCCACGGGGGAATGGAGAATGGTGTGTGAGCAACAAGACACTGCCGCCCTGCGGGGGAATGGAGAATGGTGTGTGAGCACCAAGGCACCGCCGCACCGCAGGGGAATGGAGAATGGTGTGTGAGCACCGAGGCACCGCCGTCCCGCGGGGGAATGGAGAATGGTGTGTGAGCACCAAGTCACCCACTATGACAGTTACGAATAAGCGGGGGACCACCTCCTGTGCCATCACGAATACTGACTTCTGCTTTACCCCACAAGAAGAGACACATATAAACGGGCATATCATATATCCTGAACTAAAAGAAGAAAAGTATGTGATTTTGATGGAAGAAATAGATAAGCTACAAAAGGACACTGAAGAAATGTTGGCTAGTCGGCCTTGGTATACTAAGTTTTGGAATGCTGGACTCAACGTGCAAATACACCCCTGGATAAGGATAATATCACATGTATTGGTTGTTGTACAAGGCGTTGTATTGGTGATCTTGTTGTTGTTATCCTGTCAAAAATGTAGCAGGAATAAGAGACAAGCCATAACGAGAGCAATAAGTAAAGAACTGGATAAGGCAAATTTTAAAAGTCTGGCAGAAAGGACTTATCTTATAGTTTGGGAAGTAGTTACCCAAACAGAGGGACAAACCTAGGGCTCACCCACGAGAAAGTAATAGGGAAATGGCCTGGCTTGGGCCATAAGGGGGAATTGTAAAGGGACAAAAATAACTTCTTAGAATTAAAATTAGTGGAAAATAAGTTTGTCTCCTATCCTTGCATAGGAATGTAGGATCCAGATAAGACAGGAACTGTAAAGCTCATAAGCTGGTCTTTTGTCCTTGCTTAAGATAAGGCAGGACATACAGATTCTCAAAGAATGATGTAAGCACCTCCTGGCCAGAGCAGGAACAGATAAATTAGCCCAAGAATACTGTAAAGATGGGTTTCTGTGAACCATTCAGCATCCTCCCTGATAAGGGGCATCGAATGGACACAGCCCTTCGCCTATTCTGTAGACCAACCAATGATCGTAGAAGGTGGGTGCACACCTTAAGTTAGGGTATAATTGCTGTACGTATTTGGTGCTCAGTGGAAGAATCCTTTCTCTGGGATGAGACTGAGATTTTCCCCTTGCATATGCTTGAATAAAGATCGTGAAACTTATCCAAGGTGTCCATCTGGTGAATTTGTGGTTGCCATAGGGCAAGTGTCGACCCCTTATCTCAGGGTGTCCACTTGAGAGGAGGGAAGACTTCTCTTTTACCCCAACAAAGAGGAAGCATTTTCTGTTCATGAAGGCTGCTGGCTCAATGGGAGGTGCCCTTTTGGCTATGTAGGTGCAGTAAATCATAACCTGAATTTGGAGAAGCCTGCTATGACAGCAAAGCCTACAGACCTGTCCTGTTGACTTTTGCATCTATAGGCCATGCTATAAAATCAATGGCATCACTGATCTGCTTGATGCAGGCATGGACTGCAGATTGACTAATGTGACTGATGTCACGTGTTGCAGCTTAGAAAGAGCCCGAAGTGAGAAAAGTTAAGCCCATGGTTACTTTGAATGCCACAGACAATGCATGGCCAGCTGGAAGAGTGGGTTTCAGATCTTGCTGTAAGATGCTGCACAGGTCTGCGGCAGCCTCTTGCTGCACTGCTCCTTGAAAAACTAAAGGTAACTGAGGGGCTTACAAACCCTATGAGTAGGTTAATGACACCTGCGAGCAGCCCTCCTCATATGTGGTCTTCACACACCTCCAAGTTTAGCTGCCTGACCTGCTGCTGCTCATCCTACACCTGGAGTAGTGTGGCCAGTATAACTCTCATCTTAAGCACTGTAATCCTTGCCTGTGCTTCTGAATGTTTGGAAGCATAAAAAAATAGAAAATCGGTGAAATCCAAGGTTTTTCAAACCTGTGAAAAAATCCAGTCAGGTGAATTGAAAACAGATGAATTAATCTGAATACTTACAGGTGAGTGCTCCTTTAACTAACGCTTGCTAATAATCAGCAGGAAGTTGTATAAAAAGCAACAGATTTTGATTCTGATTTCAATTTCCAATGACTAGCTGTTTACAGGCAAGTTACCAAATATGCTGAAACACAAAATACCATTGCACATACAGATTCAATTATACACAATTGCTGATGCAAAGCTAAAGTACTCCAAAATGGGTCACGACAGATTTCTTTTAAAATAAACTCAAAGCAGCTTTGTACGGACCACTTGGTTGTGAATATTAGCTGCTTTTTTTGCTTGACTCTGCATCAGTCTATGATTATCTAAAAGATAAATTGGAATTGTACATCCTTGTTAATCAGGATGTGAACAACAAAGATACGTTAATGTTTTGGGTGTAACCCTTTCATCAGAACTGGCAGGTACAGAATGAACTGGGACATGTCCAAAAGAATGACAGGCAGAAGGGATAACATGAGGATTAAGGTTCAGAACCACTTTTACAACAGACACAGTGGCCTAGAAATTCAATAAGGCACGGCTGCTAAATTGGGCTTACTGCCCTGGCGAGGAAGCGGAGCACTATCTCAGGCACTCCACTTCCGCTCGGGGCGGTGTCAGGGGCGCAAAGCGTGGTAGCGCCGGAGCATTACGCAACCGCTCCGCGAAGCGCTGATGCGTTTCAGCGTCCCTCCCCTTCCGTTAAAGGGGAGTGACGCTGTGAGCCCTGCAGGGCCTCCGAATGCCCACACTAGCCCACCAGGGCGGCGTGGTGCCATGGCTGCACCTCCCTTTAATTTGCGGACCTTGACAAAAAATAAAATAGCAGCACGGGTCGCAGCCGCACCTCCCTTTAATTATTGCTCCGCGCACGGAGGTCAGCCTGGATAACGATCCGCGAGGCTGGCGCTGACATCGCCCGTGGCAGACTCATGGGGCCCAGCCGAATTTCTGTCACGGGGCGGTACGGGATCGCGGCAGGACACTAAGCGGCCGTCATCGCTGGCGGTGCAGCGGCCCGGGATGCTTTCAGCAGGGGCGCGATGGTATCGGCTAGCACCTCAGTAGAATCCCGCTGAATTTCTCAGGAGGCGCTCGGCCCTGCCCGGGCAATAAGCCCTTTGTGCCCCATTAGCTTAATATTCCAGGGTACTTGACTTTTAGAAAAGATAGGCCAAATGGAAAAGGAGGTGGTGTAACGCTAATAATAAAGGATGAGATAAAGAAAGTAGAAAGGATCTTTGCCCAGAAAATCAGAATGTAGAATCAGGATGGGTGGAGTTGAGAGATAATAAAAGGCAGAAAGCACTGGTGGGAGTAGTTTGTAGGCCCCCTAAAAGTAATCATAGTGCTGGACAAGGTATAAATCAGGAAATTAGAGGAACATGTAACAAGGGTAATGCAATAATTGTGGGGGACTTTAATCTTCATATAAACTGGGCAAACCAAATTGGCAAAAGTAGTTTGGAGGACGAGTTCATGGAATGCATTTGAGACAGTTTTCTAGAACAATATGCCGAGGAACCAACTAGGGAACAGGCTATTTTAGATCTAGTATTGTGTAATGAGACAGGGTTAATTAGTAATCCTTTAGTAAAGGATCCTCTGGACACGAGTGATCATAATATGATAGAATTTCATATTACGTTTGAGAGTGATGTGGTTAAGTCCAAAACTAGGGTCTTAAATTTAAACAAAGCCAATTACAGAGGTATGAGGGGCGAGCTGGCTGAGGTAGATTGGGAAATTAGATTAAAAGATATGATGGTAGATAAGCAATGCCAAATATTTAAAGAAATAATTCATAATTCTCAATGAATTCCCTTGAAGAATAACAGCTCCACTGGAAAAGTGGTATAGCCATGACTAACTAGAGAACTTAAGGATAGTAGTAGATTAAAAGAAGAGGCTTACAATGTTGCCAAAAAGAGTCGTAACCCTGATGATTGGGAGGGTTTTAAAAAATCAGCACAGGATGACTCAGAAATTGATAAAGAGGAAAAAAATAGAATATGAGAGTAAACTAACAATAAATATAAAAGCAGGCTGTAAGAAACATAGAAACACAGAAACATAGAAACATAAAAGATAGGAGCAGGAGTAGGCCATTCGGCCCCGCGAGCCTGCTCCGCTATTCAATGCGATCATGGCTGATCATCCAAATTCAGTACCCTGTCCCTGCTTTCACCCATACCCTTTGATCCCTTTAGCCTCAAGAAATATATCCAACTCCTTCTTGAATATATTTAATGAATTGACCTCTACTGCCTTCTGTGGAAGAGAATTCCACAAGTTCACCACTCTCTGGGTGAAGAAATTCCTCCTCATTTCTGCCCTAAATGGCTTACCCCTTATCCTTAGACTGTGACCCCTGGTTCTGGACTCCCCGACCATCGGGAACATCCTTCCTGCATCTAGTCTGTCCAGTCCTGTCAGAATTTTATAAGTTTCAATGAGATCCCCTCTCATTCTTCTAAACTCCAGCCAGTATAAGCCCAATCGACCCAATCTCTCCTCATACGTCATTCCTGCCATCCCAGGTATCAGCCTGGTGAATCTTCGCTGAACTCCTTCCATGGCAAGAACATCCTTCCTCAGATAAGGCAACCAAAACTGCACACAATACTCAAGATGTGGTCTCACCAAGGCCCTGTACAACTGCAGCAAGACATCCTTGTTCCTGTACTCAAAGCCTCTCGCTACGAAGGCCAACATACCATTTGCCTTCTTAACCGCCTGTTGCACCTGCATGCTTACCTTCAGCGACTGGTGCACAAGGACACCCAGGTCTCGTTGCAATTCCCCTTCTCCCAATCTATTGCCATTCAGATAACAACCTGCCTTCCTGTTTTTGCCACCAAAGTGGATAACCTCACAATTATCCACATTATATTGCATCTGCCATGCTTCTGCCCAATCACCCAACCTGTCCAAATCATCCTGGAGTTTCTCGGCATCCTCCTCACAGCACACATGCCCACCCAGCTTTGTGTCATCTGCAAACTTGGAGATATTACATCTAGTTCCCTTGTCTAGATCATTAATATATATTGTGAATAGCTGGGGTCCAAGGACCGATCCCTGCGGTACCCCACTAGTCACTGCCTGCCACTCGGAAAAAGACCCGTTTATTCCAACTCTTTGCTTTCTGTCTGCCAACCAGTTCTCTATCCAAGTCAATACCTTGCCCCCAATCCCATGTGCCTTAACTTTACATGCTAATCTCTTATGTGGGACCTTATCGAAAGCCTTCTGAAAGTCCAAATACACCACATCCACTGGTTCTTCCTTATCTATTTTATCAGTTGCATCCTCAAAAAATTCCAGTAGATTAATCAAGCACGATTTACCTTTTGTAAATCCATGTTGACTTTGTCCGCTACTGTCACCATTTTCCAAGTGCTCTTCTATTACATCTTTTATAATGGACTCTAGCATTTTCCCCACTACCGATGTCAGGCTTACCGGTCTATTATTCCCCGTTTTTGCTCTACCACCTTTTTTGAATAGTGGGGTAATATTAGCTACCCTCCAATCCATGGGAACTGTTCCAGAGTCTATAGAATTTTGGAAGATGATCAGCAATGCATCTACTATTTCTAGGGCCACTTTCTTAAGTACCCTAGGATGTAGATTATCAGGTCCTGGGGATTTATCGGCCTTCAATCCCGTCAATTCCCCTAACACCATTTCCCTACAAATATTGATTTCTTTCAGTTCCTCCCTTTCATCAGACCCTATGTTCCTCGACATCTCTGGGAGGTTATTTGTGTCCTCCATTGTGAAGACAGAACCAAAATATGTATTTAATTGCTCTGCCATTTCTTTGTTCCCCATTATAAATTCCCCTGATTCTGACTGCAAGGGACCTATGCTTGACTTCACCAATCTTTTCCTCTTCACATATCTATAAGAGCTTTTACAAGTATGTAAAAAAAAGAGATTAGCGAAAGTAAATGTGGGTCCCGTAGAAGCAGAGGCAGGAGAAATTGTAATGGGGAACAAGCAAATGTTAAACAAATATTTTGTGTCGGTCTTCACAGTGGAGACAAAAAGAAATTGTGGGGACCAAGGCCTAGAAATTCACTAGCCTTAGCGCCGCTTTTGAGGCACTAGAGGGACTAGCGCCAGAGTTATGGCCAGTTGAAAAATTCCCTGGGGCCCTAAAGCGGCGTTGCACCGGTAGCGCTGCGCCGGCACCGATGACGTCATCGGTGTGCGCAGCATCCCGGTTGCCATGCCGACGGGCCCCAGCGCCGAAATTCAGTTGCGGCCGCCTCGCCCGTGGCAGCCGCAACTAAGACTCTGGCAACAGAGTCCAACATGTGTTTGCGCTGGCGCATTAAAGGCCCCGCGGCAGCCGGCCGCTTTCCCACCGGCCGCCTGCCCGCAGCTCCCTCCCCGGACTTCTCCCCCCCCCCCCCGGAACAGATGCAAGCCCGGCACTTGTCCGAGGTGCCGGGCTCATTTTTAAACAGATTTGCGTGGGCCGCGGCCGGGTGCAGGCAGCTCCTCCTTAACGGAAGGAGGAGGCCTGCACTTCCCCAGCCTGCCACACCGCATCGGGTGCCGCAGCGCCGGAATTGCGGCGCTAAACGGCAGTTAGCGCCCTTTTCCAGGCGCTAAGACCCTTCAGTAGCGCCGGCAGCCGTTTGGGCGCGGCGCTACTGAATTTTTGACGCGCGCAGGGGGACTTAGCGCCGGCACTAACTTCCGGCGCTAAAGCCCTGGCTAAGCCAAAACCCAATTTCTAGGCCCAAGAGTCTAATGAGAGTGAGAAACTTAAAGTAATTAATATCGGTAAAAAAAGTACTAGAGAAATTAATGGGACTAAAAGCAGACAAATCCCCTGGACATGATAGCCTGCACCCTAGGGTTTTAAAATAGGTGGTTACAGAGATAGTGGAGGCATTGGTTTTGATCCTCCAGAATTCCCTAGATTCTAGAATGGTCCCTGTGGATTGGAAGGTAGAAAATGTAACTCCACTGTTCAAGAAAGGAGGGAGAGAAAACAGGGAACTATTGGCCAATTAGCCTGACATCAGTAGTGGGGAAAATGCTAGAATTTATTATTAATGATGTGGTAACAGGGCACTTGGAAAATCAAAATATGATTATGCAGAATCAATACAGTTCTGTGAAAGGGAAATTGTGTTTGACATATCTATTAGTTTTTTGAGGGTGTAACTAGCAAGGCAGATAAGGGGGAACCAGTGGATGTAGTATATTTGGAGTTTCAGAAGGCATTAGATAAGGTGCCACACAAGAGGTTGTCAAACAAGATTAGGACTCATGGGATTGGGCGTAATATATTAACATGTATAGAGGATTGGTTAACGGACAGAAAACAGGGAATAGAAATAAACAGGTCATTTTCGGGTGGGGCAGGGTGTAACTAGTGGAGTGCCGCAAGGATCAGTGCTTGGGCCTCAGCTATTTACAAACTATATTAATGACTTAGATAAGGTGACCAAGTTTAATATATCTAAGTTTGCTCACGATACAATGCTAGGTGGGAAAGTAAGCTGTGAGGAGGACGTAAAGAGATTGCAAAGGGATATAGATTGGTTAAGTTGGGCAAGAAGGTGGCAGATGGAGTATAATATGGGGAAGTGTGAAATTATTCACTTTGTTAGGAAGAATGGAAAAGCAGAATATGAGGGACTAGTAAACATTGGTATTCAGAGAGAATTGGAGGCCCTTGTACACGAACACAGAAAGTTAACATGCAGATACAGCAAGCAATTAAGAAGGCAAATGGTATGTTAGCCTTTACTGCTAGAGGGTTGGAGTACAAGAGCAAGGCAGTATTTCTGCAATTATATAGGGCTTTGGTGAGACCACACCCGGAGCACTGTGTACAGTTTTGGTCTCCTTACCCAAGGAAGGATACACTTGCCTTAGAGGGGGTGTAACAAATGTTCACTAGATTGATTCCTGGGATGAGATTGTTGTCCTATGAGGAGAGATTGAGTAAAATGGGCCTATATTCTCTGGAGTTTAGAAGAATGAAAGGTGATCTCATTGAAACATATAACATTCTTAGACAGCTTGACAGGGTACATGCTGAGAGGTTGTTTCCCCTGGCTGGAGAGACTACAACTAGGGGTCAGTCTCAGGATAAAGTGTTGGCCATTTAGGACTGAGATGAGGAGAAATTTCTTCACCCAAGGTTGTACATCTTTGGACGATGAGTATATTCAAGACTGAGATCGATAGATTTATGGGCACTAAGGGAATCAAGGGATATGGGGATAGGGCAGGAAAGTAGAGTTGATGTAGAAGTTCAGCATAATCTTATTGAATGGCGGAGCAGGCTCAAGGGGCCGTATGGCCTACTCCTGCTTATGTTCTTATATTAGATTACATAGATTTACATAGAATATACAGCACAGAAACAGGCCATTCAGCCCAACCAGTCCATGCCGGCGCTTATGCTGCACTCATACCTCATCCCATCGTTCCTCACCCAACTCTATCAGCATAACCCTCAATTCCCGTCTCCTTCATAGGCTTATCTAGCTTCCCCTTGAATGTATCTATACTATTCAGCTCAATAACTCCCTGTAGTAGCAAATTCCACATTCTCACCAATCTCTGGGTCAAGAGATTTCTTCTGAATTCCCTGTTTGATTTCTGGTTGACTATCCTATATTGATGACCTCTCGTTTTGCTCTTCCCCACAAGTGGAAACACTCTCTGTGCCTACTGTATCAAAACCTTTCATAATTTTAAACACCTCTAAAAGGTCACGCTTCAGCATTCACTTTTCAAGAGAAAAGAGAACCAGCCTGTTAATCCTTTCCTGATAGGTATAACTTCGCAGTTCTGGTATCATCCTTGTAATTCCTTTTTGTACCCTCTCCAGTCTCTCTATATCCTTTTTATAATATGGTGACCAGAACTGTTCACAGCACTCCAATTGTGGTCTTACCAAGGTTTGATACAAGATTAGCATAACTTCTCTACTTTTCAATTCTATGCCTCCAGAAATAGGCCCTATGCTTGGTTTGCTTTAGTTACGGCCTTATTAATTCAATTCAATTCAATTCAATTCAAATCGCTTTATTGGCATGACAAGTTACATCTTATGTTGCCAAAGCATTGGAAAACATTCATGTTTGTTCACAAAAATACAGATCTATCCATACAGTGTATAAACAGATATATCCCTGAGTGTATAAATATACTTTCATATAATTTATATATACTCTTATCTTATCTTTAGTGGTTGTCCCTCTGTTTATGGCAAGCTGTAACATAGTGTGCCGCCAGTGTTATGCAACTTCTCTCTTCCCCTAGTAGGTATGGGAGTTTTTGGTTGTCATTCAATTTTCTGAATTCCGGGCATATTTTTGTAAATTTTGGGTAGAAATTCTCCCTTATGCCCTGATATTTTCTACAAGCTGTGAGGAAGTGCATCTCTGTCTCCACCATTCCCTGACTGCAGTGAGAGCATATCCTGTCCTCCCTTGGTAGCCGGGTCTGCCTGTGTCTACCTTTTTCGATCGCCAGGCTATGTTCACTAAGTCTGTACATTGTCAGGATTTTTCTCAGTTTGCTGTCCTTTACCATGGTCAGGTAATCAGCTATGTTGTATTGTCTGTTTAGGGCCAAGTAGCAATTGAGTTTGCTTTGGGTTTTTGTTGTTTCTGCCCAATATGTCAGATATTTTTCCTTTTGCTTAGCGACGATTGTGTTGGGTCGAATTCTTTGTGTTACGCTGTCACTGTCCTGTGGCTGGTTATTGTTAGTAGTGTTAGTAGTTACTTCACTGAGTCCCAGGACTAGTTGACTGAGGGTATTCTTCTTTATGGTCAGCTCTTGGCATTTCAGGGCGTCGTAGTGATAGCATTGGGGCTTGCTCATTTGTAGGTGATTCCAAAATTTGGTGGCTCTTTTTTGGATAGTGATTATTAATGGATATTGGCCTAGTTCCGCCCTGCATGCATTGTTTACTGTTTTCCTTTGAGTCCGGAGGATACTTTTACAGAATTCTGCATGTAGGATCTCAATTGGGTGTTTGTCCCATTTTGCAAATTCTTGTTGTGTTAGAGGTCCCCATACCTCACTGCCATAGAGTGCAATTGGTTCAAGTACTGATTTGAAATTTTTTAGCCAAATGCTAATTGGGATTTCTATTTGGATTGATTTTTTAATGGCATAGAAAGCCCTTCTTGCTTTCTCTTTCAGTTCATTCACAGCCAGTTTGAAGTTTCCCGTAGAACTGATTTTTAAGCCCAAGTATGTGTAGTTAGTGGTTTGTTCAATTTTGGTTGTTCCTATTGTGAAATTTATTTTGGGTCCCTGAGGTCTGGATCTTTGCTGGAACACAACGACTTTGGTTTTTTTGGGATTTATCGTCAGGGCCCAAGTCTGGCAGTACGACTCCAGCAGATCCAGGTTCTGCTGTAGACCCTCCTTAGTTGGTGACAGCAGAACCAGGTCGTCTGCATAGAGAAGGAATTTAACCTTGGATTCATATAGGGTGAGGCCGGGTGCTGTAGATTGTTCAAGTAGTTTTGCCAATTCATTTATGTAAATATTAAAGAGTGTCGGTGAGATTGGCGAGCCCTGCGTCACCCCCCGCCCCTGTGGGAAGTATTTTGTTCGTTTGTCTCCAATTTTAACTGCACATTTGTTGTTTGTATACATTGATTTAATTACATCATATGTTTTTCCCCCTACCCCGCTTTCGATAAGTTTCAGGAATAAACCGTCATGCCAGATGGAGTTGAAAGCCTTCTGGAAATCTATAAAGCATGCGTAGATTTTGCTTTTGTTATGGTGAACGTGTTTGTCAATTAGGGTCTGTAGGGTGAAGATATGATCTGATGTTCTATAGTTTGGCAGGAATCCAATTTGGCTTTTACTCAAGACATTGTGCTCCTCAAGGAAGTTTATAAGTCTTTTGTTTATGATGCTACAGAATACCTTCCCCAGGTTACTGTTTACACAGATGCCTCGATAGTTATTTGGGTCGACTTTGTCCCCACTTTTGTATATGGGCGTTATGAGTCCTTTGTTCCAGATATCAGGGAAGTAACCGACACTCAGAACCAAGTTGAAGAGTTTTAGGATAGCCAGTTTCATTTTGTCGTCTGTGTGTTTAATCATCTCATTTAGTATGCCGTCTGTCCCGCAAGCTTTTCCTGGTCGCAGGTCCTTGAGTTTTTCAGAAAGTTCTTTTTCTGTTATTGTGGAGTCTAGCGGGTTTTGGTTATCTTTTATGGCCATTTCTAGCTTTTCCAGTTTTTTGCATATTTGGTGTTGCTCTGGCCTTAGTGTGTTTTTCTGGTATAATTTTTCAAAGTGGTTTTCCCATGTGTCCCCATTTTGAATGGCCAATTCGTCGTGTTGTTTTTTGTGTAGTGTATTCAAGTTGTCCCAGAAACAATTGGAATCAATGGATTCCTCCATGGAGCTGAGTGTATTCTTAATATATTGCTCTTTTTTGGTTCTGAGTGTGTTTCTGTATTGTGTTAGTGTCTGACAATAAGTAAGGCGTAATTCCTCGTTTTGTGGCTGTCTGTGTTTTTGGTTTGATATTTTTCTAAGTTTTTTCCTCATGTTATGGCAATCTGGGTCAAACCATTTTTCATAGTTTTTAGTTTTGGGTTTGTTCTTGCGAGCTTTCAAGTTTGCACTTGTTGCCAAACTATCGAAAATATTGTTTAGGTTATTTACTGCCCGGTTTACGCCTTCTTTATTGTGAGTGTATATGTTATCCAGAAAGGTGTCCAAGAGAGCTTGAGTTGATGCATTGCTAATTGTTTTCTGGTATTTTTCCGTGTCGTTTTTGGCCCATCTGTATGATTTTTTGGTGTCGTACAGTTTACTGGGTTGTGTTCCTATGTTGTTTGTTTCTGTCTTTTTGAGGTACATAGTAATTTGACTGTGATCTGACAGTGTTGTTTGTGGTTTGACTGTGAATGCTCTGAAAGAGGATGGGTCCAAATCTGTAATCATATAGTCTACTGTGCTGCAGCCAAGAGGTGAGCAATAGGTCGATCTTCCTAGGAGGTCTCCTATGAACCTACCATTGACAATGTACAGACCCAGGCTTCGACAGAGCTGTAGGAGCTGTTTTCCGTTGGTATTTGTCTGCTTGTCGCAGTTATGTCTGTATGGAAGGGATGGGATATCAAAGTGGTTATTCCCGAATACGTAATTGTTTCCCTGATTATTGGTGAAGTCTGGTTCTTCACCTGTTCTTGAATTGAGGTCCCCACAGATCAACATGTTCCCCTGGGCCTGGTATTGGATAATTTCCCCCTCTATGGTGGAGAAGGTGTCCTCTTTAAAGTACGGGGAATCCATTGGGGGGATATAAAGTGCGCAAATGTAAACATCTTGGGTGTTAGAGATAATCTCCCTCTCAATTTTGAGCCACATGTGGTTTTCGCCCTTTTTTATAAATTTGATGTAATTCTTAAGTTCTGTTTTAAACCAGATCAGTATGCCTCCGGAGTCTCTGCCTTGGGTTACTCTTGGTAATTTATTGGAGGGGACCACCAGCTCAGTGTACCCTTGGGGACAGCCAGTGTGTCCTTTTCCTTTATACCAAGTTTCCTGTAAAACGATAATATCTAGATCTTTAGTTTCATCTATGAACTCTGGGATCCTACTCTTCACGTCGAGCACCGAAGAGCGTAGACCTTGGATATTCCAGGTCGAAATACATAAGGATTTCATGTTAAGTTTGATCTTTTACTATGATAGCTTAAAGAGTGGTACGTGTTTGTCTTGTCTAAGTGTGGGAAAAAAAGATCATCTCAGTTGTCTATAAAAGTTAATACTATTTGGTTACAGTTCTTTCTATTAATTAGTCCTTGATCCATAAGGCGGAAGTAGATGCTGCTGCACATCTGCTTATTGTCTCTTAATGGATTGTCTCTGTCTGAGGTATTGCGTATGTCCTGTGCATCTCTCCCTCTGTCTGGCTGGGAGCGGTCCTGTTCCCCTGTGGGACAGGAGTGGTGCAGGTCTGATATTGTTGTTGTGCATGGGGATCCTCTCTGGTCTCGGTTGGTGTGGTGGTGGTCTTTGTAGTGGTCCTGATATGTACCCCGCTGATCTCTGGTGGTCGGGGGGGGGGTCCTCTTGGAGTCTGGGTATGGACCCGGTTAAAAGCGACGTCCTTCAGGGCTTTAGCAAAGATCGATATTTTTTCCTTTGGATGTGGGCGTGGTCGTAAAGACATTCCTCATCGAGGGTGGGGTGTTGGGCCAGGTGCACGTTGTGTTTTGATTCGCTGTCTCTTGCTATGCTGGCATTTATCTCATGAATTGTGTTGTTGTTGAAGTCTGTTCTCGGCAATATTGTGGAAACAGTGATTCTAGTGTTTGGAAATGTACTGCTTGCCTTCCTAATCACTGCTCTGAGTGATGTTGCTACCTCTTTCTGTTGGGCCTTTAGGTCGTTTGTGCCCGTGTGTATTATTATGTGTTGGGGGGAGCCTAATCGGGTTTTGGTCAGCCATCCCATGGCTCTGTCTGTTGTTGGGCACCAGATCTTTTCTACTTTACTTCTAGGGAAGAGCTTTTTCTCCCATAGAAATTTCCCATTCGAGTCTATGAGTATTACGATGTCAGCCTTGTTTGTGTTTACTGTCTGGTGGCTTTCGCCTGGACTCAAAGTGTGTGTGTTGGGCTGGGGTGTCTGGTGTGTGCGTTCCTCTTGTGAGCGTCTCGCTTGTGGTTCCACAGTGGTGGGGGAAGATTGAGATTCAGTATGCTGGTCGGTCTGTGTGGCACCCCTTGTATTGTGTGATTGTGTGTCTACTGCTTTTGTTCCGTGTGGGAGTGCAGCCGTTTCGTCCGGCTCTGTCTTGTCTTGTCTCTAGCCTCTGGTTGCTGGTCTAATGGTGTTATCTCTCCTCTATGGCTCTCTTCTCTTTCCTGCAGCTCTTTCACCCGATTCCCAAGTAGATTCACCTGGTTCTCAAGTAGATTCAGCTCTCTCTTGTGTCTCTCCCTCTCTTGCTTTTGTTCGTGGTTCATTTTAAGGAACTCCTCTCTAAGTTTAACCATCTCTATCTCTAATTGATTAAATTTATCTTTTAGTTGTATCTGGCTGTGTGATCCGGGGTATGTGTCTGGTCGACCCTGGAAGGCTCACTCACTTCCTGGCTATGCTGCTCTTCTCTTGGTGAGCTGGAATTGGTAGGGGGACTATGTGTGGCTTCCTCCCTGGTAGTTATGCTGGGGTTTGTCAGTTGTATCATGTGGCTGTGGGTCCCCGGGGTTAGTGTCTGGTTTGAACTGTGTGGCTCGTTCACCTCCTGACCAGGCTGATTTCCTCCTTCCTCCTCTACCCCATTTAGATTCTTATTTTCCAAGTAACATGCGACCTCCTTACTTTCTTACCAAAATGTAATAACCTCACACTTATATATGTTGAAATTCATTTGCCAATTGTATGCCGATTCTGGAAGTTTATTAATGTCTTCTTGTAATTTGTTGCAGCCCTCCTCAGTATTGACTATCCCCCCAATTTGGTGTCATCCGCAAATTTAGAAATTGTGTTTTTGATTCCAAAGTCTAAATCGTTAATATAAACAACACAGTCCTAGCACGGATCATTGTGGGGCCACACGTTCTACCTTCTGCCACTCTGAAAGCTATCCTTTACCCTTACTCTATGCTTTCTCTCTTTTACCCAGCTAGCTAGCCATTCTGCTACTTGTCCGCTGACTCCACATGCGCTGACCTTATTCATTAATCTATTATGTGGTACCTTGTCAAAGGTCTTTTGGAAATCTAGATATATTACATCTACTACATTACCCTTGTCTACTCTCTCTGTTACCTCTTAAAAGAATTCAATGAGGTTGGTGAAGCAAGACTTTCCCTTTTGAAATCCATGCTGACTATTCATTATTATATATCTGGTTTCTAGATGTTTTCTATTTTTTCCTTTAGTCGGGAATCCATTATCTTTCCTACCACCAATGTTAAGCTGACAGGTTTATAGTTCCCTGGACATGTTCTATATCTCCCTACTTAAATATAGGTATAACGTTGTGGTAAACCACTGTTTGTATTCCTGTTTGTCCTGTTTGTATTCCACTGTGTACATGCCTGGACATGCCTCGGCTGACTCCTCCCACAGGTCCTAGTATAAAGGTGACTGCTCCCTAGCCCTTGTATCCTGGACCGGTCGACCACTCGAGGCAGACCTCCATTCTGTTGTTAATAAAAGCCTTTAGTTACTCTTCTAACTCTCAGTCTTTTATGAGTAATTGATAGCGCATCAATTTTATTAACAACATTTTTATAATGGAGAAGATCCTCACACCAGCATGCCTGGACTTAGATCATCGGGAGGCGGACTCATCCACCAAGTTTACTCACTGGCTTAAGTGTTTCGAAAAATTCCTGACCGCCTCCGAAGCAATCAAATCGGACGAGGACAAACTGGATGTCCTGACCTCCAAAGTGAACCACCGAGTGTACTCGGTCATCCAAGACGCGACCTCGTACGCGGATGCTATCAAGCTCCTCAAGGACCAGTACACGCGCCCAGTGAACGAAGTGTACGCCAGGCACCTCCTGGGGAGTCATAAACAACAACCTGGGGAATCGACCGTGGAATACCTTCAGGCACTGTCTGTGCTTGGCCGGGCCTGTGGTTGTAAGGATGTAAAGGCCGCCGTGTACACAGAGGAACTTATCCGGGACGCTTTTGTAGCGGGCCACAGATCCAATTACACACGACAGCGACTGTTGGAGCAGAGTAACCTCGACCTCAACAAGGCCTCTGAACTCGCACTATCGTTGGATGCAGCCTACCAGGGCATGGATGCCTACTCCTCTGCACCGTGGACGCCGCGGGGAATGACAGCCTGGGACACGGTAGGACCGCCTCATAGCGCCGTGCCACCCCAGCCACACCCCAACAACGGCCCAACTACCGCAGCAGTGTCCCAAGGCCAGACAGCAGTGCCCCAAGGCCAGAAATGCTACTTCTGTGGCCAGGCAAAACACCCCAGAGCGCGCTGCCCGGCGAAAAACGCGATCTGCTCGGGCTGCGGGAAGAAGGGACACTACGCTAGCGTCTGCAGAGCCAAAGCCACCCCGAACCCCAGCAGCGCCGCATGTGGGCCATGCGGGCCGCCATTTTGGACCTCCCCGGCCGTGTGCGAATCACCGGTACAGCAGCCATTTTGGACGCCTCCGGCCACATGGGGATCATGGACGCCGCCATCTTGGATGACAGCCGGGACGCAGCAGGCCCCCGACACCGCCTCATCTGATACCCGCAGCGACACACCGACCCCTACGCTGGCATCCGTTACACTGGACCAAGCGAGACCGCACACGGTGCGGCGTTGCTCTCTCCCAGTCCTGCCTGCGCAACAGCGGATTTCTATGGCCTCCGAGTCCCAGTCGGCGGACATCGGCGGCTACTGCGTGGTGACACTCGTAGTAGACGGGACCGTGTACGATCATTTTAAACTTCTGGTCCTGCCTGACCTCTGCGCTGCCGTCCTGCTGGGGTTAGATTTTCAGTGCCACCTTAAAAGTGTTACGATGGCGTACGGTGGACCCCTACCCCCACTCACAGTCCGCAGCCAGCAGCTTCCAAATTGCCCGCCGCGCACCAGGTGCAACCTCTCCACACTCAGAGTCACCCCCCCACCACTGTTTGCTAACCTCACCCCCGACTGTAAGCCCATCGCCACAAAGAGCAGGCGATACAGTGCCGGGGACAGGGTTTTCATTAAAACCGAAGTGGAGCGGCTCCTGAAAGAAGGGATTATTGAGGGCAGCACCAGCCCCTGGCGAGCCCAGGTTGTGGTCGTTAAGACCAGCGAGAAGCAGCGCCTGGTCATCGACTACAGCCAGACAATAAATCGCTACACCCTGCTGGACGCCTACCCACTCCCCCGTATAGCTGATATGGTCAACCAGATCGCGCAGTACCGCGTCTTCTCGACCATTGACCTGAAATCAGCGTACCACCAGCTCCCCATCCGCCCTGAGGACCGCCAGTACACTGCCTTTGAGGCAAACGGCCGCCTCTATCACTTCCTTAGGGTTCCCTTTGGCGTCACCAACGGGGTCTCCGTCTTCCAAAGGGAGATGGACCGGATGGTAGATCAAAATGCGTTGCAGGCCACTTTCCCATATCTGGACAATGTGACCATCTGCGGCCGTGACTTGCAGGACCATGACGCAAACCTCGAAAAATTCCTCCGCACCGCCCAACTCCTAAACCTGACATATAACAAGGAGAAGTGCATATTCCGCACAAACCGCCTCGCCATCCTTGGCTGTGTTGTGGAACACGGAGTCATCGGCCCCGACCCCGACCGGATGCGTCCCCTTATGGAACTTCCACTGCCCCACTGCCTCAAGGCCCTGAAGAGGTGCCTAGGGTTTTTCTCCTATTACGCCCAGTGGGTCCCCTACTATGCGGACAAGGCCCGTCCGCTGATCAAGTCCACCTCTTTTCCCTTGACGGCAGAGGCCCGCTTAGCCTTCCACCGTATCAAGGAGGACATTGCCAAAGCCACCATGCACGCAGTGGACGAATCCATCCCCTTCCAGGTGGAAAGCGACGCGTCCGACTTTGCCCTGGCCGCTACCCTCAATCAGGCGGGGAGACCCGTGGCCTTCTTTTCACGAACCCTCCAAGGCCTGGAGACCAGACACTCTGCTGTTGAGAAGGAGGCCCAGGCGATTGTGGAGGCTGTGCGTCATTGGAGGCACTACCTGGCCGGAAAACGATTTACCCTGCTCACTGACCAGCGTTCAGTTGCTTTTATGTTTAACAACAAGCAGAGGGGCAAAATCAAAAATGACAAGATCTTGAGGTGGAGAATCGAACTTTCCACCTACAACTACGAGATCTTGTACCGGCCCGGGAAGCTAAATGAACCCCCGGATGCGCTATCGCGTGGCACCTGCGCCAGCGCGCAGATCGATAGACTACGGGTCCTCCACAATGACCTCTGCCACCCGGGGGTCACCAGGTTCTTCCACCTCATCAAGGCCCGCAACCTGCCTTACTTTATTGAGGAGGTCAGGACCATGACCAGGAACTGCCAAGTCTGCGCTGAGTGCAAACCGCACTTTTATAGACCAGACAGAGCCCACCTGATAAAAGCCACTCGCCCCTTCGAGCGCCTGAGCGTTGATTTTAAAGGGCCTCTCCCCTCCTCCGACCGCAATGTGTACTTCCTCAATATTATTGATGAGTACTCCCGTTTCCCGTTCGCCTTCCCCTGCCCGGACATGACCAGTGCCACGGTCATTAAATGTCTGAACAACCTCTTCACCCTGTTCGGCTTCCCCAGCTATATCCATAGCAACCGGGGCTCATCGTTTATGAGCGACGAACTCCGTCAGTACCTGCTAACTAGGGGTATTGCCACAAGCAGGACCACCAGTTACAACCCCCGGGGGAACGGACAGGTGGAAAGAGAAAATGCGACAGTTTGGAAGGCCGTCCTGCTAGCCTTAAAGTCGAGGGGCCTTCCAACCTCCCGCTGGCAGGATGTGCTCCCCGATGCGCTCCACTCTATTCGGTCACTGCTCTGCACTGCCACTAACGCCACCCCTCATGAGAAAATGTTTGTCTTCCCAAGGAAGTCCACATCGGGGACATCGCTACCGCCATGGCTGACGTCCCCAGGGCCGGTCCTACTGAAAAGACACATGAGGACCCATAAAACGGACCCCCTGGTCGAGAGGGTCGACCTCCTCCACGCCAACCCCCAGTATGCTTACATCGCATACCCGGACGGGCGGGAGGACACAGTCTCCATAAGAGACCTTGCACCCTCGGGGACCGCAGTAACCCACTACCACCCCCCCCCACGATCCGATATCCAGCCCCAGCAGACGGCAGGCCTGGGCCCCGCGACCCGCTCGACATCTACGAGGACGACATGCCTGTGCCACAGCCTACGCTGGACTCGACGCTGGAAGCTTCACTACCCCTGCCGTCGCCACGCCGATCACAGCGGCAGACAAGACCTCCGGAGAGACTCCAATACACTAACTTTTAATACACTTCACCCCGCCGGACTCAATTTTAAACAAGGGGTGAATGTGGTAAACCACTGTTTGTATTCCTGTTTGTCCTGTTTGTATTCCACTGTGTACATGCCTGGACATGCCTCGGCTGACTCCTCCCACAGGTCCTGGTATAAAGGTGACTGCTCCCCAGCCCTTTGTATCCTGGGCCTGTCGACCACTCGAGGCAGACCTCCATTCTGTTGTTAATAAAAGCCTTTAGTTACTCTTCTAACTCTCGGTCTTTTATGAGTAATTGATAGCGCATCATGTACGTACCTTTAAGAGAATAACTGGTCTTAGACTGCAGTACCGGCAGTGACCACCCCTGTATAAAAGGCCCTAGCAGGCTTCTGTATTTTCAGTCTGACGCTGCCTCCTGTTCAGTAAAGTACCTGTTAAACTGTTCTCCCGAAGTCCGTGTATTATTGAGGCGTGGACTTTACAGTGGCGATGAGTAAGTTCGAACTCACCTGCAGTGTGGCATCATCTCACGGGGATCTCGCCTGAGAGGAGGGTCCTGGAAGGTCGTAGTCTGAGCAACGGGCATCGACCGAGGCCAACCGCCCAAAGAATTCATCGGTGTTCGGAGAATTGCGGGAGAGACTGTGGTTCCAGCAAATCGTGCTGGTAGCAGGTAGCGCGCTGACCCTTCCAGACTGCGGCGGGCTCAAGCTCGATCGAGCGGCTCTACAAAACGGGCCGCGCAGCGTCGCTGGGAAAAGAAAACAAGAGAGAGAGGGTGGAGCGCACAGGACATGGTCGGTGCTCAAGAACAGGACAGTGGAGAGAAACTAAACGGGGGGGAAGGAAAGCGAGACGCGCCGAAGCTGCGGGTCGCCGCCATTACCCTGTAGAACGCTAGGAGCAGCGTGGCAGTAAGGGGAAGAAGCAAAAGCGCGGGAGGCGTCATTTTATCCCGTTGGGGAAGAAGCAAAAGCGCGGGAGGCGCCATTTTATTCCATTGGGGAAGAAGCAAAAGTGCGGGAGGCGCCATTTTAAACCGCCCAAGATGCCGAAAAGTGGCAGTATCACTGCTTTCGACAACGAGGTAGAAGACTGGACCACGTATGTGGAAAGAATTGAAGTGTACTGCAAGGCAAATGAGGTGGCCGATGGAAAGAGGGCATCGGTATTATTAAATCTGATGGGTGCGAGTACGTACGGCCTATTGCGGAATTTAATTACCCCAGCTAAACCAATGGAGAAAAGTTTTGAGGAGATTGTTCATATCTTACAGGAACACCTAAGCCCTACACCACTGCTGATAGCAGAAAGATTCAAGTTCCATAAAAGAAACCAGCACAAAGATGAGAGCAATGCTGACTATCTTACGGAACTACGCAAGTTATCGAAGCACTGCCAGTTCGGAGCAGGACTGGCAGACACCTTACGGGATAAGTTTGACTGCGGGCTCCAGAGTGAAGGAACCCAGAAATGACTACTTTCAAAAAAGGACCTGACGCTAGAACAGGCTTTCAGCGTGGCAGTATCCTATGAAGCAGCAGCACGGGGAGCTGCGGAAATACAACAGAAACCACAAGAATACAGCGCTAATGAAATGGCGTATGGAGCCGAAAAGTGCTATCGCTGCGGCAGAACAACCCATGAGCAGAAGGACTGCTGGTTCAAAGACAAAATATGCAGGCAATGCGGAAAAATGGGACATATAGCAAGAGTCTGCAGGTCGGGAAAGAAAACCAACACAACAACAACTACTAAGGAACAGTACAGGAAAGTAAAGAAACTGACAGACAGCAGTTCAGAAGATCAGGAGAGTGATAAGGACTCCGGGAGCAGGAGACTAAGTTGTTTAAAGTTACACAACGTGATCGCAAAGGAAGATCACCGAACCATTTGGGTCGCCCTCATGATAGCAGAGTCCCCAGTAAAGATCGAATTGGACACAGGATCAGCCCTAACTGTCATGAATCGACGAGACTATGAGCGGCTATTCTCACACATACCCTTAAAGGACACGTCCATTGTATTGAAGACATACACGGGGCAAAAGGTCTACCCCAGAGGAAAAATAAGGGTGCCAGTTGAATATAACAGAAAGGAAACACAGAAACTATACATGTGTATACTACGAGATGGAGGACCACCATTATTGGGACGTGAATGGATCCGAAAACTACAGTTGGATTGGCATTCCATTCTGGCACTAACTGTGACTGACAAAAAAGATGATGACGTCGCACCTGGACGTCTGTCACAAATTCTATCTGATGCGGAAGAGGTGTTCCAACAAGGACTTGGGACTCTAAAAGGAGTAAAGGCAACCATAAAGACTGAGGATAACGCAACCCCAAAATTTTTCAAGGCCAGACCGGTGCCATACGCGATCCGCCCAGCCGTGGAAGCTGAACTGGAGAGTCTGGAGCATTCGGGGGTGCTGTCTAAGGTGGACTGGAGCGAGTGGGCCACACCCATTATTCCTGTAATGAAGAAAGCATTGAGCAGCACGCCTGGGGAGCCAAGGAAGGTTCACATCTGTGGGGACTTCAAGGTGACTGTGAACCCAGTCCTGCACACAGTACAATATCCGCTTCCGCGGATAGAAGATATTTTCGCCTCACTATCTGGAGGGAAACATTTTACAAAGATTGACCTGGCTCAAGCGTATCTACAAATGGAGGTGGAAGAAGCATCTAGGAAATACCTCACGATAAACACTCACAAAGGCCTTTACCAGTGCAATCGACTGGTATTCGGGGTAGCATCGGCCCCGGCTATTTGGCAGAGGGCAATGGAACAAGTCCGGCAAGGGATCCCGGGGACCCAGTGTTATTTGGACGACATCCTGGTTATGGGCGAAAATGACAATGAACACCTTGCCAACCTGGAACAGGTGCTCACGAGATTGCAGGAATATGGGCTACGAGCCAACCGTCCCAAATGCGAGTTCTTCAGGAGACAAATTTCGTATTGTGGCCACATGATTGATGAGGAAGGGTTGTGTTAGAATTAAATTTTGCTGGACAAGATTGCTGGACAAGATTTTGCTGGAAAAGACACAAACAACAAATTCACTGACTGGGACTAATTGAATCACTGCACAGTGAGACATGCCACGCTTACGCATGGCTGGAAAAAAGTTCATCTCGTGTCCTGACTGGGACTAATTGAATCACTGAGGGCTGTAATGATATCAGCAAATAGAGATGGTATTTGCCTGTTCGATTATGATGCCTTAATAGCATGTTGGTATGTATTGATTGCTTGTGCCTGACCAGCAGAGGGCATGTGACTGAGAGAAGCAAGGCAGTGAGTTGAGTTTTGGTTTCGTTCTAGATGCATCACAGCATCGTGTCTCCTGTAAAAGCTGTATAAAAGAGTTGAACAGACTTTAGATTAAAACTCATTCTCTTTCATAAATGTCTCGTCATTGAACCCACAAAGAAATCAATACATGGTGTCAGAAGTGATTGAAAGAGATGAAGAGAAAAAATTTGAAGTTAAATCAGCTCTCCACAAATTAGCAAGCCAAAAGAGAACATCGTTGCTTACCATTAGAGAATAGCTAACGAAGTGAAAGAATGGAAGGTTTACACCCACCGGCGACGCTTCAGTTAACAGGTAATGTGGCTGAAAATTGGAGGAGATTCAAACAACGTGTGGGGTTGTATTTAGCGGCAATCGGAGCTGACGAGAAAAGTAATAAAAGGAAATCGTCACTGTTCTTACATGTCGTGGGTGATGAAGCGCTGGAGGTGTATAATAACTTCACATTCGTTGCTAATGGGGACAAAATGAAACTAGATAAAATAATGGAACAGTTTGAGGCCTACTGCATACCTAAACGTAACGTGACGTTTGAGAGGCACAGATTTTTCACATGTGTACAGAAAACGGGTGAGACTATTGATCAGTATGTGACTGAACTGAGAAACCGAAGCAAAACATGTGAATTTGGGGGACTGACAGACTCGCTGATAAAAGACAGACTGGTGTGTGGTATTCCAGATAATGGTCTAAGGGAAAGACTGCTAAGAGAGCAAGATCTAGACCTGGGAAAAGCCATAGCACTGTGTAGGGCGACAGAGACTGTGAAGTCGCAGGCAAAGGAGCTGTTCAGTGACAGTAGCTGCAACGTGGATGCAGTGAGTATGAACGGATACAAACCGTTTAACAAAAAGAGCGCCAATGTGAAAAAAGAGGCGTGGCCAGCGAACAAAAATGAAATGGGCAATCGAAAGACATGTAGTCGATGCGGTACACAGCATACACCAAAAAGTGTCCAGCATATGGTAAAAAATGCAATAGTTGCAACAAAAACAACCATTATGCCTGTTGCTGCAAGAACCAAGTACAACAAAGCAAGGTCCATGCAGTAGGTGAAAGCGACATAGAGGAGTTCTATGTAGATGTTGTGTCCGAAAACAAAAAAGAAGAAAGAGACTGGATGTTGACACTAAAAGTGAATGACATACACATTCCATTTAAATTGGATACTGGAGCACAAGCTAATGTGATATCAGAGACTGATTTTAAGAAAATTAGACCCAGACCAAAGATACATGGAATCAAAGTGAAAGTGACAGGATACTCAGGTACTGATATACCAGCTAAAGGAAGATGCATTGTCAAAGTAACACACAAGGACAGAGAGCACACGCTAGCATTAATCGTGGTGCCAAAGGATGTGCAAGCCATATTAGGTTTAAAAGCCTGTGAGAGACTGAACCTGGTAAAGAGAGTCCTCGTTGTGGAAAGCGAAGGAGAGACAGTCTATGATGAACTCATGAAAGAGTACAATGACCTATTTAAGGGTCTAGGCTGCATTCCAGGAGAACACACGATCAGAGTAGATAAAAGTATGACACCGGTCATACATCCATGCAGAAAAGTTCCGTTTGCTCTTCAAAAGCAACTGAAGGCAGAGTTGGACAGGATGGAAATTCTGAACGTGATTTAGAAGATAGATGAGCCAACTGAGTGGGTGAGTTCCCTCGTCGTAGTGGACAAAAAGAATGGAAAGCTCAGAATTTGCCTGGATCCAAGAGATCTAAACAGAGCAATAAAGAGAGAGCACTTCAAGCTTCCTACACGTGAGGAAATCATGGCACAGTTTGCAAATGCAAAATATTTCAGCAAGTTAGATGCATCATCAGGATTTTGGCAGATGAAGCTGGATGAAGCAAGTTCAAGACTGTGCACGTTCAACAGTCCATTTGGCAGATACAGATTCCTAAGGTTACCATTTGGCATTGCCTCAGCTCCGGAAGTGTATCACAAGACTATCCATATGATCTATGAGCACCTGGAGGGAGTTGATACATCAATGGATGACATCATAGTGTGGGGAACCACGAGAACTGAGCATGACGAGAGACTGAAAAAAGTGCTGGAAGCAACAAGGAAAACAAACCTGAAGCTGAATAGAGAGAAATGCCAGCTCGGGGTGACAGAACTGACATTCGTGGGAGATATCCTTAGCAGTGAGGGCATCAGACCAGATCCCAGAAAGGTGTCTGCCATTGAGAATATGCCAAAGCCACAATGCAAAAAGGATGTGCAGAGGTTTAATGGAATGATCAACTACATGGGGAAATTCATATCCATCCTCTCAGAAAAGATGGTGCCACTGAGAAGACTAACTGAAAAGAACATAGAATGGGAATGGAATCATGAGCATGAGAAGTCATGGAGTGATCTAAAGAAACTGCTCACAGAGGAACCAGTTTTGAGGTTTTATGACCCAGCGAGACCCATCAAGATATCATCAGATGCATCACAGAGTGGGCTCGGTGCCGTTCTTCTGCAACAATATGACTACTGGCAACCTATTGCATATGCATCGCGCTCAATGACAGATGCGGAGACGCGATATGCTCAAATAGAAAAGGAGCTGCTCAGCATCACATACGCCTGTGAAGGATTTCACCAGTTTGTGGCAGGACAAGCAATCAGTGTAGAGACTGACCATAAGCCCTTGATTGCATTGTTCCAAAAGCCACTAAATAGCTGTCCGCTTAGAATACAAAGAATGATGATCAGGCTACAACGCTATACACTGAATGTTGCGTACACACCGGGTAAGCTGATGTATACAGCAGACACGTTGTCCAGAGCTGTTGACCCAGGAGAGCCCGCAAACACAGTGAAAAGACTGATGTACAAGGCAAAAGACAGAGGAACTGACTTCTACCAGAGCATGCTTGTATACCGCACAACGCCGCTCGAGTGTGGTATGTCACCAGCCCAACTCCTGATGGGATGTCGGCTAAGGTCAAACCTACCCATCCCGGAGAACCTCCTGAAAACAAAAGAGGGGGAGAAAGTGAGGAAGTTCAAAGAGCAACAGAAAGATAAGCAAAAGTACTACTATGACAGAGGAACACAAAACCTACCTGAACTCCACACTGGTGACCAAGTAAGGTTCAAAGACAAAACAAACACATGGACTCAGAAGGGAACTGTCCTGAGTGAAGTTCAACCAAGATCATACACCATTCAGACAGATGAGGGTGCTGTTCTGAGAAGAAATCATCGAGATCTTCTCATGGGACCAGCCGCAGCAGGTCAAGAGACTGATACTGTTGAACAACCTGATCACACAGCTGAGAACACATCATCTGAGGCAACAACTCAGATTCAAGGACAATCAATCAGAAAATCCTCAAGACACGTGAAGCCTCCTGAGAGACTCATTGAGCAAATTTAAGGACTATTGTTATAGAAGGAAGTAATGTTATCTTATTCTTTCTTCAAGTTCTAGTGTATTGACATATTTCATGTGAACACACAAAGCAAGGTTAAAAAACCTTGATCATGATAATGATAATGTAAGTTCATTAAGTGTTACAGTTAAAATGCAGATTAATACAAAGAAAACATGTTGTTAGTTAAAAGTAAAATACTTTTGTTTTAAGAAAAGTAGATGTAATGATATCAGCAAATAGAGATGGTATTTGCCTGTTCGATTATGATGCCTTAATAGCATGTTTGTATGTATTGATTGCTTGTGCCTGACCAGCAGAGGGCATGTGACCGAGAGAAGCAAGGCAGTGAGTTGAGTTTCGGTTTCGTTCTAGATGCATCACAGCATCGTGTCTCCTGTAACAGCTGTATAAAAGAGTTGAACAGACTTTAGATTAAAACTCATTCTCTTTCATAAATGACTCGTCATTGAACCCACAAAGAAATCAATACAAGGACTAACAAGGTTCACTGGTACCCTATCATTGAACTAATCACTTGTATCCTATTGTCGAACTAATCACATTCCGCCAGGGAACAAGATGGAACGAAGACCTGAAGAGGCAGAATTGGCAACACAAGTGTGTAAACTCCTGACTGGAGGAAAATAACGATATGCGCTAATAAACGAATTGATTGGATGAATGTAAATGATCTAAAACCAACTTCTTGGAATTGTATATAAGCTCGGCACGTACTACAATCGGGGAGAAGGTGCTCTCGCAGACCGCGTGGTTGCAGACTCTTCTCCCAGAGCTCTGTCATTTAATAAAGTTGTCTCTCTTACTCAAAGTCTAGTTTCCGAGGAATCATTTTTCCTACAACAGTTGCATAAGTCGCCGGACAAGATTGAGGCTGTAGTCAAGGCTCCAGCACCGGAAAATGTGTCGCAACTGAGGTCGTTCCTCGGGTTGGTGAAATACTACCATAAGTTCTTGCCGAATTTATCTACAATTCTGCACCCACTGAACGCCCTGCTTCAAACTGGTGTAACATGGAAATGGAGTGATGAGTGTAAGCGTGCCTTTCAGGAATGTAAATGCCTAATCACGTCAAAAGAAGTATTGGCCCACTACAACCCAACACTACCGATTCGGATGGCATGTGATGCGTCACCTTATGGCATTGGAGCGGTGCTGTCACACAAATTCCGTGACGGTTCAGAGAGGCCAATAGCCTTTGCATCGCGCTCGCTAACCTCAGCCGAGCGTAACTACGCCCAGATTGACAGGGAGGCCCTCAGCCTGGTGTGGGGGGTGAAGAAGTTCAATCACTATCTGCACGGGCAGAAATTCACCCTACTGACTGATCATCAACCCCTGGTCTCAATTTTTAACCCAAAGAAGGGCGTTTCGGTGATGACGGCGCAACGGCTGCAAAGATGGTCACTTTTTCTAGGGGCACATCAGTATGACATAGAGTACAAAGGTACGAAACAACATGGAAACGCTGATGGGCTGTCGCGCCTACTGTTGCCTATGGCAGAAGAAGCACCTGCAGTGGACCCTGTGGAGATATTCCATGCGACCATAGTCGAATGTTTGCCTGTTACAAACGCAAGTATTGAGAAGGAAACCCGAAATGACCCGACACTCTCTCGGGTCTATGATTTGACGGTGAAGGGATGGCCAGCATATGGCGACTCACTGTTGCCAGCATTCTCGCCAAGGAGAGAACAGCTGTCAGTGTGCCGGGGAACCTTGATGTGTGGATCCCGAGTGGTAATTCCACCCAAGTTGAGAGATAGAGTGCTCAATGAGCTTCACGAGGGTCATCTGGGAGGGGTAAAAATGAAGAGCCTAGCCAGGGCGTTTGTGTGGTGGCCGGGAATCGATAAAGAAATTGAGGATATGACCAAGAGATGCACAGGATGCCAGAAGGTCCAAAACGCTCCACCACAGGCCCCGCTACATCCATGGGAGTGGCCCTCATCTCCATGGCAATGGGTACACATTGATTTCGCTGGTCCATTTATGGACTCAATGTTTCTAATCGCTGTGGACGCCCATTCGAAATGGCCAGAGGTCATTAAAATGTCCTCCGCCACCACGGAGAAAACTATTGCAGTCCTAAGGACCATCTTCACCAGGAATGGGTTGCCAGAACAGATTTGTTCCGACAATGGCCCACAGTTTGTGTCTGAGGATTTCCGGAGGTTCCTGAAGAATAATGGGGTGAAACATTACACATCTGCCCCATATCATCCAGCCACAAATGGATTGGCTGAGAGGTTTGTTCAGACCTTTAAAAAGGCCATAAAGGCAATGTATAATGATGACATACCATTGCAACACAAGGTGGATAACTTCTTGTTTGCTTACCGGAATGCGACACATGCAGTAACCAATCAAACTCCAGCCGTACTGTTTTTCAACCGGAGACTAAGATGTCGCTTGGATTTGCTCAAACCAAACAATACAATACAATACAATACAAATCGCTTTATTGGCATGATAAGGTACATCTTATGTTGCCAAAGCATCAAAATACATTTATGGTTGAACACATAAACGCGGTTCCATTCATACAGTGTATAAACAGGTATATCCTTGAGTTTATAAATATATTTTCGCCTTGTTTATATATACTCTTGTCTTAGTTTACTGGTTGTCTCTCTGTTCATGGCAAGCTGTAACATAGTGTGCCGCCAGTGTTACACAGCTTCTCTCCTCCCCCAGTAGGAATGGGAGTTTTTGGTTGTCAGTCAGATTTCTGAATTCAGGGCATATTTGTGAGAATTTTTGATAGAAATTCTCTCTGATGCCCTGATATTTTCCACAGGCTGTGAGGAAGTGCATCTCTGTCTCAACTACTCCCTGACTGCAGTGAGAGCATATCCTGTCTTCTCTTGGCAGCCTGGTCTGCCTGTGTCTGCCTTTTTCGATCGCTAGGCTATGTTCGCTAAGTCTGTACCTTGTCAAGGTTCTTCTCAGTTTGTTATCCTTTACCATGGTCAGGTAATCAGCTATGTTGTATTGTCTGTTTAGGGCCAAGTAGCAATTGAGTTTGCTTTGGGTTTTTGTTGTTTCTGCCCAATATGACAGATATTTTTCCTTTTGCTTAGCGACGATTGTGTTGGGTCGAATTCTTTGTGTTACCCTGTCACTGTCCTGGGGCTGGTTATTGTTAGTATTGTTATTAGTTACTTTATTGAGTCCCAGGACTAGTTGACTGAGGGTATTCTTCTTTATGGTCAGCTCTTGGCATTTCAGGGCGTCGTAGTGATAGCATTGGGGGTTGCTCATTTGTAGGTGATTCCAAAATTTGGTGGCTCTTTTTTGGATAGTGATTATTAATGGGTATTGGCCTAGTTCCGCCCTGCATGCGTTGTTTACTGTTTTCCTTTGAGTCCGGAGGATACTTTTACAGAATTCCGCATGTAGGATCTCAATTGGGTGTTTGTCCCATTTTACAAAATCTTGTTGTGTTAGTGGTCCCCAGACCTCACTGCCATAGAGTGCAATTGGTTCAATTACTGATTTGAAAATTTTGAGCCAAATGCTAATTGGGATTTCTATTTGGATTGATTTTTTGATGGCATAGAAAGCCCTTCTTGCTTTCTCTTTCAGTTCATTCACAGCCAGTTTGAAGTTTCCCGTAGAACTGATTTTTAAGCCCAAGTATGTGTAGTGAGTGGTTTGTTCAATTTTGGTTGTTCCTACTGTGAAATTTATTGTGGGTCCATGTTGTTTGGATCTTTGCTGGAACACAAGGACTTTGGTTTTTTGGGGATTTATTGTCAGGGCCCAAGTCTGGCAGTACGACTCCAGCAGGTCCAGGTTCTGCTGTAGACCCTCCTTAGTTGGTGACAGCAGAACCAGGTCGTCGGCATAGAGGAGGAATTTAACCTTGGATTCATATAGGGTGAGGCCGGGTGCTGTAGATTGTTCAAGTAGTTTTGCCAATCCATTAATGTAAATATTAAAGAGTGTCGGTGAGATTGGCGAGCCCTGCGTCACCCCCCGCCCCTGTGGGAAGTATTTTGTTTGTTTGTCTCCAATTTTAACTGCACATTTATTGTTTGTATACATTGATTTAATTACATCAAATGTTTTCCCTCCTACCCCGCTTTCGATAAGTTTCAGGAATAAACCGTCATGCCAGATGGAGTCGAAAGCCTTCTGGAAATCTACAAAGCATGCGTAGATTTTGCTTTTGTTATGGTGAACGTGTTTGTCAATTAGGGTCTGTAGGGTGAAGATATGATCGGATGTTCTATAGTTTGGCAGGAATCCAATTTGGCTTTTACTCAAGACATTGTGCTCTTCAAGGAAGTTTATAAGTCTTTTGTTTATGATGCTACAGAATACCTTCCCCAGGTTACTGTTTACACAGATGCCTCGATAGTTGTTTGGGTCGATTTTGTCCCCACTTTTGTATATGGGTGTTATACATAAGACGAGATGTTGAGGATAAGCAGTTCCAGCACATAAATGAGAAGCCAACCAGGAGCTTCAAGATAGGGCAACCAGTCTTGGCCCGCGACTACCGAACAGAAAAATGGCAGCCAGGAACGATATGGACACAGCAGGGACCACTAATGTACACAGTGGACGTTGGAGAGAGCATCGTGAGACACCATGCTGACCAGATTCTAGAGTCACAGGAACAAGCCAAACCTATACCACAAGCATTTGCACCTGGTAATGAGCCCGAAGTACAGATTGCGTCTACCTCAGAAGCAGGGGTATTGGAAGCTGACAAACCAACCAATGACAATGAGCCAGAATTGACTCCACCGCCAGAACAGGATACTCGAGAAAGGCGCTATCCAGTCAGGATCAGGAAGCCTTCTCAAAGACTGAACTTATAAATGACTATTTCAGTTGATGTATATAGTACCGAGAAAATTGTAACTGTAATTAGTTATTATTTAGTTGTTAAATGAATGTTATGTACTGTTTATCTAAAAGGGGAGGAATTGTTGTGTATGTACCTTTAAGGGAATAACTGGTCTTAGACTGCAGTACCGGCAGTGACCACCCCTGTATAAAAGGCCCTAGCAGGCTTCTGTAATTTCAGTCTGACGCTGCCTCCTGTTCAGTAAAGTACCTGTTAAACTGTTCTCCTGAAGTCCGTGTATTATTGAGGCATGGACTTTACAGTCTGTCCCCTCCCTCTCTCTCTCCCTGTCTGTTCCCCTGCCTCTCTCTCTCTCTGTGTCTGCCCCCTCTCTCTCTCTCTGTCCCCCCGCTCTCCTCCATCTCTCTCACCCCTCTCTCTCTTTCTCTCTCTCTTTCTCTGTCCACCATCCCTCTCTCACTCTCTCTGTCCCTCCTCAATCCCTCTTGGTCTCTGTCTCTCTGCTCCCCTCCCTCTCTCTCTGTCTCTCTCTCTCTGCCTCTCTCTCTCTCTGTCCCCCTTCTTCCACTCTATCTCTGGTCCTCTCGCTCTCTCACTCTCTGTCCCCCTCTCTACCTTTCTATCTCTCTCAGTCCTTCTCTCTCTCTCTCTCTCTCTTTGTCCCCTCTCTTTCTACCTCCCTGTGTCCCCCCTCTATCTCTACCCCCTCCCTCTTTCTCTAACTCTCTGCCTCCCTCTCTCGCTCTCTCTCCCTCTGTCCCTATCTCACTCTCTGCCCCCCTCTCCCTGCCCTTCACTCTCTCTCATCCCTATCTCTCTCCGTCTGTCCCCCTCTCTCTCTCTCTCTCTCTGTCTGTCACTCACTCTCTATCTTTGTCCCGCTCGCTCTCTCTCTGTCCCCCTCTCTCTCTCTCTGTCCACTGCTCTATCTTTCTTTCTCTCTCTATCCCTCACTCTCTCTACCGCTGTCCCCCTCTCTCTCTCTGTCCATCCCCCTCTCTCTCTGTCCCCACTCTCTCTCTGTCTCCTCTCTCTCTTTCTCTCGCTCTCTGTCCCACACTCTCCCTCACTGTCCCCCCCTTTCTCACTGTACCCCTCTCTCTCTTTCTCTCTCAGTCACCACCTCTCTCTCTCCCCACTCTCTCTCCCACTCTGTGCCCCTCTCACTCCCTCTCCTCTCTCACTCTATGTCCTGAAATAAAGAATAGATTTGCCTTTCTAATCTAGGCTTTATTAACTTAAAAATCCTGTAGCACATCTTTCAACACCCAGTCCCAACTAAAGGCTGGAAAGAACTGAATTTAAGATGGCCACCACAAATCACATGACATCAACTACCAATGAGATTACAGCATATATCCCAAGGCAGGAAACAAACAACCAATCACAATACTTCTTACTAAACATAGAGAATAATCACCACATTCACCCCTCCTTTTAAAATATACTCCAACCTAAATAACCTTTACAATTTATAATTAATTATTTACAACTAAAACTATGCACAGACAAAATAAAACTATTCAACATGACACAATACTAAGTGAGCAACAACAAAAAGTAACATTGCACATAAGTATTAAGTATCTCTCAACTAAAACAATATAATATAATATTTCAACAATTTTAAAACATTACTATCAATTTAAAAGTCCATTTTCAATCGGTCGACCGGATATCTTGTTCATGTCGACCTTCTTAACCTTGGTGAAATTCCTTGCCCTCCCACACCAGGAGACACAGAAGTATCTGCTGCAGGAAGGCTATCCATATCCTGATTTTCAACGGTTTCCGGATTAGAAATCCCATCAGGAGGTAAACTGGGACGGTCATGAACATCCATCGAAGGCTGACTAATAGAAGTATAATTATCTGCAGTCGGATTGGAAATATTCATAGTATCTGTAACAGCATCCACATTATCTGAATCATGACTATTGTTAATATCCTCAGAAGAGGGCTGGCCACCACAAGGAGCCAAGTCTTTAATTGAAACGGTACTTTCTTTCCCATCTTGGAATCGAATATGAGCATATTGGGAATTTGCCTCCAACAGCGCCACCTCCTCCACTAAAGGATCATATTTTGACAATCTAACATGGCGTCGAAGCAGCACAGGTCCCTGCATTGTAAGCCATGAAGGTACCGAATATCCCGTAGTAGATCTCCGCGGATAGTTAAAGAGCCTTTCATGGGGGGTCACATTAGTAGCCGTTGAAAGCAATGATCTAATGGAATGCAGGGCATCAGGCAGTACCATTTCCCATTGTGTATTCTTAAGGTTCCGGGATGTCAAAGCCAACATAACTGCCTTCCAGATCACCCCATTGTACCGTTCGCACTGTCCATTACCCTGGGGATTATACAGGGTAGTTCTGCTAGTAGAAATTCCCCGACTCTGAAGGTATTCCTTCAACTGGGAAGACATAAAAGAACTTCCCTGATCCGAATGGATATACGCAGGCATCCCAAAGATGACAAAAAGTTGAGTCAGACATTTGATAACTGTAGCAGCTGATACATCTGTGCAAGGAAAAGCAAAAGGGAACCTTGAAAACTCATCCACAACAGTAAATATATATCGGTTTTGAGTAGTTGAAGGAAGAGGCCCCTTGAAATCGACGCTCAAACGTTCAAAAGGAGAAGTAGCCTTTATAAGATGAGCTCGTTGAGGCTTTAAGAAATTCGGTTTACACCGAGCACAGATAGAACATGATGAAGTCATCCGCTTGACGTCTTCAACTGAAAAGGGCAAATTCTTACTGCGTACGAAGTGTATCATCCTCGTAACCCCAGGATGGCATAAGGCATTGTGAAGATTAATAAGCGTATCTCCGTGAATCACAGAACAATAAGCCCTCGACAGCGCATCAGCAGCAACGTTATCCTTCCCCGGACGATAAACTATATCAAAATGGTAACATGCCAACTCAATCCTCCACCTCATTATTTTATCATTCTTAATCTTTCCAAAATGTTTGACATCAAACATAAAGGACACAGACTTTTGATCAGTTACCAACGTAAAATGTCGCCCCGATAAATAATGTCTCCATTTACGCAGTGCTTCTACTATTGCATACGCCTCTTTCTCTATTGAAGAATGCCTTTTTTCACTATTGTTCAAGGTACGTGAGAAAAAGGCCACAGGTCTTCCATTTTGGTTCAGAGTAGCCCCAATTGCAAAATCAGAAGCGTCCATCTCAATCACAAAAGGAACCTGCTCATCAATAGAATGCACAACTGCTCCAAGGATATCCTTTTTAAAATTATCAAAACATGTCCTGGCCTCCCATGATAGAGGATATGTCGTAACCCGAATAAGAGGCCGGATCTTCTGTGAAAAATTTGCAATCCAATTAGAATAGTAAGAAAACAGTCCAACAACTCGTTGCAAAGCCTTAGAATTAGTAGGACAAGGTAAATCAATCAATGGTCGCAGACGTTCTGGGTCTGGTTTAATCTTGTTTCCCGAGATAATGTACCCCAGTAGATTTACCTCAGTGGTCGAAAAGGTACACTTCTCTTTATTGAAAGTTAAACCAACTTTTTCCACAGCTTGAAGGAATCTTTCTAAATTAGAATCATGCTCCACCCTTGATTTGCCACACACCGTGATGTCATCTAAGTATGAAAAGGTGTCAGAGAGAGAGTTATCACTTATAAAAGCATCCATTGCCCGTTGAAAACAAGCAACACCATTAGTAACACCAAATGGTATTCGGCAAAACTGATACAGCTTTCCACCAGCCTCAAAGGCCGTATATGGTTGATCCTTCTTAACAATAGGAATCTGATGATAAGCACTCTTTAGGTCAATAGTGCTAAAAACCTTATACTGAGATACTTTATTGATAAGCTCATCAATCTTAGGCAAAGGGTACGCATCTAATTGAGTATACCTATTAATAGTTTGGGAATAGTCTATCACCATTCGTTTCTTATGTCTCTCGTTAGTCATGACAACTACCTGTGCCCGCCAAGGCGAACAACTAGGTTCAATGATTCCTTCCAATAAGAGACGTTGAACTTCAGAATTAATAAATTCTCTATCCTGACTGCTATACCTTCTTGACTTGGTAGCAATTGACTTACAATCCGGCATCAAATTGGAAAAAAGTGATAATGGAGAAATGGATAAAGAGGTTAATCCACAAATAGATAAAGGTGGCTTAGTCCCTCCAAATGAAAGACTGAGAGACTCGTGTAACTGAAGCACATCATGACCAATCAAAATATCCGCACAGAGATTAGGCAAAACAGATAGGCGTATATCAGTATACGTATTACCCAGAAGAATCAATTTCACAAGGCAACAACCAGCTACTTGTGAAGTGAGAGTCGTCTGAGCCATACACACCTGATAGGAAACAGGCGAAATTTTCAAATGCTTCTCCTTTGCAAACTGAAGACTTATAAAACTCTCGGTACTGCCCGTATCTATAAGGGCCTTCACTTCCAACCCATTAACTTGGGCCGTAACTATAGCTTTGTTTAGGCCATGAGCAAATGCAGCAGAAATTGATGCAATAAACACCCTATCTAAAGGCTGAATAGTCACAGAGGAGGTAATTGAACCTGATGATTTACACACATGTGCGTAATGACCTCTCTTGCCACATTTACTACACACAGCCTCCCGAGCAGGACACTTCAGACGAGGGTGCCGGACGTTCCCACAAAAATAACACTTCTGAATCCTAGAGGCAACAGCCGCTGAAGTAGAAACTGTTTCAGAATCTAGTAAACCACTCCCATTAAGTCCACATAATTCCTTTTCATCCGGAACTGCCAAAACCACAGTCACAGGCCGATTAAAAAGAGCATAAGAATCCGAACTTCTCTGAGCCACATCCAATGTAGAAGCTTGCTCAAAAGCACTCTTAAGATCCAAAGTCTTATTTTCTAACAACTGCTGACGAATTGATCTAGACAGTAATCCATTAATAAAAGCATCCCGTACCGATTCTTCCTTATATTCTTCAGCCGTCACAGCCTTATAATTACAGTTAACACTAAGACACCGAAGTGCTTGTAAATAAGTATCCAAAGATTCTCCCACCTGCTGCCTACGGGCAGATAGAAGGTGACGTGCAAATACCTCATTCTTTGGTTTAACAAAAATCTTTTCCAATGTAGAAATAGCCACTTCGTAAGTTTTACAGTCCAAAATATACTTATACACATCCGGAGCAATGTAGTTGATCAGCATATTCAGCTTATTTAGAGACTCTTGATCCAACACGCCCAAAAAGTTTTTAAATGTACAATACCAATGTTTCCATTTATCATCCACTCCTGCAGAATTAGGGTCAGCATTGAATCGTTCTGGTTGAAGATATCGCTCCATTCTGACATAAAGTTAATAAATTGAAATAAAGAATAGATTTGCCTTTCTAATCTAGGCTTTATTAACTTAAAAATCCTGTAGCACATCTTTCAACACCCAGTCCCAACTAAAGGCTGGAAAGAACTGAATTTAAGATGGCCACCACAAATCACATGACATCAACTACCAATGAGATTACAGCATATATCCCAAGGCAGGAAACAAACAACCAATCACAATACTTCTTACTAAACATAGAGAATAATCACCACATGTCCCCTCCATCTCTCTCTAACTCTCTGCCCCAATCTATCTCTCTGACCCCTCTCTCTCTGTCTCTGTCCCCCTCTCTCTCTCTCTCTGTCCGGACTCCCTCTCTCCCACTCTCTGTCTGTTCCCCTCTGTTGTGTCTGTACCTTTCTACCTAGACAAAACTTAGAACTCAGAACTCAGAGATTCAAACATGAAGTGCTTTATTCAAAAAGGTTCTGGAGAGACCCGAGCAAAGAGAGCTAAAACTTAACCAAGAGAACAACCCCAACCATTTATCTGCTGTGACAGCGCCACCGCAGGTGAGAGGAGAACACACAATACATAACATATTCCTCCCCTCTTAAATGAAAGTTCCACATTATTCCTCAATAGGTAAGTTACTTTCAATGCACTCAACTAACCAAGGGTAGAGGTAGACTGCCTCAAACCCTGACTTTACCCTGGGGTTTATTCTGCCCTAGTCTTGTGGGTAAGTCACTAAGCCTACAGATCCAAGCGTCTTGGAGGCCGCCGCTCTCTGACAGGATACCGGCGGTCATCGCTGGCTTCCACAGCAGTAGGCATTGACACAGGCCTAGATAGAGAAGGTGTCTGTGTCAGTCGAAAGTCAGGAGTTTGCACAGGTGGAACAGTCTCTTTGACTTCCTGTGTTGGAGAAGAGCACTGTGGCAAAGGATGCTGGTTTGCGGTATCACCCGGAAACAGTTCAGGCCAACCAGCTGTTGGAGCCTCTGTGGTTGTCTCTGCCCCTAGCAACAGTTGATCTGTGTGTCTTCTCCAGACGACGTCCTCAGCAGTCTCAACCGTGTAAGACACAGGGCCCGTCTGCGCGATCACTGTAGCAGGAACCCATTTCGGTCCAGTGTTGTACTTTCGAGCTAGGACGTGCTCTCCAGGATGAAACCGTCTCTCCTTGGCTCTTTTCTCTCTCTTTTCAACTTGAGCTTGTTGTTGACGATGGACAACCTGCTCTGCCCTTGGAGGTTTAAGTAAGTCAAAACTTGTCCGCAACTGCCTCTTCATCATAAGCGAAGCGGGGGAAGTTTTGGTTGTGGCATGCGGCTCATTCCTGTAGGACAACAGGAAGCTGTTCAGACATTGGTGAATTGAGCCCTGACCTTGCGATGCCTTCAAGGCGTGCTTCAAAGTTTGCACGAACCTTTCTGCCAGGCCATTAGTAGAGGGACGATAGGGCGCAGACCTGATGTGTTGGACACCATTCACATGCAGGAAGGTTGCAAACTCCTGTGATACAAATTGTGGACCGTTGTCACTTACGAGTTGTTCCGGTGAGCCATAACGGCTGAACATCTCACCAAGTTTCTCAATTGTTTTCTCTGCCATGGTAGACCTCATCACAGCGACCTCCAGCCACTTGCTACAAGCGTCCACAACCACCATAAACATCTTCTCTTCGAAAGGACCGGCGAAGTCCACATATACTCACTGCCACACTTCTTCAGGCCAATCCCAGGGGTGTAGGGTTGCCAGCTGTGGAACATTCCGGACCCTTTGACATGGGGAACATGTTTTGGCTTTCTCCTCAATATTTCCATCGAGACCGGGCCACCAGAAGTAGCTTCTTGCCATTTCCTTCATCCGAACCATCCCACTGTGGCCTGTATGAAGTTGTTGCAGTATAGGTTCCCTCAGAGGTGGCGGAATGATGACACGGCGTCCCCAAAGAAGACAACCTGCCTGGACGGAGGGCTCATTTCTTTTTGAAACGTAAGGTTTCAAACTAGGAGAATCTCCTATAGCTCTCCCTCAAATGACATCGTCCATTACCTCAGACAGGACTCGATTGTTGCGGGTGTACCTTCGCACCTGAACTGCAGTGACAGGTGCTCCCTCCACTTGTCTAAAGTAGAAGATGTCTATCTGACGAGGCTCTGGGGGAGTAACAGGCAAGGGCAGCCTCGAGAGACCGTCTGCGTTGCCATGCAAGTCTGATTTGCGATATTTGATGTCGTATGTGTGTCCTGACAACAGTAAAGCCCACCTTTGCATCCTGCTTGCAGCAAGAGACGGAATTCCGGTGTGGGGCCCGAAGATTGAAGTCAATGGACGGTGGTCCGTCAGGAGTGTGAACCTTCTCCCAAACAGGTACTGATGAAATTTTCGAATTCCAAAAACGATTCCCAAGGCCTCGCACTCAATCTGCGCATAGTTACTCTCGGCCTTGTTCAAGGTGCGTGATGCGAAGGCGATAGGTTTCTCTTCCCCAGAAGGCATGATGTGGGATATGACTGCTCCCACACCATATGATGATGCATCACATGCTAGCTGCACGGGTAGCTTTGGGTCGAAGTGTGTCAGGACGTCCGACTTCAGCAATGCTTTCTTTGCTTGGGCGAAAGCTTCGTTGCACAGTTCAGTCCATTTCCATGTTTTGCCTTGACATAGCAACTGATGTAACGGCTTCAGCAATGTTGCTAAGTCTGGAATAAACTTCCCATAGTAGTTAAGTAGCCCCAGAAATGAACGTAACTGGCTCACATTCTGGGGTGCTGGGGCCTCCACGATCGCCTTGACCTTTGACGGCGCCTTATGCAGGCCAGTAGCGTCAATCACATGCCCCAGGTACTCAACTGAAGACTGAAAGGGCTAAAAATTCAGTTTGGGGCGCCAAGCTCGCCTGGGCACTGGAATTACCGCTGCGCGCGGAGCCACTTGCGCCATCGGGATATTCAGTTTCAGCGCCCCAAGTGGAAGCCGGCCGCTAAACAAGGCTTTCGGCGCCCCACTTGGGGCGCTGAAACTGAATATCGGCGCGCAAAGTGCCGCAGCGCTACCCGCTGCGGCACGGCAGGCTGCGGTACTGCAGGCCTTCCACTGTTAAGGGGGAGGTGACTGCAACAGCGCGATCCCCACTCGCGAGTGCCGGCAAATGAGCCCGGCACCAAGGAGAAGTGCCGGGCTCTCGGGAAACAGCCGGCAATGCCGCGGGGGGGGGGTGTAGGAGGCCGGGAACGGAGGTGCGGGCAGGCGGCCGCCGAAAAAGCGGCCGGCCGCACCTCCACCTTAACTCGCCCCACTACTGCCACAGGTAGGCCCCTGTGTACCGGTCGCTATTTGCGGCCGGCGCGGAAGAGGCGGGCGCGACCTAATATGGCGCTCGGGGCAGTAGCAGGGCACTGCGTACACCGATGACGTCATCGGTGGCGGCGCAGCGCTACAGGCTAACGCCGCCATTAGCGCCCCGCTAAATATCGCGGTGGTTGTGGCCAGAGGCGCTAAAGCCTCTGAGTGGCCTCTTTGGGCGCAAACTGGTGGCGCAACCAACTGAATTTCTAGGCCAAAGAATTCACATTTGTCCTTACGAACTCTGAGTCCGTACTCTTTCAGTCGCTGTAGTGTCGCATCCAAGTTCAGAAGATGATCCTCCTCATTTGTCCCAGTGACAAGGATGTCATCCAGGTAGCACTGGACTCCTGGCAGTCCACTCAAAATCTGATCCATTGCCCTTTGGAATAGAGCAGGGGCCGACGTAATTCCAAACGGAAGGTGGCAGTACCTGTATAGCCCCATGTGTGTCACAATTGTCAGCAGCTCCATTGATTTGTCATCAACATGCATTTGTAGATAAGCCTGGCATAAGTCTATTTTGCTGAACTTTTGCCCTCCGGCCAGGCCCGTAAAAAGATCACCAATGAGGGGAAGAGGGTACTGTTCCGCAGACATCACCGGGTTAATAGTCACTTTAAAATCCCCGCAGATTTGAACAGATCCAGCCTTTTTCAGGTCAGGAACAATGGGTGTGGCCCATTTGCTCACGCTCACAGGATCCAGGACTCCATTCTCGATTAAGGCCTCCAAGTTAACCTCAACTTTTGGCCTAATTGCATAGGGTACAGGTCGGGCTTTGTGAAACTTCGGCTTGCTGTCCGGTTTAATGTCCAGTCTCATGCTGATCTTTTTCATGCTCCCAAGTTCACCATTGAAGAGTTCTGCATGTTTGTTTAAAACTGCAGTCAGACCTGACTCCCCTTTTGACATCATGCAGATTGCAGGCCAGTCCAGCATGATTTTCTCTAGTCATGCACGTCCCAGTAGAGATGGGTAATTTCCCTTTACCACATATAGTGGCAGTTTCGCAGTCTGTCCATTCAATTTAACAGTCACCTCAATGGCGCCTCTCATGGCCACAGGATCGCCGGTATACATCTTTAGCACAATGTTTGTTGGCTGAAGGGTAAGATGCTTTAGCATTTTGTTGTAGACAGTGTCTGAAACAAGGGACACAGCCGCGCCTGTGTCCACCTCCATCCGCACTGATTGTCCCTCCACCAGTGGTGACACCCAGTAGCCATTTGGACCACCTGCAACCGTCAGTATGTGCACCTCTTCCTCCTCAGAGGTGTCGCTCCCCTCTGTTTTGCTTGTTCCATCATACTCCACTGAATGAACACTCTTTTTCTTCTCTTGTCCAAATACAGACATTTTGCTTTCATGCTTCCCAGCTCTGTCTGTTCTTTTTTCACCTCTACAGGCACGTTCAATGTGACCTTTCTTTCCACAATTTCGGCATTCCAGCTCCATACACCAGCAGTCATTAGCGTGATGGCCCGTTTTCCCATAACGGTAACATGTGCCATTCCGCGCACCTTTAGGCTCAGAGGACACCGTGAACTCTCCCTGTTGAACTCAACTGGCGAGCCTCCTTTTCCGCCATCTCCATGGAGGCACTTACTTCCATGGCCTTTTCAAGAGTAAGGTTGTCCTCAGTAAGAAGGCGCTTCTGTGTGGCTGCACTTTGCAGACCACACACAAGTCTGTCTCTAATGGTGTCATTCAGCACCTCCTTGAACTCGCAGTGTTCTGACAACCTTTTTAAAGCAGCAATAAACATCGTCACTGATTCCCCCTCCTCTTGATTCCGTTTGTGAAATCTAAATCTCTCAGCAATAACCAGAGGTTTTGGTGAAAAATGTGCTCCAAGAATTTCCACTAGTTGTTTATATGTTTTAGTTCCTGGCTTATCTAGCTGTACAAGGCTGTGAAGTAAGTTGAATGTCTTTGCTCCCAGTATACTCAAAAAGGTAGGCACGACCTTATCGTTTGCCACCGCATTCGCCAAAACAAAATAGTCAAAACGTTCCATATAAGCGCTCCATTGCTCAACATTTTCATCAAAATCACCGATGTTTCCGAATATAGTAGCCATCTCACGTTTCAAATTTTAATTTCTGTTACTCACTGCACCCGTAACGTTAATGTAATGCTGCAGTCTCTGTTCCGAGTGTTTTGTAGTCGAAAACAAGAAAGTTCCCACACGTAGATTCATCCGATCCTCGTCGCCACTTTGTTGTGTCTGTACCTTTCTACCTAGACACAATTTGGAACTCAGAACTCAGAGATTCAAACATGAAGTGCTTTATTCAAAAAGAAGGTTCTGAAGAGACCCGAACAAAGAGAGCTAAAACTTAACCAAGAGAACAACCCCAGCCATTTATCTGCTGTGACAGCGCCACTGCAGGTGGGAGGAGAACACACAATACATAACACCCTCCTTCTCACTCTCTCTCTGTCAACCATCTCTCTCTCTCTCTCCCCTGTCTCTCCCTCTCTCTGTCGCTACTCTCTCGGTGCCCCTCTCCCTCTCTATCTGTGCCCCCTCTCTCTCCATCTCTCTCTGTCCCAGTCCCTCTCTAACCCCCTGCCTCCCTCTCTCTCTCCCCCTCTCTGTCTCTCTGTACCCCCCTCTCTCTGTCTCCCTCTCTCTCTCTCTCTCTGTCCTCCCTCTCCCTCCCACTCTCTCCGTTTTCCCCGCTCCCACTATCTCTGTCCTTCTCTCTCTGTCCCCCTCGCTCTCTGTCTCTGTGCCCTCCTCTCTCTTTCTCTGTGCCCCTCTCTCCCACTCTCTATCCCCTCCCTCTTTCGCTGTCTCCCTATCTCCCTCTCTCTCTCTCCCTCTGTCCCCCTCTCTCTCTCTGCCCCCTCTCTCTCTGCCCCTTGCTCTATCTCTGTCCCCTTCTCTCTCTCTCTCTCTGCCCGCTCTCTCTCTGCCACTCTCTCGCATTCCCATCTCTCGCTCTCTGTCCCCCTCTCTCTCATTCTCCCTCTCTCTGTCACTTTCTCGCTATCTTTATCCCCCTCTCTCTCTGTCCCCCTCTCGCTCACCAGCTCGCTCCCTTCCCGGCATTTTCTCACCAGCACGCTCCCTTCCCGGCTTTTTTTCACCAGCTCACTTCCTTCCTGCTTTTTTTCACCAGCCTGCTCCCTTCCTAACTTTTTCTCACCGGCCCGCTCCCTTCCCGGTATTTTCTCACCAGCCCACTCCATTCCCATATTTTTCTCACCAGCCCGCTCCCTTCCTGGCTTTTTATCACCAGCCCGCTCCCTTCCCGGTATTTTCTCACCAGCCCACTCCATTCCCATATTTTTCTCACCAGCCCGCTCCCTTCCTGGCTTTTTATCACCAGCCCGCTCCCTTCCCGGTATTTACTCACCAGCTCGCTCCCTTCCCGATAATTTCTCACCAGCCCGCTCCCTTCCCTGTATTTTCTCACCAGCCTGTCCCCTTCTCGGTATTTTTCTCACCAGCCCACTCCCTTCCCGGTATTTTCTCACCAGATTGCCCCCTTCCCAGTATTTTCTCACCAGTCCGCTCCCTTCCCGCTATTTTCTCACCAGCCCGCTCCCTTCCTGGCATTTTCTCACCAGCTTGCTCCCTTCCCGCTTTTTCTCACCAGCTCGTTCCCTTCCCGGCTTTTGCTCACCAGCTCGCTCCCTTCCTGGCTTTTGCTCACCAGCCTGCTCTGTTCCTGGTTTTTTCTCACCATCTCGCTCCCTTCCAGGATTTTTCTCACAAGCCTGCCCCCTTCCCAGAATTTTCTCACCAGCCCGCTCCCATCCTGGCTTTTTCTCACCAGCTCGCTATCTTCCCGACTTTTCCTCACCAGCTTGCTCCCTTCCTGGTATTTTCTCAACAGCTCGATCCCTTCCCGGCTTTATCTCACCAGCCTGCTCCCTTCCCGGTATTTTCCCACCAGCACGCTCCCTTCCCTGTATTTTCTCATGAGCTCGCTCCCTTCCCGTCTTTTTCTCACCAGCCCGCTCGCTTCCTGGCTTTTTCTCACCAGCCTGCTCCCTTCCCGGAATGTTCTCACCAGCCTGCTCCCTTCCCGGTATTTCCTCACAGGCTCGCTCCATTCCTGGGTTTTTCTCACCAGCCCGCTCCCTTCCCAGTATTTTCTCAACAGCCTGCTCCCTTCCCGGTATTTTCTCACCAGCCTGCTCCCTTCCCGGTATTTTCTCACCAGCTCACTCCCGTCCCGGTATGTTCTCACCAGCTCGCTCCCTTCCCGGCTGTTTCTCACCAGCTCGCTCCCTTCCTGACTTTTTCTCACCGGCCCGCTCCCTTCCTGGCTTTTTCTCACCAGCTCGCTCCCTTCCTGGTATTTTTTCAACAGCCCACTCCCTTCCTGGCTTTTTCTCATCAGCCCGCTCCCTTCCCGGTATTTTCTCACCAGCCCACTCCCTTCCTGGCTTTTTCTCATCAGCCCGCTCCCTTCCCGGCTTTTTCTCACCAGCTCGCTCCCTTCCTGGTAATTTTTCAACAGCCCACTCCCTTCCTGGCTTTTTCTCATCAGCCCGCTCCCTTCCCGGTATTTTCCCACCAGCTCGCTCCCTTCCAAGAATTTTCTCACCAGCTCGCTCCCTTCCCGGTATTTTCTCACCAGCTCGCTCCCTTCCCAACTTTTTCTCACCAACCCGCTCCCTTCCCGGTATTTTCCCACCAGCCCGCACCCTTCCCAGAATTTTCTCACCAGCCTGCTCCCTTCCCGGTATTTTATCACCAGCCTGCTCCCTTCCAGGTATTTACTCACCAGCCGGCTCCCTTCCTGGTTTTTTTCTCACCAGCCCGCTCCCTTCCCGGTTTTTTCTCTCCAGCCTGCTCCTTTCCCATTATTTGCTCACCAGCCTGCTCCCTTCCCGGTATTTACTCACCAGCCTGCTCCCTTCCCAGTATTTTCTCACCAGCCCACTCCCTTCCTGGCTTTTTCTCAGCAGCTCGCTCCCTTCCCGGTATTTTCTCACCAGCCTGCCCCTTTCCCATTATTTTCTCACCAGCCTGCTCCCTTCCCGGTATTTTCTCACCAGCTCACTCCCTTCCCGTTATTTTCTCACTAGCCCGCTCCCTTCCCGGTATTTTCTCACCAGCTCACACCCTTCCCGTTATTTTGTCACCAGCCCGCTCCCTTCCCGGTATTTTCTCACCAGCTCACTCCCTTCCCAGTATTTTCTCACCAGCTCACTCCCTTCCTGGTATTTTCTCACCAGCTCGCTCCCTTCCCAACTTTTTCTCACCAGCCCGCTCACTTCCCGGCTTTTTCTTACCAGCCTGCTCCCTTCCCGGTATTTTCTCACCAGCTCGATCCCTTCCCGGTATTTTCTCACAGTCCCGCTCACTTCCTGGCTTTTTCTCACCAGCTCGCTCCCTTCCTGGTATTTTCTAATCGGCCCGCTACATTCCTGGTATTTTCTCACCAGCCTGCTCCTTTCCTGTTATTTTCTCACCAGCCTGCTCCCTTCCCAGTATTTTCTCACCAGCTCGCACCATTTCCGGGTTTTTCTCACCAGCCCGCACCCTTCCTGGCTTTTTCTTACCAGCCTGCTCCCTTCCTGGTATTTTCTCCAGCTCGCTCCCTTCCCGGCTTTATCTCACCAGCTCACTCTCTTCCTGGTATTTTCTCACCAGCCCGCTCCCTTCCTGGATTTTTCTCACCAGCCCGCTCCATTCCTGGTATTTTCTCACCAGCTTGCTCCCTTCCCAACTTTTTCTCACCAGATCGCTCCCTTTCTGGCTTTTTCTCACCAGCTCGCTCCCTTCCTGGTATTTTCTCACCAGCTCGCTCCCTTCCCGCCTTTTTCCCACCAGCTCGCTCTCTTCCTGGTATTTTCTCACCAGCCCGCTCCCTTCCCGGATTTTTCTCACCAGCCCGCTCCATTCCTGGTATTTTCTCACCAGCTCGCTCCCTTCCCAACTTTTTCTCACCAGATCGCTCCCTTCCCGCATTTTTCCTACCAGCCTGCTCCCTTCCCAACTTTTTCTTATCAACTCGATCCCTTCCGGGCTTATTCTGACCAGCCCACTCCCTTCCTGGCATTTTCTCACCAGCTCCCTCCCTTCCCAACTTTTTCTCATCAGCTCGATCCTTTCCGGGCTTATTCTGACCAGCCCGCTCCCTTCCTGGCATTTTCTCACCAGCCCGCTCCCTTCCCGGTTTTTTCTCACCAGCCTGCTCCCTTCCCAGTATTTTCTCACCAGCTCGCTCCCTTCCTGGTATTTTCTCACCAGCTCGCTCCCTTCCCATTATTTTCTCACCAGCTCGCTCCCTTCCAGGAATTTTCTCATCAGCCCTCTCCCTTCCTGGCTTTTTGTCAACAGCTCGCCTCCCTTCCTGCCTTTTCCTCACCAGCTCGCTCCCTTCCGGGATTTTTCTCACCAGCCTGCTCCAATCCTGACTTTTTCTCACCAGCCCGCTCCCTTCCTGGTGTTTTCTCTGCAATTCACTCCCTTCCAGGAATTTTCTTACCAGCTCGCTCCCTTCCTGGCATTTTCTCACCAGCCCGCTCCCTTCCTGGTTTTTTCTCACAGCCCCGCTCCCTTCCCGGTATTTTCTCACCAGCTCGCCCCCTTCCCATTATTTTCTCACCAGCTCGCTCCCTTCCAGGAATTTTCTCATCAGCCCTCTCCCTTCCTGGCTTTTTGTCAACAGCTCGCCTCCCTTCCTGCCTTTTCCTCACCAGCTCGCTCCCTTCCGGGATTTTTCTCACCAGCCTGCTCCAATCCTGGCTTTTTCTCACCAGCCCGCTCCCTTCCTGGTATTTTCTCACCTGCTCGCTCCCTTCCAAACTTGCTCTCACCTGCTCGCTCCCTTCCAAACTTGCTCTCACCAGCTCACTCCCTTCCCGATATTTTCTCACAGTCCCGCTCCATTCCCGTGTTTTTCTCACCAGCCTGCACCCTTCCTCGCTTTTTCTCACCAGCCCGCCCGCTTCCCGGTATTTTCTCACCAGCTCGCTCCCCCCATTATTTTCTCACCAGCTTGCTCCCTTCCAGGAATTTTCTCATCAGCCCTCTCCCTTCCTGGCTTTTTGTCAACAGCTCACCTCCCTTCCTGACTTTTCTTTACCAGCTCGCTCCCTTCCCGGATTTTTCTCACCAGCCCGCTCCCTTCCTGGCTTTTGCTCACCAGCCCGCTCCCTTCACGGTATTTTCTCACCAGCTCACTCCCTTCCCGGTATTTTCTCACAAGCCTGCACCCTTCCCCGCTTTTTCTCACCAGCCCGCTCCCTTCCTGGCTTTTGCTCACCAGCCTGCGCCCTTCCCGGCTTTTTCTCACCAGCTCGCTCCCTTCCAGGAATTTTCTCATCAGCCCTCTCCCTTCCCAGATTTTTCTCACCAGCCCGCTCCCTTCCTCGTATTTTCCCACCAGCCCGCTCCCTTCCCAAATTTTTCTCACCAGATCGCTCCCTTCCTGGCTTTTTCTCACCAGCCTGCGCCCTTCCCGGCTTTTTCTCACAAGCTCGCTCCCTTCCCAGATTTTCCTCACCAGCTCGCTCCCTTCCCAACTTTTTCTCAGCAGCTCGCTCCCTTCCCGGCTTTTTCTCACCAGCCCGCTCCCTTCCTAGTATTTTCTCACAGTCCCGCTCCCTTCCTGGTATTTTCTCACCAGCCTGCTCCCTTCCCGGTATTTTCTCACCAGCTCGCTCCATTCCCGTGTTTTTCTCACCAGCTCGCTCCTTTCCCAGCTTTTTCTCACCAGCCCGCTCCCTTCCTGGCTTTTTCTCAACAGCTCATTTCCTTCCTGGCTTTTCCTCACCAGCCAGCTCCCTTCCTGCCTTTTCCTCACCAGCTCATTCCCTTCCCGGTATTTTCTTACCAGCCTGCTCCCTTCTTGGCTTTTGTTCACCAGCCTGCGCCCTTCCCGGCTTTTTCTCACCAGCTCGCTCCCTTCCAGGAATTTTTTCATCAGCCCTCTCCCTTCACGGATTTTTCTCACCAGCCCGCTCCCTTCCTGGTATTTTCTCACCAGCTCGCTCCCATCCCGGTATTTTCTCACCAGCTCGCTCCCTTCCCATTATTTTCTCACCAGCTTGCTCCCTTCCAGGAATTTTCTCATCAGCCCTCTCCCTTCCTGGCTTTTTGTCAACAGCTCGCCTCCCTTCCTGCCTTTTTCTCACCAACTCGCTCCTGTTATGTTCATTAATAACTAATCGTTTTTATTAAGACCAGCTAGCTTTTGCTAGACACTTTATTGAGCACATGTGGACTAGGTACAGTATCTGTAGAGGCCTCCATCTTGACTGCTGCCTTATGGGTGGCCTAGTGCATCATGGGTAGCCCACTCTTATATACATACAGCACCACCTAGTGTACCATTCCAGAATGACAGGTTACTGATCATTACATCCCCCTTTCTTTGAGGTTAAACAAAATCTGTATCAATCAATATCAATCAATAACAACATAAACATCTTCAACAGTCAATACATTTTCAATGTAGTTTTCTTTGTACTCAAAGATTAAGTCTATCAGGCTTTTTTACTTCACATGTGGATCTTCTCAGCACAGGTAAGTCTGATGTATTTTCATGAGAGCCTGTATGTGTATTTGTGTTAGATTGTTCTGGTGGTGAGTGACAAGATTCAGTTGCGGCATTGTCATCGATTTGCTCTTCGATAGTCTCTTGTGTTTTTCGGAGGGAATGGCGGTTCCTCCTGAGAATCTGTCCTTCCTCAGTTCTAACAGTGTATGACCTTGGTCCTACTTCCTCAAGAACTGTAGCTTTCCTGTTCCATGCATCTGGATCCTCAATTCTGACAACATCATCCCTTGTCAATGGTTTCAGAGTTTTGGATGACTTGTCATAGTATGATTTCTGTTTCAGCTTTAACAGTTGAAGTCTCTGTCTCAGTTCCTTACTCTGCTTTTCTTTTGCACAGCAGGGTAGCATGGTACGCAACTTGCGACCCAGTAGGAGTTCAGCAGGTGAAGAACCAGAGTCTAAAGGTGAGGCTCGGTAGCTCAGCAGGGCGAGATAAGGATCGGACTTGCTTTCTGTCGCTTTCTTCAGCAGCTGCTTGAGAACTTGAACACCTTTCTCTGCCTTACCATTCGACTGAGCATACAAAGGACTGGATGTGATGTGTTGAAAGTCATAATGTGCTGCAAACTGTTGCCATTCCTTACAGTTGAAGCACGGACCATTGTTGCTAATGGCAATCCTGGGAATTCCATGACTGGCGAAGATGGATTTCACATGCATTATGACACTGCTTGCTGTGGTGCTTGAGAGCAGCGCCATCTCAGGATAGTTAGAATAGTAGTCAATCACTATTAGATAGTCTTTACCATTTAAATGAAAAAGGTCCATACCAACCTTTTGCCATGGTGCTGTTGGTATGTCAGCTACTATCATTGGTTCCTTTGCTTGTTTGTTTTGGAGTTTCTGACATGTCTCACATTTGCCTATCATGTTCTCAATGTCCTTATTTATGCCAGGCCAATAAACAGTGTCTCTTGCTCTCCTTTTGCATTTTTCAATTCCGAGGTGTCCCTCATGAATCCTTTTGAGCATGTCTTGACATAGAGCCTGTGGAATGACTATTCTGTTCTGTTTTAGTAATAGTCCACTTGCGACACTCAATTCTGACCTTATGTGAAAATATTTTGGACAGGAACCTTTTGGCCAACCATGATGAATGTTCTCTATTACTGTTTGTAATACTATGGCCTAGAAATTCAGTGCCCTTAGCACCGATTTTGCGGCGCTAGAGGGCCTAGCGCTGCAATTGGCGCCGGTTCCTAAATTGCCTGGGGCCCTTCCGCGGCGGTAGACCGGTAGCGCTGCGCCGGCACCGATGACGTCATCGGTGTGCGCAGCGTCCCGGTTGCCGTGGTAACCCGGCCCCAAGCCGAAATTCAGTTGCGGCCGCCTCGCCAGTGGCAGCCGCAACTAAGACTCCGACAAACGAGTGTTGCCGGAGTCTGCGCCGGCGCTTTAAGGAGGCGCGGCGGCCGGCCGCTTTCCCGCCGGCCGCCTGCCCGCAGCTCCCTCCCCGGACTTCTCCCCCCCCCCCGGAACAGATGCAAGCCCGGCACTTGTCCGAGGTGCCGGGCTCATTTTTGCAGAGATTTGCGCGGGCCGCGGCCGGGTGCAGGCAGCTCCTCCTTAACGGAAGGAGGAGGCCTGCACTTCCCGAGCCTGCCGCACCGCAGCGGGCGCCGCAGCGCCGGAATAGCGCTGCAATGCGGCGCGTTGCGCCAGTTTTCAGGCGCTAAAACCCTTCAGTAGCGCCGGCAGCCGTTTGGGCGCGGTGCTACTGAATTTTTGGCGCGCGCAAAGGGACTTAGCGCCGGCGCTAACTTCCGGCACTAAAGCCCTGGCGCAGCGCAAACTCAATTTCTAGGCCTATATCTTTTACTGTTTCTTGTGCTATTGGCTTTGATTTTGTGTCTGACACAGGCAGCGCAGCAGTGACCATACTCACATGAACATCCACATCTTCTTCAGTAGAGCTCACATAACTCATTGTGGGTGCTCGGGATAGTGCATCTGCTAACACTATGTATTTGCCTGGTGTGTAGATCAGTTCAAAGTCATATCTTTGCAGCTTCATCATGAGTCGTTGAATCCTTGGAGACATCTCATTCAGGTTCTTTTTTATGATGGCAACCAGTGGGCTGTGGTCTGTCTCAACTGTGAAGGTGGGAAGTCTATATATGTAGCCATGAAACTTTTCTCGTCCAACTACCAAGCCTAGACATTCCTTTTCAATCTGGACATATCGACACTCAGTATCAGTCATAGACCTGGAGGCACAGGCAACAGGCTTCCAATCTTCACCCACTGCTTGTAGCAAGACCGCACCTAGGCCATCTTCTGATGCATCCGTTGACACTTTGATTCTTTTTGTTGGGTCAAAGAAGGTGAGTACAGGTGTGGTTGTCAGCACTGTTTTGAGGTTTATCCACTCTTGTTCATGTCTTTCTGTCCGTGCGAACTCATTTGTTTTACGTAGCAGGTCTCGCAGACAGGCTGTCTTGGCTGACAAGTTAGGAATGAACTTTCCAATGAAGTTTATCATCCCCATGATGCGTAGCACTCCTTTTTTGGCAGTGGGTCAGGGCATTTTGAGTATGGCGTTTACTTTTTCCATATCTAGCTCTATTCCTTTACCAGATAGATTATCTCCTAGGAAAGTGACTTCCTGGATGCCAAACTGACACTTGGCTTTGTTGAGCTTCAGTCCATTCCGGCGTATGCTCTGTAGCACTTTAGTCAGTCTCTCATTGTGTTCTTTCAGTGTGGAGCCCCAGATGATGATGTCATCAACATAGACCCGAACTCCTTCCAGACCTTCAATTATGTGTTCCATCGCTCTATGAAAGATTGCAGATGCAGATATTATCCCGAAAGGCATTCTGAGGAAACAATACCTGCCAAATGGTGTGTTGAAGGTACAGTATTTGGTGCTCTCTTCATCCAGTTTTAGTTGCCAAAGTCCTTGTGAGGCATCGAGCTTTGTAAAGTATCTGGCACCTAACATTTCACTGGTGATTTCTTCTCACTTGGGAATCTGGTAGTGTTCATGTTTTATGTTTGCATTTAAGTCCTTTGGATCCATGCATATTCTTAGATCATTGTTCTTTTTCTTTACACATACCATGGAGTTAACCCAGTCTGTTGGCTCTTCTTGAGCCGGTCACGCAGGGGTGCTGGAACTCTTTGTGGAGCATGTACCACTGGCTGAGCATCCTCCTTTAGCTGGATCTTGTAAGTGAATGGTAGAACTCCAAATCCTTTGAACACATCCTGGAAATTATTCACTACAGAATCCATCGAGTCATCTGGTCTGCTTATGGCACAGTTTATACGGTAGACTCTCTTGACCAGTTCTAAGTCCTCACAAGCTTTGTCACCCAGTAGTGAATCAAGTCCTTCAGCCACAACAGAAAACATGAGATGATGCACTTTGTCTTTGACTGTCACTTTAAGTCTGCATACACCTAAGCTATCTATTTTCTGTCCATTATAATCCTTCAGTAGTACTGACTTTTTCTGCATTTTGGGCTTTTCTTTCATATTGTTAATGTCACTCATACTGATTAAGTTTGCTTTTGCCCCAGTGTCTAGTTTCAATGTAACTAATGCTCCATTTACCTGCAGTGGGATCATCCATTTGTCCTCTTTTACTGCATTAACTTTATGTTCAGCATTGTTAATTCCAGAGGGCTGCACATTTTCTGTATCCTTTTTGATATTGTCACATGACACCATTCCTACAAAACATGTCTCACTTAAATCAGTGTCCTCAGTTACATTAACTCGTTGCCCTTTCTTAGTTTTTATTTTTGAAAAGCATTGTTTGGCAAAGTGATTCTTTCCATGACATTTTGTGCACATTTTTCCAAATGCTGGACATTGTTTTAACTGGTGTTTGTAACCACAGCATTTACAATTAAAAATTCCTTCCTCCGATTGCTTTTCACTTCTGTTCTGCCCATGTTTCTTCCCCTTGTAGGACACAGCACCGACAGCAGCACTTACTGCAATCGCATCATCATTGATTTCACTGAAAGTCTTGGCATGTTTTTGAGCTAGCTCGCTAGCTTGGCATATTTTCACAGCAATTTCCAATGTTAGTTCGGTTTCTCTCAACAGAGGTTCCCTGACTTTTTTTATCATGAATACCAAACACAATCTGGTCACAAATCATGGATGCTTTCAGCTCAGAGAAATTACATGTCTGTGCTTTCAGTTTCAGATCAGTCAAAAAGCTATCAAAAGTCTCATTTTGCTGCTGTGTCCGAGAACGGAAGATGTACCTCTCATAGGTTTCATTCTTTTTGGGAGAACAATGTGTATCAAACTTCTTTAGCACATCGTCTAATTTTTCTCTGTTCTCCTCTGGATTAAATACAAATGTATTAGAGACCTCTATCACCTGTGGGCCTGCAACCGTGAGCAGCAATGCTATTTTCCTTGTGTCTGGCTTCGTACCGTACCCGGTGGCAGCAATGTAGAGTTCGAATTGTTGTTTAAAAGTCTGCCAATTGTAGTTGACATTTCCTGTGAGTTTCAAATGCTCTGGTGGATTGAAATTCTCCATGTTGCATTGCACAATATTCAGCAGATCTTACCAATCCTGGTACCATGTTATGTTCATTAATAACTAGTCGTTTTTATTAAGAACAGCTAGCTTTTGCTCGACACTTTATTGAGCACATGTGGACTAGGTACAGTATCTGTAGAGGCCTCCATCTTGACTGCTGCCTTGTGGGTGGCCTAGTGCATCATGGGTAGCCCACTCTTATATACATACAGCACCACCTAGTGTACCATTCCAGAATGACAGGTTACTGATCATTACAGCACCCTTCCTGGATTTTTCTCACCAGCCTGCTCCCTTCCTGGCTTTTTCTCACCAGCCAGCTCTCTTCCCGGTAATATCTCAGCAGCTCGCACCGTTCCCAGTATTTTCGCAACAGCTCGCTCCCTTCCTGGATTTTTCTCACCAGCCCGCTCCCTTCCTGGTATTTTCTCACCAGACTGCTCCCTTCCCGCCTTTTTCACACCAGACTGCTCCCTTCCTGCCTTTTTCTGACCAGCCCGCTCCCTTCCTGCTCTTTTTCTCACCAGCTCGCTCCCTTCCCGGTATTTTCTCACCAGCTCGCACCCTTCCTGGCTTTTTCTCACCAGCTTGCTCCCTTCCTGGTATTTTCTCAACAGCTCGCTCCCTTCCTGGCTTTTTCTCACCAACCTGCTCCCTTCCTGGCTTTTCCTCACCAGCCTGCATCCTTCCCAGTATTTTTTCACCAGCCTGCTCCCTTCTCGGTATTTTCTCACAAGCCCGCTCCCTTCCCGACTTTTTCTCACCAGCCCGCTCCCTTCCTGGCTTTTTCTCACCAGCCCGCACCCTTCCCGGCTGTTACTCATCAGCCCACTCCCTTCCCGGTATTTTCCGACAAGCCCGCTCCCTTCCCGGCTTTTTCTCAGCAGCTCGCTCCCTTCCCGGTATTTTCTCACCAGCTCGCACCCTTCCTGGCTTTTTCTCACCAGCTTGCTCCCTTCCTGGTATTTTCTCAATAGCTCGCTCCCTTCCTGGCTTTTTCTCACCAACCTGCTCCCTTCCTGGCTTTTCCTCACCAGACTGCATCCTTCCCAATATTTTTTCACCAGCCCGCTCCCTTCCCGGTATTTTCTCACAAGCCCGCTCCCTTCCCGACTTTTTCTCACCAGCCCGCTCCCTTCCTGGCTTTTTCTCACCAGCCCGCACCCTTCCCGGCTGTTACTCACCAGCCCGCTCCCTTCCCGGTATTTTCCCACAAGCCCGCTCCCTTCCCGGCTTTTTCTCAGCAGCTCGCTCCCTTCCCGGCTTTTTCTCACCAGCTTGCTCCATTCCCTGTATTTTCTCATCAGCCTGCTCCCTTCCCGGTATTTTCTCACCAGCTTGCTCCCTTCCCGGTATTTTCTCACCTGCTCACTCCCTTCAAGGTATTTTCTCACCAGGTGTGTGAATTCTCTGGCCTTTCAGTGGGTGGAAGTTGAGCAAATAGCGCAACTCTCCACCCACAGAGGCACTTTTCTTGGGCATGCGGATGATCTGTCAAGAGAATCTTGACAGATCGCAAGTTCCAGATTTCAGCGTGTGTGCTTCGCATGCCTAAACCCGAAACTTGCGCGGCCCCTATGGGCACATGCACACCTCGTACGCACCCGTGGGGGTTGGAAAATATGGGCCATTCTGATTTTGTCTTTCTCGGATCCAAAGTGGATGAGCTCACACTTCCCCACATTGAACTCCATGTGCCATAGTTTTGCCCATTCATGTAGTCTGTGTATGTCCCTTTTTAACTTCCTCCTCCCATCCACACAACTTACTGTGCCTCCTAACTTCTTGTCCTCTGCAAATCTGATTTTACAACTCTCAATTCCTTCATCCAAGTTTTTAATAGATATGGTGAAAAGCTGAGGGCATGGTACAGATCCATGGGGAACACCAGTTGTCACATCTTACCAATCAGAGAACAATCCCTTTATCCCTATTCTTTGTCTCCTATCTCCCAACAAATTACCAACCCATGTCACAAGGTTACCTTCAATTGTGTGCGCTCTCAATTTTGCTAATAATCTCTTGCGTGCAACCTAATCAGATGCCTCTGCAAGTCCATATAGACAACATCCATAAATATTTCCCAATTCATCATGTTAGTGACCTACGAGCATCTGAAAATGAGCAGCTGGAAAAGATGAGCTGGTCCTTCAAGCCTGTCCACACTCACGATGGCTGGAGCATCATGATTAGACACTACCTACCCCATTCCCCGCAGTCATGTAACCTCCTGGGAGAGGCAAAAAAGCTAAAAGAAACAGGGCCAAAAAGGGGGGAAAAAACTCTGGTAAAGTCCTCTCTGATTCCCTCAGATGACTGAAACTAGTCTAGGAGATCCCATTGACCATGCGTATGTTACCTGTTAATCTTCTATATGATGCAATCTATGCCCCAGTCCAGCTTCCTCTTGAAGTCACCACCTCAAAAGATTCAACTAGATTAGTCAGACAGGTCCCCTTATACTGCTGCGTCAGCTCATCTTAGTTCATCATCCAGAAGGAAAATGTATTCCTACATTCCCCTTCCAATCACATCAGCTGACTGAATCTTAAATGAATGTAAACATTTTTGCTGCACTGCCCAATCCAGAAGACTATTCCTAATATTGATTACTCTGTATGAAGTTCTTCTTGCTTTCTCTCCTTAATTTTGCCTTCACCAGGTTAAGCCCTTTGCTCTAGATCATGCCTTGGATGATTACCTATGCAATTTACCTATACAATTAAATATCTTGTATTCTCCAATAAGGCTCCCTTTTATTTTTCACCTTTCAAGACAAAATGCCCCAGTTACTTTGATTATCCATGAATCCTTTGGTGCTAGGAATCAGCCTTTTGACTATGGCTTGGATGTTTCCCTGATGTCTTGATGACCTAAACTGAGCTGTGTACTCAAAGCATGATCTGACCAGGGCAGTGTACAATTTTAGCATGGCATCTTCCTACTCATACTGAACTAGTTGGTAATATAACTTGACATTCTGTTTACTTTGCTGTCCCATTACAAGGACATTATTTGCATTGCTCTTTATTTAGGTATATTCTTTTTTCCATGGTGATTTTCCAGTATAATGCTGGTTGTACTTGCATGATATCAAACAGTAATTCAAGCCCTAACTCAAATTTACTCTACAACGTCTTACTGACAATGGGAGGCAGAACTGGACATTGCTGCCAGCAACCTGGGAGAAACATCATTGGGGCATTCAAAAGATGTGTTATTTTTCATTTTCTTTGAATATTTCTGTTTATTAGTTATAAAAGTATTAGAGATGGGAGAAAAAGGCTGTTCGACTGGGTGGGGCGGTTGGAGGTGGAAGGTCATGTGATGAAACCTCCAGGAATATGGCCAATCAGAGATTGCCAACTCTAGGCTGAAAGCTGATGCAGAGGGGATTCCACTGCAGGGACCATCATTGTGAGAAAGTCAATAAAATAGTACCACAGGTTGCTTGACTAGAGCATAGGGTAGCTGAGGTTTTCATCTTTTTCGAGAAAGTGTAACTTTATCTCCAGGGTCCAAGCCATCATAATTTTAAAATCCATTTTTTTCTCTTTCCATTCAGTTCTCAGTTCAATAAAACTAGTTGAAAAGGATTTGGGGATGAGCTAACGATTCACTTAATGATTCACATCAGGCCTCATCTCATCAGATGTTTTTCAGTCTGCCTATTGAAAGATTGGAGAAAATCAAGAGGACGTATGAGAAAGGAATGATTCCAGTTCAGATCACAAGTTACACCCCCAAAAAGAGAGGAAGTGAGGGAGAGAAAGAATAGAGAGAAGAGATTTTAGGAACATATGTCAGCTGTAGCTTAGTGGCAGTTCTCTCGCCTCTGAGTCAGAAGGTTGTGTGGTTCCAGTCTCACTCCACAGACTTGAGCACACAATCCAGATTAACACTTCAGTGCAGTACTGAGGGAGTGTTGCACTGTCGGAGGTGCCGTCTTTCCGATGAGACATTAAACCAAGGCCTCTCATGCCCTCTCAGGTGGATGTAAAAGATCCCATGGCACTCCCCGGTGACCTGGCCAATATTTATCCCTCAACAACATAATTAAATCAGATTATCTGGTCATTATCACATTGCTGTTTGTGGGCCCTTGCTGTGCATAAATTGGCTGCCAGGTTTCCTGTGACTACACATCAAAACAAAAGCACTTCATTAACTACAGTGCTTTGGGACATCTTGAGGTTGTGCTAGACACTACATAAAATGCAAGATCTTTCTTTCTTATAGGGACAGGCGTAGGCCATTCAATCCTTTGAGTCTGTTCCAAGAGAATGGTCTAATATTAGGTGTCATCTGCCCTTTTTTTCACCATACGCCCGGGCCACGCGAATCATCTCCTCATTTTCCACGCTTCACTCCCCTTCTTCTATTCTGCTGTAACCATTTACACATCCTCTGGGTATTGGATATATCATTTATCTCTCTAATTTATCTCATTATTGCCACCTTTTGTCTTACACCATTATCACTTCTGTCATTTATCATGTCCGGTCCTCCACCTAATCACAGACCATTCTTTTTCCCTCTCCATTCCCTTTTCTCTGACTCTGTACTCCTTAAAAGCTGTTCCTCTGTTGTAACATCTGCCGGTTCTGATTAAAGGTCATCGACCTGAAACATTAACCCTACCTTCCTCTCTCCATAGATGCTACATGACCTGCTAAGTATTTCCAGAATTTTCTATTTTTATTCATGATGGATCAATAAATATTGATTTTACATAGAATTTACAGCACAGAAACAGGCCATTTGGCACAACTGGACTAAGCTGGTGTTTATGCTCCACATGCACCTCCTCCCATCTTATTTCAACTCACCTTATCAGCATATCCTTCTATTCCTTTCTCCCTTGTGTACTTATCTAACATTCCCTTAAATGCATCTATGCTATTTGCCTCAACAACCATGTGGTGGGGAATAATAGGGTGACTCACAGTTTAATTGATCTTTGACATACAGTCAGTACACATCAGGATATTTAAAGCCAAATAGTGAAATGTAAATCCTGATTTTCCACAGATGCGCTGCCAGCGTGGACCATTGTCAGCACACATATTGGGAAATTGCAGGTATACTCTCGTGATCTCCCGATGTGTGCAATCAGCAGGTGAGATTTCCCACCAACAGCATGTACAGGAAACTTTCATTTAAACGGCACCTAAATATCCGGAATGCTCTATTAACCGGCAAAATTCTCGCTCCGAAAACAACACCTCAATAACCGGCAATGTTGCCGAGTCCGAGTCAGAGTCTCCAACAGTTGCCGAGTTAGTCAGTGGGGGTAGTTCTCCAAACTGCCACTACTCGGCCTCTTGGCGCTATCGGAAGTCGGAACACCTCAGAAACCCTGCATCAGGAGTCTGACTCTCCCACGCTGCCGGTAGCCTCTTCTGATCCGCCATTTTTTGGGGTTCCAGTACTGTTTGTCTCCAACGCTGTTGGAACTCATTGGATTACATTATGGTGTTGTGTCTGTACCTTTCTACCTAGACAGAATTAGGACTCAGAACTCAGAGATTCAAACATGAAGTGCTTTATTAAAAAAGAAGGTTCTGGAGAGTACCGAACAAAGAGAGCTAAAGCTTAAGCAAGAGAACAACCCCAACCATTTATCTGCTGTGACAGCGCCACCGCAGGTGGGAGGAGAACACCCAATACATAACATATTCCTCCCCTCTTAAATGAAAGGTCCACATTATTCCTCAACAGGTAAGTTACTTTCAATGCACTCAACTAATCAAGGGTAGAGGTAGACTGCCTGAAACCCTGACTTTACCCTGGGGTTTATTCTGCCCCAGTCTTGTGGGAAAGTCACTAAGCCTATAGATCCAAGCGTCTTGGAGGCCGCCGCTCTCTGACAGGATACCGACGGTCATCGCTGGCTTCCACAGCAGTAGGCATTGACACAGGCCTAGATAGAGAAGGTGCCTGTGTCAGTCGAAAGTCAGGAGTTTGCACAGGTGGAACAGTCTCTTTGACTTCCTGTGTTGGAGAAGATCACTGGCATAGGATGCTGGTTTGCGGTATCATCCGGAAACAGTTCAGACCAACCAGCCGTTGGAGCCTCTGTGGCTGTCTCTGCTCCTAGCAACAGTTGATCTGTGTGTCTTCTCCAGACGACGTCCTCAGCAGTCTCAACCGTGTAAGACACAGGGCCCGTCTGCGCGATCACCGTAGCAGGAACCCACTTTGGTCCAGTGTTGTAGTTTCGAGCTAGGACGTGCTTCAAAGTTTGCATGAACCTTTCTGCCAGGCCGTTAGTAGAGGGATGATAGGGCACAGACCTGATGTGTTGGACACCATTCACATGCAGGAAGGTTACAAACTCCTGTGATACAAATTGTGGACCGTTGTCACTTATGAGTTGTTCCGGTGAGCCATAATGGCTGAACATCTCACCAAGTCTCTCAATTGTTTTCTCTGCCATGGTAGACCTCATCACAGCGACCTCTGGCCACTTGCTACGAGCATCCACAACCACCATAAACATCTTCTCTTCGAAAGGACCGGCGAAGTCCACATGTACTCGCTGCCACACTTCTTCAGGCCAATCCCAGGGGTGTAGGGTTGCCAGCTGTGGAACATTCCGGATCCTTTGACATGGGGAACATGTTTTGGCTTTCTCCTCAATATTTCGATTGGGACCTGGTCACCAGAAGTAGCTTCTTGCCATTTCCTTCATCCGAACCATCCCACTGTGGCCTGTATGAAGTTGTTGCAGTATAAATTCCCTCAGAGGTGGCGGAATGATGACACAGCATCCCCAAAGAAGACAACCTGCCTGGACGGAGAGCTCATTTCTTTTTGAAACGTAAGGTTTCAAAGTAGGAGAATCTACTATAGCTCTCCCTCAAATGACATTGTCCATTACCTCAGACAGGACTGGATCGTTGCGGGTGTACCTTCGCACCTGAACTGCAGTGACAGGTGCTCCCTCCACTTGTCTAAAGTAGAAGATGTCTATCTGACGAGGCCCTGGGGGAGTAATAGGCAAGGGCAGCCTCGAGAGACCGTCTGCGTTGCCATGCAAGTCTGATTTGCGATATTTGATGTCGTATGTGTGTCACAATTGTCAGCAGCTCCTTTGATTTATCATCGACATGCATTTGTAGATAAGCCTGCCATAAGTCTATTTTGCTGAACTTTTGCCCTCCGGCCAGGCCCGTAAAAAGATCACCAATGAGGGGAAGAGGGTACTGTTCCGCTCACAGCACCGGGTTAATAGTCACTTTAAAATCCCCGCAGATTCGAACAGATCCATCCTTTTTCAGGACAGGAACAATGGGTGTGGCCCATTTGCTCATGCTCACAGGCTCCAGGACTCCCTTCTCGACTAAGGCCTCCAAGTTAGCCTCAACTTTTGGCCTAATTGCATAGGGTACAGGTCGGACTTTGTGAAACTTTGGCTTGCTGTCAGGTTTAATGTCCAGTCTCACGCTGATCTTTTTCATGCTCCCAAGTTCACCATTGAAGAGTTCTGCATGTTTGTTTAAAACTGCAGTCAGACCTGACTCCCGTTTTGACATCATGCGGACTGCAGGCCAGTCCAGCGTGATTTTCTCTAGCCACGCACGTCCCAGTAGAGATGGGTAATTTCCCTTTACCACATATAGTGGCAGTTTCACAGTCTGTCCATTCAATTTAACTGTCACCTCAATGGGGCCTCTCAGGGCCACAGGTTCGCCTGTATACGTCTTTAGCACAATGTTTGTTGGCTGAAGGGTAAGATGCTTTAGCATTTTGTTGTAGACAGTGTCTGAAACAAGGGACACAGCCGCGCCTGTGTCCACCTCCATCCGCACTGATTGTCCCTCCACCAGTGGTGACACCCAGTAGCCATTTGGACCACCTGCAACCATCAGTATGTGCACCTCTTCCTCCTCAGAGGTGTCGCTCCCCTCTGTTTTGCTTGTTCCATCATACTGCACTGAATGAACATTCTTTTTCTTCTCTTGTCCAAATAGACATTTTGCTTTCATGCTTCCCAGCTATCTCTGTTTTTTTTTACCTCTACAGGCACGTTCAATGTGACCTTTTTTGCCAGAATTTCGGCATTCCAGCTCCGTACACCAGCAGTCATTAGCGTGATGGCCCATTTTCCCACAACAGTAACATGTGCCGTTCCGCGCACCTTTAGGCTCAGACGACACCTTGTGAACTCTCCCTGTTGAACTCAACTGGTGAGCCTCCTTTTCCGCCATCTCCATGGAGACACTAACTTCAATGGCCTTTTCAAGATTAAGGTTGTCCTCAGTAAGAAGGCGCTTCTGTGTGGCTGCACTTAGCAGACCACACACAAGTCTGTCTCTAATGGTGTCATTCAGCACCTCCTTGAACTCGCAGTGTTCTTACAACCTTTTTAAAGCAGCAATAAACATCATCACTGATTCCCCCTCCTCTTGATTCCGTTTGTGAAATCTAAATCTCTCAGCAATAACCAGAGGTTTTGGTGAAAAATGTGCTCCAAGAATTTCCACTAGTTGTTTATATGTTTTAGTTCCTGGCTTATCTGGCTGTACAAGGCTGCGAAGTAAATTGAATGTCTTTGCCCCCATTATACTCAAAAAGGTAGGCACGGCCTTTTCATTTGCCACCGAATTCGCCAAAACAAAATAGTCAAAATGTTCCATATAAGCGCTCCATTGCTCCACATTTTCATCAAAATCACCGATGATTCCTAATATAGTAGCCATCTCACATTTCAAATTTTAATTTCTGTTTACTCACTGCACCCGTAACGTTAATGTGATGCTACAATCTCTGTTCCGAGTGTTTTGTAGTCGAAAACAAGAAAGTTCCCACAATGCAGATTCATCCGATCCTCGTCGCCTCTTTGTTGTGTCTGTACCTTTCTACCTAGACAGAATTAGGACTCAGAACTCAGAGATTCAAACATGAAGTGCTTTATTCAAAAAGAAGGTTCTGGAGAGTACCGAATAAAGAGAGCTAAAGCTTAACCAAGCGAACAACCCCAACCATTTATCTGCTGTGACAACGCCACCGCAGGTGGGAGGAGAACACCCAATACATAACATATGGAAATCCCAAAAGTTGGTCCAACCAAAAGGAAGAGAGTGGTGTTAACTTTAAAACAGAAAATCAATATATGCCAACGACTAGAAAGGGGAGAGAAGCGTATCAACATTATGAATGAATTCAAAATCGGTTCGTCAACAATCTACGACATCAAATCGCAGAATGATAAGCTGCTCAAGTTTTATTCAAGCTCGGAGACATCTAAGAGTGTAGAGAAATGGCGTACGCTTCATAAGGCTAAGCTTCAAGAGCTGGATACCGTGCTTTATGAGTGGTTTTCTCTTAAGCGTTCAGAGGGTGTTCCGATTTCCGGACCCATGCTAATCGAAAAAGCAAAAGATTTCTACGCAAAGATGGAGCTCACTGATAAATGTGCTTTCTCTGATGGATGGCTAACATGCTTCAAGGTACGGCATGGGATACGATGACTCGATATTTCCGGGGAGAAGAAATCAGCTGATCACAACGCCACAGAAGAATACTGCGATTAGTTCAATCGGATTGTGCAGCAACATGATTTGTCGCCAGCACAGCTATACAATGCCGATGAAACTGACTTATTTTGGAGGTTTTTGCCAGAATCAACACTTGCTGGGGCTAGTAAGGCTAATGCTTCAGGTTACAAGAAAAATAAAGATCATGTTCGGTGCTAACATGTGCGAACGCTGCTGGATCACACCGGGTTAAACTTCTCGTCATTGGGAAGTATAAAAATCCCCGTGCATTTCAGAATGTGAGGCACTTACCTGTTGAGTACAAAGCTGAAAGAAATGCTTGGATTGATAAGGAAATCTTTTCAAATTGGTTCCATCATATTTTTGTTCCATCTGTGAGGGAACATTTCCGTAGAATAGGGAAACCTGAAGATAGCAAATGCATTTTATTGCTTGATAATTGTGGAGCCCATCCGCATGAATCCGAGTTGGTTTCTGGAAATATTTTCACCATTTATTTGCCACCAAATGTAACTTCTCTCATACAACCCATGGACCAGGGTGTTATCCAAAATCTCAAGATTCGTTACAAGAAAGACTTCCTACTTAAACTGATAAGCCAAGATGACAATACAGGTATTCATGCATTTCAGAAGGAATACAATCTTAAAGATGCCATCTTTAATGTTGCATGTTCCTGGAAATTGGTGAAAGGTCACACTTTGAGACAAGCCTGGTGCAAATTGTGGCCTTCTATAATGTTTGCTGAAGGTTCTTCTTCAGAGGAGGAATTTCATGGGTTCAATGTTCATCCGTGGAGGACTGCAGTAATGGAAATGGCTGGCATGGTGAAAAATGTAGGCCCAGCAAACCCTCTAAGTCACCTCAGTGAACGTGATATTGAGCAGTGGGTTGATGCAGATAGAGAAGTTGCTGTTGTGCATTTGCTAAGTGATGATGAAATAATGGAGAATGTTTTGAATCCAAAGAAAGAAAAGGAAAGTGTGATGGAAACTGAAGAGGATGAGATTTCTTAAGTGAACAAGTTATGCACCTCCATATTCTGCATTCCACCTTTCTACAAAGAAGGCAAGAGTCCACTAAGCAAGCAGACATCCGGGACATGTTTAAGAAAGCTTCCAAAAGAGTTGGAGCAGTGGAAGTGCCTGAAGAATCTGTTGAAGTGCATGATCCTGATGACCCAGCTGGCATGGATATTTCTGATGAACCAGTTGGCTTGGAATAAGTGTACAGTCAACCACCGTACAGTACTGTACAGTCGTTTATAAGTTTTGTTTTACTGTTAAGTCGTTTATATGTTTTGTTTTACTGTTAAGTAATTAAAGAGTTATGGATTACCATCAACTGGCAGTACTGTACTTAATCAAGCATCTTTCACCATCCATTTAACACAACATTCTGTAGGTGAGTACCCAATTACTGTATATTGCACATTTCTTGATTTTTAAATTTTTCTTTGTTAAAAATAGCCTGGATCGATAACCCGCTCAGTCATCCGGAATTTTTGACAGACCGGCAACACGCCAGTCCCGTCGGTGTCGGATACCACAAAGCTTCCTGTACTCATAAAATCAGTTCTGTAATTCTAAAGAATGTCTTATGTCATGAGTTGATCCCTTCTCAACACCATTTGTGCAATATTACAAAGCATTACAAAGTATTTACAGCACAGAAACAGGCCATTTGCCCCAACAGGTCCATGCTGGTGTTTATGCTCCACACGAGCCAGGAACAGGCCATATGATATTTGAATATCTTGCTCTTCATGATTATTGTGTACTTGGAGCATTAAATAACTGCTAATTAAGACTATGTAGCAGCAAACTATTGTTAATATATTTTTTAACTTCTTAGGATCCATTATAAGAGAAAAAAGGAAGATGATTGTGGTGGTTGAAGGTCAATCATCACAGCCCCAGGGCATCGCTACAGGAGTTCCTCAGGGCAGTGTCCTAGGCCCAACCATCTTCAGCTGCTTCATCAATGACCTTCCCTCCAACATAAGGTCAGAAATGGGGATGTTCGCTGATGACTGCACAGTGTTCAGCGCCATTCACAACTCCTCAGATAATGAAGCAGTCCATGCCCGCATGCAACAAGACCTGGACGACATTCAGGTTTGCGCTGATAAGTGGCAGGTAACATTCGCACCACAGAAGTGCCAGCCAATGACTCTCCAACAATCGAGAGTCTAACCACCACTCCTTCACATTCAATGGCATTACCATCGTCGAATCCCCCACCATCAACATCCTGGGGGTTAACATTGACCAGAAACTTAACTGGGCCAGCCACATAAATACTGTGGCAACAAGAGCAGGTCAGAGGCTAGGTATTCTGTGGTGAGTGTCTCACCTCCTGACACTCCAAAGCCTTTCTACCATCAACAAGGCACAAGTAAGGAGTGCGATGGAATACTCTCAACTTGCCTGGATGAGTGCAGCTCCAACAACACTCAAGAAGCTCGACATCATCCAGAGCAAAGCAGCCCGCTTGATTGGCACCCCATCTACCACCTTAAACATTCACTCCCTCCACCACCGGCGTACCGTGGCTGCAGTGTGTTACATCTACAAGATGCACTGCAGCAACTCACCACATCTTCTTCAGCAGCACCCCCCAAGCCCGCCTAGAAGGACAAGGGCAGCAGGCGCATGGGAACACCACCACCTCCAAGTTCCCCTCCAAGTCACACACCATCCTGACTTGGAAGTATGTTGCTGATTCTTCATTGTCGCTGGGTCAAAATCCTGGAACTCCCTACCTAACAGCACTGTGGGAGTACCTTCACCACACAGACTGCAGCGGTTCAAGAAGGCGGCTCACCAGCAACTTGTCAAGGGCAATTAGGGATAGGCAACAAATGCTGGCCTTGCCAGTGAAGCCCACATCTCATAAACACATTAAAAACAGTTGCCTCTCCCAGTCTTCTTTGCACCTTTTTTCTCCTCTCTAATGTTTCATCCTGGTACCCACCCCCCAGCCAAATAAGTTTAAGCCGTCCCCCACAGTACTAGTTAGCCTTCCAGTGAGGACATTGCTTCCAGCTCTATTTAGGTGCACCCCATCCACCTTGAACAGATCCTTCCTTCCTCTGAACTAATTCCAATGCCCTTGAAATCTGGAGTCCTCCCTCCTGCACAATTTCTCCTTTGCTCCCTTCTGTTCTCTGCCTCCTCCTTCATCATTAAAATGGAGAGTGAAGTAGTTGACTCAGAGACTAGGGTCCTGAATTTAAATAAAGGAAACTATGATGGTATGAGGCGCGAGTTGGGTAGGATTGATTGGGGAATTTCACTCAAAGGGTTGACGGTGGATAGGCAATGGCAAACATTCAAAGACCGCATGGATGAACTACAGAATTTGTTCATCACAGTTTGGCATTAAAACAAAACAAAAAAGGTGACTCAACCGTGGCTAACAAGGGAAATTAGGGATAGCATAAGATCCAAAGAGAGGACATATCAATTGGCCAGAAAAAGCAGTAAACCTGAGGATTGGGAGCAGTTTAGGATTCGACAAAGGAGGACAAAGGGATTAATTAAGAACGGGAAAATAGAATATGAGAGTAAGCTTGCAGGGAACATAAAAACTGACTGTAAAAGCTTTTATAGATATGTGAAGAGAAAAAGATTGGTGAAGTCAAGCATAGGTCCCTTGCAGTCAGAATCAAGGGAAATTATAATGGGGAACAAAGAAATGGCAGACCAATTAAATACATATTTTGGTTCTGTCTTCACAAAGGAGGACACAAATAACCTCCCAGAGATGTTGGGGAACATAGGGTCTGATGAAAGGGAGGAACTGAAAGAAATCAGTACTTGTAGGGAAATGGTGTTAGGGAAATTGACGGGATTGAAGGCCGATAAATCCCCAGGGCCTGATAATCTACATCCTAGGGTACTTAAAGAAGTGGCCCTAGAAATAGTAGATGCATTGCTGATCATCTTCCAACATTCGATGGAATCTGGAACAGTACCTATGGATTGGACGGTAGCTAATGTTACCCCACTATTCAGAAAAGGTGGTAGAGAGAAAACGGGGAATTACAGACCGGTAAGCCTGACATCGGTAGTGGGAAAAATGCTAGAGTCCATTATAAAAGATGTAATAGCAGAGCACTTGGAAAACAGTGACAGGATCGGACAAAGTCAACATGGATTTACAAAAGGTAAATCGTGCTTGACTAATCTACTGGAATTTTTTGAGGTTGTAACTGGTAAAATAGATAAGGAAGAACCAGTGGATGTGGTGTATTTGGACTTTCAAAAGGCTTTCGATAAGGTTCCGCATAAGAGATTAGCATGTAAAGCTAAGGCACATGGGATTGGGGGCAAGGTATTGACTTGGATAGAGAACTGGTTGGCAGACAGAAAGCAAAGAGTTGGAATAAATGGGTCTTTTTCCGAGTGGCAGGCAGTGACTAGTGGGGTACCGCAGGGATCGGTCCTTGGGCCCCAGCTATTCACAATATATATTAATGATCTAGACAAGGGAACTAGATGTAATATCTCCAAATTTGCCGACGACACAAAGCTGGGTGGGCGTGTGTGCTGTGAGGAGAATGCCGAGAAACTCCAGGATGATTTGGACAGGTTGGGTGATTGGGCAAAAGCATGGCAGATGCAATATAACGTGGATAAATGCGAGGTTATCCACTTTGGTGGCAAAAACAGGAAGGCAGATTATTATCTAAATGGCAATAGATTGGGAGAAGGGGAAGTGCAACGAGACCTGGGTGTCCTTGTGCACCAGTCGCTGAAGGTAAGCATGCAGGTGCAGCAGGCGGTTAAGAAGGCAAATGGTATGTCGGCTTTCGTAGCGAGAGGGTTTGAGTACAGGAACAAGGATGTCTTGCTGCAGTTATACAGGGCCTTGGTGAGACCACATCTTGAGTATTGTGTGCAGTTTTGGTCACCTTATCTGAGTAAGGATGTTCTTGCCATGGAGGGAGTCTAGCGAAGATTCACCAGTCTGATACCTGGGATGGCAGGAATGACGTATGAGGAGAGATTGGGTCGATTGGGCTTAAGTTTGGAAGAATAAGAGAGGATCTCATTGAAACTTATAAAATTCTGACAGGTTTGGACAGATTAGATGCAGGAAGGATGTTCCCGTTGGTCGGGGAGTCCAGAACCAGGGGTCACAGTCTAAGGATAAGGGGTAAGCCATTTAGGACAGAAATGAGGAGGAATTTCTTCACCCACAGAGTGGTGAACCTGTGGAATTCTCTACCACAGAAGGCAATAGAGGCCAATTCATTAAATATATTCAAGAAGGAGTTGGATATATTTCTTAAAGCTAAAGGGATCAAGGGATATGAGGAGAAAGCAGAGACAGGGTACTGAATTTGGATGATCAGCCATGATCACATTGAATGGCGGAGCCGGCTCAGGGGGCCGAATGGCCTACTCCTGCTCCTATCTTCTATGTTTCTATCAAGATAGCAAAAAGGGGAAATCCCTAGGGAAATCCATGCTGACAGACCCCAGTTCCCATGTTATTGGATCCAAATTGCTTCATGGTCCAGGTTCACAGACTTGCCAAAAAGAACACAGTAGTCAGGGCCAGAGCTAAAGGAGAGCTGAGCCTCCAGAGGAGCTTCATAAAGATTTTCGTAGACCTCGCTGCCAAACGTCAAAGTGAATGCAATGTCTTTGAGGTTAAGCTTGCTTTCCAAAATTGAGGCATTGCATACAGGAAAATATACAGCATCAAACTCCAAATATTAATGACAATTTGACCATCTCGGAGGCAGCCAGGAATTATCTGCTAAGCAAAGGTATCCAAGGCTCCCAAAGGAGTGAAGAGATCGCAAAATCTCTGAAGAATGGATTCAGTCAAGAATATTTTTTGTGGACTTCATGGGATTTTTCTGAGGGTATTGTCCCTGTTATGGGATTGCCCTGTGCAGGTACATGAAAGACTGGTTTGGTAAAACACCAGAGAACGCATGGCAGTTGGCTGTGACAAAAGAACTCATCCAGTCCTGGGGGCCATTGAAATTCATTAGAGAAATCATTCTAATATGCAAAGCACTTCTCACCTCCATCTCAGAAGAGAAGCAGAACAATGAACCCACTGGCCTCACCCAGCCAGAAGGAAGCCAGTTTTCCCAACACAAAGACCGAAAGATATGTCCCAGACTTAGGGCCATTAATCCAATACACATGGGTCCGACGATGACCCATCACTGGTTAAGCACCGGAGTGCTTAGAATTTCTCCCAACACAAAGACCAAAAGATATGTCCCAGACTTAGGACCATTAATCCAATACGCATGGGTCTGAGGATGACTCATCACAGATTAAGCACCGGAGTGCTCAGAAGCAAATGTATTTTTAAGATTGGTGGGAAAAAGGGGCAGGCAGCCTACTATAAAGATAGATTCTTTTCCACCATTCTCTCTCTCTCTCTCGCTCCTGCTCCAACAAGACAAGGCGTACCAGAGAAAGCTGACGAGCAGAGCGATCGAAACCGGGGTAAGCATAGTCTCTCAGAAGTGATGTTTTTGGGCTATTCCGAGGGTGGGAGCTTCGTTTGGTTCAGCCAGGCGAAGGGGTTTGTGCGATTGGGCAATTCATTGGTAGGGGTGGAATTAGCGTCCACCATAACAATAAGGGAATTACTGCTTGTTATAGTCCCCAGTTTTGTACTGTATGTATGTTGATTGTAATTGGATTTTATTCTCCACAGAGACAGTGATTTTGTTTAGTAGTGCATGTTTTAGCCAGTGTATGTTAGACCAAATAAATACAAGTTTGATTTTTCACCGAAGCATTCCTGTCCGTGACTTATTTCATTTACACCCTGAATAATAATTCCCGGGTATAGAACTTTCGTAAGGCGGGGGTGATTTGAACCGTCCGTCTAGCAATTGGGCTAGGATCAAAACCGTTTACATCCCTTGGTGACCAATGGCAGGATCTGGGTTAAAAGAGTGTAAAAAACCGCCCACAGGAGCTTCTCTCCTTTTTCCTTTCAACATAACAACAACAGTCCCTCCCAGGGAGGAAATAGCACAAGTAGAACACCAGCCGTCAATGATCGCACTGGAGCGGGTGCAGAGGAGATTTACGAGAATGTTGACTGGGCTGGGGAATTTTAGCTATGAGGAAAGATTGGATAGGCTGGGGTTGTTTTCTTTGGAACAGATGAGGTTGAGGAGAGACCTAATTGAGGTGTATAAAATTATAAGGGGCCTAGATAGAGTGGATAGGAAGGACCTATTTCCCTTTGCAGAAGGGTCAATAACCAGGGGGCATAGATTTAAAGTAATTGGTTGGAGGTTTAGATGGGATTTGAGGAGAAATTGTTTCACCCAGAGGGTGGTGGGGGTCTGGAACTCACTGCCTGAAAGGGTGGTAGAGGCAGAGACCCTCATCACATTTAAGAAGTACTTGGATATTCATTTGGAATGCCATAACCTGCAAGGCTACGGACCAAGTGCTGGAAAGTGGGATTAGGGTGGATAGCTCTTTATCGGCCGGTACAGACAAGATGGGTTGAATGGCTTCCTTCAGTGCTGTAAATTTCTATGATTTAAGAACCATGGGAAGCCCCACCACACAACAACCAAAGATAACACCACTCCACTGATGTTAAAATGCAGACACAGCTAATGTCCAGTCTCTCAAGCACTGATTTAACCAACTAGAATGACCAGCAATTTTATTAACCTGAGGATTAAAGGATCCACTGTACCCTGGCTGGGGCAAATCTACATTTACAGGTACAACAAAGGGAGAAGAAAAACTCGTGGCCATGAAGGAGGAAGAAAACATCCAGCAGCTGTAGGGTTCTCAAAATTCCCACATTCCCCAAAAGTTATGGATAAAGGGGCCCTGTATGGACAAGTTATTAAAAAGGGTACCCAAAAGAAAATGGCTTCTAAAACCTCATGACAGAAGCCTGCAGGATTTTTAAAAAGCAAGGCCCTGCAAAAGCAGGTCCATTCAAATCTTGAAACAAAACCTAACGTGCATGGATCTGTGTGAAGGACTTTGTTATTTCTAAAAGCCAGACACTAGATAAACACAGAATATGCATCCTTCATCCTGAAACAGTTTAACTCAGGATAGACGTAATCTTGAGGCCATTAACTTTTATGCATACATAATCGGCTACAGTTCAAAGTAGCCACCAAGACAGGAGAACGCCGATTAAAAATCATAAATGACAAACAGCCAGGATATTGAAGCCATTAAACAAGGAGACAACCGCCCCAAAAACAGTTAAAGTGAATGACTGTAATCACTTTAGACGAGCCCGCCAAAATTAAACAAAGAACTGACCTGATTTGGTGCGCAGATAAGGGGTGAAGAACCGGTATAATTGTAGGCCCACCAGTAGCCAAGGTCTTTTGCCCCGCTCTCTCTTCCTCTCTTCTCTTCCCGCTCTGCTCGACACCGAGGACGCCCATTACAACACCGGGGGTCAAACGCGGGAGGAGAACGGGACCCGACTCAACACACACAGGACACACGGTGCCGCAAGCGGGCAGGCGAGGCGAGACGAATGGCAAGGCTGATAAGCAGAGAAGGGCAGCATAAAGAAGCATTGGGGATGAGCGGGCACACACCCCGGTAAGTTGACGTTCGATGCATGGGTAGAAGGAATAGCTGACGACCACGAGCACTGCGGTAACAGACTCAAGCCAACACCATAGACCGCCAACCGCACCCCAACCACAACAAAACCTTCGACGACCAGACCACCAGAAGAACAACCATTCTGCAAGGTAAAGTACCCAACAAAGACTTTACTCTCTATCTCTAACGGAGGAAAAGAGGGTACTTTACTCAGACGACTCCACCGCCGCGCCCTGGGACCACGTGACGATGGCAGGCCCCAAAGGACACAAAGAGCGAACCCCAAAACTGCAACCAGCTTAATCGACAGGTTTAGAACCGTCAAAAGGAACCCCATTGGTGAGCATAAATCCCTGGCCCCTTGTAGCTCAATCTAGTTAGGTATTGGGGGTGGGACAACGGTAGGGGGATTATTAATGTGTTTGTTCCCTCGATGTGCCATGTGTTCCCCATTCCCAAATAAGTTTACTTTTATATGCCTGTAATTATTCTAGTAATTTTCAGTGTTGTGATTTTATTGTGCCTTTAATAAAAATACGGTTTTCTTGCACCAAACCAGTTGTCTACTCTATTTCTGTATCGCCACCTGTACCTAAGTCCGGTGTCTAGAACCCAGGGCTGTAGGAGCAATTCGAACCGCTCAGAGACAGTCAGGCGCAGAGCTGACTGGGCACACGCCACCCCCTACACAGCCGAGACAGTAGTCAGGGAAATGAAACAAGCAACATCTTGCATGTAATGAGCATATTTAAAGTCTAGAGTGAGGAAAAGCCATTTGGCCCATCAAGCTAGCTCCATCCAGAGACCATATCTAATTATTGTATCACTGACTCCTCCCCACTACCACCACCTGTTGATTGCCTATACTAAGTGTCTTTCCCGGGGGGGGGGGGCGGTGGAAACAAAATATCCTTGCTCCAGACTGTTCCACAAGGATGAACTACAGTCCCCGTCTGCCCTTAAGCCTGGCACTATAGTGTTGTCCTTGACACAAGGTCCTGAAGCTGGACCAGCTACTGAACCTTAGACACAATTACTGGGCTGTTCAGCTTAGGGAACTTTTGGTTAATCCTTATGATCAACCTTGATGTCAAGTCTGTCTTTCATACACCCTGGTGAGCGATCAGAAGGGAAGCAGAACCACCCTATAGTTACACTAACACCACTGAAAAGAGGCCTTCATTTTACTAAAGATTGCACTAGCTCTTGTCAGTCTTCCCAATCTGGCACAACAAACAATCCTTAGGTGTGCTCAGCAAAATTATATCAGAGCCTAGCCAGTTTTTCCACAAGGGGAAGATCCCAATAACTATCAAATTCCACCTTACCCAGCAGCACATGTTCAGATATCTTCTAAACATGCATTTCCTCTAGGAGTCAGTTATGCTCTGAAAGCTGTTGTGCCAGGCTATCCCTATTACTCCCATCCTATCTTCATACTGATCTCACATCAACGGACTCCATAGGAAGCTTCACTAGAACCTTTGAGTAAAATCCATATCACCAAATAACTGTTCCCTCAGAGTTATTCCTTGGGGCACAAGAGCTACATGCATAAGAATAAAAATATATGTTTTGTATGTGTGATGGACTCGAGACTATTAATATAAGATGTATGTAATAAAGATAAATTTGATGTGTATTTATCTCCCCTGGGTAAGGCAATGGCGTGAAACTTAACAAAGGAAACTTGCATAGCAGGATAACTCCCCACAGAAACACCATCGAAACTCAAGAGCCACTAAAAGGTGTCAACAAACAATTAACTTAAGCAAGAAATGGCACCAGTCAATGCAGACAGACACATGTTCAAGGAAAGCTAATCAAGAACTGCCACGAATTTAAGACGCAATCCTGGGGCCTTAGCAATAGACAATGGACTTAAAAAGATATAAAACAAGGAACCCAAAGGCTCGCTCTCTCTCTCTGGACGACCACGCGGAAAAACAAGAAGCCCTCCCTCTACAGACCAGACCAAGAAGCAAGGAACTCTACAGGCCAGACCAAGAAGCAAGGAAAAAGGCCGTGTGCATTGCTTGACTCAGGGAAGTGCCAGTCTGTGTAAATCTAACCCATTACCTTATGTGTTGTAATCGAGTAAAGTCATAGGATACCAGTAGGCTATTGTTTTGATGTGCATGAGTGTGTGTGTTTAATAAACTTATTCCAAATTGTTTCAAACAAATCGGTCCTGCTGTCAATTTAATGCCAGTCGAAATAAAAAGCTTACACATGAGTTACATTAACGAGCCAACTCTCATTCCTCGTGGTGAGAAGACCCACCCTCACTAGGACAAAGTCCTACCCTTCCCACCAATAGTGTGTGGATTAAGCAGCTGTGGGACATATACCATGATGTACAACCTCTGTATATAATTGGAAAAGTACCAAGTTGCCTGGATTTCATCCGGTCCCCCTCAATCATTACACAATACATCAGCAGCAAGTCCCTCACAGCCCTGGGCTGTCTCCACAGTGGGTGGTGCTGAAAAGAGGACATGGGCTTCAGCTCCAGGTACTTCCTGCGGCAAGCTGGTCAACTGCCCACGTAACAATGAGCATCCTCCCACTCTAATTTCCTTTTCCCACAAAACAGATTTTCAACAAGAAGCCCATGGAACACATGAATTTCACAAATCTCAAATGTCTCTCCTTTCAGCTTCATCCTTGGTGGCTCCTGGCCAGCGGACTAAGCAAAAGGCTTTACACTCACCTCGCCAATAAGGCTCTAAACTCTGCATGGGCCACAGTTGCTGCATCGTTGAAATCTCCGGAGCTGCGGGACGTTATCCTCATGGAGGACAGCTCTTTATGGGGGGATCCCCCTCCAGACTGTGAATGCCCTTGCGTGTTGTGCACCAACTTGCCCTATGGGAAGAAGACAGAGCAAGAGTGTCATGGGTTGATTAATGTGAGAGGCTTCTTTTCAAACATCGGAATATTCCCTTCAGTGGAAATGAAGCCATCAGATTCATCAATGTGGAAAGGTTCCCATGGCATTACAATTTACTTGCCATTTGGGTTCTGCCTTAAGTAAACAAACAATAAACCAGCTAACTTTCTCCCACTCTAAAAAAGCGAACAACATTTTTACTTGTAATAGAGAGTTCTAAAATCTCTGCCACCTCCCTCCAGGGCACCATATTAATTTTGCGAGGAGCCCTCACTAACACAGTCCCCAGCAACCACTCACGCCTCCTCGCGACTTCATCCAGGACGGCCTGTAGGTCCTCCTCTCCAAAGTACTGGTTTCTCTTTTTGGATTTGTCTTGAGACGCTTCTGTGGAAAAGTGAATATGCAACATACTTTTCATTACTTTTTACTGCATTGTAAAAAAGGTTTAAAAAGTTTTTTTAAATGTTAGTAACTTTTTAAAGCTGAATCAGTCTTTTCAGAAGTTGCAGATCACTCACCTCTCAATGCCACACATCAGTCTGAGTTGTGGCATTAGTTTTCAGCTTGTTATAGTGCCATGAGGTTGGCCAAGTAGATAAGCCATTGGGCACTCCGTCCACGAGGTCTCTCATTCAGCATTGACCTCACTGCGCCATTATCGGATCAGCATTCCAGCAATTTGCGGTGCAAAGATTGTGCGGTGTCAATGGTGAGCATAAAAAGTCAAATTACAGCTTTCAACACCAATCCCATCATTGCAGCAATTTCAGGCCCAATAATTATAGGCTGTGAATCTGCTCAGGTTTTTTTTGGCATGATACAAGTTGGTTTGGCAGAATGTAAAGACTTTTGCCGAAACCAGAAACATGCAGAACTGGTATTAGTTCGTCATCTATAGAAGAGTTCCAAGAAGGAAGTAAAAAAAATAACCGGTTTTATATAAGATAAGAGCTGTCTTAAAGCAGTTACCTTTTCAAAATATTTAAAATACAATCTTGAAGTGTCTTGTAACCAATCCATATATATTTTATTTTCAGTCTTGAACAGATGTACGTGTACACCAGATTCTTAACAGAGCCAATATGTAGAAATTGTTACGATTTTTATATTCCACTGTTGATGCTGCTACTAATGTGATATTTTCATTGGATTTTATGCTGGCTCAGTCTTGAAAATGTCAATATGGCCTTGAATCACTTTTACTTTGGACCTGGTGTAGTGTAACTAACAGACCTGCCTTGTATCCAAAGCTTTGGCAGTCTTTTGTACAACAATTCTATTTTCTACTGATTCAAAAATTCTGCCTGTCCTGTCAGCTCTTTGCAGTCAATGGAAAGGTCACTGACAGTACAGGAGGCTTTTCACATGTGGTTCCATGTCCTACAACCCTCCAAGAACTCTGTGTTCCTTCAAACCTAGCCTCTTGTGCACCTCCACTTTCTTCACCCAACCATTGGTGGCCATGTCTTCAGCCATCTAGGCCCTAAGTTCTGGGATTGTCTCCCTGAACCTCTCCACCTCCACCCCTCTCTTCTGTTTTAAGACACTCCTTAAAACCTGCCTCTTTGTCCAAACTTTTGGTCACTGTCCTAATAAATCCTTTTTTGGCTTGGTGTCAATTTTTGTCTGATTACACTCCTGCGAAGCACCTTGGAATTTTTTACAATGGAACATTTTACTATGTTAAACGCAAGATGTTGTTGTTGAACGTATGTGTGCCCGAATGTTTACGTGTAGAGCTTGGTCACCCTACTGGTAGGGGTGTAAGTGGTCACTATTGAAATTGCTGTCGTTCTGTACATGGGCATAGGGCAGAAGCAGGGACAAAATTCAGTTTTGCTCCTACCTCTGCCTCTCAGAATCACACCTGGCTCCTCGCCTCACTGTCATTTCAGGCTCCTATGTTCTGCTCTACTCAGAGATTGACTGCTGTTGAGGGCAAGTATTCTTCAAGATTAGGAATTCTCCCCCACAGTCTGTAGTGGCATTGAATCCCTGGAGGATCAGCCAGCTGTAAGAATCAGTATTGGCATTTGGTTGGATGCGGGGGTGGGGGGGCGGTGGTGGGTGGGCGTAGTTGGGAGTGGTGCTGGGTGGGGTGTAACGACAGTGTCAGCCTGAACTGAGGGGACAGAAGACTGCTAGTTTAAATTGAAGGGAGAGAGAAGGAAAGTGCCTCTGAATTGGGAACAGGAGAGTGAAGAATGCCTCCTTGTCACTGACAACTGTATAAACTATCTGATCCTTCATGCTCAACCCCTCCAGACATGTTGCAGCCTATATGCACCAGCAACCCCACCTCTTCTAGTCACACAATTTTCTGGGAGAGGCAGAAAAAAACAGAGGGAAAAACTTGATGTCAACTCAAGAACATTTCTGAAAATGCCGCTGTGACTCCTGAAGGCAATCAAGCAAGTTCCAGGAGACACTCTGTGGGGGAAAAAGACACTTCTTGACATCTGCCCTAACTCTTGGCTTTCATATTTTACACTAGTTCTCCCATCTCTATTAAGCCTAAATAGTCTTTCAAACCAGACCAAAATTTATCCCCTTCATCAATTTAAAATCTCAAACATAGCTCTTCTGTTTCTCCAATGAAAGAATGCCCCAATTCCTTCAGATAAGACCCTGGTAGATAGATAAGTCCTTAAGATTTATATCATTTTGGTCAACCTTTTCCAGGCTCTTCATATCCCTTTCAATGTGTGGGGACCAAAACGGTGCACGTACTTGAAATGTACGCCAAGGCCTTATATCATCTAAGTGAAACCTTCTTCATTTTATATTGTACTGTTCTAGCAGTAAACCCTCATACCCAATTTACTTTTCCTTTAGTCTCACTAAACAGATCCTATCAGCTTTTATAAAGCTGTTGGTCAGGTTTTGCAAATTGGCACGCATTGAAAAGACATTTCAGAACCCTAAAATTGTTTATCGAGATTTTTTTTAAGTGTAAGAGGTATTAGTGAATGATATGTATAATTCTACTTTAGTGCCCTCTAGTGCACCAATTTCAGAAGTGATGGTGAAATGTACATTGAAGACTTTGGGCTCAATTTTAACTCAGGTGCGGGCTGTTGTCGCGTTATCCGAATTTCGTGTTTCCCACACGAATCTAAATGGATGTGGGAGATTGATGCAATTTTAACTCAATTGGCCAATTGATTTCCAGCATGTGGGAAACCTTTGCAAAGGGGTTTTTCATGACTGAAAGTCCCCTCCGATGATGCCATCATTGCTGCTGCATTTAAGGTCCACAGCAAGCCCTGCTTCTTCTGCAGGCTTCCAAGCTTCCTCCATTTGGTGTCAGAGGGACCTGCAGGAAAGATGACAAGCGAGAGGGCAAGAGCAGCTCCTTGCTTTGATGAGGCGGCACTGCATGCATTGGTGGACAGGGCTAGGGCCAACAGAGAGGTCCTGCTCCCTTCATCAGGGAGGAAGAGGCCCCCAACTCAAACCAAGGCTGTGTGGATGCAGGTGGCTGAGGAGGTCAACTCCTTGGGAGTAACCCGCAGAACCTGGATACAGTGCAGGAAAAGATTTCATGACCTTCAACGCACTGGAAAAGTGAGTATGAATTTCCCATCACCCTCAATCTGATCCCATTGCCTTTCCTCACCAGCACTCAGCTTTAGCAATCTCTTCCTCCACATCCCACTTGACACTGACATCCATGCACCCTTACCCATTCCCTCTCTCTCTATGCTCACATTCACATAACTATTCCACCATGCAGCCCTCACACTCCCTATCACTCTCATGCTTTGAACACAACTGACAACACACAGGGAGGGCCTTTGGTGTTGCAACATCACTCCATCTTTGTCTCCTTCTAAGTATCTATGCTATGCAATCTCTAAACTCACTCCTTCATTCTCACTCAACCTCCACTTGTCTCCCTCATTGCAGGAAAAGAGAGCTCACAACAAGAGAGCGAGCCAGGACAGGAGGAGGGCCACCCTGAATAGCCCATCTGACCCCCTGGGAGGAGGCCGTCCTGGAAATCATGGGCATTGAGGATGATTCGCGCATGGGGGATGGACAGACGGGTGCAACACAGCAAGCTGGTGACAGAAAAGTTTCCCATCTCTCTCTTTGACATTGCATGAGTCGCTGATAATGATTGTGAAGCTGTAACAGATGCACTTATGAGCATCTGCAAAAAGCTATGTGCATGTAGCCTTTGCATCACATCTCTGACTCTTTCCTTTACTCCCCCACAGGACCATCACAAGTATCCGTCCCCCCTAGCCAGGAAGAAGAGGCTGAGCAGCCAGACTCCTCAGAGGAAGCTGCAACCTCTGAGGGCGCAGCGTCAGCAGAATTCAGCGCACCCAGCACCAGCGCAGACACTCACACCTTGGTGGGACCTTCGGGACATAGAGTAGTGTTGTCACCTGGTGTATCACAGCTCACAACTGAGCATTAACAGATTGTGGAGACAGGGACAGCAGTGGAGAGTCCTAGTCGGAGGGCGCAGGACTCTGCCAGCTCGGCTCAGAAACTTGTCGACCCTCTGCCTCTCGGTCCATCCATAAGCTCAGAGATGATGGAACTCCAGGCACAGATGCAGGAGTCTCTGGCAAGTTTTGTCTCTAGGGTCGCTGCGAGTGTGGAGCGAATGGAGGAGTCCATAGCGAACATGAGCAGAGCCTTTGTGGAGCCATTGGCGCATGAACGCATGAACACGGAAAGGATGGCTACCTCCATGGAAACGATTGCTACCTCCATGGTAAGGCTGGCTACCGTACAGGAGAGGATGGCTACGGTAGAGGAGAGGAGGGCTACGGCCATGGAGGAGCTTAGTCACCAGGGTATGGAAAACATGGTCATTGTTCAGAATAGAATGACATCTTTGAGGAGCGATGTGCATCTATTGAACAGAGAAATCAGACCTTCGTGGAAGTCCTTCTGAGTAGGACTGCCATTGCAGATACGGGTCCCCATGGCCCCCCTGATGTGCAGCAAGGTGCTCTCCAGCCACTTGCAGGCACGGAGGGGGACCTGACCCATGAGAGGGAGGTTGGTGGCAGACCTCAAGGAAGTGGGGGTTCCTCTCCAAGCGCTCACACTTCCATGCCACTGCAGAGCCCTCGGTCAGAGCCCCACTGGAGTCCACACCCAAGTGAGATAGACGTCTCAAACCCTGCACAGCCGCAGGGGCAGCAGACTGTTGACGAGCCCTCACAGGCTCGCAACCCCAGAGGACGCCCACCAAAGGTGTTGAGACAGGAGCAGCAGGAAAGTGAGCAAGGGGCCTCCACATCTGCTGAAGCCATAGGGGAAGCACTACATAGGAGCTCGCGTAAGAGGAAGATAAAGCACAAATAGTCACAAGGGTAGTCACTTGGGTGAAATTTGATGTATTGTTAGAAAAAGCCATCAGATTAATAATGTTAATAAAAAATCTGATGACTACTGCTGTAGTTGTGGCGTGTGTCATTTCGCAATGGGACTTTCACATTGAGGGCTTAGGATTACTTGCAATTGTCAGTATGCTGATCAAATAGCTAGGAATCCACAGGGTCTTGGCCACTGTCGATGCTCAGGTAAGAAGCTGCGAGCCAAAAGTGTTTGATTGACTAGGCTAAGCAAATCTGGCCAGGATGAGTGTGTTCCTTGCATCCCGGGCAGCAATGTTCTCGCGTAATACTGCCGCTGGTTGATGGGCCTCTGCAGGATGTTTGTTTTCACCCTCCTCCTCCTCCTCATCTGAGGAGGATATGTGAGGAGCCACTTGGTCCTCAGGAATCTGCAAGCCACGATGCTGTGCCATGTTGTGAAGTGCACAGCAAACCACGACGATTCTGGAGACCCTGGCTGCTGAGTACTGTAGGACTCCACCTGATCTATCCAGGCAAATGATGCGCATCTTCGGCAAACCGATGGTTTGCTCGATAATGGATCTGGTGGAAATGTGGCTGGAGTTGTAGCGCTCATCAGCTTCATTGGCTGGCCTCCTCAATGGCGTCATCAGCCACGTCCTCAGGGGATAGCCATTGTCTCCAAGTAGCCATCCGTTAAGTTGGTCTGGTGGACTGAATAGCGGAGGCACACTAGACTGGCGTAGTGTGAAGGAGTCATGGCAACTTCCAGGGTACATGGCACAAACATGCAAAATCTCCTTCTTGTGGTCACACACCAGCTGAACATTGAGTGAGTGGAAGCCCTTGCAGTTGACAAAAATACCTGGATTGCGATGGGGTGCCCTAAGGGCCACATGTGTGCAGTCGACGATGCCCTGCACCCTTGGAAAGTCTGCCAGATGAGCTAATCCAACCGCTCACGCTGTGACACTTGCTCGATCCTTGGTGAAATGGATGTGATTGTGCGTGAGGGCAAAGAGGGCATCGGTTACCTGCGTGATGCAAGTGTGTGCGGCTGCCTGGGAGATGCGGCTGATGTCTGCTGCTGATCCCCGGAATAAGCCTGAGGCAAAAAAGTTGAGTGTGGTGGTGACTTTGACAGCCACTGGTAATGCTTGTCCACCTGGTCCTCTGGGCAACAGGTCTTGCTGTAGCATTGCGCAGATGTCAGTCACTACCTCTCGCGAAAGTCGGAGCCACCTTTGGCACTGCTGCTGAGACATGTTGAGATAGGTGACCCTGCATCAGTAGACCCTGTTTGGGGGGTATCTCCTGTGCCAACGAGCTTCCAGGCGCTGGCCCCTTCTGGCCTGTGCAGCCTCAGGTGGGTGAGCAGCAGCCTGGTGCTCCTGCTGCTGCTGCTGTTGTTCCTGGTTCTGCTGCTGCCACGGCTGGTGCTCGAGCTCCTCTAATGCCCAGATGGGAAGGAAATAAATGGCTCCCATGCTTCTGGTATATGCCTCTGTTGAGGAAGCGCTGAGTGAAGGTCGTCAGAGGGGTTTCCCAGGAGGCCACACTGGAGATGGGTGTGAGGCTCCAACCTTTCACAGGTGTGGTTAAGCCTTGTAAAAGTTGCCCCAGACCTGAGACCACTAAGTCCTGCCACCTGCAAATGATGGCTGATCAAATCTCCTCTTTAATGGTTGACCTGCAGCAATCCAATAGTGCTCCCGCCAGGTTTCACATTCGTGATTCCAACCAGGCATGTTTTACGTGGGAAAAGGGTTAAAGTTGCAAGGGCCTGTTAAAATAGGATTATAGAGGCCATTTAGTGGTAATTAAGGGCCTTAAAGACCAGTCCTGCCTGTTGGATGCGGGACGGAGTCGGGACCATCAGACATGCCTGAGTTAAAATTGCTCGGAGTCGGGAACCAGGTGGGGGGGGGGTCCTGCCTGCTAGTTTTCGCAATTTTAATTCCCCGCACGCCTCTAAGCCCGACTCCACGGCTCAATGAAAATCGAGCTCTTTTTCTCTGTCATGTCACGTTATGTCCGTCTGTCAATTTTCTTGAATTTCATTGATCTTATTTTTTATTTAAAACTGGCAACTGATGAGCTGCAAAGAAGTGACAGAACCTAAACATCCATCAGCTTAGACATGTAACAGATCCCAGAATAATCCTGAATACATGAGTAATTGCTTGCTCCCATTTTAAGATCAGTCTTTCAGAACGAATCGGTTTACTTCTGTTTCTCTCCACCATGTGTAGGATATTCCTGCTCAGTCCTGGCAGTGTTAATGCTCCATTCCCAAACAAAGACTAATTGCCTTTATTTGAGTCGTGTTGTTTTGCTCATTCTTGCTTTCTTAATGCCATTTTCTTTAGGCTTTTCCTACAATCAAAAAATAGAAAATCATTTAGTTAACTTAATGACTTGAAATTGTGTTAATTCAGAGAAGATAAATGTAATTCCTTCCAGGTAGTTCAGTTAACTTTTTTACCAGTTCATGTAAAGTTAGAAAAAGGGTGAAATAGTCTCACCACAGTGATGCAATGGTTAGCTATTGGCACTAATTCTAGTTTATGGCTGATGGTGAAATAAGGTTCCTTACCTTGTATATCAGTTATTCTCACTTAAATAGAGAAAAATAATGTCTCCTATATTGCCTTTAAGGTTTTGGATCATGAATATAAAACGTGCTGCTTTCATGTAGCTGCTTCAGGACGATTGCAAGAGAATTTTAGAGTCAGAGTCATAGAGTTATACAGCACAGAAAGAGGCCCTTCGGCCCATCATGTCCGCACCGGCCAGCAAGCCCTGTCTATTCTAATCCCATTTCCAGCACTTGGTCCGTAGCCTTGTATGCTATGGTGTTTCAAGTGCTCATCTAAATGCTTCTTGAATGTTGTGAGTGTTCCTGCCTCTACCACTCTTTCAGGCAGTGAGTTCCAGATTCCAACCACCCTCTAGGTGAAAAAGTTTTTCCTCAAATCCCCTCTAAACCTCCTGCCCCTTACCTTGAAACTATGCCCCCTGGTTATTGACCCCTCCACTAAGGGGAAAAGTTCCTTTCTATCTACGCTATCTATGCCCCTCATAATTTTGTACACCTCAATCAGGTCCCCCCTCAGCCTTCTCTGCTCTAAGGAAAACAACCCCAGCCTGTCCAGTCTCTCTTCATAGCTGAAGCACTCCAGCCCAGGTAACATCCTGGTGAATCTCCTCTGCACCCTCTCCAATGCAATCACATCCCTCCTATAGTGTGGTGACCAGAACTGCACAAAGTATTCCAGCTGTGGCCTAACTAGCATTTTGTACAGCTCCATCATAACCTCCCTGCTCTTATATTCTATGCCTCGGCTAATGAAGGCAAGTATCCCATATGCCTTTTTAACCACCTTATCTACCTGTCCTGCTGCCTTCAAGAATCTATGTACAGGCACACCAAGGTCCCTCTGATCCTCTGTCCTTCCTAGGGTCCTACCATTCATTGTGTATTCCCTTGCCTTGTTAGTCCTCCCAAAATGCATCACCTCACACTTTTCGGGGTTAAATTCCATTTGCCACTGTTCTGCCCATCTAACCATCCCGTCTATATCATCCTGTAGCCTGAGGTTTCCTTCCTCGCTATTTACTACTCCACCAATTTTCGTGTCATCTGCGAACTTACTGATCATACCTCCTACATTCATATCTAAATCATTAATGTACACTACGAATAGCAAAGGACCCAGCACCAATCCCTGCGGTACACCACTGGACACAGGCTTCTAGTCACAAAAACAACCTTCAACCATCACCCTCTGCCTCCTGCCACTAAGCCAAATTTTGATCCAATGTGCCAAATTGCCCTGGATCCCATGGGCTCTTACCTTCTTGACCAGTCTCCCATGTGAGACTTTGTCCATGTAGACTACATTAACTGCACTACCCTCATCTACCTAGTCACCCCCTCGAAAAATTCAATCAAATTGGTCAGACATGATCTCCCCCTGACAAAGCCATGCTGACTATCCCTGATTAATTCCTGCCTCTCCAAGTGGAGACTAATTCTGTCCCTCAGAATTTTTTCCAATGATTTCCCTACCACTGATGTTAGGCTCACTGGCCTGTAATTCCCTGGTTTATCCCTACTACCCTTCTTGAACAATAGTACTACATTAGCTGTTCTCCAGTTCTCTGGCACCTCCCCTGTGACCAGAGAGGTTCTGAAAATCTGTGTCAGAGCCCCTTCAATCTCCTCCCTTGCCTCACACAGCAGCCTGGGACACATCCCATCAGGGCCTGGGGATTTATCCAATTTTAAGCCCGCTAAAACCACTAGTACTTCCTCCCTCTCAATACTAATTTGTTCAAGTATATCACAATCCCCCTGCCTGATTTCTATGCCTACATCGTCCTTCTCCATAGTGAACACAGATGCAAAATATTCATTTAAAACCTCACCTACATCTTCAGGCTCTACACACAGATTGCCACTTTGGTCCCTAATGGGCCCTACTCTTTCCCTGGTTATCCTTTTGCCCTTAATGTACTTATAAAACACCTTGGGATTTTCATTTATTTTGCCCGCCAGTGTGTCACCAAAGTCGCAAAGGATAATTGAAAGTGAATGCACAAAAAATAAAAACCGTAATCTTCCATTCAGTGCAGTTCTTAAAATTAAAATCTTTGACTTTATAAATTTACAGAAAATAATTTTTACACCTGTAGAGATCTATGTGTATGTTACAATTGCCAGAAGTTCAATTACAGGAAATCAACATACTTCACTTTCACTTCCTCATTCCATTTAAATAGCTTTGAACTGATCTGCAATATAAAAGTAAGGCCATTCAAGGGAATCTCAGGTAGCCAGCAGCACTAACTAGAATGATATTGAGTTTCTAGTTTAGCCTCAAACTAATACAATGAAATACCCTGTATTAGCGGTGATCTGGGTTCTTGCCCTCTTTAAAGGTAAGACTTTTCTAGATATTTTTGTAAGCTTACACATTTTGTTTGTACCGAGGTATGTATATATTTAAAATATATTAATTGAATCATTGTGTATGAGAATTGAAAACAATTTATGAAGAACTTGAGATTAGTTGATTTAAACAAATAATTGATTATATTTTCCTTTTACAGTGCAAGTTACCTAAGGCTCTTAACTGAGAACTTGTTCTTTTATTTTGTGCTAACTTACTGACAAATTGCCGATGGATAAGAAATAACATATTGCAGATGTCAATTGAAAATCAGTACAGTTTCTTTAGGACAGTCCCCACCACTTACACCTTTCATGTTATCCCGGGCAGCCGCCTATATCGGACACATGGCGCTGACCATTTGTCATTGGCATAGGTGTCAATTACAAAGGCACCGCTTATAACGTATTAAGGGTGCTGACTATTTCGGGCAGTTCAAGCAGCTTCAATCAGCTGTTCACATCTTGCTGAAGTACGATTACCTTAGTGATGTGTCTGCCATTAAGCCCTTTCATGATTTCTGCGACTTGAATCAGGCAGCCCCGGCGCCTCCAGTTTCCTCTCCCCAACCTGGGGGCCTCTAGAGCTCCTGCGCCTGCTGCGAGCCGTTTTCTTGCTGATTCGTTGAGCTCCTTGTGGATGGAAGCTGCAGGTGGCAGGGGATGATGTGCGACTTGTCCCGCACTGTGTTGCCCATCAGCTCCAGGATCTCAGCCATCAGGTACTCGAGGACCCTGCCCCAACGCTTTCCTACAAACTTTACCTTTGGAAGAAGGCGAGTACACTCTTGCACCACAGTATATACATTAAGATAAAGCAGCCAGCAAAGGATTCAGCCCAAAACTAAGGTTATTCTGACAACTAATGTAAAAAAAAGTATTCTTTACATTTTCTGGTTACACCATCCACCATGTATAGCGGGCAAAGCACGTTGACCCCCAACACGCTCACTATAATTGGTGGCGTCTGTACATAGTTTTGCACTTTGAAAAGGTAAACCATTCACTACCACAATCAATAAAACATAGATTATTTATTTCAGATAATATGAATTACAATTATATTACAATACAAACTAATTAAGTCTTCAAGATTAATACCATTTTCCTTTTCTAAATTATGATTCAGATGTTTGAAGTAACTTAAAATTATTGCAAAGTTTTCGGTTGTAATGGCTGTCAATACACTTTGATAACAGAAAATCAGATGGGCTTTTATTAACCGAAGATTTTTCTAAAAGACAGTTTCTCATTCTCACTCTTTGATTTTCTTTTAGCTGTAATGCTTTCTAAGTTACGTTTCAGTGAGCAGCATGGACAGAGTGCTCGGTGAAATGCATGGGATTTGGATAGACCTTTAGACAAACTGGACTATGTCGATGCTTAGACTTGTATGCAAAATGAAGAATAAACTCTCTCCCCATATAGAAAAAGATGAATTCAGATTTTTTTTATTAATTTCAACAATTTTATGGACCAGTGTGTAGTGTATATTGTTAGTTTTTAATTTCCAGAGTAGGAAGTTTTGCATTTTCTAATTTTGTTTTTTAAAACATAGGCCTAGAAATTCGGTGGGCTGCGCCACCAGTTAGCACCTAAAGAGGGGACTCAGTGGGGGAGAAATTCGGTTGCTAGCGCCAGCGATTAGCGCCTAAAGAGGCCGATAATTGGGGCGTTACCCAATTTTCAGGCGGGCGCAGTGAACCAGGCGCCTCTTGCCATATTGAGTGGGCTTTTAGCGCCGGCTTAGCGCCTGGTCGCGGGCGCAGGGAGATCATGACGTCATTTCAGTGTGCAACGCCTTTTTGGCGCCCCAGACCGGAAATTCAGTGGCGCCCCCCTCTGTTCCGCCCGGCGCTAATAAGGACAGCTTCCTGGAACGTTCCCCAGTGGCTCTCGGACTTAGGGGGGCGCTAGTTAAAGGGGACTGCACTGGTATAAAAGCGGCAGCCATTTTGGGAGCACAACTTATTTGAGATTTACTCAGAGTTGCAAAGTTGAACTCTGAGCCCTTTCACTAGTGACCCAGTGTAAGGGGCCATTTTAACGAGCATGTGGTGTGCGAGATCGGTTTTTGATTTCACACTGCTCGTGAGCGGTTCCGAAGCGCTCCCCCCTCACCGGTTCTAGACACTGGGCTTATTGCCAGACCACCTTGATGTGTTGGCCCAACTTGTGACTCGGAAGACAAATGGATCAGGTGAGACAAGGTAAGTTTTAAATCAAAGGTATCTTTATTTTTAAGGAGAATAAAACATAGAGAATGAAGAAACAATGCAGACAAAAATCATGAACACGCCTCTCAATGGGAACTAAAATTTAACACACAAGAGTTACTTTGACTATCATAATACATCAATTCTAGATCAGCGATATAATAAAACAGGGGTGGAGAAAGCGCACGGCACAACGAAGGATGAATAACACTCCCGAATTACAAAGCCCTTAATATTAAAAACCCTCCCGTCTAAAGTATACCTCAACTAGATCAGCTAGGTGGAGTTGGGCCTCTATGCTCACCAGCGTTTTAAAAAAAACTGTCCTTGACCTTGGTGCTCCTGTATTGTCCGGGATCTCCAATCTTCCTTATGGGACCGGCTCCTGAATCTGCTCTCCTGCTCGAACTTGTAGGCCCTCCGTGCTCCTCGAACCGTAATCGAACCTCTCCACTCGCTATGCCTTTTTGACCTCGTGTCTGTGTGAAACTGTGTTTTTGTCTCTTTTCCCCCACAGTTATACTGTTTTCTTGCTCTTATCTTGGCGCCAAATCAGGGGTTTTCTTTTGTTAAAGTAATGGGCAGGCTGCTTTGACAAAAGCGGGTACTTTAATTCAATGTCTTGTAAATGAAACTAATGGGATCTGTCCTGTGTCCGTCTGAGTTTGGTACAGATAATAGGTTTCGTCTGTGCTCTGCGATTTCAGAGATGGGTTTGCGTTTTGCTAGCAATTAACACACCTTGAGGTGTAAATACTTTTGTTTTGACTTCGTTACTACTGTAACCATTTTACCATATCAATTGCAGTCAGTTCTGGAATCTTCTAATCGGTGGTGACTCAGGTTTCTGTAAGATACTGCAGTGGTATGTCCTTCTGAAATGAGTCACGTGATCTGCCAACTCCATCTTGTGTTCATAAAATGTGGCCATTTCAGGGGTTTTACAATGTAGACTGTATTTTCCTGGATTTTTGCGAATCCTACAGTCCCCCCTGTGATACAATGGACATCTCAAATCGTCTTTTGTATCATGAATGTTTTAGGGTGAGCATAAATCTGTTCCCCCCCCCAACTGACCTTCCCCGTAGTTTACCTGACTATGGAGTGTACCTCGCACATGCACTTTCCTCATCCCGAAAACGGAGTTGAGTAGATATCCCCTACCGGAGAAACATTTATGCTATGTACAGACTCACCTTAGAGTCATAACCCGATGCAACACAATCTTTGTTATAATACACCAAAAACAGATGGAATAAAAACATTTAGCTACACGGGCGAGTCCCCGTTTATGCTGACATAGTGGCCCCGCCAATTCCGCTGACTAGGGAACTCCTTGTCATGTCCCTTCCTCCAACATTGGACACAGACCAGGTACAGATTTTGTATTTTGAAACCAGACAGGACTCTGAACTATGCATTAGACCGAATTGGAGACAAATCTAAAATCAGTTTAGGCCTATAGTTAAGGCCATCAAGCAGTCTACATATATAATCGCTAACAGATTAAAAGAACCATCGAGGCTGGACAGGCCCATCAAGGAACATTCATGACAATACAATTCGATTATCGGGCTGGTAGACACGATTACCGGCCATCTAAAAACAGTTAGTATGGATTGCTACCACTATTTAAAATAGCCCGCCAAGATTAAGACAAAGAACTAACCTGACTTAGCGCGCAGATAAGGGTTTTCGAAAAGAGTATAATTGAAGGCCCCCGGGTAGCAATCGCACTCTGCTCTTCTCTTCTCTCTCCGCTCTTCGGCCCCTCGCCCTCATGGCTGCCACTCTTTCCCCGTCCCGCGCTTACCCCCTGGCCTTTGCCCGTGCCTTTCCCCACTCCATCTGGAATCGCCCCGGCACCGGGTCGGGCGGACACGGACAATTCAGGCCAGGCGAGGCGGGACGCGATGAGGGGAGGAGGGAAGACCACCTGAGGAAGACCAACTGAGGAGATGAACTGAGGAGACGGGCTGGGGGTAGGCTTCAAATTATCGGGCCTTCAGCCTTGGCCGACCTGCGAATATCTGTACACCAACTCAAACTGTCGGCTGGCGACGAAGAATCATCCCTGCAAGGTAAAGTACCCAAACGGAGACTTTAACTTTGGGGTACTCGAATCTGGACAGCGCCCTTGCAGCGCCCGGAGACCACGTGATGACGGCAGGCTCCAGAGACCACCAAGAGCGAACCCCGAACCCCGCCGCTGTTTTGAGCCCAACAAACCCTTTTGATTGGTGAGCATGAAGTTCTGACCCCTCATAGCTTAATCTAGTTAGGTATAGGGGGTGGGATAAGGATAAGGGGATTGTTAAGATAGTTGTTTTCCCTCGATGTGCCGTGTGTTCCCCATTCCATGTATAAGTATAGTTATTCTTTGGTATTTTTGCCTGTAGAAGTGTACACTAGTCATTTTCCATAAGATTGTATCAATTTTTCCTCTTCAATAAAATCTTGGTTTTTGTTTACATCCAATCACCTGTCTACTCGAGTCCTCTCTGTACCGTCGCCTTGTACCTAAGTCCGGTGTCTAGAACCCAGGGGCGTGGGAGCGATTCGAACCGCTCATAAACAGTCAGAGGCATAACTGACTGGACCCCGCAGGCCACCCCCTACAGTTTGAAACCTCATGCTTATTTTATGTCCTTTGTATTACAAATCATTGTAACATCACGGAGATTTTGTAAGCAATCTGACTTACTCTAACTGTCTGTTAACAAGTGACCGTGCCCAAGCAAAATAAACAATCAATTCTTTAGTTGTTTGACTAAAGTGTTAAAAATGTCCTACTTGGGCGTTTTATTCCACTGTTAAATTGTTTGCTTGAGTTTCTTAGCTAACTCACACGCTAATTAGTGATAAATGTATTTCCGCATGAAATATCTGTTCTCACGTTCAGTCTGCGATTGACTTTGTGTTTGCTGCACTTTGATCTATCTAAGGGGAACACTGAAGTGGCAAGAAGCAGTGGGGGTAATTCTCACCTTCATCGTCGGTGATAGTGGAACGAATCACCTGCCTGTTATATAGAATCATAGAATCATAGAAAGTTACAGCACGGAAGGAGGCCATTTCGGCCCATCGTGTCTGCGTGGGCCAGCAAAGAGCTCTCCAGCCTAATCGCAATTCCCAGCTCTTGGTCCGTAGCCCTATAGTTTACAGCACTTCAAGTGTACATCCAACCTGTTATAGAACCCACCCATTTTCATTTCCATTTATTGAGACTTGCGCTGACATCCAAACCTTTTGCGTTGCTGAGAATTTGGCGCATTAGCTTGTGAGCCTACTATTGTGACCCAGAAAGGCTTAGTTCTGCCAGCAGAACCTAGAAACATTAGGGCTTTAGTGTAACTTCGTCTTGTGTTAGAAGACATTGGGGGTAATTTCAATCCCCAGGGTGGGTGCGGAGGGGAAACCGGGGGGGGGGGTTAAAAATTAAAAAATGGGCAACCCAATCCCAACCTGCACATTTTCGGCTTCAAAGGAGGTGGGCTGGAGGAACTGGGGAGGGTGCCCGGAGACCAACCCATTCTCAGGAAACAGGTTGTCTTCCTTAAAAATATTTTATGGAAGCTGAGTGCTTCCATTTTACCGTAACTTTTATTTTCAACTTCTGCAGGCAGCGTTTCCCAGGCCTTGGGAAACCTGGCAGCTGAAGGGAGGAGTGAAGGGCTGGATCCATCAGGAAAGTATCTTTACAGCACGGCTTCTGGGCCAGGAGAAGCAGGAATGTCTCCTCCTCAACCCAACAAACAAACCTGTAAAACGCCACCGCCCCCCCGCGATCTGCTGATCCACTGCGATCTGTCCGCCCCCCGCGATCTGTCCGCCCCCCGCGATCTGTCCGCCCCCCCGCGATCTGTCTGCCCCCGCGATCTGTCTGCCCCCGCGATCTGTCTGCCCCCCGCGATCTGTCTGCCCCCCCGCGATCTGTCTGCCACCCACAATCTGTCCGCCCCCCGCGATCTGTCCGCCCCCGCGATCTGTCCGCCCCCCCGCGATCTGTCCGCCCCCCCGCGATCTGTCCGCCCCCCCGCGATCTGTCCGCCCCCCGCGATCTGTCCGCCCCCCGCGATCTGTCCGCCCCCCCGCGATCTGTCCGCCCCCCCGCGATCTGTCCGCCCCCCCGCGATCTGTCCACCCCCTCCCGATCCGTCTGACCCCCCGCGATCTGTCCGCCCCCTCGCGATCTGTCCAGCCCCCCGCGATCTGTCCGCCCCCCCGCGATCTGTCCGCCCCCCCGCGGTCTGTCCAGCCCCCCGCGATCTGTCCACCCCCCCGCGATCTGTCCACCCCCTCCCGATCCGTCCGACCCCCCGCGATCTGTCCGACCCCCGCGATCTGTCCGCCCCCCCGCGTTCTGTCCACCCCCCGCGATCTGTCCGCCCACCTCGATCTGTCCGCCCCCTCGCGATCTGTCCAGCCCCCCGCGATCTGTCCGCCCCCCCGCGATCTGTCCGCCCCCCCGCGGTCTGTCCAGCCCCCCGCGATCTGTCCGCCCCCCCGCGATCTGTCCGCCCCCCCGCGGTCTGTCCAGCCCCCCGCGATCTGTCCGCCCCCCCGCGATCTGTCCACCCCCTCCCGATCCGTCCGACCCCCCGCGATCTGTCCGCCCCCCGCGATCTGTCCGACCCCCGCGATCTGTCCGCCCCCCCGCGTTCTGTCCACCCCCCGCGATCTGTCCGCCCACCTCGATCTGTCCGCCCCCCCGCGATCTGTCCGACCCCCGCGGTCTGTCCAGCCCCCCCGCGATCTGTCCGCCCCCCCGCGATCTGTCCACCCCCTCCCGATCCGTCCGACCCCCCGCGATCTGTCCGACCCCCGCGATCTGTCCGCCCCCCCGCGTTCTGTCCACCCCCCGCGATCTGTCCGCCCACCTCAATCTGTCCGGCCCCCCGCGATCTGTCCGACCCCCGCGATCTGTCCGCCTCCCGCGATCTGTCCACCCCCCCCGCGATCTGTCCGCCCCCTCCCGATCTGTCCGCCCCCCGCGATCTGTCCTCCCCCGTGGTCTGTCCGCCCCCTCACGATCTGTCCGACTCCCCGCGATCTGTCCCCCCCGCGATCTGTATGACTGCCCCGTGACCCCCGCGATCTGTATGACCGCCCCCATGAGCCCCCGTGATCTGTCCACCCCCCCGCGATCTGTCAGACCCCCGCGATCTGTATGACTGCCCCGGTGACCCCCCACGATCTGTATGACCGTCCCCGTGACCCCCCACGATCCGTATGACCGCCCCCATGAACCCCCACGATCTGTATGACCGCCCCTGTGAGCACCCGCAATCTGTATGACCGCCCCGTGACCCCACGATCTGTATGACCGCCCCGTGAGCCCCTGCAATCTGTATGACCGCCCCGTGGCCCCCCACGATCTGTATGCCCGCCCCGTAACCCTCCACAATCTGTATGACCATCCCCATGACCCCCCACGATCTGTATGACCATCCCTGTGAGCCCCTGCGATCTGTATGACCGCCCCCGTGAGCCCACGATCTGTACGACCACCCCTGTGAGCCCCCGCGATCTGTATGACCGCCCCGTGACCCCCACGCAATCTGTCCACACCCCCACGATCTGTATGACCGCCCCCGTGAGCCCCTGCAATCTGTATGACTGTCCCCGTGACCCCCCATGATCTGTATGACCGCCCCTGTGACCCCCCACGATCTGTATAACCGCCCCCTTGACCCCCCATGCGATCTGTCGGCCCCCCCCGTGGTCTGCCTGATCCCCGCGATCTGTATGACCGCCCCCGTGACACCCCATGATCTGTGTGACCGCCCCCATGATCCCCCATGATCTGTTTGACTCTCCCTCCCGATGACTGCTCCCCACCTGATGACCTATCCCTCCCGACGACTGCTCCCCACCTGATGACCTATCCCTCCCGATGACTGCTCCCCACCTGATGACCTTTCCCTCCCGATGACAGATCCCCTCCCGATGACAGATCCCCACCTGATGACTTTTCCCTCCCGATGACAGATCCCCTCCCGATTACAGATCCCCACCTGATGACCTATCCCTCCCGATGACAGATCCCCGGCTGTGGCCTGGAGCCGCAGGCCTCCCCACCCGACAACCACCAGCCTTCAATCTGGCTGGCTGCTGCCAGGAAACACAGAAATACTTTTAAAAGCAGGTCCTACTGTTAAATTTGGCAGAAACCTGTACTACCCCGGATTTCCCGGCCGCGAAACCTCCTCCCTGCACCCTCCTCGCCTCCCTGTTATTATCAGGGCCATTGTTTGTGTAAGTTCAGTGTCTGTATTGAGACAACCAACATTCTTGCATCCAACAGAAGATTGGTCTGTGAGATTGTAAACCTCCTGCTATGCGGTTGGATTATCCCCGCATTCTGAGCATCAGTGTAGGGCTAATATGTTTGTCGGAGGATATTCATTTGCACACGGAGTGTCTGCAGCTAGCCAGGCCATGAAGAGAGAATAGGAAGATAGAGAAAAGGAGGGTACATTTGGAGCATGAGCTCGGTTTGCAAACTGATGTAAGCGGGAAACATATTCTCATCACCTGCAACCGTTGCTGCACCGTGTATGATTCTCAGATACCGACACAAATCTTTGCTCGCCAGCTTCCCACCGCCCATATGATCTTTAACGTGTCAGCTGTGGCTCAGTTAGTAGCACTCTTGCTTCTGAGACAGAAGGTAATGATTCGAGACCCACTCTAGAAACTTGAGCACAGAAATCTAGGCTGACACTCCAGTGCAGCACTGAGGGAGTGCTGCACTGTCGGAGGTGCCGTCTTTCAGATGAGATGTTAAACCGAGGCCCCGTCAGCTCTCTCAGGTGGATGTAAGAGATCCTATGGCACTATTTTGAAGAAGAGCAGGGGCATTCTCCCCGGTGTCCTGGCCAATATTTATCCCTCAATCAACATCACTAAACAGATGATCTGGTCATTATCAAATTGCTGTTTGCGGGAGCTTGCTGTGCGCAAGTTGGCTGCCGCATTTCCTACATTACAATCGTGACTAAGTTTCAAAAGTACTTCATTGGTTTTAAAGCACATTGGGGTGTCCTGAAGTCATGAAAGGTGCTATATAAATGCAAGTTTTTCTTTCGTTAATTATTTAAAATAAGCCAACAATTATTAACAATCATACAGAGGCTAATAAAATATGGAACTCTCTTCCTCCAAAAGGCTGTGGATGCTGGGTCAACTGATAGATTTTTGTTGGGTAAGGGTAGCGAGGGGTATGAATCAAAGGTGGGTAAATAGGGTTGAGGTACAGATCAACCATCATCTAATTGAACAGGCTCGAGGGGCTGATAGCCTACTCCTGTTCCTATGTAAAACATGAATAGTAGTACAATGGGACACTACAGCTTGCTTTAACTTTAAAAGTTCATCTTTTTCGACCTGGTTATTAAAGCGACTGTAAGTTTCTTCACCTCTTGCTGGTGACTTTTGGTAGATATCTGACTGAAAGCATAATGTGATGTAATTACTAGGACGTACAACTAGTTGGTCTTATGATAGCAAAAATCAATTGGAGTGTCTGTATCAGAGATCAGAGGAAAGAAAACTTGAATGAATGGGCTGCACCCATGTGATGGTTGCAGCTTGCTGCTTCTAACCATGTTTTCGTGTAAGGGAATTCCTTGGAAATGCGGCTGTCTAGTTAACTAATATCACAAAGCAAAGATCTACCCAATGTTGGTATTCTGGAAACCACACTACTGATCATATCTACATCACCGGCTTCTTCACTCCCACATACCATCTCAGATATTATCACTAGGGGAGGTAGTGAGGATTTGGCACCAGGTGTGTCACAGAGCTCGATGGAAATGGCCGAGTGGGGAATGGGCAAGAATGTGCCACCTCCCCGGCAGCTTCAGAGTCATGGGAGCCAAAATTCGGCTATGTGCCTGAAAAGGATATTTGAGGAATATCACACCAAACGTGCAGGCTCTGAGGTCAGTGCCCGAGGATGTACAGCAACTGACAGGTGTGACTGTGGAGTCTACACCCTTATTTGAAGCAACGCCAAGGATTCTTTCTCTTCATTGCAGGCATCGATGGAGCAGTTGGGGGTTTTGTTGGAATCTACATCAGACCCCCAACTAAGAAGCAGCCAGTGTGAATTCAATCCCTCCTCCTCCATGGAAGCACAAACTGCAAATCTGGTAACAGGAGAGGACAGATTAGGCAGTACCCTGTGTATTGGCTTCCAGACCTTGGGGGCGTCTGTCTCTCAGGGTTTTCAGGATCTGAGAGCTGCCATTAGACCAGCTCGCTCACTGATCAGTGGGGACACAGATCCAGAGTCCAGTGGAATGGTGATGACTGAGATAGATCTGTCTAGGGCTGCCATTCTCAGGATAGCAGACCCATGCTGGGCGTCCGACCTCCCCCCTCAGAGTACCATGGCACTGGCCTGTAGGAGGCACCATCGGGCTGCCCAGATGCAGGCTCCATAGACAGAGCCAGTAGAGGTCCCCACCCAGGAACAAGCTACCATGGGAGGGAGGCCACCTCAGTCCTATGAGCCTTTTGCAACAAAGGAGCAGCCAACCACTTCCCATAATACTGGGCCGCAGGTGGCACTCGGAGAGGCACTAGACTAGGAGAAACAAAGCCACGTGTAACCACCAAGGGGAAGCCCGCTGACAGGGAAGAGCAAGTTGGCTCCTGTTCATTTTGGAGTTTGTTATATTATGTCATATTTCATTATTCATGGAGTTTATAGTCATTCAGAAAAGGGTTAAGAATTTCATGGTCATGTAGGGATAAAAATATGTGATGTAATGTGATGTTCCAGGATGGATTAAAGGCTTTGTCCTATATTTGAAGATTGGGATAAGGATTAATGGGATTTATGAGAAAGGTACTGTGTTAAACAGATGAGAAGACTTCATTGATCAGTTGTGCTCTGATCTCCCTCGGAGCAGTCACTGAGGAATCTTCTGAGTGATGGTCATCCTGATGCTCTCCTCCATGTAGTTCTGCTTCTAAAGCAGTTTGGACCACCTCCCCAGGAGTGTCCATGTCCAGGCCTTTTTACATTGTAATTGGTGCAGGACAAACCAGGCTACAACTGTGTGGGACGCATGATCTGGAGCATATTACAGAGCCCCTCCTGACCTGTCTAAACAACAAGAGTCCCTTCAGGATGGTGCTCTCAATGACCACTCTGGTAGAGGCATTAAACGCCCCTCTGCAGCTGTTGGTGCAACTCTTAGAGGGACCATTGTTCGTGGGAGATGGGGCTATCCTCGTCACCCAATATCTGTTCATACGATTTCCTTACTTGAACAGGTCAGGGAATTCCAAAAGATGAATGCATCACAGCAACTTCCAGCAAATCTCCAACTGACGTGCAGGCTTTTTTTTTGATGTTGCAACACACAATCTGGACATTTAATGAGTGGCAGCACTTTCTGCTCAGGAATTTGAAGGGGTTGAGTGCAGGAGCATGCAAAGCAACTTTGGCGTCATATATTACAGCTTGAACCTTGGGAAAGCCAACAACACCATCAAACTGGATAGTCCTTATCCACAACTCCCATCGAACTCACCCCCCTGCGACAATTTACCTTATTGACAGTGACCATTCCTTCAGGTCCCCAGTGGCCGCCTCCAGCTACCCAACATCTGCTCCCACCCCCAAGATTCTGCCTCATTCCCGCTGGATTCAAGCAGGACTTGCGTTTCTTCCATTTAAATGAGGCATGGAAGTTAAATTGGCCCGGGCTTCACGCTGCAGCCTTCAGAAGGGCTTCTCTCCCACCCCAGCTCCTGCACGCTGCACTCTCGTCCCAGCCCACGCATAACACACTCCGTCCAGGTTAACATTGGGCTGTTAATCTTCTGTTCGACCAGTGTGCTTGGAGCTTCCTTTTCTACCACCAAAGTGTATACGTTGTTATGTTAGTGAAATTAATAAGCAGTCCTGTCTTGTGGTCAGTGTTAAAATGGAGCAAAAATTCAATTCCCCCCAATTAGGTTCTGCCTTGTTATATTTTCCAAATACTATTAGAAAATGTATCCGAATTAGTAGCAACATTGGGAGCATTTCGGTTTTCACTGAGCAATGAGTTTGTAATTGTCTCAGGCGGTGAGGCGCAGAATTCCAAGGAAAATCCTGAGTCTGAAGCAACTGATGCACCTATTGCCGCAGAAACTTGTCACACTAATATGTTCAATTGCGTGCAGGGAAATGAGATTTATTGATAAATAGGATGTTTAATATAAGAGAAAATGAATCAAAGTACAGAAAACTCCGTATGACATTTGATATGCAAAAAGTGTTCATATTTAAGAGGCTGAAATGATTCATTACCCAAAGGGTTACACACCCTGTCAAAGTCAAAATCCTCAAAAAGCTCAGCAAACAACTGCTTTGAACTTCCTTATTCTATTCAAATGAGACTGAGGAGAGCAGCTATATAAATGGATTTGAGGAAGAGACTCTCCACTGGAGAGAATAATTCTCTGGGATGACCTTAGTGTCTACTCCAGCCCAAAACTAATACAATGGGAAAGCTTGTATTAGTTGTCCTCTGGGCTCTGTCCCTGTGCAAAGGTAAGTAAATTTTGCACACTATAGAGTATTTAAAATTGCAGTAGTATATAGCTTATACATGGGTATATATAAAATGTTATTTTTTTCAAACATATTTACTTGACTTTGTCAAGATCACTGTTCATGAATTCACGTTCACTGATGGTGTCAGCCGCAGCTCAGTTGGTAGCACCCTCGCCCCTGAGTCAAGGATGGTGTGGGTTCAAGTCTGACCTGAGCACAAAAGTCTAGGCTGACACTCCAGTACAGTGCTGAGAGTGTGCTGCACTGTCAGAGGTGCCGTCTTTCGGATGAGATGTTAAACCGAGGCCTCGTCTGCTCTCTCAGGTGGGTGTTAAAAGATCCCATGACACTATTTCGAAGAAGAGCAGGGGAGTTATCCCCGGTGTCCTGGCCAATATTTATCCCTCAATCAACATCACTAAAACAGATTATCTGGTCATTATCACATTGCTGTTTGCGGGAGTTCGCTGTGTGCAAAATTGGCTGCCGCGTTTCCTACATTACAACAGTGACTACACTCCAAAAAGTACTTCATTGGCTGTAAAGTGCTTTGGGACATCCGGTGGTCACTAAAGGTGCTATATAAATGCAATTCTTTCTCTCTTTCATTTTTCATGCGCTAAAATGTGGGTGAACATTTCAGATAAAAGATCAAGCGGAATGACAGGGTTATTTTACAAACCATTTTCTAAGGTCTAATTTCTGACGTTAGTCACGGGGCTTACAGCTAGAACTGGAATATTTTTCCCAATGAGTCTGAATGAAAAAATGGAATGTGCAAATGTTTGTCACTCACTATTTTGAAACATTTTAATTTTCATTTCACTGAAATAGCAAAACTACAGCCAAGAATGCAGTTACGCGGCAAAGCAATCTCTGGTCATCCTTCTTACGGTGAGCGTGAGAAGAAGGACACCATATTGTGGAGCCGGCAACAGGGAGGAGGAGTCCACGGAGACGGAGCGGCTGATGGACATCGCGTTCCCACTGCCATTAGACGCAATTGAATTGACTTTTACTGAACATGGCGCTGTAGAATAGCGACGTGTCTCTGTGAGCTCCCACAGCCTATTGTGGAAGTGATCGGGGAGTAAAAACATTCCATTGTAGTAATACATATGGCAAATAAAATTGATTTGATTTATGGTCTCCCCTACGAGAACATGCAGAGGATGCCCTTGTAGGTTTCAGTCAATACTGTTTTTGAACTAAACTGCAAAGAACTGGGCACATGTGTCTGTCACGACTCAGCCTTTGTGTTTCCCTCTCTGCTGTGTGGAGGTGTGGAGCTACATAGATCCAATCCGCACCCCTCTGACAGCACTTCTTATCACTCTGTGACACAGCATATTTTAACACCAAGGTGATATACCAAAGTTTTGCTCCATGCTTTCAGAGATTTCTTCATGACTTACTTTCCGTCAAATTGCATTAACATTACGAAAGTGACATAATAGCTGATATTGAAATATCAGTGTGCAGAATAATTAAATCTCTGGAAGCGTTTTAGAAAATTAATAATAAGGCGTGATTAGCTCATTAAGCATTTGTGTTTTCTACATCAAGTAATATTGTTCAACAATTTTCAGGTGATGTCTCGGCCACACATTTTACTGGAGAATATTTCAACTTCAAAAATGGTAGGTTGACATTTAAGCACAGTATAATAATTTCTCAGCTCATGTTAATACTAATAAAGTTAAGCACTCAAACAATAGGAATGATGGTGCAAAAGTTATGTTTAATTTCAAGCAAGGTTTTCAGTTCTGAAAGGCTTTTCTACTATGCTAAATATGTCTTATTTATTGTCTAGGGGAAGTTTTCAGCCGATTTTACCATGGCTAACAATGTTGTCCAGGTTTTGTTTGATTGGAGAATGTTTGTAAGTTTGTATTTACTGATAGTGAAGTATGTTATAATTATACTAGGTCAACCGTACTCTTATCAGTGTTACATTACATGGTAGTTTATTTACATCACAAACCTTTCAAATCTCATTGCAGATTTAGCCACTTTGTTTGATGTTTAATCCCTTTCTTTAAGGTACTGGACACCTTCACAAAATGACCGCCTGATTCCTGCACATACTGCTGCCTATTTAAAATGGCTGCCAACATTCAGCAGCACTTGTGGCTAGTGGGTGGCCATTTTTTGGAAGTGTTCAGTCCTGAGGAGAAAAAGGAAAAAACCAAGAAAGCTTTGCGGCCAGAGTTGAACAAATAATTTCTGGGCCCCACTGAGATTCTGCTTTTAAAGTCACAGAGTAAAGTGTGTTTAAGCTTCTGTTTGCAAAGCCTGATTAGCCTTATTAGCAATATAACACTGTGGACTTATTCCAGCTGATGATTAAAATTAAACTGATGCTTAGGGTACAAATTAAATATTAATTCTAACAGAAAAAACTCAGATTAAGATAAGGCTTCAGAGTGCAAGGTAGGTATACCAAGATTTAAACCAATTTATACATCATATTAACAAAACTTGCAAGAATGAGGAGTAACTATAACATTCATAGTATTGTTTTTACCATGAAAAGCTGTGTTACCAGAAAGCAATAAGGCAGACCAATGAAATGAATGACTTGCATTTTTGTACCATTGAAACATAAAAGACTAGGCCAAGGATAGAATTAGCAAGATGACTATTCTCTTCTGTTGTTGAAATATCCTTGAAGTAACCCAGAAGAGGACCCTCCATCCTTATGCTATTATAAAGAGTTTTGTTTTCTACACATGTCCTCTGGCCTTTCTGCTTGAGGTTGCAAACTTAATGGTCAATTTTGTGTTGTTGTTTCAATTCCAGATTGACACTGCCCAAACTATTTTTCCACCTAGACCTTTACAGTCAACTGGATTGACAGCACACAAACCAATTCTTTGTACTGCACAATGTACTTAAAGTAGTGGTTTGACACGAGTAACATTTTAAGTTAAAATATCAATCAGAGTTATATAGCTGGGATTTTTCCAGGGAAAGTAGGGCCCAGCCTCTGGTAACTTCTAACCACTCAGACCCCCAAACTCAATACATTCTTACCTTTTATCCTGGAGCTCTTTGGACGTATATTCTAACTAAAAATATTCTCTAAATGTCAGATTTAATTCCACATTGTCATGTGTTAGTGGCTATGCATTGAGAATTAGAAACAGTGAAAGTCTGTTGGTGAATTCTTTTGTCGAAAGGTTAAACTGGGTTAATAAAGCAACATGTAAGGCTCTTAGGTTAGTAGAGTGGTTAAATTGCTGCGATGGAGAGAAACATTGAACATTCTTCAATATTATTCATTCTCTCCTTAGTAAACAAAGAAATAAACACTCAGCGTAGCATCTTGTATGTCTTAGGAAAAGGAGAATATCACATCCTACACTTGATCAGCAGCAAAACTGTATTACAGCAAGAGACGAATTGAATAGAGTTCTTTGAGCAAATAACAGAATGCGTTGATAAAAGAGATGCAGAGGATGTTGTGTATGGATTTTCTAAAGGTGTGCCACAGAGGAGGCTTGGTGATAAAATTAAGGCACCTATGGTGTTAAAAGGAATGTGGCAGCATAGGGAAGAAGTTGACGAAAGGACGGTAAACAGAATAGCGGTTAGTGATTTTTTTTGACAATCCCAGGAGTGCCATTACTCTTCTCGTGTATCTATATATATAAGTGATTTGGACTCGGGTATAAGGGGCACAAAATCAAAATTTGTACAGGATTCAAAAGGGGAGCGTGGTTAACTGTAAATGATTTCAGGAAGACAGATTAGTAGATTGGGGATACGTTGACAAAGCTTTAATAAAGACATTTGGATCCTAAGATTTCTAAATCAGGCATACAGTGCAAAATGAAACTGGTAACACAAAACCTAGCCGTATCATTGGTTAAGCCACAGTTAGAATATTGTGTGGAGTGTTGGGTTTACTTTAGGAAGGATGTCAAAGCCAAATGAGCAGGTGCAGACACGATTCACTAAGTTGATGCAAGTGATGTGGAGTTTTAATTATGAAGAGAATGTAGAGAAACTGTGGCCCTTATATCACTATAAAAGAGGAGGTTAAGAGGAAACGTCATAGAGTGTTCAAATAATGAGGGGTTTTGATAAGGTAAATAGTTAAACTATTTCCACTGGTCAGCGAGTCAGTAACTAGTGGGCATCAATTAAAGACTATCTCCAAAAGAAATAAGGGAGGTTGGGAGAGATGTTGTTATGCAGAGGGTTGTTAGGACACGGAACGCCCTGCCACAAACAATGGTGGATGCAGAATCCATAATAGCTTTTAAAAGGGAAGTGGATAATTATTTGAAAAAGCAAAAACATCAAAGAATGTGGAGTAAGGGCAGAGAAATGGATCTAAGCGGATAGCTCGTTCCAAGGTATGGTTCAGGGACAATGGGCTGACTGGCTACTTGCCCTGCTGTAAAATTCTATCATTCTATCATAGTGCGTATAACAGGGGCCGATGAACTCCTGCCCTTCAACTCTCGCAAAGCTGAATTTCACCCCCTCTATAATTATTAACACAGTAGAAGTGCAATCAGTGAACAAGCCCAAAACAGACATTGAGCTAATAGACGGAATTTAATTTAAAGTGTAATAGTAGGTATTGTTATTTTTTTTACGACAGTCTTTAGCTACAAAACAGTCAATTTAGGCTTAAAATCATAGTCAGCAATGTTTTAGGTGCCTTGAGAGGGTGCAGAGGAGATTTACCAGAATGGTTCTGGGAATGGTTCCGGGGATGGGGGATCTTAGCTATAAGGACAGGTTGGAGAAGCTGGACTTGTTTTCATTAGAGCAAAGGAGGTTGAGGGTTGATTTGATAGAGGTGTACAAGATTATGACGGGTTTGGATAGGCTAGACAGAGAAAGGCTGTTTCCACTAGTTGATGGTACAAGGACTAGGGAACACAGATTTAAGATTTTGGGCAAGAGATACAGGGGGGACGTGAGGAAAAAAAATTACGCAGCGACTCGTGAGGACCTGGAATTTGCTGCCGACGGAAGTGGTGGAAGTGGAGACACTGAATGTTTTCAAGGGGAGACTGGATAGGCACTTGAGAGAAATAAACTTGCAGGGCTACGGGGATAGAGTGGGGGAATGGGACTGACTGGATTGCTCTACAGAGAGCTGGCACGGACTCGATGGGCCTAATGACCTCCTTCTGTGCCGTTGACTCTATGACTCTAATGGCCCAGATTTTATGGGGCCTATGACGGTGTACGCTCGTAAGTGCTGTGAATGGCCTCGCAAGTTTCGGGTTTCCACATCCGATGTACATACGCGAAAACCCGGAACTTGTAATCTGTCAAGTTTTTCCTTGACAGGTCATCTGCAGCGCAGGAAATGGACATTCGCTGGCAGAGAGTTGGGCTGTTTGCCCAACGACTGCCCAGCGAATGTCCACAAAATCCTTGCGCCTGGTAAAAGCAGGTGTAGGGGTCTTCTTTTACCAGCGTAAGGGTTAAAAAAATGTTAAAATATTTTTTTTTTAATGATTTAAACATTCACTTACATTTAAAATTAGTTCAGGTTATTTTTGTCCTGTTTAAAAATGTTTAAATTTATTTAGTTAAATGGAATTTTAATTAATTTTGAACCTGTGATCATTTATTTTTATTTCAGTGTTGTGAGATTTTATTTATTTGGTGATTTCTATTATGCTCACGGGGATTCTGTACGTAAATGGAATCCCCATAAGCATAATAGGAATCCCCCTTTGTCATTGGTTGGCCTGGCCCACATGATCCCAGGGACGCTTGTGCACTGCCTGCGCTCCTGGCATGCGAGGGCCTTTACGCAGGTGTACACCTGTAGCCCCAGGACCGCAAGAGTCTGAAGCTCCGGAGGCCCCAGGTAAGTGCGTAGTTTTCTTGTGGTTCGGAGGCGTACACGGGCGGCAAGCCTCCGACCACAATTTCCAGGCAATATAGTCAAACGGTTTCTTCTTTAGTTATTTTAGTCTAAAATAAGAATTGTAAGTACAAGAACAATAAATTACATTTACTTTTCATAACCTAGCATAGTAGATAATTGATCTCGACAGTAAAAGTAAACTAGTTCTGAAAGAACTTAAGTTTAAATGTTTCTTTCTCAACCAGGTATGGAGGAGCAAATTCACCAGTTTGTGCCCAGATCGCTGCAAGAAACAACATCAGATAGCAGCAATGGTAAGTCCCACATTATGACCTTTTTAAAGATATTAGCCCTAATTTTAACTCCCGGCGGGTTTTGGGTGGGCAAGACGAGTTGGCACCTCACCTGCTGCTGCAGAAATGAAGCCTCAATTAATTCACACTGGCCAACTTCCCACCTGTTCCAGGCGGAAAGTGACAGAAGATCACTGAGCCCGAAGTCCTCCCGCCAACACAAGTACAGGATCGGCTTCTGGGAATGTCTCGCAAGGATCTCACGTTCGATAAAGAGCGGGTGTAGGGGGTGGGGGTTCATGGCAGGGGAGGCCTAAGCTTTCCTTATGGGGTCCGGGGGAGCACTCCTGCTTCTCCAGGCCCCACAAAGGAAAGGAAAAAATGGATCTTCTGGGGCCTGATCTTCTTCTGACCTGGTTCAGCCTGGCGGGAAAGCCTCATTCAGGTCTGAATTAAAATTGCAGTTTGGTCCTGATAACATCACTGGGACTCAACATGCATATGTAAAGAAGGACCCTGCCGGCTTTGGCTTGGTGCCCTTGCTGCCTGCTCAGGAGAGCAGGTTATGATCACGGATGATGGGATTCTAGCGAGTAAGTTACCTGGGTGATTGTAACTGCCCACACACCCTGTTTTGCCTGGCATGTGCAGTCAAAATCGTCCCCCATTGTATTTGAAATTATTAGTATAATTATAAATGCAATTCAATGAAGCTAAAAAAAAGGCACACCTTGTACTAAAATGCCGTATCGATCTATTATGATATACAAGAGGATGGTATTTCAACTGTTTTTCAGGGTTTTGCAGCACATGGGGACATGGAGCATTCAGGGCATTTGATGACAAGTTTTACCATTTTACATCAACCTGCAACTACATTCTGAGTCGCCAATGCACAGGTGGCGCAGAAGATTTTAACATCCAAATCCGCCGAGGGTCAAATGGCAATCTGGAACACATCTACATCCTGATAGAAGGCATCAAAATTCTTGTGGTGAATGGGACAATTACAGTTCAAGATGTGAGGTAAGCATCTGCTTTTTACCTTTTAATTACAAACTGTCTTCACTAATTACAAACCGTTATCTGTACAGGGAATCTGGTCTCAGCACCTAACATTTCAGTACAACTAGCATTTGCATTCAATATTAAAATAACATTAGGTTTTTCTTTGTATCTTAATCACAAAATGTCTAAAATGACACCTTACATCTATTATAAAATAAAAACAGAAAATGCTGGAGAAACTCAGCAGGTCAGGCAGCATCTGTGAAGAGAGAAACAGAGTTAATGTTTCAGGTCGATGACCTTTCATCAGACAAAGGGTCATTGACCTGAAACGTTAACTCTGTTTCTCTCTTCACAGATGCTGCCTGACCTGCTGAGTTTCTCCAGCATTTTCTGTTTTTATTTCAGATTTCCAGCATCTGCAATATTTTCTTTTTGTTTTATCTTACATCTATTGAATGGACCACTAACCCAGACATACATCACATATGAGAAACTTAAAATAAAACTAGTTATGGCAAAGGTGTTCCTGAAATCAGTGGAAAGGAAAATCAAGTGCTTTCTATAATGGCCAGCCAATCCGCAATGCCAGTTTTTTTAACCAGGGCAACAAATTGAAAATCGACCCCAGTGTCTTTCCATTAAGTGAATACTCCCTTTCCTTATTTTTTTTCCCCAAAATGTATTACCTCACATTTATCCAAATCCTACATGGACCACGTGCATGATCCTTATTCCATGCATTATGATCATTAAAGTAACCCAATATTATTGCTCAGCTTTTCTTGCATATATCTCTGAGCTGTCTGCAGTTCTGCCCCTCTATCTCATCTCCACTGTTTGTTGGCCTATAGTGCACACCAAGAATCGTACCAATTCCCTCCCGCTTTCTCCACTCTATCCTTCTGGTTTGTGTCTTACCACAATCTGCTAGGGCGTTCTTATGTTCTACCACTATGATAGAACCCTCCCCAAACACTATAGACGCAGTTATTTTTCCATTTTGTTCCGCATTCATAATTTATCCTGCATTGGGATACTTTTTCTGGACTCTTTTTCATATTCATATCTATCTCTTGAGCATTTGTTGAAGTACCCAAGTGCAGGAAATAAGGCAGCCAGGGAGAGAATAAATTAGCGATCATAAACGTGAAAGCAAACTCTTTCCAAATAGTGGGAATTATTGGTCAATGACAATTATTATCTGTAATTTATCATTAGCTAGATTATATTAGATCAGATGGAAGCATTCATTATTGCATTATAAATACTGCTCTCGACACATTTTTCATTCAGTATTTATTTTACAGGGTAACAGTGCCATTTGATGACAAGGTGATAAGTATTCAGACATATGGAATTTACACACGGATTTATAACAGGAAGCACACTATATCTTTGATCTGGAACCATCAAGATGCATTATCGGTAAAATCATTAGAGAAGATTTTCTCAAATTCATTTTTTTGTTTATAGTAGCTTGTGTACACATTGCAACCAAAGTAAACAAGTGAGAAACTGCACACTTTATTTACATGTATTTGTCTTCACTGGGAGGGTAGAACATGTGCTCTTGTTTGAATAGTTCAGGTTCCAGGCAGGAGCACTGGCAATCATTGAGAGTATGTCCATGAGGGGTAGAGAGAGAAACTAGCAAGCTGCTGCAGGATTTAAATGCCTGCAGCAGATTAAAGAGGCAGTCATCCACCAAAGTGGCTGGGGAGCAAAAGATGAAGGATTCTTCAATTAGAATTGTCTAGTGAGGTCTGCGGGTTCTCTGAGGCAGAGGTGGAAGTGTTGCTGGGCCAAGTCAGGCAACTGAGGGAGGCCCTGTTTGAGAGGGAGCAATGAAGGCCTCTTTGCAGCGAGCTGCTCAGGAGCAGCGGAATGAGGTCAGGGTCCTCAGTGTGAACTGCAACATCCTATGCCTTGCCACTCAGTGTCAGAAGAACTTTACTGATCTTACTAGGTTGGGCAAAGTAAAACAATTAAACTATACTTTCCAAGAATGTGCAATTTTATGCAAACTGGTTGTAGTAAAAAGGGCAAATGTTTTGAAAAAGACTTCCTTTTGTAATAATGAATTACAATTCGTATTGTCCCCGGTAAAACCTGGAACTGTCACTCCGGGTATATATGGACATAGCTTTTCCTAAAACATTGCATTTACTTTTGTTCTCAGCTAACTCTTGACGCTAAATATCAAGGGCATCTCTGTGGACTTTGTGGGAAATTTGAAAAAGGCAACAACATCATTTATGGTAAAAAAAAGAAGTGTTAAAACTATAACTGGCTTTTTTATTGCTAGACTGAGTTAAGGTTCTTGTTATAGAGTTGTAATTTGACAACTTCAGTGTCATTACTCACATGGTTTCTATCAGTTACCAAGCTCATTTGTTAAAAGCTCATTTCTTTTTTGCAGATTCAACTTTTTTTGATCGAAATAAGCTGGATGTTTTGGGCCACATATGTTATAGCAGCCCCCCTACAGGCTCATCATGTGCAGAAAACACTGTAAGTTTATAACCAGAGGCAAACTACAGAAAAACAACAGAGCAACTTTGATCTTACGGCAGCAAGTTATCTTATTTTGTGTGCACTCTGTTTATTGAGGTGAGAGGATGTCAGTTTTGAAAAAGGAACACTTCCTCACAGGCAGCTAATGACGAAACATCAGACCCCCAAAATTCATGGGGTTTTTGCTGGTCTCCCACTGCAAGCTTGGCGGGAGACCATTGGAACCCCCAAGGACACAGGGGAGACCTGGTTATGACAACTTTCAGCCATTCTGCCAGTATTGATTTGTAAGGGGTAGAACTTCTGTCTACCCCTTACACGGCAAATGATAGGCCAGTGCAAGGACTCCCGAAGTTAGAAGTTCCCGGTACTGAGCCCCAGTCGGAACCTAGCGTTACAATGTCGGCCAGTACTCCGAAAGGGATGTGACATACTGACCTCCACAAGGCTGAACGTGGGCTCCACCATTGGGGCCTAGACCTGGCAAGCGGCCTGCTCAGGGGCTAACTGGAGCCATGGGGGGCAGGGCGGGGGTGGTTATGGGAGGAGTGAGGCCATGGAGGTTTTTAAATACAGTTATGAGAATTTTAAATTTGCAGCAATGGGGGTCTGGGAACCATTGTAGATCAGTGAGCACAGGGTGATGGGCGAGAGTGGCTTGGGGCACAATCTTGCCAGCCCTGGGGAGGTGGGTATGGAGGCGGGACTGTCGGGAAAATGGCAGAATCTGGGGGCCATCTTGCCAGGAGGCGGGTAGCCGACCCGCGCCGGGTCGCGTCTCCTTGGAGGCCGGAAGGGGATTACAGCTACTTAACTGCCTGTTAACAGGTAGTTAACAGGCAGATAAAATGATTATCCCCATTTTACCCACACAAGTGTGGGCTTCCCAAAGTCTGCGAACCCCGCCAGGGTCACCGAGGCGAGTAGAGGGTCTGCGGGGGTTGGAGGGGTGCAAAAGTGCGCTGTGAAGGTAAGTGATGGGTGCAAGTATGGAGAGGTGAGTTTGTGAGGTCAGTGGAAAGTGTTAGAAAAAGATTACTTACCTTTGTTTCTTCCTGCAGGCTTCAAGAGTTGGGGATGTGGAGAGTCTCGCACCTCTGCGGCAGAGATGACAGATGGCCGCTGCATTCTCCGATGCAACAACCATCTAATTTCTGCTAAAGAAAGAGGTTTGATGAGCCTTGAATACAAGGACTCATCAAACTACAGAGAATGTCAGTGTTTGACAGCTTCACCGAGCGGTCAAACGATGACAATTTATCTGTCCAAAATTTTAGACAGATGAAACATCATACGTTGACGTTCTCTGTAACCGGCTTTCCCTTAATTGGCCTGCTAAGCTCGCTGGGCGGGCTTAACAAGGTCAATCAAGGGAAAATAGCGTGGGTTGGCCACAAATTGATGGAGGCAGGACATCGACCCGACAAGCAGCAGTCCCGCCTCCAACTCGTCCCCATTGGCGAATTCGCCCCCTTGGTGTCAGTGATGGGTGAGAGAATCTTGGGCCTGGACTTTCATGGGAAAAGCGGGTTGGGGGCCGTGGGGGGGGGGCTATGATGCGGGCGGGAATCCCGGGGGAACAGGTTTCCCACAGGCTCTGTCGACTTTAACGGCAGGGCCTGATTTGCATCTGAAGCCTCTGTTTCCCACCCGCAACCAGCCACATGGAGAGGCTGGCTGGCTGAGGGCGGGTAGGCCTGCGGCATTAGGCCACACAGAGGAGGGAGGGAGGGATCGAGTGGGGGCTGGTGCCGGCCTCCGGAGGATCGGGTGGGGGGGGGGGTGAAGAGAAGACCGGGGATATCGTGGGATCGGAAGGGGTGTGGGGATAGAGGGAAGAACATTTTGGGGCCAGCCACCAGAGGATCGTGGCCAGCCTCAAGATTATCGTTGGGTGGGGGTGGGGGAGGGCGATCGGAGGCCTCATGAGGGGGTCTCAGATTGCGGTGGATGGGCTAGGCAGGGACCCTGGATCCAGCAGGTAGGTATAAAGGCACTTACGTCCTGGATGCAGCAGTCCTCGCCTTGCTGTAACTGCCGGGTTTTATGAAGTGTGTAAAACCCGGCAGGTACAGCAAGCTGAGAAGTGTGCAAAACCCATCCAGCTGCAGTTAAAAACAAAATGGAGGGTAAAAAAATAAACTTCCAGCCTCCTTGTAATATTTAAATTGACGTCCCACCTCCTTTGAGTGGGTTGGCTGCCCAGCCCCGTCCCGCCTCCGTTAAAACTGGAAGTGGGTGAGTTGGAGGTGGGTTCAGGTCAGGAATCCAATTTTTAACGATTTAACTACCCCCATGCTCCAAACCCACCCATTTCTTTAGGTTAAATTTCCCCCCTTGGTGTCAGTGATGGGAAAGCGATAAGATATAGGCAGCAGAGTTTTGATGAGCAGATTGGGAGACCAGCCATGGGAGCACTGGAGAAATCGAGTCTGGAGATGACAAGGGCATTGATGAGGGTTTCAGCAGCAGATGGGACCAGGTGGTGGCGGAGATTAGCAGAATTACTGAGATGGAAGTAGACAGTACAAGGGAGGGACAGGATTTGTGGTCAGAAGCTCAGCTTGCGATCGAATTGGATGCCAAAGTTATGAACAGTCATCTTCAGTCTGACACAGTGGCTGGGAGGGGCATGAGTAGGCAGAGAAGATATGGAGTTTGTGGGCAAAAGTGATTCGTGATTAGCTGGAGGAAATTACGGCTCATCCAAGACTAGATTTTGGACAAGCCATTTGTCAGCACAAATGCGTTGAAGTGGTGGATTGAGCTGGTGGAGGGGTAGAGGTGGGTCTCATCAACGTACATGTGAAAGCTGACCCCATGGCTTCAGATATTTTTGCCACGGATCAGCATGTAGATGAGGAAGAGGAGGGAGCCAAGGATGGGTCCTCGAGGGACTCCGTAGCCGACAGCACGGGGTTGAGAAGAGAAACCATTCATAGAGATGGTCTAGCTACAATCAGAGAGGTAAGAGTAGAACCAAGTGAGGGCAGTCCCAATGAGCAAGTCAGTGGAGGAGAGGCATTGGAGGAGGATGTTGTGATCAACCATAGCAAAGGCTGCAAAGAAGCCGAGGAGGACAAGAAGGGAAATGACACCTAGGTCACAGTCCCAAGGAATGTTGTTCATGATTATGGTTCGAGCCATTTTGGTGCTGTGCGAGAGGTGAAGTCCTGATTGGAGGGATTCAAACAGGGAGTTACGGAAAAGGTGGCATGGATCTGGGAAGCGACAATGCATTAAAGGACCTTAGAAAAGATGGGAGGTTGGAGATGGGAGAGAACTTAGGGAGGACAAAGGTTCTTTTTGAGGAAGTGGGCGATGGTTTTGTAAGGTTGAGGGGAAAGCTCCTCATGTGAGGGAACCATTTACAACATTAGCTAAAATGGAGGCCAACAACTTAGGTGATCAAGATTTTAGTGGAAATGGGGTCAAGGGAGCAGGAAGTAGGTCTCATAGATGAAATGAGATGAGCTTAGAGAGGCCGGAGGGATGCGGGAGAAACCTAGAGAGAGAGACAGATTCCGGACTATGGTGCTGATGGGACTGAGGGAAGATTTGGCTTAATGGTCAAGGGGGAAGCAGCAGAGCCAGCTGAATGAATGGTCTGAATCTTAATTACAAAGAAATCCATGAGCTCCTTGCACTTGTTAGAGGTGAGGGTGGACTGGGCAGGGAAAGGTTTTTAAGGAGACAGTTGGTAGTAGAGAAACAGGGATTATCGTTTTTCCCTAAGATGAGCACAGATTACTGGACGCTTTTGACAGAGTAGACTGAGGTGAACATAAGAACATACGAAATAGGAGCAGGAGTCGGCCATTCGGCCCCTCGAGCCTGCTCCACCATTCAATAAGATCATGACTGATCTGATCTTGGCCTCAACTCCACCTTTCTGCCTGTTCCCCATGACCCTTGACTCCCCTGTAGTTCAAATATCTATTTATCTCAGCCTTGAATATATTCAATGACTCCGCCTCCACAGCTCTCTGGGGTAGAGAATTCCAAAGATTCACGACCCTCTGAGAGAAGAAATTCCTCCTCATCTCCGTCTTAAATGGGTGACCCCTTATACTGAAACTATGCCCCCTAGTTCTAGATTCCCCCACGAGGGGAAACATCCTCTCAGCATCTACCCTGTCAAGCCCCTTCAGAATCTTATATGTTTCAATAAGATCACTTCTCATTCTTCTAAACTCCAATGAATATTGGCCCAACTTGCTTAATCTTTCCTCATAAGACAACCCCTTCATCACAGGAATCAACCTAGTGAACCTTCTCTGAACAGCCTCCAATGTAAGTATATCCCTCCTTAAATAAGGAGACCAAAACTGTACGCAGCACTCTAGGTCTGTGATGCACTATCAATTGCTACAAAAGACTGAAGTTGAGAAAGTAACAGACAGGCTTTTATTACCAAAGAACAGAGCATGCCTCTTGTGGTTGCCTGGTATCCAAAAGGGCCGGGGGCTGCCGAGCAGCCACCTTTATATCCAGCCATGAGGGTGGAGCCAGGGGCGGAGTCAGCTGAGGCATGCACAGACAAGTACAACAATATGCAAGAGTGAACAACAGTACTAACAGTGAACAACAGTACTAACAACAGTGGTGAACAACAATACTAACAACAGTGGTTTACCACATTCACCCCTTGTTTAGAATTGAGTCCAGCGGGGTGAAGTGCACTAAAAATTCGTGTACTGAAGTCTATCAGGAGGCCTAGTAAGCCGTCCTGAGCATCGCAGCAGCGGCGGTGATGGTGCAGCATCCAACGTTGAACCCAGTGTCTCGTTCAGAGGAGGTGTAGCAGGTGGCGGACCCTGGGGCTGCTGCATGCCGTCTACAGGGGTCAGAGCGCGGGTAATGGGAGGTAGCGATGGTGGTCTCTCAGAGGCACCCGAAGGTGCGAGGTCTCGTGCGGGGACTGTGTCCTGGGGGTAGGCAGGAGTAGCGGTGGGTGGCGAAGAGGGTGTTTCAGGAGCACCCGCAGGTGCGAGGTCTCGAATGGAGACTGTGTCCTCCCGCCCGTCCGGGTACACCACGTAAGCATACTGCGGGTTGGCGTGGAGGAGGCTCACCCTCTCGACCAGGGGGTCCGCCTTATGGGTCCTCACGTGCTTCCGCAGTAGGACGGGTCCTGGAGAAGTCAGCCATGTTGGTAGCGAAATCCCCGACGTGGACTTCCTGGGGAAGGAGAACATTCTCTCGTGAGGAGTGGCATTGGTGGGTGTACAGAGCAGCGACCGAATGGAATGGAGCGCCGCAGGGAGGACCTCCTGCCAGCGGGAGGTCAGAAGGCCCTTAGATTTTAAGTTTAAAAGGACTGCCTTCCAGACTGTCGCATTCTCCCTTTCCACCTGGCCGTTACCCCGGGGGTTGTAGCTGGTGGTCCTGCTTGTAGCAATGCCTCTCGCGAGCAGGTACTGCCGAAGTTCGTCGCTCATAAAAGATGAGCCCCTGTCGCTATGGATATAGCTAGGGAAACCGAACAATGCGAAGAGGTCATTCAGACATTTAATGACCGTGGTACTGGTCATGTCCGAGCAAGGGATGGCAAACGGGAAACGGGAGTACTCATCAATTATACTGAGGAAGTACACATTGCGGTCAGAGGAGGGGAGGGGCCCTTTAAAATCGATGCTCAGCCGCTCGAAGGGGCGCGTGGCTTTGATCAGGCTCGCTCTGTCTGGCCTATAAAAATGCGGCTTGCACTCGGCACAGATCTGGCAGTTCCTGGTCATGGTCCTGACCTCCTCGATGGAGTAGGGCAGGTTACGGGATTTGATAAAATGGAAGAACCTGGTGACCCCCGGGTGGCAGGGGTCATTGTGGAGGGTCTGTAATCTATCAACCTGCGCGTTGGCGCACGTACCACGTGATAGGGCATCTGGGGGCTCATTGAGCTTCCCGGGCCGGTACAAGATATCGTAATTGTAGGTGGAGAGTTCGATTCTCCACCTTAATATCTTGTCGTTCTTGATTTTGCCCCGCTGCTTATTATGAAACATAAAAGCTACTGAACGCTGGTCAGTGAGCAGGGTAAATCGTTTTCCGGCCAGGTAATGCCGCCAATGTCGCACGGCTTCCACAATGGCCTGGGCCTCCTTTTCGACAGAGGAGTGTCGAATCTCGGGGCCCTGGAGGGTCCTTGAGAAAAAGGCCACGGGTCTCCCCGCCTGGTTAAGGGTTGCAGCTAGGGCAAAGTCGGATGCGTCGCTCTCCACTTGAAAAGGGAGGGACTCATCCACAGCGTGCATCGTGGCCTTCGCAATATCGCTTTTTATGAGAGTGAAGGCTGCACAGGCCTCTGCTGTCAGGGGGAAGGAGGCGGACTTGATGAGGGGTCGGGCTTTATCCGCATAGTTGGGCACCCACTGAGCATAGTAAGAGAAAAACCCCAGGCATCTCTTCAGTGCTTTCTGGCAGTGGGGGAGGGGGAGCTCCATAAGAGGGCGCATTCTATCGGGGTCTGGGCCGATGACTCCGTTCTCCACTACGCAGCCAAGAATAGCAAGGCGCTTAGTACGAAACATACATTTGTCTTTGTTGTATGTGAGATTCAGCCGCTCGGCCGTCCGGAGGAATTTCCCTAGATTAACGTCGTGGTCCTGCTGGTCGTAGCCGCAGATAGTGACGTTGTCTAGATATGGGAAAGTGGCCTGGAGCGCGTTCTGGTCAACCATCCGGTCCATCTCCCGTTGGAAGACAGAAACTCCGTTGGTGACGCCGAAGGGAACTCTGAGAAAGTGATAGAGCCGACCGTCAGCTTCAAAAGCTGTGTACTGGCGGTCCTCAGCCCTGATGGGGAGCTGGTGGTATGCCGACTTCAGATCAATCGTCGAGAACACCCGGTATTGTGCTATCTGATTGACCATGTCAGATATGTGGGGGAGTGGGTATGCATCCAACTGGGTGTAGCGATTGATCGTCTGGCTGTAGTCAATAACTAGGCGCTGTTTTCCGCCAGTCTTCACCACCACCACTTGTGCTCGCCATGGGCTATTGCTGCTCTCGATAATCCCTTCCTTCAGGAGTCTCGCTACCTCGGATTTAATGAAACCCCTATCCCCGGCACTGTAACGCCTACTTTTGGTAGCGATGGGCTTACAGTCGCGGGTGAGGTTAGCGAACAAGGAGGGGGGGGGGACTTTAAGGGTGGAGAGGCTGCAAATGGCGCGCGGCGGGCGATTTAAAAACTGCTGGCTGCAGACCGTGAGAGGGGGGAGGGGTCCACCGTACGCTAAAGTGACACTCTTAAGGTGGCACTGAAAATCCAACCCCAGTAGGACGGCAGCGCAGAGATCGGGCAGGACCAGAAGTTTAAAATTTTTGTATTCAGTACCCCGCACTGAAAGAGTCACCATACAGTAGCCACCGACTTCCGCTGACTGGGCTTTGGAAGCCATAGAGATGCGATGACGCGTCGGCAGGACCGGGAGAGAGTAACTGCGCACTGTGTCGGGGTGTATAAAACTCTCCATGCTCCCGCTGTCAAAAAGGCAGGTAGTGGCGCGGCCGTTTACCGTAATGTCCATCATGGACCTGGACAGTTGATGCGGGAGAGATTGATCCAGCGTCACGGAAGCCAGCGTATGTTCAAGCGCGTCGATGCGGTCCTCCGATGAGGCGGTGGTGGAGTCCGGGTCCCCCGTAACCGAAGTCGGAGGCGTCCAAGATGGCGGACAAAATGGCGGCGCCCACGGTCCCGATCCCCACGCGGCTGGGGGAGCCCAAGATGGCGGGCAAGATGGCTGCGCCCACGGTTCGCACGCGGCGCTGCTGGCGTTAGCGGTCTTCCCTTTGCAGGCGCTAACGTAGTGACCTTTCTTCCCGCAGCCGGAGCAGGTAGCATTCTTCGCGGGGCAGCGTGCTCTAGGGTGTTTAGCTTGGCCACAAAAATAGCATTTTTGTGCCTTGGACATCGCTGCAGCAGTCGGAGGTGGCGGCCCCATGGCCCAAGATTGCGGCATCCACGGCGCGGGGCGATTAGGGGAGAAAGCGTCCATATTTCTGTGGGCCGTGTCGAGTGAGAGCGTGAGGGACACTGCCTTTGTCAGGTCTATTTCACCCTTCTCCAGCAGCCTCAGCCGGGAGTTGTCGGACCTTAGACCCGCAACGAAAGCGTCTCGTATCAGTCCCTCCGCATGTGCCGCGGCCGATACTTCCTTGCAGTCGCAGCCGCGTCCGAGTACCCGCAGTGCCCGTAGGAAGGCCTCCACCGATTCCCCGGGCTGCTGTCTGCGAGATCTTAAAAGGTGCCTGGCATAGACCGTGTTAACCGGGCGTGCATACTGCCCTTTCAGTAGGTCGATAGCCACCGCGTAGGTCGTCGCATCTTGGATTAAAGTATAGACTTGGTGGCTCACCTTCGAGGCCAGGATTTTCAGTTTATTTTCATTAAGAGTCACGGTCGAGGCTTCCAGATACGCCTCAAAGCAACGCAGCCATTGTGCGAAATTAGTCGACGAACCCGCTTCTTGGGGGTCTAGGTCCAGGCATGTTGGCCTGAGGGCTCGCAGCAGCTCCTGCTGCTCAGCGTTTTGCTCGGCATTTTGCGCCATCGGTTGTTCAGCATTCGCAGCCAACATTTAACTTTGGTAATAAAATTGATGCACTATCAATTGCTACAAAAGACTGAAGTTGAGAAAGTAACAGACAGGCTTTTATTACCAAAGAACAGAGCATGCCTCTTGTGGTTGCCTGGTATCCAAAAGGGCCGGGGGCTGCCGAGCAGCCACCTTTATATCCAGCCATGAGGGTGGAGCCAGGGGCGGAGTCAGCTGAGGCAAGCACAGACAAGTACAACAATATGCAAGAGTGAACAACAGTACTAACAGTGAACAACAGTGGTGAACAACAATACTAACAACAGTGGTTTACCACAGTCTGGTCTCACCAACGCGCTGTACAGTTGTAGCAAGACTTTTATACTCCATCCCCCTTGCAATAAAGGCCAACATTCCATTTGCCTTCCTAATTACTTGCTGTACCTGCATGCTAACTTTTTGTGTTTCATGTACGAGGACACCCAGGTGCAGTAGAGCTTGATGTGGTCAAGCCAGATCTGGTGATGGATCGCTAAGTCAGTTGAGCACCAGATATGCTCAAGTTTATGCCTCTTAAACTTAAGGGATCAAAGAAATGGGCTGTACGGGGGGAAATGAATAGGATGGGAGAGGGTAAAGGGTTTGCTGGGGACAAGGGCATCAAAGGTGGAGGTGAGGAGTTGGCTGAGCAATTAGAAGCTGGGAGAGGGTTTTTCTCCGAGGTGAATACAGAAGGAAATGGGTTTAAAGGAGGGTAGACAGTGACAAAAGATCTGAGGAGGTGATTGGTGACATCCTAGTCGGGGAATGAAAACATAGGAGAGGAGGGGCCATAATTAAAACTCGCTGCCATGATCATTTAATCCCCTGGGAAGATTCCACAAAAATGCTTTGGGCTGGATTCTTCCCACCTCGGCGGGTTCCTGGTAAGTGACTTCCGTGGCATGTGGGGACCTCGCATCTGTCTCGATCCCGGCCTCCAACAAGGTTTTACATTGATTGGGCTTCTTAAGCCCGCCCTGCGAGGTTCCCGGCCAATTAATAGGAAGCGGGTCTGATGACGTAATTCGATGACGCGTCATCAGCCGGTTTCCTTAAAGGGGCCATGTACAAATTCATTTTGACAGTTGTGCTGTCAGTGTTCTGCAGCATTGAACTGCTGCAAACACTGACAAACACTGCACAAAGGTGCATGGCTGCACCTAGGCTCTCCCATGACTCCCTCCATAAGCAGGGAGGTTCTCTTCCCTTCCAATGGGCGGAAGACACCTCCCCAGGACATCAACGCAGCCTGGTTGCACATTGCACAGGAGGGCAGAAGCAGGGATGTCGTCAGGAGGACCAGGCTGCAATGGTGCAAACCTTTCAATGATCTCATTAGATCATGAAACGTTACTGCAAAGCCACACTCAAACTCATCCTCCTGTACCTCTCATAACATCCCCATAACTCTGCCTTCCCTACCCTACTCCTGCATATCCTTATGCACACCAACTTACCTTGCACCTTCACCCATCCCTCTCTATCTACGTTATCACTTCCCCATCTCACTAGCCACCTCTCACACTCACCCTCATCCTAGTGCAATCATACCAACTAACAATACATAAGGGTAGACACTTGAGTGTTTTAACCACTGTTCATGTAAACTTTCTGTTATTGTATTGTCAAGCATTGAAATCCTTATTGTCACCACTTTGACTTCTTGGACAGATTTGTGTGCACCTTTGGAAGTGTTTTAGTGAGTTCCAGTGAATGGTGAGACATAAGGGGCTAGAAATTCAGTAGGCTTTGCGCCCAGTTTTCGCCCAAAGAGGGCTTTTGCGCCACTTGCTGAGCTTTCGCCGATATTCAGCGCTGCGGTAATGGCGGCGTTAGCCAGTAGCGCTGCGCCGCCACCGATGACGTCATCGGTGTGCGCAGTGCCCCGCTACCGCCCCGCTACCGGCCCGACCGCCATATTTAGTTGCGGCCGCAAACAGCGATCAGAAAACGGGGCCGTCCTGTAGCCTTAGTGGGGCGCTTTAAGGTGGAAGTGCGGCCGGCCACTTTTTCGGCGGCTGCCTGCCCGCACCTCCTTCCCCGGCCTCCTCCACCCCCCCCCCCGCTGCTTTCCGCGAACCCGGCACTTCTCCGTGGTGCCGGGCTCATTTGCCGGCACTATCCAGCGGCGATCTCCCCGTTGCAGGCACCTCCCCCTTAAGAGAAGGAGGAGGCCTGCAGTACCGCAGCCTGCCGCTTCGCAGTGGGTGGCGCAGCGGCGCCTAGAGCACTGAAATTCAGTTTCAGCGCCCCAAGCGGGGGCGGGCACACCCTGGAATAGCACCCGGTTCCGACTTGGGGCGCAAAAACTGAATATCTGACGGGCGCAACTGGCTCCGCGCTCAGCGCTAACTTTTGGGCGCACGCCAGCTGGCGGGCCCAAAGTGAATTTCTAGGCCAAGGTTCCCTCCCCTCCCCACAATGGTGATGAGTGTGAAAGGAATGGCTTGGACATTGTAGGGATGCTTCATGGGGCTGGTGTTGGGTGGTGCCAACCTGGTGCATCATGTGGCAGCCAGGGTATTCAGTGTTAAGTGAAGTAAATCTGGACATGGTGAGGCCATCGCTGGCGTCTCAGGCAGCAACGTGCACGGGTGCCATGTGTCCAGTGCAGCATCAGTTGATTGAGGAGAAGGTTGGTGTGAATGTTGGTGCTGCTGGTGTGCCCAGTGATGCTAGTGTTGAGGTTGGAATTCTGAGGACAAATGTGAGATTTTTTGAAGGGCACTTATGCTGATGGAGTAGATGGCAGGTGAGGTTGAGATGACAGAAGTAATCTGTCAATGTTGAGATAGGTTGTTCCAAGGAGGTGACAGTGGATAAAGAGATTACTCCAAACACTTCAAAAGTGCATAAAGCTCAAAAGTGGGTCCCAAATCATTAATACTCCAGCTTCTAAGATTGGGAAGTGAACAGCTGTGGTTTTATACCACTGTTGCAGCGTTCACCTACTCATAGCAATTCACCGTCATTGAGAACCCGACATACTTACTCCTCTCCAGGAACCTCATTGAAAACCTGGTAAAATGGTAAGTACATGGGAAAATGGTTCTTAACTACCTTTTAACAAGCTTTTAATTATCTAAATTGGCTGACCCGCCGCTTGGTGTCGGGTCTGTTCAGGGATGACAGACCCGACACTTGGGAAACTGACAAGGAGGCGGGTTTACAGCGGGATACCGACCCGCTGTCAATCTTTGTGATTTTGACAGCAGAGCCGTCTCCAAACCCGCACTCTGAGCGCCGGCAAAATTCAACCCCATTCTCAAGGTAATAAAATAAAATTACAGCATGTTTAACCATTGTCATAATTACTTTTTTTAATTCTTTCTGGCTGCGCTTCACAGCTAACCCTCTCTTTAGTCATATCACCACAGAAATGTTTATTTCCCGTAGACTACTCGATTACTTGAGGGCACAGCAGTGGGATTTTCTGTGCATAACTTTTCCTGTGTTTTTATTTTCATTTTCAGCAATGTGGAGCAATCTCAACATTTTTCGCATCCTGTTTTGCTGACTTTCAAGTTACAAATAAGTACTGGCAAATGTGTAATGCAGACACTTGCGCCTGTAAAGAATTGAAGTGTGCATGCGCTACATTTGCTGAAATGGCACGGCAATGTGATAAAATGACTATTGCGAGGTGGAATAATTGGAGGACACAAACTAAATGCGGTAAGTTATCTCTGGAAATCTGGATATTTAAACGCTCTGTTAAGGATGCATGCCTAGAAATTAAAGCCTACTCCTCAAAATGTAATAACTTAATGAAAATTCTCACTCGGGTAAAGTGAACAAGATTATTTGTATCTGCACTTCATAACTGAATAGCATCATCAGTGATCAGAATGGAAAAACAAAATGCTTTCATGTTTCAGGAAAGCCTGAGTGTCGTGCGAATCAGATATACAAGGAGTGTGGGCCTGTGTGTGTTCCAACCTGTTCGAATCTAAAATCTCAGCAACAGTGCGATCAGTGTGTAAACACTTGTGGTTGTCCAGAGGGTAATCATATTTATTAATCTAAAAATGTTTTATCTTTTACTTGCACCTAAATATTATTTTTATATAAAACACTTCTGTGAGCAATCTACTGTATATTTAAACCATTGTGTCCTTCTCATAAACACACTTAATTTAGATTTCATCCCACAATATCATTTCCAAATAGATCTTTTTTAATGTTTGCTAAAATATAAAATCAACCAAGAGGTTTAGTGATGTTATGGGGGGGGGGTTAGAAATTCCTTGGTTGGTGGGGGGCGGTGGTCTTTGTTGGTCTCTTGCTGTAAGTCCAATGGGAGATTGGCGGGACCCCCCACAATATAGCAGAGAACCGGGTCTGCTGTGTCTCCGCTGTTTCTGGGAGTTGCCGACTTTTCTTGTGAGGGGCAGGACCCCTCCTCCACTCCACCCCTGAATACAAGGCAAATACTGTCAGGGGGTGGAGTCAGGGGTGGGACTCCCTATGCCGGGAGTTCCTGCTCCATTGGTTGATTCGGGACCCGGCGTATATGTGAACATTGCACCCTGTGAGATGAGGCCTAGCCACCTTCAGATAGATAGGTGGGGTGGGCTCCAGGCCAGGGAAGTGCCCAGACCCCCAAAGAAAAGTACGGTCATTTAAAAAAAAAAATGCGATTGATCAGCCCCCTTACACAGAGTGTCAAAGGGAGAACACAGCCAATGGTGTACAGCGGCTGGAGGTTTCATTCGCATGGGGCAGGTGGGTGATGGACATTCTCCCGCAGTGCCATGGGTGACCTGTCCATGCTAATTAAGTGTCCTCCCATTGACCCTGCTAACTCAAATAGCATGGCCAACACTGGAGGGCACTGTTGGGCATGAACCCGCATTCCAATGGATTTTGGCCCCATGGACTCAAAGGCCACGTCTCCACATCTTTAACTCTGAACCCTTTGGCAATCATCTTTATCTTTAACTGATGTTCAATGGGAGTGTTGCAAAGGGATGCGACATGTTTCCAAAGGGAAGAAAGGTAAATCTGTGGGTGAATCAACTCTTAATCATACTGTTCTCTTGCATGGATTAACAGTTGATTCTGTAGCAGGGAGCTGGCACCTTCCCACTTGTATCACTCATAGGGAACAAATGACCCCATCAGAAATAGTTTTAGAAATAGTGATTGGAGGGAATTTCTTTTTTTTGTGACTGACCCAAGAGAGAAAATGAAAACAGCATTCTGTGAAATAATGCCAGATCAGGAATGTCACCAAAGAATGATTTTATTGGATTAGTAACTGTAAATGAAAATTGTGTACTTTAATTTTGTTGTGAATAGAAATACTTAGATACTTATTATAATGTATCTCAGGCACTGTTCTTGATAACGTAAGAGGAACAAATAGCTGCATCCAGGAAGCAGAATGTGCTTGTGAATACGGTGGAAAGGTTTATGAATCTGGAGAAAGAAGGATAACTTCCTGTCAGTCATGGTACGCTTTGCACTGTACATCTCATATGTCGTTTTTACACTGTATAAATATTCTAACATTTTAGGAAAAAATCTCAATTTTATTTGTATTTTCTTTTTAGCACTTGTGAAACTGGAGCATGGTCGTGTTCTCACCTTAGCTGCCCTGGAAGATGCAAAATTGAAGAAGCAACATACATCACAACATTTGATAATAAATATTACAGCATGATCGGGGATTGCTCATACTATGTTGTTTTTGTATGTTTCCTACACTTTACTCTTGTTTATAATCAAGTTTTAAAGCATATGTATAACTAATGGCACAGGCATAATCATATCCGCTTGAGACATTTGTGAGTTCTCCATTTTTCATTGTTTTATTAACAGACAGAGGACTGGACCATCAAGGTAGAAATCCGCCAGTGTCAAGCAGCATTTAAACAGACATGTTTGCATCGTGTTACCTTAACTAAGAATCAGGTGAGAATTTGTAAAGCCATTTGTTTTTAGACTTTAGTTCTGTTAATATGTTCTGTGAAATGATACAAGCGCACATTTTTTTTTTATAGACCAATTACGTGTTCAACAATGAGGGCAATGTATATTTTGATGGAAATGAAGTTACAATTCCTCTGAGAACAGGTAAAGAATGTTTTATTCTGTTCTTTGCGGTAACTAAATAAATGGTTACAATTGTGTTGAAGCAGTATTATTTTTTCTTTAAAAACAGGTGGAATAATAATATTTCAGCAGTCCTCAATGTACATTCAAGTCTCAACGACATTTGGATTGAAAATGCAAGTGCAGATATCTCCTGTTATGCAGCTTTACATCTCACTTTCTGAAGATTTAAAAGGAAGCACGAAAGGTGGGGCTAATATATATATATTTATAAATGCAAACTTTGTGTAGCTACAGGGTTATATGCAAACTACATCACTTCAAGTAGAAGTGCTTCAATAATAGTCTTGACTTAATGTGCTGGGAATAGAATCTACTCATTTATATTGCAGGGCAGATTCCACATAACTGTGGCATGCTCAAAAGTCATTGATTTCCATCTTTTTTCTCTGGCCACTAGCCCTTCCCCTAAGGGTGGGGAGTATCTGCTTGGACCAGTAATGAAAACCCACCTCACTGATCTGTATGGGCAAGCTGTGCAATGACTGACTGCAATGCTAGTTGTCGGTGGATTTGGGCTAAAATTTGAAAGCATGGCTCATTTTTGGCCAACCCACAGATGCCTTTAAAACAGGGGTAAGAATCGGGCACAAAGGATGACTTGCGCACCTTTGAGGAAAGTTTTATGGGGGGGGTGGAATACAGACTTTAGGATATCAGCCAACTAAAGTGGGCAAAATGGCTGTCGTCTGCGCATGCTCCATAACATTGCTCACAAGCAGGAACTGCATTTTGAACTACATAACAAATACACTTATGCATTGTCCATGGAGCGCAAGGTAGCATTAGAATGTGAGGTAAGGGACCATCTGATTAACATCCAATTCACTAAAGGGAATCACCACTTTCATTACAGAAAAGTAACGCACTAATGTGCCTGGCACGAGGCACAGATTTGGGCCAATGATATCAAAGTTCACCCTGATAAAACAGAAACAAATCTTTGTGTAACAAGTTCAGAGTACACTGCCTCAATAATGCTAGCAATTTTCCTACCGTTATCCTAACATTAAATATTTGAACAGTTGAATATCAGACCCTTGTGACCACAGTGTGCTCCCAGCAGCCCACCATGCACCATGTTCTGACAGTGTGCTCTAAATGGTAATTAGTCTACCTCATATTCTGGGGCAATGTTAACTTGGGAGAGCCTCATACCTGGGCCAGCAGTGGTCCATGTGCCAATGCACTGGGATCGCATTATCAGCCCAAAGAGAAAGACAGACAAAGAAACAGCAAAAGAGACAGTGAGAAAGAAACAGCGAGAAGAGCTTGGCAGAAGTAAATTGTGAAAGAAACCTAAACTGGGAGGTAGAGAAAGAGTCAGACAGAGAACGAGAGAGAAAGAGACACAGAAGAGAGGTATAAACCAAAGTGAGTTGAATCTTTATATTTTCTACTCTATTCTAAATGGTTACAGCATTGCCTTTTTTATTTATACTGAGAATTCCAAAACAGATTGTTCATATAAGCAGATTTAATGATGTAGCTGTGGTACCTTCACTTATCTACCTGCAGTGGGTAAGAAAAACACTGTGGCCTTAAAAGTCTATGGGGGCTCTCCAACCCCTCAAAAACCTGCAGAGACCTGGCATAACCAGGAATAGCCCACTGAATTTCAGGGGCCCATTTATGTTCTGAGAACCAATGGAAACACACTCATATCACTGTCCCTGGGGGAAATCCCTTACAAGCTTCTTCTCAAATTCTTTCAGTGAAGATGCGCCCACCCCTTCCCTGCCCTCGCAGCAGTGTAAACTCTGGGTCACCATGAGAAATGCTACAGGGCATGTGCCATATATAAGTAAATACATTGGCCCCATTGGGTTCCGTCTTAGTGGTTATACCAGGATTTATTCCGCCCATGGGAAGGGAAGAGAACCTCCCATGTATAAATATATGGAGGGAGTCATGGGAGAGCCTGGGTGCAGCCGTGCATCTTTGTGCAGTGCTTGTCAGTGTTTGCAACACCTCAATGCTGTAGAACACTGACAGCAGAACTGTCAAAGTAAATTTGGACATGGTCCCTTTAAGGAAACCGGCTGATGATGCATCATCAAATGACATCATCAGACCCGCTTCCTAGTAATTGGCCGGGAACCTCGCAGGGTGGGCTTAACAAGCCCACTCAACGTAAAATCACTTGGAGAGTGCGGGCTGGAGCAGGCAGCGGGCTGGGACCGCGACACCGACCTCGGCCGCCCCGGAACCGCCTCGGTCGGCAAAATCGCAGCCAAATTGTTTTTACTTCAATTATTGTGAGAACAATTTGTTGCCAGCATTTTTTAAATTCAAATTGATACAAATATGTAAGCCATGTTAAAACTTACATGTATATAATTGCAAAGGAGATCACTGTGAATAAAATTACATAAATCAGCCTAACTTTACTTGAAATGACATGGGCAATGTTAACTCTGTACTAGATCGTGAACTGAATAACTCCACAAACCAGCAAGGGTAACACCTGCGGTAACTGCTGTCTTGTATTGACCTGTATTGTTCTTTTCCCTCAGGTTTATGCGGCACCTTCAATAATGATGCAGAGGATGACTTTCTATCTGCACAGGACATCGTGGAGAGTACACCCATTACTTTCGTTAATTCCTGGAAGATTGAGGACAGCTGCCCCGATACAACAATACCTTCTCCTTGTGTCAGTTCAGAAAATGGTAATCTTCGATTCTAATACTCTTCGGATTACAATATCGTTTCAGCTGTTTTGTGTTCCCTTTTATAAGACCATTACAATTAATTTATATGGAGCCTGGCTCAGAAAACATTAACACTGTAGTTTCCATTAGTTTTAGCAGTGCAATCCGGGTGAAACCGGCCAAACCAGCGCAAAAGATCGTGGAAACCCAAGTGTAAGTTTCGTCAAGCGTAAATCGAGCTTCCGCGATCTTTAACGCTGGTTTAAAAATCATGGTTCAGTATTGGTTTTTCAAGTCACTTTCAGTGATTTAAAATGAGGTTACTCACAGGTGGAGGACTAGACACCAATGTTCTCCCTGAGGTGCCCGGCCGCACAGTAATCTCAAAGGTCCCGCGCAGGCCTCTCACCAGCTTTTACATTGCAAATACCACGCATGCGGGGAAATTTAAAAGGACCATGAATTTAAAAAAACAGGTCGTGCAGAACAAATCGCAGCTTACAGGGAACATTGCTTATTAAAAATGTTTATTTTTTTGTGATAAACCTATTTTCAGCTGTATTAATAAAAGTGCACCATGTCACCACTCTTAAATACATCAATGAATACCTTTTAATGCAGAGAAAAAAAAGGATTATGTTCTATTACGCTGACCGGTTGCGCTGGTTCATGGAAGATTTTACATTTGTGATTATGCAATTGATTTTAGCAGAGACTTGAACTGTGACCTAACCAGCGCAATTTCATTGCATTTTGGCACCAATTAATACAGCAGAAACTATACCCCAATATTTGATACTACTCAGAACAAATGGCTTAGTCTAAATGCCCACACAATCCTCAGCTGTAAATCTCAAAATAATTAAGTGAGTTCTGATAGATTCAAAATTAAATAAACTTCGGCTTTTCCTGGCAATTAAAGTAAATTACTGCTCCTCATACTGAGATTGGGATATTACTAATACAATGACATTCATCACTGGATTAATCCCCTGTATCCAACCAGTTCTTGGATAGAAAGTGGGAAGATTTTCCTTATACACATCAGAGATGCCACTACTGCCAGTCCTAAGTTGATCTGTTAGCTGGTACACTTGAATAGAAAGGAATTGCCAATAGTTTATTTACCTTTTTCCCAGTCAACTTTCTCTTATTGTTGTGTGTGTGCACACTTCACATCCATAAACTTCACCTTGCGTTGTTTCATTCCGCTTTCTGATTTTACTCTTGTTAGACTTTGCGAAGTTTAAAATACTGAGCACCTGTTATCATGGCATTTTGCCAATATTTAACGATTAAATTCCTTATATAAGCATTTATATTAAATAGGAACATGGGAACAGCAGTAGGCCATTTAGCCCCCTCGAGCCTGTCCTGCCATTCAATGAGATCATGACTGATCTGCGACCTAACTCCATATACCCGCCTTTGCCCCATATCCCTTAATACCTTTGATTAACAAAAATCTATGAATCTCAGATTTAAAATTAACAATTGACCCTGCATCAACTGCCATTTGTGGAAGAAAATTCCAAACTTTTACCATCCTTTGTGTGTAGAAGTGTTTCCTAACTTCACTCCTGAAAGGCTTGGCTTTACTTTTTAGACTATGCCCTCTAGTCCCAGACTTCCCAACCAGCAGAAATAGATTCTTATAGGTTTTCGTGGGAACTATCAGTTCCCATTAATATCTTCAAAACTTCAATTAAACCACCCCTTAATCTTCTAAATTCCAGGGAATACAACCCTAGTTTATGTAATCTCTTCTCGTAATTTAACCTTTGGGGTCCAGGTATCATTCTGGTAAATCTACACTGCACTCCTCCAAGGCCAATATATCCTTCCTGAGGTGTGGTGCCCAGAACTGAACACGGTCATCCAGGTGTGGTGCAGAATTTCCCGATGTAAACAATTGCCTGCCACTGTTTGGCGATGAACTAATTGAATTACTCAAAATATTTTTGGGAAAGATTTCTTCCAGCATCCTAGTAGGCAATGAATCCTGTTTTATGTTTATTAATATGCACGTATTTCTTTTTGCTACACTGCCATGGTTTCTGTAAAGGCCCTGAATTTCAGCAGGCCCAGCAGCACACTTCGCAGTGTAGGTCCGCTAGGAGTGCAGAGAGGGGAGCAGAAAATTGGACGAGACCCAGATACACCAGTTCCCAGCCCAGGCCACGGGTTTCCAGCAGGTTGCAGGGCCAAGGGGAAGGAGTTCCCTTGCTGGGTATTTCTTCAGCCCCAGCCTCTAACATTGAGTGACCTGGACACTGGGTTGGATCTGACACACAGGTCTGCTCAGTGGAGGATGACTAGCTTGCACGGGGTTCAAGCCTATAGGAACTTCCAGCTGTAATTGGGCACCATGGCACCAGCACATTGGCGAGGGGTTTTCTGGCTTTGCTTTTACTGACCCCAATCCTGTGGTTGGCTGCCAACGAGCAGCCATAATGATGTCGGCACACACCACTTCTGTTTCAATGAGTTGACCTCTCCCTGACTCTGGACACTCCGGGAGTCACAGTTGCCTGCTCCACCACACTTCCACAGGCGAAGTGGGCCCATAGTTTGTCGAGACCCAATTATTTATTCATTGCCTAAAAATGACTCTTGTCGCTATTAGCCTACAAATGCGTAACTCAATTCTTTGTCATGAGTTAATGCTTCAGATACAATATCTGACAGAGGAATGCCAGAGGTTAATTCCACTAGTATTGCAAGCAGCAAATTCTAGGCTGTGCATAGAAAAAATGGGAGCGCTTTTTAGAAATATCTTTAAATCAGGTAGTTTATTTTCTCACAATAAAGATAATATTTTTTAACTCTTATTTCAGAAAAATATGCAAAGGATTATTGTTACTACTTAAAAGATCCTACGGGTGCTTTTTCTGTGTGTCATTCTACAGTCGATTACATGCAACATTATAAAGTAAGTAATCATTCTGAGTCAAAGTTTACAAATGAAAATGTTTCATTTTCAACAAAAAGTAAAAGTTATCGAATGAGAATCGTATGTGCTTCCCCCATGGCTCGTTGAGTTTATCCATTGAGTAACTGAGCCATATCGAACAAAAAGGTCCCAGGTTCAGTGCACATTGTGTATGGAGTTACCTGATCTCAGACAGGGTGACACTGCGGGTAGAAATTTAGCCAGGTCTCCTGCTCCTAGTTACTGTCCAATAATCTTGCTGTGAATGTGCCTGTGGACATTAGATGAAGGCTGAACCATGTTCACCTGTGATTTAATAGCTTATCTCACTGTCAAGACTTGCGCATGATTGATAATCTCTTGGAGCAGATACTAGAGAATGTTTGGCACCTTCAGAAGAAGGGAGGTGAGGAGAAAATTGGCAAGTAAAAAATAGTAATGGGATAGATTTTTATCTCCACTGCCTTGGGTGGTAATCTGACTGAGCAGGTCACCTGCCCTTTGAATAGAACCCGTCTGATTTTTATTCCATTAAAATCAATGAAAATGAAGACACTAGCTGAAGCCATCAGCTTTGGCCTTCACCATGAACTCTGCACCCTCGGCGCCAAATCCATTACCCTCCCTGGCCACTGTCTGAGGCTGAACCACACTTCATAATCTCGGCATCCCATTCGATCCCACGCAGAGCATCCAACCCCATATCCTCTCCATCACAAAGACCGCTTACTTCCCTCTCCGTAATGTCATCTGTCTATGTCCATCTGTCGCTGAAACCTTCCTTAATGCCTTTGTCACCTTTAGACTCGACTATTCCAATGCTCTCCTGGTCGGTCGCCCATCCTCCACCCTCCTTGAACTTCAGCTTATCTAAAACTCTGCTGCACGTATCCTGTCCTGTACACAATCCCACTCACTCCTCATCCCCCTCCTTGCTGGCCTACATTGGCTCCTGATCATTCAATGCCTCACGTGAAATTCTCAATCTCTTAACTCCTTTAAGGCCTCGCCCTTCCCTATCATTGCTATTTCTGTATCCTCTTGCAGCCCTAAAATCCCCCTTCCCTGTTCTTCTGGCCCTGGGCACATGTCTCCCTTCGCACCACCATTGGCGGTTGTGCCTTAAGCTGTTTGGCCCTGGAATTCCCTCCCTACACCCCTTTGCCTCTCCACTTCCCTCTCCTCCTTTAAGGCACTCCTTAAAACCTATCTTTTGGACACTCCATCCTAATATCTATTTCTTTGTCTTGTTGTCTACTCTTGTTTAATTACGCCTCTGTGAAATGTTTTTGGACATTTTTCTATGTTGAAGGCACTATAGAAATGCAAGCTGTTGTTCATAGAATCACAGAATCATAGAAATTTAAGGCCCACTGAGCCTGTCCTGGCTGAAAAAGAACTATCCAGCCTAATCCCACTTTCCAGCTCTTGGTCCATAGCCCTGTAGGTTACGGCACTTCAAGTGCATAGCCAAGTACTTTTTAAATGCGATGAGAGTTTCTGCTTCTACCAGCCTTTCAGGCAGTGAGTTCCAGACCCCCACCACCCTCTGAGTGAAAAAAGTTCTCCTCAACTCCCCTCTAATCCTTCTACCAATTACTTTAAATCTATACCACGGTTAGCCTTGGCTCAGTGGTAGTACTCTCGCCTCTGAGTCAGATAGTTGGGGGTTCAAGCCCCCCTCCATGACCTAAGCACATAATTGAGGCTGACACTTTGGTGCAGTGTTGAGAGGGAGCTGCATTGTTGAATGTGCCATCTTTCAGGTGAGCCATTAAACCGAGGCCCTGCCTGCTGTTCAGATGGATCACCAAACCAGGTTATTTGGCTATTTATCACACTGCTACCTGTGGGGCTTGTGAAAATTAGCTGCTGCATTGCTCTTCAAAAATAATAAATTGGAGCATCCTCGATAGTGCGATATAAATGCGAGACTTGCTTCCTTTCAAATGGAATTAGTAACACTCGGGCTGTTGGCTAGGTTGTACCATGAGATTTATTCAGGAAAAAACTATAAAGAGTTGAATCATGGCAGGTTAAGGTTTTAAGCATACTGGAACAAAATGTGAATAATCTCTGAACATTTGAAGGAGAAATTATTATAAAAAGCCTATTTATTAATTAATTAAGGCCTAATTTATTTTTATATTCTTACGCCTAGCTCTAATTTTGTAAATTGTATGAACTTGTGTTAAACAATTATGTGTCGTGAACATGAATTTTTAAAATATTATATGAACTATGACACTTCATTTTATCTTGTTATGAAATATTACAGCTTGAACTATTAACTTCTTATTTAGATGTGTGTAGCTGCTACCTGTGCATGTGAGAATATCGAGGACTGTCTGTGTGCCGGATTGGGAGCGTATGTGCATGCGTGTGCGGCTAATGGTGTCATCGTGAGAAACTGGAGAAGAGACATTTGCAGTACGTTGTAATTTTGCTTACCTTTTAGGAAAATAAAATCAGCGTTAGCAGAGCTGACGTACCATGAACTCACTGTGCCGGCGACCTGTCCTCACGATGCTGGTGAAGGATCTGGGATTAAGAAAGGGTCGCCAAATTTAAATAAATCAGACAGCGTGCAGTCAGAATAGATGCACCTTGGGCTAAGAGGGGGAGGGGGTGTGCAAGGTGCAGCTCCTGCAGCCACTAGGGGTAGAAGTTAGCTCAAAATTCAAAAAGCTATAGAAATCAGTCCCCTTTGTAAGAGGGGCCATTTTATTTCTGCTGCCTTGAATCTTGCGGGTTGTTCTGGGCCAAGTCCCAGGGCTGGACATCCCTGCAGACCCCATTTGTACTCTCCCTCCTCCTATTGAGCTGGATCTTTCAATTATCCAAATCACTGGAAGCTCAGGAGATGGGAACTGCTCGAATTCCAGTGAGTGACATCATCCCACCGTCCCAACCTCCTCAACTTCTTCTTAAACATTAGGCCATTTATGGGGCAGAAGGAACTACTGTCTGGCTCCCCCCACACAAATCCCACTCTTCAGGGCAGAGTGGCCAGTACTTCCATTTCCCAACTGATTTCCTGCCCACTTCACTGTTCTTACAGTTGTTTTATGCTGAATCTTTGCCCCAGGCCCCGAGCAAATTCATGGCCAGCTTATTTTCCACCGTGGCACTATTCGAAGAAAAGCAGGAGCGTTCTCCCCGGTGCCCTGGCCAATATTTATTCCTCAACCAACATCACTAAAATAGATTAACTGGTCATTTATCTCATTGCTGTTTGTGGGACATTGCTGTGCACAAACTGACAGCCGTGTTTCCTACGTTACAACACTGGCTGCACTTCAAAAGTAATTCATTGGCTGTAAAGCACAATGGGATGGTTGGAGTTCATGAAAGGTGCTTTTTAAATGCAAGTTCCTTCTTTCTTTCTGGAGAGCGGGTGCTGGGAGCCGCCAGATACCTGCAGGATCAGGCATCATAGATCTGGTCAGTCTCTTACATTTGACCACTAAGATCCTGAACAAGAATGAGCGTAAATTTAAAACAAAATCTCAAATGAACAAAGTCACACCCGCAGGTTTCTCTCACAGCACGTTTATATGGAAATAAGTCTCCCGGAGAAATCTACTCTGTACGGATCAACATGAGCTTTTGCAAATACCTCATTTCCTATTTGATTGATTACATTTCTTTTAAGAAATCTGCATATATTAGTTAATGCAGGCAGAGCTCAAAGCAGATTTTAAAGGAAAATATTTTGAATTATTCAAATCCTTCACAGGTGCATAAGAATAACCATTTCAGGAGCTGTAAGGTAGTTGGCTTCTGTTCGTCAATGAAGACGTATATATGGTCACAACTCCTTACTCTTTTAATCACAAGTGACCGTCCTTTTTAGAAATATGTAATACTCAAATGTGCACACAACTCGCACTAGTTGCACACTCATGAAAATAGTGGTAACATGGATGACTCCAAACAAAATACCAAGCCAAGATTAAAACTGTAGCTGATTAAAGCTGGGGTGCTCCACATTTGCCAGATTATTTTCTTGCCACACATAGGCAGCAGATAAGGCACCTCTGAAAAGAAAGCTATTCTTCCTGGCATCTAATTTAAAGATACGTAAGCTTGTGCCATAGAGATTAATTTTGGTATTGTGTGGTTGGTGTGCTTATTTTGCTGAGCTCTATTGTCCATCCATTCTCTTCTCAGTCAGAGCCATCATAATGAGATTATATATTTATTGGGGTTCGACAGCATTATATGTTTCATTACAATTTGCGTCACTAACGAAGGTGTCGTTTTTCTTTCTAGCTAAACCATGCGCCAACACTCAGGTCTTTGAGAATGACATGAGAGCCTGTAACCGTACCTGTAGATCGCTGTCAGAGTACGATTACACCTGTGGAGTTAAGGATGTTCCAGTTTATGGCTGTGGCTGTCCTGAGGGAAAGTACATGGACAACACTGGTGCTTGTATTGATAAATCAGACTGCCCGTGTTATATTGGTGAGCTGGTTATCAAAAAAGGACAAAGCGTTACGCTGAATGGTAAAACCTGGTAAGTACATTTTATCATATTCTACAAGTGTTGAGTAAATACTTAAATATGTGTAAAAATATAACCCTGTTTCTTCATGCAGCACTTGTGAGAATGGGAAACCTTACTGTTCAACAGTTCGTACAACCACCAGTCCAGGTGAGCTGTTGCTTCTATTTCTTCTAGTGCCATCAGTATGAATAGACATTAAACTATGAATTAAAATGGATGTTCATTTCTAAACAAGCATTGGGAATTTTTCTTTCTTAGGATGTCTGAATGGAAAAGTATATTTTGACTGTAGGAATGCAGAGAATCTTTGTGCAAAGACATGCAAAGGACAGAATATGCCATGTGTAAGTAATATTCATGCATTCAACATTTTCAATGCTATCTTGCACTTTTCAATGTGTAATTACTTTAAATTGTTTGTTGTTTTTAAATACAATAAAATAATTATTTTAACTATAGCTATTGTTTCTTTATGTTTTGCTGTTCCATGAATTCCAATGCAATGTCACCTCACTATCTGCCTCACTCACCCTCACAATAGATTATGCAGAATATGTTCCTGTACTAATCCCACAATACTTCCTCTTGGAATAAGGATAATTGTGTAAAACCAAAAGTTTTGATTTCATGTAAATCTGCATTGTTTGCTTCTCAATGGATTTAACGCCAAGTTGAAAGGAAATTGATTTCTTTCTTTGATAAAAGTCGAATAGTCGGTGTGTACCTGGCTGTGTCTGTCCTGATGATCTTGTGGAAGATGACAGTGGAAGATGTATCGCTCTTGAACAGTGCCCTTGTTTATTTGGAGGAGAAAGTCATGCTGCTGGAAGTACAATCCAACGGGACTGCAATAAATGGTGAGATTAAATTAAATAATTGTAAAAATTAACTAACATTACTGAACAAACTAAATAATGTGTATACTTTTGCATAACACTATATAATGTTGTTACATAGAATTACATAGAATTTACAGCACAGAAACTGGCCATTCGGCCCAACTGCTCTGTGCTGGTGTTTATGCTCCACACAAGTCTTCTCCCACCCTACTTCACCAAACCGATCTACATAAACTTCTATTCCTTTCTCCCTCAGGTACTTATCTAGCTTCCCCTTAAAGGCATCTATGCTATTTGTCTCAACTACTCCATGTGGTAGAAAGTTGCACATTCTAACCATTCTCTGGGTAACAAAGTTTCTCCTGAATTATTTGCAAATTTATTAGTGACTATCTCTTATACATATGGCCCCTGGTTGTGAACTCCCCACAAATGGAAACATCTTCTCTACATCTACTCTTCATCATTTTAAAGACCTCTGTCAGGCCACACTTCAACCTTCTCTTCTAGAGAAAAGAGCCCCAGCCTATCCAGTCTTTCTTGTTAGTTATAACCTCTCAGTCATCCTTGTAAGAAAAAATGTTGCACCTTCCCAGTGCCCCTATATCCTTTTTCTAATATGAAGACCAGAACTGTGCACAGTACTCTTTAAATGTTATTTATATTACAGCACATGCAAAAGTGGATCCTGGAAGTGCACCAAGAATCCATGTCCAAAGGACTGCCTAGCTTATGGAGATGGCCACTATGTAACCTTTGATGGAAAAAGATACCGCTATGATGGCAACTGTGAATATATTTTGGTTGAGGTAAGTTACAATGGGAACGAGCAGTGTCCTAAAATATTATCTTTATTTGGCTAAAAATCAGACAGAAAAAGAGTACTTGTCTTTCTGCTGAAATTTGGTATGGAATTCTATATATGATATATGTATATATATATTAAAAATGAACTGCACCGTAACAAATATTAACATTTGGAAAACAAGATAGAGCCCAAATTTGTAAATAATATTGCATTATACATGATGGATCTCCATTAAATATTTTTCATGTTTTTTGGAGATGATTTGATGGGGTAAATTTTCCACGGGCAATAACCCATGATTGTGTCATTCATGCTGGCAGCAGGCAAGGTGCCTCATCTACTGTCATACCACAATCTAATTAGCTACCTAGTTTGTATTTGAAAATCTTTTGAAGGTAACGTTCAGAGTGTAAAGGTTTCAAACCTTTATGACAGAACAGTGGACTTGCATTGCCCCCAGCTGCAATGGAATCAAATCACAAAGAAATACAGTGCATCACTGTCATACAGTTCACATCATAAAGAAATACAGTGCATCACTGTCGTACAATTCACATCATAAAGAAATACAGTGCATCACTGTCGTACAATTCATATCACAAAGAAATACAGTGCATCACGGTCATACAATTCACATCATAAAGAAATACAGTGCATCACTGTCGTACAATTCACATCATAAAGAAATACAGTGCATCACTGTCGTACAATTCACATCATAAAGAAATACAGTGCATCACTGTCGTACAATTCACATCATAAAGAAATACAGTGCATCACTGTCGTACAATTCACATCATAAAGAAATACAGTGCATCACTGTCGTACAATTCACATCATAAAGAAATACAGTGCATCACGGTCATACAATTCACATCATAAAGAAATACAGTGCATCACTGTCGTACAATTCACATCATAAAGAAATACAGTGCATCACTGTCGTACAATTCGCATCATAAAGAAATACAGTGCATCACGGTCATACAATTCACATCATAAAGAAATACAGTGCATCACTGTCGTACAATTCACATCATAAAGAAATACAGTGCATCACTGTCGTACAATTCACATCATAAAGAAATACAGTGCGTTACTGTCATACAATTCACATCACAAAGAAATACAGTGCATCACTGTCATACAATTCACATCATAAAGAAATACAGTGCATCACTGTTGTACAATTCATATCACAAAGAAATACAGTGCGTCACTGTCATACAATTCACATCATAAAGAAATACAGTGCATCACTGTTGTACAATTCATATCACAAAGAAATACAGTGCGTCACTGTCATACAATTCACATCATAAAGAAATACAGTGCGTCACTGTCATACAATTCATATCACAAAGAAATACAGTGCGTCACATAGAAACATAGAAGATAGGTGCAGGAAATGGCCATTCAGCCCCTCGAGCCTGCTCCGCCATTTAATGAGATCATGGCTGATCATCCAAATTCAGTACCCTGTCCCTGCTTTCTCCCCAAATCCCTAGATCCCTTTAGCCTCAAGAAATATATCCAACTGCTTCTTGAATATATTTAATGAATTGGCCTCAACTGCCTTTTGTGGCAGAGAATTCCACAGGTTCACCACTCTCTGGGTGAAGAAATTCCTCCTCATCTCAGTCCTAAATGGCTTACCCCTTATCCTTAGACTGTGACCCCTGTTTCTGGACTGCCCTGCCATTGGGAACATCCTTCCTGCATCTAGTCTGTCTAGTCCTGTTATAATTTTATAAGTTTCAATGAGATCCCCTCTCCTTCTCCTAAACTCTAGCGAATATAAGCCTAATCGATCCAATCTCTCCTCATACGTCATTCCTGCCATCCCAGGTATCAGTCTGGTGAATCTTCGCTGCACACTCTCCATGGCAAGAACATCCTTCCTCAGATAAGGCGACCAAAACTGCACACAATACTCAAGGTGTGGTCTCACCAAGGCCCTGTACAACTGCAGCAAGACATCTTTGCTCCTGTACTCAAATCCTCTCACTATGAAGGCCAACATACCATTTGCCTTCTTAACCGCCTGCTGAACCTGCATGCTTACCTTCAGCGACTGGTGCACAAGGACACCCAGGTCTCGTTGCACTTCCCCTTTTCCCAATCTATTGCCATTCAGATAATAATCTATCTTCCTGTTTTTGCCACCGAAGTGGATAACCTCGCATTTATCCACATTATACTGCAATTGCCATGCATCTGACCAATCACCCAACCTGTCCATATCATACTGGAGTTTCTCTGCATCCTCTTCACAGCACACACACCCACCCAGCTTTGTGTCGTCTGCAAACTTAGAGATATTACATCTAGTTCCCTCATCTCGATCATTAATATATATTGTGACCAGCTGGGGTCCTAGCACCGATCCCTGCGGTACCCCACTAGTCACTGCCTGCCACTCGGAAAAAGACCCGTTTATTCCAACTCTTTGCTTCCTGTCTGCCAACCAGTTCTCTATCTAAGACAGTATCTTACCCCCAATCCCATGTGCTTTAACTTTACACGCTAATCTCTTATGCGGGACCTTATCGAAAGCCTTCTGAAAGTCCAAATACACCACAACCACTGGTTCTCCCTTATCTATTCTACCAGTTACATCCTCAAAAAATTCCAGTAGATTAGTCAAGCATGATTTACCTTTTGTAAATCCATGTTGATTTTGTCCGATCCTGTCACTTTTTTCCAAGTGCTCTGCTATTACATCTTTTATAATGGACTCTAGCATTTTCCCCACTACCGATGTCAGGCTTACTGATCTATAATTCCCTGTTTTCTCTCTACCACCCTTTTTAAATAGTGGGGTTACATTAGCTATCCTACAATCCATGGGAACTGTTTCAGAGTCTATAGAATTTTGGAAGATGACCAGCAATGCATCTACTATTTCTAGGGCCACTTCCTTAAGTACCCTAGGATGTACATTATCAGGCCCTGGGGATTTATCGGCCTCCAATCCCGTCAATTTCCCTAACACCATTTCCCAAAAAATACTGATTTCATTCAATTCCTCCCTCTCATTAGAACCTATGTTCCCCGACATCTCTGGGAGGTTATTTGTGTCCTCCTTTGTGAAGACGGAACCAAAGTATGTATTTAATTGGTCTGCCATTTCTTTATTCCCCATTATAAATTCCCCTGATTCTGACTGCAAGGGACCTACGCTTGACTTCACCAATCTTTTTCTCTTCACATATCTATAGAAGCTTTTACAGTCAGTTTTTATGTTCCCTGCAAGCTTACTCTCATAATCTATTTTCACCCTCTTAATTAATCCCTTTGTCCTCCTTTGCTGAATCCTAAACTGCTCCCAATCCTCAGGTTTGCTGCTCTTTCTGGCCAAATTATATGTCCTCTCCTTGCATCTTATGCTATCCCTAATTTCCCTTGTTAGCCACGGTTGAGTCAACTTTTTTGTTTTATTTTTATGCCAAACAGGGATGAACAAATTCTGTAGTTTATCCATGCCATCTTTAAATGTTTGCCATTGCCTATCCACTGTCAACCCTTTAAGTAACATTCCCCAATCCATCCTACCCAACTTGTGCCTCATACCATCGTAGTTGCCTTTATTTAAATTCACTGTCGTACAATTCATATCACAAAGAAATACAGTGTGTCACTGTCGTACAATTCATATTCTAATTGTTGAACCATCCATAATTCACTTGTGATGTATTCAGCCCATATCTGAGATGCAAATCGGGGTAATTCTGCACTCCCAGCAGAAAGCTGCATTTGCAAGAAGCATGATTTGGAGAGTCACGGTGACAATGTTCTCACTACACCTTTGCCCTGAGCTCCAAGTGAGTGTTGCTTCCCACTGGAAATACTGGATTGCAAAATGACCACCTCTATATCCCATAGGTCGTTGCTCTATTCTCTAAATTTTCTTTCATGTGCTCCTGTAAGTAATGGCTCATTCAGTGCCATGAAGGAGCCTTGCAACACCTTCCTCAAGAGGCCATTTTTTGTGTGAGCCCAGACAGTCACATAAATGAAAGAATTGCATTTATATAGCAACTTTCATAACCTCACGTCATCCCAAAGTGTTTAACAGCAAATAAAGTACTTTTGAAGTGTAGTCACTGTTGTAATGTAGGAAACGCGGCAGTCAGTTTGCACACAGCAAGCTCCCACAAACAGCAATAAGATAATGACCAGATAATGTTTTTTAGTCATGTTGATTGTGGGATAAATATTGGCCAGGACACCAGGGATTACTCCCCTGCTCTTCTTCGAAATTGTGCCATGGGATGTTTTGCATCCACCTGAGAGGGCAAACAGGGCCCTGGTTTAACATCTCATCTGAAAGACTAGTGCAGCACTCCCTCATACTGCACTGGAGTGTCAGCATTGATTTTTGTGCTCAAGTCTCTGGAGTGGGACTTGAACCCACAATCTTCTGACTCGGGTGAAAATGGTGCCCTGTGAGCCATGGCTGACACTACTGAGTGCTGGCTAGTCTTTCTGTGTGTTGCAGCTGAACCTGTCCCTTCACTCAACTGGAGTCTACAGATACAGAACTTGTAGCATAGGTCACGGAATAATTAGCCGCGACTGATTCCCCCCCACCACCCCCCCAATAGTCCAGGGACACAAAAGTTATTTGTAGAATGCACAGCCTCAAGATTTGCTAACTCAGGATAGATCAGGCAAATGAACTGGAAACCTTTTGCTCTGTATGGTTTACCACCACACTAGGTAGGTGCACTTACACACTGGCCATCTGGGGAGTTCCTTATTTGTCCAAGGATATAAAACCTCAAAGGGATTAATTTCCTCTGGCAGCGCACTGGTTAGAACATTTGTACAAATCCCTTTGTGTGCAAGTTTAGTATAGTGATTAACCTATTTACTTTAAACACGTTAAGAGTTTGATCGATAGATATCTATCTATAGATAGATTTTGTTATTTTTAATAAGGAGAATATGTCTCCTTTAGCAAAAAGTCACATCTAGGTTTGCAGGAACTCTGAATTATTATATTGCTAAGAATTAGCGATAGATATAAAAGATTTACTAAATCCATAATTTGTGGTAAAAAGTTTGATCACATTCTCTAGCCATGTATTGATGGCATTGGAAGGGATTCCAGATGAGAGCTCCCTCCTTGTAACTTTGGACATAAAAGGAATATTTTATCCCCCTTTATGCGTGTTGCCATTTTGAAAAATTTCAGGGCATCTAAAACAGTGGTTCTCAAACTTTTTTGGTTGAAGGACCCCTTCTCAAATGGATTAGTAATCACGGACCCCCATCTAAATTATAATACTATATAATACTTAAAATATGGAAGTGCTGCATGTAAAGTGTGCTTTAATAATGCTTTTAAGAAAACAGGTATTCAGTTACAGAGATCTGGGAGATGGGTGTGCCTGCTTCTCACTGCAGAGTCTGATCACCTCGCCTCGTCCCCCACAGTTTGGGAACCTCCCTGTTATGGGATTAAATGTTGGTTTTGTAGTTTAAAGCTTAATGGCGTTTAGCTGCAATTTGTATGTCAGTGACTTAATTAGTGAAATGAAGGAGTGGATATAAATTCTGTGAAATTATAGCGTTACATGGGACCACAGAAATAATCGGTAATCTGTGAATGAAGCTGCTCTCACTTCGTATCAGCACTTTCAGACGGCAGGTCTCATATTTTCTGTTCTTCTCCATAGTTGTTCAAACAATATTCTGAGCTTTGGGGAGTTTCACTTTCTCTCTTTGCATTCTTTGGTTAAATAGGTTTCATTATATAAGATTATTGGGCTAAAAGTTGCAAGTTCCCCGCCAAGTCACACACAATCCTGACTTGGAAATATATCGCCATTCCTTCATCATCGTTGGGTCAAAATCTTGGAATTCCCTCCCTAACAGGGAGTAGATACCTTTACCACACGGATTGCGGTGGTTAAAGAAGACAGCTCACCACCACCTTCTCAAGGGCAATTAGGGATGGCAATAAATGCTGCCCTTGCCAGCGACGCCCACATCCCGTGAACGAATAAAAGAAAAAGGCCTAGAAATTGAGTGCCCTTAGCGCCGATTTTGCGGCGCTAGAGGGCCTAGCGCTGCATTTGGCGCCGGCGCCGAAATTGCCTGGGGCCCTTACGCCGCGGTAGACCGGTAGCGCTGCGCCGGCACCGATGACGTCATCGGTGTGCGCAGCGTCCCGGTTGCCATGCCGACGGGCCCCAGCGCCGAAATTCAGTTGCGGCCGCCTCGCCCGTGACAGCCGCAACTAAGACTCTGGCAACAGAGTCTTACGAGTCTTTGCGCCGGCGCATTAAAGGCCCCGCGGCGGCCGGCCGCTTTCCCGCCGGCCGCCTGGCCGCAGCTCCCTCCCCGGACTTCCCCCCCCCCCCCCCCCCGGAACAGAAGCAAGCCCGGCACTTGTCCGAGGTGCCGGGCTCATTTTTTAAAAGATTTTCGCGGGCCGCGATCGGGTGCAGGCAGCTCCTCCTTAAGGGAAGGAGGAGGCCTGCACTTCCCGAGCCTGCCGCACCGCATCGGGTGCCGCAGCGCCGGAATTGCGGCGCGAAACGGCAGTTAGCGCCGATTTACCGCCGCAAAGACCCTTCAGTAGCGCCGGCAGCCGTTTGGGCGCGGTGCTACTGAATTTTTGGCGCGCGCAGGGGGACTTAGCGCCGGCACTAACTTCCGGCGCTAAAGCCCTGGCTAAGCCAAAACTCAATTTCTAGGCCAAAGTGTTTAACTGAACTTATTTGTTCACTGACTGTGATTAATGTCAATCTCCACTAATCTGAACTGTCTCACTGGATGATTGCTCTCTGCTATAAATAAGGGTATGCTTCCCTGTCTTATCTCAGTGTCAGTTGAAGCATTGACTCCTGCACAAACTGGGATCACTGGTTCTCAATGACATAGAACTAATGGAAATATGTCAAACAGAACAAAAGATACTATATGCAGTTTATTCTGTAGAAAAGATTTACTATCCCCTCCTCGCTGCGATCGGTGTTCCTGGTGAGTCTCTCTAGCTATGAATTTAACAAACCTTTTGTAACTGTTATCCTTATTATGTGCATCCGGTTATCCAATGATCAATGGTGTTTGGTGCACTCCCCTCCCCTCTGATTAGTACAGCAGGGATCTGGGCTGATTTATCTCCTCACTAACTCATTAGCCCCGATTTTGTGGGGCTGATGACGGCGTATGCACAGCGTATGCTGTCGCAGATCCTCAGAATAGCCCCGCAAGTTCCGGGTTTCCGCGTGCGCTATTTCTCCTTGACAGATCATCCACATGCGCCCCAAAAACACTTTCACTGGCTATTTGCCCAACTACTGCCCAGCGAATGTCCACGAAACCCTTGTGCCTGGTAAAAGCAGGCATAGGGTCTGCTTTTAACAATGTAAGGGTTAAAATAAATGTTAAATTAATTTTTTTTTAATGCTATAAACATACAAAAACATTAAAAAATAATTCATGTAAATTTTGGGCCAAATTAAAATGTTTTTATTATTTTTCAAAAAACTAAATTTTTATTTTAAATGCTTAATCAAAGGGACTTTTAATTAATTTTGAACGTGGAAATATTTCCTTTTATTCGAACTATGTTCATTATTTATTTATTTGAAGATTTCTCATAAGCTTATGAGGATTCCCCCTTTCTAATTGCAAACCGCCTGCGTCCCTGGGGTCCGTGGGCCTTTACGCAGGCGAGGGCTGCAGGCCCAGGACCTGAAAACTCCAAAGCTCCAGAGCCACCCGGTACTTTCGTATTCTTTTTTGGGTCAGAGGCGTATTCCGGAGGTACGCCTCTGACCGCAAATTTCGGCCCATTATTTCGTGGACCCTCTGGAAAGTCTCTACGAAACCCCAGGCGTCCACGGACCCCAGTTGGAGAACCACTGATCAAAGCCATATCAAATGTGGCCAAATTCAGGTTCTCTTGGAGTAATTTTGAAGGCAATTTGACTGTGTATAAATAGGCAATGTTATTTGCTCTTTATTTAGCTGGGACCTTTATTATGAATATACAAGCATTAAAAATGATGCAATATAATAAGAACATAAGAAGTAGGAGCAGGAGTAGGCCATACGGCCCCTCGGGCCTGCTCCGCCATTCAATAGGATCATGGCTGATCCAAACCTAGACTCACGTCCACTTCCCTGCCCGCTCCCCATAACCCTTAATTCCCTTATCAGCTAGGAAACTGTCTATCTCCGTTTTAAATTTATTTAATGTCGCAGCTTCCACAGCTCTCTGAGGTAGCAAATTCCATAGATTTACTACCCTCTGAGTGAAGAAGTTTCTCCTCATCTCAGTTTTGAAACGGCAGCTCCTTATTCTAAGATTATGCCCCCTAGTTCTAGTCTCACCCATCAGTGGAAACATCCTCCCCGCATCCACCCGATCAAGCCCCCTCACAATCTTAAATATTTCGATAAGATCGCCTCTCATTCTTCTGAATTCCAATGAGTAGAGGCCCAACCTACTCAACCTTTCCTCATAAGTCAACCCCCTCATCTCCGGAATCAACCGAGTGAACCTTCTCTGAACTGCCTCGAGAGCAAGTATATCTTTTCTTAAATATGGAAACCAAAACTGCACGCAATATTCCAGGTGTGGCCTCACCAGTACCCTGTATAACTGAAGCAAGACTTCCCTGCTTTTATACTCCATCCCCCTTGCAATAAAAGCCAAGATTCCACTGGCCTTCCTGATCACCTGCTGTACCTGCAAACTAACCTTCTGTGTTTCATGCACCAGGACCCCCAGATCCCTTTGTACTGTAGCACTTTGCAGTTTCTCTCCATTTAGATAATAACTTGCTCTTTGATTTTTTCTGCCAAAGTGCATAACCTCACACTTTCCAACATTATATTCCATCTGCCAAATTTCTGCCCACTCACTTAGCCTCTCTATGTCCTTTTGCAGGTTTTTTATGTCCTCCTCACTCACTGCTTTCCCTCCCATCTTTGTATCGTCGGCAAACTTGGATATGTTTCACCTGGTCCCCTCCTCCAAATTGTTATATTCATTATATTGATATGTTATAAACATACAAACTATTAAATTAGCTTAATTATTAAACATTGTTAGTGTACCACCATGCAAATTCCATTTGTGATTCAATTTAGGATCGATGCAATGAAGGAAATAGCACACTTCAAATAATAATACAGAGTGTCCCCTGTTGTGAAAATGGAGTGACGTGTTCAAGAAATATCAGAATTTTACTTGAGGTAAGTGTTTCTAGTTCATTAACTGTAATCACTAAAATATTCTAGCTAGTGTTGTATTACAATATTTGCCTTTATTTCTAACACATAAATTGTGATCATACATTATTTTATACACATTATAAATCATTGGGATTTCTTTAGGGTAAAGAATTCAATCTAATTGATGGAAGAGTGGTTAGAGCTGAGAAGTCTCATGGTCAAACCCAGTGCACAGATGATTCTTATTCTCTTCACACTGTTGGGCTCTATTTAATCCTTACCTTTTCTAATGGGATCACTGTGATATGGGACAAACGCACGAGAGTTTCAATCACACTGGATCCAAGATGGAAGGTATGTATATAGTTCAAAACTTGATATTCCCTCATTTATACTTATTTATTAATGCAAAAAGTACTTGAATAAATACCAACCATTTCAGGCATTAAGGAGTTGTTTGTTTGCAGAAACAAATGTTCTTCATCCCATATTATGTACAATTATACTGTAGAACATTATAATGAAAAAGATTACCGAATGTTGAATTCAGCAAGTCTGAGAAAAAATAATACATTTAATTTGTGTTACTTTAGAATGTGATGTAGAATTGTGACTTCTAAATAAAAGAAAGACTTACATTTATATAGCGCCTTTCACGACCACCGGATGTCTCAAAGCGCTTTACAGCCAATTAAGTACTTTTGGAGTGTAGTCACTGTTGTTCTGGCATCAAAAGGGTTAAAGTAAAGCTATCCTGTCAGTGAAGGTGAGTCAAAGCAGTTCATTGATTCCTGCAACTCACAAGCGCTGTC